>NC_043975.1:20738670-22076170 GCF_902148855.1 Sphaeramia orbicularis
TGATTTGAGTAATAGTAAAACTATTTACATTATAGTTTAACATTTTGTTTCTATTAATTTTTATTCATTTATGTGGAGTAAATGTTATTACAGACCTGAGTGAAATTATACAAGGGGGCAAAAAAGACAGTTGGAAGTTGCAGTTGTAATTTTTCAACATATGCTCCATCTAGGTCAATATACTTCTGCAAGTGTTGATACTAGCCTTTAAGTCCATCTGTGTAAAAATGAGGGCCACGCCATTTAAACCCTGTCAAAGATGTGTTCTTTTTCCATGAACTTTTTGAAGCTCCTTCATACATTTCTCTGGATTTCAGCACTGTTGGTCCCATTTCATAAAATGCAAATACACAAGTTAAAACTATGTAACACAGCCAAACCTAGTCAGTATTAGATATTTTATTAATAAAATCTTACATATTATAGAGTCAGTAAAATCTAACTAACTATTTAATGATTTTTGGATTAAGTTTAGATCAAGGCAAATTATTCCTTATGTTTTGAGTTAGATTCACAGAAAATGTGTGTATATGTGGAAATATTATTGATTAAAAACAAATCAGGGCCCACATACAGACACAGCAAACATGTCAGCTCATTTTTATTCTACTCAATGATACTGTAAATTTAGACCTTGCATCCCCAGCTCTGAGTGCATTTGTGAAAGACTAACATTTTTACAAGTACTCTGCTGTGCTGTTTTGCTGTTTGTTCACGGTGTCTTCACGAATTTCCTGCCTCTGTAGCCACAAACCTGCTGACACTGCTCTAATATTATCACTGACAATTAGGTTTAGCTGCAGAGAACAGTCGACACACTTGAGCCCTGTACACGATGTGTTGAGATAAGTCAAGGTTCTCAAAATTAGCCATGAACAGAGTCAGTATAACCCTGAGCACACTCGCAGTATGTGTCAACCCAGTGCCACGTCACACGATGGATGGGAAAGAGGTCAAAAGTCAACAGGCTGCAAAGAAATAATGTCCTTCCTAATTCTTACACCAACAGAACAGCATTTTGCAGCAGCTCTATCTCTTCATAAATACAGTTTCCATTTGCCTGACTGTAGGAGGCCCATAGGTCTCAGTAGAAAACCTTGCAGCGGTTAACCACAGCCTTTTTTTCCATCCCTGTGAGCATCTGTGCTGTATAAAAGATGTGTTTCTTCTGAACATGTACTTTCAAAACAGTACATTTATCTCATGTACCTTGATGAGCGGAACTGAAGTGGCAGCAAATAGGAAATGTGACCTTTGAAGAAACAAAAAAACAAAAACATAAGAGACAGTCATCTCATACCTTTAAGAGCCTCTGCAACACCGTTGAAATCAGCTGCCACCATCTCTGGTCTAGTGTCTGGCAGGTTCACCATCTCTCTCAGCTCCTGTAGAAGAGGATGGTATAGAAAGATGACATACATTAAAACTTGACTTCATGTTGGAGGAATAAAGAGGAGCAGCTAGGTGATCAGACTGGTTTTAGCTGAAGAGTTAAATGTTATTGGTAAATCAAGTGACTCAACCAGGTCTTTGTTAACAAACTACTACAGGATCACTGCATATGACTGCAATAGTAAAGATTTACTAATTTAATTTATTCCTCAGATAACTTCTTCTGTGAAAGGAGGAAAACAAAAACAAAACTCTGCAACCTCCAGCCTAATCATTTAACATTTGCTGCCATTTTCACTGCTTTTAAAACAGCAACAAACCTGTTCTCTTGTCTAGTTTTTAATCCAAATGTATTTATAGCCTACTGATCTTTAACTGTTTAACCAGTCTCTACTAAATACCCTATTTAACATTAAACAATAAATGCATGAAAGAACATTAAAAACACACAATCAAGAAGAAGATAATGAGGACCAAAAAATATAAAGTTACTTGGTTGTGGTTCCATTATTTTAATAGTACAATAGTAGCTACAAGCGTTGCGTGGCATTATCACAGCAACACTGCGGCCTCTTTTTTTGCTCCTCTACAGTAGCAACAATGTGCAACGCTAGCGATCGTTATCTTAGAAATGGAGTCAAGTAACTTCAACAACCAACCTAGCTCACTTAACAGCACGACTCCAACACAACACAAATGAGTTTGTGTGTGAGAAGCAGGATGCTCACTGCAGTTCACATCATGACCATCATGTCATCAACATGTAAAAAAGATGAAATGGTTCTTGGGTTTATCTCTAAGAGAGGAGGAGATGCATCTGAGAAGAGTTTGTAAATCACTGTTTTTAACATTTCAGTCAGAAATGAGCACACTTGGGGAAAAAAAAAATCCTTAAACAGTATCCCTAACTGTACAGGAAATGGTGTATGGACTATAAAGCAGAGTCACCAGTGAAACCCAAAGCTGGTCTTTAAACTGCAATGTATCTGCTACTGTAGTGTCTTCTCTTCCTTCATGTAAGGCATGACCTTATTAAGATTTCCATAATATGGTCACATGCGGAAGTTTATGTGGTTTATTCTACATGCTCCACTGTGGTTTAATCGAGGTCACGTGGTAAAAATATCTGGGTTGGTGGGGTGCAAGTAAAACAAGCTGAAACACTATTCTTTCTGTTTCGAGAGCCACTGACAGTTTCACAGTAAAACCAAAAAGTATTTTTTCCACGCTACGCACCTTGATTGTGCACGCAATTTGCAAGGGACCTCTTCGACCTATAATTAATACGTTGCGGATCTGGCTGCGTTCCAGAGCCTCCAGGGTAGGTTGGGTGATGTCAGTCTTCTGTAGACACAAAAGACACACAGTTCAAAGAGGATTTAAACCTTAAGGCTTCAGTGGATGTTTTGGCAGGCAAAAACTCTTTTATTAATCAGTGGAAACCTGTGAGTAACTATTAGATGTCATCAGAAGTTGAAGCACTGACATTGATGGAAGATTTTTTTGGTTTCATGATTGTGATGTGATGTGATTATTCACACTGTAAAACTCGTCATGACTCCTGAAAGGCGCAAAGGGGAATTTTTACTATTAGTTGTAGATGTTGTATTGTGATCCATAAGGGAAGTTAAAATAAAAACACCGAAAAATATACTAGTGCAAGTTCCACCATACCCATTACAGAATTATGGAGTAAGAGTTTCATCCGTGCCACTACTGTTTAGGGTTTTATACTGCATAGTTTTACTGCAGAAAAAATTACCACATCTGGGGATAAAGAGTGTAGTCAGTTTCATAAGGGTGATCCATTTGTGTCAGCGGGTGGTGACCTTTTTTCAGTTGAATTTTTTTCTGAATTGCTGTTGTGAATTTTGTACACGAAGTGCTCTTTTCTTTTTTCTGTCAATCTCAGCGCCTACTGCTTATCAAACTGCAAAACCAATTCTTCATCTTTTATTTCCAAAACAAATACATCACTGCACACTAGAGAAAGTACCACCACACTGAATGAATTGCATTTACTTGTTAAGTAGTCTTTATCACTTAATCAGGTAACTGCCTGACATGCCAAGGTAAATACTCAACTCGGTTTCTGAATCTCATCACCTTTGAATTAGAATGCTGATTGATCTCAGATATATAAATCTATTTTCTCAGCTAATTTAAGTCAAACTGTTTTGAACTTGGCAGATAACTTATTACAGTTGAGATGCTGGTTCCATGAAGTTTCTGTTTTTATAATATGTTAAAAAAAAAAAAAACAAAGTGCATATAAACACAGTTGATCACCATTATTTTTTTAAAGCAATTTTACAGTCTTGCAGTGTAGCTGCTGATCACATTTTTTAAACATAGGATCATATATTTAGATAGGTTATTCTGTTTAAAATCACATTTTTCATCTATTTTAATCAGATTGAAATGCTAGTTGGTCCTAGTACAGATGATACGTGCATTCAGTTTCTTGGTACATACGACTGTATACAGTTCTAGGCCAACATTGAGATTGCTGGTTTAGTAAAGTTACAATAATCACACATGCATTTCTAAGTGTCCATACTAACATATAATGTGGATATATGTGAAGTATATACAGCAATAAAAATTAAAGTTTCAGGGTAAAAACAGCTTCCATAAACCAAAGTGGTATTATTTAGTGTGACCTCCCTTCGCTCTTAACATGCCTTTAACTATTTTCTTCAAACAATATGACATTTATGCATTAACTTTTCTGATGTTTTATACCAGCTTTCATTCAACACATGGGGTCAGGGGTCACAATCATTTATGACATTTTTACCTCACAACATGTCTGTCATAGAAGTGCATTTCTTACCTTTAAAATGTCCACAGGAGACAGTAAAATGCGTGCTATGTCCAAGGCAACATTACCCTGTCCAAGAATGACAGCCGTCTCACAACTCAGGTCTGGGTTCAACTGAATATAAAGATGATACAGAGAAAATGAGATGTGACAGGAAATAGACAGTAAAAATATGTGAAAAGGAAGACAGATCTGCTTAGGTGCAAAGAAATGGTTATTTGGTGTGTGAGAGTAAAACGTACCTCCTGACAGCTTGGTAGACCATTGTACCAACCTACAAAATTTTGGGCTGAGTACACACCCGCTAGTTGTTCACCTGGTACTCCCATAGTCCTGTTCCCCTCAGCGCCATAACTCTACCGTTAAATGTAAAAATCAGTGTATCAGTTAACTTTAAAGGGAAATGTACAGATTGATTCAAAAGTTTTTATTTTCAAGTTCTTACCAGTACGACAGCATGGTAGGCTTGCTGCAGCTCTTCAATGCTCACATCCTTCCCTACGTTTACATTGCCGTAGAAACTGCAGCGTGATTGTTTGGCCGTCTGTGTAAATGTATTGATGACATTCTGAGAAGGTTAAAAAAAATAATAGACAACGGATCAAAATAGCCATCTCAGCTCAAGCTCCCCTCCTGAAACTCATTTGTTATTGTGTCCTGTCCATAGTTTTTAGTCATGGGATGCCAAAAAAGGCTTTTCCAACTTCATGGCTGACACTAGACTCTCCATCAACCTGCTTCGTCACCTCTCAAAAGAAGAAAAACACAGATGTAACTGCAAACTGTGACTTTTGTACTCACAGTACACAGTACTGACAACACAATTTCAATCCAAATGGATAAACAGTGCTGCCTTTTGGAAGGTTATTGATAAGAAATATTTCATTAGTGGACATTAGCCAGCTAGCTTAAAAAAACAAAAAAACAAAACAAAACAAAAAAAAAAAACATCGGTTGTTAATTTCAGCGTGCTAGACCAGGTACTAATGTTTTCCTTTTCTAATCAAAGTGTTACTCTAACATCAGGTAAACAAGCCTAAATGAGTCGACTGTCGTCTCAGGAGGGGCAATAGTGAACTTTATAAATGCAACAGAATTGAAAAACTGGGTTGAATTGGCCATCCGGGATGCTGTGGATAACAAGGAGTTTTTACATTGTATATGGAAGTCATCACATCATTATCAGGCTTCTGCAGAGCTTGATGATGAGCTGATCATTAATTGAACCAGGTGTGCTGGAAGAGGGGAATATCTAAAACACGCAGGATACCGGCCCTCAAGGACCGTATTTGAATACCCCTGTTGTACAGGGTGGGGAAGCAAAATTTACAATATTTTGAGGCAGGGATTGAAAGACAGTGTATGACCAATTATCTTATTGAAAGTCATGAGAATTTATTTGCCACAAGAAAATTTTCATAATAGAAAATGTTTTTATTCTTTGTGTCCTCCTTCTTTCTCAATAACTGCCTTCACACGCTTCCTGAAACTTGCGCAAGTGTTCCTCAAATATTCGGGTGACAACTTCTCCCATTCTTCTTTAATAGTATCTTCCAGACTTTCTCATAATAGTTTTGCTCATAGTCATTCTCTTCTTTACATTATAAACAGTCTTTATGGACACTCCAACTATTTTTGAAATCTCCTTTGCTGTGACGAGTGCATTCAGCAAATCACACACTCTTTGACGTTTGCTTTCCTGATTACTCATATGGGCAAAAGTTTCTGAAAAGATATGGATAATAGTGTTAGGTATGATTATGACATCAATATATGTTTGGTTTCAAAACAACTGATGTAGTGCCTGCTGAGAAAAAACAACTAAATGTTCATTGTAAATTTTGCTTCCCCACCCTGTATATGAACATACACCACTCAGCTGTAACTTTCTGACCACTGACAGCTGAAGTGGTAATAATATTGATTATTTTATTATATTGGGACCTTTCACTGGGTTGGATATATTAGGAAAAAAGGACAACGTAAGGAACTGAGTGACTTTGACCATGTCCATATCGTAACGGTCATGACTGGGTCAGAGTATCTCCACAACTTCTGGTCTTGTTGGATGTCCCTGGTCTGCAATGGTTAGTACCGACTAAAAATGAACTAAGGAAGGACATCCCAGTCTCAGGACAACTGAGCATCTATGGGAGGTGTTGGATAAATAAATCCGACCCATGGAGCCTCCACCTCTCTCCTTCCAAAACTTGGTCCAGATACCAAAGCACACCTTCAGAGGTCTGGTGGAGTCTAGGCCTCAGGTCAGAGCTGTTTTTGTGGAAAAGGGTAACCTACATAATATTAGACAGGTGGTAATAATACTCTGCTCCCATAGGTGCTGGACCTGGTTGTTGAGTTCAGATATATTTGGGATAAAATGACACTGTTTAAAAGTATAGGTGGTATTAACATGAGATTTTTACTTAGAGTATGAATGGATGTCATAGGGCACAGTGACTGTTCCCAGGGTTTTACTTTTAACCTATAATATGAATGAGAAGCTGGAGTTAACAGTTATTTTTTTTTGTTTCATTTCAGAAGAACAAAACTATGATCTTTATCGACAAAGACAAACTCAACAGACTGGTTCCAGGTAGACTTTCTTTTTGTCACTTGCACTGACTCATGTATTTGTCTCCTTTCACTTTGTTGCACATATACTGACTTGTGTACACATGGCTTGAGTGACCAGTTCGCTTTCATTGTAACAGTTGATTCTCATTTTTGATTTGATTGTGTCTTTTTGAATAAATCTTTCATTGTGAGTATTGTCTGATGTTATGGCTAACTGTTTGTCCACATACAACACATACATACACATACATACAAACACATCCTCAGATGTTCACTCTTGCAGCAAGCTTACCAAAATAAATATCAAGCTCAAATTACTAAATTGTACTAGAGCCACGACCACTTAAATTACTAAACCAGCCTCAGATGAACAAAAACATCTACTGATCTAAAATGTCTAGTGAATTTTGAACCACTAATCCTATCAATACATGTCAATAATTAACGTAAAATGCAGTTTCTCAGGGTTTCTGCCACATCTGTGTCTGATCTAGATGTTCAGAGGCTGCGTATGTTCACCAGTAAAACCCATATAGTTTGACCAATGACAGTGTTTGTAGATGCTTATTTTTTATGTTCAGTGTATGACATACAGTATGTGGCTAAAAATGTCCCTTTTTCTTCAGTTTTCTCTGTTTTTATAAGATAACCTTTACTCTGAGCCCTATTTATAAGTTCAGTAAATTACATACAAGAAATTTCACTGAAAATGTCAAATGCAGAGGACAATATTGTTATAAATGGTGATGGATCACTTAGGAATGGTTAAATATGCATAAAAAATCATTTGGCATTCACCATAAAAGTAGTTCTCAGGAATATTACAGTTCTTTCTTTTTTTTAACACCTCTAATTCATCTTTTTAGGATTCAAGACCTTGACTTCTGGATGATCCGGTGCCACCCCAAACCTGACCAGACCAAAGGGGACAGGAAGTCGTTCATAAATGTCCACTTCAGCATCCTGACGAGCCTGGAAGGAAGAAAAAGCAGAGAAAGACACAACATGTAAACGACTCTTATGATTAAACAGACAGAGGAAATGTAAAACACTGGTGGTGTATGTTTTACTTATGACACTGAAGTCCTTTCTACACTGCTGATAAGGTGACATATACTTATAAAGTCCCACATAATGAAGTAAAAAACATTCCGAATTTAACATTTTCTAGATAATAAACAACACACAATTGAACTTCTTGCCCTTAGAAGAGTAAAGGTCACTGGTGACACAACAGGTGTGTAAGCCTGGAGGAAGTGAAAGCATGTAACAATGAAATGCATCAATGAAACAAGGAAATTCAATCAGCTCAATCTGTTAACACCCACTTGACAGTTTCGATATTTGTTGTCAAAGATGTTGCAAGATCTCATAGGCAGTTAGAAAACTTTTTTTTGCCAAAGTAAACAATGCGCTCTCCTACCTCATCTGTCTGTTACACCAAAAGGGTAATTTAATTTGTAGTTAATTATTTTCATATATTCATAATCAAGCATTTAATTTGAGTTTACTCAAGTTAGTATTTGTTTATTTTAACCATACGCTGTTTATAAGGAGTGTACGCTGTATGGTAATTGTTTGTTACATGAACTTGTGTCATATTAATCTTTTTTTTTTTCTTTGTTTTTAAGTTACTAGTTGTAGCATGTAGGAGGGTTCTTCCTGGTTTAGCTGATGTGGCTAAAGAATGATGTTAAACACTGGGACCAGCTCATCAGGCTGAACCATGGACTATGGCATAATGGCTAGATTTAGTTTTAGTTAGGGTTTGCTTTGTATTTAGTTATGGGTAACGTCCATCTTGTTTCTATACATCTCATTACTATACATGTTCCCTCTTGTGTCACTGAGGTAGGTCAGTTTGTTCAATTAAAACCTATATGATTAGTTGCAGTGACTTCTTTTATAGGCCTAGTTATTACAATTTTGGCTCTGTAAGCAATCTTTGAATAAAAAATGCCTAATTATGACACTTAAATTCACCCTATCCCTGCTTGGTTCCTGACACAGCACAATACAAATGTTCAGAAATCTGTCATCTACTAATTTGACATATTCTGGTACAACAAGAGACAGTATTTTACTATTAAACTGTATTCACTGAGATTAAACTAAACTATTAATTTTGCCATTTTGTTATTGTTTATTAGGATCCCCATTGGCTGTGCCTTACTCTTCCTGTAGTCTACTTCTACACACATACACAGAAACAAAACATTCTCCATAAATGCAAGTATCAGACACTCAAATTAATGCATTTAAGGTCATTAGACACTAGGGTCCATTCCTATACATAAACAATCTATTACATGTTGCAGTCAGTGCAAAGAGATATTACACATTATTTTTAGAGAGCAAATAAGGAACTTCCTTGAAACATGATATATGTAGGATGTATAGGACTTTGTATAGGACATATGTTCTGTTTTAAGGAAGTTCCTAATTTGCTTTCTAAAGATGTATCTACTTATTAATATAATCAAAAATAGTTGCTAAGGATTCCCTGCTTTTATTATTATATACTACTGTGCATTTGAGGAAATTATGTTTGCCTTTGGAATTAAAACAGATCCCTTGTCTGAGACTGTAAATCATATTCTAATGGATAAGAGTCTGGGTTGTAAAACTATCCATGTGGCAGAAGTGCAGCAGTAAACCTGTCCTCAGTTTTTAACCAGTCACAATGGAAATGCATGCTATTAATGTTAATGCAATGAGCATAGAAAATGAGAGGCGCTGCCTTATTCTGCACTCCCCTGACAAACATTATACACAATTCACATTCACATAGTGTCAGCTGATATGTCTTTGCCTCCATGTAGTCCATTCCACTTCACATGGAAAGTTTTAGCTCAAGTTTCTGAAAGGCACAGGGCTCTGAAGTCTTCCTCCTCTTTCCTCAGTGCAACTCATCTAGTTCATGCAGTATATCATAATAAAAGTAGAATCAATTACGTGTAACAATTCTTTTAGCTCAGGAAAATATGTAATGCAGTGACAGTGTTTACAACAGCTTTGAACACAGTTCAGCAGATCATACTCAAGAACTGTGTTTTATATTCAGGTTATTATTGTAACTGAAATGTCGCTCATTGTTTGCTTTTACCAGACTGTTGAAACACATTCAGATCACTGCTGATTATGTTGAAGCACTGGCTGCTGTCCAATCCAGGACCTGACCACTCCTTAACGTCTGCATTATGTACATGTTTTCTCCCTTTTGTAGATTTTGCACTACATACAGTGGTGCAAAAGACTAGGTCCACCTTTAACTTTGCGGTTTTGCAGAGTTATAATCGGCATGCATACTTGTTTCTGTCTCTTATTAACTCTTGAAGCCCTGAACAGCTGCTGACGAGCAAAAGCAGCTACTGATTTAAAATGTGCACCAACTATTGAACTACTAGGCCTGTCGTTACTTATAAATAGCTTTGGAAAAATGCATTTTCTCAGCTTTTCAGCAGCATCAGATATGACCCATATGGACATAAACAGGCTCTGTAGTGACTGCAGAAACACCGTCATGTTCTGCAACAGTAATTCACCTGAAAAATCCATGTAGTTTGACAAATGACAGTGGTTAGAGGCTTGTTCTTATGTTGGGTCAATGATATATTTTACTGTATAAGTCCCTTTATCTTCAGTTTAATATGTTTTGGTAAAACAGTCTTAATGCTGAGAGAATCCAGCTGTTCTAACAAAAGATGGTTATTATGTAGGTCAGCTGTAGTAAAAGTACATGTTCTTTAGTTTAGTTTTATTAAGGCATCTGTAACCAAAGGAGCTGAAAATTAATGAATGATATAATTATAACCTGTGAAGATTTAACTCATGCAATCTAAGCACAGGTTCTGTTGCATTAGCTTCACATTTTACACTATCCATCCAACTTTCCTCTCCAGTACCTTTGCATAAACCTTCCCAGGGAGGCTATAGAGTGGGATCCCCTTATAGATGGAACACACCCTCAGGTCCCCCTTCTTAAAAAGGGGAACCACCACCCCGGTCTGCCAATCCAGTGGTACAATCCCTGTCCTCCACGTAATGTTGAAGAGGAGTGTCAACCAAGATAGCCCCATAACATCCAGAGCTTTAAGGGACCAAGGACAGATCTCATCATCACACCATCAACATACACACAAATGTTCTTTCTCCATCATTAGCAGAACCATACCTTGATCAAATGCTGTGCTGTGTAGAATCCTGCAGGACCACTCCCCACTACACAAATCTTCGGATTACAAGAGGCAAAAAAAGCCTTTCCACTTCCACGTACAATCACACCTGCAGAGTAAACGGAGATGATCACAGAAGAACAACAGAGCCTATGAGGAACTGAACAAGACATGAAGGTCTGGGCATCATTAACATAACACAGCAGGAATGCATGCCCTCCAATAAAACCAATGAAGCACCATGTAAAATACCAATAATAACATTAGTCTTCTGTCTTCAGTAATGCCTACCTTTCCCAAAGGTGGATCTATAAACACTCATACAAACACCAAATTCATTCTCTAGCAGATTTGATCAGTGTTTTAGTATATAGTGCACTTTCACTTATTCTTTTTACATCTTTTTCCACTTACTGTCATATCAGCTATTGAACACAATTTTGCTGCTTTTAAACAATAGAAACAAAGTTTTAAAGTTTGTTTGAACTATTATTTTCCCACAAAGCTAATATTTCCAGTGTAGAAGCCAAATGTTATGTATCAACATCAAGCTTTGCCAATACCAATAGTTTGAAAAACACCCTATTGATGTTATTATTTTGGTTTTTGGTCTTTTGTCTTTTACAAATAATTTGACCAAAACTCTGTTGTCTTCAACTTTCACTCAAGACCAAAAATCAGCTTTTAAACTAAAAAAAATATATACTGATATAATTAGCATTATTGACTGATATGAAATGTATTGCAATTAAATTTTTGTCAGTATCTTCCTGCCCTAAATTCAAGCATGTCACAGAATACATGAAATGCTCAGGCGCAACCTTCTCCCATGAGTAGTTCAGGTACTGCTGTTCATTACAGTCTTACTTCTGTCCAGGTTGATTAGATTAGTATTACGAATATTTATTGTTTGTCATAATATTCATTCAAAGATTTGGCCTTTTCCTTCGCCTAAATCTACTGTTGCTGAATAGAGAGTGAAGAACATTGCGTACTGGGTTTTTTTTTTAGGATTTAGTTTCTCGCAGCCTCACCTTCATGAACTCGATTTATCCAAGTGGCTCTACCGGAACTCCACAACTTCAATCCTTTAAACATCAGTTTATGGCCGGTCATCGTCTTTCCTGACTCCAACAAGCTCTTTGACTTTGAACAGATCTTAAAACGTCGTATCCAGTTGTTGTTTCCCTGATGTCTGAGAACTAGCTCCACATCACAACCTCGGCTTCGAGCTTCAAGTTGAAAAGCCAAGGTGAAAAGATCGTTTATCTCCTCTGGGATGTTTCAACACACTATGGGTTAGTGACAGCGAGCAGTTAGCCTGTTTTCTAAGCGCGTTCCTGATGTATTTTATAATTTACATCTTAATGAAATAGTACAGTATGGTTTTCATAATCAAAATAGACATTGTACCTTGTGTGCCACCGTAATTGTAGTCCGTGTAAAAGCGAAACTTTGGTTGGAAGGTTCCACTTGAATTGCGTAAACGTTAATGTGTCTGGTTGAGAAAGTGAATGAACCTTCGAGGTTTGTGCGAATTAATTTGTGGAAAGAGACCTCATTTGATTTAGACAAAACCGTCATGAGTTTGTATTCTGCAGAATGACCCTCTGTAATCTTTAAAAGCTATTACTTCTATAAATTTGCAGCTTTAATAAATGGTGTAATACTCGTGTAGTACTGTCTTAGTTTTTATATAAATAAATATTTTTTTTTTTTTTTTATTTGTTTACATTTTTAAATTATTTACTAATGTTTACTTACTGCACAACTCAGTTTAGGCTAATTCTGCTTTTCTAACTGGTTCTGCTTTTTTTTTTTTTTAATTATTATTATTATTATGTTCTGAGGTTATGATTTGGGCCTGTAGTACACCTGTGGTGGATTGACTGAATGATAGAAACAAAGGAATTTGCATCTGAATCTTTTGTCAAAACTTAAGGATGAGGTTGTGATTTATTTACAGTTAAACTGTCTGTGAACATGCCCAAGGAACAGCAAAACTGAACAAAGTTGAAATCTAATACACACACTATGTCAGGCAGAAAATAGTCTTTGTTCTAAAGCCTGAACATGAATGAATTGTTCACACAAATGAAAACATTGGAATTATTTTACACAGTAAGCGACATGTAAAACTCATCAGGTCAAGCTTGCGTATGTTACATTGCATACATTGAAAAAAAAAAAAAAAACATGCTTGCTGTGCAAAAACTGTTGTCATGCATCACACCTGTACACACACATCAGCCAGGATGTGGTAGCTCTGTCACTTTTCTGCAAACTAAAGACAAATTTATCTATAAAGGAAATACAAAGCAAACACAAAAAGAGTTGAGACACCTTTGCTGTCTTGAGCTGGTGACTCAAAGGGTGAAATCTGTTCATATGATCTGTCTTCTGCAGCTGGTAGTTTTCCCTCAACTAACTGTTTTGCAGTTAACAAATGCCCCTGAAGTCCATTGGATTTCCTGATGTTGTTAAGTAGGAATACGGCTGAAATCTTTGCTGGGGAAAGACATGCTGAGGCCTGTTGGGTCTTTCAGGTCTGAATTTCTTTTTAAACTGTAGGGGACATCAACAAAACATTAATCCCAAAGCATTTCTTTGCTTTTTTTGTGTTATGAATTATCTCCATGGAATAATACTTACCCGTTTGCCAATCAGTGCTCCAATGAAGAGAATTAATACAAAAGGTACTGTTGTCACACTTAAGGCAATCAAAATGATGTCTAATATGTGTTCATTGCATTGCTTGTCAGGATAACTTTCTGTGAAGAAAAATAACGGGGGGAAAATGTTACTAATAGAAGTGTCAGATATATATGTTTAGTAATACTCTTTCTGACAAATGGCTGAAGGTTTTCACCTTTTACAATGATGACGGTGCCATTGCTAGGGTATGTTGTTTCTCTGTAGGTCTGTGAGTCCATTTCATTCCAGCTGCAGTAATACAAGTCAGTGTCATACAGCCCCAGCAGAGACAGAGTCAAGGTGAACTCCCAGCCCTCCCCGCTCTGCCTGTGCTGAAGTCGGCCTTTAAATTCAGGAGCCTTAGTCACCTTTATAACTTCTCCATTTTTAAAGGCCAGGTACATGACATCTGTTTTTTCAGAGTTGCGTTGGAAACGCCTCTGCAGACTTAGTCCAAATGGATTTTTAATTGTCGTGGAGCATGTGATGTCGACGGAGGAGTTGACCCCTGCTGTGATGGCCAAAGGATTTTGAGAAACTGTCAGGGAGAGACGGATGAACAGATTAGTTGAGGAATTTGATACATAACATCAGTAGTGAAAGAGGTGTTAAGTAAAAGTATTAATATCACTCACTGAAAGATATCTTGTTGAAGTTATGGTCTTAATTACATTAACACATTTCTCTTATCATCTAGAATTAACCATTTTACTGGCCTGGTCTCTTACCATTTAAATATACAGATTTGTCTTTTTACTATGACTGATGTTCTTGTTTGTCATTGGTGTGACATAATACATTTCCCCAGTGCACAACTCTATCTTAATGTAATCCACTACAAATAAACATCCTGCATTCATGTACTTAAAAAATGTTCTGTGCATGAAGCAGTTTTGGATCTTTTTGAAGCCTTGCATTTACATTATGTCCATTACATACTGTTTTTTGGAGCCAGAGGTGATATGGATGGTAATGGATGAGTAAATACTCCATGAAGAAGTGAAAGGGGTAAACTTAATGGTAGAACGAAGACATCTGACAGCCTTGCCAGTGTTACACCACAAAAACCAATGACAGCTAGTTAGACAAAAAAAACAAAAAAACAAGGGTTTAGTGACCGGAAGTGGTATTACAATTTACAATATTGCACTATCCTCAATTTCAGGCAGTGGTTTAAAACTGAATAATCTACAAATAATCTATACATTTACATTATTGATTCTCATACATTATATGTAATATTTCTGTATGTTTACATCAGTTTTTGTGCTCTGAGATGGTCATTTGTTAACAGTCACTAATGCCATTTCTACCCTAATAACTGCCTCAACTGCCTTCAACTTTATAACAGCCTGCACTATTTGGATCTTGTCTTAAATATTCATTGAAATTATTAAAGAACTAACAAGAAAAACTGATAATTCTCCCAGCTGAGAAACTCAAAACGTGGAAGTAGCAGGAACTGCGATATTTTTGACATGAAAAATGACTGACAATATTAGGTTTCTTTCCATTAAGTTTTAAGTTTGTGTAAAATTGTCAGTATGAAAAGTAGCTTAAGCTGTCAAAGAAATGTAACAACCAATGAAAAAGTATTAGTAAAAGTATAATGGTGCATTGAATTAGATTTCCCTACAGCACAGCATATTATTACTGCAAAATAACTTGACTTCAGAACTTTTTAAAGTATAAATTCATACACCAGCATTAAAATAATTCACAAATGGACAGAATTTTACGTATTTTTCCTCTAATTTTTAACTTTGATTTAACTAAATTAATCTGTGCAATGGAGGTTACATGTTTTATTTTAATGTATAATGGTTTTATAGGATATATTTTAAGAGAGTAAAGTACTGGTTTCTCTCTTTTCCAGTTTTGCAAAAAAAAAAAAAAAAAAAAGCAGCGTCTTATGCAATGTTTATGTTTCAGTGCATTGAAAGCACTTCTATCAAAGACAGATTTAACCTCTAAATATACTTGAATTACAGTCCAAAAGTAAAATAGACACAAAGTTGTTCTTCTGTCTGTTTGTCCTGTGCAGAGGACATAAACAGGATGAAGCTGCAAACAAACAGGAACAGATGAGTCAGCCTTCTCTCTAAAGACAGCTTCAGTTTTTGGAGATATAGCTTTAAAACTCCTCTATCTGTCTGTCACACACTTACCTTCTTGGAGGATCACCTCGGTGGGCATGAGGAGCAAACCCAACACACAGCACCAGCTGGCTTTCATCATGAAGCTGGGTTTCAGCCCAGTGCAACAGACTAATGAACACAGGCAGCCTGACTCGCACACTGCCTGTCACAACAGTAACTACAAGGAAATGTGGTGTACAAAGGAAATGTGACTTAGTCTGATATGTTCGTATGTACGTAGTGCATCAGATCACAGACGTGGAGGTACTTCTTACTCAGTGAAATTTATTTAAAGGTAAAGCATATGTAACAGTATCACACAGCACACTACAGCACAATACAGTATATGTAGAATAGTTGGCTCAATTCACAGTGTAGGCAGCATATTCACAACATTTATATCATAACAATTCACTCTGCTTGTTTTAACATATGGAAGCCCAAGGTGAAGCACTCATGAAGTCACAATATCACACAAGTCTTCTGTTAGTAAATATACAAAAATCCAATATCATGTTAATTAGATGTTTAGTTAATTCTGCAGGCTACTCTTTCATAGCTGGTGTACTTCAATAATTCAGTGATGGAAAAGGCAGCAAAAAAAAAAGCAATATCACAGTCTGACAATCATCAATATTAAATCCAAGGCCCTGATATATGGAAAGAAAGCATACCATATTTAACCTCCTGACACCCAGCAATGCATTTTTGTCCTCTGTCATGGACAAGACTTTCACAGCTTTTCTTTAAAATAAAAAAATTACATAATGTCCACTGAAAAGGACATTATATTTTTAAAAAAATTAAAAATGCATCTGAAAAAAACTGTTGCATCATGCTGTTTCCAATTAAGGCAATTATTTAATGTAAAATGGCAAAAATGTTTACTTACTGGGTGTCAGAAGGATATAAATCATATTTACATCTTTATATTTTTAAACTATATTGTGTTCATATATCAAATACCACATTCAGACAGCAGGTCTAAATGCACAATTCAGATTTTTTGGTCAAATCTAATTTTTTTTGTGTGCTTGTTCATACTACACATTAAATGCGACTTCTATCATTTTTGAGTATGAACAGAATGCGATCCTGAAGTGACCCACATATGCAAAAGAGGTCCTGACATAATACATGACCACGCAGGCAAGCACTATGTTCACTGAAGTAAATATATTTTTCTCACCGAATTGTGATGTTTGTCACATTTCAATGATGTAAAGATCGGATAAATGTGACCTGGCCGCTCAGACTGAAGTCGCATTGAAAAATATCGGATACATATTGGATTTAGGACCACATATGAAAGTGGCCTTGGTCGGATTTGAAAAAAAAAAAAAAACGAATTTGTGCTGTTCAAACTTTCTTTAACAGATTGGATACAGGTCACATATGGGCAAAAAAATTGGATTTGGGCCACATTTGCCTGCATGTAGCCATAGGTTTAGAGAAGTGACAGGATCTAAAATAGTAAAAAAAAAAAAGTGTTATATATGTGCTGGATATATAATATATATCAATGATAGGAAGCCACACAGCCAGGTGTTGACATTTTCACACAATTAATATTAATATCCAAGACATGCATGATATACTCACATTAACCCTCCATGATAACGTGTTGCATCCAGGCAACACAGAATGTTTCAGTTTTTTACTGTAAATTAAATGTAATTTTATTTAGCAGTGTTATCTAAGGGTTGGGAAACTGAAATTATTAAAAAAAAAAAAAAGTTTTCCTCAGAAAATGACAATACTTGCATATTGCAAATTAAGATGGAGTACAACTGTATTTAGTTTGTAGGAAAGAGAGTTAGTATTATCTAAATGTATTTGCCATAAGTAAGATTTAGTAATCCATTTCTAATATGCAAGTCACATACTGTATCTATACATGTGTCTGCCAGCTTATCACTGAGGATGAGGTGTCATAGAGTGATGAGGAAGTTAAAGTTGTGGCAACAGTTAAGCTGAGGAGAGTGAGGATGAAGATGACAGAAGTATCATAATAATAGAATTAGGTCAGAGTAAGAATTAAAAAGATGTGATGGAGGTACAGGCTACTGGGGTGTTTGGATAGAAAGAAAAAGAAACATGTAAAAGTGCCAGTTCAGAAAAGGTGCTACATTTGTGTTTTTCTGAAAACACATATGAAAAATTGATTCCCCAACTTCTTCTCTGTTTGTTTTTTTTGTTTTATTGAGGGTTAATAACTAGCTTTAAGGTTTAATCGCCACCTACTGGACTAGAGCGTTGGTCAGGAAATAACAACAACAAAAAAGAAAAAATCATCTCTGCTACACATTATATCCTTTCCTTTTCTATTTAAAATGCTTCATCAACTTTCATAAATAGTGAGGTGCATTAATCTAAAATAGATTTTAGGAGATTTTTGGTAAAAGTGCTTCTGTACAAGCAAATCCTTGTTTGTGCACATGTTAGTAAGAACAATGTGCAGGTTTGGATAAAATTATGATACGATTAATAACCTTGTCTGTTGTGTGTATAATTGAAAATTTTAATGGTAAAATTATTTGACAGTTTTTATATATATATATTTTTTTTTTAATTTGTACAACTGAATATGAAATGTGCAATGCATTAGAAACTAGATAAATCTATTTGTCAAATGTTTGGTTAAATAAATCCAATTCTTTTTTTCAGCATGAAATATTTCAGTGTGTCTGTTTGGTACAATGTTTCCCTGAGGAATTAAGTAAGTAAAAATAAAAACATATCATCAACTGGAGACCCTATCCTCTACAGGCCAAAACATAACTCCACCTGTAAACCAGCTGAAACCTTAAACAACTTTTAACCCTCACATTAATAGTTCACACAATGATACACTGTCATATTATGCTCTTACATGAACTTTTTGAAGAACTTTGTCTGTATTTATTACACACTAGCCGCAACACTAACAGCAGACCAAGAAGAGCGATGATACCAAAGATAGAACCAACAGCTACAGTCACCTCATGTGGTATTTTAGGAGGCGATGTTGTAGCCTGCACCACTCCTTCCAGTCCTACAAAGAAAAAATAGCGATAACTTAACATGTGAATAAAAGCTTACTTATCTATATCTGAATATGACATAACTTGGATAACAATGACACACTTTAAGATGTATAAGGCTACTCACTGTACACTTTTAGCTGAACTTTTGAGCTGGGCGGGACACCACAATTTGAATGGATGGAAACACTGAAATCTTGATCTTCGTTAACATTGAAGAGATGCAGAGACAATTCAGTCTCAGTGCAGTTCAGTTTCATTCGGCCATGGTTACACTTTGCTTTATTTGCTTCACAGATACAGGGATCTACCACACACTTCTGAGATGCATTTGTAGATATGTTACATTTTATTGTGATGTCTTTCCCAGCTTCAGCGTGTACTGTTTCATTGCAGCTCAGTGAAATTCCTGACAAGTAAAAAAAAAAAAATATGTATATATATATATATATATATACATATATATATATATATATATATTTATATATATATATTTGTATTATTCAAATTGTAATTTAATTAACACTTGTGATTCTTGTACAAGCAGTCTAAAAATCCCTGTAAGTACCTGCTGTAGCTCTGATTTGAAGGATAATAACAAAGTAGAGCAGATTCTGACATGGAAGAAACATCTTGAAAAGTGTTCTTTGTCGATGAACAAAGGGAACGACTCCAAAACTGAAAAGCAATAATAACATATATAATATTAGATACATGATCCTTGATGGAAAAGAGTTGCAGTTGTCACTTAATAACTTGTGGCCAGAATATCTCTATCTATTACATTTTTCTGAGGAGTCTTAGGTCCTTCAGATTCAGTCAAAAGATGCTGAAGATGATCCATGAGTCTAGTTTTGACTCATCAAATGAATATGCAGCACTGGAGCTGGACTCACTCACTGTGGTGTCAAAGAGGAGGATCTAGGCTATCTTGGACATTGTCTCCCACCATCTCCATGATGTGGGGGCTCAGTGGAGGAGTGCTTAAAGTAACATACTGTACATCGATTATTCATAACATTCTGACCACTGATAGGAAAAGTGGTAACAATTTTGGTTATGGTATCACAATAAGACCTGTTGGTGGGTGGGATATGCTGTATTAGGCAGCAAGTGAAAATTTAGACCTTGAAGTTGATGTATTAGAAACTGCAAATCGGACAAAAGTAGTAATCTGAGCAAATGTGACAAGGGAGAAATTATGATCTCCAAATCACTAGGTCAGACCATCTCTAGAACTTGTTGTTTATTCCCAGTGTAAAGTGACCTACCTACTAAAAGTACCTAAAGAACAACAACCAGATCTCCAATCGAACATCTATGGCGCAGGTGTCAAAGTCCTTGAGGGCCGGTATCCTGCATGTTTTGAACATTTTCCTCTTCCAGCACACCTGGTTCAATTAATGATCAGCTCATCATCCAGCTCTGCAGAAGCCTGATGATGATGTAATGGCTTCCAGGTGTGAAGGAAGAGGGAAATATCTAAAACATGCAGGATACTGGCCCTCGAGGACTGGAGTTTGACACCCATGATCTATGGGCATTATTACTACAAATGTTGCGTAGACCCCCCCTTTTTTTTTTTTTTACAAAAACAGCTCTGACCCGAGCCCTAGACTCCACCAGACCTCTGAAGATGTGCTGTGGTATCTGGACCAAGACTTCAGCAGCAGATTCCTGAAGTCCTAGAAGCATTGAGGTGGACCTCCATGGATTGATGTAATGTGTATATGTATTTTATTGTGTTGTATGGTGTAGTATTAATATGATGATCACTTACTTTTTATTGTATTGATAATATGGTCTATTTAAATCCCAAATAGGGACAGAAGATTGAAAATTTGCAATAGCTAAAAACTCTGTCCAGCATTGTAATTGCTGTCTTTGTATTGAAACTGTTAAATTGTATAATCCCTATTGTACTGTGTTCGGTCTGAATATTTATTACCTCCGCCAAGGAGGTTATGTTTTTGCCAGGGTTTGTTTGTTTGTTTGTCTGTCTGTTTGTTTGTTTGTCTGTCCGTTAGTGTGCAACATAACTCAAAAAGTTATGGACAGATTTGGATGAAATTTTCAGGGTTTGTTGGAAATGGGATAAGGAAGAAATGATTAAATTTTGGTGGTGATCGGGGGTGGGGGGCCCCACGGGGGGGGGGGCACTGATCAGCCTTGGCGGAGGTCTGCGCTCTCCGAGTGCTTCTAGTTTATTTACTTATTTATTTATTTATTTATTTTTTCTCCTGTACTGTCATAGGCTTCACAGTACTTGCTAATTTTTCTCAGCAACCCTACTCTACTCTGTGATCCATTTTAGTTCTATTTATATTATTCAAATAATCTTCTTAATTACCTCCGCCAAGGAGGTTATGTTTTTGCCAGGGTTTGTTTGTTTGTCTGTCCGTTAGTGTGCAACATAACTCAAAAAGTTATGGACAGATTTGGATGAAATTTTCAGGGTTTGTTGGAAATGGGATAAGGAAGAAATGATTAAATTTTGGTGGTGATCGGGGGTGGGGGGGCCCACGGGGGGGGGGGTGCAGACCAGAAAATTTCATCAAAATCTGTCCATAACTTTTTGAGTTATGTTGCACACTAACGGACAGACAAACAGACAAAGACAAACAAACCCTGGCAAAAACATAACCTCCTTGGCGGGGGGGGGGGGGCACTGATCAGCCTTGGCGGAGGTCTGCGCTCGTTGGTCGTTGCTTCTAGTTCCGCATGTTTCATTAGGGTCTCATTATCAGTTTTACATAACACAAACATGAGTGATCTGTCACAAAACCGAATGAAAGTCTGTGAAGTACAGGCAGAGAAATGTACAGTTGGATGTTTAGCTCATAGTTTATCTTTCTGTCCTTCCACCTGGATCCCTAATACTGGTATGAGTTAATGATTAAAAGTCATAGATAACCAGCTGATTGTTTCACTATAGGCAAGATCATAAATGAAATAGTTAGAGCATAATCTGATCTGTCGGCCTTGGATTCAGATCAGGAGGTGATTACATCAAAATAATTCACTTTCCAAATAAAGCATATTAATTATATAAGCCTAAGATGCAAATTAAAAAAATAAAGCAAATAATTCTGCTTACAAGTTGATCTGTAATCTAAAAATGGTATTCATCCATAAACAGTACAGGTATAAGAAAACAGCACTGTTGCTCATACAGTAAAAAAACAAAACAAAAAACAAACCAAACAAAAACAATGAATTCATGAAATGATTGTGACAATGTAATTTATTTTTGATAGAAAAAGTGTAACTGGAACTCTGTTTGTAATCATTACACCTTATCACTTTCTGACTGGCATAGTCGCACGGCTGGAAACACAGTATTTATGTACACATATTTATATTTCACTTTCTACTGTTTTTTGAATATCTGCAAAATGAAACATTTCTTTCTGGGATCAGTAAAGTATTCCAGTTCTGATTCTGATCTCAAGAACACTTTGACAGAATTTCTTTCCATTTGGTACAAATGATAAAACAGGATGAAGCTCTCAGAGTCCCAGCTTCATACTTTTATTTATGAGCCTGGACAGACAGGTTAATAGCTGTTTGACTGGTTGACAGTTATAGAAAACCTTCCCTCAAGTCTCACCTCAGATGACATGTTTCAGTTTGGTGTAATATAACACCTCTGAAAGGAAGAAATGAAATGCAATTCCCTTAAACCCTAGGGATTCCTCTGGCTGTTTTTGTAGATTTTTGTCATTTTTTATTTTTTAATTTGGTGGTCATTATAGCTGCATTGTGGTTTATGGCACACATTTCTGCAAAACTACTTTCTTTTACATATATCTGTTGAGTTTAACGTGATGTTCTCTTTCAGGTCTCAGGTACACTACAGGCATTTTTACCAACCTTGAGCCAAAAATGTAAATGCAAAAAAACTACAATAAAATCATCACATATCAATATTTTTTTCTGCATAAATCTTTTAAACAACTTCTGTCAAGCATATCTGTCTTTCCTGTGCAATTTTCCCACACTTAAAAGGGATAGACTCACTGCTGAAGTTTCACTGGATTTCATTCAAATTAATACACCTTTTGTCAATTTATTTCTCTGCAACAACTCCAGTCTACCAAAAATTCAATAATTTTCAGTTGTATTAAGAAAATAACACAAGTAATGAGATATTTTCCATAAAATACATGATGCAGAGATATGATAGTGTTTCATATTAAAGTCCTGAATAGGTCAAATTCAAATTTCATTCCGTTAATAGTTTTTGTTCAGTGCAGGACCCTTAAGCCTCATTAATACAATGAAACAACATTTTTCAATCTCACATAAAACTTCTAATGCAATCTAATGAGTATTGTTGCTATTTTTTGACCTATCCAACCATCAAATCACCAGCAATACACCAGGCACCCAACTATTCAGTGTATACATATGGTAGTTTTGAGCACAGCTGGAGTGGGTTAACAGATTTATGTAGATAAAAGCAGAAAACATATTGATATATGATGATTTTATAGCTTTTTTTGGGCATGTACATTGTTGGTTCGAGGGTCCATAGAGGACAACAGGTTAGAGGGATCCACAAGGGTTAAAGTACTATTAAAAAGCGTCTCAGGTGCTTTCACTTACACAGATCAGATGTGCATGAAATAGAAACTATGTTAAGGTTGAACTCAAAAAGAAGACAAAATATATAAAAGGGTATTGAATTTCTGGAAACCGAGAAGTAGTGTCGCAGTCTATTTTCTCATGTTCTTTACACTTAACGTGTAAAACTGCAATTTGCAGTTTCCTCTTTGATGAAGCCACACATGTCACATTTTTGGGGTTAAATAATGAAAGTTTCAGATAAAAGTATAATCAGCTAAAGGAGCACAGAGTAATAAGCTGTAATTATTAGCTAAAGTTGTACATAAACTGTACTGTGGTCCAGCTCCAGCCAACAGCGATAAAATACTTACTTGGCAAAACAGATTTAACAGTTTAGCGACTGATGTTTCAATGCAATGTGCCTTGAAATGTGTGTAAAACCTCGACTGTTTGGCTATATGTGAACTTGACCTGCATGATCAGATTTTTTTTCTCCTTATCTTAGTCACTTAAAGATGGATAACTTTTTGTTTAATAAGACAGAAAACCACAACTTTTGCTTTTGTTCTGTCATCAGATAACACAGGTTACGTTCTCTTACAGTAATCAGATCAATAGTATCCATTCCCCTTAAAATAAATGTGCTTCTTATTTTGCAATATTTGCATTTTTGTTTTGCAATAAAGTAAATAGAGAAACCTTACCTTATAGAGTGTCTTCAAAGGCTTGTGTAAGATCAAGGAGTAATTCTTATAGAAGCAAAGGTGTACTATGTCAACAGGCTGCCACACCTGGGGGCGTTCCTGCCGTTGAAATGGGATTTCACACATTGCAAAACATTAGAGGACTAAGTGAAAGGGAAAGTGTAGGATTTTGTGTAAATACTCAATGAAGTAAAGGAATGAAAAGATGGACAGTAAAATAAAGTAAAATACACAATTATTTAAAACCATTCTATAAAAAAATGTGAAAAATTAAGCTTTTCTGAAGTAAAAGAAAAACAAAATGCAAGTGTTGGTTTAACTAGTACAATATTCATGTGTTTTACTATTACTTCAATGAAACTAAAAGCACTACCGTTTTGTTTAGTTAGCAAACAGACATTTGTTTGTGTGTTGATTTGGAAGCTGACTTAATCTGTTTTAGGTGAAGAGTCAGCACATTAGATTTCACTTCTGCTTAATAACAGACATAAACAATAAATGCAAAAAGTTATTCTGGAATTGCTGCTACAGCTTCATAATTCACTGATAAATCAAAATGTCAGAGGAGAAAAACACACTCACCTTTTACAGTTATTCCTGGAAGTCAGTTTATGCTGAAGCTTTGGTGGTTCTAGCTGATATTTTTGTATCAACATCACTGTTTAACCGACTGTTTTTATCTTAACTAACTCCATGATCCGTGACCGTAGTGGTCAAAGTCTGATCGCTTCACTTTACACTGAAACTGGACGAACTCACCACAAAAACAGTAGCACTTCACTTGTGAAAAGCCTGACGTATATATTTTCTTTACTTGTGCAGTTTAATTCTATCAAATGTTTCCAGCTGTGTAGTCTGTAATACCCATTCTCCTATGACTTTGTCAAAGGTGTTACATCATCTGTGTCAAGATAAAGTTAATGTTCAACATTACATGTGAATATGCACCATGTATTCTGTTGTCAGTATGCTCAACAACAGACTTCTATGGCCTAATCCCAATTTCTCTTTCTTCACACGCCTATCAGACTAGAAAACAGCATAATATCAAAGAAAAAAAAAAAAAGAAAAAGAAGCTCAAATGTACTAGTCTCAGTATAGCTTGCAAAGGTCTGCAGGTATGGAATGATATTGACAAAGACAAATGTCTCCAAATGCACATGCTTTTTTAAAGAGAGATTTAGGAGGCAACTCCTACTGGATTATGCTCAAATCTGAATTGTCTTTGCCTATACAGTCTCGGAAAAAAATAATTAGACCATTAAAAGTCATCAAAAACAATGGTTGTGCAATCAAGTACTAACTCTTGTGTGTATCATGTGACTAAAACAGGCAGAAAAGAAAACATGGAATGTCTAAAAGCACTGTTTTTGGCAGTACAATGCCTCAGCTATTGATCTAAGAACTTGAGTGATTTTTGGTTATTATCAAGAAAACATGGAAAATGGCAAGGTATCAGCTCTAGAATGAACTCTTATAAGCTATTTTTGTTGTTATCATTATATTTATCCAAACAAATGTACCTTTAGTTGTACCAGGTATTAAAATGAACTAGAAATTGAAGAAACAAGGGTGGTCTAATAATTTTTTCAGCAACTGTATGTAACATTGATTTTATGACTGTTGGTGACTAGACCACTTGGACCTTGTTAGGAGTAGGGCTTAGATTAGATGCACATTAGGGGAATTATCATTATTAATATTATTACTTTATTTTGTGTATGCGAGTGTGTGTGAGAGACTGCGGATCACTGTACTTATCATGTAAACCTGTACTGTGTGAGTGTGTGGGTGTTTGAAAAGGGTGGGTATTTTTGAGTTTGTCTTACCATAAAATGTGTTGTATTATTGTTACATGTGTTATTTATTCGTTGTGCCTGGGCCCCTCTCAGAAAGCTTTTTAGCTTTCCAGGGTGTCCTGTTTCACATAATGTAAATGCAATATTATATGTTTTTACATGTGGTTCTTTTAAACGAGTGATATTTTGCTTTTTTTTTTGTTTTTTTTATGGAATTATGCATTTTAAAACATTTCCCTGTGGTCTACACAAACTGTAAATGCTCTGCTTGGGTCTGAATTCTTCATTAATTCAACTCCACAAGTCCATCTTCAAACCTATTTCTGAGTAATGATACCAGAAAGGTAGTTTTGAGCGCTGGCCCTTTAAATGCAAATGAGACACTTCATGCCCCACCCCCTCCAGGTTGTTGGCTGTGTTAGTCTGCCCCGTTCAAGCAACACCTGAGTATTTTAGGTAATCGGCTCGAAGTTTGGACATATTTTCGGTATGGACTACAACCGCTGCTACTGATAAACAATTATGTCGTACTAGGAGAAATGTTCGTCGGAATTCTTGACCTTATATATGCAAATGTCATGACGTAACTAGTTATAGACATAAATAGTAGACATAAAAGTGGGTTTTGCAAAATATGACCCCTTTTATAGGTATGTGAATAAATAAATGAATGAATGAATGAATGTTTTACTAGAATCAGATATGATGTGAATATATGTGAGGTAGTTGATGACCAAAAGCATTTACTGATTTAATTTATTTATGATCTATCAATACATCTAAATAATTCTTGTAAAATCCAGTTTGTCATCTTTTCATGGTCATCAGATATGACCCATTTGGACGTTCAGAGACTCTATAGAGAACACTGAAACATCAGCATTTTCTGCAACATTGATTCACCAATAAAACCCAGGTAGTTCGACAAATGATAGTTATTCATCATATAGTCTGTTGAGAAAGTCAATTCATTTTTCGTCAGTGTTCTCTGTTTTGATATAATCACCTTTAAATTTACTCTGAAATTCTGCACAATCAGTACATTAAATAGTGGAAAATACCTGATTTTCATAGAAAAATACAGAACACAGAGAATTATATCATAATAAATGGTGATACATCACTTAGGAAAAAGCTAAATGTGGAGACCAATAATTTGGAAACTGGAATAGTTCTAGGTGTTTAAGGAATTAACACAATGTGAAATTCACTGCAAGAGTTTCTTCTTTGTGAAATGTTCTGAGTAAAAATGTTCAGTTACAGAGTGTACATATTTTAGGCTTGTATGTGAAAACTCAAAACAAAGTAGTGGATCTCCAACCTTTTTTTTTTTTTTCTTTTGCAGCTGAATTATTTCCCTGACCCTTTTCTAACCCTAACAGGACTCTTAGATGTCATCACAGCTTAAATGCAACAGTTATGTCTTATTTTTAACTGTTAACGTTATCTGCAAATTTTGTGCATTCATGTTGTTTTACTAGTGAGTGGAAAATAACCTATGTTTATCATTCTGGCATCAGGGTGCAGTGCAGTACATATGCATGCAAGGAATGTAAAATAGAACGAAAACATCCCAATTATCCTTCACTTGGATGGTGAAATCAAACAGTCCTTGACGGGACACGAAGCAGCTTTAGATTAGATTTAATCTGTGTCCATAAAGTATGACTGTTGGAAAGAGAAAAGAAAATACAGGGATACATACAAACTTAAACAGAATATTCAAATCTGGGTTTGACTTTAGACATCAAGAGTATTGATGAATTGCCACCAGACTGAGCTCCAGTTGTGCTAAATGGTATCTTACATGATTTCTCAGTGGTCTAATGTTCTGTGTTTAGCCATAAACAGGTCACACTTGCCACAGTATTCCCTATCACATATCTGTTTACCCAGACTGTGGCTGATTTCTGATTCTCAAGATTTACTGCAGGTGATTTATGAAACCAACATTACCATCTTGTGGCCAAATAGCAGAACTGATTCACTTATTCTGATCTTCAACAGGTTCTAGGATGATGATTCAAGCAGAATCTCCTCATCTCAGAGGTGTTGAGGAGAGGTGGCCCATAGTGATTTGTTTCCGCACTGCAGTTAATGGGTAATATTAGGCTTTTGTTAGCTGTATTTAAGAACCCCAATGATGTTCTAATAAAATGAGAAGCAATTTCAAGCTTACATTTCACAACTGTTTATCTCATTACATGTTGCATTGATCACAAGGTTTTTTTGTATTCACTGATAAAATTTCATGCAATGCAAAGGAAACTATTTGGATTTTAATGATCTCATAAATTCGTGCTTCACAAAATCCAGTGAAGTTAAACTTTTTAATGTTTTAGCTCTTACTCAGGATATAAAACCTTAAAAAAAGCCTGATGAGATCTTGCTTTGGGGCAGTTTTCCTCCTTGATCCACTCTCTCCAGCATAGTGGTTCTTAACCTGGGGTGAGGGGTGCCAGAGATCCTGGGGGGGGGGCATGTGAGGCTTTATCCTCATTGAGGTTAAAAGTTGTGAAAATTCTATGTGTGGATGTTAAATAAAAAATGCTCATACACCCAATAAGATAATCAAAAGTTTGTATGAACTCACTCAAAACATATTTTGTCTGCATTTAAAAATATCATAGTATTTAGTAGCCATACCCTCTTGACCTCTGAAACTTTGTGACCCCCACAACAGTCTGGTCAGGTCACAGATAATTCATCTGAGTTTTTTTCCCCTGTTGTCAGTGAATCATCATATATGTATAAAACACCATGCCTGAAAAATGCAGATGACTCAACAGTATCAAAAATAAAGTTGAGACTTACCTTTAACCCATAAAGACCCAAACATCCACCAGTGACCAAAAGCATCTACTGATCTAAAATGTTTAATACCTGTTGATCCACTAATTCTATCAATACATGTAAATAACTGGTGTAAAATCCAGTTTGTCGTCTTTTCATGGTCATCAGATATGACCCATTTGGACATTCAGAGGCTCGATAGTGTTTATTATACTGTTCTATACATGTTTTAGTTTTAGTATCTGTGCATGTGTCTCCACCTACCCCCCCCCCCCCTCCACCCTCTCCCCCAGTCTCTCTCTATCTCTATCGCTCTCTCTTTTCTCCTTCTTTACTTTCTCGCTCTAACCCCAACTGGCCATCCTTCAGGAGTCTAGGTCTGCTTGAGGTCTCTGCCTGTTAAAGGGAAGTTTTTCCTCGCCACTGTCACCAGTCATAAGTGTTTGCTCCTGGAGGATTCTGTTGGGTTTCTGTAAATTGGCTTAAAATTTGATTTGATTTGATTTATCTCCCCTTTATGTGAAGCACTTTGTAACATGTTTTAAAAAGTGCTATATAAATAGAGCTTTGCTTACTTATTTACTCTGTAGTTACCATGGAAATATTGTCATCTTCTACAACATTGATTCACCAGTAAAACCAATGGAGTTTGATAAATGGTAGTGGATGAAGACAGTTGGTTTATGTTCAGTTAATGATGTATTTGCCGAAAATGTCACTTTTTCTTCAGTTGTCTCTATTTTGATATGGCAACCATTAAATTTACTCTGAGTTATCATGTACATCTAAATTAAAAATAGGAAATTAAATATAATAAAATACATAATTACAGTGGAAAATACAAAATACAGTGAATAATATGATAATAAATGGTAACAAATGCTTAAAAAAGATTAAATAGAGAGAATTAATTTAGGAACTGACACAAAAGTGGCACTAGGTTTTCATAGGTTAACTTTTTGGTTTTAGTGAAGGACAGGACAGTTTCGATGGGGGGTGGGGTGGGGGGTGGCTTGTCTTGGACACAAGCGGGGGGTGGGCTCCAAGGAAAAAAGGTTAGGATCCACTGCCCTGGAAAAACAACCCCCCCCCCCACACACACACACACACTCAAACCACCTCCAGCAAGTGGTCAGCTGGACCAATCAGAGACAGGGAACAGGGCAGCCAGATTTACATAGAGCAGCAATAAAACTAGCGGTTCTGCGTCAATGAGGTTATCATTCTTAGGTATTACCGATTATCAAATATGCCTGAACCCGCAAAGTCCGCGCCCAAGAAGGGCTCCAAGAAGGCAGTCACAAAGGCTACTGGCAAAGGCGGAAAGAAGAAGAGAAAGACCAGGAAGGAGAGCTACGCCATCTACGTGTACAAGGTCTTGAAGCAGGTCCATCCCGACACCGGGATCTCCTCCAAGGCTATGAGCATCATGAACTCGTTCGTCAATGACATCTTCGAACGTATCGCTTCTGAGGCCTCTCGTTTGGCTCATTACAACAAGAGATCCACCATCAGCTCTAGGGAGATCCAGACCGCCGTGCGCCTCCTGCTCCCCGGTGAGCTGGCCAAGCACGCAGTGTCTGAGGGCACCAAGGCTGTGACCAAGTACACCAGCTCTAAGTAAACTGGCCTAATTCAATGTATAATCAACGGCTCTTTTAAGAGCCACCCACTTTGTCTAAAGATAACTTCTATACTTGTTGCAGTAAAACTATGAATACGACTTATTAAAACAAAAACATTTTGTTTTATCAAGGTTTCTAAGGGGTCTCAAAAGTCTTGACCTTAGATATTTAGTAAATTTAAAAGGTATTGAATTTGATTTGATGGCTCCAAAGTTAGGTTTCCATAAACTTGTTTGCTGCGTTGTGGTTAAATGTCCAAACTGCAAAGAGTTAATCTACTAAATTCCAACCTGAGAATTTATATTGAGATTAGGAGCCGATTATCACGAAATTTGCAGCCCCTGTGAGAAACGACTTGGAACGGTGGGAATCAAGGTGTTGGAGTAAGTAAATGCATTTCCCTAAATTCTAGGAGTCACAAAATTTTGCTAGTATTGTTGTGAACTAGGCATTAAATTCTGTTTTAGAAAGGTCTTAAATTTAATTTGTAGAAATCCTGTTTATGGTATGACATCAAAATTGACCAAATCACTACAGATGTGACCCATTGCAAACACTAACAAATCTAATAATGACCAATAGTCAAAGCATTTACCCTGTCTAAAACTCACTAACCATCTATGAATATAAGGCATTTGCCTTTTACTGTTGCATATGACATGAAAATTACAGCATCAGAGGAAACTTTCCATCCTTCCAGTTTGAAGTATGCATGTTATTGACTACCCAGTTGAGATCATCCCTAGAAACTGCTCTCATGGCAATACCATTTTTACTGTAATACCCTATATTTCATAAATTATTTTGTGGAATTTAGGATGTGCATGTGCAAATTTCAACACAATCCGATGGAAAATGGGCATAGAATACACCTACAGAATTTAACACGGAACTAAAAAAAAAAAAAAAAGACTTTGGCAGTTGAGCTTTTATTGTGCACCAAATAGATCTTTATTATCACTCTCACAGGAACAATGAAAATCAGTTTAGCAGCTCAGTTCAGTTTAGCAGCAAAACACTTAGTGCAAAAGGGAGTGTATAAGAAAAAATATCACAGAGTATTAAGAAAAAGTAGGACTGTGCAAAGGCTTCAGAATAAAATATTAATACACGTGTGTTATGCCATATTCTGAGCTCTATAATTTTGGGATGAGGTATTAATGTTGTAATTAATTGTTGTTGTACCGATATATGACTCCTATTTTAAGCGTTTTATTGTGTTGCAGTTGAGATTTTGTTCTGGGACTCAATATCTCCATCTAGATCTAAATGAATATGTAGATACTCAAAGCATATTTACAACAGTAAAACACCTTAGCTGTGGCCTGTATGCACTGTATAGCATCTGTGTTTAACATGAAGCTTGGATAAAGGAAATCATTGTATTTCATTGACTTGAGAGTATAAATTTTCTTGACACATTTTAATTCCAGTTGTGCTTTTCTTTTACACTTCTGTGATGCGGTGAAGTGTGTGAATTATGTTAGTTGTTTAACGATGCAAAAGCCAAACAGGTTGGTAAATAAAAATAAATGAAGAAAATGTAGACAAAAACTATCTGAATGGAAAACTGAGGTACTGAAACACATAAACCAAAAATAAGTCATCTCACATTCCTATTTTGAAGAACTGAATGTGAAATAAACCAAACCAGTTTCTTAATATCATGTAAACAGACAAACCTTTATTGTTGAATTCTCATGAATTAAAATGTTTCCCCAAATGTTTCCTGTCTGTTAACAGAGGAGGACATGGGGTTTCACCACGGTCTCACCATTTTTTTCTTTTTTTTTTTTTTTAATTCCTGTCTCAGAAGGCGCTAAAATACCTCAAGATAAATTATGGGGGGAATGCACATACGTCACTTCCCCCCTGGGCCATGCCCCTCTAAGTCAGACTGAGTGGCAAAAACAAACCGGCCTAACATGGCATAGCAGTAACTACAGCAACACCGGGAAAAATGTGGAATATAACATGACATTAAAGACAGTTGGACTGGACGTGGATCCTTACAACTACCAAACAAGTGGTCTACTAACATTGATATGTGGCCGGAAATCACATATCCTGACATTTATATGAACCTGATTTCAACCCCAGGAAAATACACAATGCAAAGGCTGAAAGCATACAAAAGCCAAAGAGTTGTTGACATCCTTGTCATCTTTAATTAGAGGATTACAGCTGGTGAGTGCTTTCAATTCAACATACTGTTGTTTTTGAGGTTTTATGTCAGTGAAGATGTATTTTCTTGGCAGTGATTGCCAGGGTAAAGGCCCAGCAGTAGTTCTCACAGTTCACTACTGATTTACTGTAGTTTACTGTAGTTTAACCCTTGTATGTCAAGACATAGACCTAAATAATGAAAGTCATCTTATCATATCAGTTTAGAATTCTGGGTAGTATATTAATCTGAGCCATTACCAGTTAGTTATCAGTGTGTTTGGTGTCAGCAGAAAAGATATAATTTAATCTAAAATTATCATAAACATATGCATTGTTGAACTTTGAGACTGAAGAAACATGTTGCGTAACTGTGTTTTGATTTTTACTGGATTTTTCATGCTTCTGAAATCAATTTAGACAAGAAATAAGTGTGAAAACCCACCGATGGATGCAGTCCGACATGGTGAATATGTGATGTTTGGAGACAGTTTAAAGTGAATCCAGAGCCCTATTATAATTATTTATTATTTATTTAATGAAAGACAATGTACACAATATTTCGCATTAACAAAACTATTAAAGCAATAAATGCATTTTAAAAAATGATCATTTTTATCAGATGTAGAGTCAAGAATTTAACATTGAATTCACTGTTCATTTGAACTAGCTGAAATATTTATTTCATTAATATGTTTTAATTTGTATTGTGTATTGTATAAAGTTCCACCCTTATTTAAAACTGTTCTTAACTTCTGTCTTGTCCTTCTGTATCAATGTCTGCAGACACTGTGTTAGATGAAAGTGATTCATTTGTTTGATGCTGATTACTTCTATTTTAGAATAAGAGGTAATACTTGGTATTTCATTGCGTCAAAATAAGTAAATAAATATGGATTAGATCATAGACGTAGAAACAAACAAAGTCAAAGTCATTTCTCAGCTGTGGTCTGTCTGCTCATGTGCACCATGGGTCTCGGTGTGTTTGGTGTCATCGGAAAAGCTCCATTTTAATCCAAAATGTTCCAGTACAAATCAGTTTTTAAACTTTGACTCTCCTAACCAACATGTTTTCTGACTGGACTAGCGCTTTTGTTGAAACTCTGATGGATTTTAATCATTTTAGGAGAGAAATAAATGTGAAAACGCGCCGAGCGGTGCAGTCCGACACGGTGAATATGTGATGTTTGGAGACAGTTTAAAGTGAATCCAGAGCCCACCAGAGCTCTACATGACCTCAGGACGAAGAGACACAAGTCCGCTACAGATTCAATCAGTGTCCGCCTTCAGAACAGGTCCTGGATTTGTTTATAAGGCTTTTATCAGTGAAGAGAAAACACAAGTGTCCGAGTATCCTGACTGCACGGAGGACACAGTGGCTGAGTTGAGTCTCCACGGTTCTCATGGTGTGTTTAATTCCACCCCGTGCTCTGTACATCGCATCAGTCTAGTTAGACTCTGTTCTGAATAGACACTCGAAACTATGGCAGAAGTCGCTCCAGCTCCCGCCGCCGCTCCGGCCAAAGCCGCCAAGAAGAAGGCCGTGAAAAAGGCCAAAACCGGACCCAGCGTCCGCGACCTCATCACCAAGACCGTGGCCGCTTCCAAGGAGCGGAACGGCGTGTCTCTGGCGGCTCTGAAGAAGGCTCTGGCCGCAGCTGGATACGATGTGGAGAAGAACAAGGGCCGCATCAAGGTGGCCGTCAAAAGCATGGTGGCCAGTGGGGTCCTGACCCAGACCAAGGGCACCGGGGCTTCAGGCTCGTTCAAGATGAGCAAGAAGGCGGAAGCCAAGCCCAAGAAGAAGGCTGTGAAGAAAGCAGCTCCCAAAGCCAAGAAGGCAGCGGCCAAGAAACCTGCAACCCCCAAGAGGCCGAAGAAGCCAGCAGCAGCAAAGAAGGCCCCGAAGAAGTCCCCGAAGAAGGCGGCCAAGAAGGCCCCGGCGGCCAAGAAAGCAGCAGCAAAGAGCCCCAAGAAGGCCCCCAAGAAGGTGACCAAGAAGCCTGCGGCCAAGAAAGCCCCTGCAAAGAAGGCAGCGGCCAAGCCCAAAGCAAAGAAGGCAGCAGCCAAGAAGAAGTGAGCTGAACCTGAAGAGCATTAAATGATTAAGGAAAAAAAAAAAATAATCAAAGGCTCTTTTAAGAGCCACCCACAACTAAATTAAAGACTCAACTTCAAAATTTATACAGTTTGTAAACCTAAATAAAATAGAATTTCCTTGTTACATAGAAGTGTATAGTTCTAGAAATAAAAATCTACAAAGTAATGACAATTTAAGCATTACAACCAAGGGGGGAGTAAAAAAGATTAAAATCTGATTCTGGTATTTAGATTGCAGAAATATTTGTCCTTTCGTTCCTCAAACTGATGAACTACATTCATAAACTGTTAATCTGGTCTGGGGTACCAACAGGCAGCTCACTGGAACAGCTTTATTATTTCAGAGAAAGTTCTCTGATCTCAGATCAGTAGATCTTGGGCTCGGATTACAAATGACCTTTGACATGTATATGGATATTTCTAGAAGAGCTCTCTGGGATGATGACCTTACCTGAGAAAAAAGAAGGGAAAAATAAAAGCCCTTAATAATAGAACTCTGGACAGACATTTGATTGGACAATGTCACATTTGAAAATTAATTGGGCAAAAGATATTTCTATAGCAGTTAATAAAATATAGGCTGTCATTTTAATTAGAGGTTCAGTTGATGATTAGACGTAGGATCATTGCTAAATTAATCCCAGATACATCTGTTGGCTCATTTCAGGTTCCAGAGCTCAGGCTTTGTTTCCTGGGGGAGATGATACCTGTCGATCAGTTACAACTTTTCAATTTCATTATTTATGTGTGATGGTAAGTGTGTACATGTATTTCAATGTTTGTATAAGTAGGTGTAAGCATATAGGTATATATTGTGTGTATATATTTATACTGTGCCATTCCCATGGTGTGCCCAATGTCTGTAATTTATTTATGTTCCTCTTGATTGCAGGGAAAAACCTATTGAGGCAACTTTCATGTCAATTTTAGATTATGGAGACATTTTATACAGGCATGCATTAGCTACAAATCTACTTCCACTTGACACCATTAGACTATCATTCAGCCCTGAGATTTATCAGACGACAGCTACAACAGTCACCACTGTGACCTGTATTCTAAAGATGAACAGCCCTCTCTGTCTAACAGGTGTGATTGACATTGGATTTTATTAATTTTTAAAGCCCTCACTGGCCTTTTACCATCCTATAGTAACTAGTAGTATTTAGTTTTCTTACAGTACACCTGCCACCTGGAACACTCTGCAAAACCATCTAAAACTTATCACACATTTACCATTAGAACAATTTAAATCCTTAATTGCATCTTATGTTTCCTCCAGCTGCTCCTGTTTTAATTAGACTTGTCTGTTTTCAACTCATCTTTGTCACTTTTCTTTTTTGGTATTTCTAATGTTTGTTGGGTGTTTCAAATGTTTTGTGTTTTGTCTCAGCTATATTGTAAATGAGGTTGCCTCAATATATCGCCGAGTTTAAATAACAGTTATGTTATAAATGTACTATGTACATGTTTCTTTAGATAAAAAAAAAAAAAAAACTTCATTTTGCAAAATAAAATTTTGACACGCTAATATTCAGTCTAGTGAACAGACTTATTGGTTATTTTATTGTTTGGTCACAACTCCTGAAATCTGACAGGTAACAAGTGCAAAGGGAAGATTCTGATGAAGGAATTCAGTTCTAGAAAGTTAATGAGGATTTTTTTTGCATTACAGACTGTCTCAGTGGAACCAGACATTAAATAAGTGTTACTCCAATGTCATATGATGTCAGTCTGACATTTAAAAAAGGGAAACATATTGAGTGTAGGTTTTAGGTTCGTGTTCAGCTGATTTAAAATACATTTTGCTTTCATGGATACACGAGACCTTTTGTACGATGACATAATTTGATTTTGATTAGAATAAAGGGAACTCGTACTGAACATGAGAAAAATATAAATTAGCATTTATGTTGTTGGTCAATGAAAATAACAGGAGTTGTTCTTTATCAGTGGGTATGTGGCTCTTAAAAGAGCCGTTGTGGTTGTTGGTCCGTTCACATTTACTTGGCCTTTCCGGGCTTCTCGGTCTTCTTGGGCAGAAGAACCGCCTGGATGTTGGGCAGGACTCCTCCCTGAGCGATGGTCACTCCGCCCAGCAGTTTGTTGAGCTCCTCGTCGTTGCGGACAGCCAGCTGCAGGTGACGGGGGATGATACGGGTCTTCTTGTTGTCGCGGGCGGCGTTTCCGGCCAACTCCAGGATCTCAGCGGTCAGATACTCCAGCACAGCCGCCAGGTACACGGGGGCGCCGGCACCTACGCGCTCGGCGTAGTTACCTTTGCGCAGCAGTCTGTGGACACGACCCACTGGGAACTGAAGTCCAGCACGAGAAGAGCGGGTCTTAGCCTTAGCTCTGGCCTTTCCACCGGTTTTGCCTCGTCCACTCATCCCCACTAACTTTCTCTTTCACAATCAGAGAAAATATGCTGGAACTCTGCAACAGACTCCGCTATATGTGGTTGAGGGCGCGCAACGTTTGTTATCCTCCAATCAGAGTGGATTATGTTAACAGTGTCCGGGGCATATTTCGCACGGATGGAAAGTCATTTGTCCAATCAGCAGCGGAGCTTCAAGCGCGTGGGGTTGGGGTCTCTCCTTTGGGCGGTGCTGAGCTCCGTTTCCAATCAGAGGCAGGAGGTCTGAAACCACGTGACCAGGCGGACCCACTGTTTAAAAGAGAGCCGGTCCACAGACTCTTATCATATCTTTCTCTCTCAGATAAAGAAGAAAGTTAAAACCATGGCAAGAACCAAGCAGACCGCTCGTAAATCCACTGGTGGCAAGGCCCCCAGGAAGCAGCTGGCCACTAAGGCCGCCCGGAAGAGCGCCCCGGCCACCGGCGGCGTCAAGAAGCCTCACCGTTACAGGCCCGGGACCGTGGCTCTGCGTGAGATCCGGCGTTACCAGAAATCCACCGAGCTGCTCATCCGCAAACTGCCCTTCCAGCGTCTGGTCCGTGAAATCGCTCAGGATTTCAAGACCGACCTGCGCTTCCAGAGCTCCGCCGTCATGGCTCTGCAGGAGGCCAGCGAGGCTTACCTGGTGGGGCTGTTCGAGGACACCAACCTGTGCGCCATCCACGCCAAGAGGGTCACCATCATGCCCAAAGACATCCAGCTGGCCAGACGCATCCGTGGAGAGAGAGCTTAAACAGTCTGATCCAACAAAACACAACGGCTCTTTTAAGAGCCACTACATATACAATTAGAGCATCGCCTGTTTTTTTTTTTTGTTTTGTTTTTTGTTTTGTTTTTAGGTCTCTATAAACACAAAACATAATTGTATGACCAAAATGAGCTAGTGGTCATATTTTGGTATTTAACATTTAGGTAAAACTAATACTTCAAGTTATAGTACCTCATTAAGACCAAATGTGGGTAAACTGAAGTCATCCTTGTCCATTATTTTATTTTAACTTAATAGCCTTCATTTAATTGAAGGAGTTTGACAAGGTAATACAAAGCACAAATGAACTATCAATACTTGATAACCATTTACATATTTGACCACTCATACATCCACACTTAAAAATACATAATTACCCATGTTTGAGGATTAAAAAAAAAAAAAACCTGTGTATATACACATAAAATTCACATCAACACATTGATACAAAATAACATGCACACACTTAGAATATGCATACATGTCTATACACATACAAACTTACACCCTACACCTCATCCCCTTTTTTTTTTAAATTTTTTTTTTTTTTTTTTTTAGACAGACTTAAAAGTCTATGATGTTCCATGGGAGTGTCTGCGATTTGTCCAATGCTCTTCTGCGTAGTTCACTCAAAATGTGTTTGATCACTATTACTGTCTATAAAGTTTTGATTAATGACCGTTACACATCTTGTTTTCCAAAGTTTGAAACAATGCAGATTATTAACTGGAAGAGTCTTTGTTGATTTGGTGGTATTTTTTCCTCTAGGAGTCCATACATGACTGAACGGTAGTTGATAGAGCAACTCAAGCCAATATTTCTTAAAAAGGTCCAAACAGCTTGCACTCTGTAAGTCAATAAGGACGTGTTCCTGGGTTTCATCCTCTCCACAGTTGATGATTAGACATGTTTTGGTTGTTACATTACAACTCTAGGAAACCAAGGCTCTGCCTGGGAGTCTGCTCACAGAGATGAGCCAATGGACATCTGTAATTTTCTGAGATTGGTTTATCCTGTATGATTTTAATAAGTCTTCTCTTTATCAATCACGTTTATAATCCACCAAACCACCATAGTTAAAATCACTTATACATTTGTAAATCCCTTTTGAACTCCCCTTCACCCAATCAATGTTTAGATATTTATATTTTTCCTTTATGTCATCATATATGATTTTATACTATGGACCTTTCCTTGCCCTGCCCTTTTTTTCCCTCCCAGGTGGACAGTTCATCAATCCATGTCACTTTTCTTGACATACCCATGGAAACATTTTTAATAAAGGCTTTTTTTAGTTTGAGACCGAGGTCTAGTGCACCGAGTCCACTGAGTTCTTTACTTTTAAACAATAATATTCTTTTAGTGACCTCTCTGGTGGTACCCCAAACCAGATTTACACACTTTAGTCAGATTATTGTTTTCTCTGTTAGACCAAAGATGTTAGCCAAGAAGAGGAGTTTGGAAAGGACATGAGTTTTCACAATGTTAATTCTGCATTTATAATTTGTATTCTTGTTCTTCCATCAGTTGACCTCTTCCTTGATCAGTCATTTTTTGGTCCCAATTTCTTTCCCGACAGTTATTATTCCCAAATGTGATTCTGAGGATTTTAATTTCATCTTTAGTTTGAATATTTAGGTTGGGTTTGTCATCAGCATCTCTGATCCAAACTCCCTCTGTCCTGTTATGGTTTAACTGCTCCTGAAGCCCATTCATACATTCTGAGGTGTTTGGTTAGAACATCCATCTCCAACTGGTTTTCAAATACAACAGTGATATCATCTGTGTAAGACATTGATTTTACTGTACAGGATTGGCCGACAGGTGTGCCTGTTATCCCTATATCTGAGTTGATTGATTTTATTAAAGGACTGATTGCTAAAATGTCAAGAGCAGGGCTGAGAGGACAGCCCTGCTTCACCACTCTCTCCACCTGGAAAAGGTTTGTTAAAACACCATTAACATTAATATTTACAGATGACTTCATATATAAACATTTAACCATATAAATAAAACTTGTGCATTTTACATGTACATCCCCTTATCTCTGTGTTGTTCATTTTACATTTATAAATAATAAAGTAATAAAATATAGAATATACTAAGAAATACCAATATTTCTACAGTCTTTAGTTGTGACAATTCACCATCTAGAAACTCTTACATTTCTACAGATGATCAAACAATCCTTTGTCACTTTTACCTCATAGCACATTTGGTGAAATAACACCTAACAGATCAATAAACTGATGATTTCAGGTACATGTTATTTACCTGACTATTAATATTAGAACTTTCACCTGGCTCTACTTATTGTTTATTATATTACACCTCAGCCAAAGTTATAACTATTCATGTGTTTCATAACCATCTTATTATATTGCACTTTTTCCTGTGTAAAAATGCCACATACAGTACAATGAGTGATTAGTGCAGTTGAGGAGTTCATTCTTCAGTGTAGTTGTGGGGGCTCTTAAAAGAGCCTTTGATTATTTTTTTTTTTTCCTTAATCATTTAATGCTCTTCAGGTTCAGCTCACTTCTTCTTGGCTGCTGCCTTCTTTGCTTTGGGCTTGGCCGCTGCCTTCTTTGCAGGGGCTTTCTTGGCCGCAGGCTTCTTGGTCACCTTCTTGGGGGCCTTCTTGGGGCTCTTTGCTGCTGCTTTCTTGGCCGCCGGGGCCTTCTTGGCCGCCTTCTTCGGGGACTTCTTCGGGGCCTTCTTTGCTGCTGCTGGCTTCTTCGGCCTCTTGGGGGTTGCAGGTTTCTTGGCCGCTGCCTTCTTGGCTTTGGGAGCTGCTTTCTTCACAGCCTTCTTCTTGGGCTTGGCTTCCGCCTTCTTGCTCATCTTGAACGAGCCTGAAGCCCCGGTGCCCTTGGTCTGGGTCAGGACCCCACTGGCCACCATGCTTTTGACGGCCACCTTGATGCGGCCCTTGTTCTTCTCCACATCGTATCCAGCTGCGGCCAGAGCCTTCTTCAGAGCCGCCAGAGACACGCCGTTCCGCTCCTTGGAAGCGGCCACGGTCTTGGTGATGAGGTCGCGGACGCTGGGTCCGGTTTTGGCCTTTTTCACGGCCTTCTTCTTGGCGGCTTTGGCCGGAGCGGCGGCGGGAGCTGGAGCGACTTCTGCCATAGTTTCGAGTGTCTATTCAGAACAGAGTCTAACTAGACTGATGCGATGTACAGAGCACGGGGTGGAATTAAACACACCATGAGAACCGTGGAGACTCAACTCAGCCACTGTGTCCTCCGTGCAGTCAGGATACTCGGACACTTGTGTTTTCTCTTCACTGATAAAAGCCTTATAAACAAATCCAGGACCTGTTCTGAAGGCGGACACTGATTGAATCTGTAGCGGACTTGTGTCTCTTCGTCCTGAGGTCATGTAGAGCTCTGGTGGGCTCTGGATTCACTTTAAACTGTCTCCAAACATCACATATTCACCGTGTCGGACTGCACCGCTCGGCGCGTTTTCACATTTATTTCTCTCCTAAAATGATTAAAATCCATCAGAGTTTCAACAAAAGCGCTAGTCCAGTCAGAAAACATGTTGGTTAGGAGAGTCAAAGTTTAAAAACTGATTTGTACTGGAACATTTTGGATTAAAATGGAGCTTTTCCGATGACACCAAACACACCGAGACCCATGGTGCACATGAGCAGACAGACCACAGCTGAGAAATGACTTTGACTTTGTTTGTTTCTACGTCTATGATCTAATCCATATTTATTTACTTATTTTGACGCAATGAAATACCAAGTATTACCTCTTATTCTAAAATAGAAGTAATCAGCATCAAACAAATGAATCACTTTCATCTAACACAGTGTCTGCAGACATTGATACAGAAGGACAAGACAGAAGTTAAGAACAGTTTTAAATAAGGGTGGAACTTTATACAATACACAATACAAATTAAAACATATTAATGAAATAAATATTTCAGCTAGTTCAAATGAACAGTGAATTCAATGTTAAATTCTTGACTCTACATCTGATAAAAATGATCATTTTTTAAAATGCATTTATTGCTTTAATAGTTTTGTTAATGCGAAATATTGTGTACATTGTCTTTCATTAAATAAAAAGAAAGAAAGAAAGAAAGAAACCTGAAGCATGCGCTTATTGCAGTCTAGACTGCTTAGAACTACAAATTGGACAAAAATTACTTTATAATTAAAAAGGTATATATTTTCCCATATTTTCCATTGAAATGTTGACATATTTAATGTTCAGAAATATTTGACACATTTTTGATCCTTTTGTAAATCATACTTGTTTTCTTTTTTATGTCATGCTCTGTCTGTTAAATAGCATGTGTAATATGTAAAAATGATCTTTATAAATGTATTTATATAATATGATATATTTACTAATTTGTCATTATTATTATTTTTTTGACTTTCACTCAAGAACAATCTGTTTATATTTTGGTGGCCAAAGTTCAAATAATTTTCCCCATACTTAACTTTTTCCACCAGCATTCTACATCCAAGTCAACTTCTTCTGGTGAATGGATATCTGAGGAATGTGAGCATTTTTCTTTTGTTTATTTAGTCATTTATTCACTCACTTACAAACCGGGCATCTACCTTGTAAAACAGACTTCTAATGTCAATGTGACTTGGGATAAATAAAGGTAATATATTATATAGTATGACGAATTACAGAACTGCATTGAACAATTATGATGCAAATATGATGAAGACACAACTTATCGTTCTTGTGTAACTAAGCAAAGTTTTATCCTCATATGAAGTGAAGGAAAAAAATAATTAAAAAAAGTGAGAGAAAGCAGATAAATAATGTGTTTTGTTGTTTGTTTGTTTGTTTTGACAGACTTTGGATTCCAATAGTTCATTTAACTTGATACTTATCTCAATAATATCCCACTTTAGTGCAACACATCTTACTGGAGTGTTGAATTCTTGTCCTCTGACCATGACAACCTTTGTTTAAGAAAGTTTACTGATTTACAGCTGTTTGTTTTTTGATCCATGTGATTTTTCATGAGTGACACACAACCTCTTCTGTCTCTAGTTATATAGATTACTATTTTTTTGTTTGCTTGTTTTGTTTTTCAGATCAAGTGGCTGAAACATTAAAATTTAAAATCCAACTTTCATTTGGACAGTTGCAAATAGAAAGGTATTGTAAATCATGCAAAAGGTATACCTAAATCTGAGAACATCACAAATTCATTGAAAGTCTGGCTGAGCTTTGATTTGTTATCGGTAATTGGTTGAGTAATTTCTCATGCTTTCTTATTAAGGCACATATTTTGGATATTATCTCAGTCTGAAATGCTGTATGTCAAACTCATTTTAGTTTAGGGGCCATGTATAGCTTAATATGATCTCAAGTAGATTGGTAAAATAATAACAATGGAAAAAAATAACATTATGAAAATGTTTACACTAACTGGCATTTGAAAAAATGTGAATAACATGAACATCTATGAACAAAAATCACAGTGGATCTATGAGGGCGCAACACATTTGTTACATGTGGCTCCTGAACCAACTCTGACACCATTGATTTTTTAACGTCTTCTGCGTAATTTTTGGATGTGAACTGCAAGTCATCTATACATCAAATATCTCATAGTATTGAATATTATGTTCAGCTCACCTGAGGACAATGAAGTTTGTCTTTTTAACACAGTTTGCTTTCCTGATTACTCATATAGGCAAAAGTTTCTGAAAAGGTATGGATAATAGTGTTAGGTATGATTATGATATCAATATGTTTGGTTTCAAAACAATTGACGTAGTGCCTGCTGAGAAAAAACTATTAAATGCTCAGTGTAAATTTTGCTTCCCCACCCTGTATATTATCAAATGTACCAATCTTTGATTTCTTACTTCATATTTACCGCTCACATTACAGTACAACTGATCTCCAATGTCTCAGTCTGTTAATAAGCCCATCATAAACTAGAAATAAAACATGTGAATGAATGTCTTTCATTAATAGACAATAATCATGTCCTACTAAAAAATTCCACGTTATCAAGAAAAAAAGAAGTCCATCTTTAAACACAGTGGGTGGCTCTTAGAAGAGCCGTTAGGTTTATATACATGGTTCGGTCCAGTTTACTTGGAGCTGGTGTACTTGGTCACAGCCTTGGTGCCCTCAGACACTGCGTGCTTGGCCAGCTCACCGGGCAGCAGGAGGCGCACGGCGGTCTGGATCTCCCTGGAGGTGATGGTGGACCTCTTATTGTAATGAGCCAGACGAGAGGCCTCAGAAGCGATGCGTTCAAAGATGTCATTGACGAACGAGTTCATGATGCTCATGGCCTTAGAGGAGATCCCGGTGTCGGGGTGGACCTGCTTGAGGACCTTGTACACATAGATGGCATAGCTCTCCTTCCTGGTCTTTCTCTTCTTCTTGCCGCCTTTACCTGCGGTCTTGGTCACGGCTTTCTTGGAGCCCTTCTTAGGCGCGGACTTTGCGGGTTCAGGCATGGTGAGCAGCTGGTATTAAACGGCAGCAACTGCGATGCTTTGACGTAGACACCCTTCTCTTATAACATCTCGATGTAAATACAGATGTACTATTCCCTTCAGATAATTGGTTCAGCTTTTCAAGGGCTGGAGGTGGTCTCGCGAGGAATGGTAGTGTTTCCATGGAAACCCCAGGCTGGTAATTTTTCTTCCTTTACGTAGTTAATTCTTAAGTGTCTCGTGAACCAAACATAAGTTACATACTTTTGTCCATATGGTGTATAACTTAGGCAATTATGCTATGATGAATCATGACTCGCATGACATGAAAATATTTAAGTACAAGTATTCAGGCTGTTGTCTAATATTTGGAGTTACTTCAAATGTATCACTGTAAGTTCAAAACTCGTTTTTCCTCACCGTGTTGGTTCATTTCAGTGGTATCTGTAAACACTTCAGTCTGAATCTGCTCTCTTCTCCTCCACTGGGATGGAGTCACAGGTGTAGTCCAGTGTTTTACTCTCTTATCCGAAATGCTGTAATCTTTCCTGATCATAAACTCTCATAAACAGTTGTAAAACATATTGTCAGACAAAGCCTCCCGATACTATCGCAGTGTATTTACACGATGGTGATTGAATGCACCTCGTCGCTTCCTGGTGTTTTTATTCCCAGACTTACTCCGTTGTGTTGTCTTATTTCTTGTCTCACCTCGTGTTTTTGGCATAACAGTGTGTATTTCTGGTTATTTATCAAACTATTTTTGGCGTCACTCGGAAGGATTCTACTGTATTGAACCCTTTCATGCATGAATTATGAGACCCTTAATCAATATTTTTTTCCAGAGTGTTTTTATTCTACTTTAGGCATGAAAAAAAAAAAAAAAAAAAAGATTTTTTTTTTTTTTTTTTTTTATCATACTCTAATACTAGTTTTTACTCATTTCATGGAGTTAATACATTAAAAAAAACTTTTTGTTTAAGAAAATTAGCTGTTGATTTACACTCAAACAAGTTAGTGCAGATCAGGTTTATCAAGAACAGCAAAGTTAAAGAAATGGTCTGAATATCAGTGTAGATGATGCATAAGCATCACTGTGTTGGCTGATATCCTCCTGAGACCTAGGGAAGTGAAAATTTTTAGCTTTTTTACATTAAATAGTCATCTTGATTAGAAACTGCATGATGCAACAGTTTTTCAGATAAATTTTTTAAATCATTTATTTATTTATTTATTTTTAATGGAATGTCCTTTGCAATGAACAGCATTTTTTATTTAGTAAAACTGGCAAACTTTGGTCCCCTACAGAGGATAAAAATGCATTGCTGGGTCTCAGGAGGACATGGAACTAAACCCATGAACATAGAAGAGAACAGCTGGAGAATTGGTGTCCACTGTAGTGACCACTATGCATGAAAGGGTTAAAGTCATTTTGCTGGTGCGTTCACTGGCACTGGTGTAGCTCAGTGGTTACTTCGACCATCAATTCTCACTCGCAGAATTCGAATCGTCTCTATCCCTCTGTGGGATCGAACCACGGGTGCTGTCCAGTGCTTTTTCGGACCTTGATGTTGATAAGTTTATCACAGGAGGACAGGTGGTTAGTTGTATATGACTAAATTTGGCTGATCCCTCAAGAAAAAAAGTGTTTGGGACAGCAGTTTCATAGGTTGTATATTACCACTAGTCTAACCAAGGTTGTATGTGATAAAAGTGGGTCAGTAGGTTAGATACTGTCAAAAATCTGTATAAAATGTAAAACAAATAAAGTACACATACCTTCATTTATTGTTGAATAATTGCAGGAAAATTGCAGAATTCTAATCACTAGGCTAACTAAGGTGGTGTATAAAAATACAAATGTTACAAAAGAGGCCAATGCCAGAGTTGTGTCGCTCGATCCAGTCTGCAGAACGTCTGTAAAAAGATGTGAATAGAGTAAAAAAATATATAAAAAGAGGGGCATGAGGTGTATGTAGGGTGTAAGTTTGTATGTATGTGTGTGTAGACATGTATACGTATTCTAAGCGTGTGCGCATTTGTTATTGTGTGTATGTGTTGATATAAATTAATGTATGAGTGTATATATACAGATGTTTTATTTTTATTCATCATCATGAACATGGGTAATTGTATATTTTTAAGTGTGGATGTATATACAGGTGGGGAAATATGTGTATGGTTATTTAGTATAGATGTGTATGTTTAGCAATACTTTGTAAAACTCCTTCAATTAAATAAAGTTTTTGTTTTTGTGTTTTTTTTTAAAGTAAACTTGAAAGCAGAATGATTCCTAAAAACTTGGCATACTTCCAGGATCATAAAGTGGGGGTTGTAGTTAGGTTTTAACATGTTCCCTGGTTAATCTTCTTGACCCAGTTCTCATGCTGACATCACAGTATCAGACACTATATCTGCATAAACTGATGTATAATTTCTGACTGTATATTTCGTCCCGTGGCTATGTTCTATTTAAGTTATATTAATACCGGTGATGTGATGTTCACGAATGAATCAAATCTTTTGAACGGCTCTTTGAAATGAACGATGGGAACTGAGTCTTTGTAAAGAGCCGTTGATCTTTTTTTTTTTTTTTTAAATACCTGATCAGTCACTTGTTTTGTGCAATTTTTTCCGTTTGTTTACACACATTTGTTCTTGTTTTCAGGAGAATAAAATGTTATTTCATAAGAAAATGTTTTTTCTTCATTTTTAGGCTACAGACTAGTCCACATAATGTACTGTGATGTTTTTGGTCCAAGTCCAGCATTTGCCTAATGTCACCTCATGTATTTAGCCAACGCATTTGAACTGTTCTTTTTCACGATAAGATAATATTTACTGCCGCGCCAATTAGACACCTTTAAAATGTAATGTCAATCACCACACGCAGCCTATTTAGTCATTAAAACACTGGTGTTTTAAATGAATGCAAAAAGACATAAGGGCCAGTCTTTTGAACGGCTCCTGATCTAACGACTCCCTTCAGAGAACCAAAAGTCCCATCACTAACACCGCGCTATGTAGTCCGTTTCTGTTTACTGCATAACGAAACAAATGAGGGAGAAAAAAAAGGCTATATAACCGCATTCACAGAGCAGACGGATGACAGTAGTTTTAACACATCTTCGCACACAGGCTTAAGCTCTTTATTAGTAGTGGGTGGCCCTGAAAAGGGCCTTTGTTTTGTGGTATTATCAGAAGCAGTTTAACCTCCGAATCCGTACAAGGTGCGTCCCTGTCTCTTCAGAGCATAAACCACATCCATGGCGGTCACGGTCTTCCTCTTAGCGTGCTCGGTGTACGTGACGGCGTCACGGATGACGTTCTCCAGGAAAACCTTGAGCACACCGCGGGTCTCCTCGTAGATCAGACCGGAGATACGCTTGACTCCACCACGACGAGCCAGACGGCGGATAGCGGGCTTGGTGATGCCCTGGATGTTGTCACGAAGAACCTTGCGGTGACGTTTGGCGCCTCCTTTACCGAGTCCTTTTCCTCCTTTGCCCCTCCCACTCATGTTTGCAGATCAGTTGTTCACTTCACTATGATTGAAATGCAGAGAACGCCACGTATTTATTCGCTGACTGAGGACGTATCAGAAGACAGGGGAGGGGCGGTTTCTCTGCGTACACTCGTTCATATTTTAAATATTTTTGGTGCATTAGCGCCATCAAGTGAATAAGAACGGGATGTGTCATAACTGGCTGCCTGGTCATTCTTGTAAATAGCTTTGTTTTGTCAGTTTTAGTTAAAAAAAAATAAATACATAAATAAACACAGAATAAACAGATTGTCCTTGTTTTCTTCTTCTATAGAAGAGCTGTTTATGTCCTTCTCCGTCTGAGATCCTGATTTAGCTCCAGGCCATTGCTGTCTTTAGTTCAGCTTTAACCTCCAGAGACCCAGGAAAGTAAACATTTTTGCATTAAATAATTATCTAAATTTGTAAAGTATAATGCACATTGTGGTTTTTTTTTTTTTCATTAACAACTTTCACACATTTGTTGTTGTGGGAAAAGACAAGGTGCCAACATTTCTTAATTTATATTTTTACTTTAAGAGGAATAGGAAAGAAATTGTAGGATTAGACAATGCATTATGTGTGAGTTTGACTCCATCCTGGCATCACAGTCAGTCAGAAATAATTATGCAAATGATCAGAATTCAGACTGAGAAGACTGAGCAATTATTATTAAAAAGGTTTCAAAGATTCTGGCTGCATCGAAACTGCACATCAATACCATCGATAACATTAACACATACATTGTTCAGGCTGTTTGTATATTTTCTTTACGATAACATTATAAAGATCAAATACATTTAAATCAAATGCATGAATTAAACTTGATCTTTGAACCTTACAATATTATGTTTAGTCACATATTATGCAGCTATGTCTATCTTCTATTAGAAAATGTATTATGCTGGCATTTTGGTATTTGTCTTACATTTGTCTCATGCACATAAATGCCAGAGTAATAGCAATGATTTTGGCTGTATGTATAGCACTGAAAAAAACTATACAGTAAATTATATTGGCAGGGCTAAACTCAGATTTTGTAATGTACAGTCCTTACTAGATGCAATTCTACATCTACATTTAAGGTAGTATGTAGTTCTTCAGAAGAAAAGAAGAGAAGTGTATTCATATACAAACTAGGCTCAAAATGTCTAAAAGTTCAGGTTTGTTAAACAGGTATATACTTATATTTATTGTATCATTTTCTTAAAAGTCTTCTTAAAACTTTACACTCATATTCGTAAGAGGAGGTTCATCTGCATCCCAGTACTTTTGTCCATATATTGTATGATTTAGGCACCTATGTTATGAGGCTAATATATACAGGGGTTGGACAAAATAATGGAAACACCTAACATTGTGGCATCATAGAAGGTGTTTTCATTATTTTGTCCAACCCCTGTACTTGCATGAAATGAAAATATTCAACTACAAGTATCCAGGCTGTTGTGTCATATTTGGAGTTACTTTAACCCTTTCATGCAAGAATTATGAGAACTTTAGTTGACATTTTTATCCTAAGTGTTTTTATTCCTCTGTAGGTGTGAAAAAACAATCTGATAGAATTTTTTTTTTTTTTTTTTTTTTTTAATGAACCTATTTTGAATGGGGTTACAAAAATGTCCACGCAGCTGGACACCATGTGTTTAATTTTTAAGGCAAAGACACATGTATTTAAAACCCATCATTAAAAAGTGATATACTATGTGAACACTATGAAATAAAACCATTTTCAATGCTGTTAATCTGATGTTTTCTCATATTTTAACATACTCTAATACTAGTTATTACTCACTTCATGGAGATAATATGCAAACAAAAACAAAAAAAAGTTAAAATAAATAAATAAATAAATAATAATAATAATAATTGCAGTCTTATAACAATTAGCAATTGATTTACACTCAAACATGTTAGTGCAGATCAGATTTATCCAGAACAGCAAAGTTACAGTAATGGTATAAATGTCAGTGTATAGGATGGTGTATAGGCGTCCACTGTGTTGGCTGATATGAAAGTAAAACAACAAAACCCATGAATATACAAGAGAACAGCTGTAGAATAGTTGTCCACTGGTGTGACCACTATGCATGAAAGGGTTAAATGTATCACTGTAAGTTCAAATCTCGTTTTTTTTTCTCACTGTGTTGGTTCATATTAGTGGTATCTGTAAACACTTCAGTCTGAATCTGCTCTCTTCTCCTCCACTGGGATGGAGTCACAGGTGTAGTCCAGTGTTTTACTCTCTTATCTGAAATACTCTAATCTTTCCTGGTCATAAACTCTCATAAACAGTTGTAAAACATATTGTCAGACAAAGCCTCGCGATACTACAGCAATGTATTTACACAATGGACACTGAATTCACCTCGTCGCTCCCTGGTGTTTCTATTCACAGACTTACTACGTTGTTTTGTCTTATTTCTTGTCTCACTTCGTGTTTTTGGCAGAACAGTCTGTATTTCTGGTTATTTATCAAACTATTTTTGGCGGGGGTTGTGTCTCTCGGAAGGATTCTACTGTATTTAAAGTCGTTTTGCTGGTGCGATTACTGGCACTGGTGTAGCTCAGTGGTTACTTCGACCAACAATTCTCACTCGCAGAATTCGTACCGTCTCTATCCCTCCGTGGGATCGAACCACGGGCGCTGTCCAGTGCTTTTTCGGACCTTGATGTTAGACGTCGATAAATTTATCACGGGACATCCTGTAAGTTGTATATGACTAAAATGTGGCTGCTGTGTCAGGAAAAAAATTGTTTGGACAACAATTTCATGGGTTGTCTTTATTCTCTGTAGTCTAAGGTTGTATGTGATAAAAGTGTATCAGTAGGTTAAATACTTTAAAAATCAGCATAAAACTGAAAAGAAATAAAGTACTTGGACCTCCATTTATTGTTAGACACAAGTTGATAGCTAATTAAAAGACTGCATAATTCTAATAATGACAAAACTACCACTGATCAGTTCAAAAGTGACAAAGAAAATCTAAAGTATACCTTATTAGATTTAAAAATAAAATTAGGCTTGTGACTTTGACTTCATGCAGTACGTTGTCTAAATGTAGACAAATCTAACTCACCTGAATAACCACATTCCTTCATAAAATGCCTACCTGTGCACACCTCCACATATATTCAGTAGATCTACTGAACTTTACATTCACCTGCAACAAGACTAAAAAAGATGTTTAGTTCTAAACTGAAGTTTTAAAAGTGGTTAAAAATGATCTCAAAATGGTTTCATTTAAGTATGTGACACCTGTAGACAACCTGCAAAGTACACCCTATACACATTTATAATCATTTAAATGGTTAAATCTACAAAATATTAGACCATAATCAGAGCATGTTTCATCTTGGAACATGTTGAGGGTAAGAATATATTTTGAATATAAAAACAGTGAGTCAGTTCATTAAATAATAAAACAATAAAAGGATCAGGGATAATTGAAGCAATAAAATGTAGACTACAACATATTTAATGTATCAGCTGATAATGGATCTGTATGTTGAGTAACTTAGCATCATAATGATACACTAATATGTCACAAGTTATTATTTAATCTTTATTACATATTAATGCATAAATATGTATAGAAGTGGGTTACTGCTGGGCAAATTATGGTTACTTGTGAGTAAAATATTTTTTAGGTGTTTTGGAGCAAAGGTTGCCTGTAACCATATACATATAGTTGAATTAAATGAAAATGTTCAAGTACAATACAAGTATCCAGGCTGTTGTCTCATATTTGGAGCTATTTTAAATGTATTAAAGGTCCCGTATTATGCTATTTTTCAGTCACGTCATATAGGTCTCAGAAGCCCAAAAACATAGTATTTAAGTTTGTTCGCCCCAAAATCATCCTTTTTTCAGAGTTTCAGCGGTCGAAAAAGTCACTCTCACCAGCCCTCCTCAGAACAGTCTGTTTCTGGGCCTGCTTCCGGGTATGCAAATGAACGCATCTGTCCACGCCCACTCCCCCTCCCCTCTCTGGGAGAGGACGCGGCTTACGCTAGCGGTACTACGCGCTAATGTTGACGGTGAAGCCATCATACACATGTCTCAGACAGAACGTCTTTCCAAACACTGGCTTTCTTTGCCTTGAGGCGTGACTGAGCCCCGACGGAAAACGGCGGTATTGTGTCGGGTTCGTGGACCTGACACGGAAAGACGCCTGCCGCCACTAATGCAGGCAGCTACTAACAAGCTTGATGCTAACTCTACTGATGCCAACCACAAAAGGCCCGTGTTCAGAGTACTTCTGTTGAATGTCTCTTCATATTATCAGCCCTTGCATGTTAACAGGGACGCAAACGTTAGCAGCAGTAACCGAGCTATGTTAGCTGCCATGCTAACGTTAGACGTACACATCAACAACCACCAGCTTATCCGTAATGTAGGGTTATACAGTAAAGATACAAAAAAATGAGAAGAACTTACATCTCCCACACTTGTACTTGGGTCACGAAGCGTTGGTACTGCGTCCTTCTTGATTCGGAGTATTTGTGCTAAGCCGGAGCTGTATGGGCCCATGTTAAAAAAAACACTCGTCCGTGAAATGCCAGGCACACACATACAAGCGTTTGGGAATGTTGTTTGGTACATGACCATCACAGATAGAATCCAGCCACTTTTTACGGAGAGGCTCGGAAGTGGGGAGCAAAAATAAACTATCGTGTTGGTGTGTGCAGCCAACAACACCACAACTTGCGTGTCTCGCCTTCGCCATGTTTGTTGTCCAAGAGGTACTTTGCCAGGGCGGGGCTCGCTTTGCCAGGGTGGGGGCACAGTCAGGGGGAGGAGTTAAATCCGCTTATGTCGTCATAAGCGGACCCAACTCAAACTCGGCCGTTTGAGCAGGCATTTTAACAAAATGTGGTGTAGCAAGGCAGGGAGGAAACAGACAGTTTTCAAATTCGAACCTCATAATGAGGCTACTGCAACACACACTACTATAAGAAAACTTTCACAAAGTGAGATTTGCATAATACGGGACCTTTAAAGGTCATTTATCCAGAACTTCGTTTGGCCGTGTTGTTTCACTCAGAAGGAATCTATTGTTTTTTAAAGTCATTTTGCTGATGCGTTCACTGGCACTGGTGTAGCTCAGTGGTTACTTCGACCATCAATTCTCACTCGCAGAATTCAAACGTCTCTATCCCTCGGTGGGATCGAACCACGGGTGCTGTCCAGTGCTTTTTCAGAAAGTGTGAATGTATCACTGTAAGCTCAGATCTCATTTTTTTTCACTGTGTTGGTTCATTTCAGTGTTAACTGTAAACACTTCAGTCTGAATCTGCTCTCTTCTCCTCCACTGGGATGGAGTCACAGGTGTAGTCCAGTGTTTTACTCTCTTATCTGAAATATTCTAATTCGCAGACTTATTACATTACATTGTCTCATATCTTGTTCCAGCTCGTGATTTCTGACACAGCAGACTCATTTTGCTGATGCAGTCACTGGCACTGGTGTAGCTCAGTGGTTACTTTGACCATCAATTCTCATTCGCAGAATTCAAATCGTCTCTATCCCTCCGTGGGATTGAACCACGGGCGCTGTCCAGTGCTTTTTCGGACCTTGATGTTAGACCAGGGGTCAGCAACCCCGGTCCTAGAGAGACACTATCCTGCATGTTTTCGATGTATCCCTCTTCCAACACACCTGATTCAAATGATAAGCCTACCATCAAGCTCTGCAGAAGCCCAGTAACAACCATCAGGTGTGTTGGAAGAAGGAAACATCTAAAACATGCAAGATAGTGGCTCTCTAGGACCAGGGTTGCTGACCCCTGTGTTAGACGTTGATAAGTTTATCACAGGGCGTTCAGTATGGTATATATGATTAAAAATTGGCTACTCTGTCATGTTAAAGTGTTTGGACAGCAATTTCCTTGGTTGTCTGTTCTCTCTAGTGTAACTAAGGTTGTATGTGATAGAAGTGTATCAGTAGGTTAAATACTGTAAAAATCTGCATAAAGTTGAAAACAAATAAAGTACTTGGACTGCCATTTATTGTTAGACACAAGTCGATAGCTAATTAAAAGATTGCAGAATTCTAATAATGATGAAACTACCACTGATCAGTTAAGAAAATATAAAATCTAATTAGATTTAAAAAATAAAATTTGACTTGTATATTTGACTTCATGCTGTACATTGTCTAAATGTTGAGAAATGTAACTGACTTGAATAACCCCATTCCTCCATAGGGTACAACATAAAATTTGCCTGTGCACACCACAATAAGCCGATATTCAGTTGGTCTACTGACCTTTACATTCACCCGCAACACTAGAAGACTAAAAAAATGGTTTGTTCCAAACTGAAGTCTTAAAAGGGGTAAAAATGATCTCAAAATGGCTTCATAGAGTATTGTATTTAAGTATGTGATGCCTGCAGACAACCTGCAAAGTACACTCTATACACTAGCATTTTGAGTCATTTAAATGGTTAAATCTACAAAAAAAAATTAGACAATAATATCAGCATGTTTCATCTTGGAACATGTTGAGGATGAAGGTATATAGTTGCATGAAATGAAAATATTGAAGTACAATACATGTATCTAGGTTGTCTCATATTTGGAGTTACTTTCAGTTTAAATTTAGATTTAAGTTCAAATCTCATTTTTTCTCACTGTGCTGGTTTATCAGTGGTAACTGAACACTTGGGATGGAGTCACAAGTGTAGTCCAGTGTTTTACTCTGTTATCTGAAATACTTTAATCTTTCCTGGTCATAAACTCTCATAAACAGTTGTAAAACATATCGTCAGACAAAGCCTCGCGATACTACCGCAATGTATTTACACAATGGACACTGAATACACCTCACTGCTTCCTAGTGTTTCTATTCACAGACTTATTATGTTATATTGTCTTATATCTTGTCCTATCCCATGTTTTTCTACAGAACATTGTGTATTTTTGGTCATTTATGCAGAACTTTGTTTGGCTATGTTGTGCCAGCCGGAAGGAATCTAATGTTTCTAAAGTCATTTTGCTGATGTGTTCACCGGCACTGGTGTAGCTCAGTGGTTACTTCGACCATCAATTCTCACTCGCAGAATTCGAACGTCTCTATCCCTCCGTGGGATCGAACCACGGGTGCTGTCCAGTGCTTTTTTTGGACCTTGATAAGTTAATCACAGGACAATCACTAGCCTAACTAAGGTTATATGTGATAAAACTGTATCAGTAGTTTAAATACTGTAAAATCTGTATAAAATTGAAAAATAAAGTACTCACACCCCCATTTAATGTTGGACACAAGTTGATAACTTATTAAAAAGATTTCATAATTCTAATAATGATAAATTTACCACTGATCAGTTCAAAACTGACAAAGAAAATATAAAAAAAAAATACCTATTAGATTTAGTAAAACCAAAATTAGGCTTGCATCTTTGACGTTGTCTAAATGTAGACAAATCTGACTCACCTGAATAACCCCATTCCTCCATAAACGTCTACCTGTGCACACCACCACATATTTTCATCAGGTCTACTGACCTTTACATTCACCTGCAACACTTGAAGACTAAAAAGATGGTTTGTTCTGAAATGAAGTCTTAAAGTGGTTAAAAATGATCTCAAAATGTCTTCCTAAAGTATTTACCTAACACCTGTAGACTTCCACTGCGCCATCCTGCTTACAGGATTTATGTGTAAAGTGGCTTGACAATTTATTATGATCAACTTAATATGCAGTTACCTTGTGAATGACTCAGCTGTATCACAGCCACAAATGTTTGGAGACTTTAGTCATCCTGGTTGTGGTTGAAGGAGATGAAGCTCCAACAACAACAGAGATGCCATTTCTTGATCATAGGCTGAGGACAAAGAGTCCCAAGAATTAACTGGAATCCTTTCAAAATGTAATACTGTTAAAGTGTGAATAACAGCAGCATATTGGTTATATTTATTATTATTTATATTTATTTATTTATCATGTATCTCTCAATCTATTGTTCCTTTTCACCAGGCAATTAAATCCTCTCTCACAAAAATAACCAACTTAAATATAGTAAGAAAAAAAAACAACAAAAAACTGAACTGCAATCAAGTCAAATGCTCTGCAAAACAAATACAACTTAATGGTTGCCTCATCAAGATCACTTCCTGGTTGATGTTCTGCAGACTGAATCAAGCGACCCAACTCTGGCATTGGCCTCTTTTGTGACATTTGTATTTTTATATACCACCTTAGTTAGCCTAGTGGTTAGAATTCTGCAATTTTTCTGCAATTGTCCAACAATAAATGGAGGTGTGTGTACTTTATTTGTTTTACATTTTATGCAGATTTTTGACAGTATCTAACCTACTGACCCACTTTTATGACACTCAACCTGAGTTTAGTGATAACAGACAACCTATGAAATTACTCTCACTTTTTCCTGACAGAGCAGCCAAATTTTAGTCATATACAATTTATCAGACGTCTTGTGATGAACTAATCAATGTCTAACATCAAGATCCAAAAAAAGCACTGGACAGCACCCGTGGTTCGATCCCGGGGAGGGATAGAGACGTTCGAATTCTGAGGCAGAATTGATGGTCGAAGTAACCACTGAGCTACACCAGTGCCAGTGAATGCATCAGCAAAATGAGTCTGCTCTGCCAGAAAACATGAGGTGAAACAAGATATAAGACAATGTAACATAATTAGTCTGCAAATAGAAACACCAGGAAGTGACGAGGTCTATTCAATGTCCATTGTGTAAAAGATTAGAGCATTTCAGACAACAGAGTAAAACACTGGACTGCACCTGTGACTCCATCCCAGTGGAGAAGAGAGCAGATTCAGACTGAAGTGTTTACAGATACCACTGAAATGAACCAACACAGTGAGGAAAAAAATGAGATTTGAACTTGAAGTGATACATTTAGAGTAACTCCAAATATTAGACAACAGCCTGGATACTTGTCTTATACTTGAATATTTTCATTTAATGCAACTATATAATTACAGGCAACCTTAAACACCTCAACAAATGTTTTGTTCACAAGTAACCATAATTTGCCCACGGGTAACCCACTTCTTTACATATTTACTCATTAATATGCAATGAAGATTAAATAATTTGTGACATATTAGTACGTCATTATGATGCTAAGCTGCTAAACATACAGATCCATTATCAGCTGATACATTAAATATGTCGTAGTGTATATTTTATCGCTTCAATTATCCCTCATCCTTTTATTGTTTTGTTATTTACTGATTTGACTTACTGTTTTTACATTAAAAATAGTATCCTCACCCTTAACATGTTCCAAAATTAAATACACACTAATTATTGCGTAATTTCTTTGTAGATTTAAGCATTTAAATGGTTGTAAATGCTAGTGTAGGGTGTATACTTAGCAGGTTGTCTACAGGTGTTAGGTAAATACTTTAGGAAGACATTTTGAGATCATTTTTAACCACTTTAAGACTTCATTTCAGAACAAACCATCTTTTTAGTCTTCAAGTGTTGCAGGTGAATGTAAAGGTCAGTAGACCTAATGAAAATATGTGGTGGTGTGCACAGGTAGACGTTTATGGAGGAATGGGGTTATTCAGGTGAGTCAGATTTGTCTACATTTAGACAACGTCAAAGATGCAAGCCTAATTTTGGTTTTACTAAATCTAATAGGTATTTTTTTTTATATTTTCTTTGTCAGTTTTGAACTGACCAGTGGTAAATTTAATTATTAGAATTATGAAATCTTTTTAATAAGTTATCAACTTGTGTCCAACATTAAATGGGGGTGTGAGTACTTTATTTTTCAATTTTATACAGATTTTACAGTATTTAAACTACTGATACAGTTTTATCACATATAACCTTAGTTAGGCTAGTGATTGTCCTGTGATTAACTTATCAAGGTCCAAAAAAGCACTGGACAGCGCCCGTGGTTCGATCCCACAGAGGGATAAAGCCGTTCGAATTCTGCGAGTGAGAATTGATGGTCGAAGTAACCACTGAGCTACACCAGTGCCGGTGAACACATCAGCAAAATGACTTTAGAAACATTAGATTCCTTCCGGCTGGCACAACATAGCCAAACAAAGTTCTGCATAAATGACCAAAAATACACAATGTTCTGTAGAAAAACATGGGGTAGGACAAGATATAAGACAATATAACATAATAAGTCTGTGAATAGAAACACTAGGAAGCAGTGAGGTGTATTCAATGTCCACTGTGTAAATACATTGCGGTAGTATCGCGAGGCTTTGTCTGACGATATGTTTTACAACTGTTTATGAGAGTTTATGACCAGGAAAGATTAAAGTATTTCAGATAACAGAGTAAAACACTGGACTACACTTGTGACTCCATCCCAAGTGTTCAGTTACCACTGATAAACCAGCACAGTGAGAAAAAATGAGATTTGAACTTAAATCTAAATTTAAACTGAAAGTAACTCCAAATATGAGACAACCTAGATACATGTATTGTACTTCAATATTTTCATTTCATGCAACTATATACCTTCATCCTCAACATGTTCCAAGATGAAACATGCTGATATTATTGTCTAATTTTTTTTTGTAGATTTAACCATTTAAATGATTCAAAATGCTAGTGTATAGAGTGTACTTTGCAGGTTGTCTGCAGGCATCACATACTTAAATACAATACTCTATGAAGCCATTTTGAGATCATTTTTACCCCTTTTAAGACTTCAGTTTGGAACAAACCATTTTTTTAGTCTTCTAGTGTTGCGGGTGAATGTAAAGGTCAGTAGACCAACTGAATATCGGCTTATTGTGGTGTGCACAGGCAAATTTTATGTTGTACCCTATGGAGGAATGGGGTTATTCAAGTCAGTTACATTTCTCAACATTTAGACAATGTACAGCATGAAGTCAAATATACAAGTCAAATTTTATTTTTTAAATCTAATTAGATTTTATATTTTCTTAACTGATCAGTGGTAGTTTTATCATTATTAGAATTCTGCAATCTTTTAATTAGCTATCGACTTGTGTCTAACAATAAATGGCAGTCCAAGTACTTTATTTGTTTTCAACTTTATGCAGATTTTTACAGTATTTAACCTACTGATACACTTCTATCACATACAACCTTAGTTACACTAGAGAGAACAGACAACCAAGGAAATTGTTGTCCAAACACTTTAACATGACAGAGTAGCCCATTTTTAATCATATATACCATACTGAACGCCCTGTGATAAACTTATCAACGTCTAACATCAAGGTCTGAAAAAGCACTGGACAGTGCCCGTGGTTCGATCCCACGGAGGGATAGAGACGGTTCGAATTCTGAGAGAGAATTGATGGTCGAAGTAACCACTGAGCTACACCAGTGCCAGTAATCGCACCAGCAAAATGACTTTAAATACTGTAGAATCCTTCCGAGAGACACAACCCCCGCCAAAAATAGTTTGATAAGTAACCAGAAATACACACTGTTCTGCCAAAAACACGAGGTGAGACAAGATGTGAGACAATATAAAGGAGTAAGTCTGAGAATAGAAACACCAGGAAATGACGAGATGTATTCAACGTCCATTGTGTAAATACATTGCGGTAGTATCGCGAGGCTTTGTCTCACGATATGTTTTACAACTGTTTATGAGAGTTTATGACCAGGAAAGATTAGAGTATTTCAGATAAGGGAGTAAAACACTGGACTATACCTGTGACTCCATCCCAGTGGAGGAGAAGAGAGCAGATTCAGACTGAAGTGTTTACAGATACCACTGATATGAACCAACACTGAGAAAAAAACGAGATTTGAACTTACAGTGATACATTTAAAGTAACTCCAAATATTAGACAACAGCCTGGATACTTGTATTGTACTTAATTTTCATTTTAAGCAACTATATAATTACAGGCATCCTCTGTTCCAAAATACCATGACAAACATTTTACTCCAGTGCATTTAACAAAACGATAAAAGCAGTAACCCACTTCTTAACATATTTAAGCATTAATATGAAATAAAGATTATATAATAACTTGTGACATATTAGTTAATTTGTTTTCAATTTTATGCAGATTTTGACAGTCTCTAAACTACTGATACACTTTTATCATATACAACCTCAGTTTGCCTAGTAATAACTATAACCTATGATATTGTTGTCCAAACACTTTTTCCTGACAGAGCAGCCACATTTTCGCCACATACAACTTATCGGACGTTCCGTGATAAACTTACCAACATCAAGGTCTGAAAAAGCACTGGACAGCGCCCGTGGTTCGATCCCACGGAGGGATAGAGACTTTCATTCAAACAGAATAGGTCGAAGTAACCACTGAGCTACACCAGCGCCGGTGTACACAGTACCAAAACGACTTTAGAAACAGTAGATTTTTTCCGTGTGACACAATCCGACCTAAAGTAGTTTCAGATACATAACCAAAAATACACACTGCACTGCCAGAAAACACGAGGTGGAACGAGATATAAGACAATATAACGTAATAACTCTGCAAATAGAAACACCAGGAGGCGACCAGTCCACTGTGTGAGTACATTTCGGTACTATCGCGAGGCTTTGACTGACGAGACTTTGACAGTTTTATAACTGTTTAGGAGAGTTTATGATCAGGAAAGATTATGCAGGGGTCTCAAACATGCGGCCCGGGGGCCAAATGCGGCCCCCCAAAGGTTCCAGTCTGGCCCGTGGGATGAATTAGCAAAGTGCAAAAATTGCACAGTCAAGGCTGGTAAACTCATTTTAGTTCAGGTTCCACATACAGACCAATTTGATCTACAGTAAAATGATAGAATAATAACCTGCAAGAAATAATGACTCCATATTTTCTTCTCGATTTGATGTGAGAAAAATGATATTACGTTATGCCTATAAATAATACAAACTTCAATTTTTTTCTTTGTTTTAGTGCAAAAAATAACATTAAATTATGGAAATATTTATATTTACAAACTGTCCTGTAACAATAAAATGTGAATAACCTGAACAAATATGAAATGTCTAAAGAAAATTAAGCACAATTTTAACTATTTTCTGCCTGTTACTAAGTGTTTAGTGTCTTTGTAGATCCAATCCACAATGCACATGTGGAAATTATAAGTTGAGGCATAATATTGTTAAAATTGCACTCAATTGTCTTAATTTTTTAATTTAAATTTCAGTTTTTCAGGTTATTCACATGTTTTTATTTATTTATTTTGTTTTAAATAGTTTATAAAGTAAGTATTTTCATAATTTAATTGGGTTTTTTTGCACTAAAACAAAGACAAAAATTTGGAGTTGTCATTATTTCTGCGTTATTATGCTATTATTTTACTGGTCCAGCCCGCTTGAGATCAAATTGGGCTGAATGTGGCCCCTGAAAGAAAATGAGTTTGAGACCCCTGGATTAGAGCATTTCACACTGAACTACACTTGTGACTCCATGAAGAGAGCAGATTCAGACTGAAGAGTTTTACACATACCACTGAAATAAACAAGCACAGTGAGAAAAAACAGGATTTGAACTTAAAGTAATACATTTAAAATAACTCCAAATATGAAAGAAACAGCCTGAATACTTGTATTGTACTTTATTTTCATATAAAACAATGACAGGCAACCTCTGCTCCAAAACAAATAAGCAAACGTTTTATTTCTGTACACTTAAGTAACCATTTTATCTCCTAGTAACCCAGTTTTTTTTTGTTTTTTTTAATGTAATGAATATGAAATAAAGATAAAATAATAGGTCATATATTTTTGTCATTACTAGAATACTGTAACCTATTCATGAGCTATAAACTTGGATCCAACAAGTAAATAAACAGAGGTAAGTGGGCCAACTTTATTTGAAATTTTAAATGCATATTTTAACAGTATTTTGTCCACTTAACTACTTTTATCATATATAAGTTCAGTTCTAATACTTTATCTATTATATTTTCTTAATCAACGTTGTACTGTTTGGTGTGTTATACTTTTTTCCCATCTTGGAGTCTTTTATATGAGCTAAGAACATGTGTAGACATTCTGTACTTGAATATTTCCATTCTATGCATTTTTATACAGAATTTCTACTCCTCTGACTTCACTAAATATAACAGTAATCCGGTCGTTGTTTGATGGATACCTATGAAATGTTGACCCAAAGACTTTTTATAACGGATTAGCCTATTTTAGTTTTACACAATGTCCTGTGTTGAATTTACCTATTTAACCAGATAGAAAAACAGCAAGTAAGGAAAAACACTGGACAGCGCCCGTGGTTCGATCCCGCGAGGAGAGGTGATCAAGCTATTCTCAATGAGAAATGTTGGTCGAAGTAACCACTGAGCTAAACCAGTGCCTGTAGAAGATACCTGTAAAACAAAGTTATTAATGTGACTAAACACAGACTCAAAAACATCACTTAAATATACATTATCCTGCTTAAAACAGAGCGGACACAGATACAAACCCAAAGTATAAATGACTAGTCTGAGAATGACATGGTGCATTCAAGGTCTGTTGCGGAAATACTTTTTGACTTCGTATCGCGAGACTTTGTTTGACGATACGTTTATATTTATAACTGGGGAAGAAAAGAGCATTTCAAATAAGCATGAAAAACACTGGAATATACCTGTGACATTCTCCCAGTAGAGGAGAAGAGAGTAGATTCAGACTGAAGTGTTTGCAGTAACCATTGAAATAACCCAGTGCAGCGAGAAAAAACGAGATTTGGATTCACATTATACAGTATTTTAATTTAATGCAACTGTAATTAGAGACAAATACTTTACAATACTTTTTACTCCAATACATTTATGACAACCAACTACTTAGCCTGCGTTTTTTCCACATAATTACATTACAAACCAATAAGAATTTAAAAAAAAAAAAAAAAAAAAAAAAAAAAAAAAAAACGAATTAAATTGTGATGCAATTGTGATGTTAACATATGATTAGCATAACTTTACACTACCTACTACTTAGCATTCTTTATATATTCATGTAAATCACATGAAATAATAACTAAAAAAATATGATATAACTTCTAGCCTGTGATTATTGTGGTAGATAAAGTTCAATTACCCTTAATACTTTTATTATTTTACTGTTTACTGAACTGACTATTGTTCTTTCTCCATTAATTTTTGAGTATTGCTAAAATAACAGTGGGGCCTCTATCTCAATATATCTCAGGACATATTTTCTCACTGGCTTTACTACTACTACTACTACTACTACTACTACTATTTTCTGCTACTCCCTGTCACAACAGCAAATCATCTGCTTCAATCTGACATCTTCATTTAGACCAACTACCATCATGTCCTCCTTCACTACATCCATAAATGTCCTCTTTGGTCTTCTTTGTCTCCTCTGGTAGCTCCATCTTCTTCATTCTTCTCACTTTTCCCCTAAAATATCAAACCTGAGCTGTTTATCAGGTAATAATTCAACAGAACAACAAAAAGTCAAGTATGTAAGTTGTGTATGAGTCAAAACCTACTTGAATCTGCAGAGATATTTGCCCAAATGCAGGCATCATCTTCAAGTGTTTTGCGAGTCTGTGATAACGTGGAGTGCACTATTTCGGCCACTGGAGGGGAGTGTCTGCTCAGTTTCTGGATTTTAAATCATGTCAAATGTCATAATCACGTCATAATCCTTACCCAAATTCCTCAAATAATGATAACAACAATAATAATAATAATAATAATAATAATAATAATAATAATAATAATAATGATAAATAGTTTACCCAATCTTACAGAGATTTTTTTTCATTTTTCTGCAGCCATTAAAATCTTATGATATATCTATAATAATATCATTGCATATTATTATGATATGATTACAATACATAGTGTAACATTCAGCTTACACATGATTCTTTGCATGCTCCAGTGTACATGGATTTTGTTGTATGGCATAGACGCAGAAGACAAACTTGTTGACATTTTTGTTTCTTTGTGCAAAAAACAGACAACAAAGACGCCAAAAATGTGTCTTGTTTGCAGCAAAATCAATACTCATTGAATGTGTGGAGTTTCCAGCTTTTTATGCATTCCAAAATGAAAACAGGCAAATAATAAACATGATGACTGATGTGACATAGAACATGAAGAAAATTCTGTTGATTATTTTTGCCTTTTGGGTCCAGTATCCAGGCTTCCTCTCTCCACCATTGCGGGTGAAGATCACAGACAGTGTTTTCTCCATTTCTTTCAGTTCAGTTGAAACTTGCTCCAGTGTGTAGGTGTCCTCTGTGGATTTGCTGACGGTCATCTGGAAAAATGGTTTAAATGATTGTGGTTAATTCATTGATAATACCTAACCCATGAAGACCAAGACCTCAACCGGCGACCAAAAGTTAACTGAAATGTTCCATATTTGTTGAACCATTAATCCTATCAGTACATGTAAATAATTGGTGTAAAATACAGTTTGTCATCTTTTCATGGTCATCAGATATGACCCATTTGGATGTTCAGAGGCTCCATAGTGAACACTGAAACACATCATCTTCTACAACAATGATTCACCAGTAAAACCCATAGAGTTTGATAAATGACAGTGGATGGAGACACTTGTTTTTAGATTCACTTATTGATATTTTTGCTGAAAAGTCACTTTACTTCAGTTTTCTGTCTGAAAATACATGATTTACTGTTAAAAATGGAAAATACAGACGATAACATGGTGATAAATCACTTAAGAAAGGTTCACTAGAGAGAAATAAAATCCTTTGGGAACTGCCACAAAACTAGCACTGGGTCTTTATGGGTTATATAATACTGCTTATTTTGTAAGAAAAATCAAGAATTTCAGAGACAAAGAAAAAAAATCAGTCAATGTATTTGTCAAACTGCAGCCACACCTTTCCATCTTCATGCAACAGGTCAGCAGGAGTTTCGTCAGAAGACACGTTGCCCAAACACTGGCGCCATTTTCTCACCTCTGAAATAATGCACGGGACAAATAACTATAGTAAATAAACTCAACTGAACTTCTGTCTACACTGAAAAGATATAAACGTCACTACATATAAACCTCAGTAACTCTTACTTTTGTCATGTTTGTAGGTAGATTTGTCACAACAGTCCTCACTCAGGCTTTGGTCTCTGTCTACCTCTTTGTCTTGGGATTCAGAGTCTTTTTCAATCAAATACATCACCGCAATCGTCTCAACAAGGCTGAGCATCATGAACCCAAAAATCCCAAAGCAGTAGAGGGCTGTGAGGAGAAGAGAGAATACATATTGGTTAAATAGGTAGATGTGTTGCTTTTTATGACTTGACAGCTCTAAAATAGTTATTTACATATAAGTGGGATCCTGTTTGATGCTGAAGGCAGTATTTCATTGAGAAGAAGCTGCATCACGGTGACAGCAAGCAGCACCGTGATCTTGAAACTCAGCTTCTCACTCCCTTTGTCTGAGATCAGGAAGGAGGACAAGTCCAGACACAGGAAGAACAGGACGGGCAGCATGAAGTTGATGACGTACAGCATAGACCTCCTCTTCATGTAGATCTGTGGATGGAAATATGAAGGTAAAGTGGTTGCATTTCCTGCACATTTACATCTGAACAGCTGATGGCAAGTATGTTGTGTTTGGGTCATGACCTGCATATAAGAGGTGGATGAAGCTTCTGTGTCATCACCTACTGATTGGTTTGTAGCCTTCAATTCCAAAGCACTGAGTTTACATTTTGACTGTGGATGTCCTGTTTTCTAATGTTCTTCCATGACACATCCATGGATATAAGAACAGTGGTTTTTCAGTTTACTGATAACTCTCACATCACAAACACTTGCTGGGCTGATTAGCCGGTTCTCTGACATAGCATATTCACCTATGAACATTAACAATGTACCACAGACAGGAGTTCAGCAGTAAGTTTATTCTGTATCAAACTTCAGCACATGTTGAAATTTCAATTTAAGAAGTAGGGTAAATGATCTCTGATGTTATCACAACAGGATAGCCATTGCTCTGCCTATGGCTCTCACTCAGGGAGCAACTTTACAAATTACAAAAATACAGAAAAAATAAACAAAAAGGCCAATAAGCATTGTCATACACATATTAAGTCAAAACTAATACTAACACAACAACCCCGCTGAATTCTTGCACATAAAAATAACACATTTACAACAAAATACCCACTACCCATAATGCACTGCGGCAAACATGCCACAATAGCAATATTAGCTAATATAGCTACATTATGCTAACAGGGTGTTGTAATCAAGTAAGTTGAGCTTTGTCTCTGGAAAGAAGTTTAACAGCTCAGCTCAGATTTTGAGTCAGATTTTTGGAACTTCTGTTTATTGAACCACACAGATTTTTTTCCTGATTAACAGCTTTTTTGCAGTTGGGTTTAAGAAATTATAACAACAATACAAATTATTTTGTGATGGAAATCTTTCAGGTTTACATGTTTACTGTGTCAAGCATTACCATCAGTGCAACCATCATCAGTTGCATGTTTTCAACTCTATTCTCTTGTGCAAATAAATTTTAAAAAAGCGTTTTTTTTTTGTTTTTTTTTCCATTCCGAAAGGTCAAGTTTGCAGCAGCCAAAATGAAAAACTTAAAAACTTTAACCACAGTGGCTCACACTAGAAAACACTAGAGGATGGAGAACAAAACTGGATGCTTCAATATGAGTTTTTTGTTTTTTTTTTCCTCTTTATTGCTGTAATACTTACAGTATAAATGATCATGTCTTGATTCAGGCCATATTTGTTGACAGTTTGGTTAGTGACTGTCACATTGATGAACTGCCACTCGTACTGGGTTCGCAACACCTCCTTGGAATCCTTTGTGATCTTAGAGGAATCAGCAGTGAGGAGGAGTCGTATTTTATTGTCTGACGAGGGAGATAAAAAATAAGACTGATGTTTATAACCAGTTATGAGGAATAGGAATGAATGATACATGTTGAACTGAGCCAGACAGAGAACAAATAAGATAAATAGGAGACGATGAGAGGAAGTCTCACTAGTGTGGACGACTGACTTGAATGAAAGGGTGCAACTTTGTGTGTCGAAGGGAAAATTGTAAACGTGCATCCTGCAGGTGCTGACCAGGACCAGATCCTTTTTAAGGGCAACTAGACCTGAGTATGAAACGAAGAGATATGGACTCGGAGCAGCCTTGTCTTTCTCTATCCTGTATTATACACACACAAGTACACAGTAAAACACACAATGCAAATATTTCTTCTCTCATTCTTTTTTTTTTTTTTTTAATACATTTTTAGAAATAATTGTAGGCTAAAAATGGAATGCTTGCTTGTAAGTAATTGACTACCACAACTCCATGCATGATGACACCATTTTTAGTTATTTTGCAACATGTACATTTGTTTACACTTACATCTCCTCAATAGTTACGTCTGGTTTCCAAAGAGCTTCAGTAGGAATAGTGATATAATTAATCCCACTAAAGTCTTCAGGATTCCAGGAAATATGATCGTTTTTCCATTTCTACAGAGAGTAAAAATGATGCAATAAAAATGTGAATTAAATGGACAACATTAATATTAATTCATGGTCTTCTTCAGAACACACTTACCATAAAAATCCAGATGTAGGGGACAAATTTTTGTTCAATCTCCCGCTAAAAATAAAACCAAAAAATTTATGAGGAAAACTTTGGAGGCAATATGTCACAAACAGATGTATGTGAAACTAAACCTTAAAATGAAAGGGGTTATATGTAGGATTTCTGACTTCAAATATTAAAAATTACATGAAAATATATTTGGAATAGAGAGTCTTGAAGTTTTGACAAAGATATCGATGTATTGGATTGTAGAAATATGAACTAAATAAATTCACACCAACAGTCCAATAGATTTATGTGACCACTAGAGGGAGTAGTGAGTCACTCTGCCGGTCTCCCACAGTGCGGAAAACTTACACCACTGGGCCTTCGACCAAAACATCCCAAGACAAGATAGGATAAGAGACAACTTCAACAACAACAACTTCAAAGAAAGTGAGAGTGATAAAAGGTTGAAGCACTGTTGTTGTTTTTGTTGTTGTTGTTTTCACCACTGGACACTGCTCTAAATTAAAATATTGGAGTTTGATACTGAAATTGGGGCACTGGTGCAACGGATGAGTTTGATTATGAAGCATGAGGTTTGATCATGAGAGTATACAGTTATTATGTGATGCAATTATCTTCATTTGTTGATCCATATAAATTGCGACAGTTCAAACAGATCTTTAGTGCATCTATTGACAATACAAACCGTACAGAAAACACATGTGATTTGTAGTTTTACTGTGGCTAAGCTAAGCTAACAGAACTATAATGTAAACTATCAACGGATGAAGCATGTGAAGATTCTAAGATGCGGTGTAATTTTGACTGACAGTAAAAATAACCAGCTATGAGTTTTTATTTGAAGAAAACTTAATACCATAATACAGATGTGGTTCCTGGCACAACAAACCCCGCCCCTCGCATGTATTGTATTTTGCTTTGGCACCGATCCAGCTGATGTCATCATGTTTAATCATGTGCTGATGTCAGCATATCAATTGCCTCTATATATGTGCCAAGTGTGGAGTAAATTGAAGCAAAATAGATGTTATACATTTGAAATTTTGCCCATTATAAATAAATGGGAGAAGAAAAAAATATATCAAAAAATTGATAGAATATTTGAAATTTGACCTACTTTTCCCAAAATGTAACCACAACTATTCGTGGTTATTCTAGTTTTGATTTCACTGGTGGCTTTGGTAGTCCTATGTGTGTTCTAGTATTCTTATGTTATTGTAAGTTCAGAATATTTATACGACATATATCCCCTTTCATGGGATTTTTTTCATAAAAAAAAAAAAAAAAAGCTTTATACTTTATTCAGTGACTGATACATAGGGTTGATTTCATTGGTGGTTTTGGTAGTCCTATTTGCGTTCTAGTATGCTTGTGTTATTGTAAATTTGGAATATTTATACTACATTGAACCCCTTTCACAGGAAGTTTTTCCTTGCAACTGTATTGACATCATTACAGGACATCATTGATATTAAAATAACTTCATCGTAGTACAATTCCATATGACTAAAAGTGTACATTAATTTACTGTAAGAAGTACTTTGCTTAGAATGCGTTTACATTGAAGTATAAAAGCAAAATGACCATGTAATGCCTCACCATGCAGAGTTTTAACTACTTACCACATCTAGAATGGCATAGAGCATTATGTCAAGCTCAACTTCTAAGGCCTGTGCGTGGCTTTTAACAGGTCGGGACATGGTGAACAGGTCACTGTTTGACGTCAGGTTCAGGTAATTTAAGACATCCTGGTATATAGCCTCGGCAGATGCCCCACCTTCAGTAAAATATACAGGAACCCGCACTTAATTCTGTAATAGTTCAGGCTTCCAATTCCTGCTCTAACAAACAAATATCTTACTTTGAAATCTGACTCTTGTGGTCACAGAAACATAACAGATGTACAACAGATGTAGTCAGGAATTTGGGACAGTCTCATGAGTCCATTAAAGACAATAAGTGAAAATGGGAGGACAGAACCTGCAGCACAGGACTTAATGAACTGATTCATTTGCAGCAATTCACAATTTTCTCATAATCTGTACCTTTATAAGATTCTATACTATCATAACACTGCTTTGCTTCATATGTAGAATACAATAAACCTTTTTTTTTTCATTCAGTAGAACAAATATAATAATTTTCTCATCAATCAAACCACTGCTATAACATTATTTTTTATGAAGCTATTGTGTTTAGTAAATAGCCATGCAATATAGGAAAATGTAAAATGAGCCAAACCCTGAAAAGGTCATGGTCCATAATCATTAAAAATTATTCCACAGAAATTTTCCATTTTCCATTCAATGAATGTTAGTTGTTCTGGAAAATTTCTATGGAACCTTTTTTTAATAGTTAGAAGATTCAGTAATAACATCACCTACCTGTGAGGAACAGCAGAAAGAAGAAACTGGCAAGCATCATCACTCAATCGCTGCTGAGAATCCACAGTAGAAATATTAAGCCTGGTCCTTTTATTGGAAGAGGGTTGGGTCAACTGAGTGATCAGTCCTTTGGTGTTACAGGCAGAGACTATTAGAGAGACACCCACACTCTGGGCAAAAAAAAAAAAAAAAAAAAAGAGAGAGAATCTGAAAGGATAGCAGAATGAGAGCCTTAACTACGACCAAGAAAATCTTAACCTTCAGTAATGATCCAGTGTGTATGCACTGGAGAGATCAGACTCAGGTTTATTGTCATTCAATCAATGGTACATGATATAACGATATGTTGTTACCCAGGTCTCGGTTTGTAGCATAAGAAGATAAGAATAAAATCTAAAATAAAATATAATATATAAACAGTAAGTAGGGTAGAATAACTTCCATGAAAAATATGCAAAAAAAAAAACAACTTAGTGTAACATTCATTCATTCATTCATTCATATTCTGAACCCGCTTTATCCTCACTAGGGTCACGGGGGTCTCTGGAGCCTATCCCAGCTACTTATGGGCGAAGGCAGAGTACACCCTGGACATGTTGCCAGTTCATACCAAGGGGGTTCCTACCCCCTTGGTATGTAATCACACAAAAATGTGCATTATTCTTCTACAGTAAGCCACACAGAATGTCCACCATACTGCTCTACTCTCTGCCATATTTACACAATAATTCAGAGCAAACAAAGCTTAATTATGAGGTTATGACATTATTTTACGTTAGCTTTGGTAGTGTGATTACAAGCCAGGTCATTTACACTCAGTGATAGCATTAAAATAATTTTCTCTTAAACCCTATTTATATTTTTACATATTTATTCATAGAGGTCATTTAAAGTGTATTACAGTGAAATGTTAATGGTCCATACATAAGTAAAAATAGTTAATAGTATAAATGAATTTAATATTGTAATATTTTTTCCACTTTAATTCACAAACACAGATAACACTGCCTCAGTGATTATAAATACTTCTGGTAAATGTACTCTGCACATTCCTAATTGAGGTACTTGTTTTCTATATGGTGTTGTAAAGAGTTTGTAAAGTTGTCTAATGACACTCCAGCACAGCAACCAGTTTCAATTATTAAGTTGTGTTTTTTGCTGCTTCCTTTATTTTAACCACATCCAATTAGTGGCATTTGCTTCTCTAATCCATATCATAATGGACTCTCTGTGACCATGAGGATCATATGTCAGTACATTTAAAATGATAAGAGAAAAAAAGTAAGAAATATGTTCAATCCACATTAGCCTATTATCATAAAGATGTTATGCCACCTTTTCATGAAAGATTTTTGCATACTTGTGTGCTTAAATTTTGCTGGGAGCTGATAGTTTGGTGACATTTGTTAATTCCAGTTCTAACCTAATGACTTTTTTATTGCCCTACATCCCTGATAACAGCACAGGAACTCAGGAGTGACTTCAACCCTAACCCTCTACAGTAACACCAGTGTCCTACTGTAGAGACTGTGAGCTTACACTGATCAGCTGTAACCACTGACCAGTGGTAATAATACTGATTATTTCATTACAACAGCACCAATCGCTGGGTTGGCTATATTAGACAGCAAGTGAACATTTAGTCCTGGAAGTGGTTGTGTTGGAAGCAGCAAGATGAGCAACGTAAGAAACTGAATGACTGTGACATACTTTAATGGTGATGACTGGGTCAGAGGATCCCCACATATGCAGGTCTTGGTGTGTGTTCCTGGTCTGCAGTGGTTACGAACCCAAAGTAGACTAAGGAAGGACGTCTCAATCTCAGGCCAACTGAGCATCTGTGGGAGGTGTTCGACAAATAAATCTGATCCATGGAGGTCCACTTCTGTACTTCCAGGGCTTCAGAGATCTGCTGATAGTGTCTTGGTCCAGATACCACAACACACCTTCAGAGGTCTGGTGCAGTCTAGGCCTCAGGTCAGAGCTGTTTTTTGTGAAAAAAGGGGAACCTACACAATATTAGACAGGTGGTAATAATGGTATGCTCCCATAGATGATGGATTGGTTGAGATCCAGTTGTTCTTTAGTTTCACTTTTGGCAGATACTAACCACTTTACACTGGGAATAAACAACAAAATCTGGAGATGCACTGACCCAGTGATTTTACCACCACAATTTGTCCCTTGTTACAGTTACTCAGATCTCTTGTCAATTTTACTGTTTCTAACACATCAACTCTGAGGTCAACATGTTCACTCACTGCCCATATATTCTAAAGACAGATCTCATTTAACAAGACAATCAAAATTAATACCAGTCATCAGTCATAATGTTATGGCTGACCAGTGTATAAATCAGCTAATATCAACATGTGACCAGCACATATTACAACAGACTCCAACACAGACTTCACATAAGCTAATAAGCCTTAGTATTTATCATTAATCAGTTATTAATATCCACACTTTAATGCCTTGCATTAACTCACATTCATAACAATCAAAAGAAACATCTGCACTTGCATGACAGAATGAGAATAGACAGAATATACAAAAATACCAGATTTTCACTGGAAAAAAATAAATAAAGAGGATGATATTACTATAAATGGTGATAAATCATATACATAAGAAAGGTTAAATAAAGAGAAAAATAAATTGGGAACTGCCACAAAAGTAACACTGAGTCTTTATGGGTTAACATAATGTCACAGCTTTTTTTCTAGAATACACCAATAGAGAATGAACTATGTGAATGTTAGTCAGTTCCTTGTTTCCTATTTGTCACTTCCACCACAAATAATCATTGAGTTCATTTACGATCTATTTTTTGTGATGTCAAAGTACAAATTGTGTGTGATTGGCTCAAAAATGATTTCCTAAAATCACTGAATATGTTTACATGTGCATCGGTATCATGGAATCTGGATTCTGCAGCCGGAGGTCTTCAGTACTAACTAGGATCGTGTGTATGTAAATACTGTTATTATTTTGTACTTTATTCAACTAAACTCTGTAATCAAAGATTTGTACTTAATCCCATTTTTTAAATTAACTTTCTTTATTGGAAGTAGTTTCACAGGCATAACAGTGCAATGTGATAAAAAGGACTTAAATTCTTTCATTTTCTTTTATCTCTCCCACAATACCACTCTACCCAAAAGAAGACAATCCTTAATGTAAACCCAATATTGACAAGTAATCAGTTCAGAATAGATTCAACAGTTGTGTAAATTAATCACAAAATATATGATTTTGTGCCCATCTGTAGATTGGGGTTTTAAGAACAAAGACTAAGATATGAAAAGGAATAAAGATTAGAATTGCTTTATATTGCAGAGTCACCAAGAACCATTTTTTGCAAATCAACTGTCTTAATCTAATTTTTTAAAGCAAAAATTAAAAGTAAAATGTAACAAGTCAGTTTTGATTTGAAATTAACAACTTGTTGGTATTGTGTAAAATCAAACACTCTATTGTAACTGATAAGTCTGTTATTACATATTTTATTACGCATTAATTTTGTTTGGTAAATTTCATATCCATAAGTGTAGAGTGTAAACCCCCAGTTTACACAGACTCCTGGTGAATTCAAACATTACATATGCAGTACTAAGCTTCTACACTCCCCAAAATGTGGTAAGACTGTCAAACTTTATGAAGAACATTTTTACAAGACTCACATTGAGGTTATACCAGGTGTGGACTGCGTTTTACTTTTTTTTTTTTTAATATTCTTTATTGAGTTTTACAAGAAAATACAAAGCACAAACATACACTTCTATACTTAATATACACATTAAGCCACCCGCATATACATCCACACATAAAATTGCACATTACCCATGTTCACAAGGACGAGAAAAAGACAACAAAAGAAAAAAAAAGAAAACACTTGTATATACACTCACCTAAAAATCTAAAATTTACATCAACCCATATATATATATATATATATATATATATATATATACACACACACACAATAACAAGGCACACATTCTTGAAATATGCATACGTTTTGTTTTGGTTTTTTTTATGTGAGACAGACTTAGAAGTCTATTGTATTCCATGGCAGTGTCTGCGGTTTGTCCAAAGTTCTTCTACGTAATTCAGTCAGTACTTGTTTGACCACTGTATTACCATCTATGAAGTTCTGGTTAATGATCGTTATGCATCTCGTTTTCCAAAGCTTGACTGACACAATGCAGATGATTAACTGGAAGAGTCTTTGTTTGTTGGTGTTTTACCAACAAACATTGGTTGTGTTTTACCTTCTCTCCTCTCTTTACAACAACCAACATACTTTACGGCAACTCCACCACAAGCCCTAAGGGACAAACTTCTCGAAACAAATCAAGTGCTGTTCGCTTTTGTGTTAGACTAGATTCGAACAATCTCTCAATATTATGGGAAGAAATTTACTGCCATACTAAGTTACTTCATAAACGTTTAGTGTTGTCATCCTCATACGGATATTGTTACTATAGAGTTTACAAATACAACCCTTAAAACTCCGGTGATAAAGGAAACGGAAATAATGGTCTAAATGAGTTGATATACATGTAACTCATATCTGCTTGAGAATTACACCACAGGCTTATGCTCCTTATTGATAGTGGGTGGTCCTTAAAAGGACCTTTGTTTTATTATTTTGTTAGAAGTAGGTTTAACCTCCGAATCCGTACAAGGTGCGGCCCTGTCTCTTCAGAGCATAAACCACGTCCATGGCGGTCACGGTCTTCCTCTTGGCGTGCTCGGTGTACGTGACGGCATCACGGATGACGTTCTCCAGGAAAACCTTGAGCACACCGCGGGTCTCCTCGTAGATCAGACCGGAGATACGCTTGACTCCACCACGGCGAGCCAGACGGCGGATAGCGGGCTTGGTGATGCCCTGGATGTTATCACGAAGAACCTTACGGTGACGTTTGGCGCCTCCTTTACCAAGTCCTTTGCCTCCTTTGCTTTTTTTTTTTTTTATAAATTCTTTATTGAAATTTTCAGAGGAATACAGGCACAGACACATGTCCCCACACTCAACACAGCCGACTAACCACCCATAAATACACTCACCCACAAAACTGCTCTTTATCTATAAAAAAAAAAAAACAAACAAACAAAAAAAAAAAAAAAACAAAAAAAAAAAAAAAAAAAAAAAAACATACATACACATACATGTTAACAAGGCACACATTCCTAAACATGCATACATTTTCCCTTTTTCCTTTTGTCCCTTTTCTTTCTTTCAATGTGAAGACTGACTTACAAGTCTATTATGTTCCATGGAAAGGAGTGCTGTTTGTCCAGGGTTCTTCTTCTGCGTAGTTCAGTCAATGTTTGTTTAATCACTGTTTTACTATCTATGAGATTCTGATTAATGACTGTTAAACATCTTGTTTTCCAGAGCTTGACTGTTACAATGTAGATGATTAACTGGAAGAGTCTATGTTTGTTTGTTGATGTTGATTCCTCTAGAAGTCCGTACATGACTGAGCGATAGTTTATAGGGCAGCTCAGGCCAATGTTTTTAAAAAAAGTCCAAACAGCTTGCGCTCTATAGCAGTCAATAAGTACGTGTTCTTGAGTTTCGTCATTTCCACAGTTTATCATCGGACATTTTTTTGTTGTGACATAACAGCTCCAGGATACCAGAGCTCTAGCTGGAAGTCTACTTACAGAAATAAGCCAGCGGATATCTCTGTAATTCTCAGAAATAGATTTGTCCTTTATATTTTTAATGACAGTCTTCTTCTCGTTTTCCTTTACATGTTTGTAATCCACCAATCCACCATAGCTAAATTCGCTTATACATTTATAGATCCCTCTAGAAGTCCCCTTAACCCAGTCGATATTTAAATGTTTATACTTTTCTTTTATGTCACCATATATGATTTTGTAATAAGGTCCTTTCCTTGCCCTGCCTTTTTTTTTCTCCCAGGTGGACAGGTCATAGATCCATATTGACTTCCGTGACATACTCATTGAGACATTCTTAATAAAGGCAATATTTAATTTGAGACCGAGATCTAGTGCACCGAGTCCACCGAGTTCTTTATTTTTAAACAATAGTATTCTTTTAGTGACCTCTCTGGTGGTTCCCCAGATCAGATTTACACACTGTTTGTTCAACCGCGTTATCATTTTGTCAGTTGGAGGAAAAATGTTAGCTAAAAAGAGGAGTTTGGAAAGGATATGAGTTTTCACAATGTTAATTCTACTTTTATAATTTGTATTCTTGTTCTGCCATCTGTTAACTTCTTCCTTAGTCGAGGTGAATTTTTGTTCCCAATTTCTTTCCCCACAGTTGTTATTTCCAAATGAGATTCCGAGGATTTTAATTTCATCTTTAGTTTGAATATTTAGGTTGGGTTTATCTATTGCATCTCCGATCCAAACTCCCTCTGTTTTGCTATGGTTTAGGACAGCTCCTGAAGCCATTTCATACATATTAAGATGATTAGTTAGAACATCCATCTCCACCTGGTTTTTAATTACGACAGTGATGTCATCTGCATAAGCTATTGATTTGACTAAACAGGATTGGCCGAGAGGTATGCCTGTTATTTTTATGTCTGAATTAATTGATTTTATTAATGGGCTGATTGCTAAAACATAAAGAGCAGAGCTGAGAGGACATCCCTGCTTCACCCCTCTCTCCACCTGGAAAGATTTTGTTAAAACACCATTGACATTTATCTTTACGGATGACTTCATATATAAACATTTAACCATGTCGATAAAACTTTTAGGAAGACCATATGCCTCCATTGCAGCCCAAAGATAGTCACGTGAAATATAATCGAAAGCCTTCTTTTGGTCTAAACCGACAATAAAGAAATCCTTTTGGCCTGAATATGACAGTTCTCTTAATGTGCTCAAATTATCCCACATATATCGACCTTTGACTGCGCAGGTCTGTTCTTTTACGATAATTTTTTCTAAAACACTACTTAACCGATTATTGATAATTTTTGCCAGAATCTTATAGTCGGTGTTCATTAATGTTAAGTGCCTATAATTATCGATGCATGAACGGTCACCTTTTTTGTACAGCAAGTTTAAAACTCCTTCATAAAATGAATCTGCCATGACCCCTTTATTTAAACCTTCGTTTAACATAGAGGTAAGTAGATGTAAAACTTCTTCTATATTTAGCTGATAAAACTCTGTGGGGAGTCCATCAGGTCCAGGACTTTTACCTACATTTAACTGGTGAATGGCCTGAACCACTTCTTCTCTTTTGATTTCTCCTTTTAGGGAGTCACAATTTATTGGAGTATAGTCTCGAATGGAGTCTAAAAGAGTTTTCGTACAACTCCTATCTATGTCGTTTTTTTTATACGAGTTCACACAGTGTTCTCTGATAGTTTCTCTAATATCTTTGTCAGTATTTGATATTTGACCATCCGGTTTCTTTATTGATTGTATAGTTTTACTCTGAATTTGTTTTTGTGCAGAGGTGATAATATGTGATACGTTTCCTTTTTCATTTATCTCAGTATCTTTACAAATATTAAATGACATTTCGCTATTCAACTTATCTATTAGGACCTTTAGGTCACCCATAAGATCTTCTTCAATGTTAGTTCTGTGTTCTTTCTGTTTTAAAGTGATATATTGTTTGACCATGATGTTATATTCCAAATTTTTTCTTTTATTTAGTTCTCTACATTTGAATTTAAAGAAATCCTTGACTCTATGTTTTAATGTTTCCCATAATTTGGTATACGAGTTTGTGATACATTGTAATTGTATCACCTTTCGGATTTCATGTTTTAATTCTGTTAGCAATTCTTTATTTTTTAGACATTGTGTATTAAGTTTCCAGTACCCTCTATGGGCGGGTTCACTAGAAGACAAGGTTGTTTTAACTAATAAGTGGTCAGAAAAATCATTCAATATTGTTGAATACTGTATCACTTTAAAGTGAGAAGATACGTAGATCCTATCAATGCGGGTTTTAGATTTGGAATCAAATCTAGTGAATTCCAGCCCAAAGGGATTAATTGATCGGCAGGTGTCGATCAGTTTGGCTTCTTCATTAATAAGTTTTAGATGTTTACCTTCTGTTGTAAGGCGAAATGGTGCAGTGCTACAGCGATCGTTTTCTGCTGTGACTGTATTAAAATCTCCACTTAAGATGACTTTATATCCTACCATCAGCAATTCTCTGAGCCTTTTGAATAATTTTGTTTTTTTTTCGTGCTTCAGGAGCTGTATAAACGTTAATTATTCTATATTTGTCACCTTGGTACAAACAATCAATCATTAAAAGTCTACCAGGTATTATGTCCCTTCTTCTAATGATGACAATATCATGAGTTCTGAAGAAAATCCCAACCCCATCAGCCTTATCTTCCCCAATTGATATTATACATTTACCCTTAGTCCACATATTACACACTTTATCAACATCATCACTTGTAGTGAGCCTTAGCTCTTGAATACACGCAATGTCTATGTCAGAGTTCAACAAATATCCAATCTTCTGTATTCTGTTTTCAGTGGATTTAACACCTCTAACATTCAGAGTGGCCACTTTGAGGAGCCCCATTAAGGAGGGGAGAGTTGAGGAGAGGGCTTATCATTATACCGTTTCCCCTCCCGTGGAGGAGAGGAGCGGGATCGTCTTTTCCTTTTAACTACTTCAAAGGGGATCTCTAACTCACATGAGCTTGGAACAGGAAACTCTGGGGTGGGTGAAAAGGAGCCGGACCCCGAGTTCTTACGTGATGGTAAATTCTCCTCATAAGGAGGAGAGATGGGGGTGCTTGTGGCCCGCTGACCTGGTGTAATCCTATCTGTATTAGATGCTGAGCTTTGACTCTCACTTATGCTTTCAAAATGAGTGATGTCATCACTACTTTCAGAAGTCGTACTGTTACTATCTATGCTTAAATTACTCTCACCTGTCTGATTAAAGGGATCACTGTTGGGGGGGTGAGATGAAGTGTGATGGTCTGCCGATGGCCCGGGGGGTAGGTGCTGATCCGCAGAGATGGAAGTTGGTGTGCACTGATGCTCATCAGGACTGGAGCCGGGCGAAGGCTGCTGGACCGCAGGCTTTGTAATGGAGGGCTGCTGTACCACGGATCTGGAGCTGGACGGACGGGGCTGGATCTCTGGCTTGGAGCCGGACGAACGGGGCTGGATCTCCGGCTTCGACGGACGCTGTTGGTCGGCTGATCTGATACCAGGCGGCGGCTGATGGCTTCTGTGCCCGGGGATGGAATGGTGCCGTTGTTCCTTAGGTCTGGTGCCGGACGTATGCTGATGGTCGGAAAAACCCTTAGCTCTTGGATCTATCTGCTGCTGAATGGTCGCGGAGCTGGAAGGTTGACGTTGGAGGACTGGATTTTGTTGGGACCGTGTTTTGTTTGCATATGAGTCTGGACAGGTGAAAAAGGTGTGCCCGTCCACACCACACAAACTACACCGGCCCTCTGAGCTGCAGTCTTTGGCTTTGTGTCCCAGGTGGCCACACCTCCAGCATTTCACTTGAGTGCAGTCTTTCACCTGGTGGTCAGTTGATTGGCATATGAAGCAGGTGTTTGATTGTCCTGGGTAAATGATTCTGCCATTATACGGGCCCAAAGAAATTGAATTTGGGATCTGGATAAAATGTCCATTAGCATTTTTGTGGAGCCGTACTTTATATTTTCGGACTCCGTACCAGATCCCAAGCTTATCTACAGGTTTCACTGTGTGTAAAATGTCACAGAATCTTCTTAAATACAAATCAATGTCCTCATCTGGAACTCGTCCTGTCCAGAACTTAACAACCACAGATATAACATCAGTTTGGACAGAGGATTCGACAGACCAGTCTCTCCATTTAGGATCATTACTTTTTGAAGCTTGTACTTCCAAGAAGCGCCTCAGCGGAGCTTCGTGGAAAAAGCATAGCTCAAAGTCTTTTTTGTTGGGAAGTGCGATGAGAGAATAAACGTCTTTCACATCAATCCAACATGAGTCAAGTAATAGAACCTCACCGACATAGTCTCTGTTTGGTGGTTCTTCATTCCCGTTGTAAGTGAGGCGAACCCAATTTTGCCCAAACTTGGAGGCATATGGTGTTCGACCATTTGAGGCCATTTGGTTGCCTCCTTTGCCCCTTCCACTCATCGTTACTGTTCAGTTGTTAACCTCACAATGGTTGGTTCGTGGAGAGTGCTACGTACTTATTCACTGACTGAGGACGTAAAAGAGGACACGGGAGGGGCTTGTCCTTCTGCGGTGCGTTTATGTCGTCACGAGGACAGTAACACACTGTCAAACTATATGAAGACCTCCTTACAGAGAACTAATGTTTAAGAATAAGTTAATAAGTTAACAATGTACTCAGTGCTGTTGCCGTGGTGAATAAAATATGTTATAACAGACTTATAATCAGTTACAATGGGGTGTCTGATTTTACACAATACCAAGAAGTTGTTAATTTCAGCTCAAAATCTACTAGTTACGTTTTACTTTTAATTTTTGCTTTAAAAAAAAAGAGATTAAGATAGTTGATTTGCAAATGGTTCTTGGTGACTCTGCAATATAAAGCAAATCTAATCTTTATTCCTTTTCATATCTCAGTCTTTGTTCTTAAAACCCCAGCCTACAGATGAGCACAAAAAACATGTATTTTGTGATTAAGTACAAATCTTTGATTACAGAGCTTAGTTGAATATTTTAAGTGTTTTATTGTGTTGCAGCTGAGATTTTGTTCTGGAACTCATAATATTTCGATGTAGATCTAAATGAATATGTAGATGCTCAAAGCATATTTACAACAGTAAAACACCTTAGCTGTGGGCTGTATGCACTGTATAGCATCTGTGTTTAACATGAAGCTTGGATAAAGGAAATCACTGTACTTTATTGATTGAGAGTATAAATTTTCTTGACACATTTTAATTCCAGTTGTCCCTTTCTTTTACACTTCTGCTATGTGGTGAAGTGTGTGAATTATGTTAGTTGTTTAACGATGCAAAAGCCAAACAGGTTGGTAAATAAAAATAAATGAATTTCTTTTTTTCTCCAGTGAAAATCAGGTATTTTGTATATTTTTAATTCAGTGATCAGTGAACAGTTAACAAGGAACTGACTAACATTCATATAGTTCATTCTCTATTGGTGTATTGTAGAAAAAAGCTGTGACATTGTGCTAAAATGCAATAAAAACTAAAAACACAAAGAAAACATTTCCAGTATCTCTGTGTTTTAATATCAACCTTGAAGTACAATAATGAAATTAAATTAATGGTCTGTGCATCTTCTAGTATGGTTCAGTCTAAACTCAGTAGTTTCTGGAGTTGTATAATAAGAAAAAATCTACTTGTTTGCAATGCTTTGCAAGATGGTTTGCAGAATGGTGTGTAAAATGTTTATTTACTCTAATTCATGCATGTCCTGTTTATTGCATTTTTATGTTGCCCCTCCTTTCTACATCCTCTTCTAAACGTCCTCTGACCACTATGGGAGTAACCATTATGTGTAGCTGCCTTTTACACTAATGAGATTTCTTATTAAAAAAAAGAGAGAAGAACAAGGATTGGTCACTTAGTCTGTCTGGCTCTCTTCCATTACAAAGCAGTGTTTTTCTTCCAGACTTACAGTATAAGAGACCATTTACGTCGCTCAGACTTGGAGTGTAACAGGTGTTGAACTCATGATGTTTACTGCTGTCCTCTCTCTGCTTTTCTTTACAGGTAAGTCTGACTGAAAACACCTTTCTGTTTCTGTCATTCTGTCATGTAAGTGCAGATGACTGCTGGAATTGCTATGAATGTGAGTTATTACAAGGCATTAAAGTGTGGATATTAATGACTAATAATATGAAGATAGACCTGCTTGCTAAGAACTAAATACTGTCACTCAGTGATTCTTCAGAATGCATGAAATGAATTAAGATTCTATTTCATGAAAAATGCCTTTCTCTGATGTTTAAGTTGCATTTTAGACATTAATGTCTTGAAAATGATGCTTGAAAGTCATCCCTGTACAAACTCATCTTATATTTTTAGATGAGATTCTATTTTTTTGATGTCAAATTGTGTGTTTTTTTGCTCAATTAATCACAAAAATTGGGTAAAGATTTTTTAAAAAAATGTAATTGTATGGTGATATTAATTTGAAGTTGTTGGTCTACAGAAGATGAATCTCAAACAAATGTAAGAAAAAAGCTGACATCATTAGAGATGTGATGATGAGTGATGACAGGAATGCTCTGTATTCCTGTCTGTGTCTCATAATAGGCTTTTAGTGACCACAGATACAGGATATTACTGGAGATATGTTTAACCTGGTGTTTGTCAAGCATCTGCGATAATTGCAAAAGATGTTTGTCTGGCCACTTTTTTTTTTTTTAATAAATAAAGCACATTTTTGAATTCAGTCACTTTTCAGTTACTAGTCCCTCTGATAATTAAATGTGACTATGTCTCAATATTTTCACTGCAGGTGGGGTGTCCACAGAGAGGAAATGCAGTTATCAGGAAGTGTTAAATCATCTTAACCTGACTAAATCCAATGAGCTGTACTTCATGACCCGACCTGTTAAAGACTACACACAGCCCACATGGGTGTCAGTGGAAGTCCTGCTCTACGCCATTTTAGACGTGGTAAGGATCAAAGCTTTAAAATACAATTTTCAATAATTGCCTCATTTTCTTGGACATATATATATATATATATATATATATATATATATATATATATATATATATATATATATATATATATATATATATATATACAGGCCCGGACTGGCTAATCGGGAGGACCGGGACAATTCCCGGTATAATATTTGGGCCGCGAGGGCCGGAGTTCACGTTAAATATATATTTAATATTTTATTTATTTATTTTTTGGGGCCGGTGTTCAGTCATAGCACTGAGTTGATCACGTAATCTGCAGCCGCTGTTCCTGGGCCCCACCCCCTCTACTAGCAAACTGTTTTTTTTCTTCCTGTTTTTTTTTGCGGACACACCGTGACCTGACGTAACATGTCCTTGCATACGGTTAGTAGCTCTAGACTGTAGCTGTGGAGCATATACGATCTGTGCTCTGTAGGCTGTGGATGGTCAGCTGTGTTTGCTGTTTGAAACATGGATAATAGAAACAGCAAAGGTGGTGTAGAGAAGACAAGAATTAAAAAGAGGAAAGCTCTGGAAGCAAACGCAGCCAAATGTGACAAAATCTGCAACTTTGTCACAAAAACGACCTCCCGTTTGGAAACTAATAAGGACGATGAACCGGGTAAACCACCTTTCAAGCTAGTTAATTATCGAGTCAATGAATTGTGTGGCATTGTGGCGTGTAACATAACGTTATGTCATTTAAATAATAGTATGATACGACGCCCCATAACTGGGAAACTTTGTCTTGTAGCTCCTCAGAGTCAGAAAGAACATCCAGCAGCAGACACCAGCCATGAGCCCACAAGTCCAGAGTGGGCAGGTAGGACTGCTCAGAGAGGGAAGATTATTAATAAATAGGCTCCATTGAAGAGTATGGTGTAGGCCTGTTCAGTATGAAAGGTGCTCTGAGATGCTCCAGGATTCAGCACTACATGAATGAAACTGACACCAAGGCTTTGAAAATAGAAGATTTGTGCTGACAATTATGACCATTTTTAAACTGTGCTTTAGTGTCAGAAGCAGAGCCAGGAGCAAGTAGTGATGAGGGGATTGTTCCTGTCAGGATGGAAGGAAAAGGTGAGCTGTTGGAACAGACTGTATGAACAAGCATTAGTTCTCCTGAAACCACTTTCTAGACCCAAATGATAGTCCTGACCTATTTTATTTTTTATTATTAAAAGTGAGACCGTAAATACACAAAGCCCACAACTGAAAGGCAATAGCATAAAGTAATATCAAATAAGCCTGCATATTTTGCCAATGTAAATATCTTAATTAGTTCAGTAAGTCAAAATGTCTGTAGATATTTTTTATTGTGATACAGGTGCAGGCGAGTCTAGGGAAACTGGAGGAAGTGTGAAAGGGAGAGCAGAGTCTGCTGATGACAGAGGAGCAGCTCAGCAGCACAACCCTGAACCACTAGGCACAAATGAGACGATGAAGATGAGTCTGTTGTCAGCTTTGATTGCTTTGCTCGCCCTCAGTCACAGGATACACATTTTTTTCTTATCATCCTCATCAAACCCCTAATATCACTATACCAAAAATTTTCAATAGCATCGATGGAACAAACCGCAAGTAGTTGTGATGGAAATCTTTTGTTGCAGAGGATACAAAAATGATAGTTATTAGAAAGTGCAGCAAGCTTTATTATTTTTTTTTCAATTTTTAATATTTTTATACTTTCATTTCAAACATTTTAAAGGTTTGAAAAATGTTAACACTTATAAGAACAAAAATATAGATTCTGTTATTGTTGTGTTGTGAGGAATAATAATGTTGGAGATGTCGATGTACACTCACTTTTGAAATAAATCCACATTGTGAAGCAACCTTTACTTGCGCTGAATTGGAAATATTTTAGAAAATACACTGAATTAGAAGGCTTTGCAGAACAGTGTGTAGACCTAACATGTAAGGTTATAATTCCATGATTTTAATAATAATCGGTCGTGATCTAAAGTGGGCTGGTCTGAGGTATGAAACTCCAGGGCTGAAAATGAGTCTCAGTCCGGCCCTGTATGTATATATATATATATATATATATATATAAATATATATATATATATATATATATATATATATATATATATATATATATATATATATATATATATATATATATATATATATATATATGTTATAGCTCTGTACCACAGATTGCTCTCACAATGGGATGTAATAATGACTTCATTAAAGGCGTTACTACAAAACACACCTGTGACTGCCAAGACCAGGGACTACATATCAACATACTGAATAAAGTATGAAATGCATTATTTACTCACATCATCAAGTTTTCTCCTACAAACCAAAATATATTTGGTCAGTTTTGTCTAACCTGTAAAATCTACAAATGGCAGCCAACAGCATGATAATTAAATAAAACTCACCAAATGTTCAGTTCTCATTCTCAATTCATCACATTCTGACACTTTGGCCATTACTCCATCTAGTGGTCACGTACATTCACAGTAACTAGTTCCTGTTCATATTTCTGCCCTACAATATTAAAATAAAAAAAAGCTTATTAAGTCATTAGTACTGCATGGCATGAACCTTATAAACTGTTTGTAAATAGTGCCCATTTGATATGATGACATGTTGGTGTTGTCTCAATAGTTTTCATTTACATGTTTTTGGTTGTAGGTTGAGAAAGACCAGACATTCATTCCTTATGTTTGGACTGTTACGGTGAGCTCTGTCAAACAGGTCAAATGTCTTTGTCACTATTATTTACTATTCAGTTTTCTCACTTTTAACCTTTTGTTTTGTTTTTTGCTTTGCAGAGGTGGCAGAATGAATATATTTCTTGGATACCAAATGACTTTTGTGAAATTGATAAAGTGTCCCTTCCTACTGAAGTTTTGTGGAAGCCTGATCTTATCATTGAAGAGATGTTAGTGCTATTGTGTTGCATGGATTATATTACTCTTATATCTAAACAAAATGGTGGAGAAATTGCCATGATGTCTATATTTACAGTAAATGTGTGTTGTCATTTAGGACAGAGATGGGCAAAGCACCAGTTATTCCATATCTCTTCATCGATTCTAAAGGATATGTTGAAGTTCATGAAGACCAGGCTCTGGTCAGCACCTGCCGAATGCATGTTTACAAATTCCCATTCGACACACAGAGCTGCAACCTCACATTTAAGTCTGCCATTCACACTGGTGAGGACTGGTGTTAATAACATTAATAACACGAGGTTTCTCGAGGTTTCTGCCTGTTAAAGGGAAGTTTTTCCTCGCCACTGTCACCAGTCACAAGTGTTTGCTCCTGGAGGATTCTGTTGGGTTTCTGTAAATTGGCTTAGAGTCTGGTTTTGACCAACTCTATATATAAAGTGTCATGAGATAACTTTTTTTGTGATCTGGCGCTATATAAATAAAATTTGATTGATTGAGTGATTTAATTGGTTTTCTCCTGTAAGTCGCTTTGGAAAAAAGCATCTGCCAAATGCATAAACATAAACATAATAACAGTATGTTAAATGTCAAAATGATGATACCTGATGCATAAAACACTTAGTAGTGAACATTTTTCTAGTCATGGCTAATAATTTGGCTTAAAACAAAACAAAACAACTACAACTCCCACTGTAACAATTTTAAGTTTATTGAAAAATTCAAATGACAAGGGAAGAAACTAACCCTATTTCTTTCATTGTGTTACTGTTTTTTGGTTGTTTTTTTCACATCAGCTAAAGATATAAGACTCCAGGCGAGCGACAACTCATCAGAAGCCACAGAATGGTCTCGTGAAGTGACCATTGAAGTGAGGGACTCAATACGAGTGGCTGTTCATAAATATGAAAGTTACAACCCGCAACATCACCAACCCTGATCAGGACATCATTATCTACACTGTATGTACTGTTTATCGTTTATCAGTTGGTTGGTTGGGTGGTTGGTTTTAAATACTGAGTAAATACTGTAAAAATGTTGGTAGAGTACAGATATTGTACTCTGGATGTGCAAACTTTTGTATTAATACTTTATTTTGGGTAGTCCACCTACAAAGAGCAAACTTGTTTAGTTACTGTAAAGGTATAGTATTGACTTTTTCTTGCCATGGTTTTGTCTTTTTTATTGTTCCAAGGTCTTTCCTGTCCTTTGCAAACTGATATGACTTGTGTAGTTGTTTTAGATGGGGTTTTTTTTTAATGTAGATCTACATAACAATCAACTGCATTAAATACTGTTCCACAGATAAACATGAAGAGAAGATCTCTTCTGTACGTCATCAATTTCTTGCTGCCCGTCCTGTTCTCCCTGTGTCTGGACTTGGCCTCCCTCCTCATCTCAAACAACAGGGAGGAAAAACTCACTTTCAAAGTCACTGTGTTGCTCGCCGTCACAGTATTGCAGCTTATTCTGAATGAAATTCTGCCAGCGGCATCACACAGTATCCCACTTATAGGTAGAGGAGTTTTGCTTTAAGTCAGGACAATGTTGACCAAACAAGTATTTAATCATCTGCATTACTGAATGTCACCTGCAGCGGTCTACTGCATTGGGATGTTTACTCTGATGCTACTCAGCCTCCTGGAGACGATTGTGGTCATGTATCTGATGAAAAAAGACAATGTTTATCGGGAAAACACAGCAGACAATGTGGGATGTTTAAGAGAAGATGCCAGGGATAACTGGAACCACACTGATAATGTTTTTGACAGAGGTGAGATTCATGCTGTGTACATACAAAACATTATGTTAAGAAATGGTTGTGCTGAATAAACTATGAATTTATAGATTTGCAGAATTCAGGTAAGATGATTCCAGCTTTGAAATCAGAATTTCTACTGCTGTGAGAGTTAGTTCCCGTTTCAAACCACAACATTTGGGGAGGAGAATATTTAAAGCTATACCTACCAATGTGGCATTTCTCACAGCACTTAGTAAAAGTTTGAACATGAACAACCTGCCTCCCTCCTAAGCCCCGCCCGCTTCCCCCTGCCTGAGCTCTGACGCTCTCCTCCTCTCACCTGATGCACATGGTGGAAGTGGAGGTGGAGGTGGAGGTCCGGTCCACTTCAGCATGTCCACAGACCCCTCCCTCAGCAATCAGACACATCATCCACCTGCCATGGGCCCGCGGCTCCTGTTTCATCAGTAGACCCTGTATTTAAGGGTCTGGTCTGTGCAGCGCTGGGTCAGTGTCTTCACTGCAGTGCCCAGGCGATGGGCGCGTGCACTATGAACACGCAGCCTCCACAAATTTTCCATGGACATTTGAGGTTTCATAGTCCATACATTTATCAACCTACATCATCCTACATTGTGTGACACCAAGTACATGTACCTGTATGAGTCCAACGGCTGAGCTTTGTGCAGACCTGTCTGAGTCCAGTCCAGCTTTTATCTCCATCCTTCATTCATTAGACTCCTGTTTGTTCCCCTTAGTTGTTGTTTCTGTTAATAAATCCCTTTTTTCCTTCCACATTGGCATTTGAGTCCTATCCATACACATCCTAGACTGGAGACTGTGGTCAGTGACAGGAGAAGCAGCACGAGTGAAGCGTCAGATTCAGAGGTACCCATATTGGATGCGGAGATGGCGATAATGGATCAGATGCTTGACAGCCGTAATGGATGATTGACAGGAGGCTCAGCCAGGTTTGGCCAATTATTTCATTCAGACCGAATAAAATGATTGGTCAGAATTTTTGTCAGAAATTAAACATTTTTGAGTTTTAATACCTGGTGGATTTCTATTACATTTTAGTTGGACACATGCTTATTAGGAGCATTTTAAGATGACAAAAGTCAAGTGTAAAAATGCCACATGATACTGTATAGCTTTAAGATTGGTATGACCATGACAAGTTTGCAAGAGGCACTGCTGAAAACAGAGAGCAGGTGGGATAAAGGGAGAATTCCCTCTGCTCTTCTTAGTTTGTTCAGAATTACAGAGAAAGGCCTTATCAAAGTGCACTGACCACAAAAAAGTCCACATTTCACCTGAGTTGTTCCTGAGCTTATTATTCTGAGTGTGCTTATTATTGGACCACGCTGACATAACATCACCAAATCACCAGGATGCACAACAACCCAAGAATTTTGATTTAATTTAACATGAAGTCTTGAGGCTTCAACATGTAAAATTTCCGTATGCCATCATTTGTGGATATCGGCTAACACTTCTGAACTAATACAGTAATTGTTCTGGGTTCCTGCATCTGATAACAGGCGACACAATAATTCTCATGTACAGGACTCTGGTCACTTTTCACTGTCAATTTCAATAGTATCATTGTAAAACAACTGCCTATTGTTAGTTTAGAAATGGAGTAAGCTAACATCAGCAAAAACTACCTCTCATCACAAACTTCACGTGTTTACACAAATATGTGTAAATCTTACATGTAGAACCTTCAGTTAGTTTATATTGTTGTTTGTTCTTTGATCCATATGTCCTTGCAGGAAAAGTTTATGGTTCATCCATCTATAATGTGCCCTCTGCTGACATCCCATCGCTGTTGGGTCGACAGGTTTGAACCAAGATGCACTTAAAGTCTCATTTCAAGCTTTAAATCAATAATTGCATTAAAGCCGCTCTGCTGAATCACTTTCACAGGATGAGAGCAGTAAATTGACTGAAGAGTTCCGTGCTTTGGAAAGGCTGTCGGATGAGCTGAAGAAGGTGGAGAAGACACTTTCCTTGCTTCTTACTGGACACATAGAAAAGAAACCAGGATACTGGACCAGACTGGCTAAAAAATTCAATAGAGTTTTCTTCATTTTTTATGTCACAGTGATCACTGTGTTTTTCAGTTTTATTTTTTCACAGTGGAGTAATGCATAGACAATTATTGCTTCATTATCAAAACATGACATGTCACACAAGTATCATCATTTTAACATTGGACAAAAAAAATAACCTGTCCATTACCTGATTTATTCACTGTACATCTAATAATGTCTCTAAAAAGATTCTAACTCATGTATCGCTCTTCCTCTCAGGTATTCTATACAACATTTATTATCATGTGCATTTGCGTACATTAAAAATGTTGCATTATGACATGCCAAAACAGTCTGAATACTTTGGAGAAACACTTTACACTTCTGATAATAGTGGATTAAAGTTTGATAATAAAGAAAGTAATGTATAATCTTTGCATTTGTATATTTATTGGTGATAAATGCTAAGGCTTATTTGCTTATGTGAAGTCTGTGTTGGAGTCTGTTGTAATATGTGCTGGTCATATGTTGACATTAGCTGATTCATACAACGGTCAGCCATAACATTATGACCGCTGATTGGTATTAATTTTGATTATCTCGTCACAATGGGATCTGTCTTTAGAATATATTGGGCAGTGAGTGAACATGTTGACCTCAAAGTTGATGTGTTAGAAATTGTAAAATTGACAAGAGTTGGGATCTGAGTAACTGTAACAAGGGACAAATTGTGGTGGTAAAATCACTGGGTCAGTGCATCTCCAGATTTTGTTGTTTATTCCCAGTGTATAGTGGTTGGTACCTGCCAAATGTGAAACTAAAGAACAACTGGATCTCAACCAATCCAACATCTATGGGAGCATACCATTATTACCACCTGTCTAATATTGTGTAGGTTCCCCTTTTCCCACAAAAACAGCTCTGACCTGAGGCCTAGACTCCACCAGACCTCTGAAGGTGTGTTGTGGTATCTGGACCAAGACATTATCAGCAGATCTCTGAAGCCCTGGAAGTGCAGAGGTGGACCTCCATGGATCAGATTTATTTGTCCAACACCTCCCACAGATGCTCAGTTGTCCTGAGATTAGGATGTCCTTCCTTAGTCTACTTTTGGTTCGTCACCACTGCAGACCAGGAACACCCACCAAGACCTGTAGTTGTGGAGATACTCTGACCTGGTCATCACCATTACAATATGTTACAGTCATTCAGCTCCTTATGTTGCTCATTTTGCTGCTTCCAACACAACCGCTTCCAGGACTAAATGTTAACTTGCTGTCTAATATATCCAACCCAGTGATTGGTGCTGTTGTAATAAAATAATCAATATTATTACCACTGGTCAGTGGTTACAGCTGATCAGTGTAAGCTCACAGTCTCTACAGTAGGACACTGGCATTACTGTAGAGGGTTAGGGTTGAACTCACTCCTGAGTTCCTGTGCTGTTATCAGGGATGTAGGGCAATAAAAAAGTCATTAGGTTAGAACTGGAATTAACAAATGTCACCAAACTATCAGCTCCCAGCAAAACTTAAGCACACAAGCATTCAAAAATCTTTCATGGAAACATGGCATAAGGTCTGTATAATAATAGACTGATGTGGTTTGAACATATTTATTACTTTTTTTTTTTTTTTTTGTTTTAAATAATACTGACATACAATCCCCATGGTCACAGAAAGCCCCTTATGAGATCAGTTGGGGAAGCAAATGCGGGTAGTTTTGTGGGTTTTTTTTTTTTTTTTTTTTTACAGCTCTCTCCTTTTAAAATCCATCAATAAATAACCACTAATTGGATGTGGTTAAAATAAAGGAAGCAGTAAAAAACACAGCTTAATAATTGAAACTGGTTGCTGTGCTGGAGTGCCATCATACAACTTTACAAACTCTTTACAATTGTAACCATATAAAAAACAAGTACCTCAATTAGGAATGTGCAGAGTACATTTACCAGAAGTGTTTATAATCACTGAGGCAGTGTTATCTGTGTTTGTGAATTAAAGTGGAAAAATGTTACATTATTACATTCATTTCTACTATTAACTATTTTTACTTATGTATAGGTCATTAACATTTCACTGTAATACACTTTAAATGAACTCTATGAATAAATATGTAAAAATATAAATAGCACGGTTCAAAAGAAAATTTTTTAACGTTATCATTGAGTGTAAATAACCTGGCTTGTAATCACACTACCAAAGCTAACATAAGATAATCTCATAACCTCATAATTAAGCTTTGTTTACTCTGAACTATTGCGTCACTATGGCAGAGAGTAGAGCAGCTTGGTGGACATTCTTTCTGGCTTATTCTAGAAAAATAATGCACATTTTGTGTGATTAAATGCCAAGGGGGCAGGAACCCCCTTGGTATGGAGGGCTAGCACTTAGCATTAGCTCTGGCCCCATGGGCTTCCATAGTCCTGCTGCTTTTGTCCAAATATGGTCACTTCTGGCTCCAAAAAGTCAACATTGCAACATCCAAATCATGGCTGGCTTAAAAATGGCAGTTCACAAACCAAGCATAACATAACATTACAGCTCCTCCCTTCAATTATAATATACAGTTTATGTTACAAACTGTTGAATACGTAATTGTGCATGTTATGTTCTACTAAGTTTATTTATTTATTGCATATTTTTTTATGGTAGTTATTCTACCCTACTTACCATTTATATATTTTATTTTAGATTTTATTCTTCTCTTCTTAAGCTACAAACTAAGAGGTGACTACATTTCATTCTATCATGTACCATTGATCGAATGACAATAAAACTGAGTCTGAGTCTGATCTCTCCAGTGCATACACTGGATCATTACTGAAGGTTAAGATTTTCTTGGTTGTAGTTAAGGTTCTTATTCTGCTATCCTTTCGGATTCATTTTTTTTGTTTTTTGCCCAGAGTGTGGGTGTCTCTCTAATAGTCTCTGCCTGTAACACCAAAGGACTGATCACTCAGTTGACCCAACCTTCTTCCAATAAAAGGACCAGGCTTAATATTTCCACCGTGGATTCTCAGCAGCGATTGAGTGATGATGCTGGCCAGTTTCCTCTTTCTGCTCTTCCTCACAGGTAGGTGATGTTATTACTGTATCAATGATTTAAAAATGATTCCATAGAAATTTGCCTGAACAACTAACATTCATAGAGCATTATGGACCATGACCATTTCAGGGTTTGGCTTATTTTACATTTTCCTACTTATTGCATAGCTATTTACAAAACACAATACCTTCATAAAAATAATGTTTTAAATGGGCTGAAATATGTGACACCAGAAACTGGATTTAAATCAAGAAAACTGAATCTAAATTGCATAATTTGAAACTGAATTTATTAGTTTTGAGCTAAAGTCCAATAAACTTGAAACTGAATGTAAGATTATGAAATTGAATTCAGTTTCTCTGGAACTATATTTTATCCTCACTGAAAATTCAACTCCACATATTTTCAAATTCAGTACTCACAATTCAATTTCAATTTACTGTGACAGATATCCAGGTAGCTGAAGAAGAGCAATCGAGCGCAGATACACAGTACTCCTCTTCAGCCAATCAGCACCTACGTTTTTGAGCACATAACATAGTAGTTGTCAAGGAAATGGAGGAAGAGGTGCTTGGTGGCACATATAGACCATATTTATAGCAGTGATTTGATTGATGAGGAAATTATTATATTCTAGTAACTAAATTTAAAAAAGGCTACTGTATTCAACATATGGAGCAAAGCAGTGTTATGATAGCATGCAGTCTCATAAAGGTACAGATTATGAGAAAATTGTAAATTACTGCAAGTGAACCAGTTTATTAAGTCCTGTGCTGCGGGTTCTGTCCTCCCATTTATACTTATTGTCTTTAATGGACTCATGAGACTGTCCCAAATGCCTGACTATACCTGTTGTACATCTGTTATGTTTCTGTGACCACAAGAGTCAGATTTCAAAGTAAGATATTTGTTTGTTAGAGCAGGGACAGCCTGAACTGTGACAGAATTAATTGAGGGTTCCTGTATATTTTAATGAAGGTGGGGAATCCTCCGAGGCTAACTACATATACCAGGATGTCTTAAATTACCTGAATCTGTCGTCAAACAATGACCTGTTCACCATGTCCCGGCCTGTTAAAGACCACACACAGGCCTTAGAAGTTGAGCTGTACGTGATGCTCTATGCCATTGTAGATGTGGTAAGTAGTTCAAACTATGCATGGCGAGGCATTACATGATCATTTTGCTTTTATACTTAAATGTAAATGCATTCTAAGTGAGGTACTTCTTACAGTCAATTAATGTACACTTTTATTCATATGGAATTCTGCTACGATGAAGTTATTTTAATATCAATGATTTCCTGTAATGACGTCAATACAGTTACGAGAAAATAATCCTATGAAAGGGGTTATATGTAGTATAAATATTCCAAACTTACAATAACACAAGCATACTAGAACACACATAGGACTACCAAAGCTAATTTTTACACTGCCCCCCAAAGGGGAGGCAAGGGGGTTTGTTTTGGTTCAGTTTGTTTGTTTGTTTTTTTAACACTCTAGCAGCGAAAGTATTGGTTGCATTCATACCAAATTGGGTTCATAGATTGCCAGTGACCCAGAATAGATCTGATTACATTTTGGGAACTGTAAGTTAAATTTTTTTATGAATTTTTAATTTTATTATTATTATTTTTTTCCATTTACTTACAATGGGCGAAATTTCACATGTCTGTAGCAGCAAATTTATTGGTTGAATTCATACCAAACTGGGTTTATACATTGCCAGTGACCCAGAATAAATGTGGTTACATTTTGGGAAAAGTAGGTCAGAGTTCAAATTATTATAAATGTTTAACAAATCTTTTTTCTCCTCCCATTTACTTATAATTGGGCAAAATTTCAAATGTCTATAAAAACATCTATTTTGTTTGAATTTACTTCAAACTTGGCACATATATAGAGGCAGTTGATATGCTGACACCAGCACATACATAGACATGATGACATCAGTTGGATCGATGCCAAAATAAGCTACAATACATGCAAGAGGCGGGATTTGTTGTGCCTGGAACCACATCCGTATTATGGTATCATTAAGTTTTCTTCAAATAAAAACTCATAGCTGGTTATTTTTACTGTCAGTCAAAATTACACTGTGTCTTAGAATCTTCACATGCTGCATCAGTTGATAGTTTACATTATAGTTCTGTTAGCTTAGCCACAGTAAAACTACAAATCACATGTGTCTTCTGTACGGTTTGTGTTGTCAATAGATGCACTAAAGATCTGTTTGGAGTTGTCTGAACAAAGTTTGAACTGTCGCAATTTAATATGGATCAACAAATGAAGATAACTGCATCACATAATAATTGTATACCTTCATGAGCTTCATAATCAAACTCACCCGTTGCAGCAATTCTCCAATTTCAGTATCAAACTCCAATATTTTAATTTGAAGCTATGTCCAGTGGTGAAAATAACAGCAGTGCTTCTACCTTTTATCACTTTGTCTCTTTCTTTGAAGTTGTCCTAGCAGTTCTTGTCCTATCTTGTCACTTTGGGATGTTTTGGTCGAACGCCCCGTGATGTTAGTTTTCTGCACCGTGGGAGACCAGCAGAGTGACTCACTACTTCCTCTAGTGGTCATATAAATCTATTGGACTGTTGGTGTGAATTTATTTAGTTCATATATCTATAATCCAGTATATCGATAGATTTGGCAAACCTTCAAGACTCTTTTCTAAATATAATTTCATATAATTTCTAATAATTTAAGTTAAAAATCCTACATATAACCCCTTTAATTTTAAGGTTTAGTTTCACATATATCTGTTTGTGACATATTGCCGCCAAAGTTTTTCTCACAATTTTTTTGGTTTTATTTTTAGCGGGAGGTTGAACAAAAATTTGTTCCCTACCTCTGGATTTTTATGGTAAGTGTGTTCTGAAGAAGACCATGAATTAATGTTAATATTGTCTATTTAATTCACATTTTTATTGCAATATTTTTATTCTCTGTAGAGCTGGAAAAACGATCATATTTCCTGGAATCCTGAAGATTTTGGTGGGATTAAAAATATCACTATTCCTACTGAAGCTCTTTGGAAACCAGACATAACTATTAAGGAGATGTAAGTGTAAACAAATGTACATGTTGCCAAATGACTAAAAATGGTGTCATCATGCATGGAGTTCTACTAATCAATTAATTACAAGCAAGCATCCCATTTTTAGCCTAAAATTATTTCTAAAAATGTATTAAAAAAAAAAAAAAAAAAGAACAAGAGAAGAAATATTAAGTATTTGCTGATATCTTTGTGTTGTGTGTTTTACTGTGTACTTGTGTGTGTATAATGCAGGATAGAGAAAGACAAGGCTCCTCCGACTCCATATCTCTTCGTTTCACACTCAGGTGTAGTTGAGCTTACAAATGATCAGGTCCTGATCAGCAACTGCAGGATGCATGTTTACAATTTTCCTTTCGACATACAAAGTTGCACCCTTTCATTCAAGTCAGTCGTCCACTCTGGTGAGTCTTCCTCTCATCGTCTCCTGTTTATCTTATTTGTTCTCTGTCTGGCTCAGTTCAACATGTATCATTCATTCCTATTCCTCATAACTGTGGTTATAAACATCAGTCATATTTTCATCTCCCTCCTCAGACAAAGAAATACAACTCCTCCTCTTTGCTGATTCCTCTGAGGTCACAAACGATACTAAGGAGGTGTTGCGAACCCAGTACGAGTGGCAATTCATCAATGTGACAGTCACTAACCAAACTGTCAACAAATATGGCCGGAATCAAGACATGATCGTTTATACTGCAAGTATTACAGCAATGAAGAGGAAAAAAATACTCATATTGGAGCATCCAGTTTTGTTCTTTATCCCCTAGTGTTTTCTAGTGTGAGCCACTGTGGCTAAAGTATTTAAGTTTCTCATTTTGGCTGCTGCAAATTTAACCTTTTCAAATGGAAAAAAAAACAAAACAAAACTTTTGTTTATTTTTTTGGACGAGAGAATAGCGTTGGGAACATGCAACTGATAATGGTTGCACTGATGCTAATGCTTGACACAGTAAACATGTAAACCTTATAAAAGATTTAACAAAACAAAATCATTTGCATTATTACTATAATTTCTTAAATCCAACTGGAGGAAAGCTTTTTAATCAGGAAAAAAAAAATTGTCTTATTCAATAAACGGAAGCTCCAAAAATCTGACTGAATCTGAGCTGTTAAAACTTCTTCCCAGAGACACAGCTCAACTTACTTGATCCTGTTAGCATAATGTAGCTACATTAGCTAATATTGCTATTAATTCTTATTGGTTTATGTGTTCTGTCAGGTAGCCTGTTAATTAGACCAGCTGGTGCTAATTAATGTTCTTGACATTATATTTATCAAAAAACTGTAAAACAACTGTTCTTACATCCATGGATGTATCATGGAAGCACTTTAAAAAAACAAGACATCCAAAGTCAAAACGCAAACTCAGTGCTTTGGAATTGAAGGCTACAAACCAATCAATGGGTGATGGCACAGAAGCGTCATCCACCTCTTATATGCTGGTCATGATCCAAACAAAACCTACTGTAACGCCATCACCTGTTCAGATGTAAATGTGCAGGGAATGCAACCACTTTACCTCAAACATCCATCCATAGGTCTTCATGAAAAGGAGGTCTATGCTGTACGTCATCAACGTCATGTTGCCTGTCCTGTTCTTCCTGTGTCTGGACTTGTCCTCCTTCCTGATCTCAGACAAAGGGGGTGAGAAGCTGAGTTTCAAGATCACGGTGCTGCTCGCTATCACCGTGATGCAGCTTCTTCTCAACGACATCCTACCTGCATCATCAAGCAAGATCCCACTTATAGGTAAAGAACCATTTCTGAGCTGTCAAGTCATAAAAAGCAACACTTCTACCTAATTAACCAATATTTATTCTCTGTGCTCCTCACAGCCCTCTACTGCTTTGGGATTTTTGGGTTCATGATGCTCAGCCTTGTTGAGACGATTGCAGTGATGTATTTGATGGAAAAAGACTCTGAATCCCAAGACAAAGAGGCAGACAGAGACCAAAACCTGAGTGAGGACTGTGGTAACAAATCTACCTATAAACATGACAAAAGTAAGGGTTACTGAGGTTTATATGTAGTGGCGTTTATATCTTTTCAGTGTAGACAGAAATTGAATTGAGTTTATTTACTACAGTTATTTGTCCTGTACATTATTTCAGAGGTGAGAAAATGGTGCCAGTGTTTGGGCAACGTGTCTTCTGATGAAACTCCTGCTGACCTGTTGCTTGAAGATAGAAAGGTGTGGCTGCAATTTGACGAACAACTACATTGATTTTTTGTCTTTGTCTCTGAAATTCTTGATTTTTGCAATGAAATAAGCAGTATTACTTAACCCATCAAGACCCAGTACTAGTTTTGTGGCAGTTCCCAAATTATTTTTTCTCTGTAGTGAACCTTTCGTAAGTGATTTATCACCATGTTATCTTCTGTATTTTCCATTTTTCAAGGTAAATCATGCATTTTCATACAGAAAACTGACGTAAAAGTGACTTTTTAATCAAAAATATCAATAAGGGTATGTAAATACAAGTGTCTCCATCCACTGTCATTTATCAAACTCAATGGGTTTTACTAATGAATCAATGTTGTAAAAGATGATGTGTTTCCATGTTCAATATGGAGCCTCTGAATGTCCAAATGGGTCATATCTGATGACCATTAAAAGATGACAAACTGCATTTCACACCAGTTATTTACATGTATTGATAGGATTACTGGTTCAACAAATGTCAAACAGCTTTTGGTTGTCGGTGGAGGTCTGGGTTTTTATAGGTTAAGTATTATCAATGAATTAACCACAATCATTTAAACCATTTTTCCAGATGACCGTCAGCAAATCCACAGAGGACACCTACACACTGGAGCAAGTTTCAACTGAACTGAAAGAAATGGAGAAAACACTGTCTGTGATCTTCACCTGCAATGATGGAGAGAGGAAGCCTGGATACTGGACCCAAAAGGCAAAAATAATCAACAGAATTTTCTTTATGTTCTATGTCACATCAGTCACTGTCTTTTTTGTTTGCCTGTCTTTATTTTGGAACTTGGAAATAGACACTCTAAATGTTGAATGAGTGTTGATTTTGCTGCAAACAAGACACATTTGTGGAGTCTTTGTTTTTTGCACAAAGAAAAAATGTAAACAAGTTTGTCTTCTTTGTCTATGCCATGCAACAAAATCCATGTACAATGAAGCAAAGAAGCATGTATAAGTTGAATGTTCCACTATGTATCATAATCATATAATAATATTATCCAAGGTGTTATTACAGGTGTATCACAGGATTTTTATGGCTGTAGAATAAAGAAAAAAATCTCTGTAAGATTGGGTAACATATGAATTATTATTATTATTATTATTATTATTATTATTATTATTATTATTATTATTTGAGGAATTTGGGAAAAGATTATCAATTTTTTTAAATGTTTTTTTTGTTTTTTTTTTGCTGGTGTCTGAGTGTGTTTCTGCTAATGTAAATTGTGATTTTTATTATTTTTTTAATGGACTGTTGGAAGAATAGCGGCACCTTTGCTATAGCTAAAAGTGGCTCCAAATAAATAATTAATATATATGCTTTTTTTTTTTTTTTTAATAATCCCAGAGTGAAGAAAGTGTAGTGTTGTTACAGGACAAGGACAGCTTCCATTTCACCCAAATATACACATAATACCCTTTATTATATTCAATAAAAGTCTCTACCATATACACTGCTGCCACTGTTGTGTTTTATTCTTTATAGATAAAGGATAGCTGGTCCTCAGTATGTAATCATTGTACTTGGTCGAAGATTATTACTGATGTGTATAAATAACAAGAGGAATGTGACTAAAGTAGCATCCACAGGTCACTTAGAAATTTTTGACACCTTCTCCATCTCCACATCTCCAAGTGATGTTGCCGTATTTCCCTAATATACATGCTCCTTATTTTTTATTTATTTGTACAATGAAAAAAAAGAGAAAGCCCCTTAATTACCTCCACCAAGGAGGCCACGAAGGCGGTTATGTTTTCGTCGGCGTTGGTTTGTCTGTCTGTTTCTCTGTCTGTTTGTGTGCAAGATAACTCAAAAAGTTATGGATGGATTTGGATGACAATTTCAGGAAACGTTGATACTGGCACAAGGAAAAAATGATTAAATTTTGGTGGTGATCGGGGGTGTGTGTGTGTGTGTGTGTGTGTGTGTGGGGGGGGGGGGGGGTCCACTGATCTGCCTTGGTGGAGGTCTGCTCTCTACGAGTGCTTCTAGTTTGGAAAAGTTTTTGAGATGATAGAATGATACTCTTGATATGTGGTTCATATGACTTTTAAAATGTAGATCACTATTGATAATTACACCAGGTTTCATGCTTTAGATTTGGATCCAACAAGTAAATGAATAGAAGTAATTGGGCCAACTTTATCTGATTTTTTTAATGCAAATTTTAACAGTATTTTGTCCGCTGAAGTACTTTTATCAAATATCACTTAAAAATATTTATTAATCAATGTTGTGCTGTTTGGTGTATATAGTTTTTTTTTCTTTTTTTTTTTTTTTTATCTTGGAGTCTTTTATATGAGCTATCAACATATGTAGGCCTTCTGTACTTGAATATTTCCATTCTATGTGTTATACACATGATGTCAGACACAATAGCCTGTGTGCAACAGGTTGACTTTTATTCTGTAAACACAGAAAGGAAGGTTTTGTGTAGTGGTTTCGCTGGACTGACTACACACGGCTTATGCGCTATCTTCACTGATTTTATATTATTAATGTACAGACTAACATTTTAGTAGACACACATTTGACACAGTCAGTGCTGTTACAAATATGTATTAAAAAACAATATAACAGAAATACAAGTTAATGATTACCACATGAAAACAATTAATTCTACATATGACCCCAAAAAAGCACCTTCTGTATCCTACACCTACAGACATGGAAACACATATTCCCCAAACCCCCAAACAACACCATATGCGCAGAAGCTAACGGTACCTAGCATCGAAGCTAACACCAGTTAACGTATATTTCAAACAAACAGAACAACCTCAGAGTGAGATCCTAACAAATAAAACACTGTCCTAAGCTCAAACTAAGTTATTACAATATCATCTATACAATACTTTTGCACTTGACCCACCTGTAAACACAGAAAGAGCAGTTTTGTATAGCGGCTTCACTGGACTGTCCACACACAGTTTTTTTTTTTTTTTCCTTCAACTTTATTGATCAAAATCTGGACACACATTCTAAAGAATTACAGAAAACACTTTTTTTCTCCAGACTGAGCATCGATATCAACCTTATGCTGAAATAGTATTTGGAAAGAACACTATAAAAAAAAAAAAAAAAAAAACAGAAAAAATTAAAAAGAAAAAAAAAATTAAACAAAAATAAAAGTCAGAGGTCTAATCAGGTATCAATACATTTGAATTTTCATTGGCAATCAAGGCTTGTTTGGTTTTTACACGTTTCAGTGTTTGTTTGTTTTTGTTTTTTTTTTAAAGTTTGTTATTTCACTTATATATAAATTGAGAACAGTGGGTGGCTGTTCAATAGTCTACATTTGTGGATAATATGTTTAGCAAAAATAATTAAAGTGTTGTACATAATTTCTCGTTTTTTGTTTTTCATTATAAGTCCGAATTTAATGTCTTTATACTCGAGTTTGGGCGACTGAGTGCTGTCTGTGTAACGGAGTTAATGTATATAGTGTAGGATTCCACTTGCCATCGCACACTGTTTTATTGTGTTAATTACAATTTTATTTTAGACACATTAAACACCACACCCCTGCAAACTAGGGTCGTGCACCCCAGGGAGATAGCGGCAGTTTTGCTATGCTTTCTTAGTGGTGAGTACATACATGTTGGTCCTGTCATTATTTTACTTTTTTTTTTTTTTTTTTTGTCATATTTGAATGATTGTTATGTACCGTTGTGTTTGTGTACTGATTGGTTCCCTGTTGGTTGAGTATGTTTTTTGTTTTTTTTTATTTTGTTTTTTTTTTTTTTTTGAATGACAATATTCTTTATGTATGTTCATGGTCTGATTGTGGTGTTAGCTAACTGTGATTTTTTTTTTTTTTTAGCTTGACAGTATGACAACAGACTGCATGTTTTCGTGAGACATATTTTTTTCTGCCAGAATAAACGGCCAGGAAAGAAAGAGGATCATGTTTGGGCAATTTATTCTCAACTTATTCTCACACGTACAGCCGCTACATCTACACACAGTTTATGCGCTAATTTCACTGTTTCCGCCGCAGAGCATGAGTCAGTCTCTTCTCATACGCCAACACTGCCACCCACTGGCAAAAACGGGCATAGCACCAGAAACCACACTACTGTCAAACACAGACAGGCATGGGTTTAAGTGCCACACAGCAAAAACCAAAACTAAAATGGAACATTAATAACATGTTAACATTTTGAAAAAAGTCTTGGGTGCCACATATGCATCTTTATACAGAATTTCTACTCCTCTGGCTTCACTAAATATATCACAGTTATCTAGTCATTGTTTTATGGATACCTATGACCTATTGACCCAAAGACTTTTTAAATCGGAGTAGCCTATTTGAGTCATATGTCCTCAAATAGGCCTGTGTTAAATTTATCTACTTAACCAGGTAAAAAAACTGAGGTTGAGGAGAAAAACATTGCACAGCGCCCACAGTTCAATCCCAATAATCAGTCTGACAATAACGTGGCACATTCATTGTCCATTACAGAAATACTTTGTGACAGTGTTGCGAGGCTTTGTCTGGCGAGATGTTTAACAACTGTTAATGACTAGAGAAGAAAAGAACATTTCAGATAAGCATGTAAAACACTGGAATACACCTGTGACATCCTTCCCATTGGAGTAGAAGAGAGTAGATTCAGACTGAAGTGTTTGCAGTTACCACGGAAATAACCCAGTGCAGCGAGAAAAAACGAGATTTGGATTTAATGCAACTAAACATCGAATTATTCACACCAGAGACAATACTTTACACTACTTTTTACTCCAACTACCAATACATTTATGCCAACAAACTACTTAGCCCATTAGTCAGCATTGTTTACATAATAATGTCATTGACCTAAACTAAAAATAAATAAATAAATACATACATTGTGAAATATTAACATATGATTATGATAACTTTATGCTTCCCACTAGATAGCATTCTTTATATATTCATACAAATAATATGAAATAATAACTAACAAATTATGATATGGCTTTCAGCCTATTATTATGGTGGATAAGATTCAATTATTGCTAATACTTTTATTATTTTAACTTTTATTATTTTACTGTTTACTGAATTGACTGCATATTGTTTTGTTTTTTTTCATTAGTATTTAAGTATGGCTGAAATAATAGTGTGGCCTTTAGCTCTATATATCCCAGGATATATTTTATCACTGGCTCTACTACTACTACTACTACTGGTAATAATAATAATAATAAGAAGAAGAAGAAGAAGAAGAAGAAGAAAAATTTCAGTTGCTCCCTGGTACAATAGTGAATCATCTGCTTCCATCTGACATCTTCTTTTATACCAACTACCTTCATGTCCTCCTCCACCACATCCACAAATTTGTCTCCTCTGGTAGCTCCATCTTCGTCATCCTTCTCACTTTTTCCCTAAAATATCAAACCTGAGCTGTTCCTCAAGTAATAATTCAACCAAACAACAAAAAGTCAAGTATGTAAGTTGTGTATGAGAGTCAGAACCTACTTGAATCTGCAGAGATATTTGCCCAAATGCAGGCATCATCTTCAAATGTTTTGCAAGTCTGTGATAACATGTAGTGCACTATTTCAGCCACTGAAGGGGAGTGTCTGCTCAGTTTCTGCTGGTGCAGAATGACACGGGAGATCATTTACGGATCATCATTCATTTATAGGTGTGTGTGTGTGTCTGTGTGTGTGGGGGGTATACATGTCTCAATATTTTTTTTTTTTCTGTCATTCCAAAATTGTTAACATGATGGTGAAAAATGGATTCTCTGCATCTTGTTTCTTCTCTTTGATGTTTCCTTGCAACAACAACCACAGCCATGTATGTACAATTACGCATACAAACTGTTTGCACCTCCCTTTGAGACGTGTTAAATATTGACTATGCTAAATTAATATATTTACATTTTCTCCTCCCTTCACACGCACAATTGCATGTAAACGCCCCATATTGCATATTCATTACGGCATACGTAGTGACTGGACGCAAACGTGCTATTTGGCACTTTTGAAAGACGCAACCCTTTGTGTGCACTGTTAGTAAATCAGTTTGTACATTTTTCAATGATTTTGCACACATTTTCATACCACAAACCTTTAGTAGATCCAGCCCTAAATGTGTAAATGTTTATTTACTCTTCTTCATGCATGTCCTGTTTATTACATTTTTATGTTGCTCCTCCTTTCTACAGCCTCCTCTAAATGTCCTCTGGTTACTATGGGAGTAACTATTATGTACAGCTGCCTTTACACTGATGAGATTTCTTCTAAAAAAAAAAATAAAAAAAAATCGAAAAAGGATTGGTCACTTAGTCTGTCTGGCTCTCTTCCATTACAAAGCAGTGTTTTTTCCAGACTTACAGTACACAGAGACCATTTATGTCGCTCAGACTTGGAGTGTAACAGGTGTTGAACTCATGATGTTTACTGCTGCCATCTCTCTGTTTTTCTTCACAGGTAAGTCCAACTGAGAACACCTTTCTGTTTCTGTCATTCTGTCATGTAAGTGCAGATGATTGTTGTGATTATTATGAATGTGAGTTAATGCAAGGCTTTAAAGTGTGGATATTAATGACCAACAATGTGAAGAGAGACCTGCTTGCTAAGTACTAAATACTGTCACTCAGTGATTCTTCAGACTCAGACAACTCTGAGATGTGCATCAACCCGAGTTGAGCCAACGCCCAACCTCCAAATGTACCGATATATTACTCACATAACAAGAACACCAAAGCCACAAAGCATGTAATACAAACATTTATCACAGCCATGGCACAACAACAACAATAGAGCTCTTAAACGACTACAATAACATGTATGTATCAGTTAAATTTTTTTTTGTCACAATTAGACCGTTTCTCTGATTTGGAGTTTCAACAAGCCACCAATTTTTTGGTGAATCAATTATTTCACTCAATGCACTAGTACCATACTTATACAACCAAGATACTAGAGTCACAAAGCCAGGCAACAGGCAAAATAAATCTGAAATACCAGCCGAGTATTACCTAGAAGGTTTTTGTTTTATTTTTAACACCACTTCTAGATCTATAACTTCACTTCTGTTTTTTTTCCACACACACACACTCAGCGATTGCTGGTGCCTGCACACAGACGCTCATTCACACAGGCAGAGAAGCAGAGAATGCTAGCTTCAATTATATAGTACAGTCTAGTACCGTTCACCTAGGTCCCTCTTTAACGTGCTGCACGGAGTTATTCCTTTTTCCTGTAGTCTTCTCACATCGACTATGGACTGAACACCGGGTCACCAGGCCGGTGGGATATCCTTCACAGAACCCCTGGACCTCTCCTTAACAACAAGGGACTACAGGGAAAAACTCTGGTCTCAGAATATCACTTCAGACACACCGGATATCCCTCACAGAACCCCTGGACCTCAACCTTAAAAATAAGGGACTACAGGGAAGAACTGATCTTAGAATACCACTCAAACACACAAGATACCCCTCACAGAACCCCCCGAACCTAAGTACAGGGAAGATCTTAGAATATCACTCTTACACGCGGACACACAGGCACACAGGATATCCTTCACAGAGCCCCTGGACCTCAACCTTAAAAGGGACTACAGGGAACACTGGTCTTAGAATATCACACATAAACATACACTCGGGATATCCCTCACAGAACCCCTGGACCTCAACCTTAAAAATAAGGGACTACAGGGAAGAACTAATCTTAGAATATCCCTCAACCACACAAGATACCCCTCACAGAACCCCCCTGAACCTAAGTACAGGGAAGAACTGGTCTTAGAATATCACACTTACACACAGACGCACATCCACACAAGATATTTCTCACAGAACCCCTGGACCTCAACCTGACACACAGGGACTTCAGGGAAGAACTGATCTTGGAATACCATACACACGGAGGATATCCCTCACAGAACCTCTGAACCTATGTCCAGAGAAGAGCTGGTCTTAGGATATCCTACATTCAACCAAGCGCACATATACACAAGTTAACCCAAAATCAGCCCTAATTTTACAGAGGATCCGCCCTGGATAAGGCCAGACCCTTATCCCCAGGACCCCTGAAATCAACATCCAATTATTTATCAGCTGATCAGATCCTACCTGAGAATCCAGTGAGTCCAGTGCCAGTTTCGGTGGATCCCGTCACCCTTCCTCCTTTCCAGCAGGTCCTGGCCTCCTTTGGATCAGCAATTCAGCTGGAGGGCTTTCAATCAAGAATCCTAGATTTCCCCATGCATGGTTTTCAGTCCCCAAACCTGGATGAAGGAAGGGATGTTGGGATCCGGCTCAAAGGACCAAGTTGATAGAAAAATTCCGTGATATACTCTGAGACAAAAGATGGAGTCTCTGGATTCTGGAATCAGAAGATTTTACTTGCAAGGAGTCAAGTACATACAGTGAGATGCAGCAGTTGACTGACTAACAACAGGAAGTTCAAGATCTTATGAAAGAACATGAATATTACAATCATTGGACCAAGTGTACAACTATTATGACATTGATCAGGTTCACCATTGGCTTAGATATTCAAAACATAGTGATGCATGGGTTCAGTGACCGCGTCTGTACTCTTCCCCCACCTGCCCCATGGCCTGATCTCCTCAAGGGCAGCATCCCACTCTGGACCCAAACTGGATGGACAACAAGTACGCTTTGGTCCCAAACTAGAACAAAATAAACAGATAGCAAAGAACTGGTAGACATATCCTGAGTGGGTATGTCCGGGCATTCTTGCAAAATGTCATCATAACCCATCCATGACTCATGCTCTGGACACCTGGTATTTACAGGATATAGTCTAATAGCCTAATTTTTCTAACAACATTATCCATTACCTACACTTGAAGACATCACAGCCAAGTTAGCAGGAGCCTGATACTTCAGTGTCATGGATGCTAGGTCAGGCTATTGGGTGATAAAACTCACAGAGGAGTCATCCAAACTGACCACGTTCAACACTGTATTTGGACGATACAGATTCCTTCATCTACCTTTTGGATTAATATCAGCCCAAGATGAGTTTCAACGGAGAGTCGACGAAACTTATGAAGGTCTACAGGGTGTCACAGCTATAGTTGACGATACCCTTATTTATGGCAAAAGCAAAGAGGAACATGACAAAAACCTTCATGCCATGTTAGAGCGCTCCAGAGAGCGAGGAGTAAAGCTCAACCCAGAGAAAAGCACAATTTGTCACACCCAAGTCAGCTACTTTGGACACATTATCACAAAAGATGGGATCAAGCCTGATCCAGCAAAAATTGCAGCCATTAGAGAAATGGAACCACCAAAGGATAAAGGTGAGCTTGAAACAATCCTTGGCACTGTCAACTATTTGTCAAAATGTGCACCTATGCTCTCAGACATCAACACTCCCCTGCGTCACCTGCGTAAAGATTCTAGTGAGTTTGTATGGGACACACACCACGATGAAGCATTCAAGAAAGTGAAAGAGCTGATCACACGAGAACCGGGTCCAGTCTTAGCATATTATGACCCCAGCAGAGAGCTCAGGCTTCAAGTCGACGCATCTAAATATGGACTAGGTGCTGTCCTAGTGCAAGAAGGAAAGCCCATTGGCTATGCATTGAAATCTCTAAATGACAGTGAAATAAACTATGCCCAAATTGAGAAGGAGCTCTATGCCATCTTGTTTGGATGCAAGCATTTTCACCAGTACACGTATAGCTGCCACATAATTGTGGAAAGCAACCACAAGCCACTTGAATCCATTATGAAAAAAACACTTGCAGCAGCACCTCCACGTCTACAGAGGATCAGCTGCAGAGATGCGATTTCACCATCCTTCACAGACCAGGCAAAGACGTTCCTGTTGCAAACACACTCTCCAGGAAGTCACTGTCTGACCAGGATGACAGTCTCAGTGAAGGCATGGACATGCAGGTACACACCGTATACAGCAACTTACCTGTCAGTGACACAAAACTGAGAAAGATCAGAGCAGAGACTCAGGTAGACACACAACTCATGCTACTCAAAGAGACAATCAAGTCAGGTTGGCCTGAGGAGAGGAGAATGTGCCCTCCGAGCATTGCTGACTACTGGAATTACAGAGATGAACTTTCAGTGATAAATGACATCATAGTCAAAGGGGAAAAAATACTCATCCCTACCTCATTACGATCAGAGATGTTATCCCGAGTACATACAGGTCACATGGGCATGGAAAAGTGCAAGCTGAGAGCCCGCGACATCTTATTCTGGCCCGGGATGAACAAACAGATTGAGGAGATGGTTGGAAAGTGTCCCACCTGTCTCACACACAGGTCTTCCAGCACTAAAGAACCCATGATATGCCACAAGATCCCAGATAGACCATGGCAAACAGTAGCTACCGATCTGTTCACTTGGAACAATGGAGACTTTATAGTCACAGTAGACTACTACAGCCGATTCTTCGAACTTGACAAACTACACAGCACAACAGCCTCTGCCGTGATTCACAAACTGAAAGCAGCCTTTGCCAGACACGGTGGGCCAGAGACTGTTATATCAGACAATGGCCCCCAGTATAAGTGTAAAGAGTTTGAAGTCTTTGCTAAAGAATGGGAGTTTACCCATACAACTTGTAGCCCATACTATCCCCGCAGCAATGGCCTCGCCGAGAAAGCAGTGCACATTGCCAAATCACTCATGGAAAGGCCAAAGCAGATAAAAGAGATCCATACCTGAGCCTCCTCGAATATCGTAATACACCAGTGGACAACTTCAGATCACCAGCCCAGCTGCTAATGAGCCTTCGCTTACGCTCAATCCTACCCCACACCAACCAGCAGCTCCGACCCAAGGTTGTCAGCCACAGAGATATCCACGCCCGGAGAGTTCAGCAACAGCAGCATCAGAAGAGATACTACGACCGATCAGCCCGACCAATGTCATCACTACACCCAGGACAAAACATCAGACTCCAGGAACGCGGCTACTGGAAACCAGCAGTTGTCATCAAGCCAGCTGGTACAGACAGATCATACCACATACGTACATCTGAAGGACAGGAGTACAGGCGAAACAGACTCCACCTTATGGCTCCAAGTGAAACACACAATGCTGAAGTCCATACTGAGGTCAGTTCAGATGAACACGACATTACACCACATGCTCCACAGGCCATAAGTGAGACTGCACCTCACACTGTGACTGTTCCTCATCAGACAAGGTACGGACATACAGTCAAACCCAGAGCTGTTATGGACTTACAGTTATGAGGCACACAATAGGAAATTGAACTGGTGAATTGAAGTATCAGTGACTGTTCTAAATGTTATATTGTTGAATTGAACATGGACGTGTTGTTTATCAGAATAGTTAATTCTGGGAAGCATTTTTGTTTTATTTAAAGAAGGGGGATGTAATATTCTATGCAGAATATCTAAGTTTAAGAAGTGACCTTATATTCTACTGCCACCTATTGGATGTTTAGTGTATTGTTTTATATCACGTGCACGGAAGAATAAGGGGTGTGTCATTGAAAGATTCCCGCTGTTGCTGTAGCATGTCCACCTGTGATTAAATAAATGAGTTGATAGCACGTCGTTATCCTAGCATTCATTGTACACACTGTACAAAGTAAAACAATGGATTGATGTAAATTTTAGATGTTTAGGTGTGAGTGTATATACAAATGTTTTCTTTTTTTTTTTTTTTTTTTTTTTTTTTTCATTCTTGTGAACATGGGTAATGTGCAACTTTATGTGTGGATGTATATACGGGTGGCTAAATGTGTATATTAAGTATAGAAGTGTATATTTGTGCTTTGTATTATCTTGTGAAATTCAATAAAGAATATTAAAAACAAACAAACAAAAAAAAAAACGCAAGGACCAAAGCTTTAAAATACAATTTTCAATAACTGCCTCATTTTCTTGGACATATATATTATAGTTCTGTACCACAGATTGATCATGCTCTCACAATGGGATGTAATAATGTCTTCATTAAAGGCGTTACTACAGAACACACCTGTGACTGCCAAGACCAGGGACTACATATCAACATACTGAATAAAGTATGAAATGCATTATTTTACTCAGATCATCAAGTTTTCTCTTACAAACCAAAATACATTTGGTCAGTTTTGTCTAACCTGTAGAATCTACAAATGGCAGCAAACAGCATGATAATTAAATAAAACACACCAATGTTCAGTTCTCATCCTCAATTCATCACATTCTGACACTTTGGTCATTACTCCATCTAGTGGTCACGTACATTCACAGTAACTAGTTACTGTTCATATTTTTGCCCTACAATATTAAAATTACAAAAAAAGCTTATTAAGTCATTAGTACTGCATGGCATGAATGACTGATAAGTGATTTCTAAATGACCGCCCCCTAATAATGTAGTCTTTTTAATAGATATTTTCTCTAGATGCCCTATTGTGCTCACCAATGACTACATCATGATTCAATATCAATGAATTATCCTTCATTATAGACATTGATTGCACCTTATAATACTGTTTCTGAATAGTGTCCATTTGATATGATGACATGTTTGTGTTGTCTCAATAGTTTTCATCTACATGTTTTTGGTTGTAGGTTGAGAAAGACCAGAAATTCATTCCTTATGTTTGGACTGTTACGGTGAGCTCTGCTAAATAGGTCAAATGTCTTTGTCACTATTATTTATTATTCAGTTTTCTCACTTTTAATCTTTTGTTTTGTTTTTTGCTTTGCAGAGGTGGCAGAATGACTATATTTCTTCGATGCCAAATTACTTTTGTGGAATTGATAAAGTGTCCCTTCCTACTGAAGTTTTGTGGAAGCCTGATCTTATCATTGAAGAGATGTCAGTGCTATCGTGTTGCATGGATTATATTACTCTTATATCTAAACAAAATGGTGGAGAAATTACCATGATGTCTATATTTACAATAAATGTGTGTTGTCATTTAGGACAGAGATGGGCAAAGCACCAGTTATTCCATATCTCTTCATTGATTCTAAAGGATATGTTGAAGTTCATGAAGACCAGGCTCTGGTCAGCACCTGCCGGATGCGTGTTTACAAATTCCCATTCGACACACAGAGCTGCAACCTCACATTTAAGTCTGCCATTCACACTGGTGAGGACTGGTGTTAATAACATTAATAAAAGTATGTTAAATGTCAAAATGAAGATACCTGATGCATAAAGACACTTAGTAGTGAATATTTTTCTAGTCATGACTATTAATTTGGCTTAAAAAAAAAAACAAAAAAAAACTACAACTCCCACTGTAACAATTTTAAGTTTATTGAAAAATTCAAATGACAAGGGAAGAAACTAACCCTATTTCTTTCATTGTGTTGTTGTTTTTTTGTTTTTTTTTCACATCAGCTAAAGATATAAGACTCCAGGCGAGCAACAACTCATCAGAGGCCACAGAATGGTCTCGTGTATGATGCGGACTCAATACGAGTGGCTGTTCATAAATATGAAAGTAACAACCTGCAACACCACCAACCCTGATCAGGACATCATTATCTACACCAGGGATCACCAACCTTTTCTCTTCTGTGGGCTACTTTTACCTAATGAAGTTGCCGGAGGGCTACTCTAATTTAGCAACATTTATTTACATAGCTATTTTTCATACATACACATATTTTGTATCATACATTTGTAACATTGTGCTCTTCATTTATTTTATTTATTTACATATCTTTGTTTTAACATTTACAATACTTAAAAAGTGTTAATATGAAACTATTATTTTACTTTAAGAAAATCAAAAGTAGAAAAAAACAGGTACAAGCATTTGCATGCTGTATTCCTAAATATTTTAATACTATGTCAAAAATTATGAAATGGAACAATCCTGCATATTTTTATATAATTACTAAAAACAAATAATACACACCTGTATCTGCATTTTTAATACTTTGAAATTGTGAGAAGGAACATTGTCACTCACACAATAAAACTTCACCAGCATGTGCTGCTGTTTTTCTGAAAGATTTGAGCTTTTCTAAATTCACATATGCTGTCAAAACATATTAATTAAAACCAGAACTTTGTGCACATAAATCCACCATCCCCGTCACTTCTACAGTCATCACACTGCAGTCAAACGCAGAGTCACCTGTTCAGGTCCGACTCCAGCTGTCTGAGCGCATGCGCAGATAGTGGACATATGTTTGCGCTTGTCCAGGATGTGACCCACTTTACTGATGCCTCTGTTGAAGCGCTGGCCTTGGTCAGTTTAGTGAACATGGACTGTTGTTTTTGGACTTTAGTTTGCAGCTCTTTTACCTTCTCTTTACGGAGGCTGATTCCCACTGGAGAATCTCCAGAAAAGTTGCTGTGAACTTTGGTGACATTCTGCTCCACGTTGCATCTTTTACTGACTTCCAGAACGCGCCACAGATCACACACACACACACACACACGCACACACACACACACACACACGTCTTTCACATTTGTCAAACAGAAGTCCGTGCCTCATCGTTGGTGAAAATAACTCCCTGACTATATTTGGCCGACTACGGAAGCGTATTGCATTCACAAAAAAAAATAATTTTGGCTCTGTTTTTCTGAATTAATGAGATAATTATCTCATAATTACGAGAAAAAATAAGTTTAAAAAAAAAATCGGCGCTGTTTTTCTGAGTTTATGAGATACTGTTTCCTGAAAAAAAAAAAAGCTCTGTTTTTATGAGTTTATGAGATACTGTTTCCTGAAAAAAAAAAAAAAAAGCTCTGTTTTTATGAGTTTACGAGATACTGTTTTCCGAAAAAAAAAAAAAAAAAGCTCTGTTTTTATGAGTTTACGAGATACTGTTTTCCGGAAAAAAAAAAAAAAGCTCTGTTTTTATGAGTTTACGAGATACTGTTTTCCGGAAAAAAAAAAAGCTCTGTTTTTATGAGTTTACGAGATACTGTTTTCTGGAAAAAAAAAAAAAAAAAGCTCTGTTTTTATGAGTTTACGAGATACTGTTTTCCGAAAAAAAAAAATAAAATGTGGCTGTGTTTCTCTGTCAGTGGGACAGTGGTCCCTGGTCCAGGCAGGAGCTCCTTCTATCTGTGCTGCTGAAAGCCTCTCGGGGGAGCGTGAAGTTGTTTCCGTTCTCGTAACCGGTTCCGATTATGGATCATGGAACTAGTTTCGTTCACAGAAATCAGAACCAAGCCCCGCTTCGTGCGCGGATCAAGCCCTTCAAGCACACCGGCGCTCGGAGCCTGTAGCCCGGCTTCCTGACAGGGCACGACCGCGGTGATCGGAGCTGGCATTAATGAAGTCAAATAAAATGACATTCACCAGCATTAAAGAAAATATACACAGCAGAAGAGTGCAAATGTGGATTCATTTATTTGTCGGACCTGATGGAAAGCATTAGTCAGAACTAGATCCATGGAGGAGCGGCTTGGTGTACCGGTTCGTCCCCCCTCCAATAACTTTCCATCAGGTCCAGGTGGACAGCTATCCGCTCCCCGGTGTGTAAGCCGGACTGGAGCGGGTGGACGGAGCAGCTCAACTGTCAGAACAGCGGCGCTTGGAGCCTGTAGCCCGGCTTCCTGACAGGACAGGACGCGGTGATGGGAGTTGGCATTAATGACTACCACTACTACTAGGACTCCTGCCATGGGGCGGGTGTCCTGTCCCGGTGCATTGGGCCGACCAGGTGAACCAGTGTTTTCCATAGCTGGTGGTCCTGTGCCAGCTGCTCTGCGTCCTCCATGGTAACTCCATGTTGTTGGAGGTCGCCTGCAATGACGTCGAGCCATCGGGTGCGGGACTTGCCTTGTGGTCATTTCCAGCCTGCGGCCTTTGGGTCAAACTGAAGGATGGCTCTTGTTGGATGGTCAGGAGGGAGGCGGAGGACATGACCGAACCAGCGGGGGCGACGTTGCGCGGCCAGGCTGGATGCTTTGGGTTGGCGTGTGCGGGCTCCAAGCACCTGATTGGAAACCCGCCGGGTCCACCTGATGTTTTCGATGGTTCTGAGAGCCCTGCTATCAAGGCCATCTATTCTGGCAGCCAGAGTCTGGTTTAAGGGCCATGTTTCTGAGCCATAGAGCAGGATGGAGAGGACGGCAGAGTTGTAGATCCGGAGCTTCGTCCTGCGTGAGATGGTCTGGTTCCGCCACAGTGGTTTCCAGAGAGACATCAGAGCTGATGCTGCCAGGGCCCTTCTGCGGGTAATCTCTGGTTTTAGGTCCCCGTTGTCTGTCATCACCCCAGATACACAAAGCTCTTGACAGGTTCTACAATGTCATTACTAAGCTGCAAGGGAGGTGGATCTGGCCCATCACTGACATGCGTGAGGTTGGTTTTTGTCCAGTTCACTTGGAGGCCAAGCTTCTGTGCCTCTTCACTGTAACTGCCCAGAGCATCTGTCAGCTGACTGTAGGATGTGCTGAGCAGGATGGTGTCAGCAGCGTACTCCAGGTCCTGGCATTAATGAAGTCAAATAAAATGACATTCACCAGCATTAAAGAAAATATACACAGCAGAAGAGTGCAAATGTGTATTCATTTATTTGTCGGACCTAATGGAACGCATTAGTCAGAACTAGATCCGTGGAGGAGCTCTTGGTGCCCCGGTTCACCCCCCCCACCCCCATAGCTTTCCACCTGGACCTGATGGAAAGCTGTCCGGGGGTGGGGGGGGTGAACCGGGACACCAAGACGCATATTTTCTTTAATCATGGTGAATGTCATTTTATTTGACTTCATTAATGCCAACTCCCATCACCGCGTCCTGTCCTGTCAGGAAGCCGGCTACAGGCTCCAAGCGCCGCTGTTCTGACAGTTGAGCTGCTCCATCCACCCGCTCCAGTCCGGCTTACACACCGGGGAGCGGATAGCTGTCCACCTGGACCTGATGGAAAGTTATTGGAGGGGGGACGAACCGGTACACCAAGCCGCTCCTCCATGGATCTAGTTCTGACTAATGCTTTCCATCAGGTCTGACAAATAAATGAATCCACATTTGCACTCTTCTGCTGTGTATATTTTCTTTAATGCTGGTGAATGTCATTTTATTTGACTTCATTAATGCCAACTCCCATCACCGCGGTCGTGCCCTGTCAGGAAGCCGGGTTACAGGCTCCGAGCGCCGGTGTGCTTGAAGGGCTTGATCCGTGCACAAAGCGGGGCTTGGTTCTGATTTCTGTGAACGAAACTAGTTCCATGATCCGTAATCGGAACCGGTTACGAGAACGGAAACAACTTCACGCTCCCCCGAGAGGCTTTCAGCAGCACAGATAGAAGGAGCTCCTGCCTGGACCAGGGACCACTGTCCCACTGACAGAGAAACACAGCCACATTTTATTTTTTTTCAGAAAACAGTATCTCGTAAACTCATAAAAACAGAGCTTTTTTTTTTTTTTTCCGGAAAACAGTATCTCGTAAACTCATAAAAACAGAGCTTTTTTTTTTTTTTCCGGAAAACAGTATCTCGTAAACTCATAAAAACAGAGCTTTTTTTTTTTCCCGGAAAACAGTATCTCGTAAACTCATAAAAACAGAGCTTTTTTTTTTTTTTTTTCCGGAAAACAGTATCTCGTAAACTCATAAAAACAGAGCTTTTTTTTTTTTTTTTTTCGGAAAACAGTATCTCGTAAACTCATAAAAACAGAGCTTTTTTTTTTTTTTTTCCGGAAAACAGTATCTCGTAAACTCATAAAAACAGAGCTTTTTTTTTTTTTTTTCAGGAAACAGTATCTCATAAACTCATAAAAACAGAGCTTTTTTTTTTTTTCAGGAAACAGTATCTCATAAACTCAGAAAAACAGCGCCGATTTTTTTTTTAACTTATTTTTTCTCGTAATTATGAGATAATTATCTCATTAATTCAGAAAAACAGAGCCGAAATTTTTTTTTTTTTGTGAATGCAATACGCTTCCGTAGCCGACATCGTTGCGGGGCTAAACCCACTACCTGCCTGGCATCTGGCTCATCCTGGGCCCCGCCCCTCTCCAATGACAGGCAGCAAACCAGCGCTAAAGTTTGATTGACAGCTAGTTGACCGTTTCATCTCGGGAGGGGGACACTTGTAATTTTGATTGGGTGGAAATTTAGACCTGTTCTACCAAATGACGAATCAACTTTGTGTTCTTATATTAGTGACCCTTGGCGAACCAAGTTCGCGAGCAACGTGTCGGAGAACCCTGAACTAGTTCTATTTTTAGAGCAGGCCTGCGGGCGACTCGCGTAGTCCCTGCGGGCGACCTGGTGCCCGCGGGCACCGTGTTGGTGAGCCCTGATCTACACTGTATGTACTGTTTATCATTCATCAGTTGGTTGGTTTTAAATACTGAATAAATACTGTAAAAATGTTGGTAGAGTACAGATATTGTACTCTGGATGTGCAACCTTTTGTATTAATGCTTTATTTTGGGTAGTCCATCTACAAAGAGCAAACTTGTTTCGTTACTGTAAAGGTTTAGTATTGACTTTTTCTTGCCATGGTTTGTCTTTTTTATTGTTCTAAGGTCTTTGCTGACCTTTGTAGACAAACTGAAATGACTTGCTCTGGAGTTGTTTTAGGTAGGTTTTTTTTTGTTTTTGTTTTTTTAAATGTAAATCTACATAACAGTCAACTGCATTAAATACTGTTCCACAGATAAACATGAAGAGAAGGTCTCTTCTCTACATCATCAATTTCTTGCTGCCCGTCCTGTTCTTCCTGTGTCTGGACTTGGCCTCCTTCCTCATCTCAAACAACGGGAAGGAAAAACTCACTTTCAAAGTCACTGTGTTGCTCGCTGTCACAGCATTGCAGCTTATTCTGAATGAAATTCTGCCAGCGTCATCACACAGGATTCCGCTTATAGGTAGAGGAGTTTTGCTTTAAGTCAGGACAATGTTGACCAAACAAGTATTTAATCATCTGCATTATTGAATGTCACCTGCAGCGGTCTACTGCATTGGGATGTTTACTCTGATGTTACTCAGCCTCCTGGAGACGATTGTGGTCATGTATCTGATGAAAAAAGACAATGTTTATCGGGATAACGCAGCAGACAATGTGGGATGTTTAAGAGAAGATGCCAGGGATAACTGGAACCACACTGATAATGTTTTTGACAGAGGTGAGATTCATGCTGTGTACATACAAAACATTATGTTAAGAAATGATTGTGCTGAATAAACTATGAATTTACAGATTTGCAGAATTCAGGTAAGATGATTCCAGCTTTGAAATCAGAATTTCTACTGCTGTGAGAGTTAGTTCCCGTTTCAAACCACAACATTTGGGGAGGAGAGTATTTAAAGCTGTACCTACCGATGTGGCATTTCTCACAGCACTTAGTAAAAGTTTGAACATGAACAGCCCGCCTCCCTCCAAAGCCCCACCTGCTTCCCCCTGCCTCAGCTCTGATGCTCTCCTCCTCTCACCTGATGTGCGCGGTGGAAGCGGGGGTAGAGGCTGAGGTCCGGTCCACTTCGGCGTGGCCACGGACCCCTCCCTCAGCAATCAGACACATCATCCACCTACCATGGGCCTGCGGCTCCTGTTTCATCAGTAGACCCTGTATTTAAGGGTCTGGTCTGTGCAGCGCTGGGTCAGTGTCTTCACTGTACCTCATCGCCCAGGCGATGGGCGCGCACACTCTGCAAATTTTCCATGGACATTTGAGGTTTCATAGTCCATACATTTATAATCCTACGTAATCCTACATTGTGTGACACCAAGTACATGTACCTGTATGAGTCCCACGGTCATAAAAGCTGAGCTTTGTGCAGACCTGTCTGTTTAGTCCAGTACACCAGACTTCCGGACTTTAATCTCCACCCTTCATTCACCGGACTCCTGTTTGTTCCCCTTAGTTGTTGTTTCTGTTAATAAATCCCTTTTTTCCTTCCACATGGGCATTTGAATTCTATCCATACACATCCTACACAGGAGACTGTGGTCAGTGACAGGAGGAGCAGCGCAAGTGATGCGTCAGATTCAGAGGTACACATATCAGATGCGGAGATGGCCATAATGGATCAGATGCTGGATGGCCGTAATGCATGATTGACAGGAGGCTCAACCAGGTTCGGCCAATTATTTCATTCAGACCAAATAAATGATTGGTCAGTCAAAATTTTATCAGAAATATGAGCAATATATGAGAATCAGTCATTTATGAGTTTTAATACCTGGTGGATTTCTATTACATTTTAGTTTGAGACACACTTATTAGGAGCATTTTAAGATGACAAAAGTCAAGTGTAAAAATGCCACGATACAGTATAGCTTTAAGAGTGGTATGACCATGACAAGCCTGCAGGAGGCGCCTCTGAAAACAGAGAGTAGGTGAGATAAAGGGAGAACTCCCTCTACTTGTCTTAGTTTGTTCAGAATTACAGAGAAAGGCCTTATCAAAGTGCACTGACCATAAGACAATCCATATTTCACCTGAGTTCTTCCTGAGCTTATTATTCTATGCATGCTTATTATTGAACCACGCTGACATAACGTCACCAAATCACCAGGATGCACAACAACCCAAGAATTTTGTTTTAATTTAACATACAGTCTTGAGGCTTCATCATGTAAAATTTCCATATGCCATCATTTGTGGATATCGGCTAACACTTCTGAACTAATACAGTAATTGTAGTGGGTTCCTGCATCTGATAACAGGCTACACAATAATTCTCATGTACAGGACTCTGGTCACTTTTCGCTGTCGATTTCAATAGTATCATTGTAAAACAACTGCCTATTGTTAGTTTAGAAATGGAGTAAGCTAACATCAGCAAAAACTACCTCTCATCACAAACTTCACGTGTTTACACAAATATGTGTAAATCTTACATGTAGAACCTTAAATTAGTTTAAATTGTTGTTTGTTCTTTGATCCATATGTCCTTACAGGAAAAGTTTATGGTTCATCCATCTATGATGTGTCCTGTGCTGACAACCCATCATTGTTGGGTTGACAGGTTTGAACCAAGATGCACTTAAAAGTCTCATTTCAAGCTTTTAATCAATAATTGCATTAAAGCAGTTCTACTGAATCACTTTCACAGGATGAGAGCAGTAAATTGACTGAAGAGTTTCGTGCTTTGGAAAGGCTGTTGGATAAGCTGAAGAAAACGGAGAAGACACTTTCTTTGCTTCTTACTGGACACATAGAAAAGAAACCAGGATACTGGACCAGACTGGCTAAAAAATTCAATAGAGATTTCTTCATTTTTTATGTCACAGTGATCAATGTGTTTTTCAGTTTTATTTTTTTCACAGTGGAGTAATGCATAGACAATTATTGCTTCATTATAAAAACATGACATGTCACACAAGTATCATCATTTTAACATTGGACAAATAAAATAACCTGTCCATTACTGGATTTATTCACTGTACATCTAATAAAGTCTCTAAAAAGATTCTAACTCATGTATCGCTCTTCCTCTCAGGTATTCTATACAACATCTATTATCATGTGCATTTACATGCATTAAAAATGTTGCATTATGATATGCCAAAATAGTCTGAATACTTTGGAGAAACACTTTACACTTCTGATAATAGTGGATTAAAGTTTGATAATAAAGAAGGTAATGTATAATCTCTGCATTTGTATAATAATTATTGGTGATAAATGCTAAGGCTTATTACCTCCGCCAAGGAGGTTATGTTTTTGCCAGGGTTTGTTTGTTTGTCTGTTTGTTTGTTTGTCTGTCCGTTAGTGTGCAACATAACTCAAAAAGTTATGGACAGATTTTGATGAAATTTTCAGGGTTTGTTGGAAATGGGATAAGGAAGAAATGATTAAATTTTGGTGGTGATCGGGGGTGGGGGGGGGCCCACGGGGTGAGTGCAGACCAGAAAATTTCATCAAAATCTGTCCATAACTTTTTGAGTTATGTTGCACACTAACGGACAGACAAACAAACAAACAGACAAACAAACCCTGGCAAAAACATAACCTCCTTGGCGTGGGGGGGCCCACGAGGGGGGCCACTGATCAGCCTTGGCGGAGGTCTGCGCTCTCCGAGTGCTTCTAGTTTGCTTATGTGAAGTCTGTGTTGGAGTCTGTTGTAATATGTGCTGGTCATATGTTGACATTAGCTGATTCATACAACGGTCAGCCATAACATTATGACCGCTGATTGGTATTAATTTTGATTATCTCGTCACAATGGGATCTGTCTTTAGAATATATTGGGCAGTGAGTGAACATGTTGACCTCAAAGTTGATGTGTTAGAAATAGTAAAATTGACAAGAGTTGGGATCTGAGTAACTGTAACAAGGGACAAATTGTGGTGGTAAAATCACTGGGTCAGTGCATCTCCAGATTTTGTTGTTTATTCCCAGTGTATAGTGGTTGGTACCTGCCAAATGTGAAACTAAAGAACAACTGGATCTCAAACAATCCAACATCTATGGGAGCATACCATTATTACCACCACTCTAATATTGTGCTTATTTGCTTATGTGAAGTCTCTGTTGGAGTCTGTGTTGTAGTATGTGCTGGAAATATGTTGACATTAGCTGATTTATACACCACTCAGCCATAACATTATGACCGCTGATTGGTATTAATTTTGATTATCTCATCACAATGGGATCTGTCTTTAGAATATATGGGCAGTGAGTGAACATGTTGACCTCAAAATTGATGTGTTAGAAACAGTAAAATTGATAAAAGTTGGGTTCTGAGTAACTGTAACAAGGGAGAAATTGTGGTAAAATCACTGGGTCAGTGCATCTCCAGATTTTGTTGTTTATTCCCAGTGTATAGTGGTTGGTACCTGCCAAAAGTGAAACTAAAGAACAGCTGGATCTCAACCAATCCATCATCTATGGGAGCATACCATTATTACCACCTGTCTAATATTGTGTAGGTTCCCCTTTTTCCACAAAAACAGCTCTGACCGAGGCTGAGACTCCACCAGACCTCTGAAGGTGTGTTGTGGTATCTGGACCAAGAGTGGTTAGTGGTTGGTACCTGCCAAAAGTGGAACTAAAGAACAACTGGATCTCAACCAATCCATCATCAGCGATTGGTGCTGTTGTAATAAAATAATCAATATTATTACCACTGGTCAGTGGTTACAGCTGATCAGTGTAAGCTCACAGTCTCTACAGTAGGACACTGGTGTTACTGTAGAGGGTTAGGGTTGAACTCACTCCTGAGTTCCTGTGCTGTTATCAGAGATGTAGGACAATAAAATAGTCATTAGGTGGAACTGGAATTAACAAATGTCACCAAACTATCAGCTCCTAGCACAACTTAAGCACACAAACATGCAAAAATCTTTCATGAAAAGGTGGCATAACATCTTTATAATAATAGGCTAATGTGGATTGAACATATTTCTTCCTTTTTTTCTCTTATCATTTTAAATGTACTGACATATGATCCTCATGGAAAGTCCATTATGATGGATTAGAGAAGCAAATGCTACTAATTGGACGTGGTTAAAATAAAGGAAGCAGTAAAAAAACACAACTTCATAATTGAAAGTGGTTGCTGGAGTGTCATTATACAACTTTACAAACTCTTTACAATTGTAACCATATAGAAAACAAGTACCTCAATTAGGAATGTGCAGAGTACATTTACCAAAAGTGTTTATAATCACTGTGGCAGTGTTATCTGTGTTTGTGAATTAAAGTGGAAAAAATATTACATTATTAAATTCATTTCTACTATTAACTATTTTTACTCATGTATGGGCCATTAACATTTCACTGAAATACACTTTAAATGAACTCTATGAATAAATATGTAAAAATATAAATAGCAGGGTTCAAAAGAAAATTTTTTAACGTTATCACTGAGTGTAAATGACCTGGCTTGTAATCTCACCACCAAAGCTAATGTAAGATAAACTCATAACCTCATAATTAAGCTTTGTTTACTCGGAACTATTGCATCACTATGGCAGAGAGTAGAGCAGCATGGTGGACATTCTTTCTGGCTTATTCTAGAAAAATAATGCAAATTTTGTGTGATTAAATACCAAGGGGGCAGGAACCCCCTTGGTATGGAGGGATAGCACTTAGCTTTAGCTCTGGCCCCATGGGCTTCCGTAGTCCCGCCCCTTTTGTCCAAATATGGTCACTTCTGGCTCCAAAAAGCCAACATTGCAATATCTAAATCACTACTGGCTTAAAAATGGCAGTTTACAAACTAAGGGGTAACATCAGAGTTCCTCCCTTCAATTATAATATACAGTTTATGTTACATACTGTTGAATATGTAATTGTGCATGTTATGTTCTACTAAGTTTATTTATTTATTTATTTATTGCATATTTTTTATGGTAGTTATTCTACCCTACTTACCATTTATATATTTTATTTTAGATTTTATTCTTATCCTCTTATGCTACAAACCAAGAGGTGACTACATTTTGTTCTATCATGTACCATTGATTGAATGACAATAAAAATGAGTCTGAGTCTGATCTCTCCAGTGCATACACTGGATCATTACTGAAGGTTAAGATTTTCTTGGTTGTAGTTAAGGCTCTCATTCTGCTATCCTTTCAGATTCTTTTTCTTTTTTTGCCCAGAGTGTGGGTGTCTCTCTAATAGTCTCTGCCTGTAACACCAAAGGACTGATCACTCAGTTGACCCAACCTTCTTCCAATAAAAGGACCAGGCTTAATATTTCCACTGTGGATTCTCAGCAGCGATTGAGTGATGATGCTGGCCAGTTTGCTCTTTCTGCTCTTCCTCACAGGTAGGTGATGTTATTTCTGAATCGATGATTAAAAAATGATTCCATAGAAATTTGCCTGAACAATTAACATTCATAGAGCATTATGGACCATGACCATTTCAGGGTTTGGCTTATTTTACATTTTCCTACTTATTGCATAGCTATTTACAAAACACAATACCTTCATAAAAATAATGTTTTAAATGGGCTGAAATATGTGCCACCAGAAACTGAATTTAAATCATGAAAACTGAATCTAAATTGCATAATTTGAAACTGAATTCATTAGTTTTGAACTAAAGTCTACGAAAGCATATTGCATTCACACAAAAAATTAAATTTGGCTCTCTTTTTCTGAATTAATGAAATAATTATCTTGTAATTACGAGAAGAAATAACTTTTAAAAAAATTGGCGCTGTTTTTCTGAATTTATGAGATACTGTTTTCTGAAGAAAAAAAAATTTTGCTGTTCTTCTGAGTTCATGAGATATTGTTTTCTGGAAAAAAAATAAATTTGCTCTGTTTTTCTGAATTTACGAGATACTGTTTTCTGAAAAAAAAAAAAAAAAATTGGCTCTGTTTTTCTTCGTTTATGAGATACTGTTTCCTGAAAAAAAATAAATTGGCTCTGTTTATCTTTGTCAGTGGGACAGTGGTCCCTGATCCAGGCAGGAGCTTCTTCTGCCTGTGCTGCTGAAAAGCCTTCAGGGGAGCATGAAGCTTTTTCCATTCTCGTAACTGGTTCCATTTACAGATCATGGAACTAGTTTCGTTTACAGAACTCAGAACCAAGCTGTGCTCCGACCTCCAAGCCCCACTTCGCGCACGTATGAAGCCCTCCAAGCTCACAGGTTTCCTGGCATGACATCATCCCCCCCGGACAGCTTTCCACCTGGACCTGATGGAAAGCTATCGGGGAGGTGGGGGGGGCACCAAGCCACTCCTCCATGGATCTAGTTCTGAGTAATGCTTTCCATCAGGTCCGACAAATAAACTAATACACATTTGCACTCTTCTGCTGTTTATATTTTCTTTAATGCTGGCGAATGTCATTTTATTTGACTTCATAAATGCCAACTCCCATCACCGCATCGTGTCATGTCAGGAAGCCAGGCTACAGGCTCCGAGCGCGGGCGCCTGTCTGGCTTGCACACCTGTGAGCTTGGAGGGCTTCATACGTGCGCAAAGCGGGGCTTGGAGGTTGGAGCACAGCTTGGTTCTGAGTTCTGTAAACAAAACTAGTTCCATTTTCTGTAAATGGAACCGGTTACGAGAACGGAAAAAGCTTCACGCTCCCCTGAAGGCTTTTCAGCAGCACAGGTAGAAGGAGCTACTGCCTGGATCAGGGACCACTGTCCCACTGACACAGATAAACAGAGCCAATTTAATTTTTTTCAGGAAACAGTATCTCATAAACTCAGAAAAACAGAGCAATTTTTTTTTTTTTTTTTTTTTTTCTGAAAACAGTATCTCGTAAATTCAGAAAAACCGACCAAAAATTTTTTTTTTTCAGAAAATAGTATCTCATAAATTCAGAAAAACAGAGCCAAATTTAATGTTTTTCAGAAAACAGTATCTCATTCATTCAGAAAACCAGCGCCATTTTTTCTTTGTTATTTTTTCTCGTAATTACGAGATAATTATCTTGTTAATTCAGAAAAACAGAGCCGAATTTAATTTTTTGTGTGAATGCAACATGCTTCCGTAAAAGTCCAATAAACTTGAAACTGAATGTAAGATTATGAAATTGAATTCAGTTTCTCTGAAACTATATTTTATCCTCACTGAAAATTCAACTCCATATATTTTCAAATTCAGAACTCACAATTCAATTTCAATTTACTGTGACAGACATCTGGGTAGTTGAAGAAGAGCAATCAAGCACAGATACATACTCCTCTTCGGCCAATCAGCACCTACGTTTCTGAGCACATAACATAGTAGTTGTCAAGGAAATGGAGGAAGAGGTGCTTGGTGGCACATATAGACCATGGCTATAGCAGTGGTTTGATTGATGAGGAAATTATTATAGTCTAGTAACTAAATTTAAAAAAAGCTGTTGTATTCAACATATGGAGCAAAGCAGTGTTATGATAGCATGCAGTCTCATAAAGGTACAGATTATGAGAAAATTGTAAATTACTGCAAGTGAACCAGTTTATTAAGTCCTGTGCTGCGGGTTCTGTCCTCCCATTTATACTTATTGTCTTTAATGGACTCATGAGACTGTCCCAAATGCCTGACTACACCTGTTGTACATCTGTTATGTTTCTGTGACCACAAGAGTCAGATTTCAAAGTAAGATATTTGTTTGTTAGAGCAGGGACAGCCTGAACTGTGACAGAATTAATTGAGGGTTCCTGTATATTTTAATGAAGGTGGGGAATCCTCCGAGGCTAACTACATATACCAGGATGTCTTAAATTACCTGAATCTGACGTCAAACAATGACCTGTTCACCATGTCCCGGCCTGTTAAAGACCACACACAGGCCTTAGAAGTTGAGCTGCACGTGATGCTCTATGCCATTGTAGATGTGGTAAGTAGTTCAAACTATGCATGGCGAGGCATTACATGATCATTTTGCTTTTATACTTAAATGTAAATGCATTCTAAGTGAGGTACTTCTTACAGTCAATTAATGTACACTTTTATTCATATGGAATTCTGCTATGATGAAGTTATTTTAATATTAGTGATTTCCTGAATGACGTCAATACAGTTACAAGAAAATAATCCTATAAAAGGGGTTATATGTAGTATAAATATTCCAAACTTACAATAACACAAGCATACTAGAACACACATAGGACTACCAAAGCCACCAATGAAATCAACACCATGTGTCAGCCACTGAATAAAGTATAAAGCTAATTTTTACACTGCCCCCCAAAGGGGAGGCAAGGGGGTTTGTTTTGGTTCAGTTTGTTTGTTTGTTTTTTTAACACTAGCAGCGAAAGTATTGGTTGCATTCATACTAAATCGGGTTCATAGATTGCCAGTGACCCAGAATAGATCTGATTACATTTTGGGAACTGTAAGTTAAAGTTAAAACTTTTTATGAATTTTTAACATCTTTTTTTTTTTTTTTTGTCCCCATTTACTTACAATGGGCGAAATTTCACATGTCTGTAGCAGCAAATTCATTGGTTGAATTCATACCAAACTGGGTTTATACATTGCCAGTGACCCAGAATAAATGTGGTTACATTTTGGGAAAAGTAGGTCAGAGTTCAAATTTTTATAAATGTTTGACACATCTTTTTTTCTCCTCCCATTTACTTATAATGGGCAAAATTTCAAATGTCTGTAAAAACATCTATTTTGTTTGAATTTACTTCAAACTTGGCACATATATAGAGGCAGTTGATATGCTGACACCAGCACATACATAGACATGATGACATCAGTTGGATCGATGCCAAAATAAGCTACAATACATGCAAGAGGCGGGATTTGTTGTGCCTGGAACCACAACTGTATTATGGTATCATTAAGTTTTCTTCAAATAAAAACTCATAGCTGGTTATTTTTACTGTCAGTCAAAATTACACTGTGTCTTAGAATCTTCACATGCTGCATCAGTTGATAGTTTACATTATAGTTCTGTTAGCTTAGCCACAGTAAAACTACAAATCACATGTGTCTTCTGTACGGTTAGTGTTGTCAATAGATGCACTAAAGATCTGTTTGGAGTTGTCTGAACAAAGTTTGAACTGTCGCAATTTAATATGGATCAACAAATGAAGATAATTACATCACATAATAATTGTATACCTTCATGAGCTTCATAATCAAACTCACCTGTTGCTGCAATTCTCCAATTTCAGTATCAAACTCCAATATTTTAATTTGAAGCTGTGTCCAGTGGTGAAAATAACAGCAGTGCTTCTACCTTTATCACTTTGTCTCTTTCTTTGAAGTTGTCCTAGCAGTTCTTGTCCCATCTTGCCACTTTGGGATGTTTTGGTCAAACACCCCGTGATGTTAGTTTTCTGCACCGTGGGAGACCAGCAGAGTGACTCACTACTCCCTCTAGTGGTCATATAAATCTATTGGACTGTTGGTGTGAATTTATTTAGTTCATATATCTACAATCCAGTATATCGATAGATTTGGCAAACCTTCAAGACTCTTTTCTAAATATAATTTCATATAATTTCTAATATTTGAAGTTAGAAATCCTACATAAAACCCCTTTAATTTTAAGGTTTAGTTTCACATATATCTGTTTGTGACATATTGCCTCCAAAGTTTTTCTCACAATTTTTTTGGTTTTATTTTTAGCGGGAGGTTGAACAAAAATTTGTTCCCTACCTCTGGATTTTTATGGTAAGTGTGTTCTGAAGAAGACCATGAATTAATATTAATATTGTCTATTTAATTCACATTTTTATTGCAATATTTTTATTCTCTGTAGAGCTGGAAAAACGATCATATTTCCTGGAATCCTGAAGACTTTGGTGGGATTAAAAATATCACTGTTCCTACTAAAGCTCTTTGGAAACCAGACATAACTATTAAGGAGATGTAAGTGTAAACAAATGTACATGTTGCCAAATGACTAAAAATGGTGTCATCATGCATGGAGTTCTACTAGTCATTTAATTACAAGCAAGCTCCTCATTTTTAGCCTCAAATTATTTCTAAAAATGTATTTAAAAAAAAGAATAAGAAAAGAAATATTAAATATTTGCAGATATCTTTGTGTTGTGTGTTTTACTGTGTACTTGTGTGTGTATAATACAGGATAGAGAAAGACAAGGCTCCTCCGACTCCATATCTCTTCGTTTCACACTCAGGTGTAGTTGAATTTACAAATGATCAGGTCCTGATCAGCAACTGCAGGATGCACGTTTACAATTTTCCTTTCGACACACAAAGTTGCGCCCTTTCATTCAAGTCAGTTGTCCACTCTGGTGAGACTTCCTCTCATCGTCTCCTGTTTATCTTATTTGTTCTCTGTCTGGCTCAGTTCAACATGTATCATTCATTCCTATTCCTCATAACTGTGGTTATAAACATCAGTCGTATTTTCATCTCCCTCCTCAGACAGAGAACTACGACTCCTCCTCTTTGCTGATTCCTCTGAGGTCACAAACGATACTAAGGAGGTGTTGCGAGCCCAGTACGAGTGGCATTTCATCAATGTGACAGTCACTAACCGAACTGTCAACAAAAATGGTCGGAATCAAGATATGATCACTTATACTGTAAGTATTACAGCAATAAAGAGGGAAAAAAATACTCATATTGGAGCATCCAGTTTTGTTCTTTATCCCCTAGTGTTTTCTAGTGAGCCACTGTGGCTAAAGTTTGGATGTTTTTCATTTGGCTGCTGCAAATTTAACCTTTTCGAATGGAAAAAATAAATAAATAAATAAAAACTTTTATTTATTTATTTGGACGAGAGAATAGCGTTGGGAACATGCAACTGATAATGGTTGCACTGATGCTAATGCTTGACACAGTAAACATGTAAACCTTGTAAAAGATTTAACAAAACAAAATCATTTGTATTATTACTATAATTTCTCAAACCCAACTGGAAGAAAGCTTTTTATCAGGAAAAAAAAATCTGTCTTTTTCAATAAACAGAAGCTCCAAAAATCTGACTGAACCTGAGCTGTTAAAACTTATTTCCAGAGACACAGCTCAACTTACTTGATCCTGTTAGCATAATGTAGCTACATTAGCTAATATTGCTATTAATTGTAATTGGTTTATATGTTCTGTCAGGTAGCCTGCTAATTAGACCAGCTAGTACTAATTAATGTTCTTCACATTATATTTATCAAAAAACTGAAAAACAACTGTTCTTACACCCATGGATGTATCATGGAAGCACTTTAAAAAACAAGACATCCACAGTCAAAATGCAAGCTCAATGCTTTGGAACTGAAGCCTACAAACCAATCAGTAGGTGATGACACAGACGCTTCATCCACCTCTTATATGCAGGTCATGACCCAAACACAACATACTTGCCATCACCTGTTCAGATGTAAATGTGCAGGAACTGCAACCACTTTACCTTCAAACATCCATCCATAGGTCTTCATGAAAAGGAGGTCTATGCTTTACGTCATCAACGTCATGCTGCCCGTCCTGTTCTTCCTGTGTCTGGACTTGTCCTCCTTCCTGATCTCAGACAAAAGGGGTGAGAAGCTGAGTTTCAAGATCACGGTGCTCCTCGCTATCACCGTGATGCAGCTTCTTCTCAATGACATCCTACCTGCAACATCAAGCAGGATCCCACTTATAGGTAAAGAACCATTTCTGAGCTGTCAAGTCATAAAAAGCAACACTTCTACCTATTTAACCAATATTTATTCTCTGTGCTCCTCACAGCCCTCTACTGCTTTGGGATTTTTGGGTTCATGATGCTCAGCCTTGTTGAGACAATTGTGGTGATGTATTTGATGGAAAAAGACTCTGAATCCCAAGACAAAGAGGTAGACAGAGACCAAAGCCTAAGTGAGGACTGTGGTAACAAATCTACCTACAAACATGACAAAAGTAATGTTACTGAGGTTTATATGTAGTGGCGTTTATATCTTTTCAGTGTAGACAGAAATTCAGTTGAGTTTATTTACTACAGTTATTTGTCCTGTACATTATTTCAGAGGTGAGAAAATGGTGCCAGTGTTTGGGCAACGTGTCTTCTGATGAAACTCCTGCTGGCCTGTTGCATGACGATAGAAAGGTGTGGCTGCAATTTGACGAACAACTACATTGATTTTTTGTCTTTGTCTCTGAAATTCTTGATTTTTGCAATGAAATAAGCAGTATTACTTAACCCATCAAGACCCAGTGCTAGTTTAGTGGCAGTTCCCAAATAATTTTTTCTCTGTAGTGAACCTTTCTTAACTGATTTATCACCATGTTATCTTCTGTATTTTCCATTTTTCAAGGTAAATCATGTATTTTCATGCAGAAAACTGAGGTAAAAGTGACTTTTTAGTCAAAAATATCAATAAGTGTATGTAAATACAAGTGTCTCCATCCACTGTCATTTATCAAACTCTATAGGTTTTACTAATGAATCAATGTTGTAGAAGATGATGTGTTTCCATATTCAATATGGAGCCTCTGAACGTCCAAATGGGTCATATCTGATGACCATGAAAAGATGACAAACTGCGTTTTACACCAGTATTATTTAATTAATAGAATTAATGGTTCAATAGATATTAAATATTCCAGTTAGCTGTTGGTTGCCAGTGGAGATTTGGATCTTTATGGGTTAAGTATTAACAATGAATTGAATGCATTTCACACCAGTTATTTACATGTATTGATAGGATTACTGGTTCAACAAATATTAAACATTTCACTTAGCTTTTGGTTGTCGGTGGAGGTCTGGGTCTTTACAGGTTAAGTATTATCAATGAATTAACCACAATCATTTAAACCATTTTTCCAGATGACCGTCAGCAAATCCACAGAGGACACCTACACACTGGAGCAAGTTTTAACTGAACTGAAAGAAATAGAGAAAACACTGTCTGTGATCTTCACCTGCAATGATGGCGAGAGGAAGCCTGGACACTGGACCCAAAAGGCGAAAATAATCAACAGAATTTTCTTTATGTTCTATGTCACATCAGTCACTGTCTTTTCTGTTTGCCTGTCTTTATTTTGGAACTTGGAAATAGACACTGTACTTGTTGAATGAGTATTGATTTTGCTGCAAACAAGAATCATTTTTGGAGTCTTTGTTTTTTGCACAAAGAAAAAATGTGAACAAGTTTGTCTTCTTTGTCTATGCCATACAACAAAATCCATGTACACTGAAGCAAAGAAGCATGTATAAGTTGAATGTTCCACTATGTATCATAATCATATAATAATATTATCCAAGGTAGGTATATCACAGGATTTTTATGGCTGCAGAATAAAGAAAAAAATCTATGTAAGATTGGGTAACATATGAATTATTATTATTATTATTATTATTATTATTATTATTATTATTATTATTATTATTATTATAGGAATTTGGGAAAAGATTATGAATTTTTTTTAATGTTTGTTTTTTGTTTTGTTTTTTTGGCTGGTGTCTGAGTGTGTTTTTGTTAATGTAAATTGTGATTTTTATTCTTTTTTTAATGGACTATTGGAAGAATTGCGGCACCTTTGCTACAGCTAAAAGTGGTCCCAAATAAATTATATATATATATATATATATATATATATATATATATATATATATATATATATATATGTATATATATATATATGTTTTGGGTTTTTTTTAATAATCCCAGAGTGAAGAAAGTGTAGTATTGTTACAGGACAAGGACAGCTTCCATTTCACCCAAATATACACATAATACCCTTTATTATAGTCAACAAAAGTCTCTACCATATACACTGCTGCCACTGTTGTGATTTATTCTTTAAAGATAAAGGATAGCTGGTCCTCAGTATGTAATCACTGTACCTGGTCAAAGATGATTACTGATGTGTATAAATAAGAGTCACAAGAGAACTGTGACTAAAGTAGCATCCACAGGTCACTTAGAAATTTTTGACACCTTCTCCAACTCCACACCTCCAAGTGATGTTGCCGTATTTCCCTAATATACATGCTCCATTTTTAATTTATTTGTACAATGAAAAAAAAGAGAAAGCCCTTAATTACTTCCACCAAGGAGGTTATGTTTTTGTCGGTGTTGGTATGTCTGTCTGTTTCTCTGTCTGTTTGTGTGCAAGACAACTCAAAAAGTTATGGATGGATTTGGATGAAAATTTCAGGAAATGTTGATACTGGGACAAGGAAAAAATGATTAAATTTTGGTGGTGATCGGGGGTGTGTGTGTGTGTGTGTGTGTGGGGGGGGGGGGTCCACTGATCTGCCTTGGCGGAGGTCTGCGCTCCACAAGTGCTTCTAGTTTGGAAAAGTTTTTGAGATGATAGAATGATACTCTTGATATGTGGTTCATATGACTTTTAAAATGTAGATCACTACCAATAATTACACCAGATTTCTTGCTTTAGATTTGGATCCAACAAGTAAATGAATAGAAGTAATTGGCCAACTTTATCTGATTTTTTTAATGCAAATTTTAACAGTGTTTTGTCCGCTGAAGTACTTTTATCAAATATCACTTAAAATATTTATTAATCAATGTTGTGCTGTTTGGTGTATGTAGTACTTTTTTTTTTTTTTTTTAAATCTTGGAGTCTTTTATATGAGCTATCAACATATGCAGGCTTTCTGTACTTGAATATTTCCATTCTATGTGTTACACACGTGATGTCAGACACAATAGCCTGTGTGCAACAGGTTGACTTTTATTCTGGAAGCACAGAAAGGAAGGTTTTCTGTAGTGGTTTCGCTGGACTGACTACACACGGCTTATGCGCTATCTTAACTGATTTTATGTTATTAATGTACAGACTAACATTTTAGTAGACACACATTTGACACAGTCAGTGCTGTTACATATATGTATTAAAAAAAACAACATAACAGAAATACAAGTTAATAATTACCACATGAAAACAATTAATTCTACATATGTCCCCAAAAATGCACCTCCTGTATCCTACACCTACAGACATGGAAACACATATTCCCAAACCCCCAAACACCATCTGCGCAGAAGCTAACGGTACCTAGCATCGAAGCTAACACCAGTTAACGTATATTTCAAACAAACAGAACAACCTCAGAGTGAGATCCTAACAAATAAAACACTGTCCTAAGCTCAAACTAAGTTATTACAATATCATCTATACAATACTTTTGCACTTGATCCACCTGTAAACACAGAAAGAGCAGTTTTGTGTTGCGGCTTCACTGGACTGTCCACACAGTTTTTTTTTCTCCTTCAACTTTATTGATCAAAATCTAGACACACATTCTAAAGAATTACAGAAAACACTTTTTTCTCCAGACAGAGCATCGATATCAACCTTATGCTGAAATAGTATTTGGAAAGAACACTTAAAAAAAAAAAAAAAAACAGAAAAAATTAAAAAGAAAAAAAATAATTAAACAAAAATAGAAGTCAGACGTCTAATCAGGTATCAATACATTTGAATTTTCATTGGCAATCAAGGCTTGTTTGGTTTTTACACGTTTCAGTGTTTTGTTTTGTTTTGTTTTTGTCTTTTTTGAAGTTTGTTATTTCACTTATATATAAATTGAGAACAATGGGTGGCTCTTCTTTAAGCTACATCTGTGGATAATTTGTTTAGCAAAAATAATTAAAGTGTTGTACATAATTTCTCGTTTTTTGTTTTTCATTATAAGTCCGAATTTAATGTCTTTATACTCGAGTTTGGGCGACTGAGTGCTGTCTATGTAACGGAGTTAATGTACAGTATATAACACATTGTTTTATTGTGTTAATTACAATTTTATTTTAGACACATTTAACACCACACCCCTGCAAACTAGGGAGGTGCATCCCAGGGGGGATGGCGACAGTTTTGCTATGCTTTCTTACTGGTGAGTACATGCATGGTGGTCCTGTCATTATTTTACTTTTTTTTTTTTTTTGTCAAATTTGAATGATTGTTATGTAGCGTTGTGTTTGTGTACTGATTGGTTCCCTGTTGGTTGAGTATGTTTTTTTGAATGACAATATTCTTTATGTATGTTCATGGTCTGATTGTGGTGTTAGCTAACTGTGATTTTTTTTTTTTTTTTAGCTTGACAGTATGACAACAGACTGCATGTTTTCGTGAGACATATTTTTTTCTGCCAGAATAAACGGCCAGGAAAGAAAGAGGATCATGTTTGGGCAATTTATTCTCAACTTATTCTCACATGTACAGCCGCTACATCTACACACAGTTTATGCGCTAATTTCACTGTTTCCGCCGCAGAGCATGAGTCAGTCTCTTCTCATACGCCAACACTGCCACCCACTGGCAAAAACGGGCATAGCACCAGAAACCACACTACTGTCAAACACAGACAGGCATGGGTTCAAGTGCCACACAGCAAAAAACAAAACTAAAACAGAACATTAACTAGAAGCACTCGGAGAGCGCAGACCTCCGCCAAGGCTGATCAGTGGCCCCCCCCCACCCCCGATCACCACCAAAATTTAATCATTTCTTCCTTATCCCATTTCCAACAAACCCTGAAAATTTCATCCAAATCTGTCCATAACTTTTTGAGTTATGTTGCACACTAACGATCAGTGCCCCCCCCCGTGGGCCCCCTCACCCCCGATCACCACCAAAATTTAATCATTTCTTCCTTATCCCATTTCCAGCAAACCCTGAAAATTTCATCCAAATCTGTCCTTAACTTTTTGAGTTATGTTGCACACTAACGGACAGACAAACAAACAGACAGACAAACAAACAAACAAACCCTGGCAAAAACATAACCTCCTTGGCGGAGGTAATAACATGTTAACATTTTGGAAAAAAGTCTTCGGTGCCACATATGCATCTTTATACAGAATTTCTACTCCTCTGGCTTCACTAAATATATAACAGTTATCTAGTCATTGTTTTATGGATACCTATGACCTATTGACCCAAAGACTTTTTACATCGGAGTAGCCTATTTTAGTTGTATACAATGTCCTGTGTTAAATTTATCTACTTAACCAGGTAAAAAAAACAGAGGTTGAGGAAAAAAACATTGCACAGCGCCCACAGTTCAATCCCAATAATCAGTCTGACAATAACGTGGCACATTCATTGTCCATTACAGAAATACTTTGTGACTGAGTATCGCGAGACTTTGTCTGGCGAGATGTTTAACAACTGTTAATGACCAGAGAAGAAAAGAACATTTCAGATAAGCATGTAAAACACTGGAATACACCTGTGACATTCTTCCCATTGGAGTAGAAGAGAGTAGATTCAGACTGAAGTGTTTGCAGTTACCACAGAAATAACCTAGTGCGGCAAGAAAAAACGAGATTTGGATTTAATGCAACTAAACATCGAATTATTCACACCAGAGACAATACTTTACACTACTTTTTACTCCAATACATTTATGCCGGCAAACTACTTAGCCCATTAGTCAGCATTGTTTACATAATAATGTCATTGACCTAAACTAAAAATAAATAAATACACTGTGAAATATTAACATATGATTATGATAACTTTACACTGCCCACTAGTTAGCATTCTTTATATATTCATGCAAATAATATGAAATAATAACTAACAAATTATGATATGGCTTTTAGCCTATTATTATGGTGGATAAGATTCAATTATTGCTAATACTTTTATTATTTTAACTTTTATTATTTTACTGTTTACTGAATTGACTGCATATTGGGTTTTTTGTTTTTTGTTTTTGTTTTTTTCATTAGTATTTAAGTATTGCTGAAATAATAGTGCGGCCTTTAGCTCGATATATCCCAGGATATATTTTATCACTGACTCTACTACTACTACTACTACTACTACTACTACTAATAATAATAATAATAATAATAATAATAATTTCAGTTGCTCCCTGGCACAACAGTAAATCATCTGCTTCCATCTGACATCTTCTTTTACACCAACTACCTTCGTGTCCTCCTCCACCACATCCATAAATTTGTCTCCTCTGGTAGCTCCATCTTCATCATCCTTCTCACTTTTTCCCTAAAATATCAAACCTGAGCTGTGCCTCAAGTAATAATTCAACCAAACAACAAAAAGTCAAGTATGTAAGTTGTGTATGAGAGTCAGAACCTACTTGAATCTGCAGAGATATTTGCCCAAATGCAGGCATCATCTTCAAATGTTTTGCGAGTCTGTGATAACATGTAGTGCACTATTTCAGCCACTGAAGGGGAGTGTCTGCTCAGTTTCTGCTGGTGCAGAATGACACGGGAGATCATTTATGGATCATCATTCATTTAAAGGTGTGTGTGTGTGTGTGTCTGTGTGTGTGGGGGGTATACATGTCTCAATATTTTTTTTTTTTTGTCATTCCAAAATTGTTAACATGATGGTGAAAAATGCATTCTCTGCATCTTGTTTCTTCTCTTTGATGTCTTCCTGCGACAACAACCACAGCCATGTTTGTACAATTACGCATACAAACTGTTTGCACCTCCCTTTGAGACGTGTTAAATATAGATGCAGTTTTTATCTGCAAAATTGCTTTCGGGTTTGTTAAATCACTTTGGGTATGCTAAATTAATATATTTACATTTTCTCCTCCCTTCACACGCACAATTGCATGTAAACATCCCATATTGCATATTCATTACAGCATACGTAGTGACTGGACGCAAACGCGCTATTTGGCACTTTTGAAAGACGCAGCCCTTGGTGTGCACTGTTAGTAAATCAGTTTGTACATTTTTCAATGACTTTGCACACGTTTTCATACTGCAAACCTTTAGTAGATCCAGCCCTAAGTATGTAAATGTTTATTTACTCTTCTTCATGCATGTCCTGTTTATTACATTTTTATGTTGCTCCTCCTTTCTACATCCTCCTCTAAATGTCCTCTGGTTACTCTGGTTACATTACTACCATTATGTACAGCTGCCTTTTACACTAATGAGATTTCTTCTAAAGGAAAAAAAAAAAAATCGAAAAAGGATTGGTCACTTAGTCTGTCTGGCTCTCTTCCATTACAAAGCAGTGTTTTTTTCCAGACTTACAGTACACAGAGACCATTTATGTTGCTCAGACTTGGAGTGTAACAGGTGTTGAACTCATGATGTTTACTGCTGTCATCTCTCTGCTTTTCCTCACAGGTAAGTCCAACTGAGAACACCTTTCTGTTTCTGTCATTTTGTCATGTAAGTGCAGATGATTGTTGTGATTATTATGAATGTGAGTTAATGCAAGGCTTTAATGTGTGGATATAATTGACCAACAATGTGAAGAGAGACCCGCTTGCTAAGTACTAAAAACTGTCACTCAGTGACTCTTCAGACTGTATGAAATGAATTAAGATTCTCATATTTCAGGAAAAAAGCATTTCTCTGGGTTTTAGGTTACATTTCCAACCAATGTCTTGAAAATGATGCTAGAAAGTCATTCCTGTACAATGATGAAATTATATTATTTTGTGTAAAATTCTGTTGTTTTTTTTTCCGCACAATTGATCACAAAAATTGGGTAAAGAAAAAAAAAAAATGTAATTGTATGGCAATATTAATATAAAGTCGTTGGTCTACAGAAGATGAATCTTGAACAAATGTAAGCAAAAATGTTGACATCATTAGCCGAGTGATGACAGGAATGCTCTGTATTCCTGTCTGTCTCATAAACAGGCTTTCAGTGACCACAGTTACAGGATATTACTGGAGATATATCTAACCTGGTGTTTGTCAAGCAGCTGTAATAATTGCAAAAAATATTTGTATGACCACAGAAATTAATGTTGTTGTAGTTTTTCTTTTTTTTTAATAAATAAAGAGCATTTTTGATAATTAAATGTGAATATGTCTCAATATTTTCACTGCAGGTGGGGTGTCCACAGAGAGGAAATGCAGTTATCAGGAAGTGTTAAATTATCTTAACCTGACTAAATCCAATGAGCTGTACTTCATGACCCGACCCGTTAAAGACTACACACAGCCCACATGGGTGTCACTGGAAGTCCTGCTCTATGCCATTTTAGACGTGGTAAGAATCAAAGCTTTAAAATACAATTTTCAATAATTGCCTCATTTTCTTGGACAGATTATAGTTCTGTCCTACAGATTTATCATGCTCTCATAATGGGATGTAATAATGGCTTTATTAAAGGGGTTACTTACTACAGAACACACCTGTGACTGCCAAGACCATGGACTACATATCAACATACTGAATAAAGTATGAAATGCATTATTTACTCACATTTTTATAATACATCAAGTTTTCTCCTACAGACCAAAATACATTTGGTCAGTTTTGTCTAATCCATGGATCAACAAATGGCAGCGAACAGCATGATAATTAAATAAAACTCACTAAAGTTCAGTTCTCATCACATTCTGACACTTTGGTCATTACTCCCTCTAGTGGTCATGTACATTCACAGTAACTAGTTACTGTTCGTATTTCTGTCCTTCAAGATGTTGGCATCGGTGACATAATATTAGAATTTTTAAAAAAAGCTTACTAAGTCATTAGTACTGCGTGGCATGAATGATTGATAAGTATTTATTTATTTTTATTGATTTATCTCAAATATGGAAATGGTACAAGCTTTCTGATTGCTACTAATTGACTTTGCACAACATAATATAGAAATGAAAATTCAAGGCCGCAAAACATAATAAATACACACAAAAAAAGAAAAAGAGTCATATTCGAAAAGGAGTGAGAAGAAGCAGAGCTTATTACCCCTTTCTTTAAACCATATATATATATATATATATATATATATATATATATATATATATATATATATATATATATATACATACACACACACACACACACACACAGGGTGGGGAAGCAAAATTTACAATATTTTGAGGCAGGGATTGAAAGACAGTGTATGACCAGTTAGTTTATTGAAAGTCATGAGAATTTATTTGCCACAAGAAAAATGACATAATAGAAAATGTTTTTATTCTATGTGTCCTCCTTCTTTCTCAATAACTGCCTTCACACGCTTCCTGAAACTTGCGCAAGTGTTCCTCAAATATTCGGGTGACAACTTCTCCCATTCTTCTTTAATAGTATCTTCCAGACTTTCTCGTAATAGTTTTGCTCATAGTCATTCTCTTCTTTACATTATAAACAGTCTTTATGTACACTCCAACTATTTTTGAAATCTCCTTCGGTGTGACAAGTGCATTCAGCAAATCACACACTCTTTGACGTTTGCTTTCCTGATTACTCATATGGGCAAAAGATTCTGAAAAGGTATGGATAATAGTGTTAGGTATGATTATGACATCAATATATGTTTGGTTTCAAAACAATTGACGTAGTGCCTGCTGAGAAAAAACAACTAAATGTTCATTGTAAATTTTGCTTCCCCACCCTGTATATATATTTATTTATTTATATATATATATATATATATATATATATATATATATATATATATATATATATATATATATATATATATATGTGTGTGTATATGTGTATATGTATATGTAAAGGGCCGGTATCCTGCATGTTTTAGATATTTTCCTCTTCCAGCACACCTAGAAGCCATTATATCATTCCTAGGTTTCTACAGAGCTTGATGATGAGTTAATCATTAATTGAACCAGTTGTGTTGGAAGAGGAAAGCATCTAAAAAATGCAAGATACTGGCTCTGAAGGACCGGAGTTCCCCACCCCTGTACGATAACCAACCACCCCCTAATAACTATTTTTTGATAGATATTTTGTCTAGATGCCCTACAGTGCTCACCTCACCAATAACTGTATCATTATTACCTCCGCCAAGGAGGTTATGTTTTTGCCAGGGTTTGTTTGTTTGTTTGTTTGTTTGTTTGTTTGTTTGTTTGTTTGTTTGTTTGTTTGTCTGTCCGTTAGTGTGCAACATAACTCAAAAAGTTATGGACAGATTTGGATGAAATTTTCAGGGTTTGTTGGAAATGGGATAAGGAAGAAATGATTAAATTTTGGTGGTGATCGGGGGTGGGGGGGCCCACGGGGGGGCCCACTGATCAGCCTTGGCGGAGGTCTGCGCTCTCCGAGTGCTTCTAGTTCATTATCAACTAGAAGCACTCGGAGAGCGCAGACCTCCGCCAAGGCTGATCAGTGGTCCCCCCTGTGGGCCCCCCCCACGCCAAGGAGGTTATGTTTTTGCCAGGGTTTGTTTGTTTGTTTGTCTGTCTGTCTGTCCATTAGTGTGCAACATAACTCAAAAAGTTATGGACAGATTTTGATGAAATTTTCAGGGTTTGTTGGAAATGCCCCCCCCCCCCACCGTGGGCCCCCCCCACCCCCGATCACCACCAAAATTTAATCATTTCTTCCTTATCCCATTTCCAACAAACCCTGAAAATTTCATCAAAATCTGTCCATAACTTTTTGAGTTATGTTGCACACTAACGGACAGACAAACAGACAAACAAACAGACAAACAAACCCTGGCAAAAACATAACCTCCTTGGCGGAGGTAATGAATTATCCTTCATTACAGACATTGATTGTACCTTATAAAACTGTTTGTGAATAGCGTCCATTTAATATGATGACATGTTTGTGTTGTCTCAATAGTTTTCACTTACATGTTTTCGGTTGTAGGTTGAGAAAGACCAGAAATTCATTCCTTATGTTTGGACTGTTACGGTGAGCTCTGTCAAACAGGTCAAATGTCTTTGTCACTATTATTTACTATTCAGTTTTCTCACTTTTAACCTTTTGTTTTTGTTTTTTTGCACTGCAGAGGTGGCAGAATGAATATATTTCTTGGAAACGAAATGACTTTTGTGGAATTGATAAAGTGTCCCTTCCTACTGAAGTTTTGTGGAAGCCTGATCTTATCATTGAAGAGATGTCAGTGCTATCGTGTTGCATGGATTATATTACTCATATATCTACACAAAATGGTGGAGAAATTGCCATGATGTCTGTATTTACAGTAAATGTGTGTTGTCATTTAGGACAGAGAAGGACAAAGCACCAGTTATTCCATATCTCTTCATCGATTCTAAAGGATATGTTGAAGTTCATGAAGACCAGGCTCTGGTCAGCACCTGCCGGATGCATGTTTACAAATTTCCATTCGACACACAGAGCTGCAACCTCACATTTAAGTCTGCCATTCACACTGGTGAGGACTGGTGTTAATAACATTAATAACAGTATGTTAAATGTCAAAATGATGATACCTGATGCATAAAGACACTTAGTAGTGAATATTTTTCTAGTCATGACGAATAATTTGGCTTAAAAAAAAAAAAAAAAAAAAAAACTACAACTCCCACTGTAACAATTTTAAGTTGATTAAAAAATTCAGATGACAAGGGAAGAAACTAACCTTGTTTCTTTCATTGTGTCGGTTTTTTGTTTTTTTTTTTCACATCAGCTAAAGACATAAGACTCCAGGCGAGCGACAACTCATCAGAAGCCACAGAATGGTCTCGTGAAGTGATGCGGACTCAATACGAGTGGCTGTTCATAAATATGAAAGTTACAACCCACAACATCACCAACCCTGATCAGGACATCATTATCTACACTGTATGTAGTGTTTATCTTCTGTTAGTCAATATAAGTATGCATTTAAAGAAACTGTAGCTTAAGAATTTACACAAGCAGACATACTTCTGGGACTGACTGATAGATTGACTGGTTGGTTGGTTGGTCATCTATTTCAAGCATGTGTAAAAAAAAAACACAAAAAGATCATAAACATCAACAAGTGAGAATAGATTCATATATACATCTACATCTACATATACATTCATATACACACATAAACACACACTTCACAAATTTTTGCCCGAAAAGGAGTGGCAAGAAGTATAACTTATTCACACTCTTCCCATTCTATAATCAGAATGTTGCCTTGTATATACTTGTTCAGCTGCTTCCTACTCATAAGTGTAACATATACCATGTTATAGTATTGTTGTAATTACTTATTACTTGTACATCAACTATTTTAAATACTCTATATAAGTGTTGGTAGAGTATAGATATTGTACTTTGGATGTGCAACCTTTTGTATTAATACTTTATTTTGGGTAGTCCATCTACAAAGACTTTACTGTTAACTTGTTTAGTTACTGCAAAGGTTTAATAGTGACTTTGTCTTGCCATGGTTTTGTCTTTTTTATTGATATAAGGTCTTTGCTGACCTTTGTAGACAAACTGAAATGACTTGTTCTGTAGTTGTTTTTTTTTTTTTTTTAATGTAGATCTACATAACAATCAGCTGCATTGAACACTATTCCACAGATAAATATGAAGAGAAGGTCTCTTCTGTACGTCATCAATTTCTTGCTGCCCGTCCTGTTCTTCCTGTGTCTGGACTTGGCCTCCTTCCTCATCTCAAACAACGGGGAGGAAAAACTCACTTTCAAAGTCACTGTGTTGCTCGCCGTCACAGTATTGCAGCTTATTCTGAATGAAATTCTGCCAGCGTCATCAGACAGGATTCCGCTTATAGGTAGAGGAGTTTTGCTTTAAGTCAGGACAATGTTGACCAAACAAGTATTTAATCATCTGCATTATTGAATGTCACCTGCAGCGGTCTACTGCATTGGGATGTTTACTCTGATGCTACTCAGCCTCCTGGAGACGATTGTGGTCATGTATCTGATGAAAAAAGACAATGTTTATCGGGATAACGCAGCAGACAATGTGGGATGTTTAAGAGAAGATGCCAGGGATAACTGGAACCACACTGATAATGTTTTTGACAGAGGTGAGATTCGTACTGTGTACATACAAAACATTGTTAAATAATGATTGTGCTGAATCAACTATGAATTTATTTGCAGAATTCAGGTAAGCTGATTCCAGCTTTGAAATCAGAATTTCTACTGCTGTGAGAGTTAGTTCCCATTTCAAACCACAACATTTGGGGAGGAGAGTATTTAAGACTGCTATGACCATGACAGTTAAGTCTGCAGGAGGTGCTGCTGAAAACAGAGCAGGTGGGCTAAAGGGAGAATTTTTTCTACTCGTCTTAGTTTGTTTAGAATTACAGAGAAAGGCCTTATCAAAGTGCATTGACCATAAAACAGTCCACATTTCACCTGAATTCTTCCTGAGCTTATTATTCTATGTGTGCTTATTATTGGACCACGCTGACATAACGTCACCAAATCACCAGGACGCACACCAACCCAAGAAAATTTGTTTTAATTTAACATAAAGTCATAAGGCTTCATCATGTAAAACTTCTGTATGCCATCATTTGTGGATACCAGCTAGCACTTCTCAACTAATACAGTAATTGTAGTGGGTTCCTGCATCTGATAACAGGCTACACAATAATTCCCATGTACAGGACTCTGGTCACTTTTCACTGTCAATTTCAATAGTATCATTGTAAAACAACTGCCTATTGTTAGTTTAGAAATGGCATAAGCTAGCATCTACAAAAACTACCTCTCAACACAAACTTCACATATTTACTCAAATATGTGTAAATCTTACATGTAGAATCTTAAATTAGTTACCTCCGCCAGGAGGTATTGTGATCGCTTTGCTTTGTGTGTTTGCGTGCATGTTTGTTTGCTTGTTTGTTTGTTTGTTAGCAAGATAACTCAAAAAATTATGGATGAATTGTCATGAAATTTTCAGGAAATGTTGACACTGACACAAGGAAGAAATGATTAAATTTTGGTGGTGATCGGGGGTGGGGGGCAGATCTGTCTTGGCGGAGGTCTGTGCTCTCAGTGCTTTTCTTGTTTATATTGTTTGTTCTTTGATCCATATGTCCTTGCAGGAAAAGTTTATGGTTCATCCATCTATGATGTGTCCTCTGCTGACATCCCATCACTGCTGGATCGACAGGTTTGAACTAAGATGCACTTAAAGTCTCATTTCAAGCTTTTAATCAATAATTGCCATAAAGCTGCTCTACTGAATTACTTTCACAGGATGCGAGCAGTAAATTGACTGAAGAGTTCCGTGCTTTGGAAAGGCTGTCAGATGAGCTGAAGAAGGTGGAGAAGACACTTTCTTTGCTTCTTGCTGGACACATAGAAAAGAAACCAGGATACTGGACCAGACTGGCTAAAAAATTCAATAGAGTTTTCTTCATTTTTTATGTTACAATGATCGCTGTGTTTTTCAGTTTTATTTTTTCACAGTGGAGTAATGAATAGACTATTATTGCTTCGTTATCAAAACACGACATGTCACACAAGTATCATCATTTTAACTTTGTACAAATAAAATAACCTGTCCATTACCTGATTTATTCTCCGTACATCTAATAACATCTCTAAAAAGATTCTAACTCATGTATCGCTCTTCCTCTCAGGTATTCTTATACAACATTTATTATCATGTGCATTTGTGTACATTAAAAATGTTGCATTATGATATGCCAAAATAGTCTGAATACTTTGGAGAAACACTTTACACTTCTGATAATAGTGGATTAAAGTTTGATAATAAAGAGGGTAATGTATAATCTCTGCATTTGTATAATAATTATTAGTTATAAACGCTAAGGCTTATTTGCATATGTGAAGTCTCTGTTGGAGTCTGTGTTGTAGTAAGTGCTGGAAATATGTTGACATTAGCTGATTTATACATCACTCAGCCATAACATTATGACCGCTGATTGGTATTAATTTTGATTGTCTCGTCACAATGGGATCTGTCTTTAGAATATATGGGCAGTGAGTGAACATGTTGACCTCAAAGTTGATGTGTTAGAAACAGTAAAATTGACAAAAGTTGGGTTCTGAGTAACTGTAACAAGGGAGAAATTGTGGTAAAATCACTGGGTCAGTGCATCTCCAGATTTTGTTGTTTATTCCCAGTGTATAGTGGTTGGTACCTGCCAAAAGTGAAACTAAAGAACAACTGGATCTCAACCAATCCAGCATCTATGGGAGCATACCATTATTACCACCTGTCTAATATTGTGTAGGTTCCCCTTTTTCCACAAAAACAGCTCTGACCTGAGGCCTAGACCCCACCAGACCTCTGAAGGTGTGTTGTGGTATCTGGACGAAAACATTATCAGCAGATCTCTGAAGCCTTGGAAGTGCAGAGATGGGCCTCAATGGATCAGATTGATTCGTCCAACACCTCCCACAGATGCTCAGTTGGCCTGAGATTAGGATGTCCTTCCTTAGTCTACTTTTGGTTCGTCACCACTGCAGACCAGGAACACCCACCAAGACCTGTAGTTGTGGAGATACTCTGACTTAGTCATCATCATTAAAGTATGGCACAGTCATTCAGTTTCTTTCATTGCTCATTTTGCTGCTTCTAACACAACCACTTCCAGGACTTAATGTACACTTACTGTCTAATATATCCAACCCAGCGATTGGTGCTGTTGTAATAAATATAATCAATATTATTACCACTGGTCAGTGGTTACAGCTGATCAGTGTAAGCTCACAGTCTCTACAGTAGGACACTGGTGTTACTGTAGAGGGTTAGGGTTGAAGTCACTCCTGAGTTCCTGTGCTGTTATCAGGGATGTAGGACAATAAAAAAGTCATTAGGTTAGAACTGGAATTAACAAATGTCACCAAACTATCAGCTCCCAGCAAAACTTAAGCACACAAGCATGCAAAAATCTTTCATGGAAACGTGGCATAAGGTCTCTGTAATAATAGGCTAATGTGGATTGAACATATTTCTTCCCCGTTTTTTTATCATTGTAAATATACTGACATACAATCCTCATGGTCACAGAAAACCCATTATGAGATGAGTTAGAGAAGCAAATACAGGTAGTTTTTTTGTTTTGTTTTGTTTTTTTTAAGTGGGTATTTTTAAAGCTCTCTCCATTTAAAATCCATCAGTAAAATACCACTAACTGGATGTGGTTAAAATAAAGGAAGCAGTAAAAAACACAACTTAATAATTGATACTGCTTGCTAAAGTGCCATCATACAACTTTACAAACTCTTTACAATTGTAACCACATAAAAAACAAGTACCTCAATTAGGAATGTGCAGAGTAAATGTACCACAAGTGTTTATCATCACTGAGGCAGTGTTATCTGTGTTTGTGAATTAAAGTGAAAAACAATATTACACTATTACATTCATTTCTATTATTAACTATTTTTATTTATGTATGGGTCATTAACATTTCACTGTAATGCACTTTAAATGACCTCTGTATAAATATGTAAAAATATAAGTAGGGTTTAAAAGAAAATTATTCTAATGCTATCACTGAGTGTAAATGAACTGGCTTGTAACTACTCTTCCAAAGCTAATGTAAAATAATCTCATAACCTCATAATTAAGCTTTGTTTACTGTGAACTATTGTGTAAATATGGCAGTGTAGAGCAGCATGGTGGACATTCTTTGTGGCTTATTCTAGAAAAACAATGCACATTTTTGTGTGATTACATACTGAAGGGACGGGAACCCCCTTGGTATAGAATGAAGGGCTAGCACTTAGCATTAGCTCTGGCCCCATGGGCTTCTGTAGTCCCGCCCTTTTTGTCCAAATATGGTCACTTCTGGCTCCAAAAAGCCAATGTTGCAACATCGAAATCACTACTGGCTTAAAAATGGCAGTTCACAAACTAAGGGGTAACATCACAGTTCCTCTCTTCAGTTATAATATACAGCAGTTTATGTTACATACTATTGAATATGTGCATGTTATGATCCACTAAGTTTATTTTTTTAATTTAATTTTATTTTTTTACATCTTTCTTATGGTAGTTATTCTATCCTACTTACCGTTTATATATTTTATTTTACATTTTATTCTTCTCTTTTTATGCTACAAACTGAGACCTGGGTGACTACATTTTGTTCTATCATGTACTATTGATTGAATGACAATAAAACTGAGTCTGAGTCTGATCTCTCCAGTGCATACACCCTGGATCATTACTGAAGGTTAAGATTTTCTTGGTTGTAGTTAAGGTTCTCATTCTGCAAGTCTTCCAGATTCTTTTTCTTTTTTTGCCCAGAGTGTGGGTGGCTCTCTGATAGTCTCTGCCAAATGACTGATCACTCAGTTGACCCAACCCTCTTCCAATAAAAGGACCAGGCTTAATATTTCCACTGTGGATTCTCTGCAGTGATTGAGTGATGATGCTGGCCAGTTTCCTCTTTCTGCTGTTCCTCACAGGTAGGTGATGTTATCACTGAATCTTCTTATGATTAAAAAATGATTCCATAGAAAATTTGCCTGAACAATTAACATAGATTATATAGAGCAGGGGTCGGCAACCTTTACTATCCAAAGAGCCATTTTAGGACAGAAATAGAAAAACAAAACTGTCTTGAGCCAAAACCTTTACCTCACAGTGGTGACTGTGTAAGAAATTCTTTAGGATTAGTTTGTATGGAATATGTTGAGAATAAGTCGGAGTTTTGGCGCATTTACAGAACTACAAAGAAATTACAGAACTACACTAAAGAAAATGGTGACAAGTGTTGTTATTGTGTTGTGCAGCAAAAATGTACTGGCATGTGAAGGCTTTCTTTGCAATGGAAATACAGATGAATACAGGCAGTGTCATAAAATAAAAAGTACTCCGCTTTTACTACTACTACTGCTTCTATTTTGTTTTTATTCATTTGGATTATAGTCTGCATTATTACACCTGCATAACATCAGAATGACTTTTTGGTTCCAACAAAAATAGCAAAATATGTAAAAAGAAAAAAAAAGCCTTAGTGTTGTTCATTTTCATATGTTTTTTGATAAAGTCACATGGAGCCACTAGAGCCAAATGTGGCTCCGGAGCCTCAGGTTGCCCACCCCTGGTATAGAGCATTACTGACCATGACCTTTTCAGGGTTTGGCTCATTTTACATTTTCCTATATTGCATGGCTATTTACTAAGCACAATAGATTCATAAAAATAATGTTATAGCAGTGGTTTGTTTGACAAGAAAATTATTATATTTGTTCTACTAAATGAAAAAATATTCTATTGTTTTCTACATATGGAGCAAAGCAGTGTTATGATAGTATACAGTCTTATAAAGGTACAGATTATGAGAAAATTGTGAATTGCTGCAAGTGAATCAGTTCATTAAGTCCTGTGCTGTGGGTTCTGTCCTCCCATTTACTCTTATTGTCTTTAATGGACTCATGAGACTATCCTAAATGCCTGACTACATCTGTTGTACATCTGTTATGTTTCTGTGACCACAAGAGTCAGATTTCAATGCAAGATATTTGTTTGTTAGAGCAGGGATTGGAAGCCTGAATTGTTATAGAATTAACTGAGGCTTCCTGTGTATTTTACTGAAGGTGGGGCATCCGCCGAGGGAAACAACACATACCAGGATGTCTTAAATTACCTGAACCTGACATCAAACAAAGACCTGTTCACCATGACCCGACCTGTTAAAGACCACACAGAGGTCTTACAAGTTTTCCTAGAGATAATGCTCTATGCCATTCTAGATGTGGTAAGTAGTTAAAACTCTGCATAGTGAGGCATTACATGGTCATTTTGCTTTTATACTTCAGTGTAAATGCATTCTAAGTGAGGTACTTCTTACAGTCAATTATGTACATATAACAGTTTTATTCACATGGAATTGTGCTACAATGAAGTTATTTTAATAGCAATGGTGTCCTGTAATGATGTCAATACAGTTGCAAGGGAAAACTTCCTGTGAAAGAGGTTATATGTAGTATAAATATTCCAAATTTACAGTAACACAAGCAAACTAGAACACACAGGACTACCAAAGCCATCAATGAAATCAACCCTATGTATCGGTCACTGAATAAAGTATAAAGCTATTTTTTTTTTTTTTTTACATCTGTATTATGGTATCATTAAGTTTTCTTCAAATAAAAACTCATAGCTGGTTATTTTTGTAAATGTTTTTGTGTGTCTGTATGCGGAGTTAAACTTTGGAACAGTCTGGACATCCAACACAAGCAATGCTAAAATATCCACAGATTTAAACTGTTATATAAACATATGGTCTGGTCCCAGTATGAAGAAAGAGAGTCCTAATACTTATGTTTCATCAATATTCTATCATATACTGTTAATGTATGCTAATCGTTCCTCATTTAGTTGGTATGTGTGGTCCCTTACCTTCTGGTGTTGTTCTTACCATTGCTAGTATGTGCTGCCCTTTACCATTTGTGGTATTGAAGTTTTTCTTACCATTGTCAGTATGTAATTATTATACTGTAAGTTAACTGTTACCCATGGTAAGACCACCAGGAATGTACTTTGTTCCTATTTTTCACACACATTTTGGTTATATAATATTAATACTGTCGAATGAGCTTACTCTAATTCAGTATAGGCCTATTTTGTTCATTGTTCTTGCTGTAAGTCTAAGGACAGGAGTGAGCATTTAAAACGTTATTGTATTAAGTTATTTAATGATGAGAATGGGGGTGGGATTAAATAAGTTGCTCTTCTTCCCACTCCTCTTCGAGTGTAGATGAATGATTTTGGAATTTTAAATTTGCAGGTATTCTGTAAATGCTCAAAATAAACAAATAAAACAAGAAAAGCACTCAGAGAGCACAGACCACCGCCAAGACAGCTCTGCCCTCCCCCAACACCACCAGAATTTAATAATTTCTTCCTTGTGCCAATATCAGCATTTCCTGAAAGTTTCGTGAAAATCTGTCCATTACTTTTTGAGTTGTCTTGCTAACAAACAAACATGCAAATACAAAAAGCAAAGTGATCACAATACCTCCTGGCGGAGGTAATGAAAATGAAATGAATGAATTTTTACTGTCAGTCAAAATTGTACTGTGTCTTAGAATCTTCACATGCTGCATCAGTTGATAGTTTACATTACAGTTCTGTAAGCTTAGCTTAGCCACAGTAAAAGTACACATCACATGTGTTTTCTGTATGACTTGTGTTGTCAATAGATGCACTGAAGATCTGTGTGGAATTGTCCGAACAAAGTTTGAACTGTCACAATTTAATATAGATCAACAAATGAAGATAATTACATCACAAAATGAATGTATAACTTAATGAGCCTCATAATGAAACTCACCTATTGCAGCAATTCTCCAATTTCAGTATCAAACTCCATTATTTTAATTTGAAGCTGTGTCCAGCGGTGAAAACAACAGCAGTGCTTCTACCTTCGATCACTTTGTCACTTTCTTTGAAGTTGTCCTAGCAGTTCTTGTCCCATCTTGTCATTTTGGGATGTTTTGGTCAAAGGCCCAGTGGTGTTAGTTTTCTGCACTGTGGGAGACCAGCAGAGTGACTCACTACTCCCTCTAGTGGTCATATAAATCTATTGGACTGTTGGTATGAATTTATTTAGTTTATATATCTACAATCCAATACATTGATATCTTTAGCAAAACTTCAAGACTCTTTATTCCAAACATATTTTCATGTAATTTCTAATATTTGAAGTTAGAAATCCTACATATAACCCCTTTAATTTTAAGGTTTAGTTTCACATATATCTGTTTGTGACATATTGTCCCCAAAGTTTTTCTCACAATTTTTTGGTTTTATTTTTAGCGGGAGATTGAACAAAAATTTGTTCCCTACGTCTGGATTTTTATGGTAAGTTTATTCTGAAGACCATGTATTAATATTAATATTGTTTATTTAATTCACATTTTTATTGCATTATTTGTACTCTCTGTAGAGCTGGCAAAATGATTACATTTCCTGGAATCCTGAAGACTTTAGTGGGATTAAACATATTAGTATTCCTACTGAAGCTCTTTGGAAACCAGACATAACTATTGAGGAGATGTAAGTGTAAACAAATGTACATGTTGCCAAATGACTAAAAATGGTGTCATCATGCATGGAGTTCTACTAATCAATTAATTACAAGCAAGCATCCCATTTTTAGCCAACAATTGTTTCTAAAAATGTATAAAAAATTTAAAAAAAAAAAAAAAAAAAAAAGAATGAGAAGAATTATTTGCAGATATCTTTGTGTTGTGTGTTTTACTGTGTACTTGTGTGTGTGTAATACAGGATAGAGAAAGACAAGGCTCCTCCGAGTCCATATCTCATCATTTCATACTCAGGTCTAGTTGCTCTTAAAAATGATCAGGTCCTGATCAGCACCTGCAGGATGCACGTTTACAATTTTCCTTTCGACACACAAAGTTGCACCCTTTCATTCAAGTCAGTCGTCCACTCTGGTGAGACTTCCTCTCATTGTCTCCTATTTTACTTATTTGTTCTCTGTCTGGCTCAGTTTAACATGTATCATTCATTCCTATTCCTCATAACTGTGGTTATAAACATCAGTCTTATTCTTTATCTCCCTCGTCAGACAGAGAAATACAACTCCTACTCACCGCTGATTCCTCTGAGGTCACAGAGTATTCTCGTGAGGTGATGCGAACTCAGTACGAGTGGCAATTCATGAACGTGACAGTCATTAACCAAACTGTCAACAAATATGGACTGGATCAAGACATGATCATTTATACAGTAAGTATTACAGCAATGAAGAGGAAAAAAAAAATACATACGTTGGAGCATCCAGTTTTGTTGTCCATCGTCTAGTGCAGGGGTGGCCAACCCTGGTCCTGGAGAGCCACTATCCTTTGTGTTTTAGATGTTTCCCTCTTCAAGGCCACCTGACAGTTGTTATCAGGCGTCTGCAGAGCTTAATGATAGGCTCGTCATCTGAAATGGGTGTTGGAAGAGGGATACATCTAAAACATGCAGGATAGTGGTTCTCCAGGACCAGGGCTGTCCATCCCTGCTCTAGTGTTTTCTAAAGTGAACCACTGTGGCTAAAGTTTTTCATTTTGGCATTTGACCTTTTAGAATGAAAAAAAACCCCAACTTTTAAAAATTTATTTGGACAAGAGAAGAGAGTTGGGAACATGTAACTGATGATGGTTGCACTGATGCTAATGCTTGAAACAGTAAACAAGTAAACCTTTTGAAAGATTTACAAAACAAAATAATTTGTCTTGTTGCAATAATTTCTTAAATCCAACTGCAGAAAAGCTGTTTATCAGGAAAAAAAAATCTGTCTTGTTCAATAAACAAAAGCTTCAAAAATCTGACTCAAAATCTGAGCTGCAGAGACACAGCTCAACTTACTTGATTACAACACCCTGTTAGCATAATATAGCTACATTTGCTAATAGTGCTATTAATTCTTATTGGTTTATATGCTGTCAGGTAGCCTTCTAATTAGACCAGCTAATGCTGTACCGTTCTTGACATTGTAATTATCAAAAAACTAAAAAAAAATTATTCTTATATTCACCGTGTACCGTGTAAGCACTTAAAAAAACAAGACATCCACAGTAAAAATGCAAACTCAGTGCTTTGGAATTGAAGGCTCCAAACCAATCAATGGACGATGGCACAGAAGCTTCATCCACTTCTCATATGCAGGTCATGACCCAAACACAACATACTGTAACGCCATCAGCTGTTCAGATGTAAATGTGCAGGAAATGCAGCCACTTTACCTTCATATATCCATCCACAGATCTACATGAAGAGGAGGTCTATGCTGTACGTCATCAACTTCTTGCTGCCTGTCCTGTTCTTCCTGTGTCTGGACTTGTCCTCCTTCCTGATCTCAGACAGAGGTGGTGAGAAGCTGAGTTTTAAGATCACGGTGCTCCTCGCTGTCACCGTAATGCAGCTTCTTCTCAATGAAATCCTGCCTGCATCATCAAACAGGATCCCACTTATAGGTAAAGAACCATTTTTGAGCTGTCAAGCCTTAAAAACCAACACCTCTATCTAATTAACCAATATTTATTCTCTGTGCTCCTCACAGCCGTCTACTGCATCGGGATTTTTGGGTTCATGTTGCTCAGCCTCCTTGAGACAATTGTAGTGATGTATTTGATTGACAAAGATTCTGAATCCCAAGACAAAGAGGTAGAAAGAGACCAAAGCCTGAATGAGAACTGTGGTGACAAATCTAACAACAAACATGACAAAAGTAATAGTTACTGAAGTTTATATGTGGTGACATTTACATATTCTCAGTGTAGACAGAAGTTCAGTTGAGTTTTTTATTTACTACAGTTATTTGTCCCGTGCATTATTTCAGAGGTGAGAAAATGGTGCCAGTGTTTGTCCAACGTGTCTTCTGATGAAACTCCTGCTGACCTGTTGCTTGAAGATAGAAAGGTGTGGCTGCAATTTGACAAATATATAGACTGATATTTTTTTTGTCTCTGAAATTCTTGATTTTGCTATGAAATAAGCCGTATTGTTTAACCCATAAAGACCCAGTGCTAGTTTTGTGGCAGTTCCCAAATGAATTTTTCTCTCTAGTTACACTTTAAGTGATTTATCACCATGTTATCTTCTGTATTCTTATTTAACTTCTGTATTTTTATTGTTTATTATTTAACCCATAAAGACTCAGTGCTAGTTTTGTGCCAGTTCCAAAATGTTTTTTCTCAAGTGATGTATCACCATTTATTATAATATTATCTTTTCTTTTTCCAGTTTTCACTTTAAATCATGTATTTTCATATATGTATAAAACTGAGAAAACTGAAGAAAAAGTTACTTTTTCAGCAAAAATATCAATAAGTGAATGTAAAATCTAGTGTTTCCATCCACTTTCATTTATCCAACTCCATGGGTTTTACTAACAAATGGGCTCTATGCACAGCTCCACAACTTCCTGAACCTCAGGCAGCTCCTTTATTTCCTGTCTTTCATTATTGGACACACTGAATAATCCAGGTGTGCCTGACCACAGTAGTCACTACAAGAAGTCACAGGCACACTCAGATTAATCAGTGTGTCCAATAATGAAAGACAAGAAATACAGGAGCTGCCTGAGGTTCAGGAAGTTGTGGGGCTGTGCTTAGAGCCCATCAATATTGTAGAAGATGATGTGTTTCCATGTTCACTATGGAGCCTCTGAACATCCAAATGGGTCATATCTGATGACCATGAAAAGATGACAAACTGCGTTTTACACCAGTATTATTTAATTAGTAGAATTAATGGTTCAATAGATATTAAATATTCCAGTTAGCTGTTGGTCGCCAGTGGAGGTTTAGGTCTTTATGGGTTAAGTATTATCAATGAATTAACTACAATCATTTGAACCATTTTTCCAGATGACTGTCAGCAAATCTACAGAGGACACCTACAGACTGGATCAAGTTTCAACTGAACTGAAAGAAATGGAGAAAACTCTGTCTGTGATCTTCACCCGCAATGATGACAAGAGGAAGCCTGGATACTGGACCCAAAAGGCGAAAATAATCAATAGAATTTTCTTCATGTTCTACGTCACATCAGTCATCATGTTTATTATTTGCCTGTTTTCATTTTGGAATGCATAAAAAGCTGGAAACTCTACACATTCAACAAGTACTGATTTTGCTGCAAACAAGACACATTTTTTGAGTCTGTTTGTTGTCAGTTTTTTGCACAAAGAAGCGAAAATGTGAACAAGTTTGTCTTCTTTGTCTATGCCATACAACAAAATCCATGTACACTGAAGCATGCAAAGAAGCATGTATAAACTGAATGTTATACTACATATCGTAATCATATAATAATATCCATAGTAGTATTAGAGGTATATCATAGGATTTTTATGGCTGCAAAATAATGAAAAATTCCCTAAGATTGGGTAAAACAGGAATTATTATTATTATTATTATTATTATTATTATTATTATTATTATTATTATTATTATTATTATAGGATTATTATTATTAAGGATTATGGCATTTTTTGTCTTTTTTTCTTTTTGTTTTGTTTATTGCTAATGTCTGAGTGTGTTTTTGCTAATGTAAATTGTGATTTTTTTCTTTCTTTTTTTAATGGACCACTGGAAGAATAGCGGCACCTTGCGGCTACTAAAAGTGGCTCCAGATAAATAATAAATAAATAGATAATAATAATAATTTTTTGTAATCCCAAAGTGATGGAAGTGTAGTATTGTTACAGGACAAGGACAGCTTCCATTTCACCCAAATATACACATAATACCTTTTATTCTATTCAGTAAAAGTCTCTACCATATACAGTGTTGCCACTGCTGTGATTTATTCTTTAGAGATAAAGTGTAGCTGGGACTCAGTATGTAATCACTGTACCTCGTCAAAGATGATTACTGAAGTGTATAAATAACAATAACAAGAGGAATGTGTCTAATGTAACATCCAGTGGTCACTTGGAAACTTTTGACACTTTCTCCACCTCCACACCTTCAAGTGATGTTCCAATGTTTCCCTCATAAATAAAAAAAACGGAAAAAAAAAACCAAGAAGAAAAAAGATCAAAATCCAATAAAATTATGTAGGTGAGACAAAAAACTCAAGAGGTTTATAAAATTAGTTCATGAACAAGACAATAACCAAATAAGATACAAGTGAATGACAATAAATATAGATATAAATAAAGGAGATTGAAAAGTGCTGTGTGTCTATCGAGTTATGAGTATGGATGACAAAGTGAGATTTTAAGAAAATACATGTATGTAGTGTGTGTGAACAAGGTCTTAATGTTACATAGGAAAAAAAGGTCACCAAGGTGTACATTTACATTTTTTACCTCTACATTGTGTTCATTTTTGTCAACAGAAGTGTTTACATTCTGCAAATCCACTGCTAGCTGATGCATCTAATTTTTTTTTTGTTTGTTTTTTTTTGTTTTGTTTTTTTTGCTCAAAGTGTGGGCGGTCTCTCTAATAGTGTCAGTCTGTATCATGTGTCTGCTTACAGAATATTGTATCGATACCTCTAAGTGTTGGTTAGTTTCTGCTTTCGTTAGAAATAGAAAACAGGGCTCTATTTTCCCAGGCGGTGGATATTCACTGATGATGTTTACCAGTTTCCTCTTACTGTTTTTCCTCACAGGTAGGCAATTTTGTTACTAACCTGCTCCACCAAAAAAAAGTTGTTTTTTTTTAAATAACAAAATTACTTCTATTGTTTATAGTTCAGTCAGACATTTCAGATTCCCTGAACCTGAAAATTCATTACGTACAACAGAATAGTGACCTGCATGGTTCTTTCTGGTTTTATTTCACAATAATGATGGGCTTATTGTGCTGTATCGCATTTATTACATAGAAGTTTACTAAAGAAATCAATTAATTGACAAAAAAAAAAAAAAAAAAAAACGATATGAAAATGAAATGAAATTTTGATTGATAGTTTGATGTCTTCTTCTTCTTTGTTAAAGTCTGTTAGATTCTACACTTGGAGCAGTGTATATATTAGCATAGTGTGTTATAGATATATACATCTGTAAAATAGAAATAAAGGACCATGATGGACCAATCATAGCTGAGAATTAAAGAAAAGACAGAAAAGCAGATGAAAGTGGTACAGATAATTGGGACATTGGGAACTGCTGTGACTGATTCCGCCTTTTATCCAATGCTGTGGGTTCTGTTCTCCCCATTAAATGTCTTTAATGGACTCATGAGACGATCACCACAGGCCTGATTACACCAAATGTATAATGTTTTTCTGTGACCAAGAGTCAGATTTCAGTGCAGATATTTGTTTGTTAGTGCTGAGACTGAAAGACTGAAATCAGAAAAAATTAATTAAAGGTACATGTACATTTCTGCTGCAGATGGGGTGTTCAGTAAGACAAACTGCACTTATCAGGATGTCTTGAATCACCTGAACCTGTTCACAAACAATGACCTGTTCATCATGACCCGGCCTGTTAAAGACTATACACAGGCCTTAGAAGTTAGCCTCGACTTAGCGCTGTATGCCATTCTAGATGTGGTAAGTAATTCAAACTTAACACGGCAAAGATTGTTTAGCTGTGAGACTTGAACCATTGTCAGACATGTTGTAAAACAGTTTTTGCAAGAGAAAAGCCAGTGTTTAACTCATCTTTAATTTATCGTCATTCAGCACATGTATATTTTCAAAGGGTTTCCATTTATTGCCTTTTTATTGTGCGTTTTTTGGGGGGTGCACTATTATGATTCTTATATGTCACATCTAAATTCATGGGTAAAATTTGAAGTTTTCATTTTAGGTGACCCAGATTATTTCCAACTAGTACCCAAACACCAAAAATGTCTTTCAGTTTTAAGTATTACATATTTTTGTCTTTTCTCACAAAGTTCTTTTCTTGTATTTTTAGCAAGAGACTGAGCAGAAATTTGTTCCCTATGTTTGGATTTTTATGGTGAGTTCAATGAGTTATCACTGATCTCAAAGAATAATATACTTTATTTAAGCCATGTTGGGGTTTTTTCTCTCCATAGAGCTGGAAAAATGACCATATTTTATGGGAACCAGATGAATTTTGTGGGATTTCAAACATTACTATTCCCACTGATGTACTGTGGAAGCCCGATATAACTATTGAAGAGATGTAAGTTGGACATATATGTATCCAAAATGACTTAGAAATGATAAAATTTTAGTAATTTAATTGCTATCCCATTTTTCCAATGATTTCTAACATGTACATTCTAAATACTTGATCCACTGGTTTCTTATGTCTACATCCTTGTTGTGCAGATATGTTTGTGTCTTATACATGTGTGTTATAATGCAGGATAGAGAAGGACAAGGCTCCTCCAAGTCCATATCTCATCATTTTCAGCGGAGGTCTAGTTGCCCTTAAAAATGATCAGGTTCTGGTCAGCACCTGCAGGATGCACGTTTACAAATTTCCCTTCGACACACAAAGTTGCACTCTTTCATTCAAGTCAGTCGTCCACTCTGGTGAGATTCTCCTGTTTAATTTCAGTGTTTACATCCTAGACTTGTTAGTTCCCTATGAAGCATCCAGACCCCTGAGGTCATCAGGGATGGGTGTACTGTGTGTTCCCAAAATCAGAACTGAACAAAGTGAAGCAGCATTCAGTTATTCTGCTTCTCACCTGTGGAACAAACTTTGTGAATATCTGAGGTCTGCTCAAACTGTTAGCTCATTTAAATCAGGCCTGAAAACATTATTGTTTGCTGCAGTTTTCTCTTAAACTCTTAAATAATGTCTTTTAAATTAACTTTAAAATCGCATTTTATTGCTGATGGTTTTAATGTCTGTTTTAATGATAATGTTTTTAATATAATTAATGTCTTTTATTTAAACTTTCTCTCATCTTAAATGTATTTTATGCCTCTCCTGTGATGCTTTTATGCTTTATGTAAAGCACTTTGAATTGTCCTGTACATGAAATGTGCTTTACAAATAAACTTGCCTTGCCTTTACGGGCCTTCTATTTGGTAAAGTTTTAACATGTGCTTAAATAACACTTCAAAAAGACTATCACTAATTTGTCATTGTGGTTATAAGCCTTGGTTTTATGTTTATTTCCCACCTCAGACAGAGAGCTACGACTCCTCCTCTCTGCTAATTCTGCTGAAGTCACAGAGTATTCTCGTGAGGTGATGCGAACCCAGTACGAGTGGCTCTTCATCAACATGACAGTCGCTAACCAAACTGTCAACAAATATGGACTAGACCAAGACATAATCATTTATACTGTAAGTACTAATATTGTCCTTTTCACTATCTCTGGCTGAATCTGATTAAACACTTACAATGAAGCGCAAATCAAGATTCAAGATTTTTATTTCAGTACATATGAATTCTTGCACAGGACTCATCTGGAGTCAGGAGAAAAAGCCACAGAGAAAATGTATAGTCTTAAATAAAAATGACTTAAAATACTACACAAGAATAACAAAAAAAAAAAAAAAAAAAAAATAGAGAAATATGATAAATTATAAAGGCTGCAATTAAAGTGTGAAAAGACAAAAAGTGTTTCATTGAGGAAAACATAGACATTGTGAACATTTTAGTAACAGAAAATTCTGGGGGATGTTGCACTTATCCAGAAATATAGCAAATTTTGAGCATAACATTGTATGAGAGGTGGAGTAAGGTACTAAGGGGTTATTGCACAGGCTATTCACATTTAGTTTTTTCAATCAGTTTCACTGTGGCAGGGAAACATTTTTAATTTACTACATTTCTCTTTAGTTGGGGATTATTATTATTCAGTCAAAGTGATTTGAGTTTTATATCACTTGTCCAGTATCACGAATTTGCCTAAATGGGCTTCATTCAATCTGTACAATCCATGTCCTTATTCTTTTGAAACTTTAAGAAAATGTCTCCAAAAAAAAGAAAAAAAATGTCTCAAGAATTTATGAAATAAGCTGATCATGGTTCAAATTTAATAATTAGACAGCTTTGTCTGCTTTTTCCTTCAGTGAATTTGATAATATAAAGCTTTATGAAGCTTTATGAAGCTATTTGAGCTACACATCAGTGGCAAATCAGTTCCATCATCATTCATTGAGTAGATTGATAGTTTTGTTGCTACAGATGTGAAATTTTACCCATTAAGAGTAAAATGGTGGAAAAAAATATTTTAAAAATTCATAAAAAATTAAAACTTTGACCTACTTTTCCCAAAATGTAATGTCATCTATTCTGAGTCACTGGCAATCTATAAACCAAATTTGGTTTGAATTCACTCAATAATTTTGCTGCTAGAGTGTTAACAAACAAATACACCGAACCACAAACAATACCCCTCGCCTCCCCTTCAGGGGGCAATTTAATAATTTGTCAATAGAAGTTTCACCAGCATGTAACTGACATGAAGTCAGTGATTTTACACATGAAGATACTGTTTCACACTGTGGTTATTGTCTCTTTTGGTGATGCCCATCTAATGGTGCAGCTACATGTTATGTGACTGAAGACCAGACCTGTTCAGTATACAAACCTCCCCAAAAGGCTAACATGAGTAGTTGTATTTAGCTGTCTAGAAACATCTTTCAGCAGCAGAATTGGCTCATTAAAAAACAATATGCAGCTTCAAACTGCAAGTCCATCCATAAAACAGACTTCAATAGACTTCACACAAGCACACACAAACCTTACATGTATTCAAACATCCTTCCACAGATCGAAATGAAGAGGAGGTCTATGCTGTACGTCGTCAACTTCTTGCTGCCAGTCCTGTTCTTCCTCTGTCTGGACTTGTCCTCCTTCCTGATCTCAGACAGAGGAGGCGAGAAGCTGAGTTTCAAGATCACGGTGCTGCTCGCTGTCACCGTGATGCAGCTTCTTCTCAATGAAATCCTTCCTGCATCATCAAACAGGATCCCACTTATAGGTAAAAGACCGGTTTTGAGCTGTCAAGTCATAAAAAGCAGCACATACACATGTTAAACCAGTATCTATTCTCTGTGCTTCTCACAGCTGTCTACTGCATTGGCATTTTTGGGCTGATGTTGCTCAGCCTCCTGGAGACGACTGTGGTGAAGTATCTGATTGAGAAAGACTATGAGTTCCAAAACAAAGAGGTAGACAGAGACCCGATCCAGAGTGAGGACTGTGGTGACCAATCAACCTATAACCATCATAAACGTAAAATTTACTGCTATTTAAATGTGGTGATTTAAACAGAAAATACAGATTTGTAGATCCTTTTCAATAAAGCAAATTTATATTGGCCAGAATTCCATTTGTGAACTATAATAAAAGAGGTGAATACTTTTTTTTTTTTAAATAAATGCTTTACATCTAAGTTTATTGATTGAAATATGTTGTACTGAAGCCATTTATGTCTCACTCAGCGAAGAGATGGTGTCGATGTTTATGTGACGTGTCTTCTGATGACACTCCATCTGAACTACTTGCGGACCAAAAGGTATGGATTAAGTTAAGAGAGTTGATGAAAACTGACAAAAATATTTTATTTTATTTTATTTTTTTTGCCTTGTCTCTTAGATTCTTGATTCAGATTCAGCATTTAACAAAAGGGTTATGAACTCCTCTCCTAATTTCATTGTACACACAATGCCAAAAAAGGCTGTTCTATTCTATTCTATTCTATTCTATTCTATTCTATTCTATTCTATTCTATTCTATTCTATTCTAAAAACTTCTTACAAGTACATTTGATGTGACTGAACCAACTCTGATCACAATAAGTGGATAAGAATCTTATTCAAGTCTTATCTTTATGGTTATATGAATTAACCGCAGTCTGCTAAATTTTTCCTGCAGATCATCGTCAGCCAACCCACAGAGGAGTACCAATCCCTGGAAAAGGTTTCAACCGAGCTGAGGGAACTGCAAAAAACACTGTCTTTAATCATCAACCGCAGCAGTGAAGAGGAGAAACCTGGCTACTGGACCCAGGTCACAAAAACAATCAACAAAATTTTCTTTATATTCTACATCCTAGCAGTCAGTGTGTTTGTAATTGTGATGTGCTTATTGTGGAGTGAGTAAAGAGCTGCGACGTGGAAACTCATCACTGTTTGTCCAAGAAAAATAAGTTATGTCATAAACGGCTTTTGCAAAACATAAAAAAGTCTCATTTCATTATACAATGCACGTGGAGTGAATCTAACAACAGCATGTAAGTGAAACCAAAGTTGTAAGTTCCTAAATGTTGTATCGTAACTGTTTAATATGTACAAAGTCTAAGTAACATTTGGATGAGAATTTCACTTGTAGCAACATTCACTTGGACACGAAGATGAAGCAGTGGGAGGTACTAATATTAAATTCATCTAAGGTGATCAACAGTCACTCTTAGTCAGTTTCAGTTTCTCAGGAGTTTCAGTTTTATGAGTCCGTCATCTTCACTTCCTCATGTTGGATGAGGAATTGTCAAATTGGTCTATACTATGAAGTTTGCTCGCTCCCTTGCGACATGAACAATTTTGGAGCTGACAACACATTAAAATAGTATGTTTCGACACAGATTTGGTTCTTTATTCTGCAATTAAATGCCAGGATTCTCCTTCCCATATGCAAATACTTGGTCCAAACAAGACCTCTCACACCATCGCTGCATCTTTGGGTTCAAGACAACTCAGATTTTTGAAAGTTTTTTGTCCTTAATCCAGAATGATAATGGTTCAGCTCGACATTTGTCTTGCCTTTCTAGTGTGAAGCGTTGAGAATATATTTAAGGTGATTGTCACTGCATCATGTGATGTTATTCTCTATCTGTCCTCTGTTAAAATAGCCTCCAAGTGAAGACTGCATGTTTCTCACTGCGAATTGTGAACTGGAATCCCAAAGATCAATAAAGTGACATTTAACCAAAAAAAAAAAAAAAATGGTTTAATGACTTTCATTAAGTTCATTCAAAGTCTTCGGCTCACAGGGTGAATTCAGGTATATTGGGATATCAGGAAATCTGGGACAGCTACCCTCTGCTCTCAAGTGTTGTCAAAGAAATTAGTGCTGAGATCTTGTGTGTAAAAAGTAGTATGAAATAATTTATATCCAGCTTTAAATATAAAGTTGACCCAAAGTGACCCAAAGAGCTTCAGCATGACTTTAATATTAGGATATAAGATGATCTACAAGGATGTATGATATAAAAATGTTGTTAACTAAATAGTATTTAGAAGTTCTGTGCATTTTGTAGCATATTTCACATAAACTGGGATAATGTAAAAGGTGGTTTTAAATGAAACATAACACTAGTGCATCCACATGACCTGTTAAAAAAGATGCACTTCTAATCTATAGCAAACCCAAAACCACACAAATGAACCAGGCTTTTAATGATTTATGAATGAAGTTAAAATATATGCTAATCCCCCCAAATAATGGGGAACAGTAAGCCTTAAAACTAATCAAATTGGGTGTTTGATATTGTCAGTAATATTTATATCTTGCTTTTGTACTTGTGATTCTTTGTTTGTCCCTCAATAGGGAAATTTGCAGTGCTACAATCGCATAGTAATATTAAAAAAAAAGGATTAAATTAAGAAATATTAAAAAGTACTAAAAATTATACAATAGATAAATAAAATATAATAATCGAAAACTTTTACATTTGTTTTATTTTTAAACTATAATGTATAATCTGTTATAAAAGAGGGACCTCTGCCAGGGGGTATACACATACAAATCAACTAAAAACATAAATAAAATGAATACACATAAAGCCTGAGGAAAATAATACAATCATTACATTAAGTCATGCCAAATTTATCAAAAATATAAATTGTTTTGCTTGCCTTTTTGTTTTCTACGCTTCTACTTGTATTGCCAAAATGAATAATTTCTTGTCTAAAATGTTAGAAACTGAGTTTGCATTCTTTCCATTTCTTCTTGTGGAAGCGCCCTTTTCTTAATAACAAAATTAATTGAATAAAGAAAACACAGTAGAAAAATGTCTTTTTGTCTTACTTGTTGTCTGTTCTGTTCATACACTCTCTGTAGTGCAATGTTTTTCAACCTTGGGGTCAGGACCCCACGTGGGGTAGCCTAGAATTCAAATGGGGTCACCTGAAATTTCTGGTAATTGCTAAAAAAAAATAAAATAAAATAAAATATAATAATAATAATAATAATAATAATAATAATAATAATAATAATAATAATAATAACTTGATAATGAAAAATATATGGTGAGTTGAGAGAGACAATCAAAATACATAATAGACATGACAAACTGTGAAGCTGAAACTGAAGCACTGTGGTACTGTTTATCTGTCAAATGTTCATTGTGGATGGTTTAAGATGCTGCAGCTCTTTCATAATTCATAGTTTGAGTTACTGATTTTTCAATATTAATTTGCAGCCTTGTAAATACAAGCTCGACTGACTGTACATATCTTGACCAAGGAAAATAAAATTCTCACTTTGTGCAGTAATCTACACCTGGCTTTTCTGCTTCTGTCCATAATAATATACATTATATAGCCTAAATGTCATCTAAAATTACCATTTATTTGCAACATAGTATAGCAAACTATTACATGATCCAAAACAAATTTTTTTTAGCAAAAATAAATAAATAAATAAATAAAAGTCTCCGTTTTGAATATGTGGGGGTCGCCAGAAAATTGATATTAAAATGGGGACATGAGTGGACCACTGCTGTAGTGGTTGTGGTTGGTGTGCTGTCTCCTCCTCTGCAGCAGGGGGCGCTGCTGTCATCACCGTCTCTTTGCTCTGGTTCAATCAGTGACGTGGATTTTCATTGAGTCAGTCACTGCTGCCAAAATTACAAACTCGTTAGACGTTTTCCACCAACTTTCTTCACATTCGGGCCTTGGACCACTAATTTTCCTGGAGTTACTACTCTACTGACCCTGTTTCGTCGTTGCTTTTGTACCAGGTGAGTAACGGACCGTAACATTGTTGTTTCTGCGGGTTAAAAGTAGCCTTTCTGTGGCATAAACTGTTAGAATGGGTTCGTGTTAGTATGTTAAGCGATTTTAATGTGTGTTTGTTGTTGTCTTCGTGTGCAGAGGACAACAGAATGAGTAAAAACAGCAAAGTCTTAAACCTGAAGGATAAAATAAACGGGAATGAAGTGGACCTCAGCCTGTGTAATCTTACCGAGGTTCCAGTCAGAGAACTGGTGAGTAACTCATCATGTCTGGGTTTCAGTATTTATAACTTAGCTTTAACTTTAACCTTTAACTTATGTTCCATTCAACTTTGACCCGTTTTGAAGTTAAATAAGAAGCGTAGGTTTAATTTAGTTCAATCAAGTCCTCACCAAAGGCCTCCTGAACATGTTGATCATGTTGGAAAATACATCTGTATTATATGTGCTGTGAGCCAAAGTTAACAGGAATTATGCATTTTTAAAGTAAAGACACTTATTGTCAATGTTGCCAAAAATGATAACCTAGCACAGATAACAGTAATCAAATCCAATACAAATCCTCTAATAATATTGCCGAAGAAAAGTTAGTTTGTGCTTTAAAAAACATACTCAAAGAAGTAAACTGGGTCTAAGTTTATGTAATACAGTACATACAGTATCTAAATAAATGTGTGTATATATATAGGTTATAGTTGTGGCAGGTGAAATATTTTGCTGTATGATAAATAATGTGGTTTAGTTTGTTTTTTTTTAATGAATGGAAATCTGACATGCAAACACTAAGAGTATGAATTCTTTTAACATAATATTAATGTTAAACAGAAGACTTTCAGTTTACATAGCTGAATAACTTGATAAATATACTTTAATATCTCACACTAAACTGACCCATGGTATGATTTGTCCACCAGGCTGCAGTCACCAAAGCGACCGTCCTGGATTTATCCTGCAACAACATCATCTCGCTTCCTGTGAGTACAAATACAGTCTCCCTGTCCTGTAAGTTCTAACACAGCGACTGTTTTTAAGGTGATGTGAATTGGCTTTACCTATCATGATAGAGTTTTTTAAGGCTAAGCTGGTATGTTAGAAAATTATTCAGCTCAATCAAGAAACATCATGGAATTGTAGGAATTGGGAGCTTTCATACAAGAGCAGTGATAAAATATGAGATGAAAAGAACTAGAAGTTTAGAATATTGTTTTTTGTATTAGGTGTTTTAAATACATTTTTTAACAGAAAAATGACATGATACAACTTTGTAATAAACACACCAAAATGTAAGGAGATGAATGCAGAGAAATGTTTATACTATTGGTTGTAGATGAGCCAGTAGTCACCTAGATGGTATTAAAAGCTGAAGTTTCTGCATGACTTTGTTATAAATTCTTTTCTCGGTTTAAATAAAGAGCACGTCATGAAATCACTGTATGAATGTGTGAGGAAAGCTTTATTTCTAGACATAATAAAGGTATTTCACCATTTTAAGGAAATGTAGATTCTTGACTCCATCAGTGTTACTCCAACAGAAGGGTATGGTTCAGTCTTTTTTGAGTCATTTTCTAACTCTACTCATCCTGCAGATTTTTGAGCTTTGTCATTGTGTTGTACAAACTGAGTTACGGTTATACTGATATTGAGTGTGTTCTTTATATAGCCAGAGTTCTGTAACCTGACCCATTTGGTTAAACTGGACCTGAATAAAAACCAGCTAACCAGCCTGCCAGATAACCTGGGGAACCTGGTCAACCTTCAGCACCTGGATTTGTTCGGCAACAAACTGACGGTCCTGCCTGTCAGTTTCTCTCAGCTCAGGGTAAGAACCAGACCAGCCCATAGTTTATCAAACAGTCTGGCCTGAATGAAACAGACCTACAGCATATCTGTAAAATCAATACTGTTAAGTACTTGTGCTTGGTTTAATTAATATCACTCAAAAACCACTCTGGCCTAATATCTTTGTTAATTTTCTTTTTTCTTTTTGATTGACACTAGAATTGTTTAGAGGGCTTAAGGACTATTCAGCTGTAATGATTAATCTGTTAGTTGTTTTTTATTAATCTCCAACTATTCTGATAATTAGTTTATCTGCTTCTGATTCCAGTTTTGAAATATTTTTTTGTTTCCTACAGTAAACCACATATCTTTTGGTTGTGAACCAAGTTGAACCAATATGAAGTTATCATATTGATCTCTTGGAAGCAATGACTCACCATGTAACAGTACAATGTAATTAATTAATTAAGCAAATAAGATTGAATTAAAAAAAATACAGTAATGAAGACTCAAATTTACTGCTCCAAGATACAGGTGCAATGTATAATTTCCAAAGATTAAGAGAGATAATTTTTAGGGATACGTATTAGTCCTAGTGATGATTAAATTCTATTCCATGTATGTATGTGGAGCCAGGGACCCTTCCACTGTGTCCCTGGAGGAAATCTGAACAATGGTTAATGTTATAAGTGTCATCTTATGTGTGACTGTTACCATTTATGCATGTGATGTTTGATCATTTAAAAGATAATTTTACAAGTCAAAGGTTGTGGTTCAGATGGTATGTAAACTTCTAGTTTTGTGTGAAACTGCTCAGTGGACTGCATCTCTCATCATGCGAAAAAAGTCTTAAAAGAAGTGGAAAATCACTGACTAACATCATACTTGTAAATGATCACAAATGACTGCAATACAATATTTTTTCAGAAGTGAGGTCCCATGGGGCTCAACTCGAAGGGATAGAACTCAGTTCTCCATACAGTTTCTTTTGTCATCCTTTGGCGTTATTAATATCTGTTTCATTTGATCTGTTTTTGTTTGTCCCCCCAGAGTCTGAAGTGGTTGGATCTAAAGGATAACCCACTAGAGGCCAATTTGGCGAAAGCAGCAGGAGACTGTTTGGATGAGAAGCAATGCAAACAGTGTGCCTCCAAAGTAAGAACACAAGAAGGATGAAGAAACAATTTCAGGCATTATTCAGAAGCAGTACAGTATCTTTAAAGTCTGTTTCCTTGAAGGTTCTGCAGCATATGAGAGCTATACAAGAAGAAGTTGATCGTGCGAGAGAGAAGCGCCTCTTGAGGGAAAAAGGTGGGTATCAGGACCAAATGTGTTGAGTGAATTGCATTTTACTGTAGTGCTCTAACATGTAGCCTTATTCGAGGTCTGGCAGCAACCTGCCACTAATCTATCTGTAACAAGAGAAAAATACAAAATAAGATCTTTATCTTCATTTATATTGCATTTCCCAGTGAGACCCATAACGCAGGAGAGGCTGAGATTTGTTTTTTATTTTTTTGATTTAGTCTTCGTAAAACCAGACAATAATAGCCTGTCATGTATTTTGCTGTGCACAATGGGATATTAAAGCAAAAGCCAGCTTTTTTGTCTGATAGTGTCCAAATGGAGATAAGGTGTGTCTGCATAATGTATTGAAATCATATGAGAATTGCAAACACATTTTCTTCTTTCCTAAATCAGAGCTGGAGAGAAAAAAGGAAGCAAAGCAGAGGGAGAGGGAAGCCAGAGAGAAGGAGGCTCGTAAACGGGAGAAGGCGGAGGAGAAGGAGAAGAGGAGGAAAGAATACAATGCTCAGATGGCAGCCTTAGCAGCACAAGAGCAACAGAAGAAGAAGAACGAAGAGAAGAAGAAAAAGAATGGACAGGCAGCAGGTAAAGGTACAGCTGACTCACCTAAGCTACACTCTCCTTTGTGTCTCTATACATCACAACACACAGTAGCAGACGAACACACCTCCACTGGAAGGGAAAACAATCAGTGCAAATTCCAGCCACTGGCAGTGTAGCAGAGATTTTGTGATTTTAAGACGCCATTATGAACACTAACCCTTCAACACTAGATAAGAAAACTCATTAACATGTCTTCAGTGTAACAGTGTACAACAGGCATAATCTGCAAGCATTTATCTAGTTCTGTCCACTGTTTCACCCATTGTCACGAGAATAACCAGAAAAAAATGCAATTTGTTGTTCTTCACTGTCAGGAACAATGTGAAATGCCAGTTTGATTCATCATGTGTGAGATGTATCCCTGGCAAGACAGTCAGGTGTGAAAGCTTCTAGTGATTGGAAACAAATTTTAGGGAAATGTGTTTCTATGATTTCTACACTGAAATAGGAGACAGCTTCATCATTTATACAGGCTTTAGCTAGTTTCTGTTGAAGGTAACACTGACCAAGACCTGAAACATGAATAAATTTATGTCTTGAACTATCTATAACCACTATTTTTACAAAATGTATCCTTATGGTAACTACTAATTTGAAGCAAATAATTGTATTTGCTACTAGGTAGATGAAAATAATTCCACTTGTTTTTGAAAGAAAAAAGAAAACTAGTTTTACAGTCGTGTATGGTCCAAATGGAGCCAGATGTAGAAAGACGTCATACATTAGGTGTCAGAAAACTAAGATCAGCTTTCTTTTATACAGTCAGATGTAGTTGGCTGAGGCACCTGCAAACATAGCTTTCTGATTTATGCACATTCTACCGTAAGATAAGTGGCCTCTTGTAAAACTACTCTAGATTGCCAAGTATCTGGATCCCAGATTTTTCTTGTTTCATGCCGGTGCCTTATGTTTTATCACCTTTATCCTTTTTTGTCTACCCTTTTCATTTAGACAGCTTATAAAGATTTTTCTACTCATTACTGGTGTTCTGGAAATTACCCAAATGACAAGGAGGCACTTCTGTGTCATCAGTGAATGATTGTTTTTGGAGGTTTTTACCCTCTGGTGTAGACCGTATTTAATTACTCTATATCCAACCAGTCTTTATTAAAATCAAGAAATTCAAACAAATTCTCATATTTGTGAATGTGGAACTTGCAGCTCTAAATAGACCGTTTCCTGATTAAGTTTTGCTAATGTCACTCTTTACATTTTCAGTGAATAAAAAGGCTGTGGTGGAATCGCCGCCGAAACCCAAACGATCGCTCCTTGGCCTGATGCTGAAGCTTCTCCTCCTCCTGCTGCTGGGATTGGTGGGAGTCGCAGCCACATGTCGCTTCACTGACCTGCAGAAAGAAGCCATGTGCGTGCCAGTCAACACGGCGGTGAATGACGGCATTTCCTGGGCCAAACAGCAGGAGGTTGTAGTCCGACAACTGGTCCAGAACCTGTCGTCTGCAGCCAAGGAGTTTCTTGACTCAACACAAACATCTAAGAACTAAATGTCCTTTCATATCCACAACTGCAGGTTTTCCACGCTTACCTGTGTATCCTGGGAATTCTTCTTATTTTTATAATGTGCTAAAATCATATGTGTCATTGGGATGGGCATTCCTGCTTCCCCACACCCTGTTCTGTGGTGCTGGGAGGTGAAGTTTGTACAGATGGACGAGGAGGGATAGATATAGATCAAAAATCATCTTAAATTCCTATGGAATTGTTGCTCTTGTGCCCTCTGGAGTCTGTTTTTAAGAAAAATCATCTTAATGTCACCCTGTTTATCATGTTGTGCACTTGGACAAGCACTGAGGCCAGTGTGTGTCACAGTGCATCACATGGAGCGTGGGTTGTTCAGGTGGCCCTGTCTGTGCTGCACTGGAGTGTAAAATCGTGCTAAATGACAGAGTTGTGCATCAGCCGGTGTTAATGCAGCAGTCTGAGCATGTGCTATGAGTCTGATTATACACTGAACTTGTCTCTGGCTTTTATAGTCTTCAATCACATCGCAATAGAGCCCAGCCAATCAGCATTTTACTACAGAAAGATGGCTGACAAAAATGCCAAAGATTTGTCTCAAGTTGGTTTAGGTTTTTTAAAGTGGAGTTTCATGTATTAGCTGCAGCAGATGGTGGTCAGTAATGAGCAGCTGTGGACTGGGGCAGTGGCAAACGTATGTCAGCCAATAAAAAATAAATAACACCAGTCTTACAGTACCGTGTTAACAATATTTCCATCACTTTATGTTGTGTCAAACAGCTTTTTCCTGAAGACTCCTGTTACAAAAATACTAATTTTCCCTTGCAAGAATACAGGCACTGCTACATCCATCACTTTGTTAGTTTGGATTTGAACTAATTTCACATATTAACCAGGGCTGTCAAAATTAACGCAGTAACGCAGATTAATCCATCATCATGATTAATCTGATTTAAAAATTTTAATGCAATTAACCCATCTGCAGTGCAGAATGACTCTGAAAATCAGTTTGCCCTACTAAAGTTATTGTCGTGCATGAACAAATGGGCAGTTAATCCGGTAGTGACAGGCAGTAGAACCAACCCATAAAGATGGAAGACACAAAACAGCACGTTGGGCCTCTGTATGGGAAATATGAGGACAAAAAAACCAAGACGGAACAATCGATCGACATTATTATACATACTCTGCAGGAAGGAGTTTTCTTTTCACTGAAGCACTTAAGTCTGTTTGCTCATGCAAAATTAAACACAGTTAATATAGATTAAAAATGAATATTTAATTGTGATTAACCAAAATTAATCCACAGCAACACTGATTAATATGATTAAAAATTTTAATCGTTTGACAGCACTAATTTTAACAAACACAGACTGAGGTAGTGGTAGAACAACTCTCTTGCTGTATGATGTAAAATTCCTGTTTGTCAAAGGAATCCTGTCATTTTAAGGAATGCCACACAGTGGTCAGACAAGATGAAAAGGTGAAAATACACATTGATATTGTCAGTTTTTGGGTGCTTTACATACTTGAACTGACATTTTAGGTAGCTTCTTGCTGCTAGTCCTATTATCCATGTCAGCCTCCTGTCTGCTTCATCGCTATGTTGACCATCATTTACTGCAGATAAACAATGACTTTGGTTAAATAAATACAACCATACTTTAAAAAACCTGAACTTTCCCTTTAGTATAGATTACAAAGTGTTTTGTCATTTTATTGTTTCAAAGTTAAAGAGCCAAAAAACTATATTTCCTGTTTTGGGATGAAATTTAAAGGACCATTGTGTAAATGGAATATAAGATTAATAACCTATAACTACAAATCATTTTGTTTTTATTATTTGTTCCACATAATCAGCCATGGGATTTCTTACACACTTTGAAAGGAAGAAATGAGTTGGTTGCAATGTCACCACTAGATGACACTAAATATCACACACTGGTCCTTAAAGGTACTGTTCTAAAGATGTAAAACATGAGGTTGTTATCACATTTTGAACATACTTACCTGTATTTATGGACCTCAGATGTGCTGTTTTGGTGAGACTCTAACAGAAACTGATATGGATTTATTTATTCTGCTTTCTCACTGGTCTAACTTGTTCTGGGCTCTGGGACGTCCATGTTTAAGAAGCTGCTTTAGTGGTCTGCTGCACTGGTTCCTGTACACCTTGGTCCATGGTCAAACATCATCAGCATCAATAAATGGCTATGCACTGCAACAAATGTCCAGACTGTATCTATACAAAGGAATCATTGTTGTAATTGAATCTACAGTTCTTGTTCTGGTTCTAAGTGACAGGACTTAAATAAATTAAAAATAATCATAAGATACATAAAGTAAAGCACAGTGCAGGGCTTACAATTGCTACAAGTACAGATCGAACCTGCAACATGTATTGAACAGAACTAGGTCTACCAAAAATGTGCTGTACACTGAACTCCTCTGTTCAATTACCAGCTATAGTTAGATTAAATGCCCAGTTGTAAATGGAACAGTCATATTCCCGGATGAAATTAGGTTCTTAAAAATGAAACTGAACATCTGTGTTCAGCTGTGCTCTTCAAAAATCATGATAGTTTTACTTAGCAGCACAAACAGATGTATTGCAAATGACTGAATAAAATCCATTTCCTGATCATTACATGTATTAGTGACATCCATTAAACAGTGATCAATGCCACTTGAAAACGTTAATGTGCAACAGTTATTTAATGACTGTAAAACGAAACGTCAACAGCGTACTATGATGGCGAGAGTGACCGCAGCTGCCATTAGCATAATCAAATAACGCATGTAACTTGAAAGCTTAAAATTTGCCACTGACAGATGGTGCAGAAAAGGAATCACTCTTGAGATAGTAATGTTTTCATTTGATGAAAGCTACATTTCACTTAAAACAACTCACATAAAGGTCTTCCAAAGCCTATTAAAACGGAATCCATCAGACTGTAAGTGAGCCACTCACTGACATGCAATGTGTGATACGTCACATAACTTATAATAAATTAGAATTGCCACCTCACTGTGTCAGTTTACATCCCTGTCTGACATGACTCATAACATCTACAGAGAAGAATTTGAAGGAATTTAATAAAAATGTAATATATGGAAAAAGGTTTGATTCCAGTGGGAAACATGTCGTCTTCACCTATAGATTATTATTACAATATCAAAATTAGCCTATCAATTCTTGCGTTAAGGTCAAAATCATGCGGTCACAGTTACCTTTGACTACCTAAATATGTGTTCATTCAAGCAGGCATTTGTGCTGAGTTTTGAAACCTGAATCGAGTCAAACAATTTTTTTTTTTTTATCCACTTCAAACTTTAATATTATAATCACAGACTTTAGCATCACAATCAGTTTAACCCACTATCACACCTGACAACAAATACACAAGGAATTTGGCTTCTTCTGTGAAGGAACATGATTGTGTGATGCCGAAAGTAAAATAAAGCTTGTTTTTGTAAAGAAAATTACCTAAATCTCCTTATGATGGCTCTATTCTATGGTTTGTAGAGCATAATGATGACTTTGAAGAGATTTCATTCATTTTATGGGTATTTTAATGGGCAATTAAAAACAAAAAAAGATGAAACTTCTTAAATATACCACTTGTTCTAATAATTTTGGCCAGCACTATACATCAACTGAATTCCCTTGAGGAGATTATGTTAAAGTTCATATCATCTCCCATGTGTTTGCATTGTAAAGGTAACACAGATCACAAAGTGCTGTCCAATTCCTTTTTAACCCATTCAACTCTTTCACTGAACACTTACCAGCTGACTTTAGTTAAAACTATGGAAATCTACTGATAGTCAAACTGTCGCAAATTTATGGAAGAGGCTTTCAGTGACAGTTTCAGAAGCTGTTGGATGCTGCACTCCTAAAATCTGAGCTGAAAAAGTTGTCAAATGAAGATATTCAGCCATCCTACATACAGAATTTAGAATTTTTCAGCTGTCAACAAGCTTTACCTGATACTTTCTGACACCTGTATGCAGCAGGAAGATGCAGTGATGGTTCTGTGCAACTGTAACTCAATTTTCCTCTCAGTCTGAGGTTCATGCGAGTCCATTTGAGGCTTCAATGTGATGTCATTTCCTGTCTGTTGCTGCAGCTCTGTTTATAGTCCCACTCCTTCATATGAGAAGTTTGGTGCAGCAACGTCGTCCGAACTGACTCAACCACTGGCAACTGTAGCGTCATCTCTTTAAAAACCTTACACACCGAAACCTGCAGAAGATAAGACGTCAAAGGTAAGTTATCAAACGTGACATCATGTACATGTAAACAGTGAGAACATGTGATCTTAATACCTCCTGAAACTGGAGCTTCTTGAACATCGCAATACTGATTTGGTTATCCAGCCCAATTTTCACTTCAAACTTTTGGACGCCAAGTTTGCTGACTCCTGGTGGATGATAAGAAAGTGATCATCATCAGTCATAAACTAACATTCAATCAAATCAGTGATTTCAGAACAAAGAGTACATACATTTAACATGAATCTTCAGGATTCCTACAGGTTTCTACAAGTTAAATTTAAGACTTTTTAAGACCTTTTTAAGAGTACTTAGAACAGAATTTAATGCCCATTTCACAGCTTATTTCATGGCCATACTGGCAAAAATTTGTGATCCTTGAATTTAGGAAAATGTACACCTTGACTCCCACCATCTCAAGTCATTTCTCATCGGGGGCTGCAAAGTTAGCAACAACTGGTTCCTGATTTCAGTATAAATTGTTGGGTTGGAACTGAGTCGACTAACGTTACTTTCTTTGCAGCTTGGACATTTTCCAGGCATATTTAAACACAACACCACAAACAAGTTTATGGCAACATAACTTAAGACCTAACATATCAAATTTAATACCTTCTAAAGACTTTTTTAAGCTATTAAATGCAAATTCATAAATTGAAGAGTTTTCAAGACCGCACAGGAACCCTGAATAAACATACTAAAATTCAGAAAAAAGATATGTTGAACCCTCAGACAGATTTAGGATCATAAAACTACATGATAATGGCTTCAGTGCAGAAAATCAATGTATATACTATGCACTAAAAAGCACCTTATGTAAGTAAATCAATAAATGTGAAATGTAATATAACTTTACAAAATAGGTGATTTTAGGCACATTTACAATTGGAGCTATATATTTTTCTCAAAGTCGACCATTCAGAGACACTTTCTGCTGATTCTGAGTAAACGGTCTTGAAAGTGAAATTTCTTTTGAGCTGAGGGAGAAACCACATGACCTCAGAGAACATAGATTGCTAAAGAATCTAGTTCCATCGTACAAAGTGATATAATCCGAGCAATGCGCCCAACCTTAAAACAACATAGCAACTGGTGAATGTATGCACATTCCTAAAGGGGACAGAGCTAGATAATTTAGGCAAAAATGTGTTCATGAACCTTGGGCTGCAGATATCTTGTCTGCAGATCCAAATGAAGGACAGAATAAAAGGCAAAGTGTGCCGACACCATGACTGCAGCCTGACCCAGAACCAAGAGACAGCTAAAACCATCGGTTATGTTAGAATTCCTTCTTCTCTCTCTGTTTTTTATTGTAGAAATTCTGCCTAAATATTGAACAGTAAATTTTTCCCTCAGATCATGACCTAGATGTCACAAGATGATGAAAAGAACAACGTAAACAGGATTATTTGGTGACGTGTAAGTAAATAACCCATAAACAATAAAAAATAAAGTAAATATAAATACATTTAAATGGAATTGAGATTTAGGCGTTGCTACTCCATGCAATAAAACAAAAGTAAAGAAATAAAATACAATAAGGAATGTGTCTGTTACTCACCGTAGTGCATCATCATAAGTGTCACCTCCTTCCCGATGCCTTTACCCCTGAAGCTTGGCTCTGTTGGCACACAAAAAAAAATTAATTTGATCAAAATATGACAGATAAAACACAACCATCTGTCGTTCACCGACAAGAAACAGGTGAATGTGTAAAGTGTTCATAAAAACAAGGTACAAGCATCACCTGCGATCATGACCTCCAGCTCAGCTAAGGACAGATCTGTGGGGTCGGTCAGGAAGATGTTGACGTCTCCCACCATGCATTGCTCTTCTCCTACCTCAGGGTTTGCCCACTGCTGCTTATCCAAAATGATAAATGTGCATTCTGGAAAAACAGAGGATCCACTAAATCAAATAAATTTCTTTAGCTTTTTCATTTAAATATTCAAACCTCAGTGAATACATGGCTCAGGATAGTTCATTCCTAATTATCAAAGGATGACATGGTAAAATATAAAATGTCAGTACTGTCATCATCTTCTCTCCAGCTCTTCTGCATGTCATACTCCTGTTCCAGGGTCAGCGGCTCGGAGGCGGTCAGCTGCTGCAGCTCTGCAGACTTCATCCACTCATGATACCTGACAATTGGAAACAGGAAGCACAAGGGAAACATCATGGAGCAACACCTGACAAATCATGTTCAAATTAAAAACAGAATTCCCATAACAAAACTTAAATCTACAAAGTTATTATATATGGACATTCATCTGGTTTTCAGGTTTTCTAGGTTCCAGTGTTTTTCCCAGTTTTGTGGAAAACTTTGGTGCACATGCAGGTTTTCTTTTTTTTTTTTTTTTTTTTTTCCAGAGTTTTCAATAAAAAACATATGTCATATCGTAAAGCAACATAAAGATGCAATTAGGAATGCAACAATTAACCAATTAGTCACCAACTACTGAGGTTTGACTGTTTCAAGAAACTAGAAAGAAAAGGAAACTGTTCTAAAATGTGTTACTTGTTGTGTGCCAAGCATTTTATTTCATTTTTTTTTTTTCCAAATGGAAGGACATTCAAGGATCTTCACCTCATCAATGGATTAAATAAATGTCTTGTAACCTTGCTTTGGATACACTGACCTATTCTAACTTGTATAAGAACTAGACATCCTTTCTACAATTTACAATGGATTTATCTATATAGAAGAATTATTAACTTATAAATTCTGTTGTGGGGGTGGTAATGGGGATTGCTTTATTATGCTAATGTATGAGCGAGTGTTGTTGTTTTGTATACCACTGAAAAAAAAAAAGACAAACATATTTGAGAAACAAAATAATGTTTTAGAATAGTTTTTTAATTATAAAACGTATTTCCTGGTATCCTTCCTCTTTTGTATCAAGGACAATGAATATCAAACGTGAGCTTTGGAAAACACTGATTAACATTTTCACTATTTTCTGACAAACAATTAAATAAATGTCCAAAACGCTTAAAACATAACTTGCTAATTACCTCCACTGGAAACCACCTGCATGTTACATGTTATTGATTATAATAGGATTCAGGTGCTGAATCTGTAAAGTGTCTGTAGGCGGACTGTAAAATACAGAGCTAGTATTCATAATATTAAGCTAATCATTGACTCACACAGAATTATTTTTTCTAGCCGGATAAGTGTGACATTACCTGGGAACATGTTCTGCGTTGTACGGCACTAGCACGACCCTCTGTCCCTCCAGTAAAGTGTTTTCATTTATCTTCATTGTGAGAAACCTGTGAGAAAAACAGACACATTCATCCACGTTTGTCCCTCATTCACTTCCAGGTTCCACTCGACGGTTTAGTCTGAGGTTTTTCTCTCAGACTCAGAGACAGACGTCGCCACCTGCTGGACAATATTAGTAAGTGCAGAAGAAGAAGAAGAAGAAGAAGAAGAAGAAGAAGAAGAAGAAGAAGAAGAAGAAGAAGAAGAAGAAGAAGAAGAAGAAGAAGAAGAAGAAGAAGAAGAAGAAGAAGAAGAAGAAGAAGAAGAAGAAGGATTTTTGTACACTTCAGTTTTTTGTAAATGGTCTTATTTTTTGCTATCTGTGTAGCTTATTCTATTTATATTTATATATATAATCAGAACAGATGACTCATCCTTTTAACTGCATTAAGCTTTAGACAGACATTCAGACAATGCCTCCTTTAACTTTATTATCTCAACCTGTGTTAGTGATGCAAAGGTTATCATTTCATCCTCCCTGAAATGTCCAGATTTCAGATCACTTTTCTGATCATGTAATAGTAATAAAACAGTAATAACTAACAAGTTCTTTGTCAGATTATAAATTGTTACACCTGTGACTAATCATTCCTATGGACCAGGGGTCAACATATTTTTCAATCTAACAAGAAGATTTTTGACCCAAAACAGGAAAAAACTTGTACATTTACCCTCAGGTGGCTACTCTGATTTAGCTGAAGTTGGTAAATAAAAATAAACTCTGGTACAGTCATGGGCATTTTTAGCCCATTTTGGGGGGTGCTGAAACACCCCTAAAATATTTTAAGGTTGCTGAAATTTTACTTTTTTCTTGTTTACTTTATGTCCATTTTTAACATGCTAGAAAAATGTCAAAATCATATACAGTACATGGTTGAAACGTAACATTTTAACAACAAAAATACAGCAGCACCCCCCCACCCACCCACCCATCTAGTCTCTAAAATGGTTTGATCCACTCCACCCCTCCTCCCTTTCCCTGACTGGGACTCTGGGCTCCACCTGTACAGAGCAGTGTGCAGGCATTGCCTTCTACAGTTGGTTCAGTAGTGGAGGAAGTACCTGGGTTCAACCAGGACATTTGTTTACTTCTAACACTGAATACCAACACATTATTATCAACACCAGTTCATATTTTTGCTGCATTGAAACGTAGATCCCTGTTTATGTTGTTAGGTGGGAGTTAGCCGATGTTTTTTCTGTCTAGGAAATGTTCCATGTGGTTCAGTCCACCTCTGTCCTCAGTTTGAACTGGACTAATATTCCTCTGCAGTTAAACCCATTCTCTTGTAGATCTACACATTGAGGAGCTGCTGTATCAAAATGGAGGATTGTCTTCCACCACCTCCGTGTCCCACCTCTCCTCATCCACTGGGTGCAGTTTCCTCAGCGACAGACTACAATCCACCAGAGCGTGCAGCACCACCTCCACACCCTCCATCACCACACAGGTACCCCACAAGGGTGTGTCCTGAGCCCTTTCCTGTTTCCCCTCTACACTAATGCCTGCATCAACCCATCACCACCTACCTGAAATATTCAGATGACACTGCAGTAGTCGCACTGCTCAACAACAACCACTATAATATCAAAATATTATAAGTGAAAATCTAGTTATAACACAGAAGTACGAATGAAATGAGATATAATTGCAGTTAATTGGTTATCATGATAAGAAGATATCACATTTATTGATCATTGTATTTGGAGTAAATATTTAAAGTGCATATAAATATTTCAGTCTATATTAAAAACGGTTGATTACACAAATGTGATTGTGTGTGAGGTGACTAAAAATGTGTATGTTAATGGTTTGTATGGATGTTTTGTGTTATTGTAAAAATATACAGAGGAAAATGTGTGTTAACAAAGCAAAGGTAGCGGATGTAGTTTGATTATTAGTTTGTAGAAAGGGGGTGGGAGTCAATAAGTTACACTTCCTCTATCTATCTATCTATCTATCTATCTATCTATCTATCTATCTATCTATCTATCTATCTATCTATCTATCTATCTATCTATCTATCTATCTATCTATCTATCTATCCATCCATCCATCCATCCATCCATCCATCCATCCATCCATCCATCCATCCATCCATCCATCCATCCATCCCATAACTCTCCTTTACCAATAGTAGTCAACATGTCCACACTTCTATTGAACAAACTGTCCATTTCTGCTCTTTTGTCCATGACACAGACTGTATTTACCAGGAAATATTCAGATGAAGTTTGTTCAATAAATGTTGACTTATTGATCTTAAAAGTCCCTCTGTGTTATTTTAACATCTTCACTTATATTTACTTGTAAAGTAATTGAACATGAGCTGTATTAATGACATCATCTTCTACATCCTTGATTTGTGTCAAACTAAACTTAGATCATAATACGTCAAAGAAATCCATCCACTGTCACATATTCAATTAAATCAAACGTCAGTGTTAATGATCCATGTTTTAATGGATTTATTGATTCATTGTAATGGATTAATATTAGTGTTTATATTTGTTTTTTCAGAGGGTTGGAAAATAACTCAATTTGGCTTTTTGTCCCCCTCAAATCAAAGTTTAATGGACTTTTTAACATCATGAATTTGTTTGTTTAAATAATTGATCACTAATACAAACCTTATTCATTGATTTTATTGTTTGCATATTTCCAACCTCTATGTTTAAAGTTGTAGTTTTTCCTTTAGACTTTTATTATCACTGATTGGTCCTGTGCTGCTTTCCTCTACTTCCCTCTAGTGGCTGGAATAAAAAACTGCAGCTCAGTGTTTGTTTACCTCCTCCAGGAGGTACTGTGATCACTTTGCTTTATGTGTTTGCATGTTTGTTTGTTTGTTTGTTTGTTTGTTTGTTTGTTTGTTAGCAAGATGACTCAAAAAGTGATGGACGGATTTTCATGAAATTTTAAGGAAATGTTGATATTGGCACAAGGAAGAAATGATAAAATTTTGGTGGGGGGGCCACAAGGTCCCACTGATCTGCCTTGGCGGAGGTCTGTGCTCTTCGAGTGCTTTTCTTCTTCTAAACAATCCCAATGGCATCACTTAGTCACATGTGAGGTATTTCAGACATTTTGAAACCCTTTTGAAGAAGGTCATTTTCAACCATCGGTACAAAAAATCGTAAGGACGCGGTATGAAAAAAAAAGAGATTTTGGTCCAAAAGTTTTTTTGCTTAAAAATATTTCTAAACAATCCCAATGGCATCAAATAGTCACATGTGAGGTTTTTCAGACATGTTGAAACGATTTTGAGGAGGGTCATTTTCGACCACCGGTAAAAAAAAAATCGTAAGGACGCGATATTAAAAAAAATGAGATTTTGGTCTAAAATTCTTTTTGCTTAAAAACACTTCTAAATAATCCCGAAGGCATAAAATACTCACATGTGAGATATTTTTTACATTTTGAAACACTTTTGAAAAGGGTCATTTTCGACCACCGGTTCAAAAAATTCTTAGGACACGGTATTAAAAAAAATGAGATTTTGGTCCAAAATTTTTTTGGCTTAAAAACAGTTCTAAACAATCCCAATGGCATCAATTAGTCACATGTGAGGTATTTCAGACATTTTGAAACCCTTTTTAAGAGGGTCATCTTCAACCACCGGTAAAAAAAATCATAAGGACACGGTATGAAAAAAAATGAGATTTTGGTCCAAATTTTTTTTGGCGTAAAGACACTTCTAAATAATCCAAAAGGCATCAAATAGTCACATGTTAGGTATTTAAGACATTTTGAAACCCTTTTGAAGAGGGTGTTTTTCGACCACCGGTAACAAAAATCATAAGGACGCGGTATGAAAAAAATGAGATTTTGGTCCAAAATTTTTTTGGCTTAAAAACACTTCTAAATAATCCCAAAGGCATCAAATAGTCACATGTGATGTATTTCAGACATTTTGAAACCCTTTTGAAGAGGGTCATTTTTGACGACCGGTACAAAAAATCGTAAGGATGAAAAAAGGATGAAAAAAAAAATGAGATTTTGGTCCGAAATTTTTTTTGCTTAAAAAAACTTCTAAATAATCCCAAAGGCATCAAATAGTCACTTGTGAGGTATTTCAGACATTTTGAAACCCTTTTGAAGAGGGTCATTTTCGACCACTGGTACAAAAAATCGTAAGGACGCGGTATTGAAAAAAAAAGAGATTTTTGTCCAAATTTTTTTTGCTTAAAAACACTTCTAAATAATCCCAAAGGCATCAAATAGTCACTTGTGAGGTATTTCAGACATTTTGAAACCCTTTTGAAGAGGGTCATTTTCGACCACCGGTAAAAAAAATCGTAAGGACGCGGTATGAAAAAAAATGAGATTTTGGTCCAAAATTTTTTTTGCTTAAAAACACTTCTAAATAATCCCAAAGGCATCAAATAGTCACTTGTGAGGTATTTCAGACATTTTGAAACCCTTTTGAAGAGGGTCATTTTCGACCACCGGTACAAAAAATCGTAAGGACGCGGTATGAAAAAAAATGAGATTTTGGTCCAAAATTTTTTTTGCTTAAAAACACTTCTAAATAATCCCAAAGGCATCAAATAGTCACTTGTGAGGTATTTCAGACATTTTGAAACCCTTTTGAAGAGGGTCATTTTTCGACCACCGGTACAAAAAATCGTAAGGACGCGGTATGAAAAAAAATGAGATTTTGGTCCAAAATTTTTTTTGCTTAAAAACACTTCTAAATAATCCCAAAGGCATCAAATAGTCACTTGTTAGGTATTTCAGACATTTTGAAACCCTTTTGAAGAGGGTCATTTTCGACCACCGTTACAAAAAATCGTAAAGACGGTATGAAAAAAAAAAAAGATTTTGGTCCAAATTTTTTTTGCTTAAAAACACTTCTAAATAATCCCAAAGGCATCAAATAGTCACTTGTGAGGTATTTCAGACATTTTGAAACCTTTTTGAAGAGGGTCATTTTCGACCACCGGTACAAAAAATCGTAAGGACGCGGTATGAAAAAAAATGAGATTTGGTCCAAAATTTTTTTTGCTTAAAAACACTTCTAAATAATCCCAAAGGCATCAAATAGTCACTTGTGAGGTATTTCAGACATTTTGAAACCCTTTTGAAGAGGGTCATTTTCGACCACCGGTACAAAAAATCGTAAGGACGCGGTATGAAAAAAATGAGATTTTGGTCCAAAATTTTTTTTGCTTAAAAACACTTCTAAATGATCCCAAAGGCATCAAATAGTCACTTGTGAGGTATTTCAGACATTTTGAAACCCTTTTGAAGAGGGTCATTTTTGACCACCGGTACAAAAAATCGTAAGGACGCGGTATGAAAAAAAAATGAGATTTTGGTCCAAATTTTTTTTTGCTTAAAAACACTTCTAAATAATCCCAAAGGCATCAAATAGTCACTTGTGAGGTATTTCAGACATTTTTGAAACCCTTTTGAAGAGGGTCATTTTCGACCACCGGTACAAAAAATCGTAAGGACGCGGTATGAAAAAAAATGAGATTTTGGTCCAAATTTTTTTTTGCTTAAAAACACTTCTAAATAATCCCAAAGGCATCAAATAGTCACATTGTGAGGTATTTCAGACATTTTGAAACCCTTTTGAAGAGGGTCATTTTCGATCACCGGTACTAAAAATCGTAAGGATGAAGTTTGAAAAAAAAATGAGATTTTTGTCCAAAATTTTTTTTTCGTTAAAACACTTCTAAATAATCCCAAAGGCATCAAATAGTCACATGTGAGGAATTTCAGACATTTTGAAACCCTTTTGAAGAGGGTCATTTTCGACCACCGGTACAAAAAATCATAAGGACGCGGTATGAAAAAAAATGAGATTTTGGTCCAAAATTTTTTTGCTTAAAAACACTTTTAAACAATCCCAAAGGCATCAAATAGTCACTTGGGAGGAATTTCAGACATTTTGAAACCCTTTTGAAGAGGGTCATTTTCGACCACCGGTACAAAAAATCGTAAGGACGCGGTATGAAAAAAAAAGATTTTGGTCCAAATTTTTTTTTGCTTAAAAACACTTCTAAATAATCCCAAAGGCATCAAATAGTCACATGTGAGGTATTTCAGACATTTTGAAACCCTTTTGAAGAGGGTCATTTTCGACCACCGGTACAAAAAATCGTAAGGATGAAAAAAGGATGAAAAAAAGAATAAAATTTTGGTCCGAAATTTTTTTTGCTTAAAAACACTTCTAAATAATCCCAAAGGCATCAAATAGTCACTTGTGAGGTATTTCAGACATTTTGAAACCCTTTTGAAGAGGGTCATTTTCGACCACTGGTACAATAAATCGTAAGGACGCGGTATGAAAAAAATGAGATTTTGGTCAAAAAATTTTTTGCTCAAAAACACTTCTAAATAATCCCAAAGGCATCAAATAGTCACTTGGGAGGAATTTCAGACATTTTGAAACCCTTTTGAAGAGGGTCATTTTCGACCACCGGTGCAAAAAAAACGTAAGGACGCGGTATGAAAAAAAATTAGATTTTGGTCAAGAATTTTTTTTGCTTAAAAACACTTCTAAATGATCCCAAAGGCATCAACAAGTCACTTGTGAGGTATTTCAGACATTTTGAAACACTTTTGAAGAGGGTCATTTTTAACCACCGGTACAAAAAATCGTAAGGACGCGGTATTTAAAAAAAATGAGATTTTAGTCCAAATTTTTTTTTTGCTTAAAAACACTTCTAAATAATCCCAAAGGCATCAAATAGTCACTTGTGAGGTATTTCAGACACTTTGAAACCCTTTTGAAGAGGGTCATTTTCGACCACCGGTACAAAAAATCGTAAGGACGCGGTATGAAAAAAAATGAGATTTTGGTCCAAATTTTTTTTTGCTTAAAAACACTTCTAAATAATCCCAAAGGAATCAAATACTCACTTGTGAGGAATTTCAGACATTTTGAAACCCTTTTGAAGAGGGTCATTTTCGACCACCGGAACAAAAAATCGTAAGGACATGGTATGAAAAAAAATGAGATTTTAGTCCAAATTTTTTTTTGCTTAAAAACACTTCTAAATGATCCCAAAGGCATCAAATAGTCACATGTGAGGTATTTCAGACATTTTGAAACCCTTTTGAAGAGGGTCATTTTCGACCACCGGTACAAAAAATCGTAAGGATGAAAAAAGGATGAAAAAAAAAATAAAATTTTGGTCCGAAATTTTTTTTGCTTAAAAACACTTCTAAATAATCCCAAAGGCATCAAATAGTCACTTGTGAGGTATTTCAGACATTTTGAAACCCTTTTGAAGAGGGTCATTTTCGACCACCGGTACAAAAAATCGTAAGGACGCGGTATGAAAAAAAATGAGATTTTGGTCCAAAAATTTTTTTGCTTAAAAACACTTCTAAATAATCCCAAAGGCATCAAATAGTCACTTGTGAGGTATTTCAGACATTTTGAAACCCTTTTGAAGAGGGTCATTTTCGACCACCGGTACAAAAAAATCGTAAGGACGCGGTATGAAAAAAAATGAGATTTTGGTCAAAAATTTTTTTTGCTTAAAAACACTTCTAAATGATCCCAAAGGCATCAAATAGTCACTTGTGAGGTATTTCAGACATTTTGAAACCCTTTTGAAGAGGGTCATTTTTTACCACCGGTACAAAAAATCGTAAGGACGCGGTATTAAAAAAAATGAGATTTTGGTCCAAATTTTTTTTTGCTTAAAAACACTTCTAAATAATCCCAAAGGCATCAAATAGTCACTTGTGAGGTATTTCAGAAATTTTGAAACCCTTTTGAAGAGGGTCATTTTCGACCACCGGTACAAAAAATCGTAAGGACGCGGTATGAAAAAAAAGAGATTTGGTCCAAATTTTTTTTGCTTAAAAACACTTCTAAATAATCCCAAAGGCATCAAATAGTCACATGTGAGGTATTTCAGACATTTTGAAACCCTTTTGAAGAGGGTCATTTTCGATCACCGGTACTAAAAATCGTAAGGATGAAGTTTGAAAAAAAAAATGAGATTTTTGTCCAAAATTTTTTTTTCGTTAAAACACTTCTAAATAATCCCAAAGGCATCAAATAGTCACATGTGAGGTATTTCAGACATTTTGAAACCATTTTGAAGAGGGTCATTTTCGACCACCGGTACAAAAAATCGTAAGGACGCGGTATGAAAAAAAATGATATTTTTGTCCAAAATTTTTTTGCTTAAAAAAACTTCTAAATAATCCCAAAGGCATCAAATAGTCACTTGTGAGGTATTTCAGACATTTTGAAACCCTTTTGAAGAGGGTCATTTTCGACCACCGGTACAAAAAATCGTAAGGACGCGGTATGAAAAAAAAATGAGATTTTGGTCCAAAATTTTTTTTGCTTAAAAACACTTCTAAATAATCCCAAAGGCATCAAATAGTCACTTGTGAGGTATTTCAGACATTTTGAAACCCTTTTGAAGAGGGTCATTTTCGACCACCGGTACAAAAAATCGTAAGGACGCGGTATGAAAAAAAAATGAGATTTTGGTCCAAAATTTTTTTTGCTTAAAAACACTTCTAAATAATCCCAAAGGCATCAAATAGTCACTTGTGAGGTATTTCAGACATTTTGAAACCCTTTTGAAGAGGGTCATTTTCGACCACTGTACAAAAAATCGTAAGGACGCGGTATGAAAAAAATGAGATTTTGATCCAAAAGTTTTTTTGCTTAAGAGCACTTCAAAATAATCCCAAAGGCATCAAATAGTCACTTGTTAGGTATTTAAGACATTTTGAAACCCTTTTGAAGAGGGTCATTTTCGACCACCGGTAACAAAAATCATAAGGACGCGGTATGAAAAAAATGAGATTTTGGTCCAAAATTTTTTTGGCTTAAAAACACTTCTAAATAATCCCAAAGGCATCAAATAGTCACATGTGATGTATTTCAGACATTTTGAAACCCTTTTGAAGAGGGTCATTTTTGACGACCGGTACAAAAAATCGTAAGGATGAAAAAAGGATGAAAAAAAAAATGAGATTTGGTCCGAAATTTTTTTTGCTTAAAAAAACTTCTAAATAATCCCAAAGGCATCAAATAGTCACTTGTGAGGTATTTCAGACATTTTGAAACCCTTTTGAAGAGGGTCATTTTCGACCACTGGTACAATAAATCGTAAGGACGCGGTATTGAAAAAAAAAGAGATTTTAGTCCAAATTTTTTTTTTGCTTAAAAACACTTCTAAATAATCCCAAAGGCATCAAATAGTCACTTGTGAGGTATTTCAGACATTTTGAAACCCTTTTGAAGAGGGTCATTTTCGACCACCGGTAAAAAAATCGTAAGGACGCGGTATGAAAAAAAATGAGATTTTGGTCCAAAATTTTTTTGCTTAAAAACACTTCTAAATAATCACAAAGGCATCAAATAGTCACTTGTGAGGTATTTCAGACATTTTGAAACCCTTTTGAAGAGGGTCATTTTCGACCACCGGTACAAAAAAATCATAAGGACGCGGTATGAAAAAAAATGAGATTTTGGTCCAAATTTTTTTTGCTTAAAAACACTTCTAAATAATCCCAAAGGCATCAAATAGTCACTTGTGAGGTATTTCAGACATTTTGAAACCCTTTTGAAGAGGGTCATTTTCGACCACCGGTACAAAAAATCGTAAGGACGCGGTATGAAAAAAAATGAGATTTTGGTCCAAAATTTTTTTTGCTTAAAAACACTTCTAAATAATCCCAAAGACATCAAATAGTCACATGTAATGTATTTCAGACATTTTGAAACCCTTTTGAAGAGGGTCATTTTTGACGACCGGTACAAAAAATCGTAAGGATGAAAAAAGGATGAAAAAAAAAATAAAATTTTGGTCCGAAATTTTTTTTGCTTAAAAACACTTCTAAATAATCCCAAAGGCATCAAATAGTCACTTGTGAGGAATTTCAGACATTTTGAAACCCTTTTGAAGAGGGTCATTTTCGACCACCGGTGCAATAAATCGTAAGGACGCGGTATGAAAAAAATGAGATTTTGGTCAAAAATTTTTTTTGCTTAAAAACACTTCTAAATGATCCCAAAGGCATCAACAAGTCACTTGTGAGGTATTTCAGACATTTTGAAACACTTTTGAAGAGGGTCATTTTTAACCACCGGTACAAAAAATCGTAAGGACGCGGTATTAAAAAAAAAATGAGATTTTAGTCCAAATTTTTTTTTGCTTAAAAACACTTCTAAATAATCCCAAAGGCATCAAATAGTCACTTGTGAGGTATTTCAGACACTTTGAAACCCTTTTGAAGAGGGTCATTTTCGACCACCGGTACAAAAAATCGTAAGGACGCGGTATGAAAAAAAAAGATTTTGGTCCAAATTTTTTTTTGCTTAAAAACACTTCTAAATAATCCCAAAGGCATCAAATAGTCACATGTGAGGTATTTCAGACATTTTGAAACCCTTTTGAAGAGGGTCATTTTCGACCACCGGTACAAAAAATCGTAAGGATGAAAAAAGGATGAAAAAAAGAATAAAATTTTGGTCCAAAATTTTTTTTGCTTAAAAACACTTCTAAATAATCCCAAAGGCATCAAATAGTCACTTGTGAGGTATTTCAGACATTTTGAAACCCTTTTGAAGAGGGTCATTTTCGACCACTGGTACAATAAATCGTAAGGACGCGGTATGAAAAAAATGAGATTTTGGTCAAAAAAATTTTTTGCTCAAAAACACTTCTAAATAATCCCAAAGGCATCAAATAGTCACTTGGGAAGAATTTCAGACATTTTGAAACCCTTTTGAAGAGGGTCATTTTCGACCACCGGTGCAAAAAAACGTAAGGACGCGGTATGAAAAAAATGAGATTTTGGTCAAGAATTTTTTTTGCTTAAAAACACTTCTAAATGATCCCAAAGGCATCAACAAGTCACTTGTGAGGTATTTCAGACATTTTGAAACACTTTTGAAGAGGGTCATTTTAACCACCGGTACAAAAAATCGTAAGGACGCGGTATTTAAAAAAAAATGAGATTTTAGTCCAAATTTTTTTTTGCTTAAAAACACTTCTAAATAATCCCAAAGGCATCAAATAGTCACTTGTGAGGTATTTCAGACACTTTGAAACCCTTTTGAAGAGGGTCATTTTCGACCACCGGTACAAAAAATCGTAAGGACGCGGTATGAAAAAAAATGAGATTTTGGTCCAAATTTTTTTTTGCTTAAAAACACTTCTAAATAATCCCAAAGGCATCAAATAGTCACTTGTGAGGTATTTCAGACATTTTGAAACCCTTTTGAAGAGGGTCATTTTCGACCACCGGTACAAAAAATCGTAAGGACGCGGTATGAAAAAAAATGAGATTTTGGTCCAAAATTTTTTTTGCTTAAAAACACTTCTAAATAATTCCAAAGGCATCAAATAGTCACTTGTGAGGTATTTCAGACATTTTGAAACCCTTTTGAAGAGGGTCATTTTCGACCACCGGTACAAAAAAATCGTAAGGACGCGGTATGAAAAAAAATGAGATTTTGGTCCAAAATTTTTTTTGCTTAAAACACTTCTAAATAATCCCAAAGGCATCAAATAGTCACTTGTGAGGTATTTCAGACATTTGAAACCCTTTTGAAGAGGGTCATTTTCGACCACCGGTACAAAAAAATCGTAAGGACGCGGTATGAAAAAAAATGAGATTTTGGTCCAAAATTTTTTTTGCTTAAAAACACTTCTAAATAATCCAAAAGGCATCAAATAGTTACATGTGAGGTATTTCAGACATTGTGAAACCCTTTTGAAGAGGGTCATTTTCGACCACCGGTACAAAAAATCGTAAGGACGCGGTATGAAAAAAAATGATATTTTTGTCCAAATTTTTTTTTGCTTTAAAACACTTCTAAATGATTCCAAAGGCATCAAATAGTCACATATGAGGAATTTCAGACATTTTGAAACCCTTTTGAAGAGGGTCATTTTGACCACCGGTACAAAAAATCGTAAGGACGCGGTATGAAAAAAAAATGAGATTTTGATCCAAAATTTTTTTTATTTCTTAAAAACACTTCTAAATGATCCCAAAAGCATAAAATAGTCACTTGTGAGGAATTACAGACATTTTGAAACCCTTTTGAAAAGGGTCATTTTTGATCACCGCTAAAAAAAATACTAAGGACACGGTATGAAAAAAATGAGATTTTGGTCCAAAATTTTTTTTGCTTAAAAGCACTTCTAAATAATTCCAAAGGCATCAAATAGTCACATGTGAGGAATTTCAGACATTTTGAAACCGTTTTGAAGAGGGTCATTTTCGACCACTGGTACAAAAAATCGTAAGGACGCGGTATTAAAAAAAATTGGATTTTGGTCCAAAACTTTTTTTGCTTAAAAGCACTTCTAAATAATCCCAAAGGCATCAAATAGTTTCTTGTGAGGAATTTAAGAATTTTTGAAACCCTTTTGAAGAGGGTCATTTTCGACCACTGGTACAATAAATCGTAAGGACGCGGTATGAAAAAAAAATGAGATTTTGGTCCAAAATTTTTTTTGCTCAAAAACATTTCTAAATAATCCCAAAGGCATCAAATAGTTTCTTGTGAGGAATTTCAGAATTTTTGAAACCCTTTTGAAGAGGGTCATTTTCGACTATCGGTGAAAAAAAAATCGTAAGGACGCGGTATGAAAAAAGATGAGATTTTGGTCCAAAATTTTTTTTTGCTTAAAAACACTTCTAAACAATCCCAAAGGCATCAAATAGTCACTTGTGAGGTATTTCAGACATTTTGAAACCCTTTTGAAGAGGGTCATTTTCGACCACCGGTAAAAAAAATCGTAAGGACGCGGTATGAAAAAAAATGAGATTTTGGTCCAAAATTTTTTTTGCTTAAAAACACTTCTAAATAATCCCAAAGGCATCAAATAGTCACTTGTGAGGTATTTCAGACATTTTGAAACCCTTTTGAAGAGGGTCATTTTCGACCACCGGTACAAAAAATCGTAAGGACGCGGTATGAAAAAAAATGAGATTTTGGTCCAAATTTTTTTTTGCTTAAAAACACTTCTAAATAATCCCAAAGGCATCAAATAGTCACTTGTGAGGTATTTCAGACATTTTGAAACCCTTTTGAAGAGGGTCATTTTCGACCACCGGTACAAAAAATCGTAAGGACGCGGTATGAAAAAAAATGAGATTTTGGTCCAAAATTTTTTTTGCTTAAAAACACTTCTAAATAATCCCAAAGGCATCAAATAGTCACTTGTGAGGTATTTCAGACATTTTGAAACCCTTTTGAAGAGGGTCATTTTCGACCACCGGTACAAAAAAATCGTAAGGACGCGGTATGAAAAAAAATGAGATTTTGGTCCAAATTTTTTTTTCCTTAAAACACTTCTAAATAATCCCAAAGGCATCAAATAGTCACTTGTGAGGTATTTCAGACATTTTGAAACCCTTTTGAAGAGGGTCATTTTCGACCACCGGTACAAAAAATCGTAAGGACGCGGTATGAAAAAAAATGAGATTTTGGTCCAAATTTTTTTTGCTTAAAAACACTTCTAAATAATCCCAAAGGCATCAAATAGTCACTTGTGAGGTATTTCAGACATTTTGAAACCCTTTTGAAGAGGGTCATTTTCGACCACCGGTAAAAAAAATCGTAAGGACGCGGTATGAAAAAAAATGAGATTTTGGTCCAAATTTTTTTTTGCTTAAAAACACTTCTAAATAATCCCAAAGGCATCAAAAAGTCACTTGTGAGGTATTTCAGACATTTTGAAACCCTTTTGAAGAGGGTCATTTTCGACCACCGTACAAAAAATCGTAAGGACGCGGTATGAAAAAAAATGAGATTTTAGTCCAAAATTTTTTTTGCTTAAAAACACTTCTAAATAATCCCAAAGGCATCAAATAGTCACTTGTGAGGTATTTCAGACACTTTGAAACCCTTTTGAAGAGGGTCATTTTCGACCACCGGTACAAAAAATCGTAAGGACGCGGTATGAAAAAAATGAGATTTTTGTCAAATTTTTTTTTTGCTTAAAAAAACTTCTAAATAATCCAAAAGGCATCAAATAGTTACATGTGAGGTATTTCAGACATTGTGAAACCCTTTTGAAGAGGGTCATTTTCGACCACCGGTACAAAAAATCGTAAGGACGCGGTATGAAAAAAAATGAGATTTTGGTCCAAAATTTTTTTTGCTTAAAACACTTCTAAATGATTCCAAAGGCATCAAATAGTCACATATGAGGAATTTCAGACATTTTGAAACCCTTTTGAAGAGGGTCATTTTTGACCACCGGTACAAAAAATCATAAGGACGCGGTATGAAAAAAAATGAGATTTTGATCCAAAATTATTTTTTATTTCTTAAAAACACTTCTAAATGATCCCAAAAGCATAAAATAGTCACTTGTGAGGAATTACAGACATTTTGAAACCCTTTTGAAAAGGGTCATTTTTGATCACCGCTAAAAAAAAATACTAAGGACACGGTATGAAAAAAAATGAGATTTTGGTCCAAAATTTTTTTTGCTTAAAAGCACTTCTAAATAATTCCAAAGGCATCAAATAGTCACATGTGAGGAATTTCAGACATTTTGAAACCCTTTTGAAGAGGGTCATTTTCGACCACTGGTACAAAAAAAATCGTAAGGACGCGGTATAAAAAAAAATTGGATTTTGGTCCAAAACTTTTTTTGCTTAAAAGCACTTCTAAATAATCCCAAAGGCATCAAATAGTCACTTGTGAGGTATTTCAGACATTTTGAAACCCTTTTGAAGAGGGTCATTTTCGACCACCGGTACAAAAAATCGTAAGGACGCGGTATGAAAAAAAATGAGATTTTGGTCCAAATTTTTTTTTGCTTAAAAACACTTCTAAATAATCCCAAAGGCATCAAATAGTCACTTGTGAGGTATTTCAGACATTTTGAAACCCTTTTGAAGAGGGTCATTTTCGACCACCGGTACAAAAAATCGTAAGGACGCGGTATGAAAAAAAATGAGATTTTGGTCCAAAATTTTTTTTGCTTAAAAACACTTCTAAATAATCCCAAAGGCATCAAATAGTCACTTGTGAGGTATTTCAGACATTTTGAAACCCTTTTGAAGAGGGTCATTTTCGACCACCGGTACAAAAAATCGTAAGGACGCGGTATGAAAAAAAATGAGATTTTGGTCCAAAATTTTTTTTGCTTAAAAACACTTCTAAATAATCCCAAAGGCATCAAATAGTCACTTGTGAGGTATTTCAGACATTTTGAAACCCTTTTGAAGAGGGTCATTTTCGACCACCGGTACAAAAAATCGTAAGGACGCGGTATGAAAAAAAATGAGATTTTGGTCCAAATTTTTTTTGCTTAAAAACACTTCTAAATAATCCCAAAGGCATCAAATAGTCACTTGTGAGGTATTTCAGACATTTTGAAACCCTTTTGAAGAGGGTCATTTTCGACCACCGGTACAAAAAATCGTAAGGACGCGGTATGAAAAAAAATGAGATTTTGGTCCAAAATTTTTTTTTGCTTAAAAACACTTCTAAATAATCCCAAAGGCATCAAATAGTCACTTGTGAGGTATTTCAGACATTTTGAAACCCTTTTGAAGAGGGTCATTTTCGACCACCGGTACAAAAAATCGTAAGGACGCGGTATGAAAAAAAATGAGATTTTGGTCCAAATTTTTTTTGCTTAAAAACACTTCTAAATAATCCCAAAGGCATCAAATAGTCACTTGTGAGGTATTTCAGACATTTTGAAACCCTTTTGAAGAGGGTCATTTTCTACCACGGTAAAAAAAAATCGTAAGGACGCGGTATGAAAAAAATGAGATTTTGGTCCAAATTTTTTTTTGCTTAAAAATTCTTCTAAATAATCCCAAAGGCATCAAATAGTCACTTGTGAGGAATTTCAGACATTTTGAAACCCTTTTGAAGAGGGTCATTTTCTACCACCGGTACAAAAAAATCGTAAGGACGCGGTATGAAAAAAAATGAGATTTTGGTCCAAAATTTTTTTTGCTTAAAAACACTTCTAAATAATCCCAAAGGCATCAAATAGTCACTTGTGAGGTATTTCAGAAATTTTGAAACCCTTTTGAAGAGGGTCATTTTTTACCACTGTACAAAAAATCGTAAGGACGCGGTATGAAAAAAAATGAGATTTTGGTCCAAAATTTTTTTTTTCTTAAAAACACTTCTAAATAATCCCAAAAGCATTAAATAGTCACTTGTGAGGTATTTCAGACATTTTGAAACCTTTTGAAGAGGTCCATTTTCGACCACCGGTACAAAAAATCGTAAGGACGCGGTATGAAAAAAAATGAGATTTTGGTCCAAAATTTTTTTTGCTTAAAAACACTTCTAAATAATCCCAAAGGCATCAAATAGTCACTTGTGAGGTATTTCAGACATTTTGAAACCCTTTTGAAGAGGGTCATTTTCGACCACCGGTACAAAAAATCGTAAGGACGCGGTATGAAAAAAAATGAGATTTTGGTCCAAAATTTTTTTTGCTTAAAAACACTTCTAAATAATCCCAAAGGCATCAAATAGTCACTTGTGAGGTATTTCAGACATTTTGAAACCTTTTGAAGAGGGTCATTTTCGACCACCGGTACAAAAAATCGTAAGGACGCGGTATGAAAAAAAATGAGATTTTGGTCCAAAATTTTTTTTGCTTAAAAACACTTCTAAATAATCCCAAAGGCATCAAATAGTCACTTGTGAGGTATTTCAGACATTTTGAAACCCTTTTGAAGAGGGTCATTTTCGACCACCGGTACAAAAAATCGTAAGGACGCGGTATGAAAAAAAATGAGATTTTGGTCCAAAATTTTTTTTTGCTTAAAAACACTTCTAAATAATCCCAAAGGCATCAAATAGTCACTTGTGAGGTATTTCAGACATTTTGAAACCCTTTTGAAGAGGGTCATTTTCGACCACCGGTACAAAAAATCGTAAGGACGCGGTATGAAAAAAAATGAGATTTTGGTCCAAAATTTTTTTTGCTTAAAAACACTTCTAAATAATCCCAAAGGCATCAAATAGTCACTTGTGAGGTATTTCAGACATTTTGAAACCCTTTTGAAGAGGGTCATTTTCGACCACCGGTACAAAAAATCGTAAGGACGCGGTATGAAAAAAAATGAGATTTTTGTCCAAATTATTTTTTGCTTAAAAACACTTCTAAATGATCCCAAAGGCATCAAATAGTCACTTGTGAGGTATTTCAGACATTTTGAAACCTTTTTGAAGAGGGTCATTTTCGACCACCGGTACAAAAAATCGTAAGGACGCGGTATGAAAAAAAATGAGATTTTGGTCCAAAATTTTTTTTGCTTAAAAACACTTCTAAATAATCCCAAAGGCATCAAATAGTCACTTGTGAGGTATTTCAGACATTTTGAAACCCTTTTGAAGAGGGTCATTTTCGACCACCGGTACAAAAAATCGTAAGGACGCGGTATGAAAAAAAATGAGATTTTGGTCCAAAATTTTTTTTGCTTAAAAACACTTCTAAATAATCCCAAAGGCATCAAATAGTCACTTGTGAGGTATTTCAGACATTTTGAAACCCTTTTGAAGAGGGTCATTTTTGACCACCGGTACAAAAAATCGTAAGGACGCGGTATGAAAAAAAATGAGATTTTGGTCCAAATTTTTTTTGCTTAAAAACACTTCTAAATAATCCCAAAGGCATCAAATAGTCACTTGTGAGGTATTTCAGACATTTTGAAACCTTTTTGAAGAGGTTCATTTTCGACCACGGTAAAAAAAAATCGTAAGGACGCGGTATGAAAAAAATGAGATTTTGGTCCAAAATTTTTTTCTTATAAACACTTCTGAATAATCCCAAACGCATCAAATAGTCACTTGTGAGGTATTTCAGATATTTTGAAAACCCTTTTGAAGAGGGTCATTTTCGACCACCAGTAAAAAAAAATCGTAAGGACGCGGTATGAAAAAAAATGAGATTTTGGTCCAAAATTTTTTTGCTTAAAAACACTTCTAAATAATCCCAAAGGCATCAAATAGTCACTTGTGAGGTATTTCAGACATTTTGAAACCCTTTTGAAGAGGGTCATTTTCGACCACCGGTATAAAAAATCGTAAGGACGCGTTATGAAAAAAAATGAGATTTTGGTCCAAAATTTTTTTTGCTTAAAAAAACTTCTAAATAATTCCAAAGGCATCAAATAGTCACATGTGAGGTATTTCAGACATTTTGAAACCCTTTTGAAGAGGGTCATTTTTGACCACCGGTACAAAAAATAATATGGACGCGGTATGAAAAAAAATGAGATTTTGGTCCAAAATTTCTTTGTCTTAAAAATACTTCTAAATAATCCAAAAGGCATCAAATAGTAACATGTGAGGTATTTCAGACATTTTGAAACCCTTTTGAAGAGGGTCATTTTCGACCACCGGTACAAAAAATCGTAAGGACGCAGTATGAAAATAAATGAGATTTTGGTCAAAAAATGTTTTACTTAAAAATATGTCTAAACAATCCCATTGGTATCAAATAGTCACATGTGAGGTATTTCAGACATTTTGAAACCATTTCGAAGAGGGTCATTTTCTACCGCTGGTAAAAAAAAAAAAATTGTAAGGACGCGGCATGAAAAAATATGAGATTTTGGTCCAAAATTCTTTTTCCTTTTAAACACTTCTAAATAATCCCAAAGGCATCAAATAGTCACATGTGAGGTATTTCAGACATTTCGAAACCCTTTTGAAGAGGGTCATTTTCGACCACCGGTACAAAAAATCGTAAGGACGCGGTATGAAAAAAAATGAGATTTTGGTCCAAAATTTTTTTTGCTTAAAAACACTTCTAAATAATCCCAAAGGCATCAAATAGTCACTTGTGAGGTATTTCAGACATTTTGAAACCCTTTTGAAGAGGGTCATTTTCGACCACCGGTAAAAAAAAATCGTAAGGACGCGGTATGAAAAAAAATGAGATTTTGGTCCAAATTTTTTTTGCTTAAAAACACTTCTAAATAATCCCAAAGGCATCAAATAGTCACTTGTGAGGTATTTCAGACATTTTGAAACCCTTTTGAAGAGGGTCATTTTCGACCACCGGTACAAAAAATCGTAAGGACGCGGTATGAAAAAAAATGAGATTTTGGTCCAAAATTTTTTTTGCTTAAAAACACTTCTAAATAATCCCAAAGGCATCAAATAGTCACTTGTGAGGTATTTCAGACATTTTGAAACCCTTTTGAAGAGGGTCATTTTGACCACAGGTAAAAAAATCGTAAGGACGCGGTATGAAAAAAAATGAGATTTTGTCCAAAATTTTTTGCTTAAAAACACTTCTAAATATCCCAAAGGCATCAAATAGTCACTTGTGAGGTATTTCAGACATTTTGAAACCTTTTGAAGAGGGTCATTTTCGACCACCGGTAAAAAAAATCGTAAGGACGCGGTATGAAAAAAAATGAGATTTTGGTCCAAAATTTTTTTTGCTTAAAAACACTTCTAAATAATCCCAAAGGCATCAAATAGTCACTTGTGAGGTATTTCAGACATTTTGAAACCCTTTTGAAGAGGGTCATTTTCGACCACCGGTAAAAAAAAATCGTAAAGGACGCGGTATGAAAAAAAATGAGATTTTGTCCAAATAATTTTTTTGCTTAAAAACACTTCTAAATGATCCCAAAGGCATCAAATAGTCACTTGTGAGGTATTTCAGACATTTTGAAACCCTTTTGAAGAGGGTCATTTTCGACCACCGGTAAAAAAAAATCGTAAGGACGCGGTATGAAAAAAATATGAATTTTGGTCCAAAATTTTTTTTGCTTAAAAACACTTCTAATAATCCAAAGGCATCAAATAGTCAATTGTGAGGTATTTCAGACATTTTTGAATCCCTTTTTGAAAGCGGTCATTTTTTCTACCACCGCTTACAAAAATCGTTAAGGCACGCGGTACTGAAAAAAAATGAGCGATTTTTGTACAAACTTTTTTTTTCGCTTAAAAAACAATTCTAAATAACCCCAAAGGCATCCAATAGTCACTGTGAGGTGATGTTCAAGACATTTTGAACACCATGTTTGAAGAGGGTCCTTTTCTACCACCGGCTACAAAACATTCCGTAAGGATGCGGTATGTAAAAAAATAGATTTTTGTACGAAAATTTTTTTTTCCGCTAAAAACACTTCTAAACTAATCCTCCAAATGGCAAGTCCCATAGTCACTTGTGAGGTAATTTCAGCCATTTTAAACCCTTTTTGAAGAGGGTCATTTTCGACCACCGGTACAAAAAATCGTAAGGACGCGGTATGAAAAAAAAAACATATTTTGGTCCAATTTTTTTTTTTCTTAAAAACATTTCCAAATAATCCCAAAGGAATCAAATAGTCACATGTGAGGTATTTCAGACATTTTGAAACCCTTTTGAAGAGGGTCATTTTCAACCACTGGTAAAAAAAAAATCGTAAGGACGCGGTATGAAAAAAATGAGATTTTGGTAAAAAATTCCTTTTTCCTTAAAAACACTTCTAAATAATCCCAAAGACATCAAATAGTCGCATGTGAGGTTTTTCAGACATTTTGAAACCTTTTTGTAGAGGGTCATTTTCAACTACCGGTACAAAAAATCGTAAGGACGCGGTATGAAAAAAAAAAGAGATTTCATTCAAAAAATGTTTTTGCTTTAAAATACTTCTAAACAATCCCAAAGGCATCAAATAGTCACATGTGAGGTATTTGAGACATTTTGAAACCATTTTGAAGAGGGTCATGTTCGACCACCCGTACAAAAAATTTTAAGGACGCGATATGAAAAAAAATGAGATTTTGGTCAAAAATATTTTTTGCTTAAAAACACTTCTAAATGATCCCAAAGGCATCAAATACTCATTTGTAAGTTATTTCAGACATTTTGAAACCCTTTTGAAGAGGGTCATTTTCAACCACTGGTACAAAAAATCGTAAGGACGCGGTATGAAAAAAAAAAAGAGAATTTGATCCAAAATTTTTTTTGGCTTAATAAAGCTTCTAAACAATCCCAATGGCATCAAATAGTAACATGTGAGGTGTTTCAGTCATTTTGAAACCATTTTGAAGAGGGTTATTTTCGACCACCGGTAAAAAAAAATTGTAAGGACGCGTTTTGAAAAAAAAATGAGATTTTTGTCCAAAATTTTTTTTAACTTAAAAACACTTCTAAATAATCCCAAAGGCATCAAATACTAACTTGTGAGGTATTTCAGACATTTTGAAACCATTTGAAGAGGGTCATTTTCTACTGCTGGTAAAAACAAAAATCGTAAGGAAGCGTCACGAAAAAAAATGAGATTTTGGTCCAAAATTCTTTTTCCTTAAAAACATTTCTAAATAATCCCAAAGGCATCAAATGGTCACATGTAAGGTATTTCAGACATTTCGAAGCCCTGTTGAAAAGGGTCATTTTTCACAACCGGTACAAAAAATCGTCCAATCGTCCAAAGGCAAAGGCATCAATTAATCACATGTGAGGTGTTTCAGACATATTGAACCAATTTTGAAGAGGGTCATTTTATTACCACTGGTACAAAAAATCGTAAGGGTACAGTATGAAAAAAAATGAGATTTTGGTCCAAAATTTTCTTTGCTTCAACACACATCTAAACAATCCCAAAGGCATCAAATACTCACATGTTAGGCATTTCAGACATTTTGAAACTTTTTTGAAGAGGTTCATTTTCGACCACCGGCACAAAAAATCATAAGGTATGAAAAAAAAAAAAATTTTTGGTCCAAATTTTTTTTTGCTTAAAAATACTTCTAAACAATCCCAATGGCATCAAATACTCACATGTGAGGTATTTCAGACATTCTGAAACCCTTTTGAAGAGGGTCATTTTCGACCACCGGTACAAAAATATCGTAAGGACGCGGTATGAAAAAAAAAAGAGATTTTGGTCCAAAATTTTTTTTTGCTTAAAAATACTTCTAAACAATCCCAAATGCATCAATTAATCACATGTGAGGTATTTCAGACATTTTGAAACCCTTTTGAAGAGGGTCATTTTTTTACCACTGGTACAAAAAATCATAAGGGCACGGTATTAAAAAAAAATGAGATTTTGGTCAAAAAAATGTTTTGCTTAAAAATACTTCTAAACAATCCCAAAGGCATCAATTTGTCACCTGTGATTTATTTCAGACCTTTTGAAACCATTGTGAAGAGTGTCATTTTCGACCACCGGTAGAAGAAATTGTAAGGTTTTTTTATTAAAAAAAACACCATTCACAGAGATAGAGGTAGTGATTGAGATATGTATGAAAAAAATGAGATTTTGGTCAAATTTTTTTTTGCTTAAAAATACTTCTAAATGATCCTAAAGCTCATGTTTTTTTGTTAAATAGGGCGGCTCAGGCCATGCCACAGTTTGACCGGCTCCTGTGGTGTGTTGACCATATCCATCCAATGCTGCAGCTGTGGACCCCTAGCGTACATGAAGGGCCCCAAAACCAGAACTCCCAGCAGGGTCGGGGGCTCTGGAAGAAACAGAACAAAGTCATGAGCATGTGAGACATCTTTTCTATGCAGCTGGAGGGCAAATGCCAAAAAAAATGTTCTAAATTTGAACATAGAAGGTTAAATGTCCACCAGTTAAAGCTTTTTCTTCTATGAGTCAAGTTATATTTGTGGTAGGTGGTCTTTCTCCAACCCACACAAGACTGAAACTTAAAAAAAAAAGTCTTTAACCAGAAGTGTAATCAGCTGGTGTACAATATGTGCATAAACATACATTATATACAGATTAATAAACAGATTATAATATGCAGTAGTACAATGAATGTGGTAATAGACATAATAAATGGATATATTTGAAACAGACACCAGGAGTTTGTTGGCATAGCACAAAAATGTTTAATATAGTCAAAACATCTGTTTTCCCACTAGAGGAGACCTTCTCTCAGTTGTCTTCAGGTAAAGCTGTACTCACCTGAGCGGATGCTGTTTGGTTGCTGCAGCTCAAACCTCAGACAGGCTTCGTCCAGGTTCTGTGGTCGGAGTTTAAAACTCATCCTGTAGTTAAAGTAGGGGTTTGCTTCACCGTTCAGCACACAGCTCCGCTTACTCTTAACCACTTGGGTATGTATCTGCAAGCTCACCTGGACACATACACCTAACAAATACAAACTTTTCATCAGTCTTAGATAATAGTTCTTCCCCAGTGAAACACAATATTGGTGTTTTTTGTATTTTTGCACACAGGTCCATTAACCTCAGAGACTTAAACAGCCACAGGCAACTAAAAGCATCTACTGATCTAATGTTTGATAATTATTGAACCACTAATCCTAGCAATATACATAGATAAGTCAGGTAAAATACAGTTTCTCAGCTTTTCAATGGCATCATATGTCACCCATTTGCAGGTTCAGAGGTTCTGTAGAGAACTTAGAAACACTGTCTGCATTGATTCACCAATAAAACCCATGTGGTTTGCCAAATGGAAGTCGTTGAAAAAAATTACTTTTGCTTCAGTTTTTTCTAATCTAATCTATTTATTTATTTAGTTTATTTGTCAGGGATAGTGCACATGTATAATGAACAGCTGTACAGAGACATCATAAATATGCCGCATTATAGCTTAACTGCTAATTTGCACCCATAGTCCCCAGACAGGAACCAAAAAAAATGCATGAAAATTCAAACTAATTAAAATACAACAATGAAAGTATAGCATGTTAAAAGTTTTTTTGTTGTTTTTTTAAAAATAATTACCAGACTGGTTTGCTTTTAGCCACTGTTTGAATAGTGTTTGATGGTGGGATTTGTGGATCATTCCCTTTTTTACATGTTACAGACTGTTCCAGTATTTAAGTTCCCTTCATGGAGAGTGTATTTTATCTTTGAATTAACTCTGACTTAAGAAAACATATACATGCTCAATAAATTAAATATACTAAAATAGTTGTTTTTTGCTGAAAACTACAGAAGATAAAATCATTGGCTGTGATAAATCACTTAAAGGAGCAATATTTTTCTTTCTTCAAATGGAATTATGCATTTTAAAACATTTCCCTGTGGTCTACATAAACTGTAAATGCTGTTCTTGGGTCTGAATCCTTCATTAAGTAAACTCCATAGGTCCATCTTAAACCCTATTTCTGAGTAATGACACCAGAATGGTCGTTCTGAGCGCTGGCCCTTTAAATGCACAGGAGACACTTCATACCCCACCCCCTTCAGGTTATTGACTGTGCTGCTCTATCCTGTTCAACCAACAGCTGAATATTTTAGGTAATCGGCTCAAAGTTTGGACATATTTTCAGTGTGGACTACAACCACTGCTGCTAACAAACAATTATGGCATATTCGGAGAAATGTTGGTTAGAAGTCTTGACCTTGTATGTGCAAATGTCGTGACATAACTAGTTATACATGTAAAAAAAAAAAAAAAAAAAAAAAGGACCAGTGGCCCTGTAGCTTACCAGTAAAATGAAAAGCTTTGGGAAATGTATCCAGATGCCATTTATTATCACCCAGTTATGTGTATTTATTATATCAGAGAAATAGTCCATGTTTTGGTCATATTCCAATCAGATCTGTAAAAAATTGAAATTCCAACTTGATATCATTATATTTACTGATTTATTGTATCAATCCACTTCCTATCTCTTATAATGGGAAAATTTGTCAAAGTTGCACCAAATCCAGAATCCGATCCAGATCGAAATAATTTCAATACCTTGTGTTGACATCATCATAAAGAAGCTGTATACCAAGTTTGAAGTCAGTCAGAACTGTAGTTTCAGAGAAGAAGACGATTGAAATGTTTTCCCCATAAGAGCCCATGTTAAATTTTTCGTAAGTTCCCGGATCCAGAAGAAGATCCTGATCAGCATGTGGACATTATGTTTTGGTCATCTCCCCATCAGGGCTGGACTGTAGAAATTTCAAGCTGATATCATTTATATTTACTGAGTTATTGCATCGATCCACTTCCTATCTCTTAAAATGGGGACATTTTTCAAAGTCACACCAAATCCAGAATCAGATCCGGATCCAAATAATTTCACAAACTTTTGCTGACATCATCATAAAGGATCTGTATACCAAGTTTGAAGTCAATCAGAATTGTAGTTTCGGAGAAGAAGACGACTGAAATTTTTGTAACGGATGACAGACGACGACAGACGACGACAGACGACGGCAGACGACGGCAGACGACGACAGACGACGACAGACGACGACAGACGACGACGACGCCGGACGCCACATGACGCCGCATGACGCCGCATGACGACAAAAGCTTACGGCCTGTCTGCTGGTTAGCTAAAAATTAAGCAGGAATTAAAACAGGTTGTAGAAATCCACTTGATTTTTACCAAAATGAATATAAAGATAGCTTTGCAGCACCTGGAGTGCTCAAATTCAACCTTTTTGAACTATTAGGGTCCAAATACACAAATAAATGTACCAAAGACTAATAAATGTAGGTTAAGCAAAATATGACCCCTTTAAGAAATGTTAGATGTCAGTAATCTTGCATTTTGAAGTCACCACAAAAACAGTTCTGGGTCATTAAGGGTTAACATGGACATCCTCCTACCTGCACCTGTGAGCAGCTGGAGACCACGAGCCCTCAGAAACACCACAGATAGTCTCTGCAGGGAGGGACTGTAGCACAGAGATATCTGGACATCACCCAGCTCTGAACACTGTGAAATGTGGAAAGATTAGGAGTTGTTATTCTTGAATATTGTGCTTGTGTAAATGCAAACAGACCTGTGTGTCGTCCTCCTTCTCCAGGTCCCTCCACATCACCCTGCCTGCCTGACCGAGCTCTCCCTGCAGAGGAAACAGCACCCGGCCCACTGCGTGGCGTTTGGCATCCTGCTCCACACTCAGCACACACACACTCAGGGTGCTCTGAAGGACACACACTCCAGACACCTGAGGCAGAAACATAACATTAACACACACTAGATGACATGATGATATAAGTAAAGTTCATAGATGGGCTGTGATGAAATCTGATCAGAATATTGAGCCTCTTCATTTTTTATAACAGGTACTTCTATACATGTGTTTGTCTTCACCTGAAAAACAAAGCAGTCACTGAACTCTGGGTCAGGACCTGTACCACGGGCCTTGGCCTGGCGGGGCCGCCGGTCGTCAGGTAGAAGCCGGACTTCTACTAGTGTGACGTTGCCATGGAAACGAGGAGGGAGGTTGCCAAGACGCATCAGAGAGACCATGAGCTGCTCGCTGCTGTGTCGATACTCCACTGAGAAGCAGAGACGAGTGGCCATACCGGGAGGCGGGGCCACAGGAGAAACAGAGTAAAGACCCGCCAGAACTGTCCCAACTGGGTACCAACCTGATGGAGACAGGTCACATGAACATAGATGTACAGTAGAGTATATAAACATGTCTTCATTTTGGTAATTTTCCAACAAAGAGGCTTACATTTTAATATATTTCAAGTCTTTATGTTGAAATTAGACTCAGCTATTTTAAACCTACTCCTCACTGAGAGGGATCCACGGTGGGCTAGTATGTCCCTCTGAGCCTCCATCTTCATCTCCATCTCCACCTCTTTTTCCTTTCCCTCTGTATTTTGCAAATCTTTATGGTTTTGTGTCACAAAACGGGGCGGCAAGGCGAAAGGGATATCACTGGGCCTTTGACAGAGAAAAAATGATTTACATTAGTCATTTATGCTTCACTTTTCTCTACAGACTCATTTACAAAGTAGTTTAAATTTTGCTATCGATCGTAACTTAACATCAAGAACCAGTTTTCTACAGTCTCATCTAAAATAGAAATTTCAGAGCCAAAACTAACAAAAGAATTTTGTGCTTATAACTACAGTCACATAGGAAATAATTACTTGTTTTCTAGATCAGCTGATATTCTATGATGTCTGCAGCATTTAATATGTCAATACAGTGATATATTAAATGCACCTAACTGTTAATGGTTAATGTTTAAAATGATTAAAGTTATTATTGTTTTGGCTTTTTACCCCACCCCCCGAAGGGGAGGCAAGGGGTATTGTTTTTAGTTCAGTTTATTTGTTTGTTTGTTTGTTTGTTAACACTCTAACAGCAAAACTATTGGTTGAATTCATACCAAATTTGGTTTGTAGATTGCCAGTGACCCAGAATAAATGTCATTACATTTTGGAAAAAAAAGGTCAAAGTTAAAATTTTTTATGAATTTTTAAATTTTGTATTTTTTTTCCCCCTTTACTTATAATGGGCAAAATTTCACATGTCTGTAGCAGCAAAACCATTATTTGAATTCATACCAAATTAGGTTTATAGATTTCCAGTGACCCAGAATAGATGTCATTGCATTTTGGGAAAAGTAGGTCAAAGTTCAAATTTTTTAAGAATTTTTAAAAATCTTTTTTTTTCCCATTTACTTACAATGAGAGGAATTTCACATGTCTATTAAAACATCGATTTTGTTTCAATTTACTTAAAACTTGGCATATAACATATATAGAGTCAATTGATTTGCTAACATTACCACATGCAGAGACATGATGACATCAGCTGGTTTCGTTTTGTTTTTGTTTTAGAATGCTATCATTGCAGCACTGTAGTTAATTATTTGTGCTGATTTTGGGAGGTTATTTTTGTCATTTACCAGGAATGTAGCAGAAGCTGATCACTACTGATTTGGCTGTCCAAATCAGGCTCAATATTGTCATCATAAATGTTTTTGCAATGATCATTCAAATGTAATTATTAAATATTTGTGATAAATAAATGTAATGGTGATGGGATTAGAAAAAATAGCATATTTTTAGCATAATGTAAAACACTGATACTTATATATCTTTGAATGACTTATATACTTAAAACAGACTTTGGTCTTTGAGGGGTTTTTTTTGTTGAACTCACATCGTCCAGGAGCCTTGAGAAACCAGTAGGACCGGAGCAGAGCATGCTGGTACAGACGGTACAGTGGAGATCAGCTCCTGGTATTGACTCTGATCTTTTCTCCTCCACAGGTAATAAACCATCAAACCCAGCAGCAAAAGCACCACGACCCCAACAGACAAACCGACAGCTAACACCAGCCTCTGGTCTGAATGAGCACAAACACACATAAACATAAGAGGGAGTCACAACAAAAGGCAGTTAGATATGGTTTATTTTCTGCTCACCTGTCATTGGAGTAAAATTTCAGCTCAAATTTCAACAGAGAAGTGTTTTCTTTCAGAGTTATCGCAGATGGTGTGAAGAAGCTATTTTTGCATTAAGTACATACAAGTCTATTACACCAAACTTCTTTTGTTTGTGAGGAACCTACTGCAAGTTGCGCTCCGTTAGCAGTGGTCTTGTAACATGTGGTTATTTCTCACCATTTCACACTCTTATCAAGCTTTTTGTGTAGCTGCCATATCCTCCTGAGACCCAGGAAAGTGAAAATTTTAGCTTTTTTACAATTTTAAACAATTGTCTTGATTAGAAACTGCATAATTCAACATTTTTTTTTACACTTTTAACATTAATTCTATTTCTTTTTCGCTAGAATGTCCTTTGCAATGAATAACATTTTTTAAGTAAAACTGCAAAACTTTTGTCCCCTACAGAGGAAAAACATGCATTGCTGGGTCTCAGGAGGATATCCAACCCCTTTAAAGGACCATACCAGACCATTTTTTTGTTCAAGGACCGATTATCAGATGTTTTACAACACTACATGTGCAGAAACTGACTTTAATAGTGACTGATACGGAGGATTCTCAACTGAATTTACTGAAACTGAGGGAAAATAGTAGCTGAAAAATAATATTCACTTATATCTAGATTTTTTGCAGTTTCTTTCATTAAAAATATTCACATTGATTATCAGACAGGTTCATATCTCAGGTCAGCTTTATCATGACAGAACATGGAAATGTGCTCCTATTTAACTGAAATACTCTTACATTTCAGATCAATAAGGAGATGATGACAATGACAACAAGAATGATCCTCTGTTTGAAAGTGGAAAAGATTCAGTAAGTGAATAGCATATCTAATAATAATAAAAAAGAACAATCATGTTGATTAATGCCCCTTGCAATATTTTTTCTAGAAGTGGAAAAACTGTAGAAGAGTGAACAAGTTTCATTTTCAACAACTAAATAATAATCAACACAAAAAGCTCTTATTGTAGTTAATATGACATATTTACTATGACATAATGTGGGAGGTTTCTGAGCTACCAAAGCTGATTTAGTGATGTTTGAAAACAATCCTGCAAAGTCTGTGTCAGCACCACGCCTTCTGATCTACTTACAGAGCAGTGCACATTGACCTTTGACTTTAAGTTCAAAGGTCAAGGTTGCTGTGACCTCAGTAATGCCTCCAGGGTCTGGTTTTCTAATTTGGCAGATATGTTCACTTGGACTTGAGAATGGACTGGATGAATGGTACAGTTTTGGTAGACAAAGGTAAAGGTTGTGACCTCACAAGCACTTTTTTTTTTTTTTTTTGCCCTGACTGCTAGTAACGCAAAGAACTGCAGAAACAGATTGTGATGAGGATAGTGAATGCATCTGTCTGAACTGAAGGTTCTTGTTCAGGTGTTAATTCCTTTCACTTAGATGCTCATTTCAACAATTATAGTGATTTAGACAAACTAATCAGCTATCAATCATTATTATTATCAAACTTTAAAGATCCACACTCAGTTGAGATCTAATTTATATGATTGAGATTTGTTACATATTTGTGATCTTACACGTTCTATTAACCATTTTATACACAGTTTAACCAAATGTTTGATAAACAATCCATTTAATAAATACTTTAGGTCCACTATTACAGGGGCAATGGCTGACATGGTAAAAGCTCATATTTTTACATAACATTAGCGCGAAATTTAACATCCAAGTAATTAAATCACCACCTAATTGAATGTTTGATTTACATATAATATTTTGAGATATTATTTCTTACATTGTCCTGATAAAAAAAACATTCCTGGCACCAAAGCCACTGAAAACATCCTAATCTAAAAAGCAAAAAATAAAGGTTAAATTAAACACAATGCTAATTTTCATCAATCTGGAATTTATATCACATGGGCAAAATGAAATTTTTCAGCCATCCTTCTATTTTTTTATTTATTATTTGGGCATTTTTGCAAAAGTATGCATCTACCAGTCCATAGATTTATTTATTTATTTATTTATTTTTGCTGGTTTTAAAAATGAAGACTATTAATTATTAATATGAAGCATGTGACACTGAACTGAAGTTGCACATCTCTTAGATTTGACCTCATGATGTTTATTTACTGGATTCAGCAAAGCTTTAATTATTGATTTATACATGAAAATTGAATTCTAAAATAATGTCACATATCATCAGACACATACATGGACAACACGCACCTTGACTGTTCAGAGATTGGACAGCACCTAATGAGATGACGGCTAATCCTCAGAGCTAAAGGCAGAGTAATAGGCCTCTCGTGGACGCACACTCACACTAATACAGACGTCACACACATTCACAAACCTCATATTTAGAGCAATTCCAGTTTCACATGGAAAAAGAAGAAGAGATAAAGAAGATCCAGCTGAATAATAGTCACAGAAGGAGAAAATACAGTGTGTTTACAGGTATGTGTGGAGTCCAGAAACAGGGGAGGTGATCTTCTTAAGAAGTGAGAGAGTGAAGGAAGAGTGGTACGAATGTGAGCCACCGTTTAGCATTGTCTGCTCTGTGACTGGACAGAGGGAAAAACCATAACACAAGGTGTAAACGGAAAGGTAAGAGGTTATTTTCCTAATTCTTATCCCATCAGACTATGCTCTAATACCATCATGTGTGTAGTTACAAGAGCGTCTATTCTGTAAAGTCTTGATATGATAAGATTGAGAGTCTGTGGGTCAGTTTGGGACAAAGGTTTAACTGAATGGAAGTGAGTTATAAGGTAAATACATATGCACTGATAATGTTTTATGAGCTAAACCTAAGTACAGAAGTCTTTATTTTAACTAAATGTACCAGCATTCATTTGACTAAAGCCTTGGCCTTATATGTTTTTGTCTTTTTTTTTTTTCTTTGGGGTTAGTATATAAATAAAGAGGAAGGAGAAAAAGCTGTAGCAGCCCAGAGTAAAAAAAAAACAGTTAATTTATTTTATATCACTTTTTCTTTCTCATTATTTTTTTCTTTTTGCTTCTGTGACATCTTACAACTAAAGCCAAATGGCCTCTTTAATCAGTCTCAATTAATCCACATTATGTCTGAATAATCAAATAATCTGGATTGTGTAATCCCATTAGGCTAATCTGGCAGTGCTTGTGTGTCTTTGTGTGTCTGTGTGTCTGTGTGTGTGTGTGTGCGTGTGTGTGTGTGTGTGTGTGTGCGTGTGTGCGTGTGTGTGTGTGTGTGTGCTTATACTAACAGGGTATGCACGTGAGACAAAGCAAGAAAAGATTATGGATCCCCTACAGACATGTTAACAGGAGCAAAAAAAAAAAAAAAAAAAAAAAAAACACTTTACAAAACAAATATATTTGCCAAATATGTGAATATTGTTAATTTATTTTACCAAAACACATAGCATCTGTGTGCTAAAGAAACAAAATCTCATATCTTGGTATTAATCACTTCATATCTAAATATAGAGTATATATAGTTCTGTGCAAAAGTGTCAGACCAACATTAGGCTTGTAGGTTTAATAAAGTTATAACACAAATGCTTTTCTCAGTTTCTGTATTAAGATACAATTAAACAGCTTCTATAAACCACAGTGGTAGTATTTAATGTGACCACCACCCTTTGCACTTAATATGTCTTTTACCCTTTTGTTGAGACAATATGAGATTTATCACATTCATTTTCTGATGTTTTATAAAAGGTTTCATTCAATAAATGTCAGATGTTTCTAACTTTTTCCGCTGCTTCTTGTCATGGGATCAGGGGTCACATTAAATAGTGACTTTGACATTTATAGCCCATTTAGTTCAGTTTTTTGTGTGTCTTTTAGGGCTGTGAACATATTATATGCATTTTCTTGCTGTATCTGGAGAAAAGAGAAGGAGAAATTAAAAAAAAAAAAAAAAATCTGCTCATTTTAACCTTACAGAAATGCCAAAGCTAAAGGTGGCTAAGACTCTTTTGCACAATACTGTTGATGAAATGGAAATCAAGGCTAAAACTAAAGCTAGCAGTGAAAAAATTATTTTAACTGAAATAAGAATAAACAGTGACAACAATGCAATGCAACAATGACGAAAACAAAACATAAGAGGGTAAAATCAGTGTGATTTTGATTTTATATTTCTCAAAGTTTTTTTTGTTCTTTTGTTTTTTTTTTAATTTGGCTAGGAGTGCTAATCACTATACTTTGCATTTTTCCATCTAACCATAGGAGTTGTCTCATTATACCTCAAAAAACAAAGTTAAAAAAAAAAAAAAAAAGAAAAATCTAAACAAATCCCTAGAAATTTGTCAAACCACAACCAAATTAAAATCAAAAAATAAATTAATAAAATGTTTAATTACAAAAAAAAAAGAAGTATTATAACTCTTGTGTTACATTCAGTCTCCGTCTTGTACGAACTTGTGTCCAGATGATGAAAAATGTCACACGAACTTGCCATGAAAATAAAATGTTCATCATTATATCACACCTGGACACAAGATGTTTCCTATACCCCTGAAATTTAACTGCATTATATTTCTTTACATTATCTGTCAATCTGCCTATATGGACATGTGACACATGACAGATGTGGCCCTATATCTGCAGTGATACTCATACACTTATGTATCTATTTAGACATACACACATTGTACATTTACATAGATCCTCTGCTTATGACAGGATATGAGACAGAGTAAAACATGTATGTACATCCTACGTGTAGTAGGTTATGTACAGTTTATTGTCTGTATACGCTCTAAATGTTTTCACCTCATATGTGCAAAATAGTTCATAAAATCTAATCATAAAATCAAAATATTTACATATTTTACATGTGACAATGTATGTGTATGCATGTCACTCTGCACAGATGAACAATAAATCCACCATAAATGCATTTCTTTTTCCTTACTTGCAGTTTTATGCTGTTGCCATGGCGAGGCCAGGTCGCCCTGCGTCTGAGAGCTACCAGCCCGTCTGCTGCTCAGTCAGTCAGTCTGTGTCTTACTCCAGTGAGACAGGGATAGTGGGGGTGGAGGACGACGATGAGGCGCCCATCTTCTCCCTCTCTAAGAGCTCAATGGATGTGGTCATGGGGACGGGACAACCCCATAAGCGTGACCCGGCCTGGAGCAGACTGGACCTAAGACGGAGCTCAAGCACCAACACACACCCTGAGCAGAACTCAGTGACCCACCAGCACCTTTATCCCAACACGTGGCAGCATGCGAACTCCCCAAACAACCAGGTATTGCTTACAAAGCAGAACCTAGACCTGCACAACCCTCCTGCACTCAGTGAGCGCTGGATCACCAACATGCAGCGCTGGAGTGGGTGCAGCAGCAGCACCCACAGTCGCAGCAGCACTCCAGAGACGGTAGTGTGGAGGGGAACACATTCACGCCCCTGGAGTCTAACCCAGGAAGCTGCTGGTTCTGTTACACCTGACTCTCCTGTCACCAAAGCATCCCCTTCCCCGACCATACCTCCATTTATTTCACCTTTGCACTCCCCCACTCTCCCCCTGGTAGATGTTTTCTCATCTCCTTCTCCTTCGCCATATTGTCTGTCCACACATCTGCAGGAAGACTTACCCTTGCCTGCACCTTTGCCACTTCCGTCACCTTTACAAAACACCTCACCACCATTATCAAACCCAGCTAATCTCCTTCACATGGAAGATGATGGCTTCCCTGAGAGTCAACCACTCTCCTTTACATTTCCTTCACCAGTCCCTTCCTCTGTTAGTCTAGGAAAAGGAGGTCTAGTTTCACATCCTGGAGGCCTTGTTGACAAAGTGATGGAAAGCCCTGAAAGAGATGTAAAAAGAGAGCAAATGTTTGGTTACCTGTTGACTAATCCTGTGCCAGAGGGTCAGGAATCAGGCCGAGGACCTTCAGTCTGCTATCTAGAGTTGCCAGGTCAAAACCTTTCGATGGGCCGAAGTTGGAAGACACCTCTGGTTTCTTCATTAAGTGACTCCCATTTGGGCAACTGCTGCAGGTGCAGTCACTCCAGAGAGTCAAACAGAGCCGCAAATATAGAGGTGATCAGGGAAGAAGGTACAATGACATCCCAGGTGGACCTTGTAGATGCAGCTGTGCAGACAGTTTCTCCTGTTGCCTCTTGGTCGAACCTCAGGAAGAACGTTTCAAACTCCATCATGGGCTCCCACTCCCTCTTGGGTTCTCCTCCTGGCTCAAGACTAAACCTAAGATGCTCAGTTGGGTCTCACTCCAACCTGGTGTCTCCATCCTCCAGCATGTTCCCTGCAAGCAGTGGAGAAGATGATAGGGAATATGCAGATGGCCCGTTATGGGATGAAAACTTGGCTTCCTACCATGATCTGTACAGGAAGAGGTCCTGTTTGAAGAACCACGGGGGGGAGAGGGACGAGCTGGGGAGGAGGAGCAGTATGAAGCAGGTGCAGTGGGATGAGGAAGGGATGACGTGGGATATACATGGAGCATCTGTGGAGCCAGAAGTACTGGTTTCAGCAATAAAGAAACATCTGGAACTCAAGATCACAGAGGAACCAAAAACCCCTCAGCTAGTAAAACGTTCATCAAAGAAGAAAAAGGCACCAAAGCCTCCTGTGAGTCTAAAAGTTGTTGATCAGAATGCCCCGGCGATTGTTAATACATCAAGCTGTGGGCTGGTGGCTGGAGGTGAGGTGAAGAAAGACGCAGTCAAAGAGAGGAAGCAGGAGGAAGGAGGCAAAAAAGACGGAGTAGCAGAGTCTGTGAGGAAAGTCAGTAAAACGGATGGACATAACACAAGAGAAGACAAGAGAGGAGAAGAAATGGAGGTGTTAGAGGAGGCAGGAGCAGCTTGCAGTGAGTCGCCATCACATGGGAGTGGACACAGTCGGAAGAGGAATGTGATCAGGTCTCTGAGGAGGCCCGGGTGGTGTGGAGGCTCCAGGAAGGCTGATGACTGATGCTAAAGACTAATATAACCTACAACTACCCATTACATGCAAATAACCACTATTCAGTTTACAGTTTTAACCATTTGCACAAACAACACCGTAGACATTTCTGCTTGTTTAAACATTAAACTGTATGTTACCAGGTATATTTTTTCACTTAAAACTTATAATACTATGACATCTACAAATTGCTTGATCTATTTTGTTGACTTATGGGTTTACATCATATCAAATGTTTCTAATGTTTCAGTCTAATGGCCTATTTGATTTCTTATCATTCCAGTCACATTCTCATTATTTAAGTTAACATTTCAAATCCCCCAAAACACAATTCTGCACTGGCTTGTGTTACAAATCACCAAACCCATATCTGGTATAATATTTCTGGGCCATTAGGAGTTTTTGCACCACAGGTTATATACAGGAAATAAGTAAATAAACTATGCAAAAAGTAAAAGGTGCTACGATGAATCTTTCATGGGAACTTTACATTAGACCAACCCATTGGTGTGGAATGACGTAATGTAACTACACATCATTAAAGTAACATCAATAAAAGTTTAATATCTCTAATCATAATTTTTGTGCCTGGGAATACCAGGAGGACACCGAAAACAGCTCCCGTGATCCTATGTTACTTCATAGCATCATCTATTACATCATCTTATTCCTTAGATGAACAAGAATAAAACCTTGAGTCTTTAAGTGTGGAAAAACTACCTGTTAACACACATATTTTACAGAAACATATAACAAATATTCCCATATCCATGTACAGCCTATTATTTTTGAAAATAGTGAGTCCTGATTAAAATTCTGGTTTTAAAAAAAAAGTGAAGAAGCAATGTTAGAATACACATTCATCCACTCATCAATATCCTCTGTTTAGTAGATAACGAACAGGAAGAAAACTCCAAGGCACTTTCTTTAAGCATTAAAATGCCTTTATTCTCATGGCATGGTCATATGTAGACCTATCCTTAGGTCATCTACTGTATGAATCCCTTTTCCAAAGAGCACTTCAAACAAATTCTTTTTTTGGGTCCTAGAAGCATTCCTTCCTATGACTTTTTTTTAAATCTTGTTTAGTGTTCAGATGCAAATCAAGTTTCTGTCATGTTCCACTGGATGTAAAAGTACAATTAAATGATACATTTTTGTATTTTTATTGTTTCAGAATTTGTTTGTTTTATATGCATTTGCTTTTACATTCACATTCATTCGATAATTGTGAGCTGATCAGTTGTAGTTTTCCAAGATATTCTTAAGGAAAGGAAAGGAAAGGAAAGGAAAGGAAAGGAAAGGAAAGGAAAGGAAAGGAAAGGAAAGGAAAGGAAAGGAAAGGAAAGGAAAGGAAAGGAAAGGAAAGGAAAGGAAAGGAAAGGATGCACAAATCACATGATGCCACATGAGAAGATCTGATGAGAGCAACTGGAAAACAATGATTATTCGGTGACATTTAAGGTACTTTCCTTTACACTAATATTTACACCACTAAAGATAATGAGCAGGGTGTGACCCAGCAAACAATAATCACAATATCACAACAAACCATGATAAATTAATTCCTCCTCACTAAAAAACACACAGCTAAGCCATTGAATCCCTCCCTCCTTCCTTTCCCACAGCCACTCCTCTCATTCACTGTCAAAACACACACACAAAGTTCAGTTGTATGTAAACTTGGTGAACCATGGTGGTGAGGTCTGTCCATTCAGGCGCTGCCATTCAGATGAGCGGGCACATTCTCATTCACCACAGTAAAAAGCTCCACTGACTAGTGGCTTCCACTGGAGTTATTGTTGTTATATTTAACAGCTGAAAAAACAACACAGCTGTAGGTAAAAGTGGAGGAGCATGTATTCTGACTTACAGGGTCTTGACGGGTCATATATGAATGTATATGTTTTTACTTCATATATACATATTTCATGTCATATTTAGTGGAGACAGAGGATGTATACCGAAATGGGTGGATCCAGCAGCATCTTAAAGTGTTAAAAAGCAAAGTCAGAATAGGTTGAGTGTCAATACTTGCAGACCTATGTGTGAAAATGCCAAATATTACACTAGAAATAATGTTTACATCGAACTACAAAATACAGTTTTAGTATCTAATGTGGTACTGTAATATAGCTCTTATTTGTTGAAAATGAATAGTAAGATATTTTTATTACATCCATTTATAGTGGAATGCTAGAGCTTCTGTTTACTGGACAAGAACCCTTGTCCAGTAAACAGCAATGACAGAGGACCCTACAGGAGTCCGCTGTCATTGCATCATAATTATCCGTGCAGTTGTCTCATGTAGTAGCAGTTATACACAAAACTGTAATCAAGCACACTATAACCTTGGATTTTAATCCAAAGAATATAATTAGTTCATTCTTAAATCCAAGTAAATTTTTTAGCCAAATCTGAAGACATTCCCTCAAGGCGTTCATGAGATATCACATTCATAAAAAGACAAGACAAGAGGTCACTGCATCCTTGACCTTTGACTGTTGGCTGAAATATTATTATTTTTAATATAATGGAGACTGATGATGACCGACAAAAACACATTTTTGACGAGATGTGCTGTGGACACATAATAAAATACATTCTTTCCAGACAGAAGCTTGAAGGTAATTGTGGCAAAAAATTATACTAACAAGGCTTCCAACTACGTTAGCTAATGTTAGGAATACTTCATATTGGATTTTGCGGTCTGTCAGTTAGCCTGCTAATAAAGACAGCTAACACTAATTAGCATTTATAGGGTTTAGGTTTATGTCAATACTGTCATTACATGTCTTAAATCATAAAGTAGCTAAAATGACTTGGTAGCATTTTATTTAACATTTACTGGTTAACAGTACAGTTGGTGTTTTTAATAAGTTAGCAATAGCAATGACTTGTAGAGTTTCACCCATCGCTACTTCTGCCTGCCCAAATACAATCACTTTGGACTTTTCTTGGCAAATATATCATGCCTGGCTCTAAAACCAAGATATTGACAGGTAATGTCAGACTCAAGGCTTCACAACAGAAATCCACAAAACAATGGCAGCCATTTTTATATGGTCTATAGAGTAGACAAATGGTTGTCCATGCTTAAATAGGCAAGACAGAGCTAAAAAATAAACAAATAAATAAAAATAGGGAATATTTAGATTGTTCCGTCAGTGACACCTAGTTATTTTTCATTCTTAAATATCCTCACAAAACACGTTTAGACAGATTATCAGCACATCATCTTATCTCCTGAGTCATATTCACAGAGTGAAGTAAAGATCTTGACCATCAGATATAAAGGTCAGGTCACTATGTCACTATCTGTCATGTGACATGTTGTGGTGACACTTGTTGTCATGTTTGTTTGTGTACACCACTTTTTTTTTTTTTCTTGTCCTGTGAACAAGTGAGCACGTATGTATGTGAAAGTGCTGATGGGACTCCCCAAAATCCCTTTTTTCTCAGCTGCAGTGGAAACTCGTAGCTACAGGAGAACAATCCAGCGCTCAGCCTTTGTTGTCACACTGTCCATTGTTGTATGAGTGTGTATACTGTATGTACATCTGTGAGTGCTTACTGCCTGGTATAAATAGCGTTGGACGTTGGCCGGCCGGTGATTCTGTGGAAGACGATGGCTGTACCAGGACCTCCTCTGCTCCTCTTTCTCCTGCCTCTGCTGTTGAGCCAGGCATCTGTGCCTGCAGCTGCATATACACTGACCCCTGGACGACAGCCACAACACAAAGTCCTCCACCTGGGTGAGGGCAAAAAACACGCCAGACAACATCAGAAATCAAAATTTAATGGGATTTTATCTTTGGCTAGATCTACCAACACAGCCTCTGATTCTGGATTTGACAGAAGTGACGGTTAACCTTCAGATTAAGGGTTAGATTGCCTGTTTAGCTCTTTCAATAAAATAATTGGACTTTTTTTAAGTAAAACACAGTTGACCCTACTTTAAACCATGCAGCTGTGTTCATTCAGGATGACAATAACTTGAAAATCATGTCCTATGGAGTAAAATTTATAGGATTTTATGGAGAAAGTTCAGTTAAAAAAGAAAGAATGAATGAAAAGTCAATTCTGGTTTAAGACTTTAGACCAACCTAAAACGTCTTTAAGAATCCAGCTCCTGATATGTGTCACTGTCTCCCTCCAGACTGGCCTAAGGATTGTGGCATGCCCCACTTCAAGCCCAACATGGCTGAGAGGATTGTTTCTGGAAATGAGGCCAGACCTCACTCCTGGCCATGGCAGGTCTCACTGCAGGTAAATCTGTCTTTCACCAAATTGGTTCTGTCTTTAAAAGTTTATAATCCATAAAGACCCAGTGCTATTTTTTGGCGGTTCCCAAATGATTTTTTCTCTATATTTACCTTTACTTAAGTGATTTATGCTCATTGATTGTAATATTATCTTCCTTATTTTGCTTTTTTTGTGTGTAAATCACGTATTTTTCTATACTTAATTTACTGATAATGTAGATGTTCATTAAAGCTCAGAGAAAAGGTGAGGGTTATTATATCAAAGACAGAGAAAACTCAAGAAAAAGTGACTTTTTCGGCAAAGACATCAATGACTGGACATAAAAACAAGTGTCCCCATCCACTGTCATTGATCAAACTCCATGGGTTTTACTGGTGAATCAATGTTCTAGAAGATGACGGTGTTTCCACAGGAACTACGGAGCCTCTTAACATCCAAATGGGGTAGATCTGATGACCATGAAAAGATGACAAACTGTATTTTACACCAAGTATTTGATAGGATTAGTGGATTGGAAGTTATTAAACATTTTAGATCAGTAGATGGCTTTGGTTGCCGGTGGAGGTTTGGGTCTTCATGGGATAACATAACATGTGAAGAAATTTCCATGTAATAATCAATTATTTCGTTCCTGTGTGCTCAGATCATATCATACATATTCAACTGTCACAGTTGCCTATTCATGAAACAGATCTTGTACTGATTTCTGCTACTTGAACAGACTTTAGGTTAAAACTGTGATGCTCACTGCGCATTTGCCGTAGTGCTTTCTTCTGAACAGTAACCCTGTTCAACAATCATTGCCATTAGAGCAGAAATGGAGTTAAGTAATGTCAACAATTGGCAGACTGTTATCACAATAAAAAAACTTAACATAATTGCATGTACATGAGCTATACTACATCTTTAGGGGTTCAGGAGTCCTTGACGTATTTGGTGGCTTCAACTCCACAAAAAATTTACACTGATTTATTGCTACTTCCTGGATGTCAGTAAGGTAAAAGTGAAAGTAGAAGGACAGGCCCATTCTTACACTTGGTCTGTGATTTGAAAGCTGCAGTTTGTGCAACACAGGGATATTTTTGCATAGGTGAAATACAAGTTTATGTAATTCGTTGAAATAAGATTGTTTTTGTTAGTTTTCAGCGAGCTACTTATAGTCACAGAACATAGACTTTATACAGTGATTGACATTTTGAGAGCACTTGAAATTTAAAGCTTAAAAGTCTCAATCTACCCCTGGTGGCAGGTTGCAGTATAGGTCATAAATCCAACACCCCATGTTATTCTTTGAGAATTTAACCGAACTAAAGACTCAAAGCACACACCCAATAAATTTTTTTATATTTTTAGGTAGATTTATGTTAAAAAATCTAATCAGTTCATTTTTTAATAAGTTACTAGATATTATAAAAATGACAGCTGTAATGACCAGGTATGGTTTTTTGAATGTGGGAAAGGTTTAGAAATACAACAGTTTATAGATTTTTTTTCAGCTACTGTAACAGATCTCAGAAAATTAGCTGCTAGATTAAACTGACATTAAGGCATTTCAATAAATTGTACTTTAGGGCAGAATGAATGCCCATAAATAGATCCACGTCATTAAATCTAACCTTATAATCATGTTTAGTTGAGTCCAGTATCATTTGTTTATATGCATGTCTATATTATGGTGTAGGTGGTGTTCCATTACAGATGAAAAAATTTTAAAATGTAAAATAATACATGTTTAATAATCTGTGTTATCTGTCTTAGGTTCGTCCAAGGGGAAGTAAACATTACATTCACGTCTGTGGAGGAACTCTGATTCACAAGAACTGGGTCCTTACTGCCGCTCACTGCTTCCAAAAGTAAGAAAAAAGAAAAGAAAATTAACACCAAGCTATATATCTTTTAGGTTTTAGTCTGGTAGTGTTTCACGCTGAACCTGTTTTTGTCTCTTAGAGGTAAAGCTGAGGATGCTGGGAGCTGGAGGATCGTCCTGGGAAAGCACCAGCTGAGGCGTTCAGAGATGCCAGAGAGGATTTTCCCAGTGAAGCGTATCTACAGACATGAGAACTTCCGTTACCCTGCTCACAGCGAGCTGGACTACGACATCGCCCTGGTGAAGGCTGGTACAGATATCCTCCCCTCCAACTTCATCCGCTACGCCTGCCTGCCGCGCAAGCAGACCAGCCTCAAACCAGGACACTACTGCTGGGTCACAGGCTGGGGAGACACCCGGGGTGAGTGGGAGAAAAACACCACAAAGGGAAGATGGGGGGCGGGGGGTAGTCATGAGATCTACAGATGGGAAAAAGTGCCTCTCAAATTAGAAAAGGTCCTGCAAAAAGAAAAAAATAGTATCTCAAAACAATGGGGTATTAAGACAAAATGATGAGACACTTTATCAAAAATAAAATGAAATGAAATTTATCTAATAACTGAAAACACTGGTCTACAAGTAAAAGGCATCCACAATAAAAGTAGTTAAACTTCACTAAATTTGAGTCAGTAATAAAGAAAAATTATGTCGAAAGTGCTAGTTGGTTGCAGTTTCTAAGATACAGTCTTGAGCCAAAATGTGAAATTCTGAGAATTAATGAGAGAATGGGTTTTACTCAAAAGATATACTTCAGTACACTGTCTGCACATTACAATACATTCACTTTTCAGGTCCTTTCTAGTGGAAGATTTACAAATCCATTGTATAAATGTACATAAACCAATATATATGTGCAATAACACACCATCATATATACTGAAAACATCAGCTCACTGCACTTTTATTTGGTTTCCAATTCATCTTATTAAAGTATGTAAGATTTAGAACTTTTAATGTCTGAGGCAGATATTTTCTAAGAAATTGTAGAGCAGTGTAACCTCAAAGTGAGGAGACACAAAACACTAAATATGCAAATACAGTAGGTTTAAGACTATCTGCTTTAAAAATCCTATAAACTGTACTTTCTCATAATATTATTAGCACATATTCACAAAAGTATGAATATTAGAAGCCAAAAAAGTGGGTAATGATACCTCTTTGCCCTATATAACAAGCAGCATCATAGTTAAAGCTGCAAAATATCTTAAAACAAAACAAAAAAAAACCTGATGTCATTTCAAGCTGTTGTGGAGAACAGAGGACAGTATCCATTGTGCATAAGGAGGGTTTTGATTCTCATTCCTTCCTTTCTGTATTTGTACATTATCACTTTACAAATCCCCCTGCATTTCTGAAAGAATAACAACCTCAAACTGCAACTACAAACCATTATCTAAAGCACTGGCAAAGAGTTAATGAAACATAGTAGTCAGTAATTGCTGCAAGTTTGAGAAAATAAACAGAAAACCTTAATAATTACACAAGTTCAATAATTAAAGCTCTGCTCTGGCCTTTACCTGGGAAGTTTAGTTCTTGCTATACCTGAACTCTAATAACATGAAACTGATGAAATGAAACAGGGGTCTTTATATGCGATCTGGCTTAAAAACTGTGTTATGTATTGTTTTAGGTGGAAAGGAGAATGTGTCACTTGCAGAGGCTCTGAATCAAGCTCGTCTGCCCATCATCGACTTCAAGACCTGTCGACAGAAGAAGTTCTGGGGTGATCGGGTCAGAGACTCCATGATCTGTGCCGGGTTCAGGGACACTGAGGATCCACCAGCCGCATGTCAGGTATGACTCAGATCAAATTTAAGAAAAAAAAAAAAAAACCCTGGGTGATCTCTGTGATGGAGGTGAGAATAGGCCTGTATAAATAGACCTTACCCACATCTGTCTGTCCCTCAGGGTGACTCTGGTGGGCCTCTGCTGTGCCAGCTGGGCCAGGACCGCTGGGAGGTGCACGGCGTGGTGAGCTTCGGCCCCATCGGCTGCACCGTGGAGAACAAACCCAGCGTATTCACCCGCACCGCCGCCTACATCCCCTGGATCGAGGGTACACGCATCAGGGACTTCTTCCTGCACTGAGCGAGACGCCGGACTCAGCTCTGACAGCAAACATAAGCTCAGCTCGGTGTTGTTTCACCTCTGACATCATCAGACTGTTCAGATACAGGTCACGTTTCCTGAGACGCTTCATGTCTGTGGAAACTCCATATGTAAATACAAGTTCTCAATGTGCAATATTTGTTTTTTACAATTATTTTCATTTTGTACAGTTTACACTATCGTAGGGCATACATTACCACGGCTGGGTATTGTTTAAGTGCCCGCAGAAGAACTCTTCTCTGGGCACTTTAAATAAAGGAGTATGTTTAAAAATATTTGAAACATTTGACAAAAAGCCAAACACAAGAATGTTTTGCCAAGTGCTGGCCTTCAATCAGGATTAATAAGCAAACAAATCACAAATTGGACCTAATTTTTAATATCATGAATTCAGTAAAGCCATGTAATAAATCCAAGTACTTAATTTTATTACATGGCTTTACTGAACTGTTTTATTGGGTCAACAACAGTGTCCAGCAGTATTACAGACCATAGCTATTTACAACAGAATCTGGTAGAGGAAAAAAAAATTATTTTGAAATATTTTTGTTAGTCTAGCATGGTACAAGGTTTTTTTTTTTTTTCATATAAACAAAAGGCTGCTAAAAGGTTATAACAAAAAATGACAGACCTGCTTTACATGATCCCTTACTTAAAATACCCAGCCCTGCATCCAGTCTACATTTACGCAATAAATTTGTTAAAAAGCAAAAGCCTTGTGATTGTTTTCCTTTTTTTTTTAATTTCAGTTAATAATACAGTGGGTTTGATATTGACAATACAGCTTTACAGTCAAATTCACATTGAACAAGATCCTTTCTCGCACAATAAAACATTTCCCACTGTGTTACAGCTCAGTAATAAATATAACTGCAGAACTGGCTCTGTTCTCACAGGTTTCAGATGAATCTGTTTATTCTTCTACTAGAGAAAAGTCTTTCAGTCCCAAATTGAAACACAGGAACATTCATCTGGTGACCACACACCAGATGTCATTTGGAAACTAATATTGGCGCATTAAACCCAAGAGTTTAGGGTTAATGTCACCTTGATTTTAAAAGTTTTACAGGAGTGGAATTGTTCTCCCATATAAAGTGAAATATCGTCTATACAGCACAAAGTGTTCTCATCACCGATCTAGATCTTATCAGTGACAGGGACACTCTGGAAGGGAAAACTAGTGAATGGAGGGGAATTCAGGGACGGTCTTCATTAATTCCAGCAGAATTTTTCACATATATTTGTTACATCCCACAATGCTCCTCAGCAGGGAGGCGAATGGTGGGACCTGACCTGCCCGTCCCTGGAGAGCACACTGAGTTTGACCAGAGTCTAAGCCTTCTTAGTGCTGTCATTAAAGGCTGTGTCCCGGACAGATTTGGCCCTTTTTGTAGAAGCAGATGTGTGGCAATGTTCAGTAAAGTCTGGAGGAGGATGAGGAGCCAGTGAGGTGGTCCCAGTTGTTGTAAACAGCATAGGCACCCGCCAAGGCTAAACCTGCCAGACCTCCACGTGCTATGCCTTTTAACCCACCTGCAAAAGCAAACAGGAAGTGAAGGTTAAAACTAAGAATGCAAACTGTCATTTAAACAAACAGTTCACATTTTGAAGCACCAGAACCAATGATAGAATTAGTTTTATTTTCAGCTACAATACTTGTATTAATTCACTGAACCATAAACTTCACTTCACACAAATTAAAAGAAACCAACTCACATATCTTGAATTTAGAAAATAAGCGTATTTTTTCTGCAATGTGTGTTATGTAAACAACACAACTACTGATGCTACAGTATGTCATATTGATCAATGACGAATTTTGTGGGGGGGTTTTCCTTAATTTCATTAAAATTTTACAAATGTTGGTCTGACAAATGAAGCTTCCTGATGCCATCATCAGTTTTAGACAGACTTCACTTTTTTCTGAGCTGCATAAATGAAAAAGCCATGATCATAATAACCTAATTGCAGCCTACATAACCGGTCAAAAATCCAACACAGTACTGTTATGTTTGGTAAGGCTTGACTTATTCATTAATTTGTGCAAAAGGTTGTAAACAATAATATTTCAACATAATAAAAAGGAAAAGCACTTACTGCCTGATTTAAAGAGCATCCCAGTCAGAGTTCCAGCAGCCACTGTGTTGATGTCATCCTCTGCTCCTCTGGCTTTTTCTATTGCTACACCGAACGCACTATACAACAACGCTGTGAAGGAAAAACAAACACATTTCAAAGGTAGCAAAAACATCAACACATTAATTAAACAGAACACACTGAATCAAATTAATCACATCCCACAATACATGTAATAAATTCACCTATCATGTTTAATTATCTCCTCAAGTTTAAAGTTATATTATGCTGAGGGACTTACCCACAGAGCCCAGAGAGTTGGCCCATGAAGCACCCTGTCTGGTCACCATATTGAGAATTCTGGAGAGAAATTAAAACATTCAGACATTAGCTTAGGTCATCCAAATAAGTTTAACAACTATTTCAGCAAACCTTACTCACTGAACATTACGAGGTTTGGACCATGCCATGTCTCTGGTCTCCTTTAGACCCATCCTTAGACCGTTTAATGCTCCAAGTGTAGCTCCTGTGGTCAAAACAAAGGAGGGGTCAATGGTTTGCTGTAAATCAAAAGAAAATATAAAACTTTCTTTTTTTCAGTTAAGATAGGGAGACATGCCAAATATCATATGCAACTTTATAACATAAGAAAACGTGCCCAAGTCATTCATAACAAACTAACAATATTTGTCCACAGAAATGTAACAAGATGACATGAAGTGGTAGGGCCCTTGGTGAATGATTGGTTGCACGACTGTTTTAATTAACACGTAGAAGAGATTAGGAGTAGCAGAGCCAAATATGCCGTTTCAAAAACGGATTAATTCTGATCCTTACCTGTCATACAGGATCCTCCAATGGTAAAAAAGGCCAACTCAAACCTTCCTCTGGTTTTATTTGCCCCCGTCGGCAGAATGACTCATCTGTGTCCTGAAACACAACATCCAAACGACCAATCATGTTTACACATTCACTTTAACCTACTGTAGAAAAGCACATGATTCACGACGCTCTGGTGTGACTTACCTGAACCAAGTAACGAGGATCGACATTGAGATAAGGTGACAAAGGCTCATTCCCGTCACTGAAACGACACAACAGCACATTTTGTCCACATATGTCAGCAATCTAATTTTCTAAGCATAATATATGTTAATATAACAGCATTTCATTGTTATTTATTGTAATGATGTCTTTGTCAATGGAAGCTTTTAAGCTAACTGCTAGCAAACAAACGTGTAAAAGTATAGCACTTACAAGGGACCCCGGCGAGCTCTGTGTTGGAGTATTCAGGTGCACCACCTCCGAAGAGACCCCCGAGACCCGCCTTTATTCCCCCTGATCCTTGTGAATTGTTATCCATGGCTATGAAAGATCTGAAGGGTCACCTGGCGAAAAAAACAGACCCGAGGTGCTGCGAGCTAACGTTAGCAAAACTAGCTACTGATGTCGAAACACTCAAAACCCTATGGGAGGTTTATAAAGATGAGTTGTCGAAAGAGCCCAGTAAACAGTTGCTGTCCAAAAAATGTATAGTTTTGGTTCCGTCGGTAAATTTCCGAGTGACAACGGCTGCTAATCATGACATGTTACTCAACTTCTCTTCGCGTCATGTCCTGACCTCCAGCAGCACGCGTCTTCTTCTTCTTCTGCTTCTTTCCGCCTCTTCTTCTTCGTGCATTTAAATTGACGCCAGAAACAACATTACTTTTTTTTTTACCGCCATCTACTGTTGAGGAGTGTGAACAGCACGCGAAAGAATGAACAGATGGATGAAATTCTTGTAATACTTTTCTGACATTTTATCCCAAAAATAAACAGTGAGTGACTTCAAATAAACTCTAAGCTACATAAGACCTAAAATAAAACTTAAAATCAAAATGATGCCCAATGATATTTCTGCTAAATATGCAGTAATATAAAAATCAATAACTGAAACCAGTGAAGGGCTTAAGATACATCTCTGCTTTATCCGACAGGACTTTACTTAAATATTGATTAACCCATACACACCCAGAGCTACTTTTGTGTCAGTTCCCAAATGATTTTTCTCTCTATTTAACTATTCTTAAGTGATTCATCGCCATTTATTATAATATTATCCTTTGTATTGTATGTTTTTTCAGTGAAAATCATGTATTTTCCTATATTAAATTCACTCATCAGGTAGATGTTCATAAAAGCTCAGAGTAAATTCAATGGTTATTAAATCAAAACAGAAAAAACTGAAGAAAAGTGTCTTTTTCAGTCCAAACTCTCATTGACTGAACATAAACCAGGTGTATCCATCCACTGTCATTGTTCCAACTCCATGGGTGTTACTGGTGAATTAATGTTGTAGAAGATGACAGTGTTTCCATGGAAACTACGGAGCCTCTGAACGTCCAAATGGATCAAATTGGATGACTGTGAAAAGATGAATAACTGTATTTTACACCAATTATTTACATGGATTGATAGGATTAGAGGATCAACAGGTATCAAACAGTTTAGATCAGTAGATGGTTTGAGCTGTCGATGGTTGTTTGGGTTTTTAAGGGTTAATAAAAGATAGATTGCTAACTACAGTTTATCTATTACTTTTTTCTGTCCAATAAGACAGGCTGTGTGCATATTTTATGCATATTTCTACTTACCACTATGACTATTTGGTGAAAAAATAATAATAATAACTTTTAATATAATTATGCTTGGAGCCACACCCAAAGTTCACCTCTACATTCGTTTCATCTGAAATTTGAAGATACTGGTGTCTGCCTCTATGAGAAATGGGCATACATCCTTTTTTTTGCATTTTTCTTTAGTTTTTTCAGTGCTAATATTTTGATACTGTATGTGAACGGATAATAATTGTTTTGTATATGGATTTATGCAGAGTAAAGTAGGAGCTGTGGAAAACCTAACTTTAAGCGTCTTCTTTGAGGGCATTAGGTCTACCACATCCTTTTACCAGTGTTTCACAGCTGCTGGTTGATGTAATGGATTTCCCTTATTTGTGACACAGGGGGGCAGTAGAAAGCCAAGAGCAGAGATGTCGAGAAAAGGCCCAGTTGAAAACAGGTCAAACATGTTAGTTTGGTTACTCTTCAGTCCTTATTCCAATTAGATGTGATTTAATTGACTGATTTTGCTAAATTTGCTACCAGTCACGACCAAATTAAATTGTATTTGCATCATACTATTTGCATTACTTGAAATCGAGTGAATGCATGTCCGTATGACACCTGTCAGAATACAAGCGAACATTCTCCTACTTTTCCAGCTGAAGGGGAACCAAACAGAAATTAAAATACATGCATGCATGTATATGCAGCACAGCCTCGGCCATCTGCTGCTGGTCAAAGGGACAGAAACACTGAAGGAATTTAGTGTGTGAATTTCACAATAACAGAGCATCTTGTTTGGATTCTGCCATTGTGTGTGTGTATTCAGAAGGGGCCAAGTGGAGCGATGAAGTTTGCCATTGTCGCCCAGTGTGGGTGTTTTCAGACTCTCTGGCATGATCTGTGAGTTAGTGTTCTCTGTGTTACTGCCCAGTGTGCCCACTGTCTTCCCACAATGCCCATTCAGCCCTGGGCCCTCTCTCCCTCTCTCCCTCTCTCTCTCCCTCTCCGGTCACACTCTCAGACTGTGCAACCATCCATTTTGTGCCTCTGGCTAATCATCATCATCAACACCATCATCACCACCACCATCATCATCCTCATCATCATCACACCGGGCTGTGAACCAATTTTGGGCCAGGGGATAAAATAGCTCTGATGTCATCCTTGTTACCATCATCCTTCTCCTCCTTCTTCTTCTTCTTCTGCAACTTGTTTTCATCATTCCCCGGTTCCCTTCCTCTCTGCCTTTCTCTCTGAGCTCCCAAACACAAAAAGACAGAGAGGCCACGACAGGACCCCCAGTGTATGCTGGTTGTCAAGGAGACAAGGAGACAGTGTTGGGTCTTTAAACTGCCTCAGAGGGGTGTGTGTGGAGTTAGGGGGAGTTGGCCTTATTTACATGGGAAGAGGACAAGGGGAAGGGGAAGGGAGAGAGTGGGAGCGAAGAGAGGAGGAGAGGGGTTTGAAATACAACTTTTCGAGCTGTTTCCCTGCAGCTTAGGCCTTCACTGTTATCCAACTAAAATCATTCCACCGACTCGGTCATCAAATATTTACCAAGCAGAGGAAATCTGGAGCTGCTCATTATGTGGAGAATGCCGTGCATACATAGCAATGTAAATCAACCTGTCCTCTCCTACCGCCCACCCTAATCTTTTTCTCTCTGTCTCACACACACACACACAAAAACACACTTTGATTGTAAGCGATGGGAGCTTTGGGCCCAGTGTTGGCAATGGCAAGAGCTGACTGCAGAATACATTACCAGATGCTTGAAGAGTGTTTCATAGCAGACCAAAACTTGACTAAAAACAGGAAAAAACAGAGACAAGAACAGCACACACCCATCCAAACACATGTGCACCCCCACCCGCTTCTATTCTCAATCCCCTTTTTCTTGCTATCAGCCTGTTCTCCACTCTCCTCCTTCCTGTCCAGAGGATTGTCAGCAGCGCTCGTATTATGTCCCCCCTTTTTTTCTTTTCTTTTTTCTGTGTGATCAGGGGGTTGGGGTTGCGGCCACAGAGCAGGCTCAAATCCAAGCTTGAAGTTCAATATCGCCCCCTAAAACTCCACAATGAAAGCAGGAAGGGCAAGCAGAGGACGAATGAGCCACCCACTGCTGCATTCACCCCAGAAAAGAAAAAAAAAAACATGTGAATTTCTTATTTGTTCAATGTGTGTGTGCTCCTAAGGGATTCATCACTTTTAATTCCAGGCTTGGAAGCTTTTATAATGTCTCAAATTACCCCCAGATAACATTATGTTCTTCATTTTTAACTCCAAATTAAAACAAATGTTGCTACTCATGACACATGTCGGCAGCTCATTCAGGGAGATACTTTGGGGACGGACTGTGATCCTGTGTAATGTTTACTCTGCAGATGTTTGAGGGCGAGCTTGCACAATCAATTTCCCTTCAATTCCCCAGCCATTTCCAAACCTGAACCCCCTCCACCACCACCCCCCCCTCCTCTTTTTTTTTTTTTTTTCTGTTGTACATGTGCATGCCTGTGAGAAACCATGGTGAAGCTGGGTGTGTTTGTTCTCTCTTATTACACACACAATGTAATGTCCATTTTAAACAGCAGGAGCAGAGACAGAACACAGAAAAGGAGAAGTGGGAAAACATATTGAAGGGTTTTGTTTCTTTTTTTTTTTTTTTTTGGATGGTATTTCTGTTGTTAATGGTCCTCACTTCTTTGAATTTCCCCGCAGTACTTAGGAGTGTTTGGTGATTAGTATGCAGAAAGGAAGCTGATTTGCATAATTAAGTGCTACAGAGAAAAAGCAACAAAGTTAGTTAGTTTTACAACTATGAGTTTAATAGTGTGCTAAAATGCCTTCCAGTACAAAGAGTTATTCTTGCTCAGAATACCTTTTTAAAAGTTAAAAGTTCATTGTTCAACATATATCGTTCTTTCATTTTTTTTAGACACACATGTATATTTAAAAGGATCAAAAGCAGACAGATACCATTAAAGTTGTTAATAATCACAGACGTTAGTAACCTACACTTGAAGAGTAGATTAATGTTGTACTACACTGTTAATTGTCACACTCATATACAAAAGGCACAGAAGGCAAGCAATGCTTACTGTATCTCAAAGGCTCAAGTTAATACAGAAAACATCAGAGACTCCAGGTTATCAGGACATGTGACATGATTACTAATGGACATGAAATCATCAAATTATTCCCCATAATAAGGCATAAATGTTCTTATCTGAAAAGGTCATTTAATGTTATTTTCACGTACAAAATAGAATATAAAAATACATTATAAACTTGTTACAGATGTTATGTTTTTTTTATGAAGGCATCAGTTGGTTTGTGTTTATGTGTAACCATGGATCTCTCTATCATACAAAAAGTAACTCTTCAGAGATTCACTGTATGTGCTCTGGAAAAAAAAAAAAAAGCGGATACACATGCAAAAATATACCATGGACAAATTCCTCAAACAAACAAACACAAAGAACCAAACAAAAAGAGATAAAATAATATAACACTGCTCTTCCGAGGCCTCGTGAGACCTCACATGAACATCTCAGACATATTTAGCTGGAGCTCTCAATACTGCATCACACTTCCAATTAAAAGACAAAAATTTGCCACTTTTTTTGGCACTGAAGTCTGAATTGAGAAGAGATTATAGATGTAAAGCCATAAAAGTGTAGCTGACAATCAGGCTGCAGTGCATTTCCTCTCTCTGCAGGCCTAATTAATCTGCATAAACTGAAATTTCATGCTTGGGCACAAGCCCGTGATGTAGTTGTAAAAAGATTTAGGTGTAACATTAATCCACTGCTTTCAATAAATAAAGGCACTGTTGTTCAAGCACATACAATACTGTAGTGTGATAAAGGCAAGGCATTGTTGTGTCAGTCCTCTACATTTACACAAAAGGAGTGCAACCTTCGCTGTCTGTGTGTAGACTTGGCATTTATATATATATATGTCGACTCAGAGGGTTACGTGCCAAGTATCGAGATGCTTCACCGTTTTAGAAAAAACTCAGAGATACTTTGGCATTTTGGATTTCGGGTGGTTATTTTCCTCACCGGGCACCTGTCACTTTGTGGGGAAAAAGGTTCTTCATTGGCATTTCACTTAACAGAACATCAGAGTGAGTCAAGGAGAAAAAGAAATCATGCTGCGAAACCATTTTTAAAAAGTGAAATGTGGCATTTAAAACATATCTTTGGAAGTTATTCGTGTTACATTTCAGCAGGTGTATGTTAACATCAGTTAAACCCATTAAAGTCAAAACATTATCATTATAAAAGCCGTCTGGTTTCTTAAAGGTGTGATATGTTTCAGTGATTTTTGGACATGTGTGTTCGTTTTAGATTCACTCAGATATGACATGAGCGTTATAGGAGAGCCCTGATATCCAAGAGATATTTGGCACCTCACACATGACAGGAAGTGGACATTGTCATTGCTGGAAAACAGCTGCGGGTTGAAAAGTTTAACAACCTTACGGACAAAAAGGGGCTCGATCAGCTGTGGGTTTCACATTCTTTTTTTTTTTTTTCCTTTTTTTTCAGAGGATCCACAGTGAATTCTCGACTTTCATTTTAAGGAAGTGCTGCTGCCTGCTGTGTATCATTGACAGTATTTAAGTGACAAGTTCTGTTACCATTTGGCTCCCACAATTTTGGTCTTGATGACTTTTATTTATGACAGATGAATACATAAGACTGGAGACATCTGGTCTAATTATTTCTGTGGTTGCACGCTGTTGCAAAGATAAAACTTTTTTCAGAGTCTGACTCATTCTACATGAGAATAAACAAAGTTAAATTGGGTGCGTCACTGAATTTCATGGTCTATAGGGCTACATTTAGCATGTTTTGGGGTTGATGAATGAGAGAGGAATGCTACAAACGTTATCTTAAACCTACTTGTGTGGAAAAGTTTTGTAGATGACATGAAAGGTGCACAGTGAGGAAAAATGATTAAAATTATCAAGATGTTGCTTGTAGTTTAGTGTTTATGGAAGGTTTGTGTGCTGGATAAGTACGTTTATAATCAGTATTGTTACCATGCTAATATTAGCATCATTATTATTGCATCATATGACTGAGGGTGGGGCAGCTCAGAGAGACGTTTGGCACAGTCACAAACTGATTGGGAGCCCTTCACCTGTACGGGGCATAAAGGATTAGGGCTCTGACTGTCAAATCGGAATAAACAACGTTTTTCAGCCTAACTTTGGAGCTTTAAGAAAAAGAAGGCACGTCTGGTAAAAGTTAGGACTCTGTGATGGGCAGGGATCCTGAGGTTTATTCCTGTGATCGCTGTCATCTGGTTGGTTGGTTAGACAGAAGCAGCCCAGGGTTGTTCCCAATGTGCTGGTCTCTGGTTGGCTGAGCTGGGGGAAGTGTCGGGGGGGGCCGTTGCCAATGAGCACGCCAGCAGGGGCAGAGATGGGTGGGTCATCAGTGGGCGGAAAGGTCAGAAGGTCAAGGGGTCATGGGTTAGTTGCCGTGGCAGCTAGAGTTAGACAGACAGAGACGGACAGACGAGGAAAGGAAACAAAAAGGGCACATAAAGGGACATAAAAAGAAAAAAAGATAGAAGAGAGATTAGTGTCGCTAGTGGCGTCAGGATGACACAAGGCAGATCTACTGCAGTCGCACAGCATGAGGGGCTCGACTTAATAGCTGCAAAACACCTTCATGAGCCCTGCATGACCATTCAACAAGGACTTACATCAACCACCGGGTGTTGACGTAAGGAATGGCTGGTTAGTGATGCTCACATGTGCTTATGAAGGTGTTCGCATGGTTAAGTTTTAGGGAGATACCCCCCGTATCATGTGACTGCTGCTATAGTGACACTACTCATGCTAGCTGGGCTATACGCCTGGCACAGAGAGACAGTGAAACCATGGACAGAGAGGAAGACAGCATGGTTTCATGTGGGTGAGAGAGTGACCTTTATGTCCAAAGAAGGGCCTCTGTAACACTCTGACTTACTCACAAGTAGCTCTATTGTTTAGCAGCAGGCATAAGATCTGGATGATTACTGATTATTGATTATGGTTTGATCCATTTGCTATGAAGTATTAGAACAGCACCTAATTACTACAAGTAAGCAAAGAGGCACCATAAGAGACAGCGATGAGATGTTAAGAGATGGTGATTTTAGAGGGACTTAATAAGAAACATTCAAACTTTATCAATACACAGTCTAACTACAAGAATTTCGAGGCTTTGGTTGTCTTTAGAGATTTTTTTCAATAGTCATCTTTATTGCCTTTTAGTGTTTTTTGTCCATCGTGTACAACAAGAGCTTCCACCGCTCACACACACACATATATTGTAGCTAGCTAGTCCATTTTCTATTGCATAAAACAGTCACGAGGCCTGTGGATTGAGAAGGTCACCTCATCTTAAATACACAGAGCAAAAAACACTGCCTTCATTGCCACCCTCATTATGGTGACTAAAACAGTAGTAGCTACACACTTTTGAATATAGTTTACATGGAGACTTCACCTATAAAAAGCATACTGTAAAAACAAAACAAAACAAAAATAAAAATTTACAAACTAAAAATCTAAAAAAAAAAAAAAAAAAAAAAATACTACAAGTATTTCCAAGCGATCTTGTTCCATAAGCTTCATAAAAGCACTTAAATCCTTAAAATCCCTATATACAAATTTATTTTTGCAGCTAAATACATGGTAACAGCACCACTCTGGCTAGGAAATATATGAAAGATGTAAACAGCCCCAATGATAAAGTCCAGTGGGCGACTGATAAGACCACAAACAACAGTATTTCATACAAAAGAGCTTGTAACACAGACTTCAGTAGTTATCACACGCTGTGTTTTAGTAGTAAAAACCATGTTGAGTTTCATAAAAAGACAATCACTGTTTTCTTTAAGTGTCATATAGGGCACATTACAGGAATTCATTAATCCAAAACAGTTTGTGGAAATCTACTGGAATGATGTTGGGTATAAATAAAATGTCCTACATATTTGTAGGTTAAAAAGTAGTAGTGAAGAGATAAAAAAAACAACAAAAAGGAAAAAAAAAAACTTCTGAGAGACTCAAAATCCAGAGTCACAAGGACCGAGTCACATGAATGGAGTGATCCATTCTAATTGAGAGGGTCCCGGCCTGCAAGCCTTCCAGTTTATCTAACAGGCAGGGTAAAGATAACCACTGCAGCTGTCACCCCTAACATGGTTCATCCCAATCTGCTCACTTATTTCACTTTCACTGCAACAATACTGTTTCACATTTTACAACTGAGGCTGCTTTAGCGTGTGACCTTTTAGCCTGATACAGTTATTTCTCTCTTTTTTTTTTTTTCTCTAAGGCATGCCATTTTACAGACACAACTGAAATTGGTCCATTGGTCTGCATGCACGCTAACACACACACAGATATTCACACACATACACAAAAAGTGGCTGGTGAGCTAACTAACCTCTGTCTGTGGTCACTACCCTTTGGTAAGGATGGATTCTCTTGTCGTGGCGTCGTACCTTAGTGGTCATGGCACCTGCTAACAGCGCAATGACATCGCCAAAACAAAACACAGAAGGTTACTCATCAGAAAGACATCAGACCGTCCACCCATGGCACCAACATCAGTTAAAGGTACAATATGGAAGATTTGCACACGTTCGTATGCGTATGAGAAGTTTGTGTCTGAGTCTGCCTTGTGTTAAGCTAACAACTGTGTCGGTTGTGTACATGTATGATAACACCTGCTGCACTAATTTCTATGTAGAAGACTTGGGCTGTTTTTTCCTGCTCCAAAGTTCTTTAATGCCTCTCTTCTGCTCTTTTACAGCAGCAACACTAGCTAGAAATATCAGCTAACATCAACAATCGACAAAAAAACAGACTCTGACGTGAGCTTCACGTAAGCACACAAAATGTGCAAATCTTGCATATTGAACCTGAAAACCAGGAATTTACAAAGTGTTCAAGGCTGAGGGTGAAAATAAGTAAAATAAAGAGACAGAATTTTGTCGTTGTTCTGTGGTCTTCTGCTCTCTAAAGTAAAGTTTAATCCAAACCACTAATTTCTCACTAAGCTTCACTAGTAGATTCAGCTGTAAGCAAGGCCACTCTATAGCTCTGTGATCAAAATAAGCTTACTAAAATTACAATCAGCAGCACTAAAATACCTACGGGTTCACTAAAATCGTGTTAAAAATTACAAGCAGAAGCTGAACTATTAAAAAAGTTAAATAGCAGTCACACCAAAACACTAGTCGTCAAGTCTGCTAGTACAAAGAGGAAATTAACAGAGTAATGAGCGAAGGAATGGACACTTGACTACAGAATGACTGTCGAGGAATCTGTCATCCTAAAGATTGAGCAAACTGTGTGTGTTTGCTCTGTAGGACAAGTATGTAAGGGAGAAGAGGGGGGTGGGGGGGGGGGGTCTCTGCAAGCCAGTCCATGTGTGTGCTAGGAAGGGTTGCTACCGCTTAGCCTTTGGTTGGGAAAGCCATACCTGTGAAAACAAACGGAGAGGGGACTGTTAGGCCAGCGATGAGTTTAAACATACATCTAAATTAGACATAGATGTATTAAAAGAGCTGGATGCAGATGTTGATTGTACTAGTGGCTGGTGGCAGTATAACAAAGTAAATCCACATCATCTCTAATGATGCCGAATCAGATCTGTCAAAATAATCAAAACTTCACTGGAGATTTAGAGATGTCATTAAGCTCTGGGATATAATGTGTCAACAAATCCAGGATATGACTGAATTTCACTCTCTATTGAGCCTCCTTTTCATTAGTCAGTGATCAAATTCATTCCTAATAGAAAAAAGACACATGAACAGATTCGTGTCAATACAAACAATGAAATATTTGTGAGCGAATAAAGTCTACTGAAGCAAAAAGGTAATCTCAAAAGCAAAATTTATGACTTCTACGCATCTTATTTGTGTGTTTGTGTAAACTATCACTCTTTCCCCTTTCTATTAACATGGCCTTTTATTTACACTGAGTTTTGCTCTCTGTTGTCTTTACGGATCCAGCTCTCTCATTTGTTCAGCCTGACTTTGTTTGCAGTTGTAGCATGCAGCTCACTGTCCCAGATATTGGTGAGTGCAGGGGGATTATACATTACACAAATAATTACACAGGATATTTGTTTTATATTGAGGCTTGTTTTGTTTGATTATTCCATAAAACTACAGTTTTCATTTTTATTAGGAATAAAACATCAGCATTATGCGCCTGAAAGAGGCTTAATGAAAATAAGGCTTAATAGAGGTGGATGTCCTGAATTAGTTAAAACTTTATTAACCACTACACAATAACATCTTCAAGATTATCATCCAGTTTATAAGGTAACACGACAATATGTTTGGATTAAATGTAACTTGTCTCAAACCCAAATTACAGAGTTGTATCATCAAAAGATGTGAATGTGATGCATGTTTCTATAAATGTAGTTCTGTAAGCATGTAAGATATTGCATTGGAAAAGGTTTAATGAAATGACAAAATTAAAGAAGCTGTATATATATTTTTTATATATAAAGAGTGAAAACATGGCTGGTTGTCACATCAGGTACATTGTGGATAGATGTGAAAAATTCCGCAAGACTCAGTTTTCAGTCTTCTTATTACAGTCATGTGTAATGTAGCCTATAGCGCCGCCATCTGATGACACTAAGTAGTCTTATTTCTAACATATCGGAGGTTCAATTCAAATTTACTGGTCAAACACATGGAGCAAAACGCAGACATTATCTAGGATTGTGGGAAACAATGATTAAGATTTTAATAGATGAACGTGAAGTTGAGTTGAGGTCAACCAATACTTTGTCCCTGTACAATGCAGCTCTTAATCCAGTTCTCATAATACATCCATGGCCTATGCATGAATATGAAGAACTTTTCAAATTATGTACCTAATACTCCAGTTGAGTCGATGGGATATTCCAATATGGAGGGTGTGAGCGTGTAGGGATACTCGTAGGGTGTGTAGATAATCCCAGATTCGGGCCCTTGCTGAACCAGTGCCGGGTGTGGATTGCCTCCCGGCACGAGGGTGGAGCTCTGGATCTGACGAATCAGAGGCATGATGGTCGGCGTGGTGACAGGGGCAGGTTACGCAGGGTAGGAGGCAGGACGGGCGTGGGGCCTGTGATGATTCGAGGTGCCTGAGGGGTCGCTAGAGGGAAGGCGGCGGTGGCTGTACGTACATTAACACAAATATGTGTACACCCACATGCCAAGACACACATACAATAGACAGGGAAGGAGTGTAGAGGACAAAAAGGAGACAAACAGTCTATTTAACAGGAGAAACAGAGGCATTGTTCATATATACAGTGGACTCCTGTACTCAAACCCCTCCTTTGTCACCCACCAACCCACAAATCCCCTCCTCCACATGTTAGTTATGATGTCATCCTTACGCGTCTTGACATTGGCGTCTCTGTAGGTTCCATTGAGGATGGCCAACTCCATCAACTGCATTTTCTTGAGGTTGTCCTCCCCCTCCGCCTACAGACACATACAATCACAGAAAAATGGTCAAGCGAGGGTTACCATTCAGCCACGCGAATGTGTAAATCAATTAGAAATAATTACAGCATTCATAAAGTCTAAAGTAGGAATAAATGTGTGTTCTGAGACTTTAACCAGCCATGTTTCTGCAATTAAATAAATGACAGTGTGTAAAGTTTGTTTTCTTAGTCTTGAAAAAATGCTGTCAAACACTGGGAGCTGACAGGGGTAACCAAACAGAAGCTAAACAATGTAGCCTACTGCTATAGATGGAGGCAGCGTTTAAGTGACTATTTCAGCTGCTTTGAAATGCCTACTAAATACCCCTAAAAAACCCAATATCACTATATTTTCTATATTGAGAACATTTCAACCTCAAATCCACCAGACTCCCTTGAAAAACAGTCATTTTATCACACAGATCTTGGGTTACACGTCATAACATAAAGTTACATTATAGTACAAAGACACTGAGTAACCATGGTAGTAGTAGAAGACCAGAAAGTCCTGCCTTCTGAAAGTTAAAATTGCTGTTTTTGTAAAGGGAGTCTGGCAGATTTGAGAATTGATTTCTTGAGATTCTTAGATGAGCCTATTTAGGTAGTTGTTTCATTCACAGCGGTGCGCTACATTGCTTCTGTGTAATTACTCCTGTCTGCTGATGAAAGGTGCTTTTTCTCTTAGTTGTCAAATACCACTGTGTTAATTTCTTACACACTGTCATAACCTAGACAGTATGGAGCTGGAGAACCACTGATACCAACATGATCCACTTTTCTTCAACATTACAGTGCTATGCTAGTGGCTAAACTAAATTTGGCTCCAGTGCGTCATTGAGCCACCACTTCTGATAAACACCCTTAAATAAAAAACTGATGAAAACCAGTTTAAGAGTCTAACTGAATTCTCCATAACTACTGAATAACATCAGTTATGTGTTCCTAATTTCTCTTTGTACAAACTTAAAGTTTCCTCGAAGGACTAGAATTAAAATGTGACATGAGTATAGCTGCACTGTAATTTTATTACTCTTCTTATACTGTTCAAAATGGATACAACCAGACCTTGAACGCGACAGACAGCCCATATTAAGTGTCAAATATGCTAACTTTCTAGCTCCAGTTACAGCTCAGTGAAAAGCTTGAGTGATTTACAGATGAAAAGCTGGGTCAGCTGGGTTACACTAACAGATATCATTAACCTCAACACATGCACACACACACGCACAGAGACACACACAAATAAACAAACAGATTAACAGGTGTTCAGTTTCCTGATTGCCCGTAGACACTTCTTACATCCTTTAACCTTTGGGGTTGACTAATGCTGTGCAGTGACTATGGCAGGAAATGATGGTTGATTGCTGCAATAGAAATTTCCCTGCTGGTCTTTTCAATCTGTTTCTATTGTTACAAATAATGTGCAAGAAAAATAAAAGAGCCTTTGTGATTTGAAATATGTGCTTTTGTGTTCGCCCATGACAGCAGGAAAATTTCTGCGTGCTGTTTTTGTGCGTCTAGGTTTGTTTCTTGCCTGTTCTTGTGTTTTTTTGTGTGCACTTTTATGTATGTATGTGTGTAGGGGGGTTAGTAGGTGGGCCAGAGAATGTGAGAAATGTTGAGGAGTGCAATCAAAATGTCCTCTTGTGTGGACAACAACAAAACCGGCAGAGAAAAAGGAATACTGTAGCCAGTAGTTGGGAATGAAGTGAGTTGTGAACGAGTGAAAGGAGTGATGGAGTGGGGAGAACGAGTGAACAGACTCTCCATTCATTCCCTCAGCCTTTCAAACAACCCGGGGTTACCATGGAAACCCCTTTATACGTGTTCCCTAATTACCCTAACCCCTTACACATACTCTCTCATACACACAGAAAGGGACACAAAAAAGACACACACACTCTTGGACTGACAATCCCCTTCCCCCTTCCATGCATACCAACACAGTGAACTCTCATTCAGTCACACTGATGGGAGTTTTCCCATCAGCCCACTGGATAATATTTGATACATCAGGTCAGTCTGATACTCACAGCGGGCACTAGAAGTTTCTTGACTTCGGTGATGGCCCGCTGGAGTTTGATCTTCGCCCGGTTGTGTGTGTCCTCCACTGTGATCAGTACGTGGAGGTCCTCGCTGAGGTGCTCCCAGTTAGGCTTCCCTCTGTTCATCTCCTCCTGAAACACACAAACAAACACACAACACACAATTTAACTGCTTCCTTTGCAGCACACAGGCTTCCCTCCCTCTAGGTCTGCACAGACAGAACAGGCTTTTACTTTTCTTCTTGTTTTGGCTCATGATTTGGACACATTGTTCACGGTCATGCAATGCAACTTTGGTGGCGTTATCCAACTCAGGAAAAAAACACGTAGCTCTTCAAAGGTGAAACATTTTTTGTTTTGCATTTTATTGGAAATTCTGCCCTCTGATCCTTTAGTTTTCCCCTGTTTTGACCCACTATCTCCTGCATATCTCAGTCTACAGTCAATTCTTAGCTGTTCATGTCCTGTCCTTATCTTATCTACATTTAGCATTTCAGTTTCAATTTGTTTTACAAGTGCATGGTAGTTTTATTCTGAGTTAGATGAATACTTTCAGTTTAATGTTATTTAATTTTAGTATTTAATTTTTTGGGGTATTTTAATGAGAGTCTGATTGTAGAAGCTGAAAAGGGTAAAAGAGCATGACATGATTTACAACCTGTTAGGATTATTAAAACATATATTAAATGTACTATTTTTTAGCCTGTAGAACTACAGATGAAATCCCCTTACATGCAATAACATTTCATTTCAGTTTGCTCTGTTGTTTTAATTAAGTTTTTATGCTGTATTTTTTATATACAGTACATTTCAACTTTCAGCTTCTATTTAGGCTTCAGCTAGTAACTGGTGCTTTCTGCTTTTCATAACCTGCATCTGCATCTCCAGATTAATGCTACATTCTTTTTGTTCGTACAAACCATTTTGATGATTACCATCTTTAAACATTAGAAAATGCAAAAATTATGTCTCCCTTTGTTAAAAAAAATTACGTGTTGAAATTGCTTGCTTTTTAACCACTTTCTAAAGCCCCTAAATATTCAGGTCATCACCACAAATAAATCCTCATGCTTAAGAAGTAGACACCTGCCAAGTGCAAGCTCTTCTGCTTGAAAATTATAATCTAAATAAAGCTGATTAACTTGCACTCAGTTAACTGTTGCAGAAATGACTTGCTGACTTACTGAAATGACTTGCTTTTCTCTGTTTCAGGTTGTATTTCTGTTTTTACATCAGTGATAATCTTAATGTAGGAGAAACCCATGGACCATTTTATCCAGTGAACAAAGAAACCACACAATCAATAGACAAATCAGATATTTCCAAATGTTGCAGCTCCAGTTGAAACTGGAGTTACAGTAAGAAGTGTCTGATCTCAGTATGCTCCGCTGGGACACTGTACCCTCTGCGAATGTTTTTAAAAGTGAGATGTATCGTTTTAAAGAACACTAAAAGTCAACATCTTTCTTTCTCCCCACTCCTGCGCTGCCTCCCACTGTGTCTCTGTTTTCCTTCCTCTCTATCTCTGTGTGTGTCTCTCCCTCTCTCTCTGAGGGGCGTGCGGGGTAGGGAATGTTCTGGAGAGAGAGAGAGAGAGAGAGAGAGAGAGAGAGAAAGACAGAGACTGAGGGAGAGAGAGAGATGGAATGGGGGGGGGGGGGGGTGGGGGGTGGAATGCTGGACTTGCTCCACCTGCCGTTTGGAAAGCTTGGGCCTACTCCGTCCAACACCAGACACCAGGGGAGAGGAAGGGAGGACAGATGGACGGAACACCAGGACAGGAGAGGAAAACTGAGCACCAAAAACTCATTATGGCAACAGCAGAGAAGCAGATAGACAGAGACAGACAGACAGACAGACAGACAGACAGACAGAGACACCGAGAGAGACAGACAGACAGATAGAGAGACAGACAGAAACAGACAGACAGTCATAAAAACAGACAGACATACAGATAGAGGGACAGACAGACAGACAGAGAGACAGACAGATAGACAGAAACAGACACAGACAGACAGAAAAATACAGAGAAATAGAAACAGACAGACAAACAGACAGACAAATAGAGGCAGACAGACAGAGGGACAGATAAAGAGACAGAGGGAGACAGACAGACAGAGGCAGATAGATGGACAGACAGACAGACAGACATAGATAGATAGATAGATAGATAGATAGATAGATAGATAGATAGATAGATAGATAGATAGATAGATAGATAGATAGATAGATAGATAGATAGATAGATAGATAGATAGATAGATAGATGTTTTGTAGCCAAATAACTTCTTGCTCTATTACATTTTCCATTTATCCCAGAGCTGAACCATGTATTTGCATACTCACAAATCCCATTAATATTTTCCAACGAACAGTTACTTCATCTCTCTATGCGTATCTTTTACTGGTTGCATGTCACCACTCAAACTTGGCAGTAAAAGACTCCAACAGTCTGTAAAAGGATGCATGAGCACTTGATGGAAAAAAAAATGCAGCTTCATCCCGTGAGCTGACGATCCAACTGTGCCTTTTTTTAGAGAAAGGGAGGCAATATGACATTTTATTCATGGGTTCCTAGTGACAAACACTCACGCCTCATGCACCATATTCAGTCTGTGCAGAACTGACTCTTCAAGACAGTTTCCCTCCCCCTGAACCATGATGCTGATTCAAATCAGTGTTGTAAATCACTTTGGCAGTGGAAAGACACGTCAAACGGATTTTTTTCTGCTGTATGATTGTTGTATTTAGAGTAACGGTGGATAACAGTATTTCAGGCTCAAAACTATTTACCTAGTTAAATTACTTAGAATACTTTGTAAAAAGACTATGTTGGTACAACGTCCTCTACTTATGTCCAGGATGACTCATTGTTTTGTCAAAAATTCAGCAGTACAGAAGCCTGGTGATGCATTAGGAAGTTATAAATAATTTATACTGTTCTTTTTGCCTTTTTGTGGCTTTGATTACAACTTGTAAAGAGGAAACAGGAAAGGAAAGCATAACGTAAGTGATGGCAGAAGGACATGCAACAAGTTTGCAGTTGGTCATACCCCTTTACTTGTAGGATCAATGACAGAGATGCTCGCATTTTGATCTGCTAGACTTCTAGACACAGCCTGAGTCATGAGTTTACTTTTCTATGAAACATATATTTCTTCTAATCTTAGGCAGGGTTTTTCTTACCATTATAAGGCTTAGCTGCAGCACCGCCTAAGCCAAATTAATGTAAAATCAACATAGAGAGGATCAAAAGTAACTAAAATGACTTTCCAGATCTGATAGATGCATTTGGTGCCAATTTGACCTCTTTGGAAAGTTTCAGTTTAAAGCTTTTTGGGTGTTGTCTATTTAATATCTCTAGCTTTTCATTTTTGTGCCAAGACGTGGTCGTGATAATGGTCCAAAATGAAGTGACATTATATTTTTTTTTGTTTAATATCATCCTGTGGGAAGACCCCAAAACTTTGTACCTCTTACCTAGGCTTAGAGCTGAAATAGATCAAAAGTATGTGAAACTGAATAAACAATTTTAATCAGATAGCATCAAATTTCCTTCAGGGAACACCACCAAATCCCACATCAACGTGACCCACCCACCACAACCACAGCACCTAAGCCCCCAGGTAACTTAGGGGAAACCCTGTTACATGAGGTGCACTCAGAAAAAAAAAAACAAAAAAAACCCACTCCTTATTCCTGGTCAAAATGGTTCTTATTGTGGTTATTTATGGCACTAAATGAGCTCAACTGCATATAAACAACCTTTAAAATCTTCTTTCACATCATAACATAACTGACTGGGAGATTGGTAGGGTTTAAGTCCATATGTTCAACGGAAAAAATCAAAACCTTACCAAGTGTATTTTTCTCATTTCTAGTAAAAAATATTTCATCACACTTAAACTAAGGCATAATAACCTGAAGAGAAACTTTTCAGTGAGATGTAAGAACTTATTTTTAGACAATAGATCTTATTTCAAAAATCTTACCAAGGATAATTTCACTTATTCCATTGGCAGATTTTTTTGCTTAATTCAAGCAAAAAAATCTGCCAATGGAGAAAGTGAAAATTATCTTGGTAAGATTTCTTGAAGTAAGATTTTCAAGATCTATTGTCTAAAAATAAGTTCTAATATCTCACTGAAAAGTTGCCCTTTAGGTGATTATGTCTTATTTTAAGTGTGATGAGATATTTTGACTAGAAATGAGAAAAATACACTTGGTAAGATTTTGATTTTTTCCAATGTTGTGTGTTTTTTGAGACTAGACCACTGTATATTGGGGTGTTTACCTTCTTTTTGTCCCTCATGGAGCCCTTGCCTCGAACCATAATCTTGCAGCCGGTCTCTGCCTCCAGTTGTTTGGCTGTCAGTCCACGAGGGCCCAGAATCCTCCCGACAAAGTTAAACTACGCAACAGACCAAGAAAACACACTCAAAAAAAACAACCTGAAGGAACACACACAGTGTACATACATCACAGGCGTCTTTACATAGGGTAAATGTCATTTTGCAGGCCATGTGTGTTTTTGTAGGTGCTCTAATGTTTGTGCATCTGTGAGTGTTACTAAGAGAGACAAAAATAGCTCATTATATGGGTGCTGGCTGGGTGCTTGTGGCATAACAGGACAGCAGCGTTCTGTTAACCTTATCTGTCACTAAGACTGAGTGATTAACTAGACAGCTGCCCCAACGTGTGTGTGTGTGTGTTTGTTTCTTTGCCACAACCCACTCTTGTCTGTTTATACACCTCTCTTGTAACACTTCTTCAGCCCACTCCTAATGAGTGTCCAAAGTTTGTCTACCAACTTCATACACATTTAGTCGCAGCTTATTCACTTCGGTTCCTAGCATGACCCTCGACACACACACACACAACACACACAAATTCTGATAGAGGAACTGCTCTCTAAATTTAACCTTGATCTCAACCGTTTCAGTGTGCTCCTGTGCGCGTCCTGTTAGCCTCCTCCATCATGTGAGTGAGGACAGCCTGTCATTGTATTCGGTGATTGGCAAGCTGATGCGTGGCGAAAATCATGTGAGCCATTCAATGTGGATCAACCCAACTCATATTGAAGTACTTAACTGTACTTGGCCTGAGTGAGGATGGTAAACTTATCTCATAGCTGTGCACATGTCTTTATATTTGGAGAAAAGCCCTACAGTAATCCATCTTTTAAATCTCTTTTATATTTATTATGATGTAAAGCAATGCCATACACTGTATCAAAAGTCCCAACTGGAGAAAAACAAAGTATTTTAACCATTTCTTACAAAACAAAATAGCTTCCAATGGGTATGAGCAAATTGTGCTAGGCTAGATATTAGAACTAGTGGGGGAAAAAAGCCAGTTGTGCTTATTATCACCGAAAAAACCACAGTAATTGAAGACTTAATATTCTTTAAGTGAGGAAATAAGGAAAACTATCTCCTGCTGGTTGAGCTCATTAGCTTATTAGGCTGAATTTAGATTTATTTTCTTAAAAATGACACGGTGTTATTTTTCTTTTAACTTTTGGCAAACAAGGCTTAACAGTTGATCTTTTAAAAGAAACTTAACAGCCAAAATGAAATAATCTTGCAAATTACAAGTCATTAATCTTATTAGCACTGGATAAGGTTCATTACTGATCAATAAGGCCAGATTACATCACTAGGTGTGAGTAGAGATGATGTCAGAATGAAATCAGCTTTTAGATAAAAATATAAAGCACAAAAAGTGTCCCTGTGGTCTGTGCTTCCTTTTTGTGACTAGGGGGGAGATAAGGAGCTAAAAAAAGTAAACAGAAACTCTTCAAAAAGGCCAAAGGTCGCAGATGAGTCCACTCACATCGGGGTATTCTTTGACCGGTACGTAGAGCTTCTCCTGCAGCTGAGCCACAGGACCGATGGCTTCAGGAAGCTCCTCCATGTCCCGCCCGTTGAACATGCCTCCATTCAGTGTGTCATTGTACATGTCCTTGCGTACCCTGCCAATTTCTACAGAAAAAAGAAAGACCGAGATTAAGAGTTGAAGGCGCCCGTGTGAAGGGGCAGACAAGTTTCACATTTCCTGTACCCGTTTCTTAGGATGATGACTCACTGTCACCAGAATTAAAAAAGGCACTGAGTGTGACAGCAGACAGGCAGACAGACAGACAGACAGACAGACAGATAGACGGTCACAGGCATTCTGCACCACAATGTAGAATCTAACCTCTGAATGTTTTGCAATCAGACCTCCCCTATTACTGGCCATTTGGGCCTTTCAATTTCCCCCTCCAGCAGAAATGGCTCCCTCGTTCTCCAAAATAAAACACACATCTTGCAGTGGTCACAGTGACCTACTCCCCACACCTGTTTCTGTCTAAACCTCTACAAGTGGACAGCGTGAAGGGAGTTAGAGTTATTGACCACCCTCACTGAAAACACGTCAAACTTTGAATAGAACAAATAATTTAACAAAAGACACCAGTATATCAATGCTGATTTTGGAGATCAGTTTCTTAAAAGTTGAACATTTTTGGCTGGAGTCTGGTTCCAAGTACTGTTTTTAAATCAGTCCAACTATGTTTGTCTGCCTGTCTGTTTGTTTAGGGTCGACTCAATGGCCTCTGATGCCTGTGTAATGACATGCTAGCACAATAATAACTGACTACTGCACCACACAAACACATCCGCGACACATACACACAGGCCCCTGGTTTGAACCCTCACACACACATTCACATACACACAGCTGAATAACTGCCTTGAGGCACAAATATCATCTGACCTAAGCAAGCTGACAGGCATGTCTTCCTGCTCTGAGAGTGATAAGTCTGACCATAATAACTACAGTAGGACGCTATAATTACAGCCACAGCTACAGCGACAACGTTGATCCTCTAATAACCCATTCTGACCTGCTAGAGACCTAAAGTAACCATTAGAAACACACACAGAGCAAATCTGCACAGGCAAGCAGGCCTTTTGTCACACTTGAGTTAAAATGGGGAGCAACTTGGTGGAAGAAAATGGGAAGTGAAAGAAGAACAACAGAGCCAGAGACCAGAAAGACATAGCCTAGTGGGTAGCTGAAACTGGTCTTATCTTAACACTTCAACTTGTCAGAAGTTTATATATAGACTGGACAAGACCAGTGTTTCCAAACATGCTACTCACACACACTGACAATATGTGTGACTGGCAGACTTTCTTACTGGCAGAAGATGCAGGATGGCTGAAAACGGGCCTGGTACAATGCCTTTCATTCTAAACATGGGTGTCACATTATCATGTGTGAGTGATGAATATACTCGGCTGTCGTTCCTCAACATGAACTCTACTGGGGATGTGTTGAAAGTTGGCCTATTTATCAAACCATAGAGGTCGTGTGTTCTGAGAGCAACCTTGCTGCGTCATGCGACTTGTCACAGTGCACAAAGTCAGGACCTCTATGATCCTGATGTGCAACAACAGGAACAACAGAAGCCTCCGATGGCCTGTGGTAACTGTTTAGTAATGACACAAATATGAAAGACAAAGAGACAGAAGTAAAGTCTACATAGTGGCAAAGGGCAAGGCAGCAACTAAAGGCTGTACTCGTCATTGATTAACCTGCCAATTAACACATCAATGCATCAGTTAGGGACATCATGATGTCAAAAGTAGAAAAAATGTTCATTGAAATATTCAGAGGAGTTCATGTATCATCTTATTTTGTCTGATTTAGTGCATTAAATGTCAAAAATAGTGAAAAAATGTCCAGTACTATATATAAAAACTTCCTTAAGTGTCTTTATGTGGGTAATGCAGTGTATAAAATGCCAAAAAAAAGTGAAAATGCTCACTCTGTTATATAGAAAAGTCAAGGTGGCACCTTGTTTTGCCTCATTTCATCCATAAAATTTAGAAAAATAATGAAAATGCTTATTGTAATATACAGAACATTACATTGACATTGCATCTTCAAGTGTCTTTTTTGTGTGATTTAATGCGTAAAATATGAAATAATAGCGAAAAATACTCATTATAACATGCATAAATCTCAAGGTTGCATCATAAAGTGTCTTGATTTTGTTGAATTTGAAGCATAAAAGGTTTAAAAACAATAAAAAAAAATTGATTGTAATATTCAGACAACTTAAGGTGGCATCTTCAAGTACCTGATTTATAACATAAAATGTCAAAAAAAAAAGGAAAAATGTTATTTGTAATATGCAGAAAACTGAAGCTGACATTTCTAAGTGTGTGATTTGTCTACTTTAGTGCATAAAATGCACAGAAATTACAGGATGGCACAATCCAGAACACAAAATTATCCATTTACGTGATAAAAACACAATGCAAAGTGTCATTATAGCATTTGCTTGAAATCATTCAAGTGTTTAATTTAGTGTAGCTGGTTATTTCTGGAAATCAGCAAACAGGATTTTGTCATTAATTGTTTTGTTGAAAGATGGGCTGATCCTAAGTTTAGAGAGTTACGTCTCCTAAAATGTTATATCTATTAAAAAATACATAAAATCAAGCAATGATCTGAAGTGCGAGTGTGTCTCTTGGCCTTGGAGAATTAAGTATTTTACACAGTGACATGCTCTCGTTCCTGCACAGGGATGGGCTGCAACATTCACATAAGCCTGCGCATTAGGTCACTGGGAAAGACTAACAACTGTCTGTTTGTTCCCATCACCAACTGCCTGTGTGTGTTTGTGTGTATGTGTGTGTGAGTGTGTGTGTGTGTGTGTGAGAGAGAGAGAGAGAGAGAGAGAGAGAGAGAGAGAGAGAAGGTGACTTGGTGTGTATGCGTGTGTGACAGTGTGTGTGACAGTGTGTGTGTGTGTGTGAGTGTGACAGTGCTCATCTGCTGCTTTGCACAAATTAACATCTGACTCAAGGCAATTGCCACATCCTATTCACACAATTACATCCATATTAATTTTCATTGAGGATTAAGCCCACAGAACAGAAAAGTCACCATAATCCTAATTTATCATCAAGATCTTTAGAGCAGAATGGTGTCATGTTACTTTTTTGGTGAACTTGAATATGGGTGGAAGGTGTTTTGTTTTGTTTTGTTTTTCCTGCTCTGACCCTCAAAGTCAGTGGTCCCACTCCCACCCCACAGTGGACCCGGGTTACCTTCATCCAACAGCCGCTCCAGATGCGTAAAGATGCCGCTGAAGTTGGGGAGGGAGCTCATCACCTTCCTGTCGTTCATCAGCTGCATTAGATAGTCCGGGTTGGACTTGGGTCTCTCCTTCACCTCTGTCTCCCCAACCATGGTTTCTACTTCTTCCTCTTCTTCTTCAACAGTAAAGTGAGAGCTAAAAAGAAATAAAATAAAATAAAACTGGAAAAAAAAAAAAAAAGAAAAAAAAAAAAAAAAAAACACAACAACAACAACTTAAAAACAGTCCAAGCAAAAGTAGTGCGAGGACCCCCGGGGGTTTCCACCGGCTGCGACCCGCTGACCGCCTCTGTGTCTGATGGAAAAGTCAAATAAATCTCAGCTCCGGTTAATTCGACTTTCCCTCGGTTAAACCTTTCGTGTGTGCGCCCTCTCGGTTCCCCCCTCTGCCCGGCTCTGTCCGGAGTTGGAAAAGAAGTTCCTTTTGCGGGAGTTGTGCAACAGGCAAGCACTTTAACCGACTCCACGTACTTCTTTAGCGGCTTAAAAATTTACCATCAACTCTCCTCCGCCCCGACTCCTCCGCTCGTCCGCCCGCTGTATCGGTATTCTGCGGCGGGGCTCGACTCCCTATCATATGATTACAGTACAGCGGCAGCACGAGTCGGTCCACGGGAGCGCGCCCGCGTCGCCGCTTCCACAAGAGGAGGAGGACGAGGAGGAGGAGGAGGCTCGTGCTCGTCCCCAAGCCCCTCCAGTCCAAGCCCACGCCTCTATCTCACACATGCACATACATACACACATCTAGGATAACAATATAACAACCCTACATAGGTATGTACACCTGCTGAGCAACAGTCACTGTCCATCATGTGTCCTCTGCGCGCGTGCATGTGTGTGTGCGCGCAGGTGCTATTTACACAAACTCCCACTGCTGTTAACACCTTCCACTTTGAGGTGTCTGACCAGGAGGCAGGAGTTAAACAAAGTAGTAGACCACATAAACTTCAGTGTGCAGTGTGTGAAATTATCCAGTCATGGAATATAGTGTCAGTGTGTGATCAATAAAAGTAAGTGTAGTAAGTTGGGATGTAATGATATTAAAATTTCATATCACGGTTATCTTGACTGAAATTATCACGGTTATCATTATTATCGCGGTATTGTTGAAATTGTGCTCAAAATGTTCAAAAAGTACTTATACACACACTGAAATAATTTAACCAAGTTGTATTTTGGAAAAAAAAAACAAAAACTAAACTAAAAACAAAAAAAACCAAACAAATAAAATAATTGGCACAATGTACTTTCTCTTGGCAGAAACATTCAAGTATTAACCCTCAGAGGTCTGAGCGTATTTTGTCTGTTTTTCAGTACTTTTTATTTTGCCTTTATATACTATTTAAACAAATGTTTACAATACCCATGTTTGGTACCTTTTTTTTTCAGCACAACTTCATCTATTTCATGTGCCTATTATTTTTTTTTTTTCGCTTTAAACTACTATAGGCCAGAAAACACACACAAAAAAAAAATCTGATTTGAAAAATGTATATAATTTATTGCATAAATAACACACAGATGCTTCACTAACCTTTTCAAAGACTTTAAAAGTGCATGTTGGTTCCAAATATTAGGTATATAAAATCAAAATTGTAATAAATTAAAACTATACTCAAATATTTGACATAAAAGCAGATCTTTACTTAGGCGTTTTTTCCCCTAAAAGTGCGGTAATCAAACATGGTTATCATGATAATCAGAATTTAAACTATAATAATAACTGTCTGCAATTTTACCACAGCTTATCATTATACCAGTAATCGTTATGTCTCTAGTAGTAGGTAAGTAAGTGTGATGAGTAAGATGTCAATAACTAATGAAAATGCTCATTGTATTGTGCAAACATCTCATTGTTTTGCCTGATTTAGTGCGTAAAATATAAAACAAGTGAAAATGTTCATTGTAGTTCATATAAAACCTAATATGTCACCTTCAAGTGTCTTTTCTTATCTGTTTCAGTGTATAAAATGTAAAAAATGTTTTAAGGTGGCATCTCTAAGGACCATTAGTGTATAAAATGTCAGAAAGCAATGCAAATCTCATTGAATTACTTGCTAAATCTTACTTACAGAGCATGGCATCTTCAAGTATCTATTTCAACCGATTCAGTGTATAAAATATCAAACAAAATGTAAAAAAGACATTGTACATTGTAATATGCATAAATCTTAAGGTGGAACCTGGGACTTTAGTGTGTGTAAGTTAGTGTATAAAATGTCTAAAGTGGAAATGCTCATTGTATAATGAAAAGAGCTGATATTGTTTTGCCTGATGTACTGCATAAATATAGTGAAAATGTGATTATTGAAGTCAACACGGCATCTTCAAGTGTCTTTTCTTATCTGATTCAGTGCGTAGAATGCCAAACAAAATGTATATTATAATGTATAGACATCTCAAGGTCATGTCTTTACGTGTCTTGGTGTTCTTAGTGTACAAAGTGTATCTTTGTGTGTCTCTTTTGCCTGTTTTAGTCCATAAAATATACAAAAAAAAAAAGTGTTAAAAAAAAATGTTTATTGTTTATGTGTAGAAAACTCCGGTTGACATCAGTAAGTGTCTTGGTTTGCATTAAAAACCAGGAGTGATAAAAGGGTTGAAAGAAGGCAGGGCTTTAAAACAGGAGTTTTTAATAGAAGGCACTGCCGAGATGCATTATGGGAATTTCCAGTGATTGTCTTAAAAGGGAATGAAACTGGTTTGCCTTGTGGACAGTTTTAGAAGAAACGCTGAGTTATATCTGCCCCATCATTGTTGCTTTACTTTAATGGGCTTAATTTTTTTCTGACAATCTGTCCACATGTATTAATGTATTTGTCATTATTCTGCTTAATTTCTGATATCTCATCATTTTATTAATGCCAGATTATGCCTTTTTCACCTGTCCTGCCTTAATCTTTGTACTCTGGGTTGCATGGTTGTATGAAATCTGATATATAAATTGACTTTAATGGTTCAACTTTCGCAATTTATCTTTGAATCTGACCCCACTTTATGTATCTATGAGAAATATTATTTTAAAGTACATTTAATCAGTAGTTTTGCTGTCTTTCAATCACCTATCTTGTAATTCATGCTTGATTCTATATTTTTTCAGTGCTACTTTTGCTGAAAAGATCATAATTAGTTTTGATTTCTGGGCAGGATGATCCTAAAACTGATAAAATGGTGTGAGCTGGTCTTTTGCTCTTTCTGGGTGGCTGCTGCTTTGGCTACTGAAATGTCACTGAATTGCAGAAAGAACAGATAGGTGCTAGTGTCTAAACTTAACTTGCTGTAAATCACAGACACAGAGGCGAGACACCACACTGTGTTGCTTCTGTGTGTGTGTCCATGCATGCCTTCACTTAAGCCTTTTGTCAGAAGCTTTGGCCTCCCACCTGGTTTCTCTCTTCAGTCCGCACAGAGTTTTCTGCCTCATGAGACTAAATAAATGTATGATTGAGGACTGAGTGCATCCATATCTGCGTCTGTGTGTGTGTGTGTGTGTGTGTGTGTGTGTGTGTGTGTGTGTGTGTGTGTGTGTGTGTGTGTGTGTGTGTGTGTGTGTGAATGTGTGGAGCTGCAGGACTTGTACCGGGGCAGCAGTGTTGGTAATAGCTGGTCAGCTGGTATGGCGAGTATTCAGGGCGGGGGCAGTGCATTGTCCTCTCATAGCTCTAACAATGCCCCTCTGAGCAGGCCACACATCTACCAGTCACGGGCCTCTCTCTGCCTCTCACTCTGCTTTTCTTTCTGTCTGCCATATTTATTCAGCCATGGTGAAGTGTAAAGTGAGATGTGGGAGCTGTGCGGGAAGCCACAGTGTTCCTGACCTTTGGGTGAAACCACAAGGTTAAACAGTTAATATTAGAGCACATGTCAATCAACATGATCTTAGCTTTTGATTGTTCATCACCACTGTAAATAATTCATAAATGTCTGCTATGCTGCATGTATTCATTAGTGCAACTGCTTAATGCATAATTGATAATAAGCATTGATTCATCACTCACATTTTTCTTCTATAGCATTTATGAAACTGGTTCTCTAATCTACATTACAAATGTCTGAACAAATAGATGACAGCATTACAGCAGTGGTGAAAGGCTAGTACTTTTATTAATGTACTGTACATATACATACAAATGTGACAATTATTTCAAAGGAAAATACATACTTTTTTTTTACTCCATTCCATTTGACAGCTTTAGTAACTTCTCAGAGCAGAGTTTTTCCATCCAGTTTAACAAAAGCCAGGTTAATTTTTCACTTTTGTGATAACATGAAGGATGTTTATGTTAGTTTATGGATTGAGAACAACCATCTACTTCTTAAATTAAGTATATTTACTTATATGTAAGTTGTATACTAATAAAACTTACTTAGATTCAATGGAAAATCAACTGTAACAAAACTCAACACTTTTTCTGAGCTCAAGAATTTTAGAGTTATATAGTTCTCACAGGACAATGAAACAGCAAACATTCAATGATCTTATAGAATACAATTCATAGGTGTAGCTTAAACGACCCAAAATAGTTTAAAGGAGTTTAACATTAAACTTCTATAGCAGTAAAATGTAACATACACATTAATGCAGCAGTAAAATGAACCCAGAAGAGTCTGACACTGGCAGGCACCATTTAAAAGTACAATGAATACTTTTACTTTTCATTCTTCATGTGCAGTTTAATGATAAGACATACAAATTACTTGTAGTGGAATATTTTCACACTATGGTATTAGTACTTTTCCCACAGTAAAAGACCTGTGTTTCTATTATATATCTAGCATTGCATCTTTGGATACAGCTTCTTGAAAGTCTAAAATGTGATGTCGTCAGACTGTTGTATAGACAAAACAGTCTATTCCACCCTGTGTTCTCAAAGATTATGAACCATTTAACTGTCTTTAAAACTGTTAACAGATTGATTAGAAACCTATTTACCAATAATAAGATCAAAAAGACAAACACACCAATGACGACAACACCTATTATTCAGTTTTTCATAGTCTCACAGTTTAACTGCTACTGCCTAATATATGTTCCTTTTAATTAAATTCAACCCTGTAACATATTTTCTTCATTCTTTAGGTTGTCCAGCAATCAAAGACCCTCCCTGTTATAAGAGTGAGAGCAACAGCATCAATGATGGAGAGACTCCCCCTGGTGGAGACTTGGTGTAACTGAAACTGTTCAGCGCAAAAGACCAATCATCTGTTGATTCAGGGCAACTACTTAATAAAAAAAAATAAATAAATAAAAAATATGAACAGAAAAATAAAAATAGATAATTATCACAATGGATTATCATAACATAGAGTCACAAGAGCAGCAGACGTACTTTCATATATATGATTTTTAAAGTTGCATGCTGTGGATATATGATTTTGCCTGTATTTGTTGCTTGCATTCACCAACAGAGAGCAGCACAATACAGCAAACAGGATGCACTCAGCAGTTTATTTGTGTTTCTGACAACTACACAGCTTGGGTATTGGCTTCATGACAAGACCTAAATGGTCTCTGTGAGTAAAACTGATGGATAAACCCAATGAATATGTTAACAAAGCAATTTCCACGAATCTGTTACTTTAAAGAAAATTAGGAAATGGGATTATAGTTCAGTTGTCAGCCACAGGCTTTACACAAAAGCCTGTTTTTATTCTAATTAGGAACTATTAAGGTTTAAGGGATTTAACATGTAATTGTAATGCCTAATTAGACTGTTTGGTGCATGTATGCCCCATAATAAAGCAGAAACTGTCTTAAAATAATACAACAATGCAATTTATAAGACATTTTTATTTAACCCAATTGCATAAAAATCTGTTAAGACAAAGCAGGGTTTTCTTTTTTTTCTTGTTTTTAGCATTTTCATTAGTCAATATTCAGTACCTTTAGCCATTTTCACATTATTCTATAATTAAATGGAAAGAACAGTACGGTGCTTAATGTCCTACCAGTGGTTTTTAATTCATAATACTCTAATCCTTACTTTCTCCCATTTGTTTTTGTCTCTCTGTCTCCGTGACGTGAGTCCTGCAGCAGGACATCACCTGCTCACCTGGTTGAGGGGCTCGTGCTAATCTAAAGCCGATTAGGGTTCTTATCTGCTCAGCGCTGGTTATGTGCTTTGGTCCAACAAAAATACCGTGCAGAGTTGGCCTCTTTATCGTTCATGCTGACTTTTCACAGTTCCCTCCCATCTGCTCTTACTAAGCCACACTGACTTGGATATCATGCTTCCTCATTCCTCATATCTAGAGTTTGAAGAATAGTTGCTTGGTGCTGTGTTTAATAGGGAATTTTGATTGAAGAATATGAATAATCAGCACACTGGTGTCATTGGTAAATTCAGAGAGACTGAGTTAAAGATTTTGTTTGTATTCTAGAACCAGATTTATTGAACCAGCAGATTACGAAATGAATTTTAAAAAATTCTCAGCATCATTTCAAATAAACATTTCTACTTGCTAAATATTGTTTAAGACATTTATATGGTGAATAAACCCTCCTTCACACACATGTGCATGTCCTTACATGAGACATGTGAAGAGTCATCCGATGCCCATGTGAAAGCAGTAATGCCATAATTGCTCTTATCCTATTGACTTAATCAGGAACCCTGCCACAGTCACAGCGCACTTTGCCTCTTGATCTCACGTCTGTGTGACTCAAGGTCAGGAAAACTCAACATTTCACTCATCACATCTCTACACTCCTTTATTCATGTGTACAATCAGCATAATCTCTTTTCTACACAGACACACAAAACCAAAAAAAAGGTTTCATATGGAAAAAAACAAACTTTACATTGTTTTGAATAAAAGATTTAGATTAATTACATTATTTTAAAAAAGTAAATTTTTCAGAATTTCTACACTATGTACAAAGACATCAACCCAGGTGTTAGAATATACATAGATGTGAATATACAGGTACTGAAAGCACAAGGGAAACAAAGAGGATCTGATATAACTGTACAGGGGTCAGGAGGCAAGATTTAGCTGCCAATTTTATTCAGCCTCTGTACTCGTTTTGGAGTTGCCCATCATTTTTCTCCCGGGCTCACCCTATATTTCCCACACCTCACTCTTTGACAGTGTGTCTCAACATTCATGCACAATTCATACTGATTCATTCAATTCAGAATTTGACTCCATCTCAGGAGTATTAGCCAGTCTTCACTGTGGACAGTGGTGCACTGGAGTAGAAAAAGAGGTGAGTAGGTTTTTAATTTGCTTTGCTTTTTTGTCTATATATTAGTTAGAAGCCAAAAAAGAAACTATAGGCAGGTCAACACAACTAAAACAATGTGTTTTATGGGCTGTAAATATCTTCCATCTGCACCTCTGGTTCACATGAGAGGGGGGTTGCATAGCAACCACTTTCCCCGTATGGTGTTTAAGTGCTTGATCTTCCCACCAAACTATATGACACAACACCAAGTAAAACATTATATACTTGTGAATGAAAAGTTTCTGACATAAATCAACACATATTAAAGTTAAACAATTCCTCTTGTATTTTTTGGAGAAAAAAATGAAGGAAACATCCAAACACATAGAGCATAAGAACCCAAAACAGTAAACCTCTTAAACAGATGCTGTGAAGCAACTCAGGAGATGAAGACAGATTTACATGGTTGGAAAACAACTAAATGAGAAAACCAAAATTCATTCTAGTCATTATCTCAGTGTACAGATATACCATATTTTGTGTGCGAGGAGTCCAGGTGTAGGGAGTGCAATTGGAAGGAGTTCATAGCCAAATGTATGCAGCAGGTTGTGTCTACATAAATATTGGTAGAAAAAGTGAGAATCTCACACGTCCCCTTCCTCCCCATCAGGTGGGAGTGCTGTCAGTTTATCAGGAGGGGCTGGCTCAGCTTGCTGTTGCAGCTGCCTCGCCCCCCTCCTCCACCTTGGTGCCTTTGCCCATTGTTTTCATTTTGGCCATGATGTCAGTGAACGTCTCCTTCACTGTCTTCTCCAGGAGCCAGCCCTCACTCTCGCTCTCTGGGTCATCTGGGTTCGCCAGGCTGGACAAGGAGCTGTTCACATACTGGAGCCCGACAGTCACTGCAACCTGCAGGGCACAGACATACAGCGCATATGAACCTGTACACTGCTGAGCTCCATGGACTTTCTCAAAAAAATACCTGGAAATTAAAAACATTTTGTTCATGCTGTTATAGGCTTATAATAAATTCTATAAAAAGCCTATGATCCATCTACATTTTGTGACATAAATTGTGTCTGCAATTGAACAACTCAAATATTTTTGTGGCTCATATAGTGAATAAAAACCTAATCAGCCACTATCAATTTTTACATCATTTTTACAGTAAAGAAGGAACAGAGCAAGCAACTCTCATCCTCTTTCTTGAGAAAAGAAAAGAATTATGTAATTCTGTAAATTAAAGAGGGCTGACAAACAAAAATCAGCACCACTACTGTGAATATATTCTTAATATGTAAATCATTTTACTTTACATCTACCGCTGAAGTGTCTGTTGCTGCCATTAGAGAGGTTCTATTGGCTCAGAGCCATTTAAAACTGACGAGAGATCAGGAGTTTAAGCTCCAGGATGTGGATGTGTATTTGTCACCTCCCTTAGATTAACCCATTACTCCATCTCTGAGCCCAGTATCTGTGTCAGCAATCAGAGGATTGCATAACTACCCTTAAATCTAGGATTTCTCCAACTGTGCGTCTGATCAGCTTCCATGGTATCACCCAAATCCATGTTTTTAGAGCAGGATTTCTAGGTTATCTGTTATCTAAATGGCACGATTACTATTTATTGCCTGTGTGAGGAGTTGGAAGAACTTTAACCATCTTCAAACTGACTTCATAGATTCGTGCATAGACGTTTGAGGCTGTTCTGTCATATGGGCTACCTATTCTTCAGTTGTTAATCACACCAACTGATGCTGATACCTCAATGAGGAGAAAGTTGGGGACAGACGAAGGGCCATGTGGCTGCTAAAAGATTAAAAGAAAGTGTCTGGTGACATGCCAAAGGCATGCAAGGTAACCTAACAGTAGGGCAAGAGGAATGATATTTAGGTAAAGAGAATATATATATATATATATATATATATATATATATATATATATATATATATATATATATATATATATATATATATATATATATATATATATATGTGTGTGTGTGTGTGTGTGTGTGTGTGTGTGTGTGTGTTTCAGAGATGTAATAAGTGGATAACTGATTGTGTGGGTGGAGTGTGGAAAGTAGAGAAGATGACAGGAGAAAGGAAGTAGGTAGTGGAAGCCAAGTGGGTCAAGGCTTTGCGTGTTTAAACTAGGCCATTCATTAAAGTGTCCTGGCTCTGGATCAGTTTTATTCTGGCTTTGTCTCAACACTAGATCCTAGAAGGACACACTGACTGCAATTTTCTGTGTAACAAAAACATTCAAATGCAACATAAAGTGAAGGTCACGTCATTGAAGTATAAATACAAAAAAAAAAAAAAACCCATAAGTGACTAAGTGGACTGTGACTGATTTTGGCCCTGACCTCCAACATAGTGACCAGCACCACCATGGCTCCAATGGTGTTCATCATGCCTCCATAGTAAGACAGCAGGGCTTCACTGCAGCCCCGCTTCCACACATTGAGCTCCTCAGTGTAGTGGTCGTAGCTGTAGTGGGCTGAGTTGTTAGTCATCTGGAACTGGATACAGGGTCTGGGGGAGCTGGGGTTACAGCAGCTGAAAGGAACTCCATCCATCAGATACTGGCCATCGACGTTGCTCCCAATGCGGCTAGGATGGTGGGAAAGAGTGTCATGTCAGTACTGGGTTATGATGGATTGGGGTGAAAGTCGGGGGGATTAGAGGTTAAAACCTTACCATGCTATATTTGTAATATGTATGAGCTAAAATTGCCCAAAGTATAATTAGAAGGTGTATATTAGGCTTGTTTTCAGCCAAAAATAACACAATAACAATGACGGAATGCAGCACAACACAGCATTTAGGTAAGTAGTGGAATTATATTCTAGCAACTTTTGTAAGTCTAACTATTTTCATTTTCTTATTCACATTCATTGATTTCTAGGGTTCATTAAAAAATGCTAAACAATATCACACTGAGGTTAAAATGAGACCTTTCTGGCAGAAGCACAATCAATGTTTCATATTAATTGGCTTTGTGAATTAAACATACTTTAAATTATAGGTAGATATGCTTGATTATGAATGATTATGCATGATGTATGAGCATGATTATCAATGACTGACTGATCATATTCAGTTAGAAAAGAAAGTTGTAACAGGACCTGAATTAGACCAGAGATTTCTGACACTGACACATGAACAAATCCAAAATAATTCTCAAGAAATTCTATAAATGCTATATTATGCTTATAAAAGAATATTATGGCAGACAAAAGAGGTTAAAAAGCCTTAATATATGACTCTTAAAATGATTAAAGATAATTAATTTCAAGAAAAACTCCTCTTTGCCAACAATTGATCTTTTTGCTCAGTGATGTCCCCGGATGACAGCCATGTCCTCTGCTGACGGAACAGGATAGTGATTCTTGAAGGACATGGACATGTAATCTCTGTGATTAAATACTACTTAAGTACTCAAAACTCTTTTTCACAAACAGTCACACAGGGAATTAATTGTTACCCAAATCAGGTCTGACAAAAAAGTCATGTCATATGAAAACAAATTCATCCGTGTCCCCTGTGAACGTTTGACCCCATATATCTTTTCCTGTCACTAATCACCAAAGCCCCTCCTTCTAGCTTTATCCATAGAACTGCCTAGTAACCTCTTGTGCCCTCCTTGCCCCCAATGCTACAACCCCATTGCAAACACTTGCCGTCACCATTTCTGAGATGGTAATCCTGGGTGGAAAAGTGATTACTACCCTTGCTGTGGCCTTCCTTTACCTGCAATCCACTTATACTGAACTGTTACATTTGCAAATAGATTCCAAAACATGTTTACAAAAATGTACTGAGGTTTCATGTTAACAAATGCATCAGAAATTTAAAGGTGGTGATATTTTATACTCTTTTAATCCAACAAATAAAGTTGTTCAAGACACTCCAAGTTGGGCGGGAGTGTTTTGGCCTCCAATGTTTCATACACAGCAATTGTTCCTAGCCCCGACTTGTAATTTTTAACTTATGAAGGTGCTCGGAGGTAAATTATTTCTTTTGCTCTCACTTACTCTCTGACCTCCTTGGCGCTGAAGTCAAGGTAGCGGTTGCTAACCCACTGAATCTCAAACCAATCTCTGAAGTTTTCATTTCCACAGCAACGGAACTCCATCTGCATCAAATCCAGGGTCCTCTTCATGTAGCAACGTCCCGGTGTGTCCGTGTCCTTGTAGAACTTCATGCCATTCTTCAGCCCTTCAGCCAGGGTGAACTGTAGAGGGATCCTCATCAGGAAGCACAGTAGTGCTGTAACAAGCAGCAAAGCATTGAAGACCATACAGCCCATCAAGAAGGGCTGCAACATTGGCTTCCACTTCGAAAACTTCGATGGGTCCAGTGAGTCATAGCAGACTTTCCCACCGAAGGCATTGATGCCGCAGATTACTAGACCCATACATATGAGCAGGTTGGGTAAGAAGTGACTCTCGTTGTTGTCCATCAATTCTGAACGCTTTCGTAACTCAATCTTGAAGAATAGGCCCATGCTGAAGACCAGCACGCCGGCCATTACTGCAAACCAGTACATGAACCAAACTGTCTGAGCAAGCTTCACTCGCTTTTTCAGATCAAACTTGACCTTCATCAACACCATTGTTCAACCTTAGAGGTGTCCAAGCCAATTACCAAGAAAGTCAAAAGATGATCAGAAACAAAAGGAGCTCCAAGTTGCCCCTTCGTTGAGATTATTGCACCGCAGGTTCCCCAAGTTCTCGCTCCTGTTTCCCAGTCTTTTTCTGGCTGGTCCAACAGGACAAGAGAATCAGTGCAACCTGTAATCCATCCCACAGCAAAGGAACAGAGATGAAGAGACCAGGATGACTGGTCTGAAGGAGCACAGGTGTAGTTATTCTTTTAAGACTAGCTTCACTCCCATTCTGACAGAAACTAAATTTCACCCTAAATTTGGCTGGTTTTTGCTCTTTCACACACAGGTGAGGCCAATCGTGATGTTCAGTTCTCCACGAGAGGTGGAGGATTGCCGAAGAACCTCATGATTAAACTCAAAGTTGCAGTACGTCATGCTAAGTCCCTGTAAGCACCCTGATCCAATTTGCAAAAATCCTTCTACACAAGATGAGCTCGATCGTAAGCTGCTGCCAGAGGCCATAATTGGTTTGTGTGTTCACGTGGTTATGGTTGCCTCAATTGAACACCCTAGGAGCTAATGGCTGACAGAGACCATGGACATGAAAGCAGAGCTAATAATGGACCACTCACTGCCAGGGGTCCACAAGTTCAACACACCGGATGGCTTTAAGCAAATAATGTTCCATCTCAAGTCTCACTGACCCATTGACATTGAGAAAAGCATTGAGGTCACATACTAACCCCTCTAGTGAAACCTATTTTAACCACCTAAATAAGCATGCATTTCAGACAAACTGGAAGAATTCAGAGAATAGATCACATAAAAACTTGTACCTTCCATAATGCATACTAGAACTGCCATTTATATGCTCACTGTAATTAACTTGTCACTGTCTATTGAAGTACTCGGCACATGGAAAACACACTGTCTGGCACAATCATCGGCCACATGCTTATGCTAACCAAGGCCAGACCTTTCACTAATTGGTTTCTATTCTGGCCCCTTCATTGTGGCTGGACACGAGAGCTCCAATGTTATCATGTGGGATGCCAACAACGTTAGAGGTCAGAAAAACAGACAAAATAAACATCAAATTTGGGAATTTGTTTTGAGGGCATTGACACAGCCTGTTGTATTTCATCACATTAAAATAGTACTAACAAGAGCTTTGTCTTCCTCTGCAAGAACATGTATTATATTGCATTTACTCTCAATTACAATTAAAAACCCACATATTGCACTAGTGCTGTTCTGAGATCTGTAGATGGCAGCAGCAGGAAGGAGTATTTTCTCTATTAGTTGTTTGTATTTTTTCATTTTATTTCAAATTCACCCCAAAGAAGCATCAGTGTTTTGAAACCAATAATGAGGCATTTAGCCCTTTTTATGGTCTATTAACTTAAGCACATAGTAGGTTTTGAGATTTCTTTGTATGAGCTTATGGAATACTAATATCTAAAATAACTTTCTGCATAACAGACATAATATTAGCAATGCTTTGGATTAATGAGAAAACCTTTTGCAGCTTTAACCTCCTAAGACCCAGCTATGGGTTTTCTGTCCACATTTGTGGACAAGAGTTTCACAACTTTATCCCCCCCCCCCCCCCAAAAAAAATATATATATATAAAGAAAACTGTCCACCACAAAGGACATTCCATAAAAATTTTAAAAACTGCATCTGAAAAAAACTGTTGCATCATGATGTTTCCAATATAGGCACTTATTTAATAAAAAACAAAAAAAGCTTGTACTTTGCTGACATTTCCTGGGTCTTAGGAGGTTAAAGAACATAGAAATAGTTATAAGTGAAAAGTTTGATTGAGTAGCTGCACCAAGCATCATCAAAAGCTTTTAAGGTCATTCACCGAACCCTGTAATTATGACAATTACTTGATCATAAAACTATATTCTGTAATTTTTATCATAATAGCCTTTAATATTTTTGAGTAAAGCTTTGGTGTGCACAATAGATTTGGGTCACTGGGAAAATTTTCATAATTGCCTTTCAGCAAATTGTAATTAGTTTCCATTTACAGGCTGTAGAAATGTATCCATGGGAGATTTGGTCACTCAGTTTTTTTCTCCCACATAGGTAGTTACTGCTCATGAGTAAGTGTCCATCAGACACAAGTTTACTGCTCTACCCTTGGCTCCTCACAGACATATGCCACCTCCCATATATTTTGGCTTCACTGTTTTATCATGGCATCAAGTTGTTCTTTCTTTAAGTTTAGTCTTTAAAACTGGATAAAATGTTTCTACTGGTAACAGATCCAGAGGTTAACAGAAATCTTCTCATAGGGGTTAGGAAGAAGACTCCCACCCAATTTTACAATGACAATACAAATTGTGATATAATAATAATAATAATAATAATAATAATAATAATAATAAATCCTAGATAAAATAGAGATAATTGTTACAGGGAAAGAATCAGAAGTGTGTCTCTATGACTAATTTAGCAAAATTTGTACCAACTAATTACAATGTAAACAAATACATCTCTACAGTGCTTTCAAGAACAAGTGCCATCTAAACTTAAAGGTTAATTTACCACCTTAAAATCAGGTATAATCACAGCCAGAAAAGGTTTGCTTTGTCTGATCGTGTATCATTGATGAAAGTGTGTAATATAAATGCAAAATAAATACAGTTTCAACAGTGGATTGGGCATTGTTTAATAGAAACTTATGATAAAGTATCCATGTCCAACCTTGTCACATTGTTAATGATGTCAGAAACATTTTGACTTAGCAATACCAACTCCTTTATGAAGATGTTTTATGTAGTCACAGTGTAATTTCTGTAGCAAAACAGTAGGAGCTAAAGGTAAAGGTGGTGAGTATGCACACTGAAAGAATTTCAGTTGGTTAGTTTGACAAAACATGACTTTTACGCTTAAAGTCTGAGTCCCAATCAGTTTTCCTTAATTCTTCAGGAATGACAGTCCAGTTAGGAGAAGGTGTTCCTGCAGCTAGCCAGTTAAAGTCATCTACCTGGCTCCAGTTGTTTCTGCCTTGGTCTAGGCCAGAGACACTGAAGTCCTCCTCCAGAGTGGGATAAGACCAGGAGAACGGAGCAAAGCTCACCCCTTGACAGTCCTCTATGATTGCTCTGCTGGTTACATGCAGATAAACCTGTGTATCAGTGGTGTTGTGTGTCCGCAGCTGCTGGCATGGAAAGGCCAGTGTGCTGTTTTTACAGTGGTCTACAAATACTGAACTAGACACCGGCCCACATAGGATCTCACAACTGTCAATGTGCTTCAGGTGCAACGTGCTAGGGGATCCAAAAAGACGGACTTTGCAGTTGGTCAAATGAGTCAGAAGCACATCTCTTTTCTGAATCTCCTCTGCTGTTTTGGTCAAAGAAACACCGTCCATATTAGAGAAGCCACACTGCTCAGATACTATCATTCCATCCACGCTGGTACTACCAGTATCTACAGGTGTTCCAGTATCTGATGAGGGTGTGTCTGACGATGGTGGTGCAGGCACTTTGTCGGCAGCTTTAGTACGAGATCGAAAGGCAAACTTCTTTTTGGGCAGAGCCTCCTCTCTGGTTTCAGCAAGGGAGGTCTGCAGTTGTTGGAGCGCAGCCTGGGCTTGTCTGAGGTCGTACTGCGTGAGGAACATCATGCTGTCATTGAGAAACTTTTGTAGCTGTGCAGTTTTGGCCGTTGCTTCCTCTAGCCGCTGAGTCACCAGGGCCCGGTCCGCCCCGGAGCAGCCGGACAGCAGCTCCTCTATCCCCGCCCGCTCTCTGTTAAAAGCACTAGAGAAATACTCGCCCTGCTCTTCTGCGACAACCTGGCTCTCTTTCGCTTCTTTCCTCCGTTCCGCATCCTCTATCCTCGCTTGGTGCCGCTTTAAAAGTCGTTCTTGTATCTTGGCTGCACTATTTTCGCCTGGAATTACATTTTCTTGATTCTCCTCCATAGTTGCTTCCATGTTGTTAGCTGAAGCGGAAGTGATGGTGACAGTTTTCTTCTTCGTGTATATTTCATACTACTACTAAGCTAAATACCGCCACCTATCGGGATGTATGCTATATGAATTGCAAAAATATACTCACGTTAACAAATAACTTTTAACTCTATGTGTTTAATTAAACACTTCTTAACGTCATTATTTATTTATTTATTCCAAATGGATGCATTTACAAAATCCACAAATGCTACAACCGGAAATAGACTGAATGTAATTTCATGAAAAGTCTATAAAATAATGAAATATCAACAAAATAGGCATCTAACGTAATAAACTGTAAGAAAACGAAACGAAAAAGGAAACCAATCCAACAAAATGTGCTTGAAATCATTAGCATATATAAATATTAATAATCAAATCTTTTGTGGAATTAAAATAAAGCAAATACTAAAACCGGAAATGGCAGGATGTAATTTCATAGTAAAAATAAAGTCCACTAATAAGCTATTAAATGTTAATATACAAACAGAATAGGCTTCTTACGCTCTTAAGTTAGGAGAAAAAATAACTAAAAAGGAAAATACACTAATAAAACGTACTTAAAATCATTAGCATGCATGACACGTGAGGTATAAAATAAAGCAAATGCCACAACTGCGGAAATGGACTGCGTGTAATTTCATGATACACCTCACAGTACACTAATAGCATACAAAAGCTTAAAATATGGACAAAATAGACTTCTAACGCTTTGACAACATTAAACTAAAAGTGAAACGCAATCGGTAAAATGTGCTTAAAATCAATAACATGTATGAATATTTTTTTCTGAGGTATAAAAATAAGGCTCTTGGGGAAAGATTCAAGTAAAAAACAAAACAAAACTTTATTTGTCCTTACGGGCAATTTACAGGCACATATGATTACTCGGCACTTTTATACAACAAAAGAAATTCAAGAAAATACAATAATATAATATAATATAATATAATATAATATAATATAATATAATATAAACAACTGTGTGTAATAAATAAGAAAGCTGTGCCATAAATAACAAAAACCTGGCTTTTAAAAGACCATACAATCCGATCATTTTTTTGTGTATTTTTAGAGATATGTGTGAGTTTTTGTGTAACTGCGTGGCAACTGCTCATACCTGTCTGAGTTACGTCAAGGTGTGGCACCCACTCTAGAGGCCCGCCCTCTACTGTTGGTGATGTTTAAATTCTAATAACCTTTATTTGCTATTATTAGGGGCAGTAAAAGGTGATATTAAAATTAATTTATGGTGGAAAAAAATTGTAAATGACTGCTTGGTGGTTGTGTGTTTATATTTTTGTTGCGGTCGCATGCCGCCGTTGTATAGCGGTGATTTGAGTTGTCTTGTTGTGTGCACTACCCCAACAACCCGTGCGGTGATGGCGAGGAAACCCCGTTGACAAGGCACTGCTTTTTCATGACGGTGAGTTTCCCTTTGAGTGTATTATAATTTTGTGATAAAAATTTCAAGGAAAAAACACACACAACCTCCTTCCTCCCTTCCTTCAGGGAGGGAAGAGAGTTTGAGCGGAGAGAAAAATCTATCCGAGACAGAACAGGGACAGTGAGAAAAATATATGAGTGGGAGAGGGAGAAGGAGGAGGAGGAGAAGGAGGGGGGAGCAAATTAAAAGTTGCCAAATGGAGATATTGGGTTTCAAGAGGAGTGAGACAGGAGTAAAGGGTTTGCCTCTTTGAGTCGTCTTTATGTTATGCTAATCTGGATAAATATTTATGGCTCGCCACGGTTTAGTCCTTTAGCATTTTCGTCGAATTCCAGCCGACGCTTTCCAAACAGGCTCCGTCGACTCCGCGGCTAGCTAACCCGACCAGGCCAGTGTTTATCTGTAAAATGGTGCGGAAAAAAAATACACGCGAACCGCTCCGGAGAGCAACTCGACCCGAATCCCGGACTTCTTGGTACAAATCCTTCAATTGAAACGTGTCGATTCGGCATATCGAGACAAATGTGACGTTTTTCATGCTGGCAGATGAGCCACATAGACGACAAATGAAAGCCTCCCCAGCAGAGAAAGAGCGAGCACGTCAGCGACGACCAGCCCGCTACAGGCTGGACGACGGGCGTTTTGTGCTGCTTGAATGCGATTATCATTCTGTCGATTCAGTCTATTTTTGGAAATAAAACTTGCAAGCTGTACATTAGCTGGCTTTTTAACCGTCGACACTGTACTGAACTGGGGCAGGACTACAGCCCCGACTAGCTTGGTTTTCGTCGAAGCAGTCAAGCTAGGGTGGACTGAGAAGCTGAAATTTAACACGAAATTAAAATATATTTTCCATTTGGAGTTACACTGCGTAGTTCTTTACAAACTCGACTAAAATAAATTCATTTCTAACACTTCCTGCCGACTACAAGTATTGGTTTTAGCCGTCTGTAAAATCGCTGTGGTGTATTCGTGTTAAACGTTGCTATCTCTTAATACTTCTCTATTTTGTAAGATTAAATGCGAGTCAAACACTAGAATCAGTCTACATTTCACCTATTTATTAACTTTAAGAGATCCACAAAAAGACGTTTGTTCGTTTTAACCTTCCTTTACAATCAGAATGGCGTTTTTTGTGAATTTCACTGTTACTTTGTTAATCGTCTATTTTTTGTTAAATACAACTTGGTAAATAGTTTCCGTAGCTGTTTTTATTAGACTGTCCTTTTGAAGGACAGGCTTATGAACTCACTGTGATAACCCATTGAAACACGGGAAAATAACGCAGTCTATGTCGCTTGAAAGTATCTAAAATTGAATATTTTTATTAAACCGTGGCTGCCGGATTTCTTTGACTCTTGTTTGTTATAAGTACCGACGGTACAAACGGCCAAAGTGCTGCAGTAACCCTGTCTGTCTTTGTTCTCCCTGAACCAAAGATGGAGGCTGGACGTGGCTCAGCAGTAAAGACAGCCTATGGCTTGATAACAGCCATTTTGTAGCATTGCAGTTGTAACAACTTACACTGGCAAGAACATAAAGGCAGCAAATCGCCAACATTTCAGATAAATTATAAAATAAACTGTTTTATAAGGCCATTTTAATGGAGATCATAAAGTGTGGAGTCAGGAATGTAGATTTTTAGATTGAAAAAATTGAAGTTATAATTAAAAATATAGCTATTACCTGAAAAAAATAACATGTCAGTAGATGTCCAGACACTCCCAGTCTGTGTCAGGTATCTAGTTTGTCTCAACAAAAAGCTGGATACTGCAGGTCGTAGTTTTTCTGGCTAAAAAGAACATAAAGCCAACACCTTGTAAAATTAAACAACCATGTCTAAATAAAATAGGGTGGAGTTACTTACACCCAAACGCACATTTTTGCTCAGACAGGACAGACAACCAATGTGGGACAGAGAAGTGTAATGGGTGGGGGTTTTTCATGTGTCAGAGACAAGCATCTGTAGGAGGGGATGAAGGCCATCCTGCCCTTACTTACACTGATCTCCCCCCTGCCTTGTAGAACATATTTTTCACTTCAACCCCCTCCTTATATTTCACACAACCATCTCTATCTTCTTTTCAACACACTATGTCTCACACATCTTATATCTTCCATTTTTTTGATATAACACCTGCAATTTGTCACCCTCCTGTTACAGGAAACAAAGGGTGCTAAATGACTGAATCCATGCTTCCTGCTGGAAATCTGTGAGTGAGATGTCCTTACTAACATTACATAAAATAAGCTCATTACAGTCCATACGATCTGATACAGAATCAGAAAATGTGCCAAAACATTCATTCATACAGTTGCATGTTTCATACAGAATGTAAAAGTAATTTATCAACAGTATATAAACATGCTATTTCCTCTTCAATTTCCCTACTCTCATACCGCTGTAGGTGTCATGGATGATGAGGACGATCGCCGTCTTCTGGATATTTTAGGGTAAAAAGAAAGAAACCTTTATATGCCATTATTATTATGGACTAATAGTATCACACTGCATGAATGGGTGTGCTGACATTTATGGCCACCTGCTTCTATGTTTGTCATAAGTTTTGCTTAGATAAGATCAACATGCTTCCTCTTTGAAATCAAGGCCACAAGTATCTTTTTTATCACCTGAATTAAGAAAATTAAGGAAGTAGGAAGGAACATGTTCTGAACAAATGAAGCCATAGATCTGGGAAACAAAAATGAAGAGACCATTGGCTTTATTATTTCAAATTACAATTTGAACATTTGAAATTATGACAAATACATTTGTCATAATTTATAGAAATTGACACTTCTAAGAATAACAAAGATATGGTGTTTTCAGATCTTGAATAATGCAACGAAAACAAGTTCGTTTTATTTTCAAACAGCACAATACAAATTATTCAACTTTTAACATTTCAGAAATCTAGATTTGGCTGATTTTTTTTTTGCATTTTGGCACACTCTCCACCTGCCTTTCATTTTACTACGGGACACTTGATGCCACTTCTGGTGCAAATACTGACTTTGTTTTATGGCTTGTGAGCATCCATTTTCCTTACATTCCCGAGGTTTTGCACAGGGTTCAGGTCTGGGAATTTGTGTGGTCTGTCAGTTTTGTTTCCAGAGGTGTAATTTATAGTTTTAGAAGTGAGCCTGGTAAAAGTAATTGTTTTGAATATAAAGTTTTCCTCCCACTTTTCAGGGATGTGGATGCTTTGAATGACTATCTCCATGGCAGCAACAGCAAGTCTGTGAGTGTCTCTGTGAATTTATTGTTTTTTTTAAGGATTTGTAAAATTTATTTTCACACTCTGCTGTAATCCATTAAATAACCAAGTTCATTCATCTTTTGCATGGGTTTTAAGTGTTTACTTCCCTCTTGCAGATTGAAGAAGATGATGTGACAAATGCAGCTTATGGGTCAGACGGATCCTTCTTTGCTAATGATACGGTGTGTATACCAGTGGTTACATTGATCCAACCAAAACGAAAGCATGTCCTCTGTGATTACAGATTATATTTCACATTTTCCCAAGGTTTTTTGGAATTTGACAGCAAACTCCACCATTATGGTTTGTTTTGACTGAGGCTTATCTGTACTACAGTCTTAGATGTAAACAGATATCTGTCTGGCAGTCAGTGTGAACTTGCACACTGAAGGGTTGCTTACTTATCTGACTTTCTAATTTGTACTTCAAAATGTAATATTTAAGTGTTTTAAAGATGGCAATAATTTACATTTATACAAGTGCTTCGTAGGTGTAGTGAGCCCCTCTTTTTCTTTATGAGGAAATAGAATCTTTGCAATTAAAATTCATCTGCATGGTTTACGTGCTTTGAGTTTCAATCATGACTTCAGCATATATGCTAGAGAGCCAATATATAAAACAAGTAGAATTGTTAAGGATTGTCAAATTGACATTTAGGGTGTGTTAATTGCTTAACAGGCAAGAAAACAATCCATCTTCAAAGTTGCTGACGTCCTTTAAGCTGTGTAGTAAGCTACAATATATTTTGCTAAACTTCAATGTCATGTAACATCACAGTCATTCATCATTCACTCCAACAGTTTCTTTGTGATGCATTTACACAGAAACATTACAAAGCCAGCTTTTTTTTTTAAATTGGACAGCCTGTGGTGCTCCAAAAATGTCCAATGGAAATTGAAGCTCACTCTCTTTTTTTAGGCTATTAGATGAGCTTTTTTAGTTGCATATAGAGTGGGGCAATGTATTTTAGTGACAGGTGTGAATGTAAGAAAGCGTAAAAAGAGGTGGTTCTAGATGGATTAGGGCACAAAGCACTGGCATACAAGTGAAGCTGTCTTAAATGTTTCCCACTTTGTTCTTGTGTCACTGAATGGCTTACTTAGGCTGGCTCCAACACTGGCCTCAAAGATGGCTCCGCTACAATGGGTGAATTTGGCGTGGATTCAGCAGGGGCAGGCCTCCAGCTCTCCAGCACCCTTTCGTTTATCGAGGATGAATTGGGGGCTGGGAACTCTCCTGGAGGGGTTGATCTTGAGGGAGAGGACCAGCCATTTGACATCCTACAGAAGTCTCTGTTGGAGGCCGATATCACTGAGCAGACTCTGGCCCAGGAGGCCTTACTAGACTCCCAGCCTGCGCCTACTTTAGTTCAGGCTCCTGTTTCCTTCCCTTCCCAGCTGGTCTCTGGGGGTTATGGAGGGGGTGTAGGTGTGGTTACGACAGCAACCGCTGCGTTCCCCACAGGCCAGTTCCTACAAGGAGTGTCCCAACTGCCGAATGGCTCTACTCAGCACATCCAGGTGTTGGGCTCTTTTGGGACAAATAGTGGGGTCATGACGCTGGGCAGCTTGGAGAAAACTCCTCAAATTGTGCTGAGGCCAGGGGCCCCTGTAGCCTCAGCAGGGACAACAACAGGGGCTCAGGTGTTTGCCCCTACCCAAGGCCAGGTAGGCCAAGTGGGCTTACCTTTCAAAAATATCCCTCTTCAAAACATCATCATTCAGAGAGGTCCAGGAGGGACCCAGGCTCTGGTAAGACCTATACAACCTAAACCCCTTCAAGCTGGCACTCAGACTGTCTACAGCGTTGGTCTTCAGCCCACTCCAATCACCATGGCTAATGTAGTTAACGCTAACACTGTTACTCCTGGGGGACAGTACACAGCCAACGGTTCTATAGCAGTGCAGCCGTCCCTAGACCAACAACAAGCACAGGCCCAGACAAACGTACCACCTGGACAGTTTCTGCTGCCCAGTTCTCTGGCCAACACCATCCACAATGGCCCTGCTGACCCCAATTCTAACACCCTGATTACCAGTCAGAACACGGTGCAGATTGTTGCAGGGCAGAACTTCACAGCCTCAACAGGGGGGCAGCTCATTTTGAATCAGGGAGTCATCAGCGGGAGTCAGGTTGGAGGGAGTGTTACTCAGACATGGACAGGAGTTTCTGGTGCAAATGCTGGTCCTGTGCAGACATCGTGCACTCCTGGACGGCTGACTCTGGTTGGCCCAGCGACGGCGGGGATCAGTGGTCATTGCCAAGTGTCTGCTAGCCCCGTGCAACGCCTCCTAGTGACCCAAACTCCAAACTGCACATCTCTGTCTCCTTTACCTGGTACGGCATCAGTCAACCAGGAGCAAGACTACAGACAGGTACACAACAAGTTAATTGTGGTCTTTTATTTGAACTGCTTTAATTAAAATCTCCTAAATCTGTGCTGTTCTTTACATGACTAATATCAAATTTACTTCTTATTTTCAGAATTCCTCATCACCTGCCCTCAAACAGACACAGCTCAGCAGCATCCATGGTAATAGAAGTTGCCTGTGACAGACATTACCTGTGTTTTTCTTAATATCTAACATAGGGCTGGGCAACGTACTGAATCCATCTGATAAAATGAAAAAAACAAACAAGAAAATCCCACAAATTTCAAAGATTCAAAGATTAGTGCTTCTATCATTTTAGTTCTACAGAATCAAGCTCTCACCATTTCCTTGGAGATGCATACACATGTGAGTTTTGCCAGTCAGTAGTAAGCACATTAACTGCAGCTGCAACTACTGAAGACAATGAAAGAGAACTCAGTCATGTTACCCTGGTGATATTTGACCGGAAACGAGCCATCATGCTGTGTAAAGCTTTTAAAAAGTCCATGAGAATTAAAATTTGCAGCAAAAACAAATACATGTGAAAAAAACGCATGCTGTTGAATAGAAGCAGTTCCAGTTATGACTTCATATAGCTATGTTAGCCCAGTATATTACAGTATAAATGCAACATTTGTCCTAATATAAGTTCTTTTTTTCTGATCTTTTGTAGCTGTGAAACCCATGACTCAAGATTTAACACTAAACTCTCAGGTATATTACTCAGTCTAGAGTTTGTATAGTCGAAAATATCAGATTATTTTTTACTCAAGATGGTGTTGGAAGGACTTTCATTTTTTCTCTTTTTAGGTCGGAGCACAGAAGAGGCCTGCCCTTACGCCACTTACAAGAGGAGGAATGTGAGTTACTTAGATATTTTCGATTTGTCAGGTGACTTGTGTTTGTACAGCTTGTCATCAGCCACTTAGAGTTTATGTTTCTTTCCTCTTACCTTCTACAGGATTTTACAGCAGTTGAGGAAAGATCATGCTGGTGTTCAGATCTCAGATTGGAGTCGTTTCACATCATTTGAAAATGTTCTGGAAAGACTGCTCCCATATCATGTGTTCCAGGGAGCTCCACCCAGCCACGACGAGTTCTCACAGGGTACTGTGAATCTTTAACACCAAGCCTCCATGAAAATGCCGAAAATTGTCTAGAATGATTTTTTTCCCCATTTGAGTGTAAACAATGTCCTGATCTTTTGTTTTTAGTGGATGAAGAATTTGAGGTAGTGTCAACTCAGGTGCTGAAGAAAACACAGTCCATGGTAAACAAATATAGACGGCTACTAATGACAGAAGCTGAGGTAGGTAAACACACAAGAGCAAATATGTGCACGCAGTTGTTTAATGTTGCGACATGAGAAACGAGTCTAACTGGATGCCCCCCCCCATCCCTGCAGCGCTACAGCCCGTCTTCGGAATTGGTGATGATTGACAGGACCTTTAACCAGGAAGAACGCACCAACCTGACACAGGACAAACGTATGGTACTAGTGGATCCAGGTAAAAACAGCGTTTTGTGGAAATATTTTTATGCTATATCCTGACACACACTGTAAAATGTTTCTAGGTTGTCCAAGTATTCAGTTGGACTCCCTGATGAATGATTAGATTTTGGTGAGGAGAGGTCAAAGGTCAAGGTTTTGGTAACTCGATGAGGTGAGGGGGGGCTTTATCTACAGAGCTATATTACCCACCACGTCCTCCACATACAGGTTCATTGCGTTACTTTTAGAATGCCGTACCCCCCACTTCTTGGGAAGTCCATTCTGGGACTGTTCTTACCAAGACCCTACTCGCTGAGTTCACAAGAACGTATTCAGTGAATTTGATATTGAGAAACAGCCATTGTAATTCAAAATACTGGCAACAGGAAATAGATTTTTGGCACACACATGGAAAACCAGGTTTCCAGTATAAATCAATGAGTGACTAATCATGACAAAGTTTCACAATGGTGCGCAAAAGGATGAAATGATTACACTTTATATTGCAAGGGTCATATTCACAGTGACATCATAGTGTTTTGTAATAACACATCTCTAGGTATTACTGAATAACAGTGTTTTTTTTGTTAAATAGTCTAAGTGAAGATGCTATGTTTCTCACTGGAAGTATACAAACATGTCAAAATAGAATTTTTATTAATTTTTTTTAATTTAGTCAAAGTCTTGTCATCAGAGTCTGAACGGAGATGGTTTGTGGAAGCATGCAACTGCAAATTTTATGTTTGTCTTTTTTTCAGATGGTTACTTAGAGGACTTCTGCTGTGGGGTCAAATCTAATTATTTTAAGGATCCATGCCCTTCGCAGACTAGTTGGAATCAGTCAGACAGGAGCTCCACAGAATCCCCTTTTAGGACAGACTCCCAACCAGGGTATGGAGACCCTGGAGGGGGGGGAGAATCTGGAGGAACAGGTACGGCCGACAGACTCCACCCTCCTCACCTTGAAAACAAGAGTGTACTAGATATAAAGAGAACACAACAGCAGCACTTGGGGCCCAGTGGCGGTGCCGCCAACAACAGCCTCAACGCTCCCAACAGTTTCCCCCAAGGTAATCGCTCGCCTTTTGCAGCAACGTCGGGAGGACAGACTCACTACCAGGTGTCTCACCATGTGTCGTCCCACCCTGCCCAGTCCCACTTTACCCCTCAGTTCACCCCACCCCCTCATCCCGACACAGACTCTGCTCTTGAGGCAGCAGTCAACAGCATCTTGGAATGTTAAGACTGATACACTGTCAATATTTTTCCCTATGGATCAGAAATCTGAAGGTGTGTATCTTTTGTTTTGTCAAAGTCTCCTGTAGTAATATTTGTTGTGTCCACCGTAAGCCTGTGTGATGAGAGGGGAACTCTTCTTTCAGGTCTGTGATCTCTGTGATTTTCAGCCATGTAGCATGTAATGAGACATTTTATTTTTTAAGTTTTTTTTTTTTTTTTTTTTTTTTAAAGGTATACTGACATATGACACAGGAGTCATTGGTATATCAAGGTGCCAGTTAAGCACAGACACTTACCTATAAAGATTTGGGAATGAGTGCAATGCAGCAGACAATAGAAAAAAGTTTGTCTAGCTTTGTTTTTATATTTGAACATTATTCTAAAGGGGAACAGTCTGCAGGTCCTTAAAATCAGGACCTTAAATACAAGAGTTTTCCTCTCTTTTCACATGCAAACACAGGGCTGTGCGATATGATTAAAACCTTGTGTCCAACTAAAGGTGAGTCATATCTAGATAATGACACATATCACTGTAGAGAATTTCTGTGTTTAAATACAACAAATAGTTTATAGACCACATGGAAGAGCCGAATTCGTAGCACAATTTTAATGTTACACTCCAAATATAAAATATACTTTCTCCTATTTCATTTTTTTCTCCATTTTTTTAAAATATGTTTTGCAAATTTTTTGTTTAAAGTTAACTGTGTGCTCTTGACAGACTGTAGGAGCAGAAAACATGGCATTAGAAAACTCAGAAGTAATCCTTAGGATTTTTGTAGGAAAGAACAACAACCTGTCTCATAAATCCTTACGCTTGCTCCCATGTGCCTCAGGGCCTCTCTCATTCTACTCTGTAGTGTAAGAGTGAGTTGTATAATGTCCACAAACACCAGCTGGGATTCATATACAGACTGGAGATTTGCAAAAAGATTCAAAATTGAAAAAAAAAATTTTACTTTTGTCATATAATTGAAACTGTAAAAAGTAATAGATTTGTAACAAAATACTTATCGATTAATGCTAAAAATCTAAAAATGTAAATAGGAACCCTATTCCATGCCTGTGTCTTTTGTGGGCTAAGCTATGGCATAATGAAGTGAGTTTTCTTACCCAACTCACATCCACATGTCAGAGGTCGCCCCTCTTTTGGGGACAAGCTCCTTGTTATGTCTGGTAGTAATCCTTCTTTTGTGTGTTACTTTGACTTTCTTACATTTTTGTTTGAGTTGCTGTCATACAAAGTTCCTGCCTGCATCCGTAGAGGAATGCAAAGCAGCATACCTGATTTAAACAAAATATGTACATTGAGAACGCAACAAAATTAATATTTATTCTACTGATATGTGGTCATATCGCACAGCTCTACTTACATCATTGAGAAAATGTCGTGCCAGTTTGATACCCCGACTACCTATGCTGAAAAACAGGGATAAGGAGAAGGGGCAAAAATCACAACTCTGTGCCTAATTCAATTATATGTTTTGTGTTTACATAAAGAAATTATTCAAAAATACCCATTTAGACACTTCTTTTGTGAATTCACCCAAACACTTGTAATGTGTAGACCCCCTGGTTGAGAGGTTGTTCCTTTATGTTCAGCTAAGTAGAAACACATTTATTTGGAGATATTGCACTAAGAGGACTGCTGCCTATTTCAGGAACTATATAAATATGAGGCTATCAATAATATACACAACACGCTTTGCTGAACAGAATGTGAATATTTGGAACAGAACCAAAATCTAATTTGCCTGCTTTGCAAATTTATAACCTCTTAATCACACTAGAAACCAGTAAGACCCATAGACTTACATACAAGTGTTACTGTACGCTGTGAGGTTTTTTTTTTTTTTTTCCTGTGCTTAAGTCACATTTTCATTTACATTTTTTTGTACCTTAAAGGTATGCAAGCCCCAACACAGACACACACAACAATTCTGTTTTTTTGTGGGTTTTTGCAAGACACAGCCACGTTTTCATTTCACAGTGTGTTTGTATCAGGGGAGCTAAGTCCTCAGATTGAGGAATGTATGTTACAATATGTTTTTTTATTTAGACTTTTATTAGTTCTTTTTTTTTTAAGAAATGAAATTGAAAAGATGGCTGTTTTGTTGGTTTTGATGTGTTCCCCGGCTCTGTGAACATGGTACACCGATGCTTAAAGGCTCCCAGAGGGGCATTGATTGTATGTATGTCTGCCTTCTGCATATAATTATATATTGATCATATCTGTCTATGCTTTACTACCTTGACACATTTCAGTGTGTGTTAATCGAAACACATAGTGTATGACTGAAAGTTTGTAGTTTATTTTGTTGCCATACTCCGCACAGGATTTTATTTTTTTTTCCTATTTTTTTGAGGGGAGTTTCTCACATTTCTTCCCTTTTCTGTCAGCAGCAAAACCAAAATTAATTGGAGAGGGAGTTCATCATCAGAATCAACCCCAAGTAATTATGTATTTCACATCTCTGGCTGTGTCTTTTAGATCCACTACTTTCTTTTAAGGATTAGTACATAAGATTCAGTTGGGCTTACATGTTGTATTGAGTCTATTTTGACGCTTGGAGCTGGGCATCAACGTTATGTAACTCCCATGGAGCTGATCTAGTTGACTTCTACATGGTAGTTGGAGACATCAGCTAACTCGGAGTTAGCTAATGTCAACAAATGACTGGCTGCAAGTTTAGGGACTCCCACTTTTAAGCTACCCAAGCTTAAAAACTGAAGTCAGTTAATGTCAAGAAATAACTAGTGAGGGTGTTTTGTGCTGGGAACAGGCTGTTTGTTGACATTAGCTAACTAAATCTCAAAGCCTATGACTTTCTTTTATATCCATGTTTACAGCCTAAATTAATTTCTGCGTAAAAGACACATTAGCATAGACATCGAGTTAGCCAATCTCAACAAATGACTGACTTCAGTGTAGATTTTCAGTCTTCCGGGTCATGGTATATCTAGTTACAGCAACTAGATAAACTCTTGTTTCTTGATGTTGGTTTAACTCCAGCTTATAAACTGAGTTAGCTGAGAGCCAGTCTTTTATTGACATTATCTTCTCCACCAGACTCCAACACAAACTTAATGTCAGCACATGAATATAAACTAATGTTACATAATGAAACCTTTAATATTATCATTAAGACAAATGATTAAATTCTCAATAGTGTCCATGTATTTATGTTTTATAATAAAACCACTCCACTGTCCAATTACTAATCATCAGATACCAGCTGCAAACCCATCACAGGACCAAAGCTAGGGTTAAATGTGTTAAATTCTCTTGGGGTTGATTCAGGTTGTTGGGATCTTTTTCCTACAAAATGTGTCTGTGAAATATGCTTGCCAGTAGGCTAAAGAGCAGACTGAAGGCCTTTTTATATGCTGATTGAGAACGCATCTGTCTTCTGTTTTTGTGTTTTGAGTGCCAGTGGCCATCGCAGCATGTGTGTATTTCTGCCTCCGCCCTAATAGACCTCTTCTATCTGCCAGAGCACACAGAAAACTCGCCTGGCCTCTCTGCTTTGAAAAAAAGTAAGGTTTTGTGCCTGTATAGCACTTAGAACTGCAAGAAACACAGTTCTGCACAAGTTTGAGATTTGTCCATTGTTGGGAAAACTTAATCTGGATGCATATCAATGTCTGAGGGCCTGGTAGGAACATACTGTGCTTAGCCCCTGTTTTTTTCCAGTGCAGAGATTTTGTTTTTGTTTTTTTCCTGCTTCCATTTTCACTGTTGTTTTGTCACACTTGATTTGTATAGTTTGTTGTTTTGTATAAAAATGAAAAGCAAAACACAAAATATTTATAATTTTTGTATGGAAAAAAAAAGAATGTACAAAAAGAAGTGGAATATTTTTATTGTGTTGGCAACGGAGCGAGTCAGAAATCGTTACAAAAAATACTGTCATTTCTTCATTTGTAGCTCATGTGGGTTACACTTACAGCAGCGAGGAGAGTCGACAATAATTCATTTTAAATACAATCACAAACTGGTCCAGTCCGGCTGAGAGCCTCCTCAGCCTTCCTCCATTACTATTCTGAAGTATGTTCGCATACTGCACTGACAAACTAAGCATGCATAATAACATCATGTGACACTAGACAAGAATTTGCGAAAGAAAACAGATTTGAGACAGTCCTGCTACACAGATACCATCTTTTCACAGATGCTGATGGAAGTGTTTCATGTTTCTTCATATCTGAGCGCAAGAGGGTAAGATTTTATCCCAGGAAAATTTCTGGTTCGTTCCCTTTAATCCTCTCATGGACCCCCTGCACCAATGCCTCTGTACAAAGAAGCAAAGAAAACTCTGCATAGCAAACATTCGACTAAGCCTCCAGGTTCTATGGAACAACCCAACAGTGACACCTAGTGGTGCACTGCAGACACACCAGCAGACACCTTTTGGACAGGAATTTTTTTAACTATTTGAGTACCAAACATATTTTGGGGAAAATTATAACTGGGTAAATACAGTACTGATCTGTAAGTTACTGTACTCAATTGAGAATATTAGTTCGGGACAGCTGTGTCCAGTTTGAGTTCATCATCACAGAAAGTGTGATGGGCTGGAAAGATATGGTAGAGGAGACGCATTTAAGGACAATTACAATCATGTTAGGTATTAAATAAAGTAAGATCATATAGACTAGATTATAACCACTAACTAATACCATGACATTAATGATTGTACATGAGGCAAAGTTAAATCATGTCTAATAACTTTTCATGCCAAGTTTCCTCTTGTCAAAAGTTAAAATTAAATAAATTCACATCATCACATAAATCTAAAATGAGACTTGAACATTACATTTTATGAGCTAAGGTGTAGTGGAAAACGTTTTAAAGGCAGTGAGTGAATTTTGAAAAAACAAAAAACAAACATTCTGGTCCAAATTCATCATTTGTTAACTTGTTTAAAGAAAACAAAATGTGCTGACAAGACAACACAACAGACTCGAAAGTACTTAAGTTGGAAACTTGACTTTGGGTTCTGGACAAAGCTTGGACCACGGCGACGTCTCCGAGCCCCAACCTTCCCCTCTGCCTCAGCTCTCGAGTTTCCTCCTGCAGAGTCGCTCTTGTCCAAACATCTTCCTTTGACCTTAGTGGTACTTCCTCCAGCGATCACGCTCTGGAAATAAAAACAGCCAGTGACATGCAGTCATCTCTAAACCAACGCATGAAACCCACAGTTACCAACGTATATGTTCTGTTGCTAAGCTTCGTCTACAAAGTTGCTGTTGCACAAATAAGTGTCAATATTCCTCAGATGTATCATGAGGATTTCTTATTTTTGCCAAGTTTTTCTGCTCCTTCCATGACTTCAAACAACCATTGTTTTATGCAACAAATTGACACAAAGCCTGTTCTGAGGATGAACTATTGAACTTCAACAGTCACACTCTAGTTTTTGTCTTTATGTGGAATCAGCAAGCAGCACATTACAGTCATCCTTACATACCTCTACATAGTGATCCATCTTTTAAGTAATCATAGAGCGCAAAAGAATATAAAAAGTAAACTTGAATAAAATAATAGAAACAGAGAAATGCATGTGGGGAGGGGGAATCATTAGAAAAATGAAGAAATACTTATTTTTGATAGTACAGCCTTAAAGCCTATGTTATCTGACTTGAGCTTTTCTTTGTTATATCTTCTAGATATTTAATGTAGAAGACCAAAGAAGACTTTAACCCAATTAAGTACATTTTGCCGCGATTATAGTCAATAACTTTGTATAAAACTTCGCTTTGGACCGGTGATTATCTAAGCAATGACACTTTGCAACATTGCAATGATGTAATGACTAAAGTTTGGCTTTGACATGCTGTTCATCATTTCATCTAGATTTCATACTTTCTTATACATTATATTGATAAATCCTCTGTATTCATTGTTCATCTGAACGTCTGTAAATGGGATCTGTGCTTGCTCGTTGGCTCTTCCTGAGGATTCTACCTTTTTTTTTTTTTTTTTACCAATGAAGGTTTATTTGGGGGGAGTTTTTCCAAGGATTTAAAGATAGAGGGTGTATGGATTGTAAGGTATTTTATTGGAATATCTGATTTGTGATATTAGGCTATATAAGTTAAAAAAAAAATTATAACTGAATGGAACTGATATCCTTTACTAAAATTAATTATATTTTGGAATGCAAAGCTTTCCCTTTTCTGTATTTATCTATGTTTTATGTAGATGGTAGTTGGTTTTTTAACCTGGAAAAATTCTCTGTATAATGTAAAACTTGCATTAAGCCCAGACTCTGCAATATTTGCAACTAATCAGACCCATGTGGTTTCAAATGCCTTTTCACCCCTCAGCATAAACCTATCCTTAAAAATACACTTTTACTGTATTTAACCCATGTTGTTGCTAAATTCAAGGTTATGACAACACCATTTGAGGATTTTTCTCTCAAGTAATTAATTAGAAAATGAGTGATATATGTAATCCACTTATTACCTGTTTCCATTAGGTTTCTAATCCATTTTCCATTCTTTAGAATTTATGTTTGATGGTGAGTCATGTGTCTTTTTTTCTTTTTAACAACATTCTGTAAATCTGCCACAGTCTGCTGCAGTTCATTTGAGGAGATAAAACTACAAACTGATTCAGTTTTTCACAGACTTACTTAAGTGGGGATAACTCCAGATGTAGCTGAGCATGCAGTATCCTGCTAACAGCATGCCCAGTCCACCCACGCCGCCTTTCTTCACATCAATATACCTCGTGTAGTACCACCGCCAGCCTACAGGAACCACAGAGGAGGCAAGAGGGGAAACATTATATATTTTAGTATGCCGATATATGCACTTTATAGTTTAAGATACGCAACATAACACAAGCACAAATCAGTCCAGTCAATATTATGATAATGATGCAAACAGGACAAATCCCAGTAAATTCTGCACCGTTTTGTAATTTGGTTCAATCACTACAACATACCAACAAAATTGAAAAATCACTCAAACATTAAAGTTGCACAGAAATCCTGTTAAAGGCATTTTTGTATTAACACTGCCATTCGTTTTTTGGCTGCAACAATCCCCTCCAAAAGACAACCACTGAATCCTGGAGCGACTAACAGACTGCCTGCTGTCTGTTCTGTGAGTGTGACTGTAATGTGTGATATTGACCTCTTTGCACCATTTCCAGTACATCCCTGGGTCGGCTGGGAGTCCTGCACGCCAACCACTCAGGCAGCTCCCTCAGTGTCACCTGCCCGATACAACGCTGGGTCAGACCCCCTGGAAGCCGTGGTGCACACAATAAATCAATAAGGCAACACAGAACAATGACTTTTATCAATGTATCACTTGAATATCTGTTGACATGTCAGAAAACACAAAATGCATATAAACCCTGTGTCAGTGTTTGTTAAATATATATGTTGTCTATACTGATTCCTATTCAGTTTGACCTAACACAAGTCACTATGTTTTGGAACAATGGTACACGTGTTAAATTAAGACCATAACTGCTTTTTGCACATCAGTTTATCTCCTTTGACAAAAACCAAAAATGAAACTGATGCCACAGTTAATTGAATGGATGCATAACTCCTCCTTTTTGGCTTTTTTCTTTTGTTACACAGACATTAGGATGTATCAAGTATTGCTGATTCTTTGTATCATGAGACCATTGTTACAGTGGATCATTATGGTATTGTATACTGAGTTACTCTGTGGTTCCCACCCCTAGTTTAAAATATACTTGGTATATTTTACCAGCGAAGTAATGAAATTAACCCTCAAAGACCTAAACCGCAGCTAATGACCAAAATCAACCCCTGATCAAAAATATCTCTTAACTTTTGCACCACTAATCATATCAATATATTTAAATAATTCAGGTAAAATGGCAGTTTCTCAGCTTTTCATCATCATCGGATATGACCCATTTGGATGTTCAGGGACTCTATAGTGACAATGAAAACACTGTCATCTTCTGTAACATTGATTCACCAATAAAGTGTTGTTTTTAACAATGACAGAGTTTGTAGACACTTGTTTTATGTTCAGTTAATGATAGATTGCGCCGATAAAGTCATCTTTTCGTAAGTTTTTTTCTGTTTTAATATAATAATATTTGGATTTATGCCGAGCTTTTATGAACATCTACATGATCAGTGAATTAAATATAAGAAAATATGTGATTTTAACTGAAAAATGCAAGGACAGTATTATAATAGATGTCAATAAATCACTTAGGAAAGGTTAAATGTACAGAAAAACTCACTTTGAAGTCAGCAAAAAATAGTTCTTGGTCTTGAAATGTTAACACAAACTCACAATACATGCATTGAGTTTTATCTGAAATACTAACCCTCACTTCCATTCTGAGCAGTGTTTGACTTCCTCTCCATCCTCGGCCTCTGCTCAGTTCTCTCTGTCTCCACCTTCACAGGCAGATTCTTTTGTGCTAGAGGAGAAAGATGAGCGCTGGAAGAGGATGGTGGTGTTAGTTTTAGGTGCTGGTTGACTGGTGGTGTCACTGAGAGGAGTCCCAGCATGTGGTGGTCCATCCTCAGCCCCTCTCTCATGCTGGAGCTGTGTGTGATGTGCATATCTTGGCTCAACACAGATGACAGATGGTTAGGAAAGACTCCAGGAGAAACTGGTTCAGGTAGATCGGATTTTGAACAGTTTTCTGGTTTTGGCTCCTTGTGCTGTAAACTGGCACTGCTTTGTATCCTGCCTGGCTGAGAAACCATTTTTACTAAACTAATGTCTTTTTGCTTTTTCCCTGCTGTATTTGGAGTGGTATCAAGGCTACTTGTGGTTTCAATTTGATGGAGGATGCTCCCCCTGCTGTGCTGATGATTGTTTTTAGTTCTGCCTAATGTGGCTTTAACATCCTGCAGGGTTATGTTGGCCTGAAGACCTCCTCCTGATTTCCACAACACCTCATTCTCCCGTAAATCCTCTTTTTCCTCATCATCATCCTCCCAGAAACGGCTTCTGGAGTTAGATCTTGAACTGTTATTATTTAGGTTAGAGTCCAGAGACCTAGTTTTGGCAGTGGAAGGAGATGGCGTTGCTTTTGCCTGCTGTGAAACTTTTTTTTTTACAACACTTTTGTGTTGACTGTATGTGGTCTGTGGACCGTCTGAGCTGGTCTTTATCAGTACTGTGTTCCTGGATGTTGTTGCCCGTGGGTCTGAATCTGAGGGAACATCTCGTGAAGCAGATCTAGACTCTGGATTTGACATATGGAGAGGTTTCTTCGTAGCTTTGAGGACTGAGGTTGGTTGTGGTGAAGAGGAAACTGGAGAAGCAGGGGTAGAGGACGGCATAGTAGTGATCTTAATTTGATCAGCCAACTTCTGTTTCTTCTTCTTACTCGACAGTGTTGTAGAATTTAAGGATGACGTTAAGGATAATGTTGACTGTGATGAAGATGCAGGTTCTGCTGGTGATGATGGTTCTAGTATTGACACCTTTTTACTCCTTTTACTGTCTCCTCTTGTCTGCACAGATGTTTTTTTCTTTGCTGCTGTTTCAGACATGTCTGTGCCAAGTTGAAGAGATGACGAAGATGAGATTGTCTGATTTGCATCATGCTGCATTTTTTTGGAGCTCGCTGCTGCTTTGCAATGTGGTAGATGACTCTTCAACCTTTTGAAGGCTTTCCCACAGAACGGGCACACCTCTGTGGGAAATTAAATAGAAATAGATTAATAGTTATCAGTTGAATTGGTTCCAGTGGTGGTCAAGAGTTAATATTATGTTTCTTCGCTAGAATTACTTGAACTGAAAAAACAAGTATATACACAAACACCTACCTAGAGTTTATTTACGGCCAGATTGATATTAAGTTCCAGAGTTACTGATGAATTAACTTGGCCCTGATAAAGTCCAAAGTAGTTACAGTTTTTTTCTGGTTTAGTTTATCTTAGGGTGGAGTGGCATAGGCTGATTAATTGCAATGAGCTTTTTCCTGCCTTCCAAAAGTTTGGAAGCATTTCTTTAATTGTTGTTAACAGATACATGCATGCTCCTATTTATTTATATGCAACCACCTAAACAATTATGCATAGTTATTTCAACTTAAATACATAAATATACAGTACCTTGTACAAAAATACTTTCAGTATCACAAAGTTTTAAGAATACTTTCATGAAACTGTCACCTTAGGCAACAATTAATTTTAGGTTAAATACATCAGCCTTTAAAAATCCATTGTTTGTTGACTTCTACTATCCATGTAATGCAGATCAAGTCTCAGGCAGAGAAGTAGGAAGTTAAATTAAAAATAATTAAAAATTACTTAAGAAACATAATACACATATTATGTTGGAATTGAGGAAGTACTTCATTCAATTATATTTGTAAATAAATCCAGTGTAAAATAAAAATCCATTCAGTAGCAGTTAATGGCACTGAGGTCAAAATAAATAGGCCCCGAGTTACATGTAGGATATAAATATAAATAACATACAGTACAAATGTACCCATTTACCATAATGCTTGTTATATTCTCAATTATGCTTTTTTCTGTACTTGGCACACTTCTAACTATATTATATATACTATTACAAAATTGTGTTCTTTCATTAATTAAACAATGCATTTTTTATTTCCCTTGAATGTCTTTATTTTATGTAAAGTACTGTCAATGACTTCACACTACATTAATCAAGTTGCCTATTAATACGAGTTATTTAAAGAAATTACAGTATATTATATTACATTGCTAGGTGTATGTGCAATACAATGACAAGAGGCTACAGTGACAGACATAACAAAACACAAACGAATTTTAAAATAACTGTGATACAGAATCATACTAAAACAAGTAATAATTAATAACATAGTTCTTGAAGTTGATCCAGTATATGTAAGGAAACTGTGACCTTGTCTTGTATAACTATATTTTTTGTCACTAAAATCTGTAAATTCATTTCCAAATATTATCTCAAAATAATTAAATTAAAATAAAACTAATTCATGGTAACACATGGTTTTTGGATGGGTCACGTGATATATCTGCTTTTCCGAAAAACAAAACATTTTACCTTACCAGAACTCATGTCGTATGAAGAACACTTAATGCAAGTAATCATAGCCCAAATGTTTCTCCAGTTTATGTCACACGAGGTAAGCGTTAATACAGGGACAAAAATGTCTTTTAACTGTTAAATACATCATAAAGCTTGTCATTTAATAACTTGTTGCTTAGTTTTCGTCGTAGTTTTCATGTTCAGGGGTCGGTAACTGTAGCACATGTAACAGTAAAGACCCTTTAGGTAGCTCATCAACAGCCTGAGTAAAAAATGGTAAAACCGTCGCAAAAGGGAGTTCTATTAATTGCAAAAAATAATTAGAAACGTATTTAAAAGGTTTATATGTAACAGGTGGTTTATAACGGATTTGTGTGATACTTTGTGACACTTTGCCAACATCCTGTGTGGACGTGTACTGATCTTTTTTGTGGGTGTGGTGCCAAAGGACCGCTCTGATTCTCTAGGGGGTAAAACAAGAGTATTCACTGCTGTTTACTTCCGGTTTCGCGTAATTCCCCTGTGACATAGGACAACGTTTTTACTTACATGGAGATTTCAGTTCTTAGACTTTGTTTTGGATCGTGAACATTCCCTATTGGAAAAAAATATTGCATGTCAGGGCCCAAGACTGAGTTGTTTTAAATTTTCTCAAATATCTAAAACAAAGAGATATGTTGCTTTGAAAATCATTGTCTAAAATTACTTGTCATGAAGTCGTCGTTCTTTTCCCTGCGTACAAATGTGTCATAGTCTGGTACACACGATGTGTGTCAAAGAAATAATAAGTCATGTTATGAATGCATTTTCTCCTCAAGTATTATGCAAATTATGAATGTGATGCAGGGAAAAAACCTTGAAACATTAATATTCCATCAAATTCTACTGACTTTAGACAGAAGATCCTTAGTGGTTTGATGACTTCCAAAGCAATATGTATCTACATAAGATGCATTTCCTTGTAAATGTCCTCTTCTTTTGTTATTGAGTGTTAACTACCGGCAATTAACCATCACAACTTACTATTATGATAATGTGATAGTATGATAACCTCCAAGATGAAGTCTGTAATATTACAATTAGAGAATTGTAGATTTTGTACAATTTCTCAATTCAGTGTTGGCTCTTTGGTCAGCTTCACTATTAAAACAGTATATGGTGACTGCACCGTGATAAAGTAAAAAAGGTTGTGAATAAAGGTTAAAATTAATCCAAAATGCCTAAAATGTAAACAGCTTCATGGACAAACGAGCTGCAGTTCATTCATTAGAAAAGTGTATTTTATTGATAGGGTTAGAGTGGCATGAGTCTTGACACAGGAATAATTTCAAAAGGTGATGAAAAAAAAAATTACATAAAAATAAATCTAAGCACAGATTATTTTCATTGGAAAAAGCAGTGATTTGAAACACGAACGGAAAAAAATATGCCATTCTACAACCATTTACATATAAGGAGATAAACCTGAATATTATTTACATTGCAACAGATTACAGTATGTACAAAGCCAGGAGTGGAAGCCAACAGCAGCTCACAAGAGCTTTATTTTGGAGAAAAACTGAGACTGCTGATATGAACAGTCTCATGAAAGCTTGGTGTGATTTGGCAGAGAAACACAGATTATAACAGTGCCTGGAAGTTGTCCTCTAACAAAGATCAGCCCACTACAGAATACAGTGGAAGACAAAGGTATTCATTGCCAGCAGCTTTTGTTTCTACATTTTTTTCTGCAAATTCAAAATAACTTTTAAAGGGAAATCCCAAACAGCACAAAAGGGGTTTTCAATAACGCCTGGAGTCGCAACTCAGTGCCAACACAGATATTCTCACATCATGGGTTACATCTCACCACAGCTATGCTGGATACAGTATTTTCAGACAATCTGCACATGTAGGGCAAGTCTCTGTACATTTATTAACAGACATTCATCATTCAGGCAAACAGGGGGAGGTCTGTCCCTTTACAAGGCATCTAAAATCAGAGACATGGAAATCGAGAAAGGTCAGGCAACATTTAGGGGTCAATGCCAGGGGGATACAGTACCAGTCAATGCCCATCTAACTGTACTGAGGCCTGGCTGAGGCTCACAGCTCTGCTTACATTACTTTGTTCACCAACAAAGTCATCACAATAAATGCCGGTTTTGATTCAACCCTGAGAAAAAAAAAGTAGACTGCATACTCACTTTTGGCACACCTACCTAATGTGTCAAGGAATGTAATCTGCCCTCTGAACAACAGAAATAACCAAGGGCAAATTATAGATTTAATAAAACCCATTATAGAAATGCTTTGTGAAACCTTAAAGAAACTGGATTTGACATTCAGCACACATACCCCTTTTCCACCAACATGAGCCTAGCACAAGTTCTGGTTTGCAGTTGGTTCAACTTCTAAACCTAAGAACCGGTTTACTTCTCCAAGAGCTAGGGAGTCATTCTGTCAGGGTTTATGTCTCTGCTTTCCCAGCAGTGCTAGTGTGAAAATGGAGGACATTATGCTGCTTGTTTTGCCAGCTATGGACGGCGAGGCTCTGGTTTTTCTTTGGATTAGGCAGACTAGGCACTATACCAGCTCTGTTTTTGTTTTTTCTATTGCCATTACAAAGTCTTAGATGACCTTACTGGTTATGACACCATCCTCCCCAAGTCCCTGATGTACATGGTTCTTTGTTCTAGACCAGCACAGTGTTTTTACTGGTCTGGACCTTGTTGACCTTATTGGTAGTCACTTCCTTGGCTGTCAAAATGCAAAGAACTGGTTGAAGATCAGACACCTGCTCCGAACCAACCCTCAAATGGCGTTAGTGGGAAAAGGGGCAACAGATATCAGCGCAGACAGTGGAGTTAACAGTGATGATGTCTATAAATGTAATAATGGAGTAGTTGCCCTTTTCTAACATTTTCCACAAACAAGGTGCCGGTGCTGGAGCCAATTACCACAACTTGTATTAAACAGCGACTCCAGCCATCAGTGAGTCGGTTAGTCCTCGTTGGCTCCGTGCTGGCACTTTAAGCCAAGAATCAAGGAGGAACAGTGCTGTAATACAGTAAAACCAAAGACAGAACAGGTTGATGAAGCCCCAACAATGCAGCACAGGTTAGTGCAACAAAAATAATGGAGTGGATTTTGATTTGGTGATTGCAGGGACTAGACACAAACTGGCAAAAAGCTCTGAAAGTTGGACGTTTAAGACGATCAACAAAATGCCTTCAGGTGATCTTAGTTTTCAATTGATGTCTAGTCTTGTCTTATTCCCCTACATGATGTTTTGACTTTTGATTACATACTAAATTCACCCTGGTTGCTCTTGTTCTATGTCTTTTTTTTTTCTTGGTCGTGTATCTAGTGAAACAACCACATGCCTGGTTTGTAAAATGTTTTGCTTGTTTCCACGGCTGAGAGATGCCAGCACCAGCACCTTGTAAGTTGAAAAGCTCCAGTGAGTCTTGTGCTGTAAGGCAGTGCTCAGGCCAGAAGAGAGTCTCCAGAGGAGGCAGCAGGGATCAGGTTGCATCCGACATCCAAGCTGGTCCCGTCATAATTACCACAAACAGTCTGCCCTACGGACTCCTTTCTCCTACCTTACCCTGGGCTAACAAGGAGCTTTGACTCTTCAAAAGAGGTGAGTAAAAACTAATATAAAAACGGCTGAAGAAGAATGTGCTATCAGATTCTTCTGAGGCTGGCCTGTCCCAAGTCCTCTTTAGGAGCAAGGGGTGGTTTGTCCCCGTTCAGGTCCTCTACTTTCACAGGATGACAGGGGTCATTGGAGCATGAGCTGTTTGAGGTTGTCGTGGAGGATGGTGTCCCTGACGTCCCGGAACACCAGCCTGATGTTCTCCGTGTTGATCGCCGTGGTGAAGTGGTGGTACAGCGGCTTCTGGGTGGCGTCGCGTCTCTTGGTCCGGAAGCACTCCACCATGAACGCCTGGATTTCTGGCAGGCTGTGCTCAGGCCCGGTGTATTCGGGAAAGTAGTCTTTAAGTGGAACACTCTTCACCTTCTCCTCCAGCAGGTCCGTCTTGTTGAGGAAGAGGATGATGGAGACGTTGACAAAGACACGGTTGTTCACAATGGTCTCGAAAATGTTGAGTGATTCACGGAGTCGGTTGGTTTGCCTGTCCTCCATCAACACCTGGTAAAACACACAGGAGAGTAAACTACGACTGCTGCAACAACCAGTACTGATGTTGGGGTACTAAGAGACACAACAACAAAAATACAGCAGAGAGAAATGTGGAAAACACTCATAAGCAGTTGCCAACAAACATGCCCAAACTTTACTTCCCATCTGACCTGTGCCATTTTCAGTGTGAAGCTATTATTATTTTTGGTTTGATCTGTTTATAATAAGTTCATTAAACACTTTGTATTCATGACAGAATGACATCAACTGAAATTTGAAGCTTTACATAGTGAAAGAGGAGCCACTTATGACAGGATCTTAATATTATATAGATTACTTATCACTTTATGCTAGCTCTACACTAGGTTTTTATATATAGAGAGATAGAAATATCATAGATGCATGCTCACTTTACTGTCACCCTCCATTTTAAATGCTGCTGAGATACTTGCATTTTCCCACTTTGGGATCCCTAAAGTCTTACCTTATATAAGACACATATTATTATATGTTTTAATATGATATACATACATCAATTATATTATCTGTAACATAAATTGTAAAATGATTGAAAATAATGTGTCTGTTCATTATAAACTGCGACTTTACTGAAAACATGGATTAAAAATATAAAATCATCTAACTTTGCCTTTTGTAGAAACTGGAAACCTGATCATTTGAGGTAGTACAGCATATTCATATTAGTATATTCAAAACAGTAACAGGGTTCATGCAGGTTTCAAGAACTTAATCTGAGATTTATGAGTATAATTTCAGACTTAATCCACACCGCCAAATAAGTACAAAGGATAACTTTGGTGTCAACCACGAACTACATGTACTGTCCTACACCCAAATGTCACTCAACTTGCACAGTGACATTAGCAGAAACACTTAACTTGTTTTTATTTAGCTCTTATTTATTGTGAGATGCTATGTTAACCCACATCTCAAAGCACTTACATAGGTATAGTTTTCATTAATAGTTGTTGCTTCCATGTTAGTTTGTTTTGTAGTTTTTGTTATAGAATGATCAATCCAGTCAATTTAACATCCATCAACTTTACTTCAATTGACTATTTGATGGTCGATAATTATAAAATAGATTTAGATTTAGATTTAGATTTAATTTATTGGTCCCCGTGGGGAAATTCATCTTCACTGACTGAAAACATTACAGGAGAAAAAAAAAAAAAAAAAATAGGGCCATTACTTTGACATATACTAAGGTTGTGACACGAGTCACTGTTTTAGTAGAAACAGTCATTTCAGATTCACTTGGGTACCAAAGTCAGTTTATTGGACTTTTAACTCTTAAAAGACCCATGACTCAGACAGTCGGAATATATTTTCTTTTGCCTTTTGCTTAATCCATTAACTTTATTTGATATTGTTAGGGAAACTCACTTAGATTTTGGGAAATCTGTCCAACATATCCACAGAAAAGGAGCGTGCGCACACACACACACACACACACACACACACACAGCAATAACAACTTATCAAAGTCACCAAACATTATCTACTAGAACAAACCGATTAATGTGCCCCTTATCTCAAGTGAGTGAGTGCAGGCGTGTGAGTGGAAATGGGATGCCACAGCGGGGGTTTTCACCTGGTCGTATTCGGAGGAGGAGACGAGGAAGAGGATGGAAGTGACCGAGTCGAAACACTCGAACCAGCGCCTCCTCTCTGACCGCTGCCCTCCAACATCCACCATCTTAAATGGTACCTTCTTAATCTCAAAGTCATATTCATGGATGCCCTTGGTGGGTTTACGGGCCAGCAGGATGTCCTGTTGGCTGGGGAGATAATTCTGTGGCAAGACAAAAAGCACACTATAAACACATGCCCACTTGTATAAGTCCAAAGAATACAATTTGTACAACGTTGATTTTACTTGTATTTGACTAAAATGTGTTTGTACTGAATGGATGAGGATTTTTAATATCTGTGAGTGGGCAAAGAAAAGTAAAATCAAATAAGTAACTGCATAATGGTGGTTTCAAAGGAAGGTTTATCAATAATTCCCATAATCAAAGGTAATGCATCCAAATGTGTGATTAATGAACATAAAAATACATGTGAATATACAGTGACATAAGCTACCCATTATCTATGTTTTTATGATGCTACTCAACAATTTGTCCTTCACTTCATTGTCTTTTTATACAAAACAGGGAACACTTAACTCCAAACTGCAAAAGTTGACTGACAACAATGTTTGGATCCTATTTGGAAAACACACCCATATTTATGCACGAGCTCTATGACGGAAGGTGTGGTCAATTCATCCCGTCAATACAAATAAAAATAGTCATGTTTCTAGCATATATTTGAGTTAATACAGCTCAGTTTTTCTCTAATCTGACCATATAAAGAGCACCATCCTACCACTTCTACCCTTTTACATTTTTGAGAAAATACCTGCTGTTGTACTCTCCATTTAAGAGGATTGAAATGTTGACATTATTTAACTTATGTGGTTTTGGTGTACATGTGGAGTCGTTCCTTTTTGTTAATGAATGCATTTTTTTTTTTTGGAAACCCTGTACCTATCATGATATGCGAATCACTGGTCTGTTTTTACTCAGTTTGAAACACAAATCAACAATAGGTCTGGAACAGTTACAGGGATTTTTACATCCATAAAATGCTGATTTTTCACTGCCTGACAGCAGTGCTCTGTGTGAAAGTATTTACTGAAAATATAATTAAATAAATCAAGTGAAAAACTATACTGAAAAGTTTCTTAGTTTCTGTTGATCAACAATCAAATGACAGCTTGTTTTATGTAACTACATTAGGGCTGGGTAATAAGACCAAAAAGACGATTCTTACTTTTAATAGTTTTTTGTTTTTTTTTCTGCTCAAAATAAAACACAATGAGAGTGTATTGCTCTTTATTCTAACTATGGGTCAAAATATATTTATGTAAAAATCACATCTGGTTAGCAATGAATGAAGAAACATTAACAATGAATATATTACAACAAAGAAACAAACAAGCAGCAATTTGGACTCTTGGTAAGCAAGAATGAAAAACAAACTACAATTCATAATATGGGGGATTTTTCACATTAATCAAGTATAATAGTTTTGTTTTTATTGACCCTTCTTGCTCAACATAAATTTTGTAACTTGTTTCGTTGACTGTAACATTATCATTGTGAAAATGTTTCTCCAGTCTTTACCAATGAGTGGTGATATTATGTAAAAAGTTTTTATTCATTCATTTTCTGAACCCTTAGTACTTGGCTGGAGCCCATCCTGGCAACCAACAGGCGAAGGCAGAGTAGACTCTGGACATCTGACATACACACATATAGATATGCCTGACTTTTTTTGACTGATTAACCTATTAAGTATGTGTCATTGAACAGTGGGAGGAAGCTGGAGTACCCACAGAGAACAATTAATGCAAATGGGCATGTTTTCTTTTTGTTACTGTTATTTGATATTGCTTATACATGGTGTACAGTTTACACACTAACCTATGGCTCTGTGTTATTTGTGTCATGATTGTGGATGCTGTATGTCCATATGTGATGTCTGTTTACATCTCTGTCTTTCATTATGTGCTGATGTATTGTGTGTGATTATATTGTATGAGCTCCTTTTGTATGTTTGGACTATATATGCTGTCTCTGTATGATTGTACTGATGTTTCCCTGTTCTCTTTTATCTTTTTTGATTTATCTTGTCTCTTAACTGTCTTAACTCTCTGTTTTTAATTAATGTGCTGTAATATATTATTTTTTTAGGTTGCCCATTGTCATTAGGCCAGGAACTACAGCAGGATGCTAGCTATGTTGGCTAAAGCTGCCCCTTTTTTACTGTTATTGATACAGTTAATTAATTGGGATTGTCCACGATACAATAAACTAAACTAAACTAAATTAAGACTCTACTTTTCAATCATGTTTTATTTTTGGTTTATGTAGATGTAAGAGGCCAGATAACTGTGATTCATCTGTTATACTGAAATCATCCAGCCGTAGTGCAAATAAATAGACTCCATTTGAGTCTGTTTTTGCCAAAGACATAGATGTCCCGCTGGTCACTTAATTAGACGCTTTCACACCATTAGTCAGCATTTCTTTATTTTGAGCTACTGTCTATGTTGTTTCTTCAGTTTGCTGTTAAATCGTCTAGACATGTCGCAATATTAACTATTACATCCACAGGACTGATTATAACAATCAGTGCAGGCAGAAACAACTTACCGGCTCGCCAAGCTTATCCAGATTATCCAAGAAATACTTCACTGACTCGCCCTGAAGAAGGATAGGAGAAGAATTCCTGTTAGTTCTATACAATTCAGAAAAATGGCATTTTCATCATAAAGTGCATTTGAATTACAGTTGACAGCTTTTATTGCAATCTCAGGAGTATGAATACCGAGACGAGGAGGGAAGAGTGGCTGCCTCACAAGCAACCGCTGGTAATCGGTTTGTTTTCGCTGACGTTTTCTTTTTCAAGTGATCTGTGTGAATATGCGCTGATCAGGTGAAGCAGGATGTGATGTATTTGTCACTGCAGAAGACACGTGTTTGTGTCTTTGATGTATACACAACTGTGGCTAGGCCTGCGTGTGTGTTTTTCTAGACCGTTCTGACGGTGTTCATGTGCAATTAGTGCAAGCCCAGGCATGAGGCTGCCAAGACTGAGAAGCATTCCTCTATCTGTGTGTCCTGTAGGCTGCACAACCTAAAAGCTGAGCTCACAGAACAAAACCCATCTTACCCTTTGGCTTTCCTGTAATCCACTATCTCTTTACTGTAATGTACCACGCCTTTTGTGCAGATTGTTTGCATCTATTTTGCATTTATGACTAAAAACACCAACGTGCCTTTTTTTTTTTTTTTTTCAATAAAATTGATGTTATCAGCAGTAATAGTAGTTGTACGACCTGGATTTGTGGTCTCACGCAACGTTCCAGCCATTTTCCTCACTGTAAGCTTCTGTACTCACCTTTTGATCTTTACAAAACTACCCTGACCTGAAAAACCTGTGTGTTTGTGTATGAGTGTGTGCGTTTGTGTGCACGCTGGACATGTGTGCAAGGCTTAGATTACACAAGGGAGGAGCAGAGTAGTGTGGAGCTAAAAACTGCAGCCAAAGAAGATGTTTCTGTGAACTACACTTTTATTCTGGCTTTGCTCGAGTACAGAAAGAATCTGAGAGAACCAGTGGTTTTGAAATCGTCCAAAATCAGTCAGATAAAAAAAGGAGAAGAGAAACAAGAACAGTAATCACGCTGAGCTTGACCTGACTACATCTGCTCACTGTCTATAAGAAAAAGTGAAACATTTCATATTTGGCTCAGTTCTCACAGACCACTTGAAAAAACAAAACAAAACAAAAAAAAAAAACACTAAAATTTCAGGCAGATCTTTGTTTATTTGTCACCTTTTCTCATGTCCAATTAAATATGCCATGTCATTAGGAAGCATCAGCAAAATGACAGTAAATACTCTGGAGGGAAAAATCTTTATGGTGAATTTTCTGGTGAACTTTGTACTACACAAAGTGAAAAAAGCCATGTGCGATTCCACTGTGTACATGTGTTTTCAATGGTAATCACTCACAAGCCTGAAGGCATGTGTGATTTGCGATGCAAATACTTAAAGCAGGGTCAAAACACAACGAGTTGTATCTACTGGCACACAGACAAATTAGCCCTCGCTAACAAGAGCAGGGAGAATTTTAATAGTTCCCAACAGAGAAGCTGTTTTCCCTTCAGTTTTTATGAGATTCTGTGTTAACGGGGGAGCTCGTCTTTTGGAACGACAATACCCTCAGGTGTAAAGAACCAAATTGAACATTTAGTGTATTAAATTAAGACTTTATGGCTCATTCTTGCAAACGTGTGAGAGAACAGCACAAAGATAAGGATTAGAAGCGGAGGCAAGTCATTGACTACAGTATGTAATTCAGTATCCTCAAATCAATATCTATTAGCCATGAACAACAGGACAATATACTGTATAATATGACAGTGTAAACTAGTCCTTTACCAGGGATCTATTCTCTTATTTACTAAAGTAGATGAGAAAATGTACTACATTGCAGTAATTACTAATATTGTAGTATTAACCATTATTGGAATAAGGTGCAGTACTATTTAAGATGAAGAGAAAGAAAAACTGCTGAGGTTTCTCTTTTGTTTTGGAGAGATATAACACCAGATTAGCTTCAACAGACAGTGTTTTTTGTCTACAAAATGCTTTTTTAAAAATCAAGGTCACCTGTTATTCATGAGATTGGTATTGCACATCTTCATTGGATTGTGTTGAGCGTCTCTACATATTTTAATAGAATCAAAATGTGGCAAAAATGCATCATTTTTAGTTAAATAAAGCAATACAACTCAGAGTAGCTTACCCTGACGGAAATCTTATTAAATTACATGTTATTTGAACTATATCATCTCCTAATATAAATACTCTGCATTATTAAAACTGAACAGTCTTGAACTTTATTAAAAGAATCAATTTTTCTAATGATACCAAAATCCTAGTCACTGTAAGGGAAATAAAAGATCAAATCTTTTCCAATCTGCTTAGTATCACATATCAATGTTGATCATCTAAAAACATTCAATCCTATTAAATCAATAGGTCTGAAATGAGATGAAATATCCTCAAATTTAACAAGCATTTTTGCACAAAAGAAAGTATGCTAACAAACATTCACCACATCTTTCAACAAAATGAGGAGATATTTTTGTCATAACTATCATTCCAAGTTCAAAAGATGATCTCATGGTGAGTTTTTTGCTGACTACTGATAACACTGATCTACAATGTTATGGAAATGAGTGGATTTCGAGATAAAATGTTCTAAATCTAACTTATACTTTAAAAAGATAAACGGGAAAACAAATGACAAAAGTGCTGGTTGGCTAATGTTACAGTGTTATATGGATATATGACAAAGTGTTATTACATATGTACATGGGTTTATGTACAGTTCATTTACATAGAATAGATCTGTAACATTAGGAGGAATCTTAAAATGAATGCATGCTGTTGGATTTGTTTTTTGTTGTTGTATGTGTGTTTTGTATATGTTCTGTATAAAAACAACAATTCCTATTGTTTAGTTTTTTTTTCACTACTGCTGTAAAAAAAAAAAAAAAAACTCAATAAAAAATAACTGGGGAAAAAATGAATGCATGCTGATATACAGACAGTCTTTTGATTTAAAACTAGGCTAGAGCTTAAAGAAAAATATTCCTTTTGAGTAAAACCCATTTTCTTGGCATTTCAGGAGTTTTGACCCAATATGCATCTTAAAAGCTATAGCAAACTAACATTTTTGACTTGATTTTCTTTATTAGTGGCTCAATGTTGGTACAGTTTCACTACTACAACATTCTGTTTGTAGACAAGTGTAATATCAGTACTAAAGTACAGGGAGTGAGTATCATCACTGGTCACATGCTCAGTTCACACTTATATACACATATTCATGTGTATATGTCATTATTTGTATATGTGTACCTTAAGGCTTGTGAGACGTGTTTTTGAGCAAATAATGCGGAGTGAGAGAGCCGGTAAGCATAAAGCTGTTTAAATACAGATCAACATTCCTGCTCTGATCACACTTATTCCCCTTTCTGTCTGCACAACTAGCACACAATAACCAACAAGCCGGGTGTGTGAGAGGCTAACAAAACACCATTGAGAACAGTTGAGGCTTATGCAACTGACTGAAAAAAAAAAAAAAAAAAAAATCTCCTATTTCTCTGATCGAAAATTTGAGCACTTGTCTGGTTTTCTCCTGCATAAATAAATGGCCCTAAGATAAAGTTCATCATATGTCCCGACAGATCACAGAAAATACAAGTGTAAGATAGTACTTTTTATGTTTACAACAGGATGTGAGAGCAACAGCAGGCGAATAGAAAATCCAAGAGAGGACGTGAACGTGCACTCGACCACAGCTGGTATTCTAGGGTAAATGTCAGTGCGTTAAAACATGCATGCTGACAGTTCAGATACAAGGAGCAGGGAGAGGTGTAAACAGGAAGCTGAGTAAATCACATGTCTGACAACTCGACTGAGAGCGCGAGACAATCGGGGAAGGAGGAAAGGGAGGATGAATGAAGAAGAAAATTAGTTTCACTTTCGATTTTTACTGCCATCTTTAACATTGTATCAGCTGCAATTTTCATGAAAGAGCTACTTGAGACTAGGGCTGCAATGACTAGTCGACGGCAAAATAAGTCAACAACTAATTTAGTGATGTCATCGTGTGTATCCTACATGATGCAATTCCATGCTAAACAATGTTTCATCGTAGCCAACTGAAGTAGCTAAGCATGAGACATCTCACTTCTACCAAAATTTTGATGTACTGACAGCACATGTGCACTAATGATCAGGAACAGAAGGGGCAGCGGTCAAAACCGGCTGAAAAGAGGCAACACGAAATAAACGGTCCAAAGTTTGGGAACATTTCATATGTGACACAACCAAGAAAACTATCACATGTAAAATATGTAAGCTGAGCCAGGCATACCATGAGGTCACTTCAGCTATGGATGAACATTTGCAGAGAAAACTCGTTTTGGAAGATTTAGACACACCTTGTAAGATAATTAGCTCCCATGCTAGTAGCAAGCCTACTACTGTATGTGTATGAGAAAGATCATGACAGCTTTTAAACTGTTTTTAAACTGTAACAACATTACTCTTTAGAGTAATTTTGTCTGACAATTTCATGATTTATGCAGTGTTACGAAGAGTACAGGAGCCATGGGTGGCTTTTTGCAGAATAAGTAGACGTGTATTCCGCAACAACCTACTGCTCTGACCGAGTCACTTCTAAACATGAGACATGAAATATATTGTAGTGTCCCTGCAGTAACTGTTCTGTTAATGTTACTGTTTGAAAGTTCGGCAGTTACTGACTGTAATGCACTGTGTATGGGGGTATGATGGATAGGTGAGTGGATGAGAATGGTATGGGGGCGGAGCCAGTGAGCCAGTGTGTGCGAGAGAGGTGTGAGCAGGAAAACAGAGAGCGGATGACTGAGACAGCCAGCAGTTAAGTTTCCCATTCATTTTTCCTTTCTGTTATTTCGACATGGTTACTGCCGACAGTAACCAATACTGTTGTTTCAATATATTAGTGTGGAATAAACCCTTGTCTGTCCTTCTGATGTCCAGTTGGACGCTACAGTATTTTACTGCCACAATGAATACAATGAATGTAAGAGCCATTGTTTGTTTTTTTTTTGTTCGTAACCTGACTAGTCGTTATAGTGGTTGTTGACTAGTTGACTTTTGAGATGGTCATTAGTTACAGTCCTAAATCTAACAGTGGTGAGAGTCACCTAAAGAATATGAATGAGATCCTGTATGTTTATGCATCTTCTTACCAGCTGAAATTCCCTGCGTCGATCGTAAGCGTTCTGTATGCCCGAATCCTCCCACAGCGCTTTGATAGAGGGCATGTACTGCAAGAAGACAGACGTTTCCAGCTGGCCGCTTGCCATCTTTGCTGACCGGGTGTCGAATGCCATAAGTTTGTCCCCATGCTGTTGGTTGTCCTGGTCGCCCCACGGGATGTGCAGCTTCTCCCGGGCATCCACCAACACACGTATACCTGGAGAGCACGAAAAGAGATGATGTTAAAAGGAGCAAGTATTCGAAAAATGATGCCTTAAGTGGAAGGGAGACAAGAGATGTAGCTGAATTGCTTCCATACCAAAACAACACAACACTGCTGTCAAACCAGACTGTGTTGTGTGGCAAGAGATGGTGAAGAAGAGAGGAGGATGACTACAAATGTGATGTGCAGATCAGGTAACAGAGCAATTCATTTAGTGTGATTTTGATCACCGATAGTCCAATTTATGCAAAAAAAAAAAAAAAAGACAAATGGAAAAATTGAAGTTAATATGAGGGAGTATTTGGTGGTTTTGATTTTCTATCACTTTGAGTTATGGGAAATTTTCCAAATTTTATTTTCTATTTAAAAAACGAAATGATTCACACAAGCAAGCAATAATGAAACTAATGATCTGGTCTTAAGTTTGTATCATTATTCATAAATATTTCCAGTAGAATATGAATAAAGAACAATGACAGTTTCTGTTCTAGTCATCACCTGCACGTAAAACCCTGCTATACACACCCTTTCGAGAAGTTTAACACATTGAATCGTTGATAAGCATTGTTTCAACTATGTAGGGGTGCTGTGGATCATTTTTCTTGCTTGTTTTAACACCTTACAGCTCAATACAGTGGTGTGTTACCCTCCATTAGCTACATCCCTACTTATTGAGCAACAACTAAAGCTGCCTGTGGCATTTGAAAGTGTTAGCATGTGTGTGCCTACTGTAAAAAAATAAATAAATCAATAAATGTGTAACGGGTATGAAGTGAGAAACAGTGTGAGAGGGACATCTAAGCAGGAACATGGTTCATATGGGTGTGCCGACAGCAGATGTAGACTGTTTATGTATGTCCTCTTACCCAGCCCTGCTCAACAGATGTGGAAACTTTCCCATCCATTTAAGCGCCTTTCTAGGGCCTTTCAGTCGCACCATAAAGGTATATCTACTCACATAATGTCCCTGCAGTAAACTGAGAGGTTACCTTTGATAACGTTGCTGTAAATAGTGGCTCTGAAGTCCTCTCTTGCTTGCTGGTCGAAGTCCTGGCCGTGGATGATCCGCATTTGTTTGAGGAAAGTCGACTTGCCGCTCTCGCCAGCGCCTAACAGCAGGATCTTCACCAGCCGTTTCACGTACGTTTTCTCCCGGGAGAGACATCTGTCGATCTCTTTGGACTTTCTAATCTGTTCCCCCTCGCCGCTGTTGAGCAGGCAGACGGGTAGACAAACTTTTAACACGGACCTGGTCGGCAGGAAATCCGCCATGTTCGCACAAACTTCATCGATGCTAATTTGATGCGCGTTCGCGGGGCGCAGGCACGGGACCAAGCCCCTTCCCTAAACTCAGGAAGTAGTGTTGGTGACTGTTTACCATCTATCTTCTACTGGCTCGAATTATACTCAGCTATTTACGTCCTACTGACACACACTAGCATAACATTTTGTCGTCGCTCATACATGTTTACGCTGAAATTTACACTTACACGCTAACCTTAACTAGACACCTGACGCTTTAGTTTTTACAATACAAAGCTACAAACTATAGTCTTTCAGTGCTTGTGACTAAAAGTAAACCACAGAAATGTGAAGTATCTTCCTAACAACACATACCTTATATTCAGATTTAACTGTAAAATAAATCCAAACACTTTTAACTGCCAGCTTGTTTGACGATGCAATGTCGCCCCTAGTGGATAATTCGTTAATTGTGTAACACTATGAACGGAAGAAGTCGAGCTCTGATTGGTTGATCCCCTCTTCCTTTCGGCAATGATGCCTTCAAGTGATGCTATAAATGTCAGCAATATGGAATGCTACATTTGGAAATCTCAATAAAACTGAAAACGCTGTCCGAAATCTTTTGTCGTTTTTATAAGTGAGTTTTTCGGTTGTATTTACAAGGTGAGGGGCAAAAAAAAAAAAGTTAAATTTTATTCAACATATTGTAATTTATGAAGTTAGTCTTTCGATTTTAATAATATCGTAGGTGTGAGTGGAGCGTTTTATTCCTGTGTTGTTGCCATACGCCTCTCTGCTGTGCAAATATATGTATGTTATGTCACATGGTTGCGAGCTTTTAACTGAAAACAGCAAAGAAAAATATAGATGTTTTGTAACTTGCAAGCCGGCGCATGTGAGGAGTCCTTAAAGGCAGCACCAGTATCGATCATTGCACTTCCCTTTCAGCATCCCACACGACACGCAGGGCTCACAGGCGATAGCATCACTGTATGTGTGTGAAGGGAAGGCAGCGAACAACATGACAATTAAAAATGCTATCCGGGACTATGGGCAGCGGTATCGACCACGGATGGCCTGTCTCAAAAAGGTAGGCATGCGTTTTCCATCAGTGATGTTTCCAACCCTGCTCCTGGTCCAGACACTGTACCTGCACACGTACCTTTACATACAGTGGGGTAGTCCTCTGTGGATCTTCTCACACAGTGCGTTGCATGTATTGTCCAGAATTTAAGATATGCTCACACTGCCTTTTATATCCAAAACTGCATCGTCTAAAATAATCAGTGTTCCATTTTGGGGTTAGATATTTGGGTGGTTTCTTTGTGTCATCTGTCTGTGAATATTCATTTGAATAAGACATCATTTTTTACAGATAAGTATGCTTAAAAGAAAATGCAACTAAATAATACTTGAAAAATATGATTTTCATTATGACATTCATGTTTTGCATTTGAATTTCTACTGAATTTCACAATTAGTAAAATTAAATGTCAAAAATAAAAATCACTGTATCAACCAATCATTTGATTAATTATGAAGCAGTGTGACGTAAAAATACTGCTCATTAAACGTCATCTTGATTTGGCTACATCTCTTTGTCAAATAAAATGATAAGGTACATTTGTTGCAACCTTTCCATTGTGATAAGGTCATTCTGTTTAATAAGCATTAAGCCTGGATCAGTATCAGTGCTTTCATCTACTGTACGGCATCCAGAACAAAGTTAATCCAGGCACAATTCATTGGAACACAACTGTTCTTGTAGGCACAGATGGACTCTATTTATCACACATTTCAAAACCATTCAGCTGGATGTTTTTCACAAGGAAATAAATTTTGGAATATTAAAAAAAAGGGGTGTCTGTGCTGCAAATAGTTTTTATAAAGGCACTTTCATTAATACAATAGATGCAGTATTCATGATAGTGTCCAGGGAAATGCACACAAAGAAATCACTGCCAGGAGAACTTGGTGTTTTGGTCCATGAAAGCCCACTTTGGTCCAACTCAGCCTGGGGCTTATTGCCTCTCCAGGATGACTTCAAAGCCTGAGGCCACTTCAAACAGGCCTGGGAGTCAGCAGCATACACTTTAACACACACAGGCTTTTGCACACACAAACTGAAATCATGAACACAGTGATTTCTTGTAAACATGTGTGGCCTTTACTTTCAGGTACACATTTGATTTATGGAGCAGTGGGGTCTGATGATACGATAACCAAGAAACTGTTAGGAGCAGTGAGTCACCGCTAAACTCCCACATAGACCAAACAATGGCCATGAGATCAGGGCAGGAAACAAACCTCTCTTCACACCTCTGGCAGCATTCATACCTATTCATGAATCCATCATCATTCTTGTAGTTGACCTTTTATAATTCAGACTATAATATCTGAGGAAAAAAAATCTAAATCTCATAAATCGTTTATTTTGTTTGACCATGACAAATCTAAAAATATAAATCTAAAAAAATCCTCTGTTAATGAATGGGCTTCATTTTTACTTTGCTTAATTTGTAGCCTAACTCAAGTACTACTGTCAAACATCAGTGTTCACTCAGATCAAACAAACACTAGTTGAATTCCTTCTGCCACTGCCACATTTTGCATAAAAAAGTTTTAAAACAGATTTTATGCATATGTTCTTTACATAATCTAAATTTTTTCATAAGATTGAATCATAAAAATCTCAATATGTCACCTTGCATGATATGTTTAGGCTTGCCCGTGTATCATGATTAAAAGGCATTGCCAGATTATTGATGACGCACAGCCCTTCTATTAATATACAATGCATGCCTAAAATATATTTTAATCTGTATACTTATCACGTCTGTAAGTAGGAGCTAATGATTTGCAGGATTATTCTGTTGATGATAGATATCAGAAACGATTTAACTATATTAGTCATTTGCTAAAGGCCAGTGATATTTGATATGTATGCTTATTTTATCAACTACAAGGAACCTAAAGAGATCCTTTTGGAAATTATGTAAATTAAAGAAATATTTAGTGATGCTGGAAATAGTTTTCAATCAGTTATTAAAAACATTTACCACCTTAGACTGAAATGTACGACAATGTCCATGTTCTATGGGCTGGTTTTCAATGTAGTCCTGTTTTTGGTTTATCCATTTCTTCCAAAATGCTGTAACTTCATGTGGAAAATTCTCCACCAGTTATTACTTAATCATTACATCAATATTACTTTTCATCTTAATCTTTTTAAAGCAAGGGCAATATACATCACCTTGAATTTATATCATCATGAATCTCTTTGGGAGTGAAACCTTTGCTCTACAGGTATATTTCATAACACCACAGCACCCAGTCGTGTCCATTTTAACAAACACCAGCTACTTTTAATGTTCATAGTCATGTATTAGCCGCCAATATAAACTTGCATAGAACAAACAAAATTACTTTTCTAAAGGGTCAAAATAAATGCAGGATAAATTTCCTCAATCTGACATTTGTCCTTCATAGTTTCTATGAACTCTTCATCCCTCCTACATGTCGTCAAAAGAAACTGACTAGAGCTGTGCATCATTTTGCATTCCTCAGTACTTGCACTTGTTATTTTGAGCACTTAAAGCTGCAGCGCTTGATAGTTTTTAGCATCACTGGCAAAAAAAATCAATAATTTCTTTTCAGTCCATTGTAATTCAAGTGGTTTGAAAAGAGATGAGACTTCTGTATCTACTCCCTGCCTGTGTTTTCAGAGTGTTTCTACTTCATGATGCAGATTTTATCTAATCACAGACAGGTAAGGGGCTAAATACATAACTGACAGCTATAATCACCGACCGCTGATCAGATTTCATCAGACATGACCTGAACATTACTCTACTGCTGCACTGTGTCTTCACAAATGTATGAATCATGTCAGAGAAACATGGCTTCACTTTTTCATAACACAGGAAAATGTGTCTTTCCAGTTTTTGGCATTTTTTCCCCTCTTATTTTGGCTCCTGCGGTTTTAACTGTGTTGAAACTAGCAATTTTCAGTGCTTTTTAGTGCATGGATGGTATATAACGGTAAGAAAAAAAAGTTGGCTATAGAACACTGGACACTTAAAACCCCAATGGTCACTATTTGGGCTTTGTAGCAGAAACTTCTGAAAATAGCAGGTGTAGTACAATCCTTCATTGTTTTGCCACGGTAGCAGTGACATAACACACCATTGATAGAAATAGTTCTAGAGGAGTGAAAGACAGGCTTTAAGGCAGTCGGGATCCAACCTGATTCCTCAACCGTACAGTACATAAACTTCACTGTAAGACTATGATCCGTTCACACATTATTAATCATTGCATCTTTAAACTATTAATTAAGCAGCTCATGTCTGTGTTAGTTCACACAAGCTGAATTCTTTCTCAGTCGCTTCTTGGATTCAGACTAATAAGCACTGAAATATTGTCTAACTACAGTCACTAAATTAGTCTCTCTGCCATTTGTCTGACAGGAAGTACTTATTACAAGCCTACAAATTGTGGTTTAATATCCCTGTGGGACTATTTGGCAGAGTTGTCAAATGTTAATGGAAGTAGGAGGTAATTAGGTGTCATTTTTAAAACCTTTCAATAAATGGAAATGATGTTAAGAGTAATTTCAGCAGCAACATGAAAGCTCTATTGTAATCATCGCCGGCAGTGGTAACATCATCAACACTATCATCATGAACGTCATCATGTCCTAGATACTGTGTTATATTTCTAAGTCAGGTATACTTCTTAAATCCATCTAACCTGCACCTTATTCTCTCATTTCAGTATGTTTTGCACTGTTTTTCTTTCAAGAAAGGGTTGCCAGAGCAGCTCTGTTGGCATGGTCACCTCTGGCCCCCCTACAACCAGCTGTTGCTGTGGTAACCTCCTCTCTCCCCTGATACTCTTTTTCAGGCTGAGAAGGTGGTGCTGGAGATGCAGGATCCTAAATCAGGAGTAAAGTCTCAGCCTCAGAGATTGGTTATCACAACCATACCCCATGCCATTACTGGTGAGACACACGCAAACACTGATGGAAACACTGTACGCTGTACGCTTTTCATGTTACTCTGTGAGTGATGGAGTGATTGTGCGGGCATAGTCTCACTGGAGGATACCAGAGCTCTGGGCTCAAACTCAAGAGCTACAGATTTCATCTCCATGACAACCCCCGCGGTCTCCGAGTCAGGGGAGGGAAAAAGTAGGAGGTGAAGGAGGAGGAGGATGGCTGAGCGGGTGAGAGGGAAGGAGCAAGAAATAGACAGAAACAAGAAATAACAGAGACAGTGAGGAGGTGGTGGAGGAGGAGAAGATGAGAGGGAACCTAGACTTCTACGTCATTTGGGAGTTTCGATTTTCAGTTATATAAAACAGCAGCTTTATGTGGTGAATGAATGGAATCCAAGACGTAGAAACAATGCAAACTTCTCTCCTTTCATTTCCTGTCCTTTGTTTCCTTTCCTTTCCTCTCCTCTCCTCTCCTCTCCTCTCCTCTCCTCTCCTCTCCTCTCCTCTCCTCTCCTCTCCTCTCCTCTCCTCTCCTCTCCTCTCCTCTCCTCTCCTCTCCTCTCCTCTCCTGCATGTCCTGCTCTTCTTCTCCATATTCATCCCTCCACAGACCCCCTGTCTTCCTCCTCCTCTTCCTCCTCCTCCCATCTGCCTCTCTCTATTAGCTGGAGAGGCTACAGACTATCAATACAGCCTGTAGTGACATATCCGAGAGGGGTCTGGCATTTAGATGCACACACCCAACCAGCCATCCATACATACACACAAATTATTCATTTTACTTCATTGTCAATCCTGCTTTTGTCTCTCATTTGTAACTTTTGTCATGTTTCAGCATAGTTGCCTTTTTTTCCCTCAGGTGAAGACATAGTTGCATGGCTAGCAGACAAATTCCAAATAGACGCACAAGGTGAGTCACAAGGATTCATATAATGGTCAAGTTATTATCTATATCTGCATGAAGAAGCAGTAAAAACTTGTGAAACCACAGTTTGTAGTGAGGCCAAAGGTACTAAAAGTTAACCTTTATTCTAACTTTAGAGGCGAGGAGTGTTGGCTCCATGTTGGTGGCGTTAGGATATATCTACCCTCTACAAGACCACAAACGCTTAGTGATCAAACCAGATGCATCTCTCTATCGTTTTCAGGTAAGCGCAACCCACCGCGTCAGGTTTTGTCATAGTCTTCCTGTAATGCATTTCACGTGAAATGAAGGAAAACCAAGACTGACCCACAACAAATATTTAATCAAATGTTTGTCCTGCTTTCCCTTTCATATTATTTAATACAGTTTTTAACTTTATCTAACTTTCTGGTCAAATTCTTAATACCTCTAATTAAAATACACACTATTTTGAAGGTGTGTGTTGAAATCTCTTTTCTAGATGTAAAGCTTCTATACATACAATACATAAAATGTGGGCGTGGTCTTGTGTCTGTGTTAAATTTGGGCTTGGAGTTGGGTGTTTGTTGACATTATCAACTCCATTTCTAAGCTTGAGTCCATTCATAATAACACTGGTTTATAAACAAAAAAACTCCAAAGTACAAATAGTCACCTCACTAACAAAAAAATCTGAGAATTAATAAGAGAATGTGTTCAAAATGAATGTTTGTCTTACAGCCACCAGATCTACTTCAGAACACTGTCTGCATATTACAATACATTCAATTTACAGGTTCTTTCTAATGGAAGATTTATAAATCAGTTGTATAAATGTATATAAACCAATATATATCCGTAATAAGACTTTATCATTTGCATTAAAAACATTAGCTAACCGGCACTTTTGTCATTGGTTTTCGAATTCATCTTATTAAAGTATATAAGATTTAGCATATTTAATCTCTGAGGCAGATCATTTGTAAAACAAAAAACAGTGTATCTGACTATAGTGAATTCAGTGTAGAGGACTGATGCCAATTTTTCCACGAAAATCCATACGGCTTAGTTCTCAATGTTCTCCTCTCTGCACCCAAAGCTGCATGAGAAACTACTGTTATAAATGGAGTCCATTAACATCAGCAATCATCTATCTTGAAAACTGTGCACACAGATCTTACTCAATGAACCTATTAGTCCTAACATTTTTTTTTTTTCTTTTTTTGTGGTGAGCTTGTTTTTACTCTTTGAAAGGTACTTAAAATGGAATATTATTAGACATAGTAATCGTGCTAATGAGGTAGCGTTTCTCTTTGCAGTCTGAAATTTCATAGTCACTTCAAGGATGCTCATTAGGGCTGCAACTGTAGGGGATGAGTTTCACCACAGAGGACACAGTCCATTATTTTGGATGAATGTTATCAGTTATCTTAATAAAATGTCAACCTAAATGATTTATTTTCTTCCTAACAAAACAAAAAGGTATTTCAGTTTACAATAATACCAAAGAGAAAATAACTACAAATTCTGTATAACAGTCGAGATACAGAGAAAAATTTACTAAATAATGTAATCTTGATCCATGATAATATGTAAGTAGTCTCATCTTTCAGAAAAGACCAAATAGATCCAACTAAAGCATTTCAGTTTAGCTTTTAGGACTGGAATCACCCCTGCTGTGTCACACAACTCAATAATGCTGTCAACACAAGATTAAAAATTAGACAAAAGCAGGGAAAATAACGTGTTTAGTCAAGGTTTCTGTTCCCAGAGCAACAATAAATGCTATGGAATTCTGGCTTGTGGACAAGCTTACAACACTTTTTTTCAAGCTGTTAGTTGTGTACTGTGTCCTTTGCAGACTCCATATTTCTGGCCCACACAGCAGTGGCCTGTGGAGGATACAGATTATGGTAGGTACAAGTGCAATTTGATTCATTTGATCATTCTATGACTTGTTATTAACACTTGACTAACGCACCATTTTCTTTTGTTATTGCAGCAATCTATCTTGCAAAAAGAAACATACGCAAAAAAGGCATCCTGGAGCTGCATGAGCAGGTGAGAAGAAGACTGAGAGTTAAACATAATTGTGTTTGTTGGCATTTACTGAGGTGTTATTTTGATGTCCTTAGGAGCAGTATAATCGTCTTCACAAGTGGATGAATCATAAATGGGATTTCATTGTGATGCAAGCTAAGGAACAGTACAGGTAGGTGTGAAGAATCAGAAGACACAATAAAGATTGAGGTGCTGTTAAAACTTTCTCTGTTGGTGTGTAATGTCAGGGCTGCAAAAGAGAGGAAGAAGCCGGACCGTGTGGTGTTTGACTGCCAGGAGAGAGCGTACTGGGTGGTGCACAGACCACCGGTGAGACTATACACACACACAGATGGTTATCAGACACTGTTGTAAACACTGGCTGTAGGTATCAGCCAGCCAGCATAGAAGTCTGTAAATAAATTGCACTCCACCTCTATACTTCCCAGGATATCTCATTATCTCTACCCATGATGCCTCATTATCATTACATGTCCAGTCAGAGTAAAAGGGCATGACTCATTAATATTTCACGCCATGTGGGAGAACGTGGTGCAGTGGTTGCATTGTGAGTCACACCGGGTCTTATCAGGGTGTTACTGACCGGGTGAGATAGGCAGATGCCGTGATGGACCCAAGTGACTCTGATTCATGGATGTGTCACCAGGTTTATGATAATAGAAGTTAAAATATGCCATGATTCTACATGGAAGCGATGATGAAAAAATCCCATCAGTTGTCTTTTTTAAATACTGACTAAATAATATCCACTACAGGTCATTACATACCAGCTTGTCCAATTGAATGACTAGTTTTTATTCAGCATAGTTTTAACATATTTCTATCATACACTATATAGACAAAAGTATCGGGACACATTGGGTTTCATTGCTGACAGAAAGCTGGATTACAAAACAAGAACGTCAAGTCTCGTTATGCAGTTTTATATACTGCGATAAACATGATTGCAATGAACGTTTTTGTGTTCTTTTTAGGATTAATTTTGTTTGTATTATCATCTTTAATACTTAAAGAATGCTTCAGGTGGTTTATGCTTATTTTTCCTCAATGCAACAGTTGTTTTAAATGATCTGCCTCTACATTTTTCAAATATTTGTTCATTCTGACCATAAATAATAATTTTTAACCACAAGTAACCATCAACTCTCACTCAGGAAGAAAAAAAAACCCCAACAACAACAAACTCACATGAACATGATTATGATAATATTTAAAATCAATGGCAATGGGAAGTCCTACAAGCCATAAATCTGATGTGTCCCAATATTTTTGTCCATATGGTGTATATAGGTTCCGCATTAAAAATTCCTGCAACAGTTCCTGCTTAATGTGGTATCAGAGCTTTATTTCAAATAATTTTGACTATTTTCCAAAGAAGAATTGTCTCAATTCCTTTTCAAGGCTTTTCAGCTCTGAAACTACATTTCACACAATTTGTGGTAGATGTTTTTTTTTCTTAGCTGAATAAAATGGCATCAAGATATGGTACAAATATGTTACTATTACACAAAAGTTCAATTTAGTTGCAAGAAAGAAAAATTTTGCAAAGATTGATTTTTTTTTAATAAATAGCTTTTATATGATAGGAAAATGGGGAAAAAAACAAATCATCAATGCTGAAAAAGTACATAGTGCAAAAATACAACTGCCGGGGCACTCTGATAGAAATAAAAGTCCTTTATGATCTACAGCAACGCCATCACTGACACGTTTCGACTACACACAGTCTTCATCAGCTCACTTTAAAACCCTTAGTGCATCATGGGATGCTAATCATGTTGATTATGTCTGCCTTTAAGTGTGGCTGAACAAGTGCCACTTGCAACCATCCTTTTTGCCCTTTTGTTTTTCATGCATTCTGCTCCTGTCCTTGATGAACACTTCATTCTTCTGTACACATATACATTTTGTGCTTTTTGCCCCATTAAAGTACCCATTATAATTTTTTTCTTCAAATTATATGTATTTCAGCAAAAGCTGAATCTATCTTACTCTTAACATTCAGATTTACAGTATAAATTTCAATGTAACCCAGTGAAAAATAAGCAATAACAAAGTTTAGAATACATTACTGATGATTTTTAGAGGAGAGCCAAACATCACAGATCCAGATTTGGAGTGGAACTTTTGGAATTTTCAAGGTCTAATGATCTTCAGTATAATAGGGTTTACTTCATCACATCCAGACTACCTCCATCTACATCAAACCTGGAGTGCGACACTAATCCAGCACCACCAACTTGTTTTCTGTGGTTGTCGCTGAGATATAATGAAGCTGCCATTTGCTAGCTGTTGTGCACACTCCTCCATACAATGTAATGACACTTCAGTCCACATTAATTGATTGTTTGGCCACTTGTGGGCAACAGAACAAGCTCAACAACGGAACACAAAAACAACCTAATGAATCTGATATATCTTAATACACAAACATCAGACTCAGGGCAGCGTTATCAGGGGTCTGAGACAAATAAACAGAACATTTCATGTCATGACAGCTTGGTTTTAGGTGAAAACCTAGGCCTGCTGTAAAAAATCATCATTTTTTTTTCCTGTTGGGACCTTTATAATTATCTGAAGTAATTGGAAAATGTAAATCACATACAGATTATTACACTTATCTTTATTTCCCTTGTAAAATACACACACTCAATTTTAAAAAAAATGAATAAAGTCGGGACTAATAGTGAAGATCTAGTCCAATAATCTTTTATAGTATTTGATGAGAATAAAGAAATCTTATTATTTATGATCTTGGGCTGATTTATATAGGCTATAAAGTGATTTTAGCAAGTGGCAGTAACTTTACGTAGAGATACGTCCAGCCCTATGTCCTTAATATTATGACATTTTTGCAGTAATAAAGTCCTCTCATAGTAATGCTATAATTCAGAGGACCATTTCTACTGAATGCTGATAAATGAGGTTCGCATTCAATCATATATCTGTGATGAAACTGTCTATTTGCCGATTTGCAATACAGGCAGAGCGAGGTCTGTTGTCGTCTCTTATGTGACATTAGCAGTCAGTGATTAGCATCATAATACAGCCATCTGCTTTAATGAAGTAGGTCTTTGGTAAACACACACATTGTGAAATCATCTCTCTTTTGGTGTGTGTGTGTGTGTGTGTGTTTTTGTGCAGCCGGGGACCGTGAGTGGGATGGACTATGGGTTGGAACGAAGAGCAGATCCAAATACAGAGGAGGTAACAGGTGAGTGTAGGAGAGAAGGGAGTGAATGACCTGTGCATGACCTTTATGAGCATAATTCCATCCAATCAGCTTATAATCATTAAGAGGATTTACTGCATGGAGTTAGTTACAATAAAGGCTGGTCCTTTTGTCACTTTCCATTGCCTCTTTGCTGTTTTTATCATTGTACTTATCATCTTTTACTAAATTAATTTCCCTTTTCCTTTCTTCTCTTCTCTTCTCTTCTCTTCTCTTCTCTTCTCTTCTCTTCTCTTCTCTTCTCTTCTCTTCTCTTCTCTTCTCTTCTCTTCTCTTCTCTTCTCTTCTCTTCTCTTCTCCTCTACAGGCTTTTCAGATCCACGTTTCTACATCTTGTGAAACCTCCTCCCTGTAAACCTTTTAACCCTCATATTTACTTCCTCATACTCCTTCCTACTAAATTAAGCAAAAACTAACTACTCAACTCATTACGGGATCCACTACCATCATGAAAATAATGAATTAGTATGCCTTAATAATAATGACTTAGTATATCAAAGTAATGAGAAACTTTCTCAAAATAATGAGATACTGTTTTAAAGGTGTGACCTGCTCATATCTTGAACAGATACCTAATTATTTTCAGATGCGGTGTCAATATTTTCTCTTTATTCTTAGGATACAATGGATAGATGGATTATTACTTTCAGAAATGAGCTTCCATAAGTTCCATGTATCCTCAGTGCAGTCTGGAAATATAATCTATACCAGGAGTGTCAAACTCATTTTAGTTCGGGGGCCACATTCACCCCGATATGATCTAAAGTGGGCTGGACCAGTAAAATAATAACAGTGAAAAAAGTAAAATTACATTATGATAATGTTTACATCTACAACGTTTCTTTAAAAATCTGAATAACGTGAACAACTTGAAATGTCTTAAGAAAAATAACAATATTCTGCCTCAGTTTATCATTTACACGTGTGTTACAACTTACATTACAATTACAAATACACAAAACATGTAGTATCAGGCAGAATATTGCTAAAATTGCTTTTACTTCTCTTAAGAAATTTCAAGTTGTTCATATTTGTTCAGGTTATTCAAATTTTTCGTAGAAGGATAGTTTATTAATGCAGACATTTTCATGTAATTTAACTTTTTTTTCCACTAAAACAAAGATAAAATCTGCAGTTTTCATTATTTATAGGTTATTATGATACTCTTTTACTGGTCTGACCCAATTGAGATCTAATTGGTCTGTATGTGGAACCTTAATTAAAATGATTTTTACACCATTGATCATTAATATCTTCAGTGTAATTCATCCTACGGCCCGGATTGGACCCTTTGGCGGGCCAGATTTGGCCCCCAGGCCGCATGTTTGACACTTATGCTCTATACAAATATAGACAATAGACATATTTAAAATGTAGAAACACACAGCATCACACTGTGTTCACAGATTTACAGGCAGACATATTCTATTGATATGATACATAAAGTCTCTTATTAACATCTACAACAACAAATTTTTCTCCCCACAGTCAAAAACACCGGACTATTATGAGAGAATTGTACGTAAGAATCTTGTGATTTTGACTCTTTTATTGCTTTTCCTCCACCATTTACCTAAAGAGCATATTCTTCTGACATTGTTTTGTTTCCTGCAGATGATTTTCACCCAGCAGTCCATCATGAGACCCAGAGTGAAGTCATCTGTTTCCATTGGGGCGTAAGCAGATGATTCATACTTTTAGCTCCAACATACAGTCGTGGAAAAAATTATTAGACCATCAAAAGTCATCAGAAACAATGGTTATGCAATCAAGTACTAATTCCTGTGTGTGTCATGTGACTAAAACAGACAGAAAAGAAAACATGGAATGTCTAAAAGCACTGTTTTTGGCAGTACAATGCCATAGATATTGATGAAAGAACTTTGATTTTGGCTATTATAAAGAAAACATGGAAAATGGCAAGATATCAGCTCTTAAATTAAACTGTTATGAGCTATTTTTTTGGTTATCATTATATTTGTCCAAACAAATGTACCTTTAGTTGTACCAGGTACTGAAATGAGCAAGAAATTGAAGAAAACAAGGGTGGTCTAATATTTTTTTCTGTATCTGTAACAGTCATTTTAGTTTTGTTGCATCAAATACTGTTTCCAAATACACATTTCACTCACTGTATTTCAAGTGACCTGAAAATATAAGGCAATTAGTAACTGATTAAGAGTAAATTTGTCATGATTATAGCTTGTGGTATTTATTTACAACTACAGTAAAAACTAGAAAAGCATTCAGAGAGCAACATTTCCTGAAAATTTCATCAAAATCCTACCATAACTTTTTGAGTTATCTTGCTGACAGACAGACAGACAGACAGACAAATAAACCCCACTGAAAATATCACCTCCACCGTTACACTTGGTGGAGGTAATAAAGATATTGTGAAAATATTCTCTGTTACAGTCACACACACACCTCCCACACACACACCCACACACAATGGTTTTCTTTCATGGTTAGGTTCTGGCCACGGGTCGTTAGTGGTTATCAGGAGCACCTGCCATGTGTGTCCACACCTGGCTGCAATTAGTCGGCTGAAGTCTTTAAAAGGAGATTGAGCTCCTCAGTTAAGTTTTCTGTGTGCTGTCCAAGAGCCAATGTCCACACTTAGCTTTCAGCCATTAAATAGTTTTTCATTGTATCTATCTCCATGATAGTCAGTGCATGACTGCAAATTTTAGACCCCCCCTAAAAGGGCTCTTATTGGTTTTACCCTTTTTTATGGTTCCTATGCGGTTTGTTTTGTTCCTTTCCCAATTTGTGGCCCCTGTCCATGAGTTTTGTTTTTTTTTTTCTTTCATTAAAAGTAAAATGTCCATGTTCATAATCTTTTAAAAGCATTTATTAATAGCAGCAATATATACTCAGAGTTTGCGAAGTAAAAGCTGTAATTGTACAGTAAATGTAGCTGTCAGATAAATGTAGAGGAAGAAAAAGTCAATGCAATACCAATAATTAAAACGATATCCTGCTTAGACTTCAGAATGATTAACCTTTTTCACTCTGTTTGACTCCATGAAAACTATTGAACGCTCAGTCACTTATAGAGACAAACCAGTCTCTGTACCAGTCACATGATTAGGTACCAATAGAAGTGTGTCATGTGACCATCATGCATTAGTGCTTCAACATATGTTGCTCTTTATCATTTAATTTCTACATCACACAACATAATTTTCTGACTCCTTCACTGTCTTTACTGTTTGAAAATACACATAAACACACCCACAACCTGCAAATAAAGTTGTCCAATACTTATCATAGATCAGGTGGCCAAGGCTGTATTTATTTTGTCATAAAAAAAAAAGATCATTATCTCACTTAATCACTCAATTAATTGATAATTTTGACAGCTTTAATTATGTGACGTGCATTTATTATCCAATCAGAGATGCAAATATGTTTCTTAATTAAATTGTTGAAGTGTAAACATGCCATTTTATCCAACCCTGCAATGCCAAAATACAATAAACATACAGGAACATTTATATTATATTACAACATTATTACTTCTGCTCCTTTTAAGCCTTCTGAGCTACAACCCTACTTCAATACATGGTGATTACCTGATCCTGATCATCTGAAGCCTAAATGCAGTGTATTTCCTCCTCTTCCCTCTCAGATTGGTGAAATTTTGTACCACCTACCACACCCACGACCCCTTCCTCTGCAAACCCCTTCCCAGCAACCCCTGGCTCACTGATGACGTTACATACTGGACCTTGAACATGCTGCAGTGAGTCAGTGAAGGAAATCATTTATACGTATTAATTAAAATGTGTTTGGCAGCTGAATGTTGAATTAATCTTTGTCTTTTTTTTTTTTTTACTAATTTATGTGATAGTGTGGAGGCACCAACTAAAATGCGTGTGGAGCGGTGGACTTTCAGTTTCGGGGAGCTGCTCTCAGACCCTCGAGGACGAGATGATTTCAGACTCTTCCTGAAGAAAGAATTTAGTGGTATGATTTTTTTTTGTTTGTTTGTCTTTTTGTGATGAATTGAAGTTTTGCACACATTGCTGCAGTTGTTTCAGACACTCACTTTTTTGTCACCGTTTTGATCTGTTTCAGGAGAGAACTTGGCATTCTGGGAAGGCTGTGAGGATATAAAGTTCGGAGCTGCTGCAACAATGGGAGAAAAGGCTGAACAGATCTACAAGTAATGTCAACATTTCATCTTTCTACTGTTGTTTTTTACTCAAATACTTGCAAATGCTTTTTCAAAACGATTGTTCATCTTTTTAAAACTCAAACACAAATAGATACTTATTTTCATAATCCAACACAAGAGTTGTCTGAACACTGGTTTACAGCTTGTGATATTTTCATACTCCAACTTTAAACACAAGACATAACATCACAACATGGACACAACATCACAACATATATAATTTTTTTTAAGTCTGAAATACTGCATACATCTATAGCACAGTTGGATTGTAAGTGTTATTCATATAGAATAAACTATAATCCGGATTTACTTCATCAGAATTATCACCTCATACCTCCTTTAGTGGTAGGAGGGGTATAGGCTCATGGAGATTATTTAATTTTCATTTTATATATTTTAAAGTTTTTCTTTGATTTACCTCCATTTTCTAATTATTAGGCTCAGCTGCAGGTCGAGAGGTTTAAGAATAAAATGGCTTTGCGCAACAGGGGACAATAAACAAAGGGTCATATAAATCACATAAAACATGTATTTCTCTAAATAGAAAACATTTAAATGTACGTTTTCACTAGTAAAACTAAACTAAAATCTAAAGCTGCAAGTGAAATGTTTTACAACTAGTAAAGCATTCGGAGAGTACAGACCTCCGCCAAGATCAGTGTTCCCACCCCACCCCACCCCAATAACCACCAAAATGTAATCATTTGGTCCTTGTGCCAGTATCAACATTTCCTGAAAATTTCATCAAAATCCATCCATAACTTTTTGAGTTATCTTGCTAACAGACAAACAAACAGACAAACCCCAAGGAAAACATAACCTCCTTGGTGGAGGTAATTACTCCATTTGCACACATGTAAGTAACTGTATATGACTGCATTAAAAAAGCCCAGAAAATCTGAGAAATGTTTGAAGTAGTTTTGAAATAATGGTGTCATTACATTGTGTGTCCAGCAGAGGGCACTGGCAAGCACAAATCCAGTTTTATTTCTTGCTTCCTAGGACTTTCCTGGCACGCGGTGCACCACGATGGATCAATATTGATGGAAAGACCATGGAGATCACAGTGAAAGGGCTGAAACACCCACATAGATATGTTCTGGATGCTGCCCAAACTCACATCTACATGCTCATGAAGAAGGTCAGTGAACACACCAGGAAAGCAGGTGGAATAACCACATAGTAGTTTGTTGTTTATATTCCTCCTAGCTTCTACTCAGCATTGCCAACACTCTGTGATCCATAATATATTTGTGTATTTTATCAACTGCAGGATAAATATGGTCGCTACCTGAAATCTCCATTTTACAAGGAAATGCAGAAGAAGGCCATATGTCCTGAGGAGCACAAGTTCACGTATGTGGCAGTGTTTGTATTCACATATTTCTGTATGAAACAAAGTACACTTTTTCTTTTTTTCTACTTATTCAGTTTTGTGTTTGTTGACTCACTTTTGTCCTCATTTTTCTTACCACTCTTGTCTTTTCTCTGACTCTCAGTGACGTCCAATTGGAGCAGAACTCTAGGAACAGACGGCCCAGTCTCAGCCCTATCATCCTCCGGCAACAGGAGCAGGAGCTGAAGGCCAAGATGGCAGCCAGCGCCCCCGTTGACATCACACAGGTCATGAGTAAACTGAGCAAGCAGGGCGCTCGTCCTCCACCTCCTCCTCCTCCAAAAAAATGAACATTCAGATCTAAGTTTAACAAACTATAGGCTCGCTTTGTTTGAATGAACTATAGTTATTTGAATAGAAACTGAACTGTATGTACTGAGTCTGCATATTTTTATACATTTTAGTGATTAAATTCAGAGAAGCACATATATTTTCAGAACATTTGCAGTTTAACTAAATATAAGCCACTGCCACACTGAATATGTATTAAAGACATACTATACAGTGTGCCTAGTTGTTCACAGAAGGGTCTTAGTTACTTTTAATATAAAGTTTCTGTATTTTTTTAAGGGATTAAATTAATTGCGACTTGCAGAAGGAGATGGTAAAGTAATTATGTAAGACCTCTGACATGAAACAGAGGATAAAAAATGTAGAAATATGGGAATGTGCAATAGTTTAAAGCGGTCTTACGGTGTTGATTAAATGTTGTAGAAAAAAGCACAAGAAGAGGGCTTACTCAAAATTGGGTCCAAGAATTTTAGACCAGTAACAATATTTACCTAATTACTTTAACAGATTATTTATAAAAGGGGTGAACCAAACCTTATCACATGTACTTATAGTGTGTCCATATTCATTATAACTGTTGTCTGTCATGTTGTTTCCCATAATGTATGTGTTGCATTGCCCATCTCCACTCATTGAATGTTCTGTACTGTATTTGTTGTTATCAGTCATAAACTAATAAACATCCACAAATCATCTCATGTTTATCTGTTTGTCTTTGTCATTCATTTTTTAAGAATAGGGATGCAGTCTGCTTTTTCCTCTCTTTTTCTTTTCTTTCTTTCACATTGAGCAGGGGTGGGCAACCTGTACCTCCTGGGCCACATTTGGCTCATGTGCCCTTTTCAAGTGGCTTCATGTGGCTTTGTCAAAAAACATAGAAATGTTTTTTTTTTCTTTTTTACACATTTTGATATTGTTTTCACAATCATAAAGGTTATTCTGATCATATGCCACTGTAAAAATGTAACTACATTCCAAATGAATCAAAATGTAGTAGTAGTAATAGTATGATTTTATTTTTTGATTTTATTTATTTGCACATCATAGACAGCAAGAGAAAAATTTTAAAAACAATTTTCATGGAAGTAACACCATTGTGCAAGAGAGGATAGAAGCCAAAAAAGGCTTATGTAAATACCTCCTTGTAAATAAACAATATACGAGGAAAAAAAAATACAATATAACTGAAATAATCAGTAGTAAATAGTAAAACAAGATTTTTTTTGTATTTTATGACACTGAAGGTAGTCATCTGTATACTCAACACAATAATGACAAATTTCACCATTTTCTTGAGTTTAGTTCTGCAATTTATTTGTAGTTCTGTAAATGCACTGAAACTTTGATTGCGGTAAAACACATAAGGATATCTTTTGGCTCCAGACACAGATTTTTTTTTTCTATTTCTGTCCTAAATTGGCTCTTTAGATAGCAAAGGTTGCCAGACCATGATACAGAGTATAAATGCAGTACAACTTCCTCAATTACTACTATATCAGTACTGAATTATTGCTGATGCCCTACCCCATATATATGATTTCTACACGACTCATAACTTGCATTAAAACTTTTGACACACTCTCTAATAATAATACATTTTATTTGTGAAACACAATTTAAGAACATTAGGAACAATACAAGTAGTTATTAAAGTTAGTTATTAGTCTGGATTAACTGAAGTTTACAGAGCGTGTGTTTGCTTAAGCACGAGAAGAGAGAACTACAATTATCGGTGATGTGATAGTGCACAAAGGATAGTTTTTTCCAGGTTTTTTGCAAATAGAAAGACCTTGAACTTAGAGATTGTGCATAATTCATTAAAACAAGACTGGATAACTAGTTTAACATTCTGATTGAAGTCTGATTTTTGGGCCTAGGTTTATAACTTGAATAAATCTGTATTTGAACTGGAAATGCTCTGAGAGACAAAAAAGAAAAATAATACTGTGCTTAATAAGCTAATGTTTCTGCAGATTATATGTCCTAGTGGTAACCTGTAATTGGAGGTTTTATAAATATGGTAATACTGAGGCAAATGTAGTATATTGGCTTTCAATTAAGGTCATTTTTTAAAATAGTTGTTAATGTATTTGTATATGATTGGTAAAGAATGTAAATTGTGCATTTCCCAATTTGCCTAATAAATATGCATTAAGCCAATAGAAACTTTCACACTGTGTTACTGAAGTAGAACAGGGATTGAAATTACTTTAACTGTGCTTATAGAATTTTCTTGAGTTCTGAAACATGCAGGCATCAGTATTTTAGTCAGATGCAGATTCTTCCTTGAACTATACTGTGGTTTTGTTATTATAGTTTAACTATATGTGTCATGATCATAATGTTATCTGCTCATCAAGAGAACATTATAAAGAGCCCCAGTGTGGAAGAATTAAGAAGTTGCAATCACAGAAATTGTGTATAATATTCATCAGTGTGTTAAGATGAGAATCATTGTGTTTTCATTACCACAGATTGAGACGTTTATGTCTACAGAGGGGACAGTTTTCCCTCTTCAATAGCTCTGAACTGACTACGTCTTCTTTTCATGTTATAGTGTATAGCTTTTAGTGTTAATGTAGCTGCTGCATTCCAGTGTAGACCAAAGTCACCATCCTCGGACAGAAAAAGCTCAAAATGGACAGCTTAATGGAAAAGCGTATTAAATTGATTGCAGTCAGCAGTTTCACCACTAGATGTCGCCAAATACATATTTAACTTTCAATAAACTTTAAAACCTTTAAACCACGGGTAGGCAACTCTGGTCCTCAAGGGCCACTGTCCAGCATGTTTTAGATATTTTCCTCTTCCTGCACACCTGGAAGTCATTATATCGATATCAGGCTTCTGCAGAGCAAGTATGATAAGCTGATCATTAATTGCATTGATAATTAATTGTGTTGGAACAGGGAAATGTCTAAAACATGCAGGATATCAGCCCTCGAGGACTGAAGTTGCCTACCCCTGCTTTAAACCTCTTTACAAGATAGAAAAAATCATTTATGATATTATTAGCTGTTTCTTTTATAGCAGGGTAGTTATTTAAAAAAAAAGTAAAACAGTCTGATGATAAAGTTTAAGAAATTTTTTGGTAAGCCCTCTGACTGTTCTCTTTTACCCTTTGACCTCACAGCTGTGCCGGTTCACCACCCCCGTCCCCCATCTTGCCGTCTACTCCGGCCTAACAGACTCCCCCACCACCAACGCCTCGTCCTCTCACCCCTTCCTGGCCCACACCCCGACCTGCCCGTCCCCCATCAGCGTGGCCTTAGACAGCACTTCAACCTCTGAGTGGCGAGGGCAGGCAGGGGATGGAGAAGGTGAGGGGAACCCTAAAACCCGGACCCCAACAGGAGGACATGCATCTAAGTCACGTATGGCTCTTTCCTTGAGGCGTCTGCTGAGGCGAAGCTGCACCCCATCCGGCATGTTCGCCAGCCTGTCGCCTAAATGCCACTCAGCTGCTGGGACAAGTAGCCGCATCCAGCCAATCAGCCCAGACCAGCCCAGTCAGGCTCCGCCCAGACGGTTGGGGAAGTGAGTGTAAACAGAAATATAAACATCAGTCTGCCATAACATTATGACCATTAATTACCTCATTACAATTGGACCTGTAATGACAGTGGGTGGGATATATCAGGCAGCAAGTGAACATTTACCCCTTGAAAATAGTTGTGATAGAAACAGCAAAATGGGCAAAAGTAGGGATCTGAGTAACTTTGGTAAGGGAGAAATTGTGATGGTGAAATAATGGTGTCAGAGCATCCCCAGATTTTGTTGGAGATTCCCTATGTAAAGTGTTTGGTACCAGGTCTAAAGAGGTCTAAAGAACGACTGGATCTCAACTAATCCAGCATCTATGGGAGTATAACATTACTACCACCTGTCTAATATTGTGTAACCCTAGAATATTGCTTGTCTCACCAGGGCTGTGGGTAAGGCGGATTACAATGGTATCCTTGGTGTTGATATGTTTTGCTATCTTCCGTGCTAATAATCACCAAATGGCAGGACAGTTTCAGCAAGCTTTATTGCCAGCAGCTCAGGACAACGTACACTGATCGCGCTCCACCATGGACATAACTCTCATGTCATGCCAAAACAGGTCGTACCACAAACAATAGGCAAGAACCAAAATATTAAGAAAGGCAAGACGAAACATAATAAAAGAATATATAATATAAATTGACTAAATAATTAATGAAATAATATGTAAATTCCAACATAAACAAATGTCAAAATAATAAACAAAAATTAATTATTTGGAAATAAAATAATATTCACATTAAATGTTACAATTGTGTAGGCCCTCCTTTCTACATAAGGAGGCCTAGACTCTACCAGATCTCTGAAGATTTACTATGGTATCTGGACCAAGACATTAGTAACAGATCCCTGAAGTCCTGGAAGTAGAGAGGTGAGGCATTTATGGATCAGATTTATTTGTCCAACACCTCCCACAGATGCTCTTTTGGCCTGCGTTCGGGATGTCTTTCCATAGTCCATTTTGGTTGGTACTAACCACTGCAGACCAGGAACACAAAAGACTTTCAGTTGTGGAGATGCTCTGACCCAGTCATCACCATTACAATATGGACCTTCCCTAACACATCAGTTTTGAGGACAGCAAGATGGTCCAGGGGTTTGATCCCAGTGCTGGTCTTTCTGTGTGGAGTTTGCATGTTCTCCCAGTATCTGCTTGGGTTCTCTGGAACTCAAGCTTCCTCCCACCGTCCATAGACATGCACCCAACCTATTAATTCCCAACATGCTTTTCCACTTTTGTTCTGTATATTACACTTAACTTATATTTTCTTATTTTTTACTTACCTACTGCTCAAAAATCCCTGATGGCCAACTTCTCCAGTACCAGGTCATTCAGTCGCCTGGACGTCCCAAGTTAGGTGTTTAGATTGTGAATGAATGTTTAGTTAAATCAGACAAAATGCTTTTATTTCAAGATCTCCTCCAGTCATGTTATAAAGATCATATAAAATTAACCAATCATTAAATTTGATCATTCAGTATCACTGTTTTCTGGCAGAACTATTCTCAAGTGTCTCACTTTAATCTTTTTTGGACCCTTCCACAGTTTTTTCCAGATTAAAGTGGATATACCTCCAGAGTGCCGTATCTACCCCATTGAGTCGGAGGACGAGGAGGAGGAGAACAGAGCTCCCTCTCGAGGAGTCGGAGCCAAAGAGATCATCTGCCCCTGGGAGAGCCTCACGCCACAGAATGGGACGGACTAACACGATGACTCTGTACATGAAGAGCACTATGAAGAGCACAGATGTATTTCTGTAAGCTACACCAACCATCAAACATCTAAATGAGAGAAAAAAAAGGGTAAAATGCTTTTATTGCCCCAGTGTAGACGCGGCCACATTATAACCATCGGGCCACAAACATGATGTAGAAATCGCAAACCAGCAACTCTGACACACTGAAGACATGGCTGTTGGCCTATAATACACTGAGCATACACGCATTCTTTACTAAGGCACACTTTGGCAGAAATATAACTTTTCCATACAGGTCTATATTTGTCACACTCACTGGAGATCAGCATTTAATGTGAAAAACAGTGTTTCTTTAACCATAGCCTTATTTTTACTAATCTTACTGATGTAAGCACTAACTGAAGCAGCTGTTCAGACCAGTGGTTTGTGTCCAGATAGACCAAAAGAAGACCTTTACAGAGAGGAAGTATATTTCAAGTTCATTTTATGAAACTTTTTTGTGTAAAGCTCAACTACATTTCCCTTGAATACTTTAGTGTCATGTCACTGAACTAATAGTATACTTTGAAGTAAACTGTTCAGATCTAAATTTGTCCTCTTTAGGTTGCAAAAATATACTTTTAAAGGTGCAGTATGTGCTAATGTGAAGCTTGTTTTGGAGTCTTAGCTAATTTATCAAGCTAGAAAATAAATTGGAAATGATAAAGCAATTAATACATGCTAATCTTACTTTTATCACTTTTATGTATATTTTAAGTAAACCCAATTTAGATTGAAGTTTTATTTTGTCTTACAAATATATTGTGAGTTATACTATAAGTGGACTTATGGACTACTTAAGCACTGTGCTTTTGACTGTTTTTGTTAATGAAAACATTAAAAGTAAAAATGCTTATATAATATTAGTCCATTTCATAGTTTATGAACACATCCTCAGTATTCTTTATAATTAATATTTTATCCATTTAGTTTCATTTTGTACTGCTATTATACTAGAAGTAGATGTAGGTATACTTTACTTGATAGCTGCTCAAAAGGTGACAGCATTAGTATATTAGTATATTGCAGTACATTATTATTAGTAGTAAATTACATAGTACTAGTAGTATTATCAGCATAAGTTCACTTGTAACATAATTTCATCAATAAAAGATTCATTCAGGTACATGTCAGATGTACTTAAACTCATCAGCAGTATCTTCATATTGTTTTGTTAAATACATTATGTCATTAGTGCGTACAGGTACATAAAATGTAGCCTGAAAGCATCATTTTTTGTTTTTAATTGAAAAGACATTTGCTATACTATCACACTTGAATTACTTATTTTTTGTAAGGGAACCTGGGGTAGAAACATCCACTGGCTTTCAGATCCTGAGCTGTAGCTATCACCTTTAAACCTCATACTGCCTGTCATATAGTAGCCCAACAGCAGCCTTACCCGACTTACCGCACCGGACATACTTTGTCTTTAGGCCTTTTGATGTTTCTGTAAAGCACGGACATGAGGGCGAGAAAAAAAACAAAATTATAAATTTTTTTTGTGTTACAATGGGAACAATTTTATGAGCGTACTCAATCAGTTGTACATGTAACTGATTTGCTACAGATAAAATATTGAAATGTTTACATGCTGATGAGCGATAAGCCAAAGCAGACAGACACTGTTGGCCTGTTCACATGCCTGTTAACAAATTACAGATGATGTATTTGTATTGTTATTTCACTGAATAATGACCAGACGTAGAGAAGTGTCCTTGTGCTGCTAAATAGATTTAGATGCCTCATCCCCAGTTTATTACCTCCTACACACATTATGTGAAATAGAAGCACTTCAGGTAAAATGAGAGCACATGAGCAGCTTGTCTACATGTTGCTGTTCCTGTTAGATCAGATCTGACATGGGTCCAGTAATAGTTTTCTATTTGGCTGTTTTGTACATATTGTGTAGTCATTATACACTGCCCTGAGCGAGGTGTTAATATTTCTCTCATGTCTCTCTGTGGAGGACAGTACAATGTGAATTAACTGTCAGAATGTATTAACTTGACCATGTTTACAGATGCAAGAATGTGAAAAATACCTTAACTTTGATGTATTTGATTTGTACATTCCATGGCTTGTGTCAAGTGCCTCAATAAATTACTGTCTTAAAAAAGATTTGCTGACTTTGTGCTGTAAGTTGCGTAATTGCATGGAAACACACCTTCTTTTTCTGTCATGGAGCTGGGATTACTTTCATATATACAGTAGTTCATATAAATGAATTATTAATTCCATAAATTAGGAAAAATGTATTGTTTGATTCTTGTATTAAGGTAGTGATAAAGGTGTAAAAGCACTTGAGGGGTAGGATTAAATAAGTTTATACTTCTTCCTACTCCTTTCTGACCATGCAAAATTCAGACTTGCACGTACTTAAAGATAGATTTTGTTCATTTAAATGTTATTTGGTTTTTGTCTTATTTTGCTTTGTTTTATTTTATTTTGTTTCCTTGCATGTCATAAATAAATAAGTTAGTCTGTTTATGTTAGCTTTGTGATGAACTGGCAAGGGAGTACCCCATTGGTACCTGAGAAAGGCTCCAGCATCCTTGTGACCCTCTTAAAGATTAAGCTGTTCAGAAAAGAATGAAAGCCTATTATACTTTATATACAAATAAGTAAACAGTCAATAGCCAGACAATACACACTTAGCAGCTGTACATTAGTATTGTCATTTTTTGTTCACTTTGTTGATCCTATGGGGAAATTCAATCTCTGCCTTTGACCAACACCGTTTCTAAACCACTGTTTGTCATTTCCACTGTGTGTTCCTATTATTTATGTAAAGTACAGTTAATCGCCTTGAATGAATATGCTCTATAAATAAACTCACCTTACCTTGCCACTGTTTCCTTCACAGCAACAAGGGTTCAATCCTCAGTTGGCACGGGGTTTTATGCTGCTATCAAAACATATATGCTTGGTAATTCACCCGTCACTGCCCTTGACCAAGGTTTTTGGCTTAAGTCTAAACTCGGTCCCTGGGCACCACACTCTGGCAGCCTCCTGCTCCTATTGGACTAGGATAAGGTTAAATGCAGAGAATGAATTTCCCTATGAGACAATGAAGGGGAATTTTATCATAATGTTTTAATTCAATTCAATTCAGTTCAGCTTTATTTATAGAGCACACTTCACGCACAAGGTAGATTAAATGTACTTCACAACAGGTATATAACATAAAAACATTACAAAAAAAAAAAAAAAAAAAAGACACACAGGGTTTTACAGAATTGGATGGATATGAAAACAAACAGTCATTACTCAACACAACCCTCCCCTATAAAATCATGCAGCTGATAATTACTCGCAAGACTCATATATATCTTCATGAATGAGTCTGGACAGTCTGAATGTAAACTGACAAAATGGAAACTGCCACTTGAGTATCCTAGTATATAACCATCTGGCATGTTTTATTATGTGTAAAAGTAAAACTCTTCAGGGTAGGATTAAAGGTGATGACAGAGATGAACCACTAGATGGCGGTGTAGCAGTTGTGAATAGATCATATTGTCCTCGTGTAACAGAGGCTGGTGTGGTTGTGCTCAAGGGATTCAATATCTAACTTTCCAAAACCATCTAAATGCTTTTGGACATAATTTATTGCCCCATCCTCCATAGGGGAGGTAAGGGGTATTGTTTTGACTTGTTTGTTTGTATGTTAACAATCTAGCAGCAAAACTATTGGTTGAATTCATAGCAAATCAGGTTTATAGATTGCTAGTGACCAAAAATAGATGTGATTACATTTTGGGAAAAGTCAGTCAAAGTTCTTTTTTTTTTTTTTTTTTTTAATTTACTTATAATGGGCAAAAATTCACATGTCTAGCAGCAAAACTATTGGTTGAATTCATACGAAATTGGGTTTATAGATTGCCAGTGACCCAGAATAGATGTGACTACATTTTGGGAAAAGTTGATCGAAGTTAAAATTTTTAATGAATTTTTAAAATCTTTTTTCTTCTCTCATTTACTTATAATAGCCAAAGTTTCAAATATCTATAAAAACATCAACTTTTTTTTCAATATACTTCAAACTTGGCACATACATAAAGGCAGTTGATATGCTGACATCACCACACGCATTGAAATGATGACATCAGATGGATCGATGCCAAAATAATCTACAATACATGCAAGGGGCTGGGTTTGTTGTGCCTGGAACCACTAGTTATATAAATATTTTATTAATATGAAGTCTTCCTGAATAGCTGTAGTGAAATTGGTCTTTGAGAAAACTATTAATTTGACTTGTTTCACTCACATGATAAATAAGTCAAGGTCAAATTAACTATTAACTTGACAAGACTTAACTAAATAGGTGCATTTGTGCAGCTGAGAGTTTGTGTATAATAAAATAGGCAGATCCTCTCACTGTGAACATTTTTTCCATGGCTTAGGTTACTGAACTGGTGCTGGGGCAGAGCTTTGATCTGTTGGTGTTTTGGTCTCTGAGAGCAGAACCATCCGATCTCTGCTTCACTATTCCCACACAGGGACGTCCACACGCAGTCCAATCATATATTAGCTTATCAAGGAGGAGGGAATTTATGCAGCACATTTAACATTCATCTGAGCAGTGCATATATTAAAATGCATTTGTGTGGAGGGCTCTGTTAATGAAGCCCTCTGTGTTTGGTGGTACACCTGAATGAGTCCTTTAATGTTGTTTATTAATAGATTCTAGCTGAGTTTAAGATGATTTATGTTTTGTCCAATGTACAGTATGTCTGTAGTGTCAACTCTTTAATTTCTCACTTCAAATTATTTTGATTATCAGTTCCATATGTACTCAATAATGAAGTACAGCAGTGATGAAAAAAATCTTCTTAATGAGTTTGTATATAAAAATAACAAGTTTGCATCTTAAAAATAGTAGTTGCCGCATGAGTATATGCCCATCCCTCTAATGGGTTTACCTCAAAATGGGTTTAACTGAAAATCAGTGTTTTATTTTGGGACAAACTCAGATTACGTTGAGATACTAACTCATGTTATTATTACTAGCATAATTTTTTTTTATCATCAAGTCAGCAGAAATGGGCTTCCATATATATTATGACATGACAGAGTAAAATATATTTGGAATCCAGGCCTCATCAATACTAAAAATTTCTTTATTTTGCATATTTTTACCCTTGCAGCTGCAGATTCTTAAGATAGCTACTTTCTATTAAAAAAAAAAAAAAAAAAGAAAGAAAGAAAATCAAATACCTACAGATACAGATAAATATCACTACGGAGTATTTTATCTTGTTAATATCTGTGTTGGTTTTTGGTGCTAAGGTTTATCCATTTATCCCATCCAAATTTACAATACAAATATGCTTTTTCTGATTGTATTAAAGTGTATTTTTTGTTTTCAAGTTCCACTGTGTAGGACTTAGTGACCTCTAGCAATAAGGTTGCAGAAAGTGCACTTGAGATTTCATATGAATGTGAATCCAGAGATTTTAAAACCAACTCTTTCATTGTTTTTGACCATTTTAGCATCACACCTTTTAGCCAACCATTATAATTGATGCTAGTTTTGCATTTACCCATGTCTGGGTCTGCATTATTGATGCCTACATCATATTTTTTCCCCTTTTTTGACATGTTCTATTTTATTTCTGCAGCAGCCCTCAGTTCAGAAGTTGGATTAATTTGTTTTTCTTGGTTAAAAGGTCAAAGCCACCGCCACCTAAAAAGTGAAGTGTTTACTGCCATCTTATGTACAATCAAACAGGCAGCGCATGATGCTAAAAATACTATTTTGATTATTTAGTTTAAATAGATTATTAAAATACACTATTTTGTGATAACTAATAGAATGGTAAAATAAATATAAAATATTAACACAACACAGGCCTGCTGATCTGTCTTAGTGAAAAATATATTTCAGAGTTACTAGTGACTGTTCATTAATAGATAAAATAATGTCACAATGCAGCGTTCAATATGATGTGAATAAAATTATAAGAGATTTATGATACTTATGCTCCATTTCCATTGATCGTACCAACTTGTGTCAGACTTGTATTTTTTGGTATCTCCGCTGTGTAAGAGGTACTACCATGTACTTTCAGACACAATTTCTTTTATCACCTTCACTAAGGTTCCAAGCAAACTACAATTATACTAAACATGATGTAAAATTATGTTGACCACAGACTGGTTTCTGTGGCATTAGTTCTTATGTGTGTCATTGTGTCACAACATGGGACACACAGCCAAGCTAGCTGGAAATGTCCAAAAACATCAGAGCAAACTCTCAACTAGACTTTATCTTGATAAATCAACCACAGATTTGATTTTTGAATGCTTATATTCGCACATGAAATCTCATTCATTTGTAAAAAGTGTAATTTTCTTCCATTGCTGCCTTGCTCATAGCTGCAGTCATGCTGAAAACAATGTCACAATAGTTTACATTGCGTTGCTTGAGACAACCAGCCCTGGTGATAAAGTACTGGGCCTGGAGTGGAAATGCAACACAGTGGCACCAAAACGGAGTCAAATTGAGGTGACTTGAGGTGATATGATTGGTGAGGAGTATTTTCAAGTCTTACTGTATAAGGTAGGTTTAAATCAAATGACACACATAACTCAAATCACTTATCAAACGTCAAAAGATCTGTGGGGTTTCTGTTAGCATATCTGTTGTGTTATATTAGTCCTTCCTAAAATTTTATGGTCAAATTATGTTGTGTTATTATTATTTATACCGTCTTTGCCAAAGGCAGACAATGGAATTTTGGCAAGTCATTATATATCATCATTATACATTCAGTATGTACATATGGGATATTTATAATATAATCATGTGTAATAGCAACAATGGGGTATTTATAATATAATTAATGCGCAGACCTTGATAATTTTTTTGCTTGATGGCTTGCTTTGGTCCCCGTTTTTGTCTATTTGTGTACTACATGTTGTTGCTTGTTTTTCTTTTTGTATGTCTTACTTCAGTTATGGTATTATGTTATTTGTAAGCTGTTTTTCTTTTTTCTTTTTTTTTTACCTGCCAGTGGGACTTGAGATGGAAATTAGCTGCATGGCTATAATCTCTCGTATTTACATGTAAATTTTCATTAATACGAACTGTCCCATTTTAAAAATAAATAAATAAATCATTCATTCATTCATTCATTCATTCATTTATATAAATTGTTCTTCTAAATATTGTTGGCCCAGAATTTTACAATCTGTGCATAAGTGTTTAATATATCTGTTCTGTGACACCATAGACACATTTTCAGAGCATACTGTATAAACAATGACTCCTTATGAAAATACTGATGTTATATTCCGTTTCTCCAAACAGGTCCTGAAATCGTACACTTTACACATTTACACTCCACTGTCACACACTAAAAGAAAAAAGCTGCACACACTTCGTCAGCACAAGTACATGCTTATGCACATACACAATCACACACACAAACACAAACTGTCTGCAGACGCAAACACGTGTTGGCCACTGTGTGTGACCTTCTTGTCACATGATAAATGACCAAATCAGAGGCGTAATGAAACGCTGCACATCCGCCTGCTGCTGCTTCCTTATGTAAGTGTGTGTGTGCGTGTAGATGAGTATGTGTGTATATGTGAGCATCCAGGACCTTAATCAGAATCACAGGTAACCCAGTGTCTCGCTGAGCCTCCTCCGTTTGACAAGAGCAGATAATTACCAATGACCCCCACCCTGTAAAATCAACCAAGGAGAGAGAGCGAGCAGCAAGGAAAAGGAGCAGAGGGATGACCTTGAAACTCCAACTATATTTAGGTCACTTTTTATAGCCTACTTTCCACACCTCCATCATTTCCCCCTTTCTTACCCTTTAACCTTAACCTCAACCTCCTTAAATTCTTCCTCACATCCTGCATACCTCAGAAACCTCTATTGTTCTCTGCTGATTCAACTCCACACTCCACCATAAACCTGTCAGCGCAGAGCAAACCCTCCTGAGATTTAGCTGTACATGCTTGTGAAGTTCATGTATGAGCACAAATACAAAACCAGGTTAACATGTTCACAAAGAAATCTGATTCTACATAAGATCAATTACCTAAACCCCAAAACACATGCACTTCTAATCCAGTCATTAAAAGGAAAAAACGAGCTACCATGGGACATTTATGGAAGCTATGAATGAAAGTAAGATTGGAACCAAAATCACATTAATCTTACTATTTCTAGATACTTTTGTGTTGTCCCTAAATACACAGGAATTACACAGAATTTATGGTGGATATACAAATTCCAGGACTTTACTACTAGAGATTTGCATCCTGATTCTTAAAGATTTTTAAGTTTATTTAATAAACCTGTCTCTGTAAGGATAAGAGAAGATCATGGTATGGTTTTAATGAGCCATTTTTATTTGAGAAGTGCTTAAGATTAGAAAAAGATCATAATAAATAGAATAAATATTACATCTTTGCAAACCTTATTAATACAATATTATTGCCTGGTATATTTCCCTGACCTAATGTCTAAAACTAATCACAATCAGTGATAATAAACCTTTTCTGAGAGATTGGTTATTACAGCCTGATTGATTAAATGCAGAAACATTGTGAATGATGCAAACGTCATAACATTGATATACATTACAAGTACCTAGAGACACTGATGATGATTTTGAAACATATTTTGATGAAGAATTTCCATTATGTGTAACTCTGGAACAAAATTTTACTTCTAGCAGTGTTTTTTTTAGCTGATTAGATTGTTTTATATTTTGTGGATTTCTGGATCCTGTATATTATTATTTCAATTTTCAATTCAATTTTGTTGTTTAGTGAATTTATTATTCTTTTCACTGCTGATTTCTTTGTTTTTCTTGGTTATATTGTAAATGAGGTCTTTACTGGAACATAACCTGACATTAAATAAAGGTCGAGTGAATGATGGTTAATGTTTGCTGACATGCAACGCATCCTAGTTCAAGTAATGGTAGAGTGAGCTATAGAATAAAGGCTTTGGAGTGAGTGAAGCCATGAATCAGATAAATAAAACATTTTACTCTGGTTATGCCTCCATTTCCACATCATAGTGTCATAAGTTATAACACTATGGTACTATAACACATAAATTATTACTTAGAATTAGTCTACATATGTTTTCTTATTACACAACATACGTTTAAAATTATGGGTTTCTGTAGGAACCCGAAATGCCTAAATTTTATTGTAATGACTGCACCTCATTCATTACCTATTTTTTGTATAAATATGTCAAATTCCTTCATATCAAACTTTCTTTTTAGATTCAGCTTCGTGCCTGAGGCCAATGTCATGTTGAAACAGGAATCCATCTTTGTCAAACTCTTGTTGTCAAATATATTATAATATCAGACAATGATGCGTTGAATTTTAATGCAATGACTAGTTTTTCAGCCCTTTGAGCTCCGGCAATAATATTCACTGTATTGAAGGAGCAGGAATCTTATAGATCCTTCAGCTTTAACGGTACGTAAATATATATATATATATATATATATATATATATATATATATATATATATATATATATATATATATATATATAATTTTTTTTTTTTTATCACCTAGGACATAAAAGCATAAAATGCTTGCTTTCACAATGTCCAGATCAAGCAGATATCTTAAACCCATATAAGTAAAATCAAAACTAACAGGCATAGCTGTAGCATGGCCACATGGGTAAGAGAAAATATATTTTCCAATGTATGTGTGAACCAAACCTTTAAGACAGAAAACAGCAGAGAGGAAGTGAAGAAGGGTAGTCGGTCATGACCATGTCAGGATGTCAGGTGAATTTCACTGTAAAATCTCTGTCAGCTAGGCCTCAGGGGAAAGTTGCACAAGAATAACAAACCTACCGACCGCCCTCTGTGGCACACTCATACGCACACATACAAAACCCACAGTATGCATAGACATGCACATGTTTAGTGCACGTATGCACACCCACGTGCACAATCCTTCCGTCTCCTGAGAAACAATATTAATATGGGACTGGATCTAAAATGTCAGCCAGTTTCAAAGGAAGGTGCACAAAGACCCAATTTATTTATGGATCTGACAATTCTCATGTCTTTCTGCTCTAGAGCTATTTTTGCTTTCAAAGTGTGTATTTAGAAGGAGGAGGAGGAGGAGGAAGCAAGATGGAGATGAGGATGCAGACAGACAGAATGACCAAGTGCTGAGGAAGGTGTGTGGGCCAGTGGCCATGTTAGGAGGAAATATATCAGCTGGTTAAGCCCTAAGGAGCTGGTATTTTAACCCACACTTGGAGTAAAATGTCCCTCAGGATGTTGCTTCTTTCTGTCGCACGTGGCTGTGATCAAAGAGTTGCATTGGACGATAAAAATACCACAAATCTGGGCTAGTCACAAATCAGCATTCAGTCCTGATGGCTGCTCTCTTACATGAGCTAATGAAGTTTATTTACTCTCCTTCCAGTTGACTTCCATTGTCTTTCCATTCTCACTCTCTGCCTTCCTCTTTTAGTATTCACATCCACAGTTACTCGAACATTAGTCCAATCTCCAGAGCTGTTTACTCACTGAGTGATGATTGCCTGTTTAAACATCTGTCCGCACCAATGTACACAGCTCTTCATCAGCACATTCAGTTTGATGTCTGACATAAAGCCAGATCATGGTTTCTTACAGTTGTTGATAATCCAGAAATCAATTTTTCTTGAGCACAATACTTTGGAGATATAATGGCAAAATGCCTTCACAGATGCATTGTGTGTACAGGTGCATGTAGCACAAATTAATTTATTCTCTCTGCATAAAAATAGATCAAATATACTGCTGCTGTCAAACATGATTTTGATCTTTCCTTGACAAAACTGACATAGGTTTTAAACACATGTGTTACTTTCGTGTGTGCAATTAATTTCAGTCAAGTTTTTCTCATGTACGTTTTAGATGCTTCTGAAATATTCATACACTGTGAAACTGGAGTTGTTGTCGTATTTGATGTGTATAACCACAATAATTTTACAGGCATTTATTCTTATCTGTTGCAACCAGAGTCTTCTTTGTGCAATTCTCATGAACAGAGTAAGTCAACTGAAAACAACAAAAGATGTGTCAGTGAATATTACTTTTCACTGATACATTTTTGCAACTTGCTAAATACATTACAGTTTATTAGGGGTGAAAATGTAACCTGGCTGACATCCACCAAAACTTGTTTACTTTTGCAAATTAGTTCTACAATACATGTGTATAAGAAATGTCTGGGAAACAGAATTGATACAACCCCAAAAACTGTCAGCATTAAACTAATGTTACTGCCTGTCTGTTTTGTCATTATTATGTTTTACCGATAACACAGAATAATCTCAGATTTACACAGTGATGAATATACAAATAAGTGCTCTGAGTTTCACCTTAAATATTATGAGTCATGTCAAGAAAACAAATTTTTCTGCCAATATCTTATAATTTATAGATGTTAACTGACCCCATTTCTAAGCTAACTGCCTCAGTTGCCTAAATCCCTCAAGAAAATTTGAATCCTTTTTTCATGAAAATCCATGGGCTCATTCACAAGTTTTTTTTAGTGTCTGCTACTTTACAATTCACAAAACTAGGTATAATTATCAAATGACCAGATTCGCACACAATAGACTCCAACAAAGCTTCATGTAAGCACATAGGTTGACATGAATTGTCACAATTAAATATTTAATAATGAATTATTTAGTTGCAGATAGCTGACTTTGGTAGGAGAATGGAGCCATTTGTGACAGCTTTCTTTTACTGAAATAAGTAAATGTTGAGGAACAATTGGTGCAGTCTTTGTATTGAGCAGGTACAGACTTTCATCAAATATAACTATATGGTTGGTTACTTTTAACATAAAAGTTCCCAGCTTTATACATTGAGGTCAGTAAATGAACATGAATAAGTGTTTGGTTTCCAACATATTTCAATATTTAGTGACTGGTTGCAGTATAAACCCTACCCTCTTCATGTTATTTAATGAGACTTCAACCAAACTAAAGACTCTGGGTTACACCTGTTAAATTTTTGCCAAGAAGGATGGTGAATTGTCTTTTTTTTAGGTGCTTTTAGATTAGTCTCCCCATTTGGTATTGGTGGAGTAACAACCATTCTTCTTGTAGTCTTCAGTTGGCACCTGTAATGACCAATCCTGAATTCTGAAACACCATCTTCAAAGTGTGTCTCACAGGCAAAATGATGGCCCCTTCACACCATTTAGGCTACGTTCAGACAGCAGGTCTTAACGCACAATTCAGATTTTTTGGTGAAATCCGATTTTTCTGTGTGCTCACTCATATTACATATTAAATGCGACTTCTGTCAGTTTTCAGTATGAATATGGAGGCCTCTTGTCTCGGCGTGTCTTGACGAAGAATTGTGATGTTTGTTGCATTTCAATGACGTAAAGGTCAGATAAATGTGACCTGGCTGTTCAGACTGAAGTCACATTGCAAAATATCAGATGCGTATCAGATTTAGGACCACATATAAAAGTGGCCTGGGTTGGATTTGAGAAAAATCGGATTTATGCTGTTCAAACTGTCTTTAACAGATTGGATACGGGTCACATGTGGACAAAAAAATCAGCTTTGGACAACATTTACCTGTAATCTGAACATAGACTAAGATTTTAGCTTAATTTCTACTCAGCAGGAGAAAGCAGCATTCGACGTCCATCTTTTCACACAGTTTACGCTTGTCCATAGCTCCACCCACTTCTCCAATTAAGGTCATTTCTGACTCCAAAAGCCAACATAGTGTTGTCAAAATACAAAGTAGGGGCTACAAAATATTAGCCTAGTGGATATTTCCATTGCTTGTACACATTCTACAAAGTACACATAATTATCTTTTTTTTGCTCCAGTTTCCACCACCATTAAAATCAGGTATATTAATCCTCCTGTTGGTGCCCCTGACCATGGTATAACTTCAATGGTAGCTCACTGCTCCTAATGTGCTATATGCTAATGCTAATCACTAGTGTTGATACTGATGCAAGGTGCTGTGCATGTATGAAGAAGAGTTAACCTTTAGCTTTCAGCCTTTTTTAAAATCATGCTTAAAGACTGTCCATATGGGCATGCAACAGATTTAAATTATGGCTTTTTTTTTTGCAGTGAAGAGTTTGCTTACTTGATGAATAACACTTAAGAAGCTATAAATAAAAAGGTTAAGAATAGCAATGCAATAAGGTGGGGCTAATATTGTCTTGCATTTACACATTGTAGGATATTTATATCTGATCTCATCTTTCAGCAGGTGTTTTACACATGATGACAACATTCAGCAACGCAGACAGCACTGTGTCAAAGAACCTCGGGCCAGAAATCACTTAACTTACTTCAGGGTATTTTCAGGTTTGGTGAATCATTCCCATGGTTGTTATTGTGCCAGAAGGGTCATGTTACTTTTAAGGTTAAAATTGTTTTGAGGACTGCTGTGTAAAATGACACAACAGACATTTAGTTAATGAAAAAAAGTCTGTGATACAATTTGGTACACCTGCTGCATTAATTTATGAAGCATATGTAAATCACTCTGTATCATTTTAGACTATAAATTGACAAAGTTATATGTGACATTATAGAGGAGTACCATTAAGCCCAGTGGTTTATCATGAAAACCCACGTATCGCCTGTGAGTTAAGAAAAAATGTGAAAGAAATTAGAAAATTTCAAGAAACATAGTGTTGTGGGGAAAAAAACGTGTCAAACCAGAAGCCAATAAATTAAGGAAATGGCATGAAATATAAGAAGTTGGATTAGAAATGAGATTATGAAATGGAGTTCAAGTAAACCTTGTAAATGAAGAAATAAAACTCTTAAGCACAAAGAAGACATAAAAACACTGTGCCAAAAAATAGAACTGAACGAGTGTTCAGCCTCATGTTTTTACTACTTGACAAACAATGACAAAACAAATTTAATGTGTGTTATGTTTTCCAGTGTGTTTCAGTGGGATAAAAAGCTGTGTCATCTGCATAGCAATCCCACTCATTTTTATGCTTATGATCACAATTACAACTGATGTGCCCAGAAGGAAGAATACCAATCCAAAACACCGTGTCCAAAATACAGCCTTAGGGAAAACAGACAGAGCAGTTCTTATAAAAACTGAGAACCACTGTTACAGAAAAGCCTCCAGCACATGTCTGAGTCTCTGATGTCTCCCTGTTCTCAGACATTTGATTAGGATTGTAAGGTCAGCTGTGTCGAATCCAGAGCTATGGTGTAACAGCATTAAAATCAAGAATTTAGCAGCAAGAGAAAAGTCATTAAAAAGTTTAATAAGAGAATTTGAGAAGTGTCTAGAGCTGCTTGAACGAGACATTCTAAAGGTTTCATGTGTTAAATTTGCATGTGTCTGCTGTGCTGGAGTGTGTTTTGTGCTGAAGAACTGACATTCAGTTTTTAAGTTAGTGCTCCACAATGTTGCAGCTGTAGAGGAGCAGAAGAGAAACACGGAAGAACTAAGGCACTAACATTAACCCATAAAGACCCAAACATCCACCATCTACCAAAATCCTTTACTGATCTAAACTGTTTAATCTCTGCTGATCCACTAATCCATGTAAATAACTGGTGTAAATGTAGTTTGGCATCTTTTTATGGTCATCAGATATGACCCATTTGGACGTTCAGAGGCTCCGTAGTTACCGTGGAAACACTGTCATCTTCTAAAACATTGATTCCTCAGTAAAACCCATGGAGTTTCATAAAAGACAGTGGATGGAGATGCTCTGTTTATGCTCAGTAAATGATAGATTTTACTGAAAAAGTTAGTTTTTCTTCAGTTTCCTCTATCTTTGATATAATAATCCTCAACTTTAGTCTGAGTTTTTATGAACATCTACATCAGGGGTGTCAAACTCATTTTAGTTTAGGGGCCACATACAGGATGATATGATATAAAGTGGGCTGGACCAGTAAAATAATATAAATAATTTGATAAGAACTTTTGAGTGAAAAAAGTAAAATTCCGTAATGAAAATGTTTACATCTACAAACTGTACTAGAACATAACATGAACAAATATGAACAACCTGAAAATTCCTAACAAAAATAAGGGCAATGTTAACAATATTATGCCTTAGTTTATCATTTATACATCTGAATCACAACTCAGAGATCACAGTGGATCTACAAATACACAAAACATTTAATAACAGGGAGAGTATTATTAAAATTCCATATACTTCTCTTAAGACATTTCTGATATTCACATTTTTTATAAAACACTAGTCTATAAATGTAAATATTCATGTGTTCATGTGTAACATAACATTTTTTACCCTAAAACAAAGAGAAAAATTTAAAGTTTTCACAATTTATAGGTTATTATGATAGTATTTTACTGGTCTGATCATTTTTTTTAAATGACCTAAAATTATTTTAACATCCTTAATTGTTAAAGTCTTCAGTGTAATTTTTGCATTTCACAAATTCATCCCAGGGGCCAGACTGAACCCTTTGGCGGGCCGGATTTGGCCCCCGGGCTGCAAGTTTGACACCTGTGATCTACATGATTAGTAAATTAAATGTAGAAAAATACTTGATTTTTACTGTATAAAAAACACAAAATACAGAAGATAATATTACAATAAAAGGCGATAAACCACTTAAGGATGGTTAAATATAGAGGAAAATTAATTTGGGAACTGCCACAAATGTCACACTGGGTCCTTTTGGGTTAAAAATACCCTGAGTACTCTACTTCGGAAAATGGTGCAAGTTGTTATCATAGATATAAACAACCAAGACAGTTGTTAAGTTAGAACTGTACTTTGCTTCAATAAGACACACATTTCCTCCCACCTCCTTACATAACCTACTGAATCTTTAACATCTGTTGTGTTCTAATATTGTTAAATCTTGGCTAGATTCTAGAGTTATGAGGCTTATTTCAGTTTGATCATATTACAGAGATGGCATTTGAAGTCTGGATACTCATTTCCCTGTATATGTGATAAATACTAGCATCCTGGTTTATAACTGCTGCTGTTCGTCTAACATTACAGTTGGCTATAGAAAATGGTTTAGAGCAGATTTAGGTCTATTAAAACCTGTTCATCTACTGCCAGCAATGGGAGATGAGATCAACAGGTAAACATGTCCTCCAGCTGTTGTTCTGTCACTGTCACCACATAGGACAAGGATGTTGATGAACATCTGCAGCCATGACTAATGGCAGTGGGTCGACATGATGGAGTTCAGTGACTGGTTTTATTGTTCATCCACATAATATGTTTCACTGGTGTTTTCTACTGCAACCTGATTTGTTGGACTGCTCATGTTGCTAGACTGAAATCCTGTTGGTTGATTTACTACAGACTTGAAACCTTCAGCTTTCCAGTGCTTGTTCAGTCTAATCTGTTAAGTATATTTAATTTTTTCATTATACAGAGACAAATCTCAGTGTCTCTATTGCCCCAGGAGTGAGATGCTTTTGTTGCCTTTGCCATGTTTGTGTTTCTGTCAGTGTCTAACATTGCCAGCACAATAATCCTCAACTGTCAGAAACTGGAATAAGATGTAAACATAAATGGTATGTGGACTGAACTTATATAGTGCATTTTATACACCTTCATGGTGCCCAAAGCGCTTTACAAGGCCTCACATTCACCCATTCACATACACACACACTCATACACTAGTAGGCGGCTGCTGCCATGCAAGGTGCTGCCAGACCCAACTGGGAGCAATTTAGGGTTCAGTATCTTGCCCAAGGACACTTCGACATGTGAACGCTTTGGTCACTGGACGACCTGCTCTACCAACTGAGCCACTAGTATCACAGATACTATCACAATACTTTAACTTGAGTTCCTCAAAACCAGAATGAGGTCTTATCTACATAACTAAATGATACAAACACGCATGAAGACAGGAAATTCCAAAAACACCACAATATCCAGGATGGTGAGGTGGATCTAAAAACAGTAACTGTTGTCCAAGCTTGTGTCTTCATTCCAGCCCATCTGTCATTTAAATTAATATGGGAATTATTAATTTAATACCAGCCTCCAGACTTATGCATGAAGAGAAAGGTTTTAGCTAGTCTTATTGGTTAAACACCAACACATTTTGTAACATGGAAGTCTGCCAGCCAACCCTACTAAAGGGTTCCTACAGGTTTCTACAAGTTAAATTTAAGACTTATATTTATTTTATTTATTTATTGGTTCATTTAGTATGGCCCATGCACATTTATGAACATTGCTGTATAAAAATACACCCATGCAAATATGCCAGAATTAGTAAAATAACTACTTTTCATCTGCAGTCCCTAGACAGGTGACAAACAAGACATAAAACAGCCAACATTAACACATCACTCGTTTGCTATGAATTAAAAAATTAAAAAATACACATAATGATGATAGGCATCATCAAAACAAACAGACAAACAAACGAAAAACAAATAGACATAGGATTATCACAGGGGCATTAGCCTATATATTCACCTCTATACTTACATACAACTAAACAGAGAAAGTGAATGGGTGATAAAATGTATGTCAATTAAAAGTGAGTGTATTTCTGGTTTTGTAGGAGCCACTGTTTTAAGTGAGTTTTTAAAGTGTTTTATGTTGGACACTCTCTTTTTGGGAGAGGCAGGCTATTCCAAAGTTTACCTCTTACTATTGACAGTACATTTTGTCCAAAAGTGGTGCGTCTGAATGGTACCACACAATTCCCATTTACAGAGGCCTGTGTACTACCTCCGCTTTCAAGTCTTTGGAAGAAGCCATGCAGACCTTGTTAAGACTACTTAGCACAGAATTTAATGCATATTTCACAGCCATACTGGCAAAAATTCATGACTCCTAGAGTTTAGGAAAATGTATTCCTTTACTCCATCGCCTTGATTCCTATCATTCTGAGTCATTTCTCATCGGGGGCTGCAAAGTTATCAATTATTAGTTCCTAATTTCAGTATAAATTGTCGGGTCGGAATGGGTGGAACTGAGTCGACTAACGTTACTTTCTTGCTAGTTTGGACAGTTCCAGACACATTTATGGCAGTTTTTGGTGACATAACTTAAGTGCAGATTTGTAAATTCAAGACTCTTGAGACTTTTTAAGACTCTATGGGAACCCTGCTACTAGAAACATAATATTTATGATTGAAGGCCACTGTTTAACTAGCAGGTCCAGACCACAATTAATGCTAACATTAGATGGTGTGGCTAATTTATGCTAAAAGGCCCAGTAATCTGATGATGTACTGGTAAAGAAAGGTATATGATAATTTTGTTAGTGTATTGTTTTACTCACAACTACAGGGCAGCTGACATGAAAATTAAAGCTTATTCCAGAAAAAGAAGCTCGGCAAGTAAATGAGCTGTCCATCAAATACCAGAGCCTCATATTTGCTGTACACATATTAACACAAAAAATTTACAAAATGCACAACTGATACTACATTTCTTCAACTTCCAGTCATGTTTACAGCCCTTTGTACTTGACCAATTACACTCAGAAGCCATACTTTTATCGATTAAAAGTACTTAAAGCTTGCATTGAGTTGTTCCGAAATTTTGTTCAAAGAAATTGTCGCAATATCAGATAGATATTTGTGAAAATAATAAACACCTTAATGTTTTATTTCACCACGTAGCTGCAAGAGCAAAACACTTGAGCTTCATTTTTCCTGGCAGAAGCTGCACATACAGTGGATTAGTTGACTATGCCTAAGATCCCAGTACTCTATGAGGTAATAGCTGTACTGGTTCACAACAAATCCACGTTTAACAGTACATGTATAACATAAAATCCGTCTTGACAACAAACAAAATTGTAGAATTAATTATTTGCCAGTCAGCTAGCAAGCTTTGCTTAGGAAACATAATTTGGTTGCGAGCTGAATCAATCTGAGTTAATCTGTGGATCTGATCGGGCTGTTGGCCGGAGAACATATGTTATCCACTGGCTGGTTTACATACTGTCCAGCTGTTAACGGCAGAGCCTCTGAAACATCTGTCTGCTATTGTCTGTTTCCATTCATCAGAGGTGTCGCTGTATCTACTACACACTGATATAGATGCCTTAGTCACATGTCTCTCATCTCAAACACTCTATTTTAACACTCATCTGTATTTATAGCTCTGTGTTAAAAGGCCTGTCACCTGACCAAGCTGCTAGTGAGGAACAAGAAGAAAACAGCTTTTATTAGGAGTGATGGTAACCTGCGAATAGACAGCGCTCTTTAAAACTATGAAACGCCTGTCCAACAGTGTGAGTGAAAGAGGGGAGGAGAGCAAAGTGAAATTGTTTGTCTCTCCTTCACAAAATTACTGTCACAAGTAAGCCACACGGAGAGGAGGGGGAAAAAAGCGGGAGGCAATCAGACAGTTTTCTCTCTCTCTCTCTCTCTCTCTTGCGCTCAACATTACTCACTGCTTCCTCGTCTCAGCTCGCAGTCTCACACATTTATGGATGTCAACACGATTCCAGTCAGCATTATTTAAAAAAAAAAAAAAAAAAAAAAACAACGGGGTTTTTTCTGTGAAGGGAGAAATTATAAGGGATTGATCCCCCCTTCCCTCCTTATTTTCTCCTGCTTTTCAGCGTCCTTGCAGGCAGATGATTGCTTTCCCATCAGTCAGTCTGATCAGTGAATGAGGTGAGCAGTGTACAATAGTTTGAGACACAGTTGTATGGGGGTAGCATTTCGACGTTTATTGTTGTTTTTGCTTTGTCTCTGTGGTTTTACTGGTTTCTGGGTGTTTTCTTGTTTCTTGGAGGTGCAAATAAATAGTAATTTCACACAAGCAACTACATATTTTTCTGAATTGTCAAAAAATGCTTTTACTGGTAAAATATTGCTGTGGTTTTATGTTTCTTTACTATAGTACAGAGGGAAAATTTAGTTTTTTGTGTTGGCTTTGCTCCCTTTTATCCTGCCACTAAAACATGGACTGATCTTTCTTCACAATGCATGAATAATCAGTTAAATTCTATGCAAGTTTGGATTGTTTTATTGTAACTTGGGAAGCAAGTGAAAACATTTGTTCATTCCTCATGTATAAAAAACAGAATTAGGTCATTTTAGTATTCTGGGAGTGTTTTGACTGACATTCAGGGTTACTGTTGCTCAGCTCTGTGACTCTAATTTAATGGTCACACATCAGGAGGCGCAAAGGTTTGGTCCTTAAGTTTAGGCTCAGGATGGGTCTTGTGGACTGAGTTTTATGTTGTAGTTTAACTCTAAACAGACAAACCATGGAAAATAAAATGTTTAGATAATAAAGAGCCAACCCAGAACCAGAAAAAGATGTTGCCACTGTAATTTCTGCACAGATCACAGATAACGCCAAATATATTTGATATGAACATTTCTAAATAGCATCAATGCTCAGTAGTGTTTTAATCACTTGTGGGGGTTTTCAGAAATATGTTTATATGATAATTCTATACTTATGTTTAGCCACTGACCACCATAGATGATTTTAATATTAAAAAAGGGCAAAGAATTAATTTTAATTAAAAATTAATTTTTATTTAATTTCTTTAATACAATTTAAACCAAACAACCTTTTCCTAACCAAATGGCTTTTATTGCCTAAAACCTTAAAACATATTTGAGTCTTGATGTGAAAATCAAACTCTGAGAGCAAAATTCTGGGTCATTTAGATCTGCTGATGACAACTTTCTGTGTATTGAGTGAAGGGGAAAAAGTAGTGAATAACAGGTGTCAAAACTTTGAAAGAAAATCCCTGATTGTTGCCTAGAGGAATGTTTTTGATCAGCTTTATTCATCTGACATGTACTAAAAATGTGTGCCCCTTCAGTGACAAGTGTATATAGTATATAAACTTACATATCACGATAATGACCACAGTCATGACAGTATTTTATGTAGTTTGGCAGCTGAAGCATGTACTAATGTAAAATATTCTTCCATTAATAATATTTTACAGCTATGAAGGCTTTCATGCCTGCTGTGTTGGGCTTTGACTGACAGGTGCATGTGACAGCTCACCACCTCAGACTTGGTGAATTTCAAAAAAACATTTTTTTTTTTCATTAAGTTACACTAATAAGGATAGAAACAACTTCATTATGCAGATGTTTGATGAAGTTTAATGTTGAATATGTCAAAAAACTATTGTTTAGTATTTGATCACCTGTCATACCTTCTTCATTCTCAACTCCGCCCTTTTGACTATATATGGCCACTTCCCAGCTCATTAGTCAATGAAAGATATTGCAGCGGTTATGTCCACTTCTTACCTAAAACACAAAAAGTTTCAATGTCTTATTGTTTAAATTAATAAATTCATGCATATTTTGATGTTGAACATTTTATTCATTGAGAGTTTCATCATTATGAATAGTAAAACCCCTGGAATAAACATTTGGTTTCTTCAGCTTTTACTTGGAACCAAAAATACGTCTCTAAGCATGAACGATGATTGATTTATTGAGATAATTTCAGAATTTTTATCATGACAACATTTTTAGCCCTATTACCCAGCCCCATGACCTTACTTAGCATTTTATCCTAAAGTTTTTCAACTCAAGACCCAAAGCAGAAATTCTGTTTCCTCTGGTCCCAAATTTGCAAAAATAGGTCATGAAGTGTTATAGATCTTAATCAAAACATGGCTTTTTTCCTCTTTTACATCAATTTAATCTTTTTACATTATTTACATTGTTAGTGTCTACTTTTTGTACACCTGAGCCTTTACCGAGGTCAAAATGTATAAACTCTTCTTCTGTTTTAATAAGAAAAATAAACCTGCACATCATATCATTCCAATACGTGCAGTATCTTCCACTGCCAACTAATGACCCAATAAAAACAACTCAGTCACCCATTTTAGGCCCCGACCTTCAGTTTGGGAAACACAGCACTTACTGACTCAAAAATGTTCATATTCAGACATGGTGTTTGAGGGTCCTGAATGCAAACACAGTTCTTTGAATAAGATTCCTTGTGGACCTGTTGATAGCAATATAAACTAATTCAAGACCCAGAGAAAAACGGGGTGCAGAGGGAGAAATATCCTGTGATGATTCAGGGAAAAGAAGACAGGATTCGTGACAGGATGATGCCAGAAGAGAAGGTGAATAATACCGAGCAAACGGGAGCAAAGTGGGCAGGGAGAGGAGGAGGAAGAGGAGGGGATGCTGAAGAGAGAGAGAGAGAGAGAGAGAGAGAGAGAGAGAGAGAGAGAGAGAGAGAGAGAGAGAGAGTAGGGGAGGCATGCTAAATCCTCACACCATTATTATCAGGACTCACATGCAGCCCCTCCTGTGATGGAGTGAGTGGAGATAGAGGGAGATAAAGAAAAGATGGAGTTAAAGAGGAAATGGAAAGCAGGATTACTGGTGTGACAACACCGGCAGATGAGCGGCGCAACGGTGAGAGAGAGAGAAACTCTACCGGAGAGGGGGGAAAAAGAGGAAAAAAAAAAAAAAAAAAACAAATCAGTGCAACAGGATGAGGACCTGCTAGTGCACAGCCGGTCCGACCCCACAGACCTGCCATCTGTCTCGCTGTTCTCTCCGTGTTCCTGACGCTCCCAGTATCTGCTAACATCTGGATCACCCTGCATCCATATGGAGAAAAGGGCAAGGGGGTACAAGAACTAAATCTTATCCTTGTCTTTTCTGATCAGTCTGGACTTGAGGAGGCTCATCAGTGGATTTGAGGGGATTCCTAAGTGACTGCGGAGTATCAGGAACTGGACCAAAGGAGGAAGAGGAGGAGAAACTTTTACTCCAAACATGAAGACGCGTGCGCAGGATCTGTCTCTATCTGTCTCTTGGCTGTGAAACTTCAATTTTTTTTGCTTTTGTAATTTCTTTTTTGACTTCCTATGGATGTGTTGTGTGTCTTGGCCCCAAAGAGGCAGAGGGAAAAGGAGGCAGAGGAGGCGGAGAGAGGGAGAAAGGAGGAAGAAAGAAGAAGCGCCGCTGCCGCTCAAGTGTTACCGGCGTGTGCGCTGCGCCGCTGAAGAGGCATTTTATCACTTTTCCTCCTCCCTGGTTTTTTTTTTTTTTTTTTTTTTTTTTTTCCCTCTCTCGCTCCTCTCCTCATCCGACCAGCGGGGAGCCTGAGGGATACAGACAGAGCGAGGCAGAGAGCTAAACACAGTGCACACACAGACAAAAAAGAATCACACCACACGCGCAAACTGGATGGATGCGCGCCTTAGGGCTCCCGCACCTCTCATCTTCTGTCACCCGTCTTCTCCTTTCACTTTTGGTGCTCTGTTTTCACCTCCATGACCACTTGTACATTCCTCCACAGTGTTAGACACACAAAAAAGACAGAGAAAGCCGAACAAGGTGAGGGAGATCACATACTTTTGTCATGTCCTCCAGGGAGCGAGCAGACATCCAAAGGTGCCAAATAAAGACGCACTGAGATTCTGAAGAAAAAACAAGTGCACATACTCCAGACTTGGTCTAAATGCGTACTCCTACAGGTGCTGAGAGGGTAGAGAGGCAGGTAAAAGCCGGGTGAGAAGGGGAAACAGATACAGGGAAGGAGTTTGGAGGGAAAGCACCAGTATGGAGCAGCTAGAGCTTTTGGATGACAACACGACACGAAGGTAAGACTGTCACACACTCACACATACACACTCTGGTGCTGTCACTTAATTTGATCCATACAGGGACTCATTCTTTATATATGCGAGAAGGACAGATATGGAGCAAGAGACAGAGAGACAGATACAAGACATAAAGAATGAGGGCGCAGGAGATGAGTATAGACACGCAGCAGGAGTGCAGTCATACTTTCAGTTTTCATAACTGAAGGCTTTCCTCGAGAGAAAGCTCCCATCTGCTGCTGACAGAAACAGAACAGCCCGTTGTTACTATAACAAGAACTAATGTAATGGGACAAATTAGCATTTTTGCATCCTGAGGTTTGATCCATTCATACCTGTACCTGTACTCCTTCCTTCTAAATGTGACTCATTTACTCATAGATCATTGGAGTTACTGTTTTGCCATGGTATCAGTTACCTGGTAATGCTCATTGATTTCTCCCATAAGCTGTGTATAGAAGTTCTCATTTTTCTCCATTACTGAAAGGACATCTGTGGTTGCAAGTTGCTTGAGTTTATATATATCATCTTGCAGTATCACGCAAATTGATTTCTTTCAGTTGAAAAATGCATGATTATGGATATTGGACGTTGCTTAGTTTTGTTTCCCAACTTGCAGGTTAGGATGGCAAAAAGTGTTCCCTAGGTGTCACAATTAAAGATATGATGACAAATATACATATATCTTTTAAGTGTAATGGTTTTAACTTGTGTTGCAAGTGGGAAGACAATCAGAAAAACTTGCATGTTGAGTGAATAATTGTAAATTTACAAGTTTTTTGTAAATAGAATGTAGAAAAAGAATGTGATAACCTATCAGGTGTCTTTTACATAATGCAATGGTTTTTACCTGTGCTACAAAGTAGATAGTTACTTAATCTGGGATGCCATGAGCTGGAAAGATTCCAAAATACTTGCAATCATAAGTACATGTCTAAATGATTGCAAATAGTTTTTTGGTTTTTTTTTTGCAAATCTTTCCATGTCTTTTTTAAGCAGATGTGGTGGCAGATTGGGTGTCATTTGCTTTTTGATTGCTGTACGTTTGAGTGGCAGGGGGCCAAGCCGATCTCCAAAGGGCTCCATCCCGTCAACGTCACTCATCTCGGCCCATATATCCAGCCTGCAACGATTTCCTGTAAAGCTGTCAAATCTTTACGTGTGAGAGCAGAGGCCCGCTGAGAGATGTGGTTCAAGTGTTAGCAGATAAAACTCTAATTATGATGAATATATGTGCTAGGCGTTGTACATGTGTTTTGGGAAAGCTCAGGGGTTAAGCATGACAAGTTAATTTATTCATATTGAGGGTTTAATTTCTGTAATATCAATGAGCTATATGGGTGTACGTGCATATTGAAACGTGTAAGTAGACAGCTGTGTGCATGGGTGAGCTGCATGGGTAACACCAGTCAACTCCTCAAGTCAGAAAGGAGATGGAGGAATGAAAGCATCAAAAAAGGGTGGAGTAGTTGAATTGGTTGATGCTGAGAGCGTTTTTTTCCCGTCACTCTTGGAAGTTATTTCCTGTTGTGATTGTTACAAAAATCACTTCAGTATTTAGGTGATTGACTTAGTCACATTCATGGAAAAGGTCTTGAAAACCATGACTTTATTTTCTAGAACACTGACATGTATCTAACCAAGAAGTGAAGACTTATGGAAAGAATGCAAATGATGCTACCAATGAGGCAGTTGATGTGTAATAGCCTTGGGTACAAAATAAAGCCAAAAAAAAAAAAAGGATGCAGGAGAAGTTTTTTCAGAATTTTTGGTTCATGTTACTAACCCTGTAAAACTACTCAAGTGAAACAGTTTCTGAGTAGAACATTACTTTTTACTTTAGTGTTATGAGGATGATGAAGGAGTTTGAGATGATGACTTTTAACTCTTGCCCTATGACTCCTTGTCTGATATCATGATATTAACTATTATTGATTATACGATAGAGGACAGATGGACAACTTGGGAATTAGTGTACTTGGTTTTGCATCGTATTAAGGTTGGAAGAAAGAGGCATTAAACTGATGATCTCCACAGACAAGAATGGCTTTAAAATATTTTAATGATGGTACTTTTTGAGTCTTTTGGATGGTAATAAGCATGAAAATTTTAAATTTTTATAATAACAATTGGATTATATTGTGTTCTCGAAAAAATGTTTTAGCCTCTTGGTTTTTGTGTGACCCAAATGTCCAAAACTGTCTCACAGCCCAGCGCTTCCTGACATTTTTATGCAACCCACATAAAAACCAAGATGGCACGTCATTTTCTTCTGGCTGTAGATGTTCTGGATACGAGAAAACAAGATGGCAGCCTTTATTTTTCAACCAAAAGCTGCTCAGTGGCACCTGAAAGTTTTCTGGTTTGCATTATTTGATTAAGGCAAATTCAGATGAACATTTCATCCCCATCCCACTCAGCCTAGTGGAACCACAGATGGTGATGTTGTGAATCTGTGGCCCAGTGGCCCATGGGTGGCCACTGGGTGAATGAGCAAAAAGCCTCTATGGGAATGTGGGCATATGTGTAGATTTCAGATTTGGGCAATGTTGTCTTATTTGACAAAGACCAGCTTGTAAACACACTGAAATAAACAGGGAAGCTGCATTTTGGATGTTAGGTTTACATTTCTATATGAGTGCTTCTATGACACTGGGTTCATTTTGGTACTTGGCACTTTACCAGCTTTTTAGACCCAATAATAAAAGAGAAATTTAGACATATTTCCTCCCAGGATGTACCTAATGATGATCTCAGGTAAATGCAAAAAATATATATATATTCTTGCTCTGAGCCATCCCAAAATTAATGAATTTTTAATAAGATATTGGGGCCAAAACTACGACCAAAATTGGGACATGAAAAGCTACCTAAGTGTCAGTGCATTTTATCTTGAAAACATGGCTTGAAATGGTCTTATATACTGCTATAAATAAAGACACTGTGTTAAATTTGATGATCTTAGTGGTTTTTCGAATCCAGACATGCAGATTTTTCATGAATCTCAGTCTCATTTCAGGTTTCGTGTGTAACTATTGTGTCCACTGGCGTTATATGCGGAACCTGCCCTTTTTAAACACATAAATCCTGAGTGATTTTGCAACAGCAGCCATTTTTGTGAAACACTCTGCCCTGCATAATTAGTTCAATTCCCAAAATGTACCTGCGAGAGAATAAAAAGATATTCGAAAAATAGTAGCGTGTAATTTTCAGTTCCTTTTTACTGTGTTACATGCAGATTTTTGTATAAAAATAATATAAAAATGTATTTTATCTGAAAAATAGTTTCTCTTTTATCTCAGTAAATATTTACTTTTAAAATAGACCCAAAGTGCTTCCAAACATGCTTCATAACATTAGTCTACATCTCGTGTGAATTTTTAGTCCTGTTTTTCGGGACCAGTTTAGAAGCACCCATGTGTCATTTTTATATCCAAAGGTTAATATGATTCGACTGGCTCAGAAATGTATGCCATGAACATAACATAATGACATATCATGGACGGCATTGTGGTGTAGTGGTTCTGTCTCCTAGCTAGAGGGTTCTGGGTACAATTCCCAGTTCAACCAGGGCCTTTTTGTGGTTGCCTGTTCTTTCCATGCATGCTGCATGGGTTTCATTTCCTCGCTATTAAAAATAGGTATAACCTATCTAGGATAATTCTTCTGTCAGTGCCCTTGACCGCGGTACTGGTGGAGATCTGGAGTTGGTCCCAGGGCACTTTCAATCCTAATGTGCTTAATTAAATGCAAGGTACTGTGGGAATTTGAATGGGTAGAATGCAGAGACTGAATTCTCTGGGGGATAGTAATGCAAGTTAATTTCATAAAAACAACTTGTTGACTGGTTGATGCATAGTTTCATAGTCCGATCTTATTGTATATTGTGGATATTTTTGATATCTGACTTACTGCTACCTACTTCTATGTGTCCATGTTGGGTTTGTTAAGTGTGATTAACTGAAGTTTTGCTTGATAAAAAAAAGTGTTAAAAATCCTAACTGCAAAATCTGAATCAGACATCTTGAGACCTTTTTTGCTTAACAAAGTTAAAAATGAAACCCGTTCGCTACCTATAATATATTAATAATGACTGTGTTTCTTCAGTAATGCACTACTGTATGGCATATGGATTAAAAAAGGTGTACAGGACAATAGTGAGATTAGGAATGTTGTTTGGTTTAGAGATGGCTACACTGACCAACAAGACAGGAAGCAGAACTGAAGATGTTGAGATTTTCTTTGGGAGTGCCAATGATGGACAGGATTAGGAACAAGCACATCAGATGGACAGCTCAGGTTGGACATTTCAGGAACAAAGCAAGAGAGGCCAGATTGAGATGGTTTGGACATGTGCAGAGGAGAGATAGTGAATACATTGGTAAAAGGATTGAAGATGGAGATACCAGGAAGACTACAGAGGAGATTTATGGATGTTTTGAAGGAGGACATGCAGGAAATTGGTGGGAAAGAAGAAGATGCAGGACACAGAGTCAGATGGAAGCAGATGTTTTGCTGTGGTGACACCTAAAGGGAACAGTCAAAAGTAGTGGTAGTTTTGTCTTCAATTCTTAATGCCGGGAAATGATAAGCACTAAATAATTCATAAACATTGAATCCACTAAATCCATAACGCTGAGAAAAAAAAACAAAACTAAACGGTGTATCACTTGGTTCTACATCCATGCTTGTGACTCACTAACAAAGACAGTTCAATAAAAAGACGGTCCACTCAGATGTCATTTCCTGTTTCAGTCCCAGTGGCAGATTATGTCCTAGTCCTTCCAATTAGAAGAAGTGAATGTGATTGCAGATGCCGACTGATTCTTTTGTCGTATTGTCACCTAAGAAAATGTTGAACTGAGTTTTCACAAGTCATATATGTTTATGTTTATGTTTATGTTTATGCATTTGGCAGACGCTTTTTTCCAAAGTGACTTACAGGGGAAAACCAATTAAATCACTCAATCAATCAAATTTTATTTATATAATGCCAGATCACAAAAAAAGTTATCTCATGACACTTTTTATATAGAGTTGGTCAAAACCAGACTCTAAACCAATTTACAGAAACCCAACAGAATCCCATATATCTTCTGAGCAATCTGACATTAACATGGCATCATTCGGATACACTTTATTTAAGACCTTAAACACACACACAGGAGGTAAAAACATGCCTGAAAATAAGGTGAAAGATGATTATGACAAGTATTGTTAGTTACAAGTGTTATTATCCTTATTAATCTACTTTTATCCAGCCACACAGTGTTTTCATCCCTTCTGTTTGCACTTGGGAGTGGAAGTGTACCATTTCACACCACTCAAACACTTTCTTTGTAAACAGAATCTTTGCCGCTCAGTGAAGGAAAGTGACTCCATTGAATTGATGCTAAAATGTTGTCAAGTTTTTCTGTTCTCAGTACTGCCACAAATGGTCACATGTTGTACTGCGACAGTTGATATTAATCCATCAACACTGCAAAATACTGAGGCTTACTGTCATCACTGTTTGGTACGGTAAAGTATACTGTATCATTAGTAAGGACTAATAAAAAAAAATTACTGGAAATAAAATGATGAATTCATAGCTGCAGAATAAATTGGAGTATTTCCACACATAAATGTCTGACGCTGATTTCAGATCTGCATAAATGAGGCTCTAGACGATCCCTATGTTTCATGCAGCTGTCAGAACGCCGTAGCTGAGGTAGGGGGATGAGAGGGGGGCAAGCGACTACATTAATACTAGCCTGTTAGTTCACACATACTTCCCCAATTAATGCAATCAAATCAGTTTCAAGGTGCTCTGAAAAAATAACGTTCAAGGGAGACATGTTGATAATTCTCTGGTGATGATGCTCATCCCATCAACTAGATCCTCTCTGCTCATTTCCCCTCCACCCCCTGGGGACTCAGCGTAGGGAAGCGACTCCATCATATCCCAGCTAAGTACTTAAATGATTGAACGTTCTCTGCTATATATAATAGTTTATATCAGAGGAGATAAGACAGGCTCGTGAGCATGTGGTGAAACGTTTTGTCCCACAGGTTTTCTTATATTGTAGAAAATTATATTCAGGGCTTTCACGGTAATGACAGTTTTGTTGGTGATTAATTGTGCCACAAATAATTGCAATGAACATTTTTTCTTTTGATTTTATGCCACTAGTATAGCATAAGCCTCTATATTTATTTATACATGTACAGTACATTCATTGTAGAGTAATTGTGATTTATTGCGATTGAATTGCATTTCAGGCCTTGTAACCCAAAGTTGCACATTGCATTTTTGACGTAACTTAGTCTTATGATGAGTAATTCTAAGATATACACTGCCCAGCCAAAAAAAGGTCAAAAGTAAGACTTCTTTAACCCTAACAGATGCAGTGAGTAGCTTCTCATTTGTTAAACAACCATGAGTTTGTAGAGGGCATAAAGACTGGACAATGCCAGAATTCATCTTGCTCATCTGGGTTCTGAAAGAGTGATTCAGGCAGCACCAGATAATTATCACACATGGATTGGTCCCCATAGAGTCCAGAGCCGAACTAGCGCTCCAACTCTCTCATCATCAATGCAAGAGCTTGGAAAAAAAATTAATGCAACTCTGGGTGGAAAGAAATGTAGTGACAAATTTATTGTGACACTGTATAAGCGTTGTGTGGTATAAACAATGCCACAGTAAACGGATCCTGCAGTCAAAGCTGAATGGGGATCCAGTAGAATATTGTATGTGGGGCTTTTTTTTTGCCCAGGAAGTGTACAAAGAAACTACTGGTTGGCTGGTATCAATGGAGTTTTTTGCCTCATAATGAAGGGAGGATATTATTGAAAGAGCCCTAGTCAAATCTCAAACAGTGACAATAGCGAATCTTATGAGTTTCATCAAGTGTTGCCATGGAGATGATTATAATTATACAAAAATAATTGAGGTTAGCTCAAATAATTGTGATAATGTGACTTTTTAATTATTGCCATAGACCTAGCTGCAGCTGATAATTACTTTAATTATCAATTGATGATGACAAGTGTTTACTCAATTTACTTTATAAAAACATAAATCTCCTCTAACTGACAGTGATAGTTGATTAAAACAATAAAACATAAAGGTTTAAGAAGCAAATATTTTTAATTTTTCCTGAAAATCACATTTTTGGTTGAAAAGTCACCAAAAATAGCAGATAATAGGCCATATATGAAGGACTGCATTTAAAGACTAAATGCTGTTTATTTGTTCAGTTTTGTTGTTATTTCCGCTTTATATTTATCTGCCCATTTTCTATTCTTTAAAATTAATTTGCACAGATGTTCAGATGTTTGGCCTCTTTATGATGCATTTAAATTGGCACGCATGTCTCTGCTGATGTAGCTCTACCTGTATCCCAATGAGAAAAAAGAAAAAAAGAGGCTTTATCCCTCATGGCATAGCAAAGCTCCACGCTGTCTGGAAATCTCCATAACGATAGAAGTCCTGTGCATGCACTGCCACATTCACTCACTTGATCTGTGCACGTGAATTTAATTTTGGAAGCTAAGTGCATAAACACGACAGGATTTAAGCGTAGTGTGATTACACATTTTTGATAATCTGGTGTCTGCCTTTTTGCTATTTATAGCTCTATGACTGTTACTCATGTCTGAAATTTCCTTATAATTTTCTTTAATCAATAAAAAAATCCTCTTTAGTAGGTAGTGTTTAAGTTTCAGCTCATATGCACTGTCATAATCCATTTTTTTGTGTTGATATCCGTTATATGTTGTAATTGCTCTCTGTTATATAGCTGCTAATCTGGAACTGACACACCCACTCCCCACTTCCCCCACGCACAGACTGTTTATCTAAAACCCCATTATGTTTCTTTTCTAGAGATTACACTGTTAAATGAATGCACTGTAGGATCAGCATTTGTCTGTCCTGTCTGAATTACATACACAGAGGTTTCATCTTTTCTCACATAAATTATAGTGATCAATATATGAATATTTTCATCTGGTGTGGTGAGTTTGTAACATTTTGAGTACAAATCAGATATTGTAAACTGCTCTTTGTTTGCTGTGGTTGAAACATGAGCAGTTTATTAAAAATAAAATCTCTGGTGGTTGTGCATAAAGGATTTGTGATACGTAAGAATGACTCATGCACAAACTACTGTGTCACAGACGAAAACTTATATTTTATTACCCACAAAGGGCTATGTCTGCATAATAATGTTCAAGTTATAATTCTCCAGAGGCCAGACTGTATAAACATGTTATTTGTCTGTGCATGTTAATATCTTAAATAGTCATTGCTAAGAAATTAATTTCAATGTAATGCACAGACCATGATACTGTAAAACAACACACTTTTAACTTATTAAACCTGCATTATAACTTCAATATTATTTAACTGTATAAGTCAATTTAGGGTTTTTTATTATTTTTAGACAAGATAGGATTTGTGCACACTTATACATAGTAGAAGACAGTGAATTGTATTATTATTATTATTATTATTATTATTATTATTATTATTATTATTATTATGGATGAAAAATCTTAAGGTTTCATTTAAGCATGTACTTCACCTTCAATCGAACCTTCACGTTTTCGATCATATGTATCTCAAGTTTGCAGAAATGAAATGGTCACATTTAATTCTGCACAGGGAGTTGACCTTGTAGTGGGGAGCTCACTTGTGTTGTTTTTTGTCCATTAAGTAAATTGGGTAGGGTCAAGAGTGGTTCTTTTTTCACATGAGAATACAGTCATGCAATGAGATAAAACAGCTGAGCCAAGTATTTACTCAGCCATAGAGGGTTTTATTACCTTATGTGAACTCTGCATATCTGTTAAACTGGATGTTGAGAGGCTTATAGAGCCTAGGGAATGTTGCATTGCTCGCTATGTAAATCAGTATACACTGGTTTACTGCTACAATGCACAAACAGTAAGAGGCAAGATGCGATTCTATGCAGATGATGCTTCTTTTTATGTTTCTGACAATGTAGCTCTTTAAGACAATACACAAACTTCATCACTCTTTTATTAATATAAATATAGCCCTAAAATACTGTAAATACTTTTATTCACCATGGAAGTTCCCCTCATTTGTTCTCATTGGTGTTTATATCCCTCCCCATGCCTTTAAACTATTTTTACAGTTTTGTGAAAAAAAAAACAAAAAAAAAAAAACGTTTAAACTTTTAATCAGAATTTTTATGTGTATTTATTCTATGGTATATGACAGATAAGAGTAAATAAGAGTAAAATTCCTTGTTTGTGTGGACAAACTTGGCCAACAAAGCTGATTATGATTCTAAACTGAACAATCCTACAAAAAGCTGCTCCATGTCCATCAGTCCAGCTTTGAATCTGTATCAGCTTATTGGTTCATCTACCACCTACATAATAACAGAAATGGATGTCTATCAAAGGTTCAAACTATATATTTATTGCTCCTGTGCACTTAAAGCCCAGGAGCATAAAACCTTATTAAGATGAATGATTGATATTCCAGGAGCATGGATGTGGAGGGGAGGAGGGGTGGGACACATTTAACCCAGAGTTGCTTTGAAAGAAGCTTTGATTCAAAGCTGTGAGGTGTTGTTAATTATCCGTCTGTCTCTGAAGGCTATAGATGAGACCAACACTTCTTATCAACCCCCATATAAAATACATGCTTGCGTTTGTGTGTGAGGGTGTGCAGATAATTATTGGTACAAGAAAGTCCAAATGCTTTTATCAACAGTTCAAAGGTATTGAATCAATAAGAAACGCTCTTTAAACATCACATGTTTGAGTGAAGTGCTGTGAAAAAAATCCAAATGTTGGCAGGTTAATAAAAACTGTAGCAATTGAGTGACTTGAAATGCACTAGCCTTAAATCATTTGTTCTTATTTATATCAGTATTTGCATCATTAAATATACAATTAGAAATTCTCTACCGGGATGGCCTAGGTAGTCTGGACTAAATATTAATGAGTCTGTCTGTCCATTTTTATTTCATTAACATGTTAGATATCTGTCAGAGTATTCCAATCTTTCTTTTATGTACTACATATCTCTTATAGCATTAGGAAGGGAAGTGGGTGTGTACAGAAGTTGCGTTATTTATTTTTCCAACTGCATTTTGGTTTGGTTTATTTTGCATCAAGGACAAATATTGCAAAAAAGTCACTATTTTGTCTCTTTAAGTCAATTCAATTTAGGTTTTAAAGCATGTAATGACAGTATTTTGTTAGACAAGGGTTCATTCATTACAGATTATGGATTTCACGTTGGCGTTTATTTTCAACCGTCCAAATAAACAGCTCATTCCCTTTTTTATGTGAAGGGCAATTATTTTAAGAATTCATTTAAAATAGTACTTATGAACATAAATATACATTTTTCACAGGCAACTTTATTTGTTTGGTTCCTGAATCTTTAAACCTTGATTTACAATATGCCTGAGTTTAACACTTTTAACATTATTAAACTTTTCATGGCTAGCTTGAGGCATTGACACTTTGGTTTGTGTTAGAGAAAGATAACAGGGTTTTATTTAATACAGAAGAAGTCTGCAGAGATGTGGTTAAAATGACTCACAATGTTTATATTGATACAAAAGAGATCTTTACCTAAGACTTCAGCACAAAATTGTATTTTGTTGTAGTAAAATGGAATTATGCAGCAACGTGTAATGGTGGCTTATGTCCAAAAGTGGAATTAATATACATATTTTGAACTTAATTTAAAACTATACAGTGATGTATTTTTTGTCACACTTTGTTAGCATGTAGTTTACTATTCTCTTATCCACTATGAGGATACGCTGTGATGATTTCAGCTCCCAGACCTCAAATCATTAATTTTACCAGATAAAACTGCAACTCTGAGCAACAGCTATCCCGAGGGAGTCTTTGGAAGGAGCCAGTTACCAGATGGTTTGATAAGTTGTTGCCCCTCTACCCAAGTCGGAAAACAAATTTGCGTGTCAGGAGTTTCCTTAGGCTTCGCTCTGTCCAGGCGTAGCCTGCAATCTTTCCAGTCCTGTTGCATGCTTGCAGGTCCACCTCTGTGAAACTGCAGGCAAGATGGACCAGTGGTTGTGAAATTAATAACAAAAGTGTTTTCGGATTTGCAGTTCAGCTTAATGGAATATAGTAATACGGGAGTGTAATATGTAGGAATGTAATTTCCGTCCGTTTAGTTGCTACTAGCTTGCAGAATTACTGATTTTATCTGCAATTAGCTTTGTATCTGCTTCACCTCATGTTGCCTGTGAATAGGCTGATGACAACACACCACGTGGTCAGAGGCTAGTTGCAGTAATGTAATGTAATGTAATCCCAGTGATGAGGGTCCAGGACCTGTGTGACAGTTTTGGCATTCTGCATGAGTGTGAGTGAGTGTATGTATGTGTGTGTGCTGAATCAGGGATGTGTAGAGATGGAGAGGTGATTACAGTCATGACACTGGGGGCTGGATTATGGAGGATTACATGCACGCACATTTGCACACACTGATACACACACACATACAGTTTTCCTCATGACACAAAAGTCTAAATGCAGGGCTAATACTGTTGTACAAAAGGGTTAGATAGAGAAAAAGGCCAAAGGAGGGAAATAAGGGATGGATACGTACTGACGGATTAGGGCGCATTATGTCAAAAACATCATAAAAGTAAAGCAGCTTGTATGTTTGACTGTTGCTCTCTTTCTTTACTTTCTCCCTTCTTCTCTCGCCCTCTTCCTGTTCCCTTTCCAGGCAGTAGGGTGCCAACATGGCCATTCCCAAGGGACATCCTCCTCCCTCTCCTTGGTCTCCTCTCTTCCTCCTCCTCCTCTTCCTCCTCCTCCTCATATCCTCCCCACTCCCACTGCAGGCCCGGCCCCTCCTCCTCCACCCGTCCATCAACGTGGCGGTGGTGTTCAGCGGCTCCAGCTACCAGAATGAGGTCAGAGGTCGTCTCAGCGGGGAGAACTTTGTCGACCTGCCCGTGGTGGTCAGCCCTGTGACAGTATTGGTCAATGACACAAACCCCCGCGACCTGCTGACACGCCTCTGTGATACCATGGCAACGGAAAAGCTGCACGGAGTTGTGTTTGAAGATGATGTTGGTTCAAATGCTGACACTCAGGTGAATGCCTAAGAAAATATTTTGGTTTTACATTTAAAACATCCTCTCCAGAGTCATGGCATTCAGTCACCTGTAAGTGTTTTCCAAAGCTGCACAAGGCAGCATTTTTGTGTAAGAACGCATCTGTCCTTTCAGTTTAAATCACTACATGGTGCTGGAACAGAGAAAAATGTTCCATTGCGACTAATTAAGATGCCAAGCATGCACTGCTTTGGCTAAAATTAAATTATGATGCTAGTTTGGGGAAGAACTGACAAACTGCAAAGCAAAATGTAAATACATTATAGACTTTTACAAATATGAAGGATGAAGATCATTGTGACATCATGTGTGTTTTGGCTTTACTATTTGCAATGCCTTGCACTATTTGATATTGGCAAAATTAAAAGTACCTTAGCTACATATAAAGCTGACTGTTTTTTTAGCATCACTGGGGAAAAAAAAAACAAAAAAAAAAACCTTAAATGCTTTTCATGCCATTAGGATTCCAGTGGTCTGAGAGGATCTAAGACAAGACATAGGGAATACAGGGGTTGGACAAAATAATGGAAACACCTTCACCTCAAGATGATAATGCCCCAATCCATACAGCTAGAATTGTTAAAGAATGGCATGAGGAACATTCTAATGAAGTTGAGCATCTCGTATGGCCGGCACAGTCCCCAGACCTCAACATTATTGAGCATTTATGGTCAGTTTTAGAGATTCAAGTAAGACGCCGATTTCCACCGCCATCGTCTCTAAAAGAGTTGGAGGGTATTCTACCTGAAGAATGGCTTAAAATTCCTTTGGAAATAATTCACAAGTTGTATGAATCAATACCTCGGAGAATTGAGGCTGTAATTGCTGCAAAAGCGGACCTACACCATATTAAATTCTATTTTGTTGATTTTTTAAGGTGTTTCCATTATTTTGTCCAACCCCTGTATTTGCACAGACAAAGCACATAAAACACATTGGATTTCTGCATCCACTCATTACCTCTGTTTTGGGGAAAAATCTATCCTCTACAGGTGTTTTCTGGCTGGAAGGGGTTTAAATATGTGATTGACAGGTGCAATTAATAATCACTGATGAGATTCAGTAAGAAAACCACCAGGATTCTATTGCTCTAAAACTGCTCCATGACTTGTATGGCATGGAAGTAAGAAAAAGTAAAAAACATGAAAAACTGTCAGATCTCAGATCATCTATATTTATATTTAGTCTTTTGATTCAGAGCGAGATGAGAGAACTGCCAAAGGAAATCAAAAATCAGATTGCCTTTATTGATCCCCTGGGGGAAACTGACTTTTTTCATCAGCTCCAGAAAGAAAATTGTAAGAAAGGTGTGTAATTTCAAATTCTGATGTTTTTTTCTGACATTTTTTGACCCTGATTTCAAGTCTTGCAGCTTTGAGAAAAGATATAATATTCAGCTCATTCAACTAAAATGAAATAAAAAAAAAGATACAATAAAATCTATTTAATTTTTGACCTTTTATGTTTTGACCAGTGACCCAGTTTCCCATTTACAGTTAAATGTCAGGATTTAATCTAAATTTCTGGGACTGGACTGAAACACATTGACTTATATTAGTTTTGGATCACACTCGTCTTTGTTAGCGCTGAATGCAGGAAGTTGTAACGGTGCCTTTGCAAAATACTAGGAAAGAAACTATTATGGGTCATCCTCCAGTGGTTACTCAAAGTCTTGCTGTCACGAATGGGGGTATTGCACATAGAGACCTAATTAGCTCTTTGTACAAAGCTGTGAACATGTTCATTTCTGTTGCATTGTGTGGCATTTTATCATTGGGGTCGCAATAGTTTATTTATTTATTTTTGAGTCATTCGAGGGACTGCAGCAGTTCAGACTTCAGCACTGGCTTCATTTCTCTGATTACTCCTTGCTTGTTTATTGCGGTGGGAATAGTTTCTAACTTTCTAAATTCAAAATGTAATCTCTGCGTTTGTTCCTCAGGTGGCAGAGGTGGCACAAATCCTGGACTTCCTCTCCACTCAGACAGCTCTGCCTATTGTGGGTATCAGTGGCGGCTCTGCAGTTGTCATACCGTACAAGGTACTGTCAAAAATAATAAACTATCATCGTACTATTTGACAATCTCTGCCCAGAAGCATGATCCTTGGCTGAAGAGTGGCCTCTTTTTTCACTATCCCACAGACATGGCAAAAAAATACAGTATATGGTGTTGCAGTAAAATAACTCACACATAATGAGTCTTTAAGAAAGCAAGGACAGACTGTTGTAAGAATGATGAGCAGCAACCTGTAATGTAAAGTCTGTCAGCAGCGGCAGCCCTTCACAGCCTCCTGTCTTAGTCGCAACTCTTCCACACCAGCGTCATTCAGCTTAACAACTTAAGTAGGTCAGAGCGGTGAAACCTACTTTGGCAAGCAACTCACTGCATGCAAATATTTGGATATGAGCAATACAGATGGGTGAATTATCAGTGATGACTGCAGTCATCGACCCTCATCAGCTCCTCTAATCCCTGGCTGGGAAAGTCTGAGTTTTGGGAAAGGAAACTTTGCGAGGGGAGATAAGTGCTACAGGCAATCTGTGCCTCAATCAATCATCCTTGCACTCTTGAAGAGCAGCAGATTTTTCCTGTTATGATTTAGCCTGTATCTCCTTGATAAATGGAGATGGCAGTTAGCTGTATAGTTATATTGTAAAGAAGAGATTGATGATATGATACAGGCTCTTAATCTACACTTTTCTCTAGTTTCAAGTCACAAAATGGCTCCATCTATCCCGTCTTCCTCCCATGCTCAATCCTTTCTGCTCCTCCTTTAAACCATTATCAACACCTTGTATTTATAGAAGCAACACTCACACATAGAAACACACATGTAAATGAACACCCTCACAAGTGAGCACACACTCGGGTGCATTCCCACACCTATCCAGCACAAGAAGCATCCGAACAGAGCTGAAATGTGTAGTTACATTGACTTGCAAGTGGTGAATTTCATCCTCTGGCAACTTTTTATAAACTGTAGCATGTATTTATCAGCTGCCTGTTAATCAAAAGATATCTGCACATGTCACGTCATAGATGGGTATGAAACAGAAGGAGTTGTAGCTGCAGGAGGGTGATTGATTTGCTGTATTTTGATGGCAGAGCGGGAAGAGAGAGAGCAGAAAGATGTTTCGATGAAGTCTGGCTGACAGCTGCCTGAAGGCAGTGTTTTACTGTCTCACTGATAAGTCTCCCTTCCCCTTTCTTTCATAAGTGCAATAGTCATTCTTATTTTCTGCCTTTCCTTTTCCCCTGATTGTCTGTCCTTTTCCATCTCCTTTTGATTTTTCGGTCTTTTCACTCTCTGTTAGTTCTCACCTTTTCTCCTTTTACCCCATCTCTCTTTTTCACTCCATTTTTACCGTCATTCCCATGATCATATTCACACATTGACACATTTGAGTCCTGTTTTTTTTTTTTTTTTTCCCGTCTGTCCAGGCTGGATCTGTTAAAGTTGTGGAAAGTGGCGTGAGGCCTGTGCTCTCTCCGAACCCCAGGACCCCATTAAACTGCTAATTAGACGCTTCAGGAGGTTGAAACCCCCCCACTGCTTTTATCACTCATCCCAAACTGTAACCAATCACTTGTACTTTTTGCTATTTTTCTATTTTGCTGTTGTATCTACAGGCAAACTAACTCTTCTCCGATTCATCTCTGCTGAGGCATTCATATTCGTCTAATGTGCAAAGCCTCTCCGAGTCTCCAAAATATTTGGGCAAAGTTTATTAGTTATCAACAGTGTCTGGTTTCCTTTTGCGAATCGAATCAGGGCTGGCGCCATCGGGGTTATTTAACCTCTCTGCTTGACGGTAGCAAAAGACAAATGCACAGATGGGACATTATCTATCGTACCAAGCGACCGTTTGTCTGACGAACCCGAAGCGTTGAGTGACAGTTCTCTATATAGCACAAAAAGTAACACACTTTCCTCTGAGGTCTGCCTGTCGAAGGCCTCATTCAGCCCCCACCCCCGTCTCTTCCTTTTTCTTGTGCACTCTTTGTAGTCAGTGAGTGGAAAAAAAAGGTTGTCAGAGGTGTCTGACACAATAGGACAGGTGGATTGGACGAAGAGAGACATATTTGTAAGAGCATGATTCTCTTAGGGGATAAAAGCGCTCAATAGTGCTTGATTATCAATAGCCTGATGATGATGAATATCTTTGATGGCGGGTTTAAAAAGAAGCAGCAGCCGCCCGGGCCACCTATTTATGGTTCCTGTCTCAGTGATCTCTGCAGTGCAAACAACAAGAAAAGAGGGAAAGGGACAAAGATGAAAAGATTGAAAGGAGGAGAGGAAGTGTGTCTTTTGTCAGACGATACATATATCAAGCAAAGGCGAAGAGGAGGAAATGAGAGAGCATCAGGAACGGCTGAGAAAAGGCATAAAGACTGTTCAATAGGACCCACGAGAAAAAGAGAGGGGGGGGGGGGATAAAGCAGCGTGTGTCTCTAAGGAGTTAAAATTGGAGGTTTTGTGTGTTTGTGGCTGGCTGATTGTGAGTCATTGCAGTGTGCAGGGTGATCATTAGAGGGTGCTGCATCCAGATGTCGAGTCATGGGACTAGTTTTGTTGGAGACGATGAGGAAAAGGAGAGGAGTTGAGGCAGGACTCTGCCCACAAGGCTGAAACAAACACAAACAGGAAGAGGCAGGCTGCTTGAAAATTTAATTACAACAAAACTTTGCATTTATTCAGCATGAAGCATTTTGTTGTCTGGTATATTAATATGGCAGCAATAGCGGAAAAAAAATCTAATGAACTGAAGGATTAACTGCTCTTTAAAGATGGTGTTGATTAGTTTGCAGCAAGTTAGTGGCAAAGTATGTGTAAAATATAAGACTATGTAAAGTATGTTTTCCTTAAAGCATTGTCTAGACTCTTACTATAACCTTGTCAATCATCATTTCTGAACCTCTGTCAGTGTGTGGTGGTGTATTTACCTCCAGAGACCCTATCTTCTGTCTATATTTTGTATTTTCTCCTTGTTTTGCTGTGTTCAGGATGTTTCTACTGGCTGTGAATTCATATTAAAAGCCAATAACAGCATCACACATTGTGCATGGGAGGAATAAGATAATAATGAATGGTTTTTCTCCTCTTATCATTTACTGTCGGTCTCAAAGACAGAACTCAGGGCAAAGCACGCACATACACACAGACCTTCCAGCCTATCATCTCTAACAGACAGCTGATCGCACACAGCAGAAATGAGGAAGGCTGTGTTTTTGACAGCATACTGACTCTACAACAGTCCTGTAGAATTTTGCAAAGATGTCTGTTTTGATTTGTGTTTTACAATATAACCTCCGACAGAATCAGTATATCATAATATGGTGTTTTTCTATTTTACAGCTTGTTTTCTTGCTATGCCGCTAGCTCTCCCCATTCATTTTATAGCTCGCTTGACCACCGCTCTCTCCTTATTGTGTTTATGATTACAAGAGTTAGACTAGTTAAACTAAATACTCAGGAAATGTCCTTCGGTGCTTCCTTTAGTATCTTTTTTAGCATAGGATACAATGGATCATCCTTTATCAAAAGAAAAGGAAATAATGTTATCCTAAAAGTCAGCAATGTCTGAAGTAATTTACTATGCAGACATTCATGAAACATCATCAACACCAAGTCACACTGATCATCAAGTTACCATAGTTTATTAAACTTGCTCCAATTTTATACAATAGGTTGCCATAATTTGCTAATATACTTAGACTGTGTATTTTGAACATTCCACAGTATATTAAACCTACAGGCAAAGTGTGTATTTAAAGGTTCAGTGTGTAATATTTGCATTACATTTTAGCTGATATGCATTTTTACTATGGGGAAAAAATCTTAGATATTGAGGCTTTAACCTTACTGTTGTTGTAAAATGGTCAAACTCAACATTGCTACAGTTTAGATGCACTATTTCATTTTTAGCATTGTATGGCTAGCCTTTAGGAAACCCTTAAACTCAATCTTCTCTTCAGTGGGAAAATAAAAACAGTACAAATCCAGCTAGGAGCAGCTAAGCATACTTGTGGGTAAAAAGTGGGCCAGATTACATTGAATCATAAGAGTCATGATATGTGCAGGGCAGTATAGGCCTAACAAGTTGTCTATGTTGCATAAATTTAACATTTAGTTTCATGCAATCAGAGTGAGAGCAGCATTTTTAGTTTGCAACCATTTTTGTAGCTGCATTTTGTATTAATTTATAAAAATACTTTTGCCCAGGTTTGCCAAAATGTATAGCCTTCATAAACGGCACAATAAGAACAAATAGGATAGAGTAGGTATTATGTGTTTTCTGTGGTTCATCCCCTCTTTGTGTAATTATGTAACAGAATCTAAGTGCAGTAGATTGTCTTTATCCTTCACATCCATCTTTGACCTCATGGCTTTTTTTCCATCAAGGTCATCTGTCAGAGTCTATAGGGAAACAAATAGGACATCATTTATTTTTTATTTTTTATTTTTTTTTACATCTTGACCCAGTAAAATATGTGTTCAATAATGAGGGCTGTTTGTCATAGCTGTTTCTGTCTTGTGATACATTTTTGGAAACAACAGGTTACAATAATTTGGCTGCAGATGACAGCTCATACCTCATTGTTTTTGTGAATATTTGAACATTCATAAGCCACTTTTATGGCGGTAAATGGGTTTTGTAGATTACAGTTACAAACATCAAATAATAAGTGATTGTAGATGATGATTTAGACTGGAATAAACAAGCCAGACAGCTTTATGTGTTTGCCAGTAAACAGGAACAATGGAGCCTTTTAAGTGTGTACATGATGAATCTTTGAGGCAAAGAAACTGTTGAGCTTGAGTATTGTAGCGTAAAACATCATTTATTACAATTTGAGGCTGTCAGTGGAAGATTATATTTTAGGAGTCACAGTCCTAGTCTTGGGTCTTATCTAAGGTCACATTCTGGTTGTGATGTTAGACTGAAATGAAGCAACAAGCTTGACGTTTCTCATTGGATAACAGTGTGGTTTCTTTTTTTGGTGTGTGACTGTGGCCAGATTGACCCGCTTTCTCCGTTTGTCCTTCTGTTTCTTCCCTACACCCTCCTCACTTCTGTCTCTCTTGGCCTCATGGTCCAGAAAACAGAAACTCACTGATTCCATAAACAGGTCACCAGGAGTCCAGAGACGCCAAGTGATATTCCCACAAGAAGCTGCTTTTATCACTGGGAATGAAATTACCCTACAGTCCAGACTCCCTCAAAGCATGGCCTAATAATTCAAGAAAAGCAGCCAGTCTGATAACTTATGCTGTGGCATTCAGATTAGTGTCAGAATGAAAGTAAATTGGTTGTGGGAGCATTTGATAAACTAAACAGGAAAGACAGGAGGCTTTCCTTTACATTACAATAGAAGTTCTGCCAACATAATGAGGATATACAACATTGCATCATCATCTTTGCCATCATAGACTGGAGGATGTTTCATACCATTGACTTCCACATGGCGTGGTCTCACAAGGAGGATTTAAGACCCTGTATCTTTGGAGAATAATTGTGGATTTTTTTTTATTTATTTTTTTTTTTATATATATATATCTCAAAAGGGAAGGTTTGAGCTTCACAAGAGAAGTGATGTTATAACCTCTCCCTCTGCATAAAAGTAGTGTCTACAGCATAATATGTTTCGACTGGAGCTTCACAGATATTGTTGGGAAATTATCATTTATTCTGCAGCATCAGCCTGGATAGAGGTTAAGTGGCCAATAAAACAAACCACATTAATGTTTACAAGCAGTAAAAATGATTCTTTCTATTTAGATGACATTAGTTTAGATTAAATAACATATTGATCCCAAGGGAAATTAAAGCTTTCAGTGGCATTTGTCATTTCCTTTTTCATTTTTTGCAGCTTGGACTATTCAAATAACATAAAAGATGCAAATCATAGGCATTCTAGCTGTACTTTTTGTTCAGAATGTTCTCTACCTAAGATTGAAGCCAGCTAAAAATGTTAAATAGACTCATTTTTTTTTACTTTGAGGAAATATAGAACTTTGGATCAGTGATAATTGACCAATGTTCTCACTTTTCTATTTTGTACTTTGCATGTCTCCTCACTCCTTTATCCTCTTTTCTGTGAACAAGCATGATTTGGGGTACCTCGAAGGGTACCACAATTCCTAAAATGCATCTCGGAAATCAGAGACTGGAGGGTACATGAGTCCATACTTTGCAGAAGTCTATTCAGAGAATACCATTTGTGACATACAATGCATCCTGATTATAGAGCAGAGCCATAAAAATGACAGTCATCCTTACTGAGAATGTGCATCAGATGATGATTATTAAGATGATGTTGGAGAAGAACATGTGTTATCACGCCTACATTCTGAACTGATTCTTGATCTATGTCAGTGAATTATTTAAAACACTTGTAAAGCACCACTTTGGCCAGGTGCATAAGTAGAGTTTATGTGTTGCTGTGCTTCTTGTGTGGGTAAAGGTAAAACATTAATTAACTGTATTATTCCAGTAGGGAAATCCAGTCTCTGCAATTTACTCATCATAATATACATACAATACTTTGCATTAGCATTAGTATTATCATATTAGATGTAGTGAGCTGCCACTGAAGGTATTTGCAGACCAACCCCAGATGTACATCGGTGCCTTGGTCAAGGGTACCGACAGGGGAATTGAACTACATATACATGTTTCTAATGACATTAAGGTGTTTTACATATCACCTTAATATGTTTCACTCAAGTGACATTGAGAATCCAGCTCTCACCAATAAGGACCTATTTTTTGTAGTGCAAATAGATTTTTATTTTGTTTAAAAGCAAAAGCAAAAAAAAAAAAACAAAGAAAAAATGTATGTGAATACTTCAGTGTAAAAAGTCATATATTACAATGGATTTCAAATCATAGAATGAAAGTAACCGTATAACAATAGTGGCCATATACATGTATTAGAGTAACAAGAACTGTACATTCAGTGATGCATACGTCATCCTTATATCAGCAGCATCTCAATTATAATCTATCCAGAGTTTTGAATGACTTAATTAGACTTGTAATATCTGAGTAAATTGACTTTAAACCTCACAGGGGTTGACAGACATTTCTTCATATAGAGTCAAAGTACTGCATTTAAAGTTTTTCTATCAGATTGGATGGAAGTGAACATATTTGGAAATTTCTAGACATTTTCAGAGACTGTAAAATAGTGATTTAAATATGTTTAAATTAAATGTGTCACAACATACTACTGTAAATGTTGGATTGTGCTACAAAGATGCCCTAGTCATATTAACCAGACATAAGGAAATGTGATTGTTTAGTCCAGAGCACAAAAATGAAATATCAGAAGTACCATTCCCGCTAACAGCTGCATCTCATAACAGTTTGTTTCACATCACATATCTGACTTTTCTTTTGCACATTGTTCAGTCCCAGTTTGAGTCCATATGTCAGTGAGCGTCTGTATGAAGTGTGACCTGCTTCCTGTTTGACTGGCACCAGTCTTTCCACTGTGGGAAGTTCTTCCCGTGGGAGGAGAGGAGTGTGTGAGCAACCACCATGTCCACCGTCTCGCTGTCACATTAGCATACGCTGCTGCAGCAGGACTGCTAATTACGTCGGTGTGTGACAGCCACACTGCCAAGGTGGTGAGAACAAGTCGGCTGGGAAGTTGAGGACGACGGGGGGAGTGGGTGAACTTTGTTCATGTGTGTGGTTTGAATGTGTGTGTTTTTTGGAGGAGGAGAATATAAATTTGTTGGAACTCTTGTTTGATTTTACTGTGATGAAAAAAAGATGTGTGTTACTTTGCTTTTTCCCCAATTTGTGTCTTTGTTAATTGTAGAGTGATGAAACACTTATTTGCTCATAGGAGGAGGGGGGGTGTAACACATTTTCTGTATGTTTAATAGCTCAGACAAGTAATTGGTTTTTAATGATCTTTTTTCACATGATGTATCTTACCACTCCTCCGTCATATCAGCTGAAGTGGGACACTACAGGACTGCCAATCCAGAGCTATTTTTTATTTATGCTGTGACAGCTTGACATGGTTATGTACTGCTATTTTTAAAGCCATTCTCATAGCCCAGTCAGTGGTTTGGTGGAAGTTCAGCCTCCGGAGGTAGAACTTAAACAAGCTGAGATAGATAAAACTAGTAAAACTTGAGTGGAGGAGAGTCTAGCTGTGATATTCCTGTGGTATTCCTCCAGCTCACAGCTCCCTGGGGCTTAACAGAGCCTCTGAACTGTAGGAAAAGGAAGAGCAACAGGAAGGAGAGATGACAGTTAGTCACCTCTGAGACAAGAACAGACTGTGAAGTGATATGAGACCTAGTCCCAAATGGCACTTGACAGTTTAACACTCTTACTCACACTCTCTTCCCGCTTTAGTCCCTCATGCGTGACTTCTCCATTTGCATACATGTATGTCGCTGTATTCCAGAAATTTTTGGCCTTGAATTTGCTGGCTGACTCCCGTCCTTCTGGACCTCTGCAAAAATGCATTACTTCGATCATCACCCTGTTGCACCAGCTCCCTTTCCTGTTATCAAAGTCAGAGGATTTCTGCCTATATTAAACTTCAGCATGGTCTTGCACCTGCTTACATCACAGATCTAATTTTGCCCTTTAACACAGCTCGGCCCTTACATCTTCCATCCAGCTTTGTTAGCTACTCTAGAGTCCTCTCAAAAAGGTTAAACAAGGTCATGTCTTTTGCAGAATGACTCATGATGGTGCAGCAGTTTGTAGTTAAATCCAAAAGTTTAATTCTTAGTCAGTGTCTTTTGATTTTGGTTTTTTGCAGGTCAAATATGGGCTGGAAATAGAGATGAAAAGTGTAAGACATAAGAAAATGTGTCCACTCTAAAGGCAAAATCAGTATGTTTTTATTAGGAATTTTTTGCTGGGGACAGCTAATCAGAGCCAAAACTTGTGCCAATCTCATAGTAAAGTACAACCATTAGCTAGCATTAAGTTACATAAACAGTTTTAAACCTTATCAGGTATTCCTGTGGTTTTTCCTGACTTTTTACTTTCCATTTTATTCTGTTTCTGTGCATCACAGAGGGCCAAATCATGGTGCAGACAATAACTGACAATGCAGCACACCAGGGATCATGTCTAGGAGCTTGTACTAGCAGAGTTTATGGACATTAGCACTAAATATTATGCATGCAGAGTCATTCTAACTTTGTCCCATTATGTGCACAGTTCAGCTGTAACACCATGAGTCCAGCAGGTTGCTCAATTGATGACAACACCAGTGTTAGCACAAAGAGTCAAAACTGTCAAGAGTGAATCTCTTTTAGCAACAGTTACATAATTGTCTGTTTCTGAGTTATGGAGCAGATTGGCTTTTGGGATCCAGCATTACATGAATTTCTTATTCAAGTTAAAACCTTTGTAACTTCCAAAGGTGTGTAGTCTTTCCATCTCTTATTTTCTGAGGAATTTCAAATCAAACTGATATAAATCTTGGTAGGTAGGATGTTACAGTTGAGATACTGCTGATGCAAGGATAGCAGATGCATCATTGAACTTTCAGGTCTTGCTCGTCTAATGCATATGTTTGGCAGCTGTTGTTATGTTGTTCTGATCACACACACAACACAGACCATTAGCTTGTTTTTGGTTTGACCATGACCAACATGTGCTGTGGATAACACATTCGGGTAGATTAGATTCAATGTGCCTCTGCATCGATTCTCTAGAGTTTCCATGAAGTCTGGCAACTGTAGTGGAAATTCTGTTATGTGTTTTTTTGATGATGTTAGTCTGAAGCGTCAGTCCAAACTCTTCTATTAGTGGATTGTGATCTACTGAACCATAGGCCATAGTATCTGATTCAACTCATTTACAATTTATGGGCAAAAATATTCAGACACATCACATCTACAGCTTGTAGGACTTTCATTCCCATTGATTTAAAGTATTACTATGATAAAAATATTCATGTCAGTTTCTGTCAATTTTCACATTAACTGTCAAATTAATATTCTGGTTTAAATGATTGTCTATAGATGGAAGGTGACAAATGTTTTAGTAATCTAGAAGTAGAACATTTTGAAAAATCATAATGATAAAGAAAAATTAAATGTTGAGTAATATTAATAAAAAACAAACTTTTCAGGCACTTTTAAAGCTTAGATGACAGTGTAAGCAAAAAAAAAAAAAAAATAGAAAAGTCTCAAAGAAAACCGTCCTAACAGAAACATTTATTGCAATACTGATTATGACAGAGTCTGTGTCATTACTGTTTTGTAGCAATGAAAAACCCAAATTCACTGTGTCTCAATACTTTTATCCATATTATATAAATTGAGCCCTTGCAAAGAAACCACTGGCATTATGTTGTTCCTTTCATTTATTATCTGTATATTTAAGCTGGGATAAACCTAGATGAAAAGCAAATCTTTTTAAAACATCAGTTTTACAAAAAAGCTCCTGTTTGATCCAAATTTCAATGCATCTGTTGCTTCATGTTGTAATATATTCTACCAAATGCAGCACTGTGAACCTAGATTCATGAATATCTTTCATTTATCAATAAATTTTGGCCTTGTCTGTTGATGTTGCTGGTTTGGATGCTGCTCATGTGATGATTAGTCAGGTGAATACGTGCATGAAAGGCTTGTAGTTGGTTTTCAAGGTGCATTCAACCTTCGGAATGAGCTTTATCTACCCGCTGTTGTTTTATATTGCTTTGTTCTCCAATTATTCCGTCTCCTCATATTGAAGGACATTACTTCAGTGACTTCTAATAACTTTCCATCGAATCTGTCAGTGCACAGTAGGTTTGCAAATATATGCTAACCCATACCCTACTCTGTACCACCCACTGTTGACAGAAATAGAGCAGCAGGACTGAGTGATTGCTGTTTGGAGAACTTTGTACCAGACTGAGACTGAATATAGACTAAAGGTGTACGGTAAAATAGCAGCATCTGTGATAATATATCTATATATGAGTATCTTTGACATCTACGGCTCTATCACATCAGGTTTTAATAAAGTTCTTATTATAGATATATTATTTTATAATTTCCTTCTTATGCGCTGTGCAAGTTATTTTTCAAGTCATTTTCAGATTTCTACATGATTTATCCCCATTATTATGTTGCCATATATAATTTACTTTTTCATTTGTGCCTTTGTGTCCATTTCCCACATTATTTTTTTATCAACTTATCTGGCTTTTATGACTTTTAAGGATTTTACAAACCAGTGATCATTGGACCATAAAGAGGATATATTTCCTTAACACATAATTTAGTTTTACTTTTAAATGCGCTAGAGCAGTAAAAGAGTCAAAGGTTCTGCACAAATGTGGAACAGCAGACAAATTAATTTTAAATGTTAGGATACTGCTGTGACAGAAAAGTTCAACACCGCACTTGGACGTTCTTTTGTTGATTTACTCAAGATTTTTTAAAGCCCCCTGTCTTCACAGGTGAAGAATATTTGATGAACCGAGGGCACAGGAAACCTATTGAGCAGTGAAAATTAACCATGAGCAGAGTAAGAAGAAAGAACTGCCCTTGAATAAGAAGTGGTTTCAGACAAAAAGCGCAGTTGTGTTGTTCACCTTCACTGGTTGAAAATGTACCTAGAAACCACACTTGAGCTACAGTACAGTTGTCTCATCAGAAAATGACCTTGGAAGAAATTAAAGTTGGTCAGTGGAATAAAAACTTCATTATTTAGCTTTTCCTGTATTAAGAAATTCCCATGGTCTTACTCCCAATGTGTGAACAGATCATAACGTCTTAAAAAATTAGCACCTTATTTGACTTGCATAGTTCCTTACACCCATGATATCAGCCTGCATACTGATTTATACATGGAAGACCCGGGTCAGTTCTGCAAAAATCCTCATGCTCACTCCCTGTTTTCAAATACTAATCCAAGCTCCAGTTCAAAAATCCATCAGGTGTATAAAGTGACAACTCAGTGAAAAAACAGTATCTGACCTCAAGGTGAGCTCTACAATGTTATTTATGGAAGAACTGACATATTACTAAAACATATAAGGTTTTTGTTTGGTTTTCAAAAGGATTAGGGGCTGTCTCGTTGATGGTTTAACATTTTTTGGACCAAGTTTTGTTTTGTTTTCTTTCCCACATTTTTTCAGCCTTTATCCAAGAAACCTTACAGGACAAAAGTGTATGCACATACATATTCTCTCAGATAATTGTATGTTATTTTCAATAATGTAAAATAAATATTATGAGATATGATGCTAAATCTTAGCCTTTCATACAGTATATCTCCATTTTGTATATACTTTGATTGCACACTTTATATTTTTATACTTTTTTAAAGATGTCTGTATCTTTTTGTATTGCTACTTAGATGTAAGTGCACTGTCGCTGGCAAATAGCTCCAGCAATTTTGTTGCACAACTGGTGTAATGACAATAAAGCCTATTCTATTCAATTGTTCTGTTCTATTCTCCACATTGATTTTTACTTTAGTTTGACGTTATTGGTGGCCAGTATGGTTTATGTGCTGCTGTAACAGAAAGGAAAACCCTGGAAGACACTTAGACAACTAATGTTCTTTGTAGTGACAGGGGTATACACCAGGAGGGGCTTCAGTCAACAAAGACAAGGCCATCACAGGAAGAACTTGTTGTCGTACCATCCATCATGTGTCCCAGAGGGATGAATGGATGACGATTTTGATGAAGGTGGTGTGTGAATGTGCTTTGTCAATCTATGGCATAATATGACAGCACCCCAAAATTCCAGACCTCACGTAAGCACAAGAGAGTGAGCAAATGCCAGTGTTCTTAAGCAACTTTCTGGTACAAAATGTACTTATATATTGAAAGCAAAAGTGCAAGTAAATGCTTTGAACAAGAGAAAAAAAAATCAGTAAAGTTCATGTATCTGATGAATGATTCCCATGGAATTTTCCGCAAAAATTCACTAACATCTGACAAAACACACTCCAGGGGAAATAAAAAGGTAGACATGACTGTAAAGATTCAGTGTGTAATATTTCTGCATGTGTGCGTGCAGAAATGTCACCTATTATTTGTTTTGGTGCCTGTGTTCTTGTAGTCAGTAGTTTGTAGATGTTAGCTAACTTATATTGCTAAGATAACAGTTACGTATCGCACCTTGTTGACGCTTTAGAGCAGAAAAACTGAAGAGAGCATAAGAGTGCAGAGGGTTTTACTGTGGATGATAGACAGCCATTATCTTAGAAATAGAGTTAGTAAATGTCAACAAATAACCAGTTCCCAGCAGAAATATCACATACATGAGCACACATTATTTTTTTGTATTTACCTATAAAACCTTTGTTTTGCACATGCATGTTAATATACAGGGTGTCCCATAAGTCTCCATACATAGGAAAAATAAACGTTTCTTGACATAAACCATTTTTATTTATATAATATGCTCTATATGACTGCCATTTTGTCGGGAACACATTTCAATGCATGTCCTCCACTGCTGAAGAACTATAAAGAAGAAATATAAAGAAATACATGTTAGAACCATATATGTATGGAATGTATTATGTCTCCTATGTATGGAGACTTATGGGACACCCTGTATTTCACTAATAATCTATTTTGAAGTTTAGACTAGTCATTCACTAAGGGTTTTTGCTTGCACTGCAGTCTCACATCACTGCACTTCCAAATTTCATCAGCTTTGTTTTGTTATAATGAAGTAACACAATTTAGGTTTGTGGAGGAAATGTATACGCCAAAAAATACCTAAGGACAGAGATTATAGCCCATCAAAGAGTTTCCTGAATCATTAAGTGATATTCCTTTTCTCCACAGTCCGAGGGATCCTCCTTCCTGCAGATGGGGGCCTCTCTCGAGCAGCAGATAGTCAGCATGTTCAAGGTTTGAAAATACAACACTATAGCCTATGCTTCAATAGTCATCGGACCTCATTTAAGCAGTATTTGGGGTAAATCTCTTTTAAATAGCTCAACACACCAAAAGGTGAGAGTTACAAACCTGTTACTGACAGTTTAATCTGGGTCCACGCTGGCAGATTAACATGATTTATGGACGTCCTGATAATCAGTGGGGGAATCCCAGATTGGAGATGTGTCCTTAGACTGATTTTTTTTTATTAATTTTTTTTTTCAAACGAACAAAGATTGATTCATGAGAGATTGTGCAATTCCCATGAGATTAGAGGGTCTAATGTCAGTGTTGCACAAGTCAAGAGGATAATCTTGGTGTCATTAAATGTGATATCCCACCTTCCCTCAGGGAAGTATTTCAATACAAATCCATCTGGAATCAAATTTAAATAGGATTTTTAAGCTTACTGTTGATTTTCTATGCCATACCCCCACTTAAAATATGTTAACAAGCGTGAAGCGTTATTTTCTAGATGCTTTTTGAGCCTCTCTTTTGATCATTTCCCCCACAGGTTTATATTTGCCAAAAATCCTTACTACTACACTGCATTAAATTAATTATCTAGACAGCTATTTGTCATTTGTGACGCATGAATCTTATGTCTTTTTCAGCTCATGGAGGAGTACGACTGGGGCGACTTTGCCATCGTCACCAGCATGCTGCCAGGATATGACACCTTCGTGGATATAGTTGAGTCCTACATAGATACATCCTACTTTCTGTGGAATCTACAGGATGTTCTCTCTCTGGAAATGTCTGTGGGGGCTAATGACGTGAGGGCTCGTCGGATGCTGCAGCAGGTGCGACAAGACAAGTTCCTCGTGACCTCACACTGCATGTCCAGAATATGTTCGGAGTTTGATCTGACAGATTTCTTTTTGTGTGCAGTTGGACTCTTCAGTTCTGCTGGCATACTGCTCCCATGAGGAAGCGCAGTACTTGTTTAGTCTAGCGGCTGAGGTGGGCCTGCTGGGACCGGGATACATCTGGATCCTCCCCAGCCTGGCTGTAGGCAACCCTGACAACACTCCACCTGTCAGCTTCCCTGTTGGCGTGATTGGAGTGATTACAGACCAGTGGAGGAAGAGCTTGAGGCAGAGGGTGAGGGAGGGTGTTGCCATCATTGCCAAAGGTGCTGAGAGCTTCAGGAAGCACCATGGGTTTATTCCTGAAGGACACGGTGATTGCAACAAACCACCTAAACATTCAGACAACAATACCCTGTTCAGGTGAGTTAAACTTTTCTCTTCTCTTTTTAAAACTTCACTAGATAAAGTATGTTTTGTGTTGTTTCATGTTGCAAAATTTAACCCATAAAGACCCAAACAACCAGTGGCAACCAAAACTATCTACTGATGTAAACTGTTTAATACCTACTGATCCTCTAATTCTATTAATACATGTAAATAACTGGTGGAAAATGCAGTTTGTCATCTTTTCATGGTCATCAGATATGACCCATTTGGATGTTCAGAGGCTCCATAGTGAACGTGAAAACACCGTCATCTTCTACAACATTGATTCACCAGTTAAACCTATGGAGTTTGATAAATGACAGTGGATGGACACACTTGTTTTCATATTCAGTTAATGATACCTTTGCTGAAAAAGTCACTTTTTCTTCAGGTTTCTCTGTTTTTGATATAGTAACCCACACCTGTAATCTGAGCTTTTATGAACATTGAAATGATCAGTTCATTAAATATAGGAAAATACCAGATTTTCACTTAAAAAAAAAAAAAAAAAGCAAAATACAGTGGATAATTTTATAAGAAATGGTGATCAATCACTTAAGATAAGTTAAATATAAAAAATATATATATATATATTTTGGAGCTGCCACAGAAGTATCACTGGGTCTTTATGGGTTAAGTTTAAGCATTTAAAGCAGCAGAGGCTGAACAAAGGAAAGCAACAAAGGAACAAAGTGATGTACAACAAGTTAGAATAAATAAAGCATTGCAATGCCTAAACCTAAAGACACAACAGAAGAAAAATATTTCAGTGGTTAGCACTCGTGCCTTACAGCAAGAAGGTCCTGGGTTCAATTCCAACACAAGTCGATGGTGGTGGGACCTTTCTGTGTGGAGTGTGCATGTTCTCCCCATGTCTGTGTGGGTTCTCTCCAGGTACTCCGGCTTCCTCCCACCATCCAAAGACATGCACTGATAGGTTAATTGGTTGATCTAAATTGCCCATAGGTGTGAATGCGAGAGTGATTGTTTGTCTCTATATGTTCAGCCCTGTGATGAAATAGTGAAATGTCCAGGGTGAACCCCGCCTTCGCCCATAAGTAGCTGGGATAGGCTCCAAGCGACCCCCGTGACCCTTGTGAGGATAAAGCGGGTTCAGAAAATGAATGAATACAAAAGGAATTTTACCTTGTCCCTGATTTAGGTTACACACAAAATTTTACAGTGTACTACAGTGTACATTAATGAAATAAGAACTGTGGTTTGAGACACTCAGTCACTCCAACACAATGTAATTAATGATAAGACCACAAAATACTGACTGTGAAACACTATTTCAAGTTAGTTCTGTCATGCAACAGGTAGTGTGGACTGATGAGGATACCAGTCACTCCATGGTCTCATTCATAAAAATCAGCACAGCCACTAAAGGTGAAAAATAACAAAAAGCTCCACTTCTTCTACTCTGTTTATTACTGCACTGGGTAAAATAACGTATTCCACTATTGTCTGATGACACATTCTTTACATATTGGCTTCTTGACTTCAAACTACTCAGTGGAAATGTTCCTGGTTTGCATTTTTTCTAACTTATTTCTAAACTCAGTTTCAGAAATCCTTTATTTTTACTGTATATGGCTGGTCACATGGTGTGGTCCATAAAGTTGTCATCAGTATAACAATGAACATGAAAATTAACCTTATATTACAATTATCCAATCAAAGGGAAGTATATAAATAGAAAATAATAAAGGACCAGAACAAGACCCCTGGGGAACACTACATGAGATTTGTTTAATTAAGAGTTTCCTTTTGTGATTGTGATTATATGTAAATGGGAGACCTTGCTACTTGATTGACCACGACTGATGTAAGTGCAGACAATCATTCAGCACACACATGTTCACATAGCACACACCAAAAAGTAAGTATTTTGCACATCTTAAGCATATGGTCTGAAATGCAAATTGACCTGATTCATTATTCACAGCCCAGTGTGTCAAGTCTGCAATCCCTCAACAGACAGTGAAATGTCTCAGTAGGAAGACGTTGTCGTCCACCAATCAGCTCGCTCTGTCATCCCTTAATGAGCACCCTCCCTTCTACCACATTAGATTAAGTCTTCCCAGGGGAGCTTTAGGTTTAATTAGGAGCTGATCATCATGGGTTTACGTGCCTTGTGACGACATATCTGAGTATGCAAATTTATGTGTGATGTACAATCAAAGCTCTCTCGATATCTACTCTTTACTTTTGTTGTTTGAGTTTATGACTTAATGATTGTGATGATTGCAGGCATATGCTGAATGTGACGTGGGAGAGGAGAGATCTGTCATTCAACAATCAAGGCTTCCTTACCAACCCGTCCATGATTATCGTTGCGCTGGACCGGGACAGACTCTGGGACAAGGTACTGGGAAACAAAAGTACACAAATAACAAGGATATAAATTCAGCACCATGGACAGTGCAAGATGGAACAATAGCCAGACAAATATCTACATCCAAAATGCATCTGTGTCTTTATATTACATGAACAGTGGTGACCAAAATTATTACAAAACCTCACAGATCTGAAAATGTTGACCTTTTTCTTCTCTCCAAACCGCAATTTCATTCCATAATATTCATGAAGCATGCAGATGGTTGCTCTGAGCCCAACGAATATCAGCTGATGTGAGTGCTACCGTTTTTTTTTTGTTTTGTTTTTTTTGGAGGGGGGGGTTGTTTTGTTTTTTCTATTTTTAGCTTTAGTATTTACTTAATGAACAGTCTAGGCCTTATACAATCTAGGACATTCTTCCATCACCATCAGTTTAACCACAATCATGCCTGATAGTGATCACACGAAAAATTTTGGAAAAAACAAAACAAAACAGATGAAACTTTTCTAGTAATTTTGGCCACCACTCTAATAAGTATCACACAGAAATAGAAAATCTTAACTTCAACAATATAATACTAGCTTATGAAATCAAAACAGTGAATGTAATATTACAGCCAATGATGAGTATTCAAACCTATTTTCATTATTAGATTAGATTAGTTTCAAGTAATATATACATAAGTAAATAATTTGTAGTCCGCCAAATGTTTAAGGGTTTTCAGATAAACGTTCTTGGAGAAATATACAAAAAAGTGTGTTTTTTCAGCTCTGAAGTTGTATTTTTCAAGGCCTGTGTTAATAAATATTTCATGCAGGACAAAATGAGTTCCAAATACGCCACAACTATATAACTACTACACTGAATCAAAATTTGGTTGTGAGAAACTGAAGAAATACTGGTTGTAATAAATTTTGAATGTGAAAGATTGTTCATCTAGGTAAGAAATCATGTTTCTTATCTTGATTTCATCTGCAACACATCTTCAGAACACCTACCTAACAAATTCTGTGAAAAAATATGCAACTGGTGAGATTAACTATGCACTATGACATTTATCTACAAGAGCCAAAAATAAAAACTAAATAATTACAAATTATTCGGAATACTGATTTAGAACACCGAGAAAATTTGTCAATGAAATCCATGGCGTGAAGTGGAAAACATTCTAGGTGAGTTGGCATAAAATGACCTCGATACAGTAAAATTATAAACATTACAATGACAGTGGAAGGTTTTTCGTTCTGTTGTGTATGAGGAAGACCATCCTCAGAAAGCAAACACAGTAGACAGGCAGGTTAAGAGCAAATCAAAATATCTAAACCCCTACGAATAAATAACAAATACCTCACATCTGAATTTACTGAGGAATGATATTTAAAGGCATAAGTCCAAATCAATACTGCTGTGCCTTGCGTCTGTGTGTTCCCTGTTGAAGCTGTATCCCAGTCTCAGTCCTGTTTTTGCCAATTTCTTTGGTGTGCTCTTTCACACACACATATACAGACACACACTTTTCAAAGCCTGAGGGTGTATTGAAAAAGTGCTACTAAACAGAGAGACCTGAACGTAATCTCACAGCTACAGTTGAACTCATTTATTTCTGCCCTGGAAAGACCAACCTACTTTATCAATGTCACCTCCTGGCTGCTGTGTATGTATACGCGTGTGTATGAATGTGGACATGTAATTGTATAGAAGTGTGGTTTGGTTTGTACACATCTGTATGTGTGTGTAGATTTTGTGCAGCCAACTGGTCCATGCATGTTTTGATAATTTCTTTTAAGACAAAAAACCACAATTTGAATGATCAATTTGATTTTGCATTCATCATGAAGAGTAAAAAACACTGACATACAAGGCCTTTTCCTTTTTCATGGTCAAAAGGGATAAAAATTCAGATGATTCTCGGTATCAGTTGTGAATGAAAAAATATCCTGTTTACCACGTGTTCATATGCAAGGCAAGAGTACCAATGAGGGCAGAAATGTATAGAAATAATGCAACAAATATACTCAAAAAGGTTTATTTTTGTTCAATGTAAGGAACTTGATAATTGGAAAATGGTTATTTATATTTGTGATTGAGTCTAAGACATGAATGTTAAACTGATATCAGTTCAAGTGCCACGTACAGCCCAATTTGACCTCAAGTGGGCTGGAAGAGTAAAATAATAGTATCACTTATAAATCAAATTCCAAATATTTATCTTTGTTTTAGTGCAAAAAGTAAAATTACAGTATTAAATATGAATAACCTGAACTTCCACGAACACCCAGAAATTTCTTAAGAAAAATAAGTGCAATTTTAATAATATTATGCCTCAGCTCTTAATTAAAGCTTACAGATGGCAGTGGATCTACAAAGGACCAAAACATTTAATGACAGGCATCTGGAACTGAAAAACATAGCATCTGACTAAGCCGCTTATCAATATCAGAATTAAGGAGAAAAATAAGTGCAATGGACTCCATCAGGTGGCTGTCTTGTCAATTTTTTAATCAGCTTGTGTTGTTTTCAGAAAATAAGCAAAATGAAAACCCACTCCACTTTGAAATCTTGTATTTCTTTGTGCTGTTTGTTGAAGCTTTACAGTGGCTGTTGATTGAGTTGTTTCATTATCTTACCCGAAACAGCTCTTTTGTTGTTTGCAACACTGCTCCATGTCCATGTATAAAGAATAAATTAAAGAATAACATCTGGTCTTAGAAGATGAGAACATTTAGTTTGTGTTTTCTAGTGTTATAATTTTTCCTATGAAACAGAAAATGAAAATGAAATCACTAAAATTTTTTATCTTATTTTGACATTCACATCAAATACGCCGCACACATACGTGGACCTATCAGTATTACATCAGTATACTCACTTCTGTAGTATTACTGCAGTACATTGGGGTGTATATGTACACAGTATGTTGGAGCATGGCACCATACATGCATCTTTGCATCCTTATTTTGCTTCTCTGTCCCTCATATTACAACCAGATCTCCTCTGCTTCATGCAAAATAGCTCATGACAACAAGTCATGAGCTTTTCAAGCCTTTCTTTTCCATTCTGAGGGTTGAATATGTTTCTTATCACAGTGTGAAGGATTGTGTGACATTTTATCTCTCTTTGGTGCCTCTTCCTTCTTCATTATCTGAGATTTGAATTATTTTTAAATTATGTTCACACATGTTTCATTTAATTTCCTTCTTTAGAAAGTTTATAAAAAGCTTTAAGTGAAGCTTTTGTGAAATGCAGTTTATTAATAACCAAGTTTAAAGCAACAGAGGTTGCCCCGAAATAGAAAAAATAAAACACAAATCCCTTAAACATGTTCAAACCTAATTTTTTACTCCAAAGAGCACAAGTCTTACAGTCACTAATGTAGCTACAAAGCTTTGTATCACATTATTATGCATGAGTAATTTTAGTGTTGCAGACAAAATAATGAAACTGTGTTTTTGAACCGTCGAGGCCTGTAACACTGATGATTCTCCATCAAAAGGAAAACAAGAAAACAGAAGATTAACATTGTGTTAGTGCCCTAATAAAGGCTTGTACAAGTTTTGTTTTATCTGCGAAATCATAAATCTTACACAAACAAAAAGAGAGCTGCTTGCATTGAACAGTAATCTTGCTAATCTTGTTAATTTTTTATCTGATGTGAATCATTAGACCATTTTTATGCAGTGAGTTTTCTTACCAAATGGAGGCAGTTACAGAAACAAGTACATGTTAAAAATGCTCACACAGGAAATGAGAAACATAAAGGACAGAGAGAAAAGATGAATATTGACAACTGGCAATACTTGCTAATGTGTCATTCACAGTTTAGGGAAACAAATCAGTCTTGGACATCACAAAGTACCCTGGGGTAGATCTGTAATTCATCCACGTATGACGAAGGCAGAGCATGAGTATATGAGAGTGAGCTGGTATGAAGAAGAGGTCTCATTAAAGCTGTTAGGGAGCGAGTTTCACATGCAGTAAGTCAGCGCTGGCTGAGCTCCGTATGGCTCATTAGGTTGGGTTGATTTGACAAACAGTCCTGGCTCTCACAGAGAAGGTTTTACTGAGCTTAGCGCTGACACGGATGGGATTACTCATTGTGTTACAACCCTGATGTGACATTATACAGCGATTCTGGACCGAAGTGGTTCCCTCTGACATAAAGGGAAAAAAACTCAATGTATTGCTTTTTTTTCCCAGGAGTTTTCCCTCTGGCGTACATTAAATTTTGTCTTCAATTTCAACTTCATCCTAAAAAGATGTAATTCCCCACAACACCTACATTTTTTTTAAAAAATTCATTTATTATAAATACAACTAATCACACAAAATATTCACATTTAACAACAGTGACATTTCAATTTGTTTATTCAGCTGAAAAAGAGAAAATTAATAATTGAATAATCACTCAACAAAATGAACACAGATTGAAGGGAACACATGATGGGATGTAATATTAATTTGATGCAGCTGAACAGCTCTTCGCTCCCCCTGTCTTTCTCCTTCCAAAATGTCTTTTAAGTCTCATCACTGTGCATTAATGAACTCTGCTCTTCTTTCATCTCCTTTCATCCTTTTTCCTCCAGGTCTTACTAATTTTTCTTTATAAAATTAAACATGATTTGCCTTGAAGTTGTAGAGGACCAGACAGGTGAGGGGGGAAGCGTGTGACAGGTGGAGAAAGGTTAAAGGGAAGTTGAATCCAAATCTACTTCACACTGACAGGCTCTTTTCATGTCCTGTGTTCGCTGGTCCAGGTGGGTACGTATGCTCGGGGCATCCTCCAGGTCCGTTACCCTGTCTGGCCTCGTTACGGCAGCTTCCTGGAACATGTGTCAGATGATCGCCACCTGACCGTGGCCACGCTGGAGGAGCATCCCTTCGTCATGGTGGAGAATGTGGACCCGGGGACCGGTACCTGTGTACGCAACACGGTGCCCTGCAGGCGCCAGTCCAACCACACAGAGAGGTAACACACAAACCTGCACATATTTTGGACATCTGTTCACAGGTGATAATGGGATAATACTGAGCCAATGTGTCTCAGAAAGTAAAATGCACTATCATAATACATCTTAAACACTTAAACACATGGACTGAGAGTAAACCACAGCAAAAAAATGCATATATCAGGGGTGTCAAACTCAGTTTCTTTCAGGGGCCACATTTAGCCCAATTTGATCTCCAGTGGGCCGGACCAGTAAAACAATACCATAATAGCCTATAAATAATGACAACTCCAAATTTTTTAGCGCAAAAAATAACATTAAATGATGAAACTATTTCTATCCAAAACAAAAAAGATGTGAATAACTGGAAACAACTGAAATTTCTGAAAAAAAAATAAGTACAATTTTATCAATATTATGCCTCAACTTGTTTTATACATGTGCATTACAGATCAGATCTAGCAAGACACAGAATAGAATATTGTTAAAACTGGACTCATTTTTCTTTAGACATTCCAGGTTGTTCATATTTGTTCAGGTTATTGACATTTTATTGTTAAAGGATATCAGAATTTAATGTTCTTTGCAATAAATCAAAGAGAAAAAAAATTGGTGTTGCCATTATTTATAGGCATAATGTCATATTATTTTTTTCACATTAAACCAAGAAGAAAATTTGGAGTCATTATTTCTAGGTTATTATGCTATTATTTTTGAGTTTGATGCCCTTGACTGTTAATATCTTCAGGGTAATTTTTGCATTTTGCACTTTGTCAATTAATCTCAAGGGCCAGATTGGAACTTTTGATGGGCCGGTTTTGGCCCCGGGCCGCATGTTTGACACCTGTGGCATATGTCTTACCAAATTAATTCATTGTACTAAAGCTGTCATGTCCAAAATTAAGCAAAATAGATGAGTTTTGAACATTTTAACATGCTGAGTGAGTGTAAAGCACTATTTGCAGAGAACTAATATGACTTGTGGACCTAATTTGGAAATCAACCCCCCCCCCCCCCCCCAATGTCTGTGTGTCACACAGAACATTCCCATGGGATAAGCAAAGCCTGTTTTTACTCAAAATTACTGACCTTTCCCTGGTTCTGATGTCAAGGGCAGGCTCATCACTTGAAAGATGGAAAAATGTTCTTTACTGTAGCTGTCATGCTTGTCATCCATCCATCTTTTCAGATGTTGCTCCGCTGAAAGATTTAAGTTTGCTCTTTCAGTGAATATACTTGCTATATTGTGAGTTGAGCCTCCTGGATTTCCACCTAAAATACTTTGAAAACTTTGATTTACCATCATCAGCACAGCCTCCATCATCCTCGACCAGGAAATTGGCTTAATTAATACACGGGGGGAACAAAAAATGTTACATCTACCCTCAAATTACAGACATGTCAATTCATGCGTGATTAATATTATCACAGAACCTCTGCGTTTGCTACAACTAGTTTGATAATTTAAACTGGAATTTAACTTTATAAACTACACACATGGCTGATTTGCTTGGGACTAAGATCACAGATGACGTCCATAATCGTTACAAATTATCATTTCTTTCTTTCTTTCTTTCTTTCTTTCTTTCTTTCTTTCTTTCTTTCTTTAGGATCCCCATTAGCTGTACCATAGCTACAGCTATTCTTCCTGGGGTCCTTACAATAATCTTTACAACTAGTCAATGCAAATAACATACAATATAATCATACAAAACAATTTTTCACATACAACATACAATGAAAGAAAATAAATAACAGACAAATACAGACATGACAACTCCTTTAAGTTAGCGGCGGTGTAGCATATACAGTACATACACTCAATTAGCCCAAGTATCAATCATTTATGGTCAATAGATGCTTCTTGACTAACTTCTTGAATTTCGTTTTACAGTTTTCTTGTGTGATGTGTTCTGGTAGTTTGTTCCATTCTTGCATATTTCTATATAATACCATTCGCTTCATTGCATTTGTTCTTGCTTTGGGTAGTGGAAAATTAACTCTGGTTGCCTGCCTGGTTGCATAGCTACGTCTATCTGAACTAAAACAAACATTTTTGAACAAGATGGATGTTTTTTTTGTTATAATAATATTTCTAAACACAACCATTAGTAAATAAAGTAATTTTTTTTTAACAGAGAGCTAGACACAGATAATACTAATCCTGTGTGAAACAAGGATCGTAAACATAGTATAACTAGTGATCTGAGAAACTGTAGAAACTGTCTTGTCAAAACAGAGGTTAATAGTCAATATTATAGATTGTTGTGATTTGAAGTGGAGCAAATAAAGTGGGTTGTAAATGTCATCAGGAGGTGATGGTGTGGATTATGTTGCTTTTTTGTCATAAACAGTAAAGATGTTGAAGCCCTGATAAACTATGGCATTGTAGATATGTTCCATCTAAAACATCTGCTGTATTTGGGATAAGACAGAGGACTTATTCAGTCATTTCAGCTGATCAGTCATGTGAGTTAAATGTTCCCTATTCAGGTTTTACGTGAAAAACACTTTTCTATTTAACATTATGCATAATAGTTTTTTTTTTAATCTTGCTATTTCCATAAACCGTTTCTAATTGGATATACACCTCAGCCAAAAGCGCTAATAGGCTACGTATATACTTTAAGTATTATTTTCTTATATTCAACAGATAAGATCAGAATATACAGGCAGTTCAAAAGCAAGACAAACGCAGGCTTGTTTTTCATGAAGGATTTAAAGTGAGCAGAAATGGCATGCACAGTCACAATATTTATTCATTTATTTCTGCCATTTTTGTTCACATAACATTGCAGTACATAGAGTATAACAACTCTTAACTGAAACAAATGCGCATATAATTTACGGTACAATCACCAAATATAAAATAAGTGGCTTGTGTTACCCAGTTCTCCCCATTGCACATATAAAAATGTGCATAAATACAGCTGTGGTCAGATGTGCAGTCTTGTTTACATATCTTTCTTGAATTAGTTTTGGTTGAATTCATATTTTTGATGAAAGCAATGTGTCAATTAAAAAAAACCCAGTAAATCTGAAATCCTCCTAATTTTTTTTTCTTGTCAGGACCAAAACTGGTGCATCATATTGGCTTACAGTAAGCATCACACAGACAAGTGCACCCTGTCGCACTTTTCCCCTGCCCCACTTCTGTTCAGAGTAGACACCATGAACCTCCACACTTCATTAAACACAGAGTAATTGTGTATGCTGTGTGTCTAAGCATTTTAAAAGCACACCTCCAGTCTCACACACAGCTCGCAGCACAACAGGAACCATTAAACAGCTATTACCTGTAACTACCTACAACTCCTCTGAATACACAATGTCTTCATTATATTCAAGCAACTGCAGACGATAGAGCTACAACTCTCATAAATTGTCTTGCTGATGTGTTGAAATACCTGTGTCATGCTTTGTGTTTATTATTTCCACATGGGTTATAGTTTATATTTGGTAATAAGACCATCCAGTAAAACAACTAGAGGATGATATGACACATTTCTAAATTATTTGGGCTGTGTTTCTTTATTGTTTTTTGGCACTTTTTCTGGTTTGGTTTGATTTGTTAAGGCAGGACATTCAAAGTTCATGATTTAAGAAGTGAAAGTTCTGTGAGTCCTTGCCCATAAAATACACTTTGTTTGTTAAAAGAATGAAGATACAGACTGTTACATTACTGTCAAACTGTATTTATTTATGTAAGTCTGTGTCAAGGTTATTATCGTTAACGAAACCGAACGAAATGACAAAAACTAAAATTGAAAAAACATTTTCGTTAACTGAAATAAATAAAAACTCGAATTAAAAGAAAAAAACGATAACTAACTGAAACTGTATTGTGTGCTCACAAAACTAACTAAAACATAAAAATTATGGATAAAATTCCCTTTGTTTTCATCTTTGTCAATGTTGATATAGGATAGAACGTGTGAAAATTGTGTCTAAGGTCAGTGTTATGAGAGGGGTATAGATGTCAGGAGGCCAACGGTGAAAGAATGGACAGTTTCAGTTTCGTTTTCACACAAGTGACGTTGTGTATGGATCGCACCCCCACCTACATTACCCCCTCCAACCTGCTATAGGGAATTTATACATCATACTGTACAAATGTTTGTGTCTCTGCTCAATCAGAGCCGCCCTAACCCCACCCCCAAATAAAGTGTCCAGGGTAACCTCACTTATTTCTTTGAAAAGGATGGAAGATAAAATATATGAAAAAAACTGAAACTAATACTAAAACTAAGCATTCAGAAAAAAAATGACAACTAATAAAAACAAGCAAACCTGCTCTAAAAACGAATTAAAACTAACTGAATTAGAGAAAAAAAAGTAACAACGAAATAAAACTAAACTATAATTAAAAATCTAAAACTATTATAACCTTGGTCTGTGTAAATACACCAATCAGCCATAAAATTCTGAGCAAGGGGGAGTGGTATCAATGTTGATTATCTTATTATAATGGGACCTGTCAGTGGGTGGGGTATTTTAGGCAACAAGTGAATTTTTTGCCTGCCAAGTTGAGAAACAGCAAAATGGGAAGAGTGGGGATCTGAGTAACTTTGACTAGGGAAAAAATTGTGATGGTCAAATCTCAAAATTTTGTTTATTCCCAATGTAAAGTATATAAAACCTGCCAAAAGTGATCTAAAGAACAACAACCGGATATCAACTAATCCAGCATCTATGGGAGTAGAACATTAGTACCACCTGGCTAATGTTGTGTAGGTTCCTCTTTTCCCACAAAAGCAGCTCTGACTCGAGGTCCGGACTCCACCAGACCTCTGCATGTGTGCTGTGGTATCTGGACCAAGACATTAGCAGCAACTCCTTGAAGTCCTGGTAGTAGAGAGGTGGACCTTCATTGATGGATTTATTTGTCCAACACCTCCCACAGATGATCCACTGGCCTGAGATTGGGATGTCCTTCCTTTGTCCATTTTTGGTCGGTACTAACCACTGAAAACCAGAAACACCCAACAAGACCTGCAGTTGTGGATCAGTTTTATAACCACTTCTCCTCTCAGTGGTCATAATGTTATGGCTGATCAGTGTACATAGTCAGGGATGAGTGCCCACATGTTCCTCTCCTGAGCTTCCAGTTTTCTAGGTTTGCTTGATGTCTTGAGTCAATTTCAGATTTATTGTCATTCCAACTGTCATCCTGAGGCCATAGCAACACTTCGTGTCAATTAAAATCACAAACACAATCAGATACTGGGGAGAATTTGTTGTGTGGTTGTAATAGTCATCCCAAATCAGTTGTCATTTGAGGTGAGAATCCCAACTGGAACACCTATCAAACTAACCTGGACCAAACTCTTTCAGCAGCCCACCAATCACAAAGAAGTGCCCCCTTAAATGGGCTGAATTAGACACAGTCACAGACTTTTTATCACCTGAACAATAACCCGACGCTACAATAAAGTCTTTAAATACCATGTACGCGTTCAGTCCTGAGTGTCGTCTGTGGGTATGTATCGGTTATGCAGATTGCAGCAGTGACCATAGCTGGCACATTAATTATAGAGAGAGATATGTCGCGGCTGTTGTTGGGTGCGATGGCACATTGATTGCCAGTAAAGAAGATTTATGTGTCCAACATGAGGACATCTGTCATAGCATGGAACAGTGTTATCCCATCCTACCCTCTTTCTCTCTCTGTTTCACTATTTCTCTCTCGCTGGCATGTCCCATTTGGACGATCACCAACAAACAGGGAATAAAGGGCAGAGAAACCGAGAGAGAGAGCGAGAGAGCGAGAGAGGGAGATAGTGCTGCTATATAAATCAGTTAATCTTGCTGCACAGTCTGAACAGCTTCCCTGTAGAGCAGATGTTTAGTGTGATTAAAACTTTTTGTCTTGCTCATTAAAAATCCTTTCTTTGGACAGATGATGGCTTCTTTCGCCAGAGAGCTGAGCCTCACCCCTTCAGCTGATTAAGAGCAAGAATTCCACACAAGTTTTCTAATTTTGGATGAAGCGATAATGATTCACGAACATTAAAAAAAAAAAACTGTCAGTGAATAGACCCATAATGACTTTCACCGTGCGGTGTTTTCAATCAATAACATATTAAAAAGTAGGTTTTGGAGATCAATATGTATTTCGGTGTTGCCCAATAAATGTCTAATCTAAAATTTTACTATAATGCAATATGAGCAACATTTTTTTGCTCTGCTCATTGACAGGTTTTCCGTTGAGTGGGGAACACTCCTTTTGTTATAACCTGAAAAAAGACACTCATCCCCCGTTATATAAATCTTTTCATTTGAATGTGAAAATTGTAAAAAGTGTTCAATTCCTATAGATATAAAATATCTCTGATTTGACTGTTGGATCACACAAAGATGCAATTTAAAGACATCATCATGGGTTTTTGGGTAATTTATAGTGACAGTTATTTTATTTTTAGGATGAATAAAAGAATCAACAAACAGGCCGACAAATTTTACTGCAGCTAAATGGGGAATATGTGCTCCAATAGATATTTTTTAGATATTATGGTTTAAAAATAGGTTCGTCTCTATATGTCGGACCTGTGATGAACTGGTGACTCATCCAGGGTGTACCCCGTCTTTGCCCATAGGTAGCTGGGATAGGCTCCAGCATCCCCCACAACCCTAGTGGGGATAAAGCGGGTTCAGAAGATGAATGAATGAATTTAAAAATAGTATGTCATCTATTCGAAAATGCATTTTATTAAGTGTTACCTGTAAAATATATGTAAAATACCCAAACTAAAAGTGCAGAATGGCCCATTTCAGAATTTTAATTTGTTGATCTATTAATGTGTTTATATTTAATATTCAGCTGGCAAAGGTGGACTCCTTCAATTAGTGCATAATTTTGGTCAGCATCATGTATAATAATACATGATGATGCATTCTGGTGAGTTTCATTCAAAGCTTCAATATGTGAGGTCCACTATAAGAATCACTGTCAACTTTCTCAGTTATCTATATTCATCATAAGAGTACACAGACCTGAGTTTGTTTCTGAGAAAATCCTTGCTTCTCTTTGGCTCCTATCCAGGGGTAAGGAGCACAGTTCCAAAATGAAACCAAACAGAAGTTTGTTAAAGTTGTAATTCCATTGACAGCCGCTGGGTTGATTCCATAAAGCCTTGGTTCCCAAAGTCTTGCACTGAACTTCCCTCTAACAAGCACTGACAATATTTTCTTTCCAGAAGTTATTCCAGTCTCATCAGTTTTATTTGGAACCTCTAATAAGTAATCTGGTCCATCTTTATTTTTTCCTCTGTTAATTAGATCTCAGATCAAACAGAAGCATTGATGTCTGATGTGTCGGTTCTGCTTCATCAGACATTTGGAGCTTCTGTTTGTTTGATAAAACACATCCACAGCTCGACTGTAAAATGACTTTTTACCCAGTGCTTGTTTAAGTTTGCTGACGCAGTAATCTACCATTTAGCATTAGCTCACTCATGACCCCTTGCAGATGGCTCTGACTCTTCATGCTCCTCCAGCTCCACCCCTTTTGTCCAAATATGGCCATTCTTGGTTCTGAGAAGCCAACATGGCAAGGACCACTCCACCAAGTTATTTGCTTCAAAATGACAATTCAGAAACCAGTGGCTGACATCATGCTCAATCAATCCTCAAATTATCTACTTCTGTACAGTAAAAACAGTGTGCAGCATTAGCCACCGTTAGCTTATAAAGGCAGTCATCTACTATCGGCAAACAGGCAGTTCCCACATAAATGAATCGATGCACTGAGTCTTTAATCTACAGTGTAACTGAGGTTAAAAATAAAAAGTTGAAAATAAATATATGGAAGAAAGTACCAAATTTGCCATTTAAAGTATAGAGGAGAAGAAGAAGGCACAGATTTAGCTTAGTAAGGCTTACTGGAATGTCATAAGTGTTTTCTCATAAACTGAAATAGAGAGATAATTAATTAACTTTAAGAAAAAAAAAACTTGCTGAGAGTGCAAGAGAAAAAAATTAATGTGTCACTCCATCTTCTTTAAGTCCTCCATCTTCTGAAGACAATAAATGTCTGTAATATATTTTTGTGCTATTCCTTTTAACAAATGTGACCACTTCTGTGATAAATCTTCACAATGATGAAATTTCAACAAAGTCAAAACAGTAAATTACCACGCCTGTTTTCAGATATATTTTTTACTCTACACCAATGTGACTGCCCTGCCGACATTGGCTAAATATTGTTAGTTAAATTACTGTCAGACGCGGGCTTCGTTTATCACCCCACATCATCAGGGACGTTGTAATTTCACACATCCAGCTCCGCCTCTGTCTGTCCTCCTTTGCTCTTGCCCTCGTTTCCATCCAAACTCAAGCCTTTGCCCCGTCTTTCTTGATGCCATACGTTTCCTGTCTGTTCTTCGGTTAAGAATGCAACTCCCTCTTGGTGCTTCCCTCCACGCTGCACTAGTTTCTGGGCATTTTGAGGAACATGTTGCAATTGCTGTTAATCCTTAAAGGATACTGTACAATATGTGTGCATGTGTATGTGTACCGGAGAGAGAGAGACGGCCCATTTTAAGTGTGTGTTTGTAATTGGAGTGTGTATAAAGACGACAGGTGGCCAGCTTCTTCAGAGTGCAGCGATTAATTAATGCTGCATTTATCAGAGCTGTTGACTCCAAGCCTTTAAACACAGTCAAATTCATCTTAAATGGGTCCTTACACTTATGAGAATAACCGACTGTGTTAATTACCTACTTGACTTTGCTGATATATTCCCTCACAAGCCTGCTGGAGGTCTAATGCTGACTCACAGACATACTAGGGATTTCACAGCCACACATACACAAACACCATGACTCAGATTTTTGGCCTCCGAACCAGCACCTGGATAGATGGCCGAATAAAACAACAGGGAGCGATGCTTTTTATTTACTCCACTCCACTCCACTCCTCTTCTTTAATCTTTATTTTAGGAAGTGTGTTGACTTCACTTTGATTCTGTCTGCTTCTGGCTCTCATTGTCACTTTGGCGGTTCTCCATTATTTTTTATTCTATTATATTTCCCACCCTTCTGTTATCTTACTCTTCTACACCCCATTAAGTAGGAAGGCCACAAACAAGAAGTATGTGTTTCGCTCATGTACAGCACACCTTAATGGCCTTTGATTAGAGGCCATCACAGTCATTCAACCATCCACTGGAGGCTTCGCAGCACTGCCTTTATCCGTACTCGCAATTTTTCTCCTCCTTCCCTTGGAAAGACACATTGTTAACAGGCATTGATTTTAGCTAATGAACCGGCCTGGCCTTCACTTCGCTGCCGGTCACTGTCAGCATGAGAGCATGCAACTATTTAGCGCTCGGCGTCTGAAGCAAAATGAAACAACAGCTTTAATCGTTCTAGCTAAAGATAGCATCAGTCCCAGTTGCCAGAAGCGGAGGTTTTTGATCATAAGCAGCTGTAACAATCCTGTTTGTACATGCTTTATGTGTGACTTTGCATTTTCCCCATCTTGTTTGCAGTATCATCGGTTACTCAGAGTCATACACCAAACTGTGCTGTAAAGGATTCTGCATAGACATCCTGAAGAAGCTGTCCCGCACCATCAAGTTCTCCTACGACCTCTACCTGGTCACCAATGGAAAACATGGCAAGTTGGTGCGAGGGACTTGGAACGGCATGATTGGAGAGGTGAGACCAAAGTTATATGAGGTAGTCCTTGACTGCGGTGTTGCTGTTTTGATGCATGTACTGAAAATGAATAGATCTAATGTATTAAGTCAGGAATTCAGTTAAAGCTGGTGCCCAGAAGAGACAATTAAGTCTATTAACCCATAAAGTTCAGTTCAGTTCACATTTTATTTACAAATCCTTTAAAATACGTATGCCACTTGTGTTCGTAATTTACAGCAAGATGTGATTTTGTAAAAAGGGTAATCCCAGAAGCTATCCATAGCCCAAGACATTAAGCAAACAGTACAATTGATTATGAAGACCATCCCTATTTCTACCTAAACTAAAACCTAACCCTTGCTCTAAAACAACTTAAGGTAATTCCATAAATACAGACAGTATAGAATTTAGACAGTATTAACGCATCAGCACATCAGGCAAAAATACAATGACACAGGCTTAAATTAAACATATTTCAAAAGCAGTTTTTGTTTGAATTGCTTTTTAAATATGGACAGGGATGCAGACTCTTTCATGGTGCTCTCAATCTCATTCCAAGTCTGCAGACCTTTTAACTGTCACCCTAAGACTTGAGCATTTCATAAAGACCCAATGCTATTTTTGTGGCAGTTCCCAAACAATTTTTTCTGTCTATTTAACCTTTCTCAAATGATTTATCACCTTTTATTGCAATATTATCGTCTGTATTTTGCATTTTTCAGTGTGTATCATGTATTTTTCTGTATTTATTTCACTGATCCTGTAGATGTTTATTAAAGCTCAGAGTAAATTCAAAGGTTATCATATCAAAAGCAAAGAAAACTGAAGAAAATGTGAGCTTTTTTAACAAAATATATCATTAACTGAAGATAAAAACATGTCTCCATCCACTGTCATTTATTAAACTCTATGGGTTTTACTGGTGAATCAATATTGCAGAAGATGATGGTGTTTCCATGTTCACCATGGAGCCTCTGAATGTCCAAATGGGTCATATCTGATGACCATGAAAAGATGACAAACTGTATTTTACACCAATTATTTACATGGATGAATAGGATTAGTGAATCAGCAGGTATTAAACATTTTAGATCAGTAGAGAATTTGGTTGCCAATGGCTTTTTGGGTCTTTATGGGTTAACAGGACTAAACATTGGCCTGCACGTAAAGAAAAACTGTATTTCTAAAGTAATACAGTTATTGCTGCTATTTCTAGATTATGTTTTAATCCGCTGAGGTCAGGGATCTATTTTTGTTTTGTTAACTGGCATTAGCCAACCTATTTTTTAAGCTAATGGTAGCTGTTGTGCACTGTTGTTGCTTTAGAGGAATAGAGGAGAGACACTGAAGAACTCAGTAACCATTGTTTACTGAAATACACAAGCACCTGCAAATCTTTTTATTGAGCCTAAAACAGCAACTGTAGTCTGTAGTAAAAAAGTAATTTATCTATTTTGTTTATTAAATTAATAATAATACAGTTTAGGTGACAACTAGCCATAAAATCCTCAAATAACTGACACCTAAAAGACACAACAAAATTAAAGTTATTATAAGTTATTTCCACTCAACTCAACACCTTTTATGGTTTTCTGCTACACTGTACACATATAGTAACACATCTATTGATATTACCTCAGTGTGACAAAGATAGAAAGAATGATATTAGTAGCAAAAGGGAGTAGAAATGAGCAGACGTTAAAATTACTCCCAAGGGGTTGCTCATGCATTATATTAAACATGGATTGTATTTCCTGATTTAAAAACAGAGCAATTCAAAGAAAGGAAATAGGTGTGCAGCATGAGAGAATATGTTTATGAACATCAAAGCATGTAATTCTATTGTACGAGACCCCAAAAATAAAAGTATGAACCGATTTATTTCAGTTACAATAAAACATGAAGTTAAATGACTTGAAGGCAACAGATGACACACAATAACTGATGCATTACACAGTAAAGGCAGTATGAAAGTATTTTACCTGCTGAGTACTGATAGCACACAGTACAGTTGGAAGGTGACAGCACTGAAGACGCTTCCATGCTGGTCCTTTCATGGTCTAATTAGGTCAGTGGTGTGAGGTCATACATATACATGTGGCACCAACACACACTTTCTTCCACACACCAAGGCACATCAAGCAGCTACATTTGAAAGAGAAACACCCTGAACACGTGTTCCTCAGGAGACCAATTCTGCCTGTGTTTATGTGCCTCCAGGCATTCTGTTGGGGATCTGTATTTCTGCACTAAATGTATCTGTGCATCCCAAAACAAAAAAAAACAAAAAAAGAAAAATCTGTGCACACTCCAAAACAATCCTGCTCATCAGAAAGACACACTTGAATATGAACACTCCTGGGATGGAGCATTCACTCGAATGTTCAACTGATGAGACAAATATTTTTGCGTTATTTTTGCAGACAGCTGTGATTAGAGTCAGGACTGCATGCAGTGCACTGAGTGTTTGCTGCATTATGACTCCCATGTTTAAAACTGACTGCTCATGAAATTCAAAATTTGCTCTCTTTTTAGCAAACAGGAACTTTGCAGGCACTCATTTGGGACACTGGGATACACCCATTTAGGTCAATTTTACAGACTTCATAGTACTGTAACAAAATTGGATTGCTACCCATGCAGGATAAACACAAGAAATGTATTTACTTTTGTATTTATTTAATGCCACTTGTGAGTATTCTAACCATGCCACTGTGCTTTCCTCAATATTCTGTCTGTGTTCTCTCAGGTTGTGTATAGACGAGCTGACATGGCCATTGGCTCTCTTACCATCAACGAGGAGCGTTCAGAAATCATAGACTTCTCTGTGCCTTTTGTCGAGACAGGAATCAGCGTTATGGTAGCCCGCAGCAATGGGACAGTGTCCCCATCTGCCTTCCTTGGTGAGAAAAAAAAGTGTCTTGCATCTGTCTATTAGTTTCAATTTAAGTTACTGCTTGAATCTGGTCAAAGAGTATTCTGTCTTAACATTTTTTCCCAGGATGGCCTACTTTAACGAGTTCTGTCTCTGCAGATGCTTCAGGAAACTTCACATTAAGCTTTGTCCCTCAGATAACTGTAGCCTACAACTAAATCCCCTTACATACGGCGCACACACCCAAATCCCTTTTCCAAAACCCGACAACAAAATTCAGCACAAAATCCCGAACCGTATTTACTACTCATTTTCACATCAGTCGTTTTTTGGGTCCTCCCTCCTCCTATCCACCTACCGCACATGGTGACCTCCATCAGAGGCTGAGCTTTATAGGCAGGATGTACAAAAGGCTTACTCTAATCCTTTATGTATGTTCCTGTGCTTCTCCTCCTCTTCCTCCAGAGCCCTACAGCCCAGCGGTTTGGGTCATGATGTTTGTGATGTGCCTGACTGTAGTGGCGGTGACAGTGTTTGTGTTCGAATACTTCAGTCCAGTTGGCTACAATCGCAGTCTGGTCAGTGCCAAAGGTGAGTTTTACAACAGGCTGTCTGACTGTATATGCCATCTGACTACACTAAGGGAAACAGGAGCAAAATCTGCCTTATGGATTCACATGGCTTTTTTGTGTCACATATATTAACCCATAAAGGCCCAGCGCTGCTTTTGTGTTAGTTCCCAAATGAAATTTTCTCTGTGTTTAACCTTTCTGAAGTGATTTATTACCATTTATTATAGTATTACCTTCTGTATTTTGCATTTTATCAGTATAAATCAAGTATTTTCCTATATTTAATTTACTGATTATGTAGATGTTCATAAAAGCTCAGATTAAAGTTAAGGGTAATTATATCAAAAACAGAGAAAACTGCAGAAAAAGTGACTTTTTCAGTAAAATATATCATTAAGTGAACATAAACCAAGCATTTGCATCCACTGTCATTGATCCAACTCCATGGGTTTTACTGGTGAATCAATGTTGTAGAAGATGATGGTGTTTCCATGTTCACAACGGAGCCTCTGAATGTCCAAATGGGTCATATCTGAGGACCATGAAAAGATGAAAAACTGTATTTTACACCAATTTTTTTACATGGATTAATAGGACTAGTGGATCAACAGGTATTACACAGTTTAGACCAGCAGATGCTTTTGGTTGGTGATGGATGTTTGGGTCTTTATGGGTTAAGTGTAAGATCAGTTTACTAAGTATATGATGTTAGTGGATAAAGCAATTTTACAATCCACTAATGTAAAATAACCATATCCCATTCACAAGCATAAATACTCTCTTACTGAGGCAATTTCTTTCGAAGAACAGAAAAGAAAACATGATGCCAGTCCCTTTCAAGTGTTTCAGCACAGAGACGGTGCTTTATGTGCATTGACTGACAAAACAGTCCAGCGCCTGTACCAGAGCCATCAACCAGCAGACAACCACAGCTGACAGCCCAGGTGCACAGTACTAAATGATATAGTAATATAGGCATAAAGTAGTCATAGGATTGAGGTCGAGAGTCCTGTGAAAATGTTTTCAGTATCCACAGCGCAGCTCACTTCATGCACATTCACTGACAAACGGTTTAGCACCGGCACCAATAGACAGCGACAGGCGGAACAGCTGCACAGGACCAAACAGCGAATAAAATAAACATAAAATAAACATAGCGGTATGTTAACACCAGACAGTAGACAGCCTAGACACCCGGAGTGAGCAACATTCTGATTTCTTCATCCCTCACCAGTTTGTCGTTCCTGCTTATCCTAGTATAGATGTGTTCCTGATGTGTGTATTCTGCATCTTCCATAGTGCAAAACTTCATGATGACAAACCTGCCTTCCACTTTGTCAATGTGAAAGTCCCATTCACTTCACAACACATTGGGTTTGACCTCATACATGCACAAACGCGCACAGCTGCTAATGAGCCTCAGACAGTGGAAACTTCATGTTAAGATCCATGGCTAACCCAGAATGCAGTCTATAAAAACAGTATAACTCGTCTCTGACATAACTTCTGGCTGGAGATGTCTACTGTGGAAAAACATGTGAGCTCCGGCATTTCCTCTACAGCATCAGGGCGCTGAAAGCACATTGGGTTGAGTACCGTGAATAATTTGGCCTTTTCTCTGAAGTCAGAAAATCGATTCTCTAAAACTATCCCACAAAAATATTGAGGGTGTAAAAATAAACCTCAGTTTTAAGGCAACTTTCCTGCATGGGTTGATCCTCTGTTTCTGTTTTGAAACACCTTTTCCTCTTACAAAACTCTGTCAACAGCCTCTTTTGTATGTGCATCAGATTTAATGTCATTTAGCTAAACAGTACCATCATTTTTACCACACAGCAGTAAACACGGTCACATGAGGTTCTGTGATTAATAGTACACCTTCATAAAGAGAGTTTTTTTATGCCACTCTATCATCACACTGTCATTTATAAGTCAACAATAAATGTACACATGTAGATGCTGGGCTTTTTATAAGGGCATATTAATATTTGTCTACTCTCAAACATAGGAGGTGACAGTAATGTAGATTAATACTGGATGCCACCCATCATAAAACAAAAAAAGGGATACCATGGGGTGACTCACACCTTGAAATATAACCAGCTCATTCTAAGATAACACATAGACATTTATTTTTTATGCAATAGTTGGCTGATAATATAATCATGGTAATTGTATTCCATTTCTGCCACTAAATCCTTTTGAAACCCCCTTAAATCATGCACACATACAACAGCAGAACATTATAAATAAATAAATAAATAAATAAATACAAGCAATATTACCAGCATTTTTTCTCCTAAAACTGAGCAATTCTTAGGGAACTAAACCTGCATTGTAAGGCCACTGATCATCAATGCTGTTCTGCAGGAATGACACAAGGTATTTTTTCTACTGAAATGTCATTGCAATTCATCCATTGTTTCAGGGGCAGGGAGTTGCGGTCACTGCTGCTGCCACATTTTGAGACATTGCTGTGGATTTCAGTTTGTTAGAACTTGGGGCCCCTCCTAAGAGCCGGGGGCCCTGCACGGCTGCCTGCCTTACCTGCTGAACCTCAGATTTCAATTCAGTGAAATCAAATTAGTCTGTGAAAAAACAAAACTCCATATGCATGCTACCAAACATTTCATAGAAAAATCACACGACTTCTCGGAACATCTCACCAAATTAAGAGCTCCTCAGCAGGATTTTGGAGAGTGGGCTAATCAATCCCAGAATACGGTGCTGACAGAGCGTGCCTCGTCTCCAGGTCCGAAAGGTCATTTTCCTGTTTTAATTAGCATTCGTCGCCGAGGCTAATCGAACTGTGATTGATGGCGGTGGCACCCTCCTTTGCTGCACATGAGCGACGGTGGCAGAGAACGATGGAAACAAGCTGAGGCTGTGAAATTGTTGTTTGGAAGTTTGCAGAAGGGCATGAGATGACTCATGAATCCTTGCGCAGTGAAGAGTAGACATATTTTGCTTTATGCGAGTTCATAATGTATTAGTGATTAAAAACAAGGTCATCAAGCTGATGATCAATCCATTTTATGCCAAATTGTATGCTGTTACATTTTAGCCTTCCAAACAAAAACCCATTCCTCATCAAAATCAGAGGCTGTTGTAGTTTTTCCTTACCCAGGCTTTGAGCTTTCTCTGATGATTTCATATTTGATGGATCCTGGCCTCTTAGTCTTTTAGTTTGGCAGCTCAGTTGTCCAAAAGCTGAGCAATGTCATCTCAGTTAGTTTAAATCTGTTAAAAGAAAAACATGGAATGGCAGCTAAAGATAAAAATGAGACAATGAGACTCCGAGAGGAGGTTTATACAGAACCATCTGATGTGCCCCATAAAGACCTTATATCAGAGAAACAATATGAATGGTTGTCAATGGTGAGAAACTTTTAATTTCTTTATTTTTATTCTTAGACAAACAATCAAATCCCTTTTTCTTTTTGTTCAGTCCTCCTGTTGCTACAATTGCATTTTGCCCAGTTTTTCTTGCACTTGATTATGTTTTGCTTATTGTACTTTAGCACTGGTGCTTGATTTGATCCTCTCTTTTGTAAGCTGCTTTGGATAAAAGTGTCTGCTAAATGCAATGTAATGTAATATAATTTAATGTCATGAGCCAAGAAACTTCCAATTTGTGGCAAATATACTGAAGTAACATCTAGTTTCATGTAAAATGGCTCAGTGAGCTACAACACCAAAACCACTGTTATGCATCATATTTCAATTCAGTTTTTGAGAGGTGTCAAGTTATTAAAAGAGATGAAAATCAGTAAATGTCTGGTCATGTTGAATATACAGACATATTCATCAACTCTGAACCGATCGTGAAGAGAAACAGTTTCGCCTCCATGATTGTGTGTAGTCTCAATATTTCCATGTTTTCACAGTCTGATACTTAAACCATTTTACAACAAACTTCAACTTTCTTGACTTGTAAAATTCTCCTTTGAACTGATAAATATCACACATGTAATTAATGCAGAATTCAAACAGGATAAAAAACAATTACTTGTCTCTTACCATTTTTTTCTGAAATAAGGTCCTATTGCACACAACCAAAAGAGTTGGGACTTTGGGTCTCTGTAAATAATGTCCTTTAAGTATGCGTTGTAGCTTCTTTTATATTTTGTCAAAACTGGACCAATTTTCATAAATTCCCTGAAGATATATATAAGAATATACAATAATTGGACAATCGGTCAATGAGTTACAGTCAATTTCCTGTTACACCTGTGGAACCTCTTTGCTAATATGTTTTGGTCAGTGGCGGGCATGATTTTGGAACTCATTTGCAGTAACATTTTCAGCCCTGCAATGATATATACTGTTGGAAAGGTGTTTTTCATCCCATTTTGCAATTTAGCTTTAAAAAATATGCTGGTGTTTGTGTTCAAGAGGTTGTTTTCAAAGTGTGTTAATGTGTAGATGTCAAATATGAAGTCAGTCAGTTGCTTAATACTTGCCCCAAGATTATGTGTACCACAGATGGGTTTTGAGGTACTCAAATGTGGGATTTATCCGGTCATTTTTGTTGTGCCCACTGAGCTGGACCTGTGTGTCAAATTTCAAGTCAGTTGGACTCAAGGTATGTTGGGCGGGGCCATTTCAAAATTGCATTTTTGGGTCTTAATTACAGTGCCACCATCTGGCTGATTGTCCTCATGTTTCTTGGGAAGCATTTGCACATCGTTTTCAGATATTGGGCCAAGTTTCATATTTCTACCTCATTGCAGCTCATGGCAATTTGAGATGCAGCATAAAATGACAAATAATGAACGACAAACCAACACAAACTCTGTAAAGTTCTTCCCCTGTGGGATCTGAACTCTAACTGTTGTCATATTCAGACATGACAGAAAAAGAAAGAGAGACACAAAAGACTTGATATTCTATTATTTCTGCTTTTGACATTGCAAAAACAATGCAACATGTCCACAGCAAACAACAGCTGATGTTTTACTTTGTCCTAAATCAGTCATGAAGTGGAACAGATTTCCACCTTCAAAACAAAAGGGCAAAATTTGGAAAAATATATGCGTTTTTGATTATGACATTTGAAGGATCTATTTTGGCAACAGCTGTTACAAGCCATGTAGTGAACTATCCTACTTCTGAGGTCACAAAAATGTATTATTGATGTGTCTATCTCTTGTTTGCCTCAACAGAAGTTTGGCTTCATCCCACATAATGCTTTATTTCTTGTATTAAATCAAGAATAATTGCAGCCTCCTTACTAGTGTGCAGAAAAACACAAATATTAGCTGAATCTGTTTCCAATGCATGTATTTGCTTATGTCTTTTGTAACTTTACCAGCATTTTTATTTCTAATTATGATAGATATCTGAAGTTTGCTATAGTCTGCAAAAATGTGAATTAGAAATACACTGGATGGAAATGCACTTGTACCTATAAAACATCTCGCAGACTCTCCCTGGGGGTTGGACAAAGTTGTGATTGTATTTATTCATGCTTTACAACATAACTGATGTGAAACGATCTGAGTATAATGTTAGTTGTCTAATTTAGGGCTTAGTTCTCGCTAGCACAATTCACTCAAGCTCGACTACTGTCTTATCTGTCTGTCATTGAACTAGTAATTACAGCTTATATCTGAATTACATAGTGTTTATCAGCATTAAATAGATGTTACACACTGTGCATTTAATATTACCCCTTTTAAGTCTCCCATTATAACGGGCCGCCTAGGTGTCTTCATCTTTTCTTTGCAATAAAAATGTTAGAAAATGTCTTTTTGCCAATTATTTTGCAACTTAACTTTCAATATCAGGCCACTAATTATCATTATTATTAATATTAAATCCGTAAAACAGTGTGTTTTAGTAAAAAAGAAAAAAGCGGTCATGAAGTTTTTAGCATATTTATTATCAGAAACAACTGTAAATATCCATAATGAAACTTTTTGAGGTTGCAAAAATAAACTGTTAACTATTTTACATCTGCTCAAACATGCCTTTTGGTCTTGAACATTCAGTATCCATATTACGGCTTCATATTTTTTATTATTTCCAGTGTGTGGAAGTCTCTGAAACAGTTCCTTTCTACTTGTAAAGCCGTAAAGTGTTTTAAAGTGTCAGAAAGCTCAACATCTCAGCTTTCCGATGTCATTTGAATTTTGTGGATAGCGCAAACATTTCAGGAGTTACAGTAATTTTTTGTTGTGAAGTGTAAAATGCAGCGCTGGAGAGACTGCTAAAGGATTAACACCATCTTGGTGAAACTTAAACCAGTTGTAAGACTCTCCTCTCTCTGTTTCTCAGCTCCTGGTGGTCCCACATTCACCATCGGGAAGTCAGTGTGGCTTCTGTGGGGCATCGTCTTCAACAACTCAGTCCCCATTGAAAACCCTAAAGGAACAACCAGTAAGATCATGGTTCTGGTCTGGGCCTTCTTTGCCGTCATCTTCTTGGCCTCTTACACTGCCAACCTGGCTGCCTTCATGATCCAGGAGCAGTACATTGATACTGTGTCTGGCCTCTCTGACAAGAAGGTAAGAGTCTGAAAGAAGCGGATATACTTTGAGTTACAACCTTTGAGTTATGAGTGGAAGCTCTTATTGACAGTCCATTCAGACATGCAGAAGACCGGCTGTTTTGTGTAGAAGTGAGATATGAGAGCATACATTTGCGTCTGAATCCATTTCTGCTTCCCTGTGTTCATCACTGAGCATTGACTAATATACCATAAACTGACGAAAACAAAAAGCCTTTAAGATGAATTCAAGTAAAAGGACTTTGTTGTGAATGTCTTTGTCCTTTTCCTATCAGTGGGGAGCCCAGTAGCATGAATAACTAATCAATTACTGCCTTCTGTCAATACAGATGGTGTCTGAGTCTCGGCTTGTCCTGTCACTACTTCACTCTGTCCATCAATATTCCCCCTGTGCTTTCTCCTTTTCCCGTCTCGCCCGCACCGTTAAAACAAGATCGGCAAATGTCAAATGATTAAAAAAAACTGCGAGGCCACGGAAGCAAACAACACCCACACATATTCTCTTAAATGTATGTGTGCACAGAGACACACACATACACACTCAACCTGGAAACAGGGCCTCAGAGGAGCTTTACAAGAAAGCATTTCATTCTTCACAGATAGCGAAAACAACTCCCAGGCAGGGATCAGCAGAGCTACCTCAGTGATCTACGGTTGCATTAACTGACTATATTAACTTTATGCAGATGCATTATGTCCCTCGGCGCTCTCAAGTAATATAAATGATCCTGCAGAAGCCGCCCTCAGCTGGCCCTGGATGCAGAGGTCTGACATGACAGTGGATTAGGCAGGTTTAAGGTCACAGGCTGAAATTGTGGCTGAATTCACATTAAGTTTAGAAAAGATGGGGACTCTATTTTATTTATTAATTTAATTACCCTGAATTTCTTGGTTGCTGTCATCTGCTGCTGCCCTGATTCCCAGTTTATACCTGAAGCCTCATTTACATACAGTATTCTACAGTATTCAGCTCTGACTGGAGAACCTGGTCCTACTGCCACTGTACCACAGATGGTAAGAGTCATCGATTTACATTGGTGCACCAGCATAAAATTAAAGATGCAGGTGCCCCAATTCAGTGTGCACAGGATATAATTTGGGATGAAATCAGGATGCATTACTTCTAACATATTTGCATGTGTAAAATCTGGTTTATTCACAAATAATTATTAGTGACCAATACATTTATTTGTACAGGTGGATCGATTCTTTTGTGTAAAGTGTTTTCTCAAGCATGTCTGTCATCTCTACTGCTGCTGTGGCCAGTTCTCACCTTGTCTTATGTGAGTAGAAATAAAATTTGAGGCTGACACCAAGGCAGAGGCATGTTATAAAAACATAAGTGGAGACAGAACAGAAAAAGACTGACCACTTTAAGGCAAGGCTTGTTTTTATTTTATTTTGTGAGAGACTTTTTTTTGGTTTGTGAAAAGGCTGAGTAGTGCTTTTAGATGGTGGAAACAAGCAGCAGGAAAAGAATGGCACTTTTTTTTCCATTGAAATGTTTTTGCATTGGACAGGACAGTCAGTTTTCTTGTATTTCTTTAGATGTGTGTCTTATATTTAGCTCCACCAGCTTGTTGCCTAATTTTACTCGAAACTTGATTGTTTCGTGTCTGCAATTCAAAGTCCTGCTGAATTTCCTCCTCCGCAAATACGCTCAAAGGAGCCTGGACCTTGTCGTTCGTCCACTTGTTGTAGCTTTGCTTTTGGTCCATTTCCCGAATCATCAAAAGACGAACCTTGTGGAAATGAAATAAACAAAACAAAGTTTACTGCGGCTTAGTGGCAGGTGAACGGAATTACGAATGTCTGTGAGTGTAGTCCACCAATTAGCGTTCTCCAGCACACAGCTCCGCCCCTCAAGAATTCAGGTAATCTGAAAAGTACTACCTCCCTACCAGGAATTTCATCGAGGAAAGTCTGGTGGTGAGGGAAAGATTTTTACCCTGGTAATTTAGATGGAAATGCACCAGGGTTTTTCAAAGTTCAGGATAATGATCAAAGTTCCTGCAAAAGTTTCTGCAGTGGAAAAGAACCTGATGACCATTATAAGCTTTTCCTCTTTGTTTTAGTTGAAGCCTAGTACAATATAGAGGTGAAGTCCTGCCCCTTCTGCTGTGCTGCTTGGGACTTTAACCCAGAACAAAATTGCATTACACTCAATGGACAAATAATGTTTTAATCTAATTTGAATTGTACAGTCATTTACACATATTATATTTATCTATTTAGAATATGATTTTACAAATCAAGAGAGGCTCAGTTTATGGTAAAGACAGTGCAGTAACATCTATATTTTTGTGATATGGCTTAGTGGACTGCATCTGTTGTTGCATGTGACCAACACAAAAATGGTTGTCACTTCAGCATATTTAACCTCATTCTTTGAGAGTTCGGTGAAACCGTATTAAACAAAGACAAAACCACTTCAGGGTAGGTCATGTTGAAGCTGTAGAGCCATATTTACTGATTCAGAACTCAGTCTCACAGTTTCACAGTCTGATACTAAACCTCCTGAGACCCAGGAAGTAAATGTTTGGGTTTTTTTTACATTAAACATTTGTCTTAACTGGAAAAAGTGTGATGCAACATTTTTTCAGATACAATTTTTACTTTTTTTTTTTTTTATTTTTTATGGAATGTCCTTTGCAGTGGACAGGATTTTTTTACTAAGTAAAGCTGTGAAACTCTTGTCTGCGACAGAAGACGGAAATGCATTGCTGGGTCTCAGGAGGATAAAGTGTTTTACAACAAATTGAGACTTTTTGCACTTGTAAAATTTGTTTTAAAGTGACAAACATTATTTGTATAAATGAGAACTCAGAGGAACAAAAACTACTCTCATTGTTGGCTAATACATTTTTTTCTTCGTCTCTCTATTAAACACTATTATATGTTCAACCTATTTAACTTCTCCAAGTTACAGTGTCTGTTTTAGTCCTGACTCACAGCCTTCTACAACCTGATTCTGAATGATTTGATGAAGATTTGTGGAAATTAAAGTGATTTAAAGATGCATCTATTTGGTTTTAGTGGCATCTAAAAGTGAGCACTGCAAAAATCAAAATCATACCAAGTGTATTTTTCTCATTTCTAGTCAAAATGTCTCATCACACTTCAAATAAGACATAATCACCTAAAGAGTAACTTTTCAGTGAGATATAAGAACTTATTTTTAGACAACAGATCTTGAAAATCTTATTTCAAGAAATCTCACCAAGATAATTTTCACTTGTTCCATAGGCAGATGTTTTGCTTAATTCGAGATTGTTTTGCTTAATTAAAGTTACTCTTTAGGTGATTATGTCTTATTTTAAGTGTGATGAGATATTTTGACTAGAAATGAGAAAAATACAAATGGTAAGATTTAGATTTTTTCCAGTGAGGTTAGAGACTGAAACCAGATGAACACCTCTTATGTTATCTCCTCCTTCCAGGCTTGCAGCAGAACCTATGACGGTCATTGAACATGTTAAAGATGTAAAGTGACCTCACTAGAGTCTGTGTTTGGTTCACTCTTTGTTGTTTTTTTTTTGTTCAAATGAACAAACATGTCCATGAAAGACAACCTAGTCCCTTTAGATATGGTTATTTTCAGGTGTTGAATGAAAAGAGCCCCCTGAATCCCACATACTTTATCTTTAATTGTATCGTTATTATTTTTTGACAGTTTTTGAAGGTCATTATGACAATCTTTACAAAATATTTGCTAGGTTGATCTGCTAACACTTCAGTTTGACCTTTTCATGACACTCTTTTGAGAAGACATTAAAAATATAGACTAGCAGCTGCTATTCTTTTATTTCTAAGCATCTGTTAGTGATGTGCGCTTTTGTTTAAACAGCTGATTATAAAACATCTGAATAGCAGCTAAAAACTGGATCCCAATACTTTTATGTTGCTCAGCTGCAGAGCAACGGCACCATCACACATACACACCCACTCACACACTTACACTTTGATTGGCTCATTCATTTGCGCTCGGCTCAAAAGGTCAATGCCGTAACCAAGATGAATAGATCTTTCCTGTTTACAGTCTAATTGAGCTCTAACAGACGTACTCCAGTTTTATTCAGCTTAATGCGTCATCTTATGAAATGTGAACTTCGATCGGGCGCCGATTGAACTGGATTAGGATCATCCCTGGGTAGAGAAATGATTCAAACAGATAGGTGTGGACTGATGTCCAATTTAATCCAACTGAGGTGAGTGCAATGGTCCGTTCATGCAGCATTAAGTTTATCCACTGATTATATTAAATAGGAAAAAGAAATTGATTGAATCTAAAATAGATCTAATCTAACTAGTAGCCCTTTATCCTCTTTAGCTTTTGCAATTTCTTCACTTTCTCCCTTTTACTGCAAATATTTGTGCAGTTTTGTTTGTCTCTCATGTCCTTTCATCTTTCACTCCCTTTTTGTTTATGATTCTCCATTTTCTTGCTTTTCCTATCTCTCTCATGTCCATTTTCACCCATCTCTCTGTGGTTATATCACTGTTGTTTATCTTGAATCTATATTTTCCTCCCCTTTTCGTTACCATTCATCCCTCCTCCTTCATCTTTACAATCCTTGTTTTCTTGTTTTTATCCTCCCCTTCTATCTCATGTCTTCCCTTATTCTGCTCTCACTCCCTTCAGTCTCCTTCTCTTCTCTCATTTTTCTGCACTACTTTTTTCTTTGTCTTTGCTTTTCCTTCCTCTTACCTCGTTGTAATATCCTTCTGTCTTTCTTCTCTCATGTCCCTTGTCTCTTGTCCCCTTCCTGCCATCCTGTCTCTTCTCCCTACAGTTTCAGAAACCACAAGAGCATTACCCTCCTTTCCGCTTTGGGACGGTCCCCAATGGGAGCACAGAGAGAAACATCCGCAGCAACTACCCCGACATGCATACACATATGATGAAATACAACCAGAAGGGGGTGGAGGAAGCTCTCGAAAGCCTGAAAAACGGGTAAAGTTTCACTTTTATTTTGTCATATTCAACCCATTACATTTGACTGCTCTTCATCTCATCAAGAACATAAGCTGAGAATGGGATAATAATCCTACATTTTGTAAAACAGCACATTTGATGCTCCTTTTGTTGAAGCACTGATTTGAAAATTAGGCCAAAGTGATGGGTGTATTTATAGATGAAAATATTGTGTCTCGTGCAGCTTAATTTTAATAGTAAAGTGCTGTCAAAGGCATGAAAGAACCAAGTCATTGTTAAAAACACTTTAAGAACCACTTACTGTATTTATATATAAAGTAATAAAACTCAAAAATAAACTGCCAAGTCAAATTTCAAGGCAAATACAGAGGGAGACAGCTTTTTATTTCCACTGTGAACAATGAACATCCTGAATATCCTGACCCTTCATGTTTCACTCTCACTGCTGAAAACAGCATTTTCTCAAAAGTTCCATTTAGCAGTTGGAGGTGTGGATTGCACAGAATAAACTGTTTAGTTTACCTTTTGAGTCAACATGAATTAGAGGCCCTACATAAGGTAGAGCAGAGGGTCAAAACAGAATGACATTTCAGAAAACACAACATGTTGGAAACAAGACAAGACATCACAGCAAATACAACATCTAACAAGACATGACATTTCAGAAAACAAATTTCACAAAACAAAACATTTACACCAAACGCAATGACATTTTAGATAAAGGGAAGAGTGGAACAAGACCTATTTTTTTTGCAGTCCTTAGTGGCAGTTCAGTGCCCCATCCTGTTTCTGTCTGGGTTCTGTTCAGTCACAGAAGAAAAGTATTGCCCTGCTGTAACCAAGAACATTTTCTTGCTTTTTGACCCTTAGGGCCACCGTACATACAAGTAATTAGAATGTGCGAACATCTACAGTACTGTGCACAACTCTTTGGTGACTTTTAGCTTTGTTTTTGCAGGGTGAAATGAACAAACATATTTATTTCTTATTCTCTTTTCCTCAAGTACAACAAGAAAATCAAGGAAATATGTACACAGCCTTAAAAGACACACAAAAAGGGTTAAAGTTCCTGTTTAGTGCAACCCTTGACCCCATGACAAGAGCAGCACAGTTAGAAACATCTGACATGCGTTGAATTAAACCTGATATAAAGCATCAGAAAATCCATGCAATAAATGTCCAATTGCGAGAACAAAAGGGTTAAGACATGTTAAGTGCTAATGGAAATCACTCTAAATACTATCTATTTGGGTTATAGAACCTGTTTTTTTCCCCTGAAACCTTTGTTTTTACTACTATATACTTCCCATTTATGCAGATTGTATCTTAGTAAAAAGACTGAGAAATGCATGTGTGGTCAATATAACTTAATTAAACTAACAAACCTAATGCTGGCCTTGGACCTTTGCACAGTACTCTATGTATATTTGCAAGAAAAAAAAGCAAACTTTGTCAAGTGGATACAATTATTTTTTACATGTCTGGGGTGCAAGTAAGAGTTCTAACCCCTGATCCTTCCACGTTATTTTGATGAAAAGCGATTTCTTAAAAAATGTAAAATATCATGTATGCTTTGAGAAATCAGATACTGAGACAAGGGTTCATTTGGATACAGGAAACTAGATGCCTTCATCTACGATGCTGCTGTTTTGAACTACATGGCTGGGAAAGATGAGGGCTGCAAGCTGGTGACCATTGGAAGTGGAAAAGTTTTCGCTACTACAGGATATGGTATTGCTCTGCAGAAGGACTCCCGGTGGAAACGACCCATAGACCTGGCTCTGCTGCAGTTCCTCGGAGATGGTAAGAACATTCAGTGATGAACAATCCTTCCCTGCACTCATGCACTCCTCTGTTTTATCTGTTTGAGTTTATTTCTTCCTTGCACACTCACATTGCATGCTGTATGTGAACCGTGGAATTGGAGTCAATCCAGTTCAGTGTGTGCTGTATCAGCAGGGAAGAAGGCTTACAGGGAAGAGTTAATATCCTGCAGAACAGCAGGGAGTGTTAGGGATATGATTATCTCCATTACACACACACACACACACACATCCTACCTACACATACGCACAAACAGACTCACCATGACGGCCGCCGGTGTGGAGTTAATATCCTTCCTCCTCTGAGAGCTTAAGAGCCCCCCACACACACTCACAGTTAGCCTGAGCTCTTCTTGATAGTATAATAAATAGTATGTTTATGGTCAACATACGGTAACGGAGTGATAAAATGGACTGTGCTCCCTGAAGGCCACTGGTAGAAAGCAGCTCAAGAGGTGGCCACCTGTTCTGAAGCCTGGAGAAGGAGTGTATTGATAATGATGGAAGTGATTCAAAGGACTACAGCCCAGCAACAATGCATCTAGAGCTCCTTCATAAATGGTTGAAACATCTTAAGCACTTTAACAAGTTGGAATTAGTACTAAAATGAAGGTGCTTTAAGTTAATCGTATTCTCGTATTTACTGGGTGAATAGGATGAGACTTCTTTAGCCCTTTGCCACCATATGAACCCTCAAAAGTTGTGGATACCTGGAACTACAACTGGGCAATAAAACCATCTCAAAAGGGGACTGTCATAAAATTTATGTCAGCAACAGTGATAAGCTTCCATAATTTTGCTCAATGTGGATAGATCTGCCAGCCTATTGCACCGTGGAAATAAATATTACACCTGAGAATCTCCAAAGGAGTAGATTTTCCATGTTGTGAGTAAACCTCAGAAGGTTATCTAGTAGTTGGAGGGTAAATGATTGCACCAAACCCAGCAACAAACAAACAAACATGCATTTTGCTCAGTCTTTAGCCAGATTATGAGAACAATGATCCAAACTGGCAACATTATACAATTACATATTGTGGTAAATATTGATATTGATCATTTGTATTCGCATTTATCCATTTGGCAGATGTTTTTTTATATTTGAAGATAGATTAAAGAAGAACTGTACAATTAAAACAGTGTTGTACAGAAGAATAAAAAAGATAAATAAAAGAATAAAATACAAGAATAGATTAAAAAGACATAAAACAGCTGTACAATTAAAAACAAAATAAAAACAAACCAGATCAATAAGGAAAAATATCATGGTCATATTTTCTACCACATTGCTCAAGTTCCATTGAGATTCCAAGTGACCCGTAGCATTAAAGCCTGTTTTCGATCAAAGATCCAGAACAAGACAATCTGCAACTTGAAACTACTTGCATTTTGATTCAATTCAGTTCAGTTTTATTTATACAGCACCAATCATAATACAGTATTATCTCAAGGCACTTCACAAATTCAGATCAAGGCATTAAGAAGATTATACGGAGAGTAAACTCAACAAATCCTGCAGGAGCAAGCCCAAGGTGACAGTGAGGAGGAAAAACTTATTTTACAGGAGGAAACATTTCAGACAGAACCGGGCTCCGGGGGGGTGGGGGGGGCGCCAGCTGCCTTGCCTGGCTGAGGTTAGGGGACAGAGGACAGAGGAAAGAATAGCATAAAAAAGAACAACACATAACACAAACTAGATAGCATATGGAACTCTCTGCAGTGTTTTCAAACCTGTTATCAGATAAATGCACAAAGACGACACATTGCATTGTTTCAATAGCGGCAACATTTGTACGCTCTATGTCTCTAACTGGCTTTTTTACTGTTTTAAATATGAATGAGGACAATGATAGTGACTTATTTCCTTTTACTGCACCTGCATGTCTAATATTTACTGAACTGTAGAAACAATTCCCAGAGCAGTTCTGTAGTTTAGAGGAGTTGGTGTCACATCTGATAAGAAAAATCATAGAATGTTGAGACGTGATCTACTGGGAAACAGCTCATGATAACACTGTTCTTTGTGGTAACAGGTGAACACATAAAAACTGAAGAAAACACACACTATATGTGCAGTATTCTACAACTATCTTATGCCCATTTGACAAACTCAACCACTGACACAAGAAAAGCACTCGGAGAGCGCAGACCTCCGCCAAGGCAGATCAGTGGGCCCCCATGGGCCCCCATGCTCCCCCCAATCACCACCAAAATTTAATAATTTCTTCCTTGTGCCAGTTTCAACATTTCCTGAAAATTTCATGAAAATCCATCCATAACTTTTTGAGTTATCTTGCTAACAAACAAACACGCACGCATACACACAAAGCAAAGCGATCACAATACCTCCTGGCAGAGGTAATAAGCTGAAAAGGTTTCATCTTTACTCTGAACTGGTCTTAAAATTAGACTATTAGTCAGACTAGCTCTGTGTCATTGTGTAATTCAGTACTTGACTGTACTTACCATGATATCACTATAACACCAAGCTACTTGTTCGAGTCAATTTAAGCCATGGAAAGGCATTAATAAATATATACATAATACCTTTGTTTTAGAGCAGTGCAGTAGAATAATAATATTCCCAGAAGTAACATTGGATTATTTTATGGCCAAATTGTGAAAATCAGGTAAATCAGGTCTTGACAAGTCTTTCCATTTCCCAAAACAAAGCTGAAGTAGAAGTGAACCTCAGGGCTGCTCAAGTCTGGCTGAGTATCACAAGGGACACTACAAAGCATCTTTTTATGTCTATGAGACATTAGACAGTCAATTGAATATTAAATGTGATGACTTTATCTCGGTTTCTCTTAACTTGTCGTATTATCTACAGTTAGGAAATTGTGCATAAAAAAATGAAATGTCGGATTTATCAAACAGCCTGAATTCCGGGCTGAACATCAGCTCTCTAACTTCATGTACTGGGGAAAAAAAGACAGAACTAACAAGCAACAACAGAAGTGTCAAAGAAAACAAACAAAAAATTAAAAAAAAAAAAAAATGGTAATGCAGAATTGTCTTATTTCCTCTTGCTTTCTCCTTTATATTTTCTTTTACTTTCTAAATCTTTTCTTTTGTTTGATCTGTCCTCCCAGGAGACACCCAGCGCTTGGAGACGGTGTGGTTGTCTGGGATCTGCCAGAACGAGAAGAATGAGGTGATGAGCAGCAAGCTGGACATCGACAACATGGCAGGAGTTTTTTACATGCTGCTCGTGGCCATGGGCCTCAGCCTGCTGGTGTTTGCGTGGGAGCACTTGCTCTACTGGAAACTACGACATTCTCTCCACAAGTCGCACAAACTCGACTTCCTGTTGGGCATTAGTAGGGTAGGTTTGCAGGAACATTACTTGTTTAAATTATTGTGTGTTGTTGATGGTTCCAGGGTTGGTTTTACTATTGAGTAATGAGAGAAATTGCATTTACTATTTGTTTCTAACTGATTGCCTGTTAATTGTTGAGTAACAGCCTGGCTGAGTGATTAAAAGGATGATTATTTTAACTGTAAATGATTTGTTTGGTGCTTTTTCATTCAATAAACTGCTTTAAGTGAAGTAGCTTTTAAACTATTATGAATTAGTGCAAATGGATATTAATTTGCATGTAATTGTATGGTAGCATTCAAGGGTGTAGTAGGAATATTAGATTTAAGAAGTACTGAATTATTATTAATGATGGAGGTAGAAAGAAGTGATCAGCAGAAATAAAGAACTTTAATTTTGGTGTTTATTCAGCATTCAGCTTTCATTGCTAATTGACTTCAATTAACCAATGTAAATCCCAGTTTGTTGATGCAGTTGTTTGGGAATGCGGTGATTGAAAGGAAAAGCTCTGGCTAAAGTTACAGACGGGGAAATGTCTATGGACTCCATCCTCTTTGCTCCTCAGCTGTGTAATTACACCATTGTGCCTGGATCTGGGTTTTATCAGATTAACGGCTAAATGACTATCTGATCATTAATCCGTATGGGGCGGCCCCAAGGGCCAAATTAAATTTGGCTCTTTTAGGATCTCTCAGCCAACTGTACGCATAGAGCAGTCCTGGGATTTGGCTCCGTGTTTGTCCGTGCGGTTAGAGACGAGTTGTTCTGCAGGGGACTTTGGATATGTGTGTGTCCGTGTGTGTTTATTGGGGCAATCCTCTCTTAAACTGTTTTTCTTTGAGTCCCGGGAGAATGCATAATGAATTTGTGACTAAGTCTTGCCTCAGTCATGAAATGAGATATTAACAGAATCAGTTTTTTATTTCACTGCCAGAGGTGTTTTTGTCAGTTAGGTGGTGGAAACGCGCTTTGAGATGCACAAATTCTTCTTAAAATTATATCTGTTGTTTTAGCTTTAGGCCCACTAGGTTCAGTTAAGTTAAATAGTTTGGGTTTACTGTTTATTTGTTTAGTTTACTGTTGATTTGATTGTCACACCTGAAAGTCCAGACCAAGGCTCGTGTTTTTGTTAAATTGAATGGATTTGAACCAGTTACTTTTAGTTAAACCTTGTAATGTTACTTTTGCTTAAGAGTCTGGTTTAGACCAGTGCTAATTGTAAAGTGTCATGAGATAACTTTTGTTTTGATGTGACGTTATATAAATCAAATCTGATTGATTGATAGTGCACTAAAGAAATTTGAAAGGCATATCTACATACATCCTGACATCATCATCTGTCTCTCTATACTTTGAATAGTTTTCAGATAGTTGTGGATCTAATGTTGTTGTGCTGGTGTTTGAGTAGTCTTTTCTATATGAATGAAGAAAAATGAATTGGGCACATTCACTACACTTTCAACAAAACATAATTATGGCTTTACTACCAGCAGCACCATCTTCAAGCAAAGTCTCTTTTATTATTTTGTTAAATATCTATAAGGGCATTTCTGCCTTGCTCCTCTGGTGTGCCATTGTAGCACATTATTCCCTTGCACAACTAAATGTAAAGACAGATGACCTGACAACAGTTCATAGTACTATAGTAAAGTTAAGCCATTTTTCCAAGCATCTTTCATTAGCCACTGTATATAGGAGTCTTGTTTGACAAAGTGTTAATGGCAAAAGTAATTACAGTCAATTGCATATTTTTTCTCCCTACCTGTCTAACACCTATGAGAGTCAAAACAACCTGTCACAATGTAGATTTTCTACTAAGTTAATATCTTATAATTAATTTAAATTAGTGTTTTCAAGGTTCAGCTGAATCTGGAGTGAGATCGTCTCTTTTTGTCGAGCCAGTTGTTTTATGAGATCATAGTTGAGCTGAGGTGTCACGCTTCCAGTTTTGGTTTGGATGAAACTAAAACGTTTTGACCAAATAAGCTAGCTGTGAAAGCTTCTCTTTATTATTTAATATTTTATTAAACATAAGGAGTTAATTCATGCTGTACACTTCTCTATCCCTTGTCTTTGTTATTACATTTCTCCTCATCCCTTCTGTTCTCTCTCTGTTCTTTCATCTCTCAGGGTATTTACAGTTGTTTCAATGGTGTGGAAGATGCTGGCCGTTCATCCGGCTTGGCCAAACCTGACCTGACCTCCAACTATGCTCAAGCAAACATGCTGAAGATGCTTCGCACTGCCAAGGACTTGGTCTCTACTGCTAATGTTGAATGCTCCCTTGACAACGCTACCAAGACCATTGAACAGTTGAGTCGTCATGGCAGCAGCTTGCCCGTTCGTGTACCGCAGGTCGCCACAGAGGCGGTACCGGGAGGATTCGCCTATGTAACAGAGAATCACTCGTCTCTTCCCCAGCGCTCCCTCACCCCACCACTGGCAGCTGTTACACTAAAACAACAGAGAGGTATGACCAGACCCACACCTCTGCGTTACACCCTCCCAACCCGCTCTGCGTCCTGTCTGTACGACCGGCCACTTCCTGTGTCCAGCCTCAGCAGCCCCCATCTTGCTGTCAGTGAGCCGCTCCCTCATCAGCACCCCCATCATTACCAGACCACTGGAAGGGTTTACGTAGACAGTCATTCTCACTCACCTTTCATCCCTTACAATGATCTCCAACTGCCTGATATCTACACATCTCACCCCGTCACATCTGCTCAAAATCAGCATGCTCAAGACTTTTCAAGGCGGAAAAGGAGGTCCAAGAGTTTCCAGTGTGAGGATGGGGATGTAGAGCGAAGAAAACACAGGGACCAGGAAAAGAGTGACCAAGCTCCAGTTTGTCTAAGTGAGCTCAAAAGCAACCACCTCCAGGACAACCATGTCTCAGCCCCTAGTGTTGAGAACATCTACCAAAGGGAGGTGCTCTGTCCTCGGATGGATAACTACAGCTCCTGGCCCCCAGAGGACCTTGTTATCAGGGGGAGACGCAGGAACCGCCGCCCCTCCTTCCTTAAAGCCACTTGGGGCAGTGAGCAAATCAATCAGATGGATGAATCCCAGTCATCTCTTTCTGTTTCTAGTCAGTCACCTTCCACGCTACCAGACCTGTTCCCATGCATTCTTACACCGACCACAGCTGCGAAGGCCTACAACCCCTCCCACCTTCGAAACAACCTGTGCCTCCCACGGAACCAGACCTACCTCCACATAAGGGAGGACCAGAGAAAGCCCAATGGGCGCAAGGGCCAGAGGCTGCGGTACTCCCACTCCGCCCACTTGCCGACATACGGCGAAGCAGTGCGCCATGGGAGTGGTTTAGGGCGGGGAATGGTGCGCAGAGCAACCAGTTTGCTCAGCAGACAATACGCCCACTACCTGAACTCATACCCTGGGCTGCCGCTTTACCATGGCCCCCTGGACCTGCAGCACCACAGCCAGACCTCCTGTAGCCACCCAAGCGCCAACCCTATGTGCCAGCTGCTGGCCTGTGGTGGTGGTCAGTGTGGAGGTCAGCGGGCACTGCTGTACCAGGATAGCGTGTACGGGGCCTATGGAGTTTATCAGGGGTCTCGTACTGGATCGGAGGCCAAGTTAGCACAGGGAGCAGGGGGCCAGCCAGCAGGGAGTCCTTGCATGCTTCGTCCATGGAGACGGGTCTCCAGTCTGGAGTCTGAGGTCTGAGGTCCACCATATGAAGGAGTCATACTGGAGGTACACTACACAGGACTTCAAATACCACTGTGGAGGATTGTTAGTGGTTTGTTTAAAGTACCAGGGGGAAGCTTAAACTTGAAGTTTATTTGCTATGTGACAGTGTGCAGTCAAAGATAGCAGTTTGGGTTTACACTGACACATTTTACAGTTGTTAAGAGCAGATTTGATGTACTCGAACAGTACAGTGAGATGATAAGACTGCACTGTTACCAATTTATCCTCAAGAAAGCTTGATGGAGCTGGCAGGTTTTAATCTTGCTACTTTCCTACGACAATGCTTGTGTGTTTTCTGTGCTTTAATGTGCACTACAACAGTCCACGTTGTTGGCGCATGGTTAAATTGTAACCAGATTTCATGCTGTATGTGTTGTGTATATTTTATCGTGGATTGGTGGGGACCTTTCTTGGTTGATGTTAAGTAGATGAAGTGTTTACAGCTGTAAAGAAATAAAGGATTAAGAAGGGATTGACTCTTTAAATACAGCCACCAAAAACAAGCAGCAACTGTAGCAAGATTAATGAAGACATCTGCAATGTACACGTGAAGAGTTTAACGCCAAAATGAAAGTAATACAAACATTTTGACTCCAGACACTCAACAGCTGTTTTTAATGATTAAATAATCATTTTGAGACATCTGGTAATGCATTTCAGGTAACTTCTTTAAATATTTATAATGTTTTGGAGCTAAACCCTTCATGTTTTCATTTAGTGATGAATTGGGCTTTGTGAAAGCAGTCCAAATGAACACGATCTGTATGATGGAAAAGTATCGGGACAGCTTCGACCAGCACTAGGTGTCTTAAACCATGGACTCCTGTTCCTCACTGGGTCTCAGTATGAGGCCGCAGTACAGCACAACATCACACAGGGCCTCACAATAAATAAATTATGTATTATTAAATATATCAATATAGAGAAATGTGTTATTTGAGGCTGGTCTGTGTCATATTCATGTATTCTATATTATGATAGGAATTTATAGTTACTCTTACTTACAATTTTCTAATCACACACTCTGGCACATTCTAAATTTCTTTTTGTAAAGCTGTTGCTAATTTACTGGAATATTTGTTTTTACTGTATTAACTATCAGTTGGCCTATATTAAGATTTTCATCACTTTCTCTTTTCCACTCTTTTATATTCCTTCATTATCCCTCTTTTCCCCATCCCCTCTAACTGTTTAATGATCAAATTTAAATGAGGTAATTGAAAGCTATTCTAGTATCTATATTACCTGGTTCCCTCACCCTGTAATTAATCACTTAGATCAATTAAAGAGCCTTTTTGGATGAACATGCATGTGTGGTTTCTCTCTCGACAATCTTTGCTGTTCGCTGCTTTTCTTGCAGAAGGAAATAGGTGTTTTAAAGCTTCACATCTTTAGTTTTCAGCCAACGTAGACGCCTGAATGAAATGTTGACAATATATTTTTCTGCAAATCACAGATGGATATAATCTCAACATAATTTAACATTGCCACAAGAGACTGAAGTTTGCATTCTGATTCATGTTGGTGTTTACAATGAGGCAATGAAAGTGCTTCGGCTTGAGTTTAGATATAATTAAATGCATTGTCAGATTGTACTTTTCTCCACTCCAAACCCAGCATTTATTTTTAACCCTAACAAGGTGGTTTTACCACCTCAATCTAACCATAAAAGGTTTAATAGCACTTTTGTCAAATTATAGTAAATGAACATAGAGGTTATTTTGGCAGTAAATACAAAAATCAAACAAGAAAAGCACTCGGAGAGTGCAAAGCTCCGCCAAGACAGATCTGCCCCCCACACACACACACACACAATCACCACCAAAATTTAGTGATTTCTTCCTTGTGCCAGTATCAACATTTCCTGAAAATTTCATGAAAATCCGTCCATAACTTTTTGAGTTATCTTGCTAACAAACACGCACGCACACACACAAAGCAAAGCGATCACAATACCTCCTGGCGGAGGTAATAGAAGGGATTGTTTGCAGACAGTTTACATTAGTTTACACTCATGAACACAATTTTTGCCAGTTGGTTAAACTTCAGGGGCTGAAATCCAGAAAAAACTAGCTGTGAACTAAATACATACAACCTAATAAAAACAAAAAAAAAACATCTCATGGCCAATATTTCATTTTATCTTTGATTACAAAACACATTTACTGTGACATCCATTATGACACTTTTTTTTGTTCATACTTGCATTGATTTTTCACAAAGTTCTTGTATTGGTGAGTCAGAACACTGGATAAAATTTGCTCCAGAAAAAATTCTCAATGTGGTTCAGGTCTGGACTCTGTGGTGTCCAGTCCTGAGTCACTCTTTCATAAGCCTGATGAGCCTGATGATTCTTGACATCTTTTAATTTTTGTGCTCCCTAGCAAACTTGTGGTTGTTTTAAGAGATGAGAAGCTACTCACTGCATCAGTTTGGGTTAAAGAACTTGTTGCAGCTGAAACCTATTAATCACTGCAGTAATTATCCAATGGAAGGATCTGAACTATTTGCGTAATTGAATCCAGGTGGAGACTAGAGCAGGGGACTAAAACTGAACACCACAAAATATGTGTTTAATAGGTCGATTTTCTACAGCCTGAAATAGAAGGCAAGGACTAGATTCAGACATTTTATGCCTTCTCAGACCACTTGAATATCAACATATGAGAAGGTAATTATGGAATCTTTGCCAAAGGACACTAGAAAATTTAGCAATGTCACTTTAGAGATTGAATATGTAAGATTTGCTAGTATACTTTTGTTTAGTTGAATTGGTATCTGCGCCTTTGAGACCTGTTTGTTTTTTTCACATAACTGGTTTCCTAGGCTAACAAGTGACATAGCAGAAGTTGGGAGCAATTTAAGGATTTTAACAGAAAAACCAACAAAAGTTCCCTACATAGAAATCAGTATGCAGGTTACTGAGGTGGATGTAGGGAACGAAGACTACCATGGCTTAGAAATGGAGTTAGCTAAGATCACGAACCAGCTCCAAATGCATAAATCATTTCATTGTTTTTTGTTGTTGTTTTTGTTTTATAGGACAATTTAGTTGCTATGATTTTAAGTTCTGCACCGTGTCACTATAGTGTTAGAATAAATGGGATTAGAATTGTTGCAATGAAATATACTTTGGCTTAAAATGCACAGTGCACCTAAAATGTTCATATTATTATGTAAAACAGCAGCATTTATTCTAGAGAACAGGTTTGAAAGAGCAAGCAGGACTGAAAGAAGAAAAGAGGAGCTGGATGAAATGATCATGAAATCATCAAAGCCTTCTGCTCTGATGTTGTCATTTGGAGGTCAGTCATCTGATGCATCCTGGAGGAATGTCCTTCTGGTGTTTGGGTCACATGCCAAATTTTGACTGACACAAATACACAGCTGAAATAAACCTAATCAAGTGGCACTCTAAAGTCTCCTGTCAACTGGAAAACTTTTGAACTCTGGACAGAATTTGCTGAAATTGCTAATGTTGGACTGCGTGGTAGTTATAATAACACAAACCTAAAACTCCCAGTAGCATCACCGAAGACAACCAAAGAAAAGTTGGTTCATCTCAAGGTGACCTGTTGCCTTGGCAATTACTCTCCCTCCTTGCTGTTGTCGTGACGAGATAAGACTCCATTCAAGAGACCCAATGAGTAATGTTAGAGGGTCCAAACATTGAACGCTTTGATTTTTCCATTATTCTCTGCTTTGTTACTGGAGCACTGCCTTGCATTGGGCTATAATATTGATTTAATCCTCTGCACAGATACAGAACTCATATTTTTAGAGTTCAACGTAATTGGGCTTCTTTTCATCCCTGAAAACCTATAAAGATATTCAGCTTGCTTTAGTTGTTATGCAATCAAACACTGGTCTAATACAAAGCCTAGATTTGAAGACATAACAGGTGGATCTGATGTTCTTTTAAATATAAATAGCTGATCGGAACGATAAAGAGGTAAAATTAGGTTGTCTGCTTGCTGTCACCATTTACATTTTGAGGCTATTTTTATCAGATTAAATGGGTCACCGTTATTAAATGATTGCCTTCTGGTTTCGGTGTTACGGAACAAATACAAAGAACAGAGCTCAATTTAAGCTACTCTGCATGTTGTAAAACTTGCTATTTCAAAAGAAGCACAATAAATAAGTTAAGGTGAATACATAAGCAACATTAAATACACAATTTCAATTGATATACCAGAAAAACTACTCTCTGTACATTCCATTTTATCATAATCCTGTACATTATATAAACCTGTATAGTTTATAGCTTCACTGTGGTTTATTTTACATAACATTCACATCCCCAAAGTCATATTGAACTTAATAACAGATTCATAATTGGACTTGAAATTCAAATTATATGCGATGACAGTCATGTTTTTCTTCGGTTTCAATAACAACATAATGATTAAGATTCACTGCAGTCACTTCTGTCTCATCACCAAATACCTGGACGTCTGGACAGATCGCTGTGTCTGTGTAGTGCTTGCATCAGGATTGATGAAGGGCCTGTCTTGCCAAATGATGAAAGATGTGAGTCGTGCATATGAAAACATAAATGGAGCACCTGGGACAGGCTGCAGACATCACACGCTCAGAGACAGAAACATTAACAGGAAAAACTCACGCTTGTGTCCAGTCTTGGGACACTACAAACCAACCCACTTTTTGGACAGTGGTGAAGAATCTGAAACTCAAACACAAAGACAGAGGAGGAGGATGAGGAGGAGGGGGGTAGAAAACGTCTGCATGTAAAACAATTACTCTCTTTTACCAGCATGAGGGTTTTTATATTCATGTCAGAAGGAGACGGGAGCCCATTAAGGCCACCCAGGAAGCTCAGTTATTATTCTTTTATTCACTCACGTACACACACAGACACACACATCATCATTCTCCCACAGGACATTTTAACTTTTCTCAATGAAACATATGCCTCTGCTGGTTGAACTCTTAAATAGGATTAATGTCTCACTCAAATTGGTGGTTTCACTAATTCTAAAATATGCAGATGCTGTTTAAGTTAAAAAAAAAAAACAAAACAAACAAAAAAATAGCAACAACATAAACAACACAACCTTGACGAGGTCGTCGGACGCAACGTCTCGAATCACCAGAGGCCCAGAGTCCGGTCTCCTCACACCTCCTGCCTGCGAATAAATTGCTTCACATATCGGAGCAACAACTCCAGATGCTCTGAGTCACCTTGAGACAAAAGGCTAGCCTGCCCTCCCTGATAGGTGAGAGGAGGAGGAGGAGAGAGGGAGGGAGTGAGGGAGGGAATGATGATAAAGAGGAGATATGGAGACAAAGAAATGTAAGGGGGAAAAAACGTCACAAGAATGTAATGTAGTGTATTACAAAGAAGTGAAGCTAGAGGTGATGAGGAATTGTCAGAGGAAGAGAAGTGTGAGAATATATTAAAAGAGGAGAGTTCAGGAGTGTTGAGGAAAAAATGAAAATAAGAGAGGAGAGATAAGAGAGGAGGACAGCATAAAGGAGAGATATTAGGACGGCTGATATGGGAACAGGTGGGCAGGATGCAGAGGTTTACTTGTGTGCCATGTGTGATGCTGCACAGAAAGCCCTCATGAAATCAGATTTGATGTTTAGGTGTTTTTTATGAGACATTTCACATGTATCACCTAAACACTCATATCTGACCCAACTATGACACAAAAAAGTTTTTCTGTCTGTATTCTTCATTGTGCTTCAGAGTTTGTCATTTCCTGTAAAATAATTTTTTAAAAACAATCACTCATCCTGCACTCTGGGGCATAGACTAATTTTGTGCAATAAGAAGCAATAAAACGCTTTAACTAATATTAATGTCCCTCCCTCATCACTTCAGTTTCAGAGGAAAAATTGTCCGGAGTCGTAACATCTCTCATTACTTTTTTGGACAATAGTTTTCTGCGTTTTGTCCGTGACCATTTTTTTCCTTCTGGAGCCACAAGGGATCATATGAGGACAAACATAAGGAGCAATATGTGAGCTACTAATGCTAAGACTTAAAGACATGTTTAAAACTGTTGACTTAATGAAATATTTATTTACTAGAACTATTTGATGGCCTCGTTAGAGTCACTTAATAAACACAACTACAGTAGAGCTGTCTGTCAAAGAATAAATGTTTTATTCAATACACACAAGCTCAGCAGGTGAGGGAGCTGTCAAATACATCTGCCAATCAAAGCCCACATGGTAAACCTCAAATCCTTCAAATTACTCTAAAATTTTATTAATGGAGGAACAATTTTTTAAAAAAATAGACACTCATATTAAAGGGTACACATATCTGTAAGAACTGACCTCTAATTGCATCCACAGATGGAGCCTCTTAAATTTAGCAGTGTAGTCCAGTACTCTGCTATAAGGTTCAAGGTTTATTTATTATCATTCATCCAGTGTAGCACATGAACAAAATGTGTACTCAGGTGCCAGCAATAAGACAGATAGGGGTCACTCACATGTGTAGATGAGCATTTTTTTTCAGATGAAGCTTGTTTGGAGCCATCCAGTCTGTGATTGGTCATTATCACATAACATAACACCCATTTTTATTAGCTTACCAGCCGACAGTCTGTCATCCGTTACAAAAATTTCAATTGTCTTCTTCTTCGAAACTACAATTCCGATTGACTTCAAACTTGGTATACAGCTTCTTTATGATGATGTCAACAAAAGCTAGTGAAATTATTTGGATCCGGATCTGATTCTGGATTTGGTGCGACTTCGAAAAATTTTCCCATTACAAGAGTTAGGAAATGGATTGATACAATAAATCAGTGAGTATCAATGATATCAAGTCGGAATTTGCATTTTTTTACAGATCTGATCGGAATATGAGCAAAACATGGGCTATTTCTGTAATATAATAAATACACATAACTGGGTGATAATAAATGGCATCTGGATACATTTCCCAAAGCTTTTCATTTGGCTGGTAAGCTACAGGGCCATTGGTCCTATTTTTACAACATCCATTAGCTTATTAAAAACCAACAAATTAGAAAGATACAAGTTAGTGCCATTAAATCTACCTAATGTTTAAGACATGTATGCATTTTCAGTTTGGCTGAAGTTCCATAGAATAACAAGAAAGTGGTAGAATTTATGGGCAATACTGCAGCTAGCCACCAGGGGGATGTGGTGTTTTTGACTTCACTTTCAAGGAGCTGTCATATGCCGCGTTTCCACTACGTGGTACTGGCTCGACTCGACTTGACTCGACTCTGCCTTTTTGCGTTTCCATTACAAAAAAAGGACGTGGAATCTGGTACCCAGTACTAGTTTTTTGGTATCACCACCACCGGGGTTCCAAGACTGGGGACCAGATACTAAAACATGACATGTAAACACTGCAGACCACTGATTGGTCAGAGAGTTGTCTCTGTGACCCGCCATTTTACAAAAAACAGATATGGAAGTTTACAGTAAATGTAGCGGTAGGTTAATCCACATGATGACAGCCTGCAAAACTACACCATGGTCGGTCGAGGAGATTCAGTCTTTGGTGGCCGATGTAAAAATTCAGCATGAATGAGCTTGACGAGACAACACACAACAAGCAAGTTTATCAGCAACTCTCTGAGCAGACGACATGGAAGTAACACGCTGCATCGCTATGACATCCACGTACTCAGTAGTATCCTGTAATGGAAAGGGTCTCCAGGAATAGTACCTGGTACCTGAGTCGAGCTAAGCCAAGTTGAGTCGAGCCAGTTGTACGTAGTGGAAACGCAGCATTAGTGTCCATTTTTATAAACAATCTATGCTCTACAGCTTTAGTGCAGTTAAAACATGTACCAGTTAAAAAATATTTAGATATTGTCTGTCCTCTATCCTTCCTACGAAATTTGGCACTTGATTGACATTCAGGGCATCCAGTCAAGATCTCTTCTCTTTTAACACAGGTTCACCAGGGTGTGCAGACATATGCCCACAAGACAAATGCCCACAACCTTAATGAAAAAAGAGACAAATGCCCACAACTTTATTTCATTATTAGCAACAAAAGTAACAAAATTATATACATTGTTAGGGTTAGGGTTGGGGTTAGTATTTGCATGCTTCATATAGTTCCCCCATTGGAATAATGCCATACTACAAATTGTGGGCATTTGTCTCTTTTTTTTCATTAAGGTTGTGGGCATTTGTCTAGTGGGCGTTTGTCTTGTGGGCGTTTGTCTTGTGATCGTTTGTCATGGAATTGTTCACCAGGCACCGTGGTCAAATGTGCAGTCATCCATGTGAGCTACTGCAAAACTCCAGGGAACGATGTGAACTAGCTGACCTTCCAATTTACAGATACTAAAGAATGGCTATAAAAATGGGAAAGCTGGATCAAGTAAGAAACCAAAACCTTGCTGTATCGACGTGAAATGGGAGGAGGACCATGTCATATTCGAAGTGTTTTGTATGATCTGTCAATATAGCCTATCATTAATATTACAAAGAAAGCAAACATGGAACTGTTCATGAAAACTATGACACTGGCCTCCCTCCGAAAAGTGAACTGAGAAAGAGAGAACGAAGGACCTTAACACACTATTATTTGAACAGCAGTCATTTTTTGTCCAAATAGCGTTCCTCCGTGATCGATGATCATTAGAAGTCTGCTTGAGGCTGGTACCAGCAGCTACTGTCCAGACTGTGCAAACCGAGATGACTCCCATCAGTGCAAGACATCAGAGTAAGGAACTGATCACTAAATTTATTAAACTGTATTGTACCGTAAGGCTTCATGCAGTTATGCAAAGTGTGCCTATTATATTGTGAGTGTATATCTATAAGATAAGATAAGATAAGATAAGATAAGATAAGATAAGATAAGATAAGATAAGATAAGATAAGATAAGATAAGATAAGATAAGATAAGATAAGATAAGGTAGTCCTTTATTAGTCCCACAAGGGAAAATTCCAGATTTACAGCAGCAATAGTGAAGCACAAAGCACACAAGCAAAAACGAGCAAAATCAAAAATAAAGACAAATCAAAGCAAAAAATACTATTTACAGCTGTGCACATGCTGATCATGCCACAGGTTGGATAGGGGAGATACTCATGCGTACATCTATACACACATATCTACATGCATAATTATATATAAACATGTATACAGATTATACATATGAGAATGATTTATTGCATGGTTTATTGCACAGGATTTGCACAGAATTATTTGGACCAGGTTCTGTTGTGGAGCCTGACAGCTGCAGGAAGGAAAGACCTGCGATACCTCTCCTTCACACACTTTGGATGTAACATCCTGTCACTAATGGAGCTCCATTATGCTCAGTATAGTATAGTATACTCAGTAAATAAACAAATTGTTGTTTTTAGTGTAGGTAGATCATTTTGACTTGGCTATTTTAAAGTAGCTCACAAACTGAAAAATTGTGGGTGCCCCTGGATTAAACTTACAGTACATTTTCTACTTTAAGTTTCTACCTATTATAAAATTAGAAATGATAGGGAAGAAGCATAAAACCTGAATAGAAAATACAAGTGAAAAAAATTCCCTTTAAAAATTCTTCCGGACTTAAAATTCATTATTGTTTGAGGATTGTCTTATATAAGAAGATACACAAGCACCAAAGACAACATCATTACTATTTCACCGACATACAAGCAGAAACGTGACATAAATGACAGGCGCAGTGGTTGTTTTCACTTCCACTACCACATTAACTAAATCATCAAAGCAGTACAGCATTCTGAGTGTGACAGCTGTCTGTGCATATGAGGACACATTTTATTGTGCTACAGTACGCAATTAAACTTTGAATTTGAGAATCTGTTGTGTGCATTTCTATGTGTGTGTGTGTGTGTGTGTGTGTGTGTGTGTGTGTGTGTGTGTGTGTGTGTGTGTGTGTGTGTGTGTGTGTGTGTGTCAGCCTGTGCAGCAGCTCCTCTCCAAGGCGAGACGATTGGATCTGCCAGCCAGCAGGAACGTTAATTACTTCAGCAATCTTCAGGCTCACTTCCCACAATCGCTCCCATCTCCGGGAAGGGAATGAGCCCAGCATTCAGGAAGCCCAGATCTAAACCAAGCCTCCAATTCAAATCTGTTTTGGGGAAAAAGAAAATCAAATAACCAGAACAATACACAGAGCCCGATGCAGTCGGAATAGAGAAGATTTCCTTTTTACCCTTAAAAATGTTATTCTTTTCACATTGTGAAATAACCAGGACAATAAGTACTTTGATGAAGATCGGTCCTTTGTGTTAGGTTCAGGGTCATGGTTGACATGGACATCCTAATAAGGGAGATGAATTGTGGCTCAATTTTGACAAATTGCAAAAAAAATGTTGTGTTTTGGACTTTTTAGGGAGGGTAAAGGCGAAGACACACCAACCCGATTTTGGGCAGTCGGACGTCATTGGGCAGTCTGGCGAGGTCAGTGACATGAGTCTGGTTGGTGTGTTCTCTGTGATCGGCCGTCGTTAATGCTGTCACCTGCCTTTGCGACCGATTCAACATGTGTAATCGGCCACTACCAGTCGTTCAGTCGGACCAATCTGATTGGTGGAGGGATAGCGCTTGACTAGTGAATCAGTGAATGAGAAGTTTCCATGTGAATACAGCTATGCCAAAGTATTTCACACTATGATTGTCTTCTATAATAGGCCATTCACTGCTCATATCGTATCTGAATGAGTGCCAGTCTGTGTTGCCTATGGACTTCATTCATTCCATGAAGTGAACCCTGTTAGCATTGCTAGCATAGTGCAATTTCACCTTAGTTTTTGCCTGTGACATCTTTCTTCTTCCACAAGAAGAAGCCCGAGAGCTGACAACGCCAGTATCTTCTTATTACTAGCCATCCATTAAACGAGTACAACAACAACCCTTCTTGACTACTCAGCACTCTCTGCTAACAATAATTACTGACAACAGCGAGCTCTGTGTTTTGGTCTAGAGAGATGATCCTTCATTTTCCGGTTTTATGTCTCGCGCAAGTGCAGAACATATGCTCAAGTTGGTAGTCGATTGGGTGTGGGGGAGACAGGAGGCAACTGATAAGTTGGGCTACTTCTCTGGTGACGATCGGCAGTCACGTTGGTGTGTCTTCGCCTTAAGTTTCACTGATTTGCAACATTTCAAGATGTAAGTGTCCTGACTCCAAAAAGTGAGTAATGGATGAAATCAGTTTTGTCTGTAATGTCTCTGCATGGGATAAGAGGCCTTATACCTTTATTATTTAGAAATGTGACCAATCATTTTGTAGAACTGTCTCATTTCCACGACTGTCAACTTAACAATTCTTGCCACATCTCATCGCGAAATCTCACCCTAAGTGTAAACAGAGTCAAAACAAGAAAGACGGAGTTGTTTTGAAGCAGGTTTTTAATTCTACAGAAGACTTGAGTAAAGACCTGTTGGTGAAAGAGCCAATCATTTTTCGATGTCTAACACAAACAGCATAAAAGGCATATCTATCATGTTGAACTTCAATCAAATCGGACTACCTCACATTGCATCACAATAACGGTGACTCATATCATGCTGCATTGGTAGCTACTTTATATATAACTGAGACATTCTGAATGGGTCAGAGTGGTCAAGAAGAATCTGTTTTAATAGTTTATCTTTTTTACCTACTTGATGATCTTTTATTTAGACAGACATGCATGAAACAGGCTGACCATTACCAAGGTAACAGCAGAGTTTGATTGACAAGTGACCACGTAAGTTAATGTTGAAGCACAAATATGACCCTGAATGGGTTATAATTGGATTATGGTTCACTGATTATACACAGAAACTGAATGAAACTTTTTTGTAAAGACATTTAGTTGGATTTGACTGGATGACTACAAACAAATGGAGGTGAATTGAGAACCACTGCTTTGAGGATGCTACCAGATTCATAATCCTAGCAGCAAGAATATCATCACAGTTGTAAATTTTGTATTAAATAGCCATGTGATTTGATTGACTAAACTCTATGTGCATTTTAGGGTTTTCAGGATTTCATTTAATGCTGAAGGGTCTTTGTGAACAGTTATTTACATTCCAATAAAAAAAAGCTGAAATCTAAACAGTTGTTTTCATTAACATGTACAGTATATGTTTATTTCTCCAACACCATCATGGACACAAAATAAAGATTTCATTACTACAGCAGAGCATCTTGAAAACTGCTTAGAAGTGGTTGCTGGTTAACATAGTTTTTATAGGCTGCAATTAAATGACTATTTCATAATTATATGTAAATGAGAAATGCGATATAATCAATTCAGCTGTTGTATGTAAGCATAAAGTGCAGGAAGGGACTAAATTATGACTGAATGGTCTGCTATGACAGTAAAGGAGCTAAAGAAGATGAAACTTTGTGTTGGAGCAGGTTTGGTTAACTTAACTTTCAATTACAACCAATGGGTAACCCAGTGAAAACTGTTGTATCACACAAGGCAAGGGCAGAAAAAAAAGTTGTAAAAAATATGTTTTATACATATATATATATATATATATATATATATATATATATATATATATATATATATATATATATGTATATCACAATATGCTATCAATAAAAGTGAAAGTGTAGCATGTCCTGGAGTTTCCAATCAGAGTGTGGCTTCAGGTCACCTGTTCACTGGTGAACCTACATCATAAATAAGTGTCACATCTGCACATTTTGTCTTTGAGCCAAACTCCCATATGGCACTACTAAAAGATTTAATATTTACTGTGGGATCCATCAAGGATGTCCAATTTTGGCATACCTTTTCCTTCTTCCTATGCAGTTACTTTCTATTCATTTTAAAAACAGTGATGTATTGGGTCTCTATTGTTGGCAGAGCATCGTCTATTACTCAACTAGCGGATGACACAACACTTTTTTTAAAGGATAAATCTCAAGTTTGTGAAGCACTCAAAGTCATTAATACTTTCTCAATGACCTCTGGACTCAAACTGAACATTCCAAAATGTGAACTTCCTCCTGTTAAAAACTTCACAGATACTATTATTTCTGGAGTCCCTGTTGAAGGTGCTGGAGACTTCCGTGACTCACCTGAATCTCTTGCATTACGGTGAACAATTTCGAAGTGCCATCCACCATAAACAAACCATGTGTTTACATTCTGAGCCAGGAGGTCACTTGGGCATTTTCGGAATTTTGTCGTGATGTGCAATGTGGGAAAGGGAGGTTCGTGCAGCCGTCTGCAGCGGCAGCAGCAGCGCAACCATATATTATATGGATGAAACAAACATGACGCGGAAACGTCTGAAACGGCTGGAGGAATATGCATAGAGGGAAGGGAGCTCCTGCCGTTTCCGTGTTGTGTCTGTGGCAGCTGCCGCTGTAAGGTAGCTGCGCCAGTCTCCGTTTCCCACAATGCATGACAAAATTCTGAAGATGCCCAAGTGACCTCCCAGCTCATAATGAAAACACATGGTTTGTTAATGGTGGATGGCACTTCAAAATTGTTCACTGTCATGCAAGAGATTCAGGTGAGTAATCACAGACAGACTTACAGATTCATGATACAGAGGATATGACTGAGGTTTTACAGATTTGATGAAAAATTGGTCATGAAAGTCTCCAGCACCTTTAAGGATAAGGTTAAATATCTTGGTATTATCATTCAAAAAGACCAATGCGATAGATTATCTGAAAATTTCAAACCACTTATAGCTTCAGTCCAACAGAGATTTAACCTTTGGCTTCAAAAAGATTAGTCCATTACCGGAAGATCCTTGTTAGCTAAAGCTGAAGACCTTTACAGAATTATATATGCAACTATGACACTCAATGTTTCAAAAGAAATATGCACAAAAATTGATAAAATATTATTTAACTTCATTTGGAAAAAACAGAATACGTTATATTTTTTTAAAAATATCATGATAAATTTAAAAAATAAATAAATTGTTTTGTTTTTTGCCTTTTTTCAGATAACCACAATCTGATAACTAGGAGTAATTAGATAATTGTAACAATCACATCTTATGCATTGAAATGCAATAATTGAAAACCCTGTTAGACGTTTCAGTCCATTATCGGATTTCTTTCAGAGTACATAGACTCAAACTTCCCACTCACATTTCTCTTCATCACTTCTGTTTTCTACAATTTAATTGCTTTTACACATGCGTAGACATAAAAGAATGAAATAAATCTGATTAACAGGTAAACCTGCATGAGAACATTTGAATACTGGGGAGAAATCCAGGTATGTTAATTTGATTTGTCATAATCAGATTACTGCTGTCCTGCTAATGAATCATATCAGGTCTTGCTGTTTACATGATCACTTGAATAATCTGATAACTACAGAAATGGGATAATGATTCTAGTATTAGTGTGCATGTAAACAGGGATCAATGTCTGATGTTTTTGGGTTAATTGTTCTTTGTTTTCTCTCAGGTCTTGTCTCTCTGGTTTGAATCTGTCTTCCCTCCTGCCTGATTACCTGTGTCCACCCTAATGTGTTCCACCTGTGTCATGTTATCCCCAGCCACCTGTGTATATATACTCCCCTCTCCCTCATGTTCTTTGTGTCACCTTCATACCAGTATTTGTACTTCCTGTGATTAGCTCTTTGTGTTTTGACGTTATGTTCTGCTCTCATAGATGCTAATTGGTTGAGATCTGGTTGTAGTTTTGGCAGGTTCTAACCACTTTATACTGGGAATGAACAGCAATATATCCCACCAACTGTCTGACAGGTCCCATTGAAATGAGATAATCCAATTAATAGCACTTTTCCTGTCAGTGGTCATAATGTTATGGCTGATCTGTGTATCTCCAGTAGGTCTGTGGTTGTCCTTTTTGGACTAAACATAGAAATCACATGTGAAAAGACAGATCTATAACAATGGGTGTTCTCACAGCTGTGTTCATGACGGTGACTGTGAGGGGTTTTCATTGAGACATTCGTTGTCAGATCTCAATGTTACGTTCTGCCTCACAGACTCCTATTTTTGAAGCTTCCATTAAAGGCCTTCTCTGTGGGCTCTGGTCCTGTTTGTTACATCCCATGACAACAGAAATACAGTCTTAAATTACTTAAATCAGGGGTGTCAAACAAAAGGCCCATGGACCAAATGGTCCAATCCAGCCCGTGGGATGGATTTCAGAAGTGTCAAAATTACACTGAAAATATTAACAGTTAAGGGTGTTCAGGGGCAACGTACAACTCAATGTGATATCAAGTAAAATAGTAACATAACAAGCGGTGCCAGGCACAACAAACTCCGCCCCTTGCACGTATTGTAGCTTATTTTGGCATCAATCCAGCTGATGTCATCATGTCTATACATGTGGTGATGTCAGCATATCAGCTTCCTCTATATATGTGCCAAGTTTGAAGTAAATTTGAAACAAAATTGATGGTTTTATAGATGTGAAATTTACCCATTAGAAGTAAATGGGGGGGGGGGGGGGGGGGGGGGGGGGGATTTTAAAAAATTCATAAAAATGTTTTAACTTTGACCTACTTTTCCCAAAATGTGACCACATCTATTCTGGGTCACTGACAATCTATAAACCCAGTTTGGCATGAATTCAACCAACAGTTTTGCTGCTACAGACATTTGACATTTCACCCATTATAAGTAAATGGGGGGGGGGGGGGTAAAAATTCATTAAAAAAAAAAAAAAATTTGAACTGTGACCTACTTTTCCCAAAATGTAATGAGATCTATCCTGGGTCACTGGCAATCTACAGACCAAATTTAGTATGAATTCAACCAGTAGTTTTGCTGCTAGAGTGTTAACAAAGAAACAAACAAACCAAACCAAAAACAATACTTCTTGCCTCCCCTTTGGGAGGCGGGGTAATAACCGATAAATAATGACAACTCCAAATTTAGACCTTGGTCTGATGTGAAAAACTAAAATTTCATTTTGAAAATATTTATGTTTACAAATCCTGTCACAATAAAATGTGAATAACCTGAACAAATATGGGAAACTTGAAATTTCTTAAGAAAAATAAGTGCTATTTTAACAATATAATGCCTGTTACAAATGTTTTCTGCATTTGTAGATCTACTGTTATCTGTAAATTGTGTTAATAATAATCCGTGACATAATATTGGTGAAATTGCACTTACATTTTTAATAGATATTGCAGGTTGTACACGGTTGTTCAAGTTATGCATATTTTTATAAAGTGATTTAACATTCACACTGAAATAAACACAAACATTTGGATTATTATTTATAGGCTATTTTGCCCATTATTTTACTGGTCCCACTTTAGATCACTTTGGGCCCCTGAACTAAAATAAGTTTGACACCACTAACTTAGATAAATATTGGCATGATTTGGTGACATGTGATTATTTTATTTTTGCAATAGTTTCATTCACATTGACATTTTTACCAATATGCAACTGCTATCATTTTTTTTTTTGTTGTGGTCAAAAAATGCAAATAACAGAAGAATAATGATGTCATTCTACATGTTGCACCTTATGTGGCATTTTCCTCAGCGTCACATTGATCATTCTGATTTTTCCTCCCTTCCAAACTGTCAGCGATCTCTATTAGACCAGAGGCTCCAATCCTTGGGTGCAACACTTTCTGAATTAGTTTTCGGGGAGCAATTTCGATGTGGCACATCCAGGTCTGGGTTTCCTTCCAGCTGTGTATACACAACCTATATATCATCAGCTGTGTGTGAGGATGCTGCAGCAACCACTGAGAAACAACAAGTCCTCTGTGCTCACCTCATTCTGGTCTGAAAATGAGCATCAGACCTTTTGGAAGATCTTGATTTCCACATGAGCAAATATCACAGGTCAGCAGATGAAAGCCTCAGCTGTGATTAGTGGGTGTAGTGCTGCTGACGTCCTGTGAACAACACTATAATACAAACCCCGCCACCTCTTCCCTTGTCCTTCCAAGGTGACAGCTCCTGGGAGGTTTTGGCAAAGATTACTTCAGCAAATTAACAACCCGAGATGAGCCACCAACGGCACAACCAAGGAACCAGGCCACTTGCACACACCGTTATATCACTACCCAGCGTGAACAGACATCCTTCAGTCTGCCAACTAGACACATACACACACACACACCTACACACACACACACACACACATTTAAGGCTCCAGAAGCCAAACCCAGAGCTCTCTAATTAACCAGTCCCACCCTCCTGACCCTGTAGCCAAGAGCGGCCTTATTATCAGCCGGATCTTTACCCCTTTCAGAGCCTTTTCCAGCTCTGCTAAAATGAGGTTCAGCCCTTTGCTTTCCCAAAGCGCGATCGCCAAATGAGATGAGATGAGAAGAGAAAAAGATATATTAGTTTGGATGTTATTAATAGACAGTTTTTAAAGTTGTTGACCCTTTTCAACATACCGCTGTGTGCATTCTTGATGGATTCCCTGCCGAATATGTGACAAGAAGATGTCTCTGTTTCTCAGTGAAGCTTAATCTCTTCCATTTGACAGATTTTCTCTTCTTAAACCGTGTGTCTCTTATCTAATTTTTCATTCTTCTCACTTTCTTATCTTGTTGCCTTTATTTAATTGATTTCAAGATCAACAAATGTTAACACCTATATGAGAAGGAAAGTTACAGTCAATAATGTAACAACAATGTAAGCCAGTAAATTAATTACTTAAGTAATTTAATTAATCCATAGTTCAACTGTAATGTAAAATCTGCATCTTATCTGTTCTTTTAACTATTGATGGTGGCAAGAAATCATTTTAAGAGGGACAGTGCTAAGATATTTACAAGTGAGAGGAAACACTTTTTGATGATATAAAACTTTATTTTTCTGCTGATTTACAGAGGATTGTGCATTTATATATCATCCCCATTGCTGGGTTTGAACAGGACAGTGGTGAGTTTCTCCTGCGATCAGATGGATTTCTTACTTGCTTTTTTTGCTCCTCTCAAGATTCACATTATATAACAACATTTTTCTGTCCACCTGGTTTCAAGACTTGCATTACTTATGTGCACTATTTTTGCTGAAAACCACAGTGGACTCCTGTGGACAGTAAACAATTAATACACGTGTGATTGAGTGAATCAGTTACATACTCATTTGAAGTGTATTTTGCTTTCTTTTTAGAAAATCATTTTGATGTAATATTCAAGTTGTATTTTATTATGAATTGTCAACCATGAGTGTGCAGACCTATATTACTTCTTAAATAAAATAGTAAAACTTGAAGCATAGCATTCTTTATTATTTATTTCACATGAAGCTTAAAGATCTTTGTGAAATAACTCTTTTTTTCTACCTGGATTTCAAGAATCTATTTCAAGGTACAGTAGACATACGTAAGCTACATGCATGCAAAGTAAAGAAATCACATATGTAAAAACCTGATGGGACTGGTCTCTTTCAGGATGACAATGCCCCTGTGCATGGGGGCATGCGAGTCCATGGAATGGTTTGATGAGAAGGAAAATGAAGTGGTTCATATACTGTGGCCTTTTCAGTCACCAGATCTCAACCCAGTTAAACACCTATGGGAGATTTTGACTTATTCACCTACTTGCATGCCTATCTAAACGTCAAATCATGGAATGTCTTTTGGAGTGATGTGTTCATCCCCCTGGTAGAGTTTACAGATGTGAGGAATCATTGATGAAGAGGACTGAAAGTAGAACATGATACCTTACTAACACATTTCAAATAGATTTTTCCTTTAATTTGTCATATTTGGTTCCAAACAGCATTAATATTATGCAGTACATGTATATCAGTACATAATATAAATATATATATGGCTTTGGTGTGAGCAAATTGAAGGGAGAAAAGAAATAGAAAAATGACACATAATGTATCCTGAACTGAGCAAAGTCCATTTCAGTTTGTACCCCCAAGGAAATCAGCAAGGATGCAGCGACTATTAGAAATTTGGAACGATGATTCCAACTCAGTGGGTACAGGGACACGGCGACCTTCACCGGTACCACAGATATCGTCTGTCAGCTCACAGACATGGAGACAAACTCAGACACAGTCTTCTTCACTGATCTGTATTCTTAGTAGAAATTGTTTTGGAGGAATGAGTCAGTAAAAGGAAGGGTATTGTTGTGTAGGTCAAATAAAAGGAGCTGGACAGGAGGCAGGCTTCTCTCTCACTTACTGCAACCACACAAACCTCACGCTGGCCTGAACATTTAAGAGAACACAATTTCGCTTCAGGGTTCAACATTGATTTCATATTGCACAATACATTTGACACGCTGACTTGAGTGTGCATGATATGTTGAATGTGATAAGTTGTCATACTCTTTAGATATTAACCAGCAGTTAGGAATTCTTTCCTCGCATGCTTGGCGCACCACAGGGGTCAAACCCTGGAGCAAGGACATTTAAGTGGAAGGACACATTTGCAGCTACGTATAATATTTGCAACCTTACAATCTTACGCTCTCTCTCACTGTGCAGTTTTCCAATTGTGTTGGCCTGTCATGAACGCTGAAAGTGTTACACTGCCTGCGAAGATGAAAAAATATTGATAGGCCATCTCAAAGCCATTTGACGCTATACTCAACAAAAAACAAACAGCAATGGCAGTTTCCAAAAAGAAAATCAAAAATCAAAAGACACTGTGATTGTGTTTTCAATTATAGTCATGTTTAGTCGTGCCTAAAACCTTCCCATCTTTGAAGCCGCTGAGCTTATTTTGTCTTTTAGGCACAAAGAACTGTTCATCTTAGAAAACTGCACTTTTTCTAATATAAGAAGCTGATAAAACGGTATCATGAGATGAGAGCTATCACTACATAAGAGGTGATAAGCATAGCTCGAAGAAGGTCGTGTCTTACACAAGAATGTGTTGTGTGTGTGTGTGTTGTATGTGTGTGTGTGAGACAGAGAGAGAGCGAGAGAGAGAGAGAGAGAGAGAAATCAGAGCTGAACAGAGCAGATGAATGTGGACAAGTTTGTGCTTTAAGGGAAACGATAAGATGGGTGTACCTTATCTGAGTCAGCACAAACCATCTCTGACAACACTGATAGAGTTTTCCACCTGTATGTGTATGTGTGTGTGTGTGTGTGTGTGTGTGTGTTTGTGCGTGTGTGTAAGTATGAGTCAAAGACGATACTATCCCTGCTTTTAGAGACAACACCATTTCTCCACTGGGAATTTCAACTGTGTGACACAGAGGGAGTGATCTCCTTCTCTCGCTCTGTATCACTTTGAGTCACAGTCGCCTTGTTTCCATCAGCACATTTTTATGTGCATTTTGTATTTGCGTCACAAAACCTTGACGCAAACGTCTGACTCAAACACTGTAATGTCTCAATTTTGCAAAATCATTGACTTTTGAAGTGATAACTTTTCTAAATAAGGCTGTTTCTGTTTTCCTGCATCTTCCGGATATTCCCCTAAAACATAGAATATAGACTAAAACATAGACTGATGAAGAGACCAAATTATTCCTCAGTCTCATCTGTGGTGAAAACACCTGAGCCATTTTATGTGGAAAAGATCAAGAGAATTACCCAGGAATTATGAAAAGAAAAGCTCATCAAAGGATTCGACGCCCTGAAGCCTCGGAAGGTTTTAGGTACGTATAACCCCAGTTTCTGATGACACTGTGCAGTTTAGTTTATTTCTCCAAAAACCAGAGTGCATATGAAGATGGAAAAGGCACCATCACTCCAAGACGCTGTGTACAAATGAAGCCACAGTTCAGTGTTACAATAGCAGCCATGTATGATGCACACTGAAGACAAGTTGTCAGTTATGAGGCAGTTACGCATTTATGAAGTGTTACCTACGGGATACATGTTTACACTTTACAATAAGGGTCCAAAATGCATTCACTAATGGTTACCTATGGTTAGGTAATGCTTAAGGGTTAGTTCAGGTTACTAATATTAAGCTCCGTTGAGCTTCAGAGCCTGAGCTCAAGCCCAGTCTCCCTGTTCCTCTCACCCATACTCAAGCTCCCTGTGCTGGGCTGCACGACCCCCCAGCGGGGCACTGGAACTGGTAACGACAACTGCGATGGCACCGGTACCAATGACGACAACTGGTACCGACAATGGCACTGGGAATGAAGTAGCAGTTAGTTGCCCTTCTCAACCCATTAGTAAATGATTACTAGAGACATTATTAATGGCTTACTAATATATAAACGATGTGTTAGTTAATGCTGAGTAGTGCATACATGATGAAATTATTATTAATTCATAATTAATGCTTAATAATTTATTAACTAACTTTGAGTAGTAAACATTAATTAATGGTTTATTAATACATTAACTATGTTACCTAAGGCTAAGTAATACATAGTAATGACTGATAATATATTATTACAGTTAATTAATGCTTAATAATGCACTAACAAACATTAATTAAGGGACCTTTATTGTAAAATGTTACCAATGTAAATCCTTAGACTCTGAAAATGGACAACATAGGTGAGGTGATGCAGTTAAGTAAAAAAAAACAGTGGTTGGAGTGGTCATGATGGAGAACTAAAATGTGGTTTCATGTCCCACGTCCTGAGCCAGACTGCAACCATGACATTGTCTACATATCTTTCAGACTACCCCATGCATTGAAAAGTGATGCCTACTCCTCACACTGAAAAATCATGCTTCAGGGCTAACTGTGATGCCCTGAGCAGCCGTCAATGTGAGCTGAGTTAGTGAGAATGTACAGTAGAGAAATGATGTCCAAGAGGCAGGCGGCTGCTCTAACAATTTCACATTTTAATGAATTATGACACCAATTAGCCACTAAAGCTGTTGATCAACATTTTACAGTGGCAAAAATGTATCAAAAACAAACAAATAAGATAATGGAATGAATCCAAATTAGCATCTGGGAAAACAAAAATAATGAATATCTAGTATGAGTTTTTACTTTGGGGTTTTGGTTAAAAAGTGGGCTTCAAGATTGCTTGACAGTTATGCAGAAACACAAATATGAACTGATTTATTTCACACTCACATCACATAAAGTCATTTTTCTGCATGCTGTATATTAACCCATAAAGACCCAGTGCTATTTTTGTGGCAGTTCCCAAATAAATTTTATTTTCTATTTAACCTTTCTTAAGTGATTTATCACCATTTAATATTATATTTAAGATATTCCTCCATATTTTGCATTTTTCCAGTGAAAATCTGGTATTTTCCAACGTGTAATATACTGGTCATGTAGATGTTCATAAAAACTCAGATTACAGTTGAGGGTTATCATATCAAAACCAGAGAAAACGGAAGAAAAAGTGACTTTGTCACAGAATATATCATTAACTGAACATAAAACAAGTGTTTCCATCCACTGTCATTCATCAAACTCCATGGGTTTAACTGGTGAATCAGTGTTACAGAAGACGACGTAGCCTCTGAACATCCAAATGGGTCATATCTGATGACCATGAAAAGATGACAAACTGCATTTTACACCAATTATTTACATGTATTAATAGGATCAGTGGATCAACAGGTATTAAACAGTTTAGATCAGAAGATGGTTTTGGTCACCGGTGGTTGTTTGGGTCTTTATGGGTTAAATGCACTGAAATGGAGGATGAATGCTGACTTGGCCAGTATTATATATTTTCGTCTCGTGGCCCCCTGTATCCACCTGTGTTAACTTACTTGCTTCGTCCGGACTTTCCATAAACCTGTGTGCCTTCATTTACGGAGGAGGGAACATCGCACTTTGTGATCACACAGCCTGAGTCATCGGGCTGGAGAGCGGAGGATGTGAAGCCCATCGTACCTGTCAGCGCTCAGGGGAGAGAGATCACCATCAGGCAAAGATCAAACCAAACTCACTGGTCTGGTTGTAATGAGAGAAGAGCAGAAGAGGGGAGGAAAAAAGGACATGACGGTGAAGGGAAGGGATGAATATGAGAGGGAAAAGGGGGGAAATAAGACCTAATGAATGAAAAAAATGCAAAAAAAAAAAGAAGGGAGAGAATATGAAGATGAGAGAAAAGAGGAGGAGGAGATCAAAAGAAGGAACAGGAGTAAAAAGGAGACAAAAGAAGAAGGAGCAACATCCAGAATTATGCAAAAGTGCCAAAAACTATAGGTGTGTACAATATAATCTACATAAACACCAAGTTTAATTTAAGTTTACAGCCTGTTATAAAAACAGCTTTGGTCTGTATGGCTCACTCCCTTGTTATTTATTTATTTATTTTTTTTGCAAAAGGTGTTCTGACTAAATACAAGAAATTCCAATCTTTAGGTGTAAACACATGATTGTCTTGAGGTCAGTGATGAGAGACCAGATTCTCTTCTGACGCAGTTCACTAATAGTTGTTTATTACCAGCTATTTTATGAAAACTGTTGGTTTTGTTACAACAGACAATCTTTGTGATGATCTGTAACATCATATTTATAGACTAGCAAAATACAACGCCACGTAATACAATCTAATATTAACAAAATCATCATTTTGTGACAGTATTGACAGTTTGAGATGTTGTGACAGGCGAAGATCATTTCCAGCAGCTCTACAGTCTTTTATGTAGCTGACACACATACTTTTATGTTTCTTTTCTTATTTATACTGATGAAGCCAAAGTGAAAATAACCAAACATACCAAAACATGTCACTAATCTCTCCCATCTCAGCTAAGAAATCCACTTTGCTGAACCACAAGACAGACTGTTGTAAATATTAAAAGAAGGTTCAGTGATATGAACGGCTCACATCAACGCATGAGACAAAACTTTATTAGCAGCTAGTTAGCTGTTTTAATCAAATGGCTAACATTGGAGCTGTAATGTGTTAATTCAATAGGTGATGGTGAGTCACTCTTAATACAAAGAATTAGCATAAAATAGACATACCTTCACTGCCTGACTATATAAACTCACCACATACTGTAATCAATCAAAATCCAGAAAGGTATACTGGGATAAATCCATATAAAACACAACAATTACCGTTAATGTGATTCTAAAAAGTACATCAACATTTCAACTGTAAATATATTAACTTTAACGGTATAAATATGAATACAAATATATGTTATGCATTATCTACTAAACAGATTAAATGCATGAATTGAATGAATGAACTTGACCTTTGCATCTCACAGAACCTTTCATCTTTAATCGCATACTGATATTTCATTACATGGTTTGCCTGGTACCCTTCTGATGAGCCAGCTAGTGTGTTTCACATTAGACACAGCTGACCTTATTTATAGGAAAACTTTTTCCAAACACTTAAGAAGCTCAAATTACTTGGTGGGGTTTAACATGGGATGTGCCCAGTGTCGGCTGCTGGTCTTTACGCACATCTTACAGCTCCATCATAAAACTTGTCGTATTAAAACAAAGCAATTAAAAATAAAAGCGATGCTTAAGGGAGGCTGTTGTGCTTCATCTGTACCATAAAACCACAGCAACACACACTTGCATGTGTATGAACTGACTGTTTTTCTCTTCAGCTGTTGTAGTCGCGGCACTTTTGCAAATGACCTCTTCCACTGATATCCACATGGAACTGAGCTCCAACGTGCGCCGATGCCGGTATGTTTCAACATCGCTGTCAGTCAAAACGGGTTCAGCCTTTCGGACCAATACCTACTCTTTCCAACAGTTCATTCAATCCAACGTCCTAAGTCCAGCGTCCTGCCCGCCTACTGACCCCCGCTGAACGTCCATTGTTTTGGGTGGGATGATTTTATGCATTTAGGCATTGACCACCATGCTTCCCTGCAGTGAAAAAAACAGGTTAGTACTGCCTCATAGACAACCCATTGGTGCTTGATGTCAGTGGGGAATTCAACAGTGTAGGCTACTGATACGAGAATGTATCGGGGAATTCGCGTCAGAAAGCAAACAGTAAACAGCTGGCCAGAATGACACAGCCCTAAAATTAAGTGCATGTTTACGCACTTTTAATGTAAATGTAATTTGTATCTTCATTGTAAATTCAACAGGGCAATTCTGCCCATTTATTTCCTGAAATTTTAGGGGAAGTTCAGCTTCCCTTGCTGTCCCAAAGCAATCACCTCTGGAGGCATCCTATTGTCAGAAGGCCTGTTAATCAGAAAAGGGTTAGGGTTTATCAAATACATCCACACTAATTTTCTGACTAACATGCCTTCCGACAATAAAGTGGGCACCGTTTAACATGTGTTCATTCGCAGTGTGGTCAGTGTTTTAGTATGTTAGCAGTAACCTCAGCTTGGTGGTTTTGAGTACTTACTTAATCCCAGTTTCACCCTCTTGTTTAAATATTAATATTTCTGGTTCCAAAACACCAAGATGGTGATGGCAAAAGGCCAAACTCAGAACTAAAGTCTATACAGATGTTGGGTTTAGGAATTCTCTCACTTAATGTGGGACTGTGCTGTATTTTTGTCCACATATTGGAATGACATCCTGCATTTTGGTAAATTTCACTGCATGCTGTCACATAAGAAAAATGAAACCATGTCACATTGAGTCACTCTATTGACAGTGACTATGTTGGAATGAGGAAAGGAAAGGAAAGGAAAGGAAAGGAAAGGAAAGGATGTTGGGACAGATGCACACAGTTGGTCAGTTCTCACTGAAGCCCTGACAGGTGAACATGCATTCTTCCCAGCAGTGGGTTGCACACTTGCCAGCCCTTTCATGTCATTAAATGTGTGTGTCTCTGTTGGTATTGTTGGTGTGTGTTTACATGTGTATGTGCACACATCCCAGTGTAACTGAGCTGGGACTCTGTCTGCGCTGTCCAATCAGCCATGCTTCATTACTTTCTTTGTGTGCTTTTGAATCTGTTTATGCCTGAATTAGCACCGGCAGTGATCCGTGTGTGAAACGCCAGCTCAGCCTGCAGAGCCGAGCCAGGACTCCATTCATCTTTACCTGTCTGCTGTCACCTCACGCCATCGACCACTAACCTGATACAACAACGGCGTGATAAGAGGGACAGAGTAGCAACAACAGGAGAGATACAGCGAGAGGAGACGGGCAAAGCAACAACAGCGCACAGAAGAGAAGGACAGCAAATGGGTCAAATGAGGCAAAAGAGAAAACAGAGAAAACAGAGACAGTCAATGTGAAAAAGTGGATTGTACCTGAATGAGAACAATACTTGAAAGCCAGCCAGACCTATAGGTAGACTGATACACAAAGCAGGATTCACAGAATTCATTTAAAAGTGCTAATAGTTTGCTGCTGTTCATCTCTTGTTAAACAACACCAGGTCGAAGATGGAAAGCGGTGGTATCGATTAATATCCAGCAAGCAGGCACTTCTCATCAGCACAAAGCCAGCCTCTTCTGTTTGTTTACTTATTTATTCATGCTGATTTCATTTCTGATGAGAGAGCCATTCGCCTTGCTGCGTTTAAATAAAGCCTGATGTATTCATCTATTACAAACACACAGTATGAGAGTAATTGCTGCACAGCATTTAATACTCTTTAATTCATTGTAATCACATTATGCACTGCCGGTCTGTCTGTGTCTGTTTCCCAAAGGCCTCGGTTGATCTTGTGCAAATATTCTGTAGGATTTTCATGCAACTGATCCGAAAGTAGGCAACAGTTCAATAGTTAATCATACACAGCAAAGGAATGTTATTATGTTCACTTTGGAATAAATTACTAGAGTTAGAATTTTTACAGAAACTTAAGGCCTTTTCATACCTTTGAGTTTGCAAACATTTTATTTGTTTCATTCTGGATTCACATTGCATTTTTAATAATAAGGACTTTGCACGAAATAACTACAACCTATTCTTGACATTGATTGGTTGTTATAAGGGCATGTATCTTATGACTGTGAGTGTAGTAAGTAATTACACAGTGCATATAGTAAGCACAAAATAAAATATTATCCATGCACCTGCGGATAAGACAGAATAAAAACAGCCAAATGTTGATGTCTTTGTGTTGATAGGAAACAATGTGAGGTTGGTGGTGTATATCTCAATGTTTTTGCACAACTGACTGCTACATGTGATGGGTTACACTCATGGGAATCTATAATAATTAATCAAAGTTGAAGTGTTTGGATACAAATTGCAAGGTTGTGCAGAAATGATTGAATTTTTCTAACTTTATAGAGGCACAGAACAGTTTAAGCCTCACAAATAGGTAATCCAAGGTATATTTTAACAAACTCATGCTGTTTATTAAGACAAATGCACATATTTGCACATATATCATTTCACATCACTAACTTGAGAAACAAATCTATGATACCTATTGAAGAATTTTTTTTGTTTTTTTATGAGCTTGGAATGAAAATAGATGTTAGGGGATTAAAATGCAAACATAATGAAGCCAATGGGGTAAAAGGTTACAGCTGCATCAAAAAGGCTGGATTTCTTTTTTTTTTTTTTTTTACTTTTGTCCCTGCTCTCTGCAGCTGCAAATGTACTGTCATGCATTACTGTTAGAAATACACAGAGGAGACATATTGTAAGTGAAGCAGGCAGTGTACAAAATGGGTTTGTATGAGAGTGTTGGTGAAAGTAGGTGAGGTAATGAACATCTCTGTGAGGTTTGTAGGCTGTCAGTGTGACTCCCAAACCCACTTAAATGGCTTCACGCTCTACATCGCTCCCCATCTCTTGTGCCCTGAAAGCTCAGAAACAAAAATGGGTCTATGCAATACCTGGGAAATGAAAGTCAAACTAAACCCTTCCCACGGGAGGTTTTTCTTGACATACCTGTTCTTGACAGTGTTGTTTCTCTGTGTGTGGTTTGGGGCAATTTGACCAGTTGGCTGGGGACAGCGTATCTAATTGGTGACAAAATTGGTGTCCCCAGTTTAATCCAGAATGATTTAATGTGGTTTCTATTTTAATTGTAGTTAACGTAAGTAATTGGGGTTAAGGTTATGTTAGATCTGCAGGGAAGTAATTTAAGCAAGTACTATATTATATAATTATACTGAACTAAATTATGAGTGTATTTTGTCATGCACTTTGTTCATGATAAATCTTTTTTTTTTTTAACTTTGTTTAGAAAAGTTTTCAACATTTATAGAACTTTTCATTTAACAAATATAACATTTATAATTTCAACCCATGGAGAAAAAAAAAAAGGCAATACAAACAAAACATGCATAACAAGACAGTCAAGACAATGCATTCTGGTACATTCAAGAAAATAAATAAATAAATAAATAAATAACTAGATAAATAAATAAATAAATGTCAATAATAATATAAACAATTAAGATGTATTTACAGATCCAGGCCAGGTAACATATTCACCCAGTGTAAAAGAGGCTCCCATATTTTGTTAATGATAAATCTTTTAAGCAGAACCTTCAGAATATTGTCTTTCACATTGATTTGATTTTAGTGATTTATTCTGAACATGTAATGAAATGTAACATATGTGAACAAGTTAAACATAATAATAATAATAATTAATAATAATAATTAATAATAATAATAATAATAATAGTACAAAAATCAACAATCAAGACAATCTTAGACAAAAGAACAAACTTCAAGAACCAACAAGAATTCTTTACTTATCAAATACATTTATATTTATGACATTACTTTCATTTTAACACCAGTTGTATTGGATGTTACTTTACCAAACGGTTTCTAAAACTATAGTTTCACTGAGAGATGTGAGGAAAAAAAGCTATCACTGAATGTTTGAGTCTGAATATATGAATTATAAATAAAAACATGTGATCATGAAAATTAATATTTGACATTTCTGCTGCAGTTGTTGGTCTTGAAAGATCTCGTGTGTGTCAGAGAGTAATATATAACAGACAGAAGCCTCACGACGTTATTTTTCATGATCTAAAATGGACTGTAGGTCAAGCTGAAGTGTGAATGACTCAGAAACAACCCTATGCTAATGGTGGAGGAGGGTTTATAGAGTTTACAGCCCAACCTGGCCACGGAGAGAGTGATTTGCACACTGAGGAATCTAAAAAGCCCATAATTTTGGTCAGTAGGTGGCAAAATTGTGGAACTAGGTGATAAAGTTTAATGCGTTTGTGCAGAGGTGTCAAACATCATCTCATTCAGGAGAGGCTCAATGTCAGTTGCGTAGTTTAAAGTCAGAATTTTACATTTGCTTTGTCAGAAAATGATTGTATTACATGGCACAAAAAATGCTGCACAAATTCATGGAAATTTGTATTTTTTAATTTTGAAACTAGAGCATACAGTAGAGGTTTTAGTCTTCAAAAGATTATTATTTAATCTTTTCTAGGGAAGGTATAGCCCTCTATTTTATTTAATTTTATTCTTTTTTTCTTGAGTAATGAAATAGTACATACAAAGAAGTGGAATTACAGTGCATGCATTATACATTACCTTTTATATCATTTCCCCCCCATGCCCAAACCAACCCTAATGCCCTCTGAGAAGGGACAACAGCAAGAAAAAGAACATTATAACAAAGTCTGTGTGCAGTAGAAAATAAATTAAGTACAAACAGTAACACATCTGTGATATAAAAAAATAATATCTGAGCTAACAGAAAGAGAGAATAAAAAATATGTCAATAAATTAAAATAAATAAAAAGTAGACATAGCTTGTAGATACATGTGCCTGCTTCAAAATATTAGGCATTGGTATAGCCCTTTATGAGCTCAAATTAAGATATTACAATGAATCTAAGCTGCCTAATGTAATGGTCTAAACATATTCATGACAGTGTCTCAACATCCAAATACAAGATATGTAACATCTCTGAAAAACTGATGAACCCCACTTTACTTGACTTTTTAAAGAAGCACAGGCGTACAATTATTTTGGAAAAATGGCCATTGTAGCCACTTATGGTGGTCTTTGATTGTTAAACCATGGCCCCTCCAGATAGTATTGGTATGTACATGTACTTAAAGCTGCGTATGACTTTCGTTACCAATGATTCATCAAATGTGTAACAAACAAATGGATTGTTTATGTTGGAGTACACTTCGAAAATGTTCATCGTGAGGGAAGAGATTCAGGTGTGTAATCACGGACAGGCTTACGCATTCGTGATACTTAGGCTGTGACTCTGGTTTTATGGATTTGATCAAAAAATGGCAACGAAAGACATATTCAGCTTTAATGTAGATTTCACCACAACACTGGTACATGTGTCAGTGCCAACAGAGAACTACTGCAGGTAATACACTGATTTAATCACCAATAGATAAAAGAAATGTTGATTAATTATAGCACAGTGTCTTTGCGGCATCCAGTCTATAGTGACTTAGTAATAGGGGTACAAGAAAATATCGGTTCTGCAATATATCGTGATATTTCATTTCACAATACTATATCGATATTAAAAAGTACTGTATCGATATTTTTAGGTGTTTATTCAAATGCAGATATTGTGGAGGTTCTTTTTTTTTTTTTTTTTTTTTTATTTTATTTATTATTATTTAACACTCTTTTATTAAATAATGTTAATTCCTTTGTTTGGATTTCACCAAAATAATGTTATGATGTTCATTATAAACTAATAGAATATGAACATTTGAACAGGATTCTAAACTGTAATGTCTTTAAAACATAATTTAAGTTTTAACACAGGAAAATTTTGTGATATAGCATTAGATCCTGTTCTGATCAAATAAAAATGTTTTTAGAATTTGTGCATATTTCTGGTGCAATTCAATTCTTCAAGGAAATAATCATTTTAAAAAAGAAACAAACAAAAATTGCCTTTTTAACAGTATCATGATATATCATGATATATCGTATCATGATCCTAGTATTGTGATTTGTAACATATTGCCAGATTCTTGCCAATACACACCCCTACTTAGTAATGTGTGCATATATGACTTTTAAAGAAACAGTAATCTATATAAGTATTCATTACTTCTGTTGTATGGGTTTGTCGTCTTGTGGACAAAATGCACAAAAATAAATATAGTGGTTTGAAAATATTTATCATTTTGGCTAATGCTGACATCACAAATGTGAGGTTGCAACTGGAGTAATAAACTGCACAGAACTATCTTTCATTTGATTAACGCATTCATAATTTTCTCAAGGAAAAAACACCCAGTGAGTTTCGCTTTTACCTTTGCCCTGAAAGGCTTCGAGTGCTACTTTTTAAAACTAACCAATGACAATAATAGTACAACACATTATTTCTGTGGTATCAAAACATCCAAATGTATATGTTTGTTACCTTGTGTAAAATTATGTTGCTTTGTAATAACTAATCACACATTTTGAACTATTTCTGATAACTCCCCTTTGGTCGCTGTTGACATGCTTTTATTTTCTGACTGTTTTTTTAATGTTTCTCTTTGACAAGGCCATGAAAGTCAACAGCTCTACTCGCTATAAACGGCGATAAACATATCTGACTAACTGCCTCTAAAAATAATCACTGTGTGAAGCAGTTTGACCTCGACATCTTCGGATTTAGAAGTGCTGTCTCCTTTTGTGAATGACTGACATGAAGTACATTCCCAATGCTTTTTCATGAAAGGTAATAACACAGGAGAAGACACATGTCAAACCAATTAGAGACAGTTGACGCTTTTCTATGAATCGTCTTCTGTTGTATCTGCATTTGTTCCTGTACGAATGTCTTGTTATTAAAGTACAAAGAGAAACACGAAATTATAGTTGCACCTGCAGGATATTTAGATCAAACTGACAGATTTATGTTTTAATAAAAGACTGTCGATTCATACACCTTCTTGAATACATACATATGATACTTCTTCACATGTTCATTTCCTCTGGGCAGACCTAGACTAATAGTATTCCTCTCATCTGTCCAGAGTGGTCTATTACAGCTCTCTCTCTCTTTTTTCTCCCTCTGAGGCTCAAATGAACAGAACGGTAATGGGAACATCACTCGTTCATCTCTCCCTCCCTTTTCTGTTCACCATCTTTCTCTGGCATTGCTGGGAGCGAGACCGAAAAGCGAGAGGTTAACAAGGAGGAAGAGGAGCCGGCTGTATCGCTGAAGACACACTCGCAGACTCATAACACACACACACACACTGGAAAATTGATTCACCTTATACTGTGGATCCAACCTCCCCTGACCCCCATATGTGAAAAAACAGAGTTTGTATGGAGAGGAGAAAGTGGCTCTATTCAGCCTGACCTCGGTAAAACTACTGTGCCGGTTGATTGTTTAATGGGGTTAAAGCGACCGGCAGAGTCATTTTTTCTGCTAAAATGTCTGAATATTTTGTACAGGAAGAAACCAGTGTTCATATCCCATTTGTAAGTTTTGTAACTTCAGAGTGTGGGGTTTTCAAATATGTCTGATCCCAACTTATTTTTGCCATCACACTATTTTTTTTCAGTGCAACATACTCTATCTCTTTATATTAATATAGTATATACTCTATACTCTATATATTTTTTCAGCTCAAGACCCAAAGGTGAACTTTGTCATCTCCTTGGGACCCAAACTTACAAAATAATCAACATCTTTGTTAACTCTCCCACTATCAAAACAGTGTAAAATAAATGTACATTATTGCTTAATCGGAGGAGGTCAAGGTCAAAGCAATGTCGTTTTCAACAGATCTAGCTTTTAGCAATTACAAGTAATCACTCCTAACACTGACAAGTTGTGTCAGCAAGCAACTAACACCTAACTACCAACAGAAACAAAGAAAAAAGTCGTCATAATAATAATAATAATAATAATAATAATAATAATAATAAACATTTTTGCATTTGCATTGTTTCCATCCGTATATTTTTATTCTCCTGTTTTTTAAATCTGTTTTTAGTATACTGTATATCATATCCGCATAAACAAGTGCCTCAACTAAGAATTAAAGGAAAATAAAGGAAATAACTAATAATAAATCCTACTGTGATCATCACTCAGTAATATATGATTGCACTTTGATCTATAATCAGTATTTTTTTCACATTTCAGTATGATTTTGCACTTGAAAAAGGTGTAAAATATATAAAGTTAAATCTGAATAAGCAATGGAAACAGACTCTACAAATTCTGTTTCAACTAAGGTAGCAAAAAAAAAAAAAAAAGAAAGAAAGACACTGCACTTATTCTATTTTACTTGGTAACATTCATATTTCATAGCACTATCTTGTATTTAACTCACATATGGCAACAATGACCTACTTTTAGTTTCAACTCAACAAGTTTTGTAAATGCTCTTCTATATGATAAGATAATTATTATTTTTTTATTATTATTTTTGAAGTACTGTCTTAACATATGGGACCCCTGAACACATTTAAAACCTGCTCAATGCCATATAATAAAAGCTACAAAAATGTAAACGTAATCTTCATCATAGAAGACATCTTAAACCAGAGATGTGGTTTTGGACATGTGGGTGAAATTGAGGACTTAGGGTAAAATATTCAATATCTCCAATGAACATATAAGAGTACAATGATTAACAGAAATAATACAGAATTTTGTGATTGTTTCACAGTGGTCATGTTCTAACACACATGAACATGTCCACACCTTCATACATTAAGAAAGTAGCTTAATAAAAATGAATTAAGATAATACAACCAATACACATGCTTTCTCGTGTCTGCTGTAAATGTGAGGTACTCCAACTTCATGCACTTTACCATGAGTTTCATGAAAACAGTGTACATTCATCACTACATTCTTGTCTTGTTCTACCTGTGGTGCTACATTTCTTGGAGGTGCAAACATACTGCCCTCAGTTCCATACACTGAAACATCCCAAACACAGCGAAACAAGTAGAAAACAATATACTATCAGCAGAAGACAGGGTCCCTGCAGGTAAATACCCTACAAAACCCTTCTAGTGGGTAAGAAGTGATGGCTGAGATGGATTAGTGTTGTGTGTCTCCACATTCTGCTTTTAAAGTGTAATAGCACTGACACTGGGATGGATAAGCACTGGCTCCAAATAGTCTCCACAAACTTCTCTCAACAAAAAAAGTCAATATTATTTATTCTGGGTGTCATTCTGATCTCATCTGCTTCCTCAGTATCTTCTAATGCAGAGTTAGTTTGCAAATTATCCCTCTGTTAATAAGATTTTAGGGATAACAGAAGGTTTGATTGAAAACTAGATTCTCTACTAAGATTATTGGACTTTCTTTTCACAAAATTAACACTAGTGTTACCCTGTATTTTTCTTAATGTCAACAACTCTAACAATACTGACAAAAAGGAGTGCCATTTGGTGCTGTAGACTTTCACTCCTGTTAATTGTAATCTATGAGTTAGGTTCATCATGGTACCAGTTGACACTTAAAGAGGTGTTAGCCCAAACTTATAATTTGTTATAGCGAAAATTATGTGAGAATAACTTTACTGTAATGTATCCAGCTTGGTTATTGAACTGTGAATTGCACTTGTTCAAATGTCTGGTACTGTGGTAACAGATATGCAGCACTTGGCTCTTTGATAGTGTTAATATTCCACTGTGATTGTAAATGCATGCACGCTTTTATTTGTGATAACAACATCTCTGTATTGTTTGTAAAAATTTTGCTAATAATCATGTGCTATCAAGCCACAGGAAATAAGTTATTTCTTATTGAGGAGTGAGACACTGGACAATAAACAATGGTAGCTGTGGCTGATTAATATCAATAAATGAACTCTGAACGTGTGTTGTGCAACTAATTGTGTCCATAAAGGCAGAAAAAGAAAAGCCCGCAAAATGAATATATGATATATTGTTCCTTTCTGTGATCCACACAATGTAATTATGCGAAGGACATGATAACCTTGCAACTGCTGCTGCATGGTCATTATACAGATGTGTTGTCTGTGTGCAGCAAGTACAAGAGGTTAGAACAGACCTGTGGATGAGTGTGCGACTGCATGTGTTGTAGGGGTGTTGGTCCATGTGCAGTGGTGTAAGAGGATATGACAGGTCAGTGTAGTGCGAGCAGTGAGGGAAGGAATGACCTTGGCTGTTTTATTGGATTAAAATTTTTATTACAGAGTGAGATAAATGGGAAAGAAAAGGATCTACAGGGTGGGGAAGCAAAATTTACAATATTTTGAGGCAGGGATTGAAAGACACTGTATGATCAATTAGTTTATTGAAAGTCATGAGAATTTAAATCTTCAAATCATATTTTACTGCATTTCTAACGGTCTTGTTGTCTACCTCAAGTTCAATTGCCATTTTTCTCATGGATTTGGTTGGATCCTTTAGGATTTTGGATTTGAGAGCTTTAATAAAAGCTTTGGTACGTTTTTTGTTGCTTCCTCCACTTCCAGACTTTCTCGTAATAGTTTTGCTCATAGTCATTCTCTTCTTTCCATTATAAACAGTCTTTATGGACACTCCAACTATTTTTGAAATCTCCTTTGGTGTGACGAGTGCATTCAGCAAATCACACACTCTTTGACGTTTGCTTTCCTGATTACTCATATGGGCAAAAGTTTCTGAAAAGGTATGGATAATAGTGTTAGGTATGATTATGACATCAATATATGTTTGGTTTCAAAACAATTGATGTAGTGCCTGCTGAGAAAAAACAACTAAATGTTCATTGTAAATTTTGCTTCCACACCCTGTAGACTCATTTTGTGTGTCTACTATTGTTCTAACAACTTTCAGTTACTCATCAACATCTGCTCAAAGGTGAAATCTCTGGCACAATGCTGGTTTTAGAGCATTGGCTTCATCCTTGGAGAGCAGGTTTACAGATTATGGTCATGTTAGTTTTAGCTAAAACCACAACCTACCTCCTTGTAATGACACCCAACCAGTCTGAAGTTTCTGAAGTGTTGCTCGTTGAAAACCTCAGCTTTATAGGTTCCCTCTGATTTTCAAGCATCAATTGAAAAACCAGACAAAACAAGTCAGATCCTTCAGGGTAAAGCCAACAATTTTGTGTGGCTATGAAAAAACCAGTATCCATGAATGCTTGAGCCAGCAACAAACTGAGGCTAAAGCTTTCCTGTTGAGAAGCAACAAGAATACAAAGAAGGGTGTTGTCTGAAGCACTATGGGTCAAACACATTTGTAATGTGTGGATGAGATGCTGCAGAGCAGTGCTATGGGGACAGTGGTGATGTTTGCAGGGACAGGAGTTAGGCGAGATCACAGGGATATCACAGGCTGCTGAGAGTGGATGAGGAGCAGAAAAGTATGAGATAACAATAAGCTGAAGGGTGGGGGATGTGAATGGAAGCAAGATAAGGGGTAAGGTTTACTACTACTACATTCTGTGAAAAATACAAAGAAAAAAAAAAATCAATAACTGATCACAGAGAGCTCAAATTAAATAAAGAAAGGGAAGAAAATACATGGCTAGGCAAAACTATTCCATTGCAAAATAGTCCTCCCAAACCTAGAGTGTGTGATATTGAGCAATGCAAATAAGCAAAGTGACATGACTTGACACTTGACACACTATTTACCAGTGGGAGTTTTTCTAGCTCACGTACGCTTACACACCTGGGTACAAATAGCACTGTCTTCACCAAGCTATCACAGACAACTGTGATGTGACGGGGTATTGTCAGCTGCCTGGCTTTAATCTTTGGCAGGTCTTTAATCTTCAGGATCCACAGCCAAAACATTTTCAGGTCTGCCACACATCTGAGTCTGCTCCACACATGCAAACAAAGCACTTCAGATGTAATGTGATACTTAAAAATCTATTTCTACATCTTAAAGGAGTCATATTTTACTATTTTAAATGGAATTATGCATTTTAAAACATTTCCCTGCGGTGTACATAAACTGTAAATGCTATACTTGGGTCTGAGTTCTTCATTAATTCAACTCCACAGGCCCATCTTCAACAATATTTCTGAGTAATGACACCAGAAAGGTCATTTTGAGCGCTGCCTCCAGGTTGTTGACCTTGCTGCTCTGTCCCGTTCAGCTACTTGTCTCCATCAACATAAACAACAACTGAACATTTTAGGTAATTGGCTCGAAGTTTGGACATATTTTCAGTATGGACTACAACCACTGCTGTTGACAAACATTTATGTCGTACTCTGAGAAATGTTCGTTGGAAGTCTTGACCTTATATGTGCAAATGTTGTGATGTAACTAGTTATCAACGTAACAAATTAAGCAGGAATAAAAGCGGGTTGTAGAAATCCACTTGATTTTTGCTGGAATGAATATAAAGATAGCTTTGCAGCACCTGGAGGGTTCAAATTCAAACTTTATGAACTATTAGGGTCCACAAATGCATAAATAAATGTACTAAAGACAAATAAAAGTGGGTTTAACAAAATATGACCCCTTCAAATCAAAGTTAAAACTACTTTTTGTAACACATCCTCATTAAAATACCTCAAATTTATTTGGCTTATGGGCTATTTTATTGACTTATTTTTAGATGCATAAGCACAGAAAGATTAACAGATTAGTGATAATAATTCTATCACTCGGGTTTTACAAATTTGAAGAAAGAATTGTGATGAAAGTCATTTCAATAGTTGAAATAATTTAATTCCAGTGTGCAAAAATTCACTTAGATGTGAGGAAGAACTGAGTTAAATTTGGTAGTTAATGGTCAAGGTCATGATTACCTTACAATACATGGTTTTACACATAACATGACAAAATTTCATAGAAATGTTCAAACAGGATGAAATAGTACAATGACATTTCATATCCGAAGATCGTCACCATAACCACATGATGTTCTTTTCTGACCATTATTCAACACCACTCCTCTCCTCTCTGCCAGAAAAGAACTGTCAGAGTGGTGGGATGAAATGATTCTACAGAAAAATAAAATAATCCCTGCATGTAGGCTGTGTTTCTATGACAGCATATCACCACGGTGACCATACACTAGTTTACAATGAAAAGAAAAACACATATTCATTGTCTGATGATCACCTCCTCTAAATAGACTCTTCTATTTTAATTATCATTTCTAAGCTCCAGCTCCTCCATTTCCCATGTCACCAGAAGGAAAAGGCCTGTCCATCTCACTGGTTGAGTACCAGTGACGCCACCAGCACCTTTCAGAAAAGTCCAGAGATTTTCAACATGAAATTCTCTGAGCATCTGCTGACAGAAAAAAAAGCTCTGAATTGATAAATGCACTGGACAAAACATTTTTTTCTTGGCAGCCATATGTGCTTTCTCCACAAACAGCTGAAACTGTGGAAGCGTTCTGTGGATAAGGGGTCCTCGGAACTACAAATTATTAACTTGAACCATACAAATCAACAGTGAAAACTTACATTTTACCATCAAATACACATATATCTTTTTGATGAAAGGTTCAATATGGAGGATTTTATGAAGTCTTAGTTGGGTTTTTGAATACTGTTGCCACTGTAGAGGAGCAGAATAGAGGCATCAGAAACTCTGAGGTTTGTATAAGATTTTTGCACACAAAACAATCCAAGTGTATTATAGATATAATCATAGATGGAGGCAACTGGGACAGCTGTTAGCGTAGTATCCTGTAGTGTCAGATCCACCAGAGCAGCTTCAAGGTTCTGTTCTGTCCAACGTGTTTAGCTCAAACATCTCCCTGTGTGAAAGGATAAAAACTGTGGAATTCACTGCCTGATTATGTGAACTCTGTTATTTCACCACCTTCAAGAGAGCCACTAAACTGTGGTCTATTAACAAACCTGCACTCATGTCTCCTTTAAACCCATAAAGACCCAGTGGTAATTTTGCAGCAGTTCCAGAATGATTTTTTCTCTAGATTTAACTTTTCTTAAATGATTTATCACCACTTATTTCCTCCGCCAGGAGGTATTGTGATCGCTTTGCTTTGTGTGTTTGCGTGCGTGCATGCATGTTTGTTTGTCTGTTAGCAAGATGTCTCAAAAAGTTATGGATGGATTTTCATGAAATTTTCAGGGAATGTTGATACTGGCACAAGGAAGAAATTATTAAATTTTGGTGGTGATCGGGGGGGGGCACGGGGGCCCACTGATCTGCCTTGGTGGAGGTCTGTGCTCTCCGAGTGCTTTTCTTGTTACAATATTATCCTCTGTATTTTGAAATTTTTTCGGTGAAAATCATGTATTTTCCTACACTACCAGTCAAAGTTTGGACTCACCTTCTCATTTCAATGACATGAGATGGATCACAGATGGCGAACAAGTGCTCAGCACCATTGTGAACTCCTTCAAGACATTTGGAAAACATTTCAGGTGACTACCTCATGAAGCTCATTGAGAGAATGCCAAGAATGTGCAAAGCAGTAATAAAAGCAAAATGTGGCTACACAGCAAAGCTGTGGAGTAAAATAATCTGGAGTTAGGTAAAAAAGAGTGAAAGAGTTAAATTTCTGGAGTTCATTCTGTAAGATTAACTCCAGCTTGTGTCTTTGATGGTGTCATTTTCGAGGTACATTTACCAGGTGTTGAGGAGCATGATTGAACACCATAATGGATGTTGATTTCTGGACAGAGCAACAGAGAACACCAGTGTGCTCATGGATGTCATGTGAGGCGTCGTGTAATTACCATTTTTCTTCTAAAACAAGGCTATTTATTAGACTGGAAGTAACTTTTCTGTCAGCTCTGTCAGTATCATGTGTATATTTCTGTTCAGACCAACTTGCTAACCAGCTGCTAAAATTAGCTCTTGCTGCAAATTTAGAATGTCGAACATGCTAATTTTAGCTCGACGTCTTCTTGCATTGTAGCCTTCGGTAATTCATACAATTCATACAAGAGTTGAGAGCAAAGCTATTGAGCAAATAGTAAGTGTCATGGTGCAGTCCTGCGTTGCCACAGACCCCTCCCTCAGACTAATTATCAACTTCACCTGCTGGCACCTGTCACACCAGGAGCAGATCTGCATTAGGAGCCCATAGAAGCACCTCCTCTGCTCTAGTATGGTGCCAGATCATTGCTGCTGCTGTCACTGCTTCAGACCTCCACAGACATTTATCCCATTTCACTTCAGAGCCATAACCTGGACTCTCACCGTCCTGATCCTGTCTTCTCGTGGACTCTGATGTTTTCAAACCCAGATTTGGTCTCTTTCTCATGTATTGTTTTATGTTAATAATGTGGTGAGGAAAAAGGAGAAACCAGCCAGTTGCTAGCGAGCCAACTTTATTGCTCTCCAGCCACCAGAAAAAACATGGAACTCTTTCAACACTCACTGTGGGTGCTAAAACCCGCCCCACAAGCCACAACATCCTCTGGGTGAGAGAAACTCCATATCCTGTACACCACACAGCCCCCCCCCCGAACACCCAGAAGGGAACACAACCTGCAACTCAGTGTCTCAACGGGGGCTTAATTGGCCTCCCATAGCGACTGCGCCGAACCACCGTCAAGTCAGTGTGAGGAACCTGCAAAACAAGGTGCTCATTAGAACAGTGGGCAGGAACATCATTGTCCAGTACAGGATGAGGAACACAATCAGTACTAGGAGGCAAAACTGGAGGCCTGGAAGGCGGATGGCCGCGACGAGGAACCTGGCCCAGCAACACAGGTTCGCCCGCCACAACATAGGCCGGCTTCAGGCGATCAACAGATACAAGCTCTCTGCGCCCACCCATATCCAAAACAAAACCCTTGGTATCCCGTTCAAGCACACGGAACGGACCATCATAAGGAGGCTGGAGGGGCGAGCGGTGGGCATCGTGACGTACAAAAAGAAAACGTGCAGATAGGAGAGCTGTAGGCACGAAAGACCCTGGGAAACAGTGGTGCACAGGGCCCGGGGCTAAAGCGCCACCGGACGAAAAGGGGTCCACTGAAGAACGGGGACTCGGTGCGGCCGACTCCAGCAAAAATTCACCTGGGACACGGAGCGACTGACCAAATACCAATTCCGTGGGGGACGCGTCAAGATCCTCCTTGGGAGCCGAGCGCAACCCAAGCAGGACCCACGGCAAACGATCCACCCAACCATCACCCACGAGCGTAGCGCGCAGAGCTGCCTTGAGTGAACGATGGAAACGTTCACACAACCCATTAGCCTGAGGGTGGTAAGCCGTAGTACGATGCACCTGTACCCCCAAGGAATGCGCCATCCCAGACCAGAGCTCTGAAATAAACTGAGGGCCCCTGTCAGAAGTAACGTCTGACGGTACACCAAAACGGGCCACCCAAGCAGAGAGAAAGGCACCAACCACATCGGTGGACGCAGTGGAGGACAGGGGAACCACCTCGGGCCACCTGGTGGTCCGATCCACCATAGTGAGCAGATGAGTGAAACCCTTCGAAGGTGGCAGGGGCCCAACCAGATCCACGTGCACATGGTCAAAACGCCTGGCAGGAATCGGAAAAGGTTCAAGAGGGGCTTTGGTATGCCGGTGCACCTTGGCCCGCTGGCAAGCAACACAAGCAGCTGCCCACCCCTTAACATCCTTACGAAAACCGGGCCACACAAAACGGGAACCAACCAGCTTAACCGACGCGCGCACACCCGGATGTGAAAGTGAGTGAATAGAGTCAAAAACGCGGTGCCGCCAACCTGCCGGAACCACGGGGCGAGGCCGTCCTGTGGACATGTCACACAGGAGTGAGGGACCTCCCTCTTGCAACACAACCGTCTCCAACTTCAAACCTGTACCGCCGGAGCGAAGAGCAAGGATATCCGGATCAGCAGGCTGCTCGGCGGCCATAGCCGAAAAATCCGTCCCGAGGAGCACGGGGCAAACCAGCACGCGTGAAAGACAATCCGCAACTGAATTGGACTTCCCGGCGACATGACGTATGTCAGTAGTGAACTCAGAAATGGCTGCCAAGTGACGCTGTTGACGTGCTGACCAGGGTTCTGATACTTTAGACATGGCAAACGTCAGAGGCTTATGGTCCACATAAGCCGTAAAAGAACGACCCTCCAGTAAAAACCGAAAATGCTGTGTAGCCAAAAACAGGGCCAACAACTCACGGTCAAAAACACTGTATTTACGTTCACAGTCCCGCAACTTGCGGCTAAAAAATGCGAGAGGCTGCCATGCATCTGCCACCTGCTGCTCCACAACAGCCCCCACAGCTAAATCAGAAGCATCGGTCGTGAGGGCGATAGGAGCATCAGGGTCAGGATGAGCCAGGACAGCTGCATTAGCTAAGGCAGACTTAGCTCCTTCAAAAGCAACAATCCTGTCCGGAGTCCAGACAACAGTGTCAGCAGCCTTCTTGGAACGCAAGGCGTCATAAAGCGGCTGCAGGAGATGGGCGGCATGGGGAATGAACCTATTGTAGAAGTTCACCATGCCCAAAAACTCCTGTAACGACTTGACTACAACCGGGCGGGGGAAATCCGCTACAGCCTGAACCTTAACAGGCAATGGAACGGCGCCACACGCCGAAATGCGATGACCTAAAAAATCGATCACCGGCAACCCAAACTGGCATTTGGCTGGGTTGACAATCAGGCCATGAGCATCCAAGCGCCGGAAAACCTCCCTGAGGTGCGCGTGGTGCTCTTCGGGGGACGAGCTGGCCACCAAAATGTCGTCAAGATAGACGAACACGAAATCGAGGCCGCGCAACACCGAGTCCATAAGTCTCTGAAAAGTCTGGGCTGCCCCCTTGAGGCCAAATGGCATACGGAGAAACTCAAAAAGCCCGAAAGGGGTGATTACTGCCGTCTTAGGCACATCCTCTGCCCGCACTGGAACCTGATGATACCCGCGCTCCAGGTCCACCTTAGAGAAAACAGAGGCTGCAGACAACCGAACGGAGAAATCCTGAATGTGAGGAATAGGATAACGATCTGGTGTCGTCACGTTGTTTAAACGGCGGAAGTCACCGCATGGGCGCCAAGACCCGTCTGCTTTAGGCACCATGTGGAGGGGCGATGCCCAGGGGCTGTTAGAGTGTCTCACGATCCCCAGCCTCTCCATGGTAGTAAACTCCTCCTTAGCGCAAGCTAGTTTTCCTGTGTCAAGACGCCACGCGTGCGCAAAAACCGGCGGACCACTAGTGGGGATAAAATGTTCCACCCCATGTTTAGTGACTGTGGAGGAAAAGGCAGGAGTAGTCAAGGATGGGAACTCAGCCAGCAGACACTGAAAGATATCTCCAGACGCTGAAAAATTCCCGTGCGTCACCGGCCCAACTCCCCAAGCCTCACATGGAACAGTGGTGAAAGTTACAGCATCAATAAGCCTGCGGTTAGCAACATCAACTAGTAAACTGTGAGCACACAAAAAATCAGCACCAATGATCGGAACAGTCACAGAGGAAACTACAAAGTCCCACTCAAACTCACGACCGTGGAAACAAACAGTTGTCCGTTTTGTGCCAAAAGTCTCAATAGGTGAACCGTTAGCCGCACTTAGCAGTGGGCCACCCCCACGGTCCGACATCCCTGGACCGGTGGGGTGCACCAAACTCTTCTGAGAGCCGGAGTCAACCAAAAAACGCTGTCCCGACAGGGAGTCTTTAATAAAGAGCAGCTCACCTCGTCCGTCGGCGCCCACGGCAGCCACTGCGTTTCCAGACACCTCAAACGTGCATGGGGGGACACAGCATTTAGCTTTGTTGCCAAATCTCCGGTGGTAGAAACACAGGGGACTCCCACGACGACGAGTCCCCGCGCCGACTGCAGACACCACCGCCGGGTCCTCCGCCGTCCTCTGCTGGGGCTCCGCCGCAGTACTCTGCACCATGAAGCGTCTGGTAGCCAGCAGGATCCGGTCAGCTTCTTCCGCCAAACCATGGTAATCGCCAGCGATCAGACGAGGAGAGTTAGCCAAAGCCGCTCGAACTTGCGGCGGGAGCTGACGCAGGAAAATGTGCGGGAAAAGAAAACCGCCGTCATCTGAACCAAGGAGGGATAGCATATCGTCCATAAGGTCCACGGCCGTACCGTCCCCCAAACCAGGCAGGCTGAGGATTTTATCCGCTCTTTCGGCGGAGGACAGGCTGAACCTCCGCAGCAGAAGCTGCTTCAGAGCGGCGTACATCCCGCTCTGAGGGGGGTTACGCAGCAGCGGCATAACCCTGCGGGTGGACTGCTGGTCCAGGGCCGCGACCACCAAATAGTACCGGGAAACATCCGCGTCTACACCCTGTAGATGGAAAAGGGCTTCGACGTGTTGGAACCACGACGCCGGGTCGCTGTGCCAGAATTCTGGAAGCTTGATGGTGGTCGGGGCGGCGGAGAAAGAAGCTGGCTGTGGGAGCTGGAGAGGAGAGGAGGCCGAGTCCGCGGCCGAAGTTGAAGAGGAAACACTCTCTTCAGCTGGATCAGACATGTTCGAATCGGGGTCACCAATGTGGCGAGGAAAAAGGAGAAACCAGCCAGTTGCTAGCGAGCCAACTTTATTGCTCTCCAGCCACCAGAAAAAACATGGAACTCTTTCAACACTCACTGTGGGTGCTAAAACCCGCCCCACAAGCCACAACATCCTCTGGGTGAGAGAAACTCCATATCCTGTACACCACAATAAACCCATTTTCTCCCTTCAGCACCATGCACATGAGTTCAGTCTTTCACTCAGTCATGACAATAACTGGCTAAAACAGCAACAATGTTGAGCCGTTTCCTTTGTTTTACTTTTGTTCAGGCACCTCAAACAAATTCATGGATTGTCTCCTTGGCTATTTATATTGTTGAAAGAAAGCACTTCATGCAAGAGCATCTATATAGCATGTGTTTGAGCACACTTTTAAAAAAAAACACAAACAAAACAACTAGTCATTAGATGGTGTTTTTTTGTTTTTATAATCATTTTCACACACCCCAAAAAATTTAATCAAAATATGAACTCCATTAAGTGTTGAATATTAACCCCCATGAAGTGTTAACATATTAACTCCATGACAGAGTTCACATAATATGAATTCCAGGCGAGAGTTGTGTTTTACTCTACATGAGACTTGTTTTTGTAACTCCCAGAAGAGTTAAATTTTAACTCCTGAAAAGAGTTAAAAGATCAACTCTCTGAAAAGAGTTACTTTAACCCTGCTCTAGAGTGTATTCTATGGTCTCACATGTACACTTAAATCGAGTTGATTTGAACTCCCATGGAGTTTATTCCAAAGACCAGAATTTGCTGTGCATTTTGAAGAATCTAAAATATAAAACATGCTTTGAGTTATGTCACACTTTTTTTAACTACATAATTCCACGTGTGTTCATTCATGGTTTTGATACCTTCAGTGAGAATCTACAATGTAAATACTAATGAAAATAAAGAAAAACTAAGTGAGTCCAAACTTTTGACAGGTAGTGTATATTTAATTTACTGATCATGAAGATGTTCATTAAAGCACCAGGGTAAAGTTGGGGGTTATTTTATCAAAAACAGAAAAAACTGCAGAAAAAGTGACTTTTTCAGTAAAATCTATCATTAACTGAACATAAACAAAGTGTCTCCATCCGTTGTAATTGATCAAACTCCATGCGTTTTACTGGTGAATCAATGTTGTAGAAGATGACGGTGTCTCCGTGTTCACTACAGAGCATCTGAATGTCCAAATGGGTCATATTTGATGACCATGAAAAGATGACAAACTGTATTTTACACCAATTATTTACATGGATTGATTGATAGAATTAGTGGATCACCAGGTATTAAACATTTTACATCAGTAGATGACTTTGGTCGCTGGTAGCTGTTTGGGTCTTTATGGGTTAAATGTAATGTATTTTGAATTTGATTCTTGGCATAATCTTCTAATCACTTTTAATGAATATCATGTATATGTTTGAATGTCATATATATGTCACCATAAAATAAATCATCCATCCATCCATTTCCTGAAACACTTAATTCTTGTGAAGCATGTGTCTCCAGTTCATCCCAACAGCCAAATAGGCCATTAATAAATATCAAATAGTAATGGAGTCAGAGATTGGCAACAAACACAAACTTCATACAGATACAGAAGCAAGTAAGGCTTCACTAAATATATGAATATGTACAGACACGGATGTACAGTAAACTGGAAATTATGCATATTTGTGGTAAAACTGACTCTTCAGCGTGGTGTATGTAAAAGAAACAGACTTATGACAGAACATGTTTGCCTTTTTATTTGGGCAGGTCATGAAACCTCCTAAACAGATGGATCGACAGGCCGACAGATCATTTCCACCCACCTTTCATTAGTGCCAGCATGAGAATGATATGCAATATGCAGTAAATTAGCCTTTTTTAGCCTTCAGATTGTACTCATCCATCTGCTAACACAGACGACCTTTGGAGGCAAGGTAACAGTTCATAAATTCACAGCCTAACATTAACCTACGTCCCTCTTAAAATGTGAAGTGACTGAGCCCAAAGTGACCGAGTACAGCACAGACCTGAGGCGCAACCAGAGGATACACACCACATTTTACACAAAGTCCTTCCCCACAGTGGCTTCATGCAGGGCGATGGAGTGTCAGTCCTGTTTGGTTGCTGTGAACAGAGAACAGGTGCAGCAGTCGACAGATGAGGAGGACTGTCTCCCCTGCCTTCTGAATTATACACCATCCATCTCCATCTCAAACTTTCCCTCCACACATTCTCTCTCTTCTCCAAACAACTGTCCTGGTAAAGTCAACAACTTCACAATGAGTCGCGTAGCATCATCTGATTAAAATACTTTTGATAGAATGTGTTGCAAGTTTACGTCACTTGTGAACCTATGTGAGTTTAATTTCAGTTTCAAGGACTGTTACTGTCATGTACTACAAATAGCACTGGTCTACAAGTAAAATGCCTCCGGAATAAAAATAATTAAACTTTACTTTGAGTTTGAGATACTAACAAAGACAAAATTAAGTAAAAAATGCTGATTGGCTGAAGTTTCAAAAATACAGACTTTGATCAAAATGGAAAATTCAGAGAATTAATGAGAGGATGGGTTTTAGTTGGAATTTCCCCTTGTGGGACTAATAAAGGCATATCTTATCTTATCTTATCTTACTTTTTGTTAAGACTTTTATTTAATTGAAGGAGATTTACAAAGAATTCCTAGGCACATAAATATACCCATCTATACTTAATAACAATATACATATTTCCACACCTGTATATACTCATAAAAAATATACACACAATTGCCCATGTTCACAATAGTGAATGACGATAAAATATCTGTATATACATTCACACATACAAATATACACAAACATATGTTTACAATAACAAATGCATACGCGCTTACACAACACGTCTACATACCTACACATATACATATATAAACATACACACCAACATACATATACTTTTCCCCCTCTCTTTTTTAATTTATTATCATTATTAACATTATTGTTTAATTTTTAAAAAATCTTATCTGATGTTATCTTATCTTATCTTACCATATCTTAGTTCAACAGGAGTGTTTGTCTCAGAGCTGTCACATCTACTTCAAAACATTGTTTGAACATTTCAATACATTCACTTTTCACGTTTTTCTACAAGAATATTTTAAAATCTTTTATATAAATGTACATAAACCAATATCTATGTGTAAAAACTCCTTATCATATTCATACATACATAGATACATACATATGCACCAGCACCTTTGTCATTTGTTTTCGAATGAATTTAATCTCTGGGGCAGATAATTTCTAGAAAACTGGAAAAAATAAAACTAAAAAATAAAATCAGCCATATGATTTTATATGCGTCCTAATATTTTCAAAATGTCTATTAACTGGGTGCTCTTTTATCAAACCTAACCAGTAGTTTTGGTTAATACACCAAAAGGAAACAAACAAAGGTTGGAAGAGCTTTCCATCTATAAAACCCTGATGATTTTTTTGATATTTATGATTCCTTCAGTAATGAATTTTTAGGGCTAATAGAAGGCTTTGATATAGAGTGGACTTTGTTACACTAATAAGACTGTTTTTTGATGTTTTAGTGAGTCAGTAAATAAGTGTTTAGCATTAGTCCACAAACCAATGAGTCATGGTTGCTCAGTCACTTCTTATACAATCTATGACCTAAATCTAAACAAACTGTGACTGAAAACTCAATGCGACAGATTGGATTGTATCTGCCATATCACTGATGGGTTAGTGATGCATTATATTACTATTTTTTAACCAGGAAAGGTTCATTTACATTAAAAATTCCTGTTACATTTCACATTTTATGGTAGGGTGTAAAAATGTGAATTCCTGTCAAATTAAAGGAATATTGTCTGTGCAAACCCTGACATTTATCTAACAATCAGTTGTAGTCATTTGTATGATTTTTGCATAATTTTCTGTCAGTCTGCCTGTCTTTTCCGTAAAGTCATGTGCGCACATCTATGTATTACTAAAGTGCCTTATCGCATTGTTTTAATATATATTTATGCTGACCACCTCCCTGTTCTATTTCCCTTTTTCTTGATCTCCCTAGTTTCTGATCTTTTTCCTGCCTGCTCCCTTTGAGGGCTTGTTTGCTTTTGCTGACTGTCTACTTTGTTTCTGTACGAACACCAATTAAACTACTTCTTTTTTTTTTTTAATTATTATTTAACCTGACCTCCTTTTTGGCCCATGTTACTGCACGTGTCACAGGATGGATGGATTTTTAATAATTAGCAGAAAGGATCAGATGTGTTAACTTTGGTTTGGAGATTATAAACAAAATAGGTCATTCATGATTTGACTTATTTTCCTTCTCAGGTTTTCCTTCCATCGAGCTAATGAACTACTTTACATGTGGAGGGATTCATTGCAATAAACAAATAAACTTACAGCAGAGTGGGGTGTATGAAATACTTCAACGTGTCTTGTATAATGTTGTTTTCAGGAGTGTGGTGTACATTAGTCTGCCAACAAAGTAGTGTAATTGCTTGCATCTGCTGATTTGTTTGTAGTCAGCATTATACAGAGACTCCTGTGCACTTTACATAAACTTGGTGAAAAACCTGGGAGCAAATCCTGAAAAAGGAGTGAATCCTGGATTTATTTTTCTCACCAGTCACCTTTCCATTAACCCTCAAATTAGGCAAATATAATTTGCGCATAAAAATGTGCCTAATGGAAAAATGACAATTTCGCCAAAAGTCTAATTTTTCAATTAAAAGTTTTTGTGCTGGCAAGAGGTGGTTTTTCAGGTGTAGCGCAAATGGTGTATCACGCAAAACTGCAATGGAAAGACCTTTATTACCTCCGCCAAGGAGGTTATGTTTTTGCCAGGGTTTGTCTGTCTGTTTGTCTGTCCATTAGTGTGCAACTTAACTCAAAAAGTTATGGACAGATTTTGATGAAATTTTCAGGGTTTGTTGGAAATGAGATAAGGAAGAAATGATTAAATTGTGGTGGTGATCGGGGGTGGGGGGGCCCACGGGGGGGGGGGCGCAGACCAGAAAATTTCATCAAAATCTGTCCATAACTTTTTGAGTTATGTTGCACACTAACAGACAAACAGACAGACAGACAAACAAACCCTGGCAAAAACATAACCTCCTTGGCGTGGGGGGGGGGGGGGCACTGATCAGCCTTGGCGGAGGTCTGCGCTCTCCGAGTGCTTCTAGTTCGAAACTAGAGTCAGGTGAATTAAAAAACTGGATGTTGACGTACATTACAACAGGCAAAGAAGAAGAAGAAACATGTCGTGATATGTGTGGACACACCAGGAAACACGATCATTTTTTAATTTAGTGCAAGATAGAGGGGTAATATATAATAATAATGAATATATCTGTAAATCAACACCATATTTACATTTGTCACCATGTTTATGGAATGACTTCTCATGTCATCTTGCGATAATAAACAAATCATTGTATTTGTGATTTAACGGAAAAATTGACATTACGCACTTCTTTTTTTTTCGACTTTTAGTAAATATCGGTAAAGTTTTGTGTAGATATCCAATGGAAACATGACTACCTTTTCAGAACATTGTGACATGGAGCATTTGACCGAGTTGCAGAACTGTGGGGGAATTGCTTTTCCAACTGCCCACTGAGTCAGACATGTAGCACATTGGTTGTCACAGATAGATGTGTTGCAATTAGTTTTGAATATTTTGGAGATTACAAAACAGATTAAGGGACAGATTTCTTTTCAGGCTATGGGACGCATCAGATTATGGTACATATTTATTCGATGTCTTTGCCAGACAGATGGTAAACCCATAAGGAGGTCTTCCAGAAACAGAATAGCAACATTCCCCCCACCTGTTCACATACATGACCTCTAAACTGGAGTGCACCACAGAGCCGATGAATGATGGAAGCAGATGGGGGAGTTTTGAATCCCCATATTGGTGGTTTTACATGTTTTAGCCCAATTATCACAAATGGCAGCGTTGCTTCATTCATGCCCACACTAATGAAATTTGTAGCAGCCTGCATTGTTGATTCAGAGGCAATTAGGCAATGATGATGAGGTAAAAAGCAACCAAATCTAACCAGTACCACCAAAATAATGTTGAAAAGAAACATTTATCAAAGCACCTACACTATTAATTTGATTTGATAATGTGAGATTACTGGAAGTGGGATATTTAATTGCCATTTAGGTAAGTGATTTATATTCATACAATAGGGGAATTTCAAGCATTACCTGGAAACGGTTTGAAACTATTGAGTCAGAGTACTGCTTCTTTGGGTTTACTTGTCAACAATGGCTGAGGCGACTTCAAAGTGTCACTGTTGTGTACTCCAACGTACATTGAATAAACAAAGGCAACCATATGTAAGCAAAAACATGTGGGAACAGGTAAAAAAAAGCTAAGAATTTTTGCGGTTATGGTTTAAATTAAACAAAATGCAGGTGATAGTGGGCAAGGAAGTGTAAAAAATAAAAGAAGATTCTTGGATGAAAACAATTTGTAGGACTTTTTTTTTTTTAAGTTTAGTTTATTTCGAATATGCAATAAAATAATAAAACAGGTAGTAAGAAGTCATGGAAAAAAAACAAAACTTATACATATACATGAGTTTATTTGTTTATATTCTGTTGGATTTCTGTAAATTGTCTTAGAGTCTGGTTTTGACCAACTCTATATATAAAGTGTCATGTGATAACTTTTGTTATGATTTGGCGCTATATAAATAAAATTTGATTGATTGATTTGATTGGTTTTCCCTTGTAAGTCACTTTGGAAAAAAGTGTCTGCCAAATGCATAAATGTAAATGTAAATGTATTTGCACATTCGAAAAGGAGTGGGAGGAAGTATAACTTATTTAATCCCACCCCTTCTCCACACAACAGTCTATCCTTTAGCTTCCTATCAACATAATATATGAAAAGTCAAGTCCCTTAGATATTTTGCAAGTTATTAACCTCACTTATCATCCTCACATACACATACATACCCACCCATACAGACATATCAGAAAAGTAAATAAATAAATAAGTACATACATACATACATACATCCTTGAAGGCAACATTTAATGATGATGATCACCTAATTTCACTATGGTTGATCCACAGCCAGTTTTTTTTATTGTGAAGTGAGCTTCACCTCTGTTTACATCCGTCCAAAGACGTCATTGAGCAGCGCATATTTGAGATTTATTGATGGTGTGCGTTTTAGCCAAAAATAAAGCCCTTAAAAGTGAGTTCATGTGTAGACAATGTGTTTGATCACAGGTCGGGTCAGGTTGTGGGTCTAATGCATGCAGGAGCGGATTGGGCACGAAAAATATGTGGGTAGCAGGTTGGGTTGCGGTACTTAGCTTTGCTGGCACAGGCGGATGCTGGTTTGGAAAAGTGGACCTGTGCAGGACTGTGGTTGCCTTTGTTTACTCTAGGTTCATTGAGGTACACAGCAGTGACACTTTGATGTCGCCTCAGCCATTGTTTACAAGTAAATCAGAAGAAGCGGTACTCAAACTCAATAGTTTCAAACTGTTTCCAGGTCATGTGTGAAACTGGCCTATTGTTGAAACAAATTCACTGTTTTTTATTGTGCTCATCCCATGGGATTAACCCTCAAAAACCTAAACAACCACTGGTTACCAGACAGACAGACAGACAGACGTGTCTACTAGTATAGTATCTACTGATCTAAAATAATTAACAACTTTTGAGCCACTAATCCTGTCATCACATGGAAATATTTGAGGTAAGATACCATGGAGATTTTTTATGGACTTTCTTTATTGGAAGCAGTTTCACAGGCAACAACATGACAATGCAATGTGACAAAGAGAACTTGAATTCTTTCATTTCTTCTTCTTATCCTTCCCACAATCCCACCCCACCTGAATAATACAATGGATATTAAGAGGCTCCGTAGTGAATGTGAAAACGCTGTTACCTTCTGCAACACTGATTCTCATAAAATCCCATCTTTCTCTTCTCATAGATGTTCAGTCGATGACATACAGTACTGTGTAAAAGGCCACCTTTAGCTTTGTTGTTTTTGCAGGGTTGAAATGACCGTGCATATTTATTTCTCATTCTCTTTTCTTCAGATTCAACAAGAAAATACAGGAAATATGTGCACAGCTGTAAAGGACACACAAAAAACAGAAGTAAATGGGTTCTAAAGGTTAAAGTCACTATTTATTGTGACCCCTAAACCCATGACAAGAAGTAACACAAACAGTTAGAAACAGGGTGCGATTTGTCAAAAAAACAGAGAGGGGTTTTTTTTTTTTTTTTTTTTTTTAAATCTTAAAAAAACAAGCAATCAACAGACCTAATTCTCTTGTAAGTTAACAGTAGGTCCTATCACATGTTGAACATTCATCTTTAATGCAAACTAAAAATACATGAAATATTTAATTTTCTGCGATGGTCCCATCTGCAATGTGGGAGTGGCCTAATTAAGTTTCAGGACCATGGATAGGGGCTGATCACGTCAGCATGGGAGAGGATTTATGGCGAACGAGCAACTCAATCAGACTGTAAAACAGAACATAAAACCTAATCAATTAAGATGCAGTTGAACATGAAGCTCATTGACAGAATGCCAAGAATTTGCAAAGCAGTGATAAAAGCAAAATGTGGCAATTTTGAAGAATCTAAAATATAAAACATGCTTTGAGTTATGTCACACTTTTTTTTTACTACGTAATTCCGTATGTGTTCATTCATAGTTTGGATGCCTTCAGAGAGAATCTACAATGTAAATAGTCATGAAAATAAAGAAAAACCGGGTGAGTCTGAACTTTTGACTGGTAGTGTACGCATGAACAGCCACAGAGTCGAGTATGCCCAACTATACGTGTAAGAAAACTCAGTCCCAACCGGCCTGTTATTTCATTTGGTTTTTAATCATTGACGGGGTTGCCTCCCCCCCCCCCGAGGAAAAAATTCAGTCAGCAGGAGTAGGGATGTAAAAACCAGAGGGGAGGTTGTTTCCCCCCATTCCCCCCAACAAATCGCACCCTGGCTAGAAACATCTGACATGTATTGAATGAAACCTGGTAAAACATCAGAAATTTAATACAACAAATTTCAATACTGTTGGAACAAAACCATTTAGGACATGTTACGCACCTTACTCTTAAGGAGGGGGTGTGACAGTCTCCTGCCTCAGGTCCAGTTCCTGTTTTACTTGTTGCTGAGATCTGGAGGTGTGGTCCTATCAGGAAGAATGGTCCACACCTGAGTTACAAAGCAGGCTTCACTATATATTAAGGGCCCGGTGCAAGCATTCTCCTTCTTCTTTCTGGGTTGTTGGTTTGGATAATTTGGTTGATTTGGCTTTAATCTTATACTATAAAGAGTCTTGTGTGGTCAAAGTCAGCCCTATGTTCCCCTGTCCATCATACATGATAGGAATGTAGTTCAATATGTAGGGACACAGGCCTACAAACCATAATCGTAGGCAGTGGCGTTTCATTAATTTCACCAAAGGTTTGGGGAACATACACTCCCATGTGGTTCCTCCTTTTTGTCCTTCCTCTGAGTCAGGTCGTGCCACACTAAATACTACTTTTTTGATTTATAGAGGCTGTTTTTTTTTTCCCCCTGAAACTCCCATATATCCAGATTGTATCTTATCCTGCTTTCACATGCTATGGGAATTATAGTAAATACTAGTTACAAACTTGAATATTGCACATGAACGCCCCCTCATGTTTTATTGTCCACTGAAGAACTGTGAGAAAATGTTGATACACAAACTGCCGAGATGAAATAACCTATGGACTTGTCAACATGGTGAAGACCAATGAGGGATACATCGCAGATGATAAACAATGCTTTTATTAAGATTCTGCTGCTGTTAGCGGATGATTTTGCACATTTATAGCATAAATAATTAGCAAAAAAATTAAAAAATAAATTACAAAAAATGCTGTTGCAGATGTAGCAGTGTGTCAGCCATTTTTCATTTCACTACAACAGCAAAAGCACTTCAACACAATGCACTCGTAATTTCAAATTCACAAGTGGAAGCGATCATTTTACGGATAGCACGTGAAGGGAGCGTTAACACAGAAACTGAGAAATGCATATGTGGTCATTAGGGATGGGAATCGAGAACCAGATCCCAGTAGCTTGATTCCTTGGAATCGTTCGCCTGCCTGCTTAATGATTCTGCTTATCAATTCCACCTTCGTTGCACATGCGTGATGACGTCACACATACACTGCATTGTTTTGGTCGGAACGTAGCCAACATGGCGTTGAGGCAGAAACAGTCCAAAAAGACGACACCAGGTCCACTGGAACACTGTCAAAGCTTCCATTTCTTCAAAAGGTGGAATCCCTCCAATATTCTCAAACATTTGTCCACAGCATGTGATTAATTTGATACACTACTTAGCGGCGCTTGTGAATCTAGCAGCAGAGTGAACACTAGGCCGTCATCCGGACCCAGTTCCGGTTCCGGTGCGGGCAACAAACATTGTACCCCCTCAAATACAAGTTTCCGAGGGTAGAGGAAAGGAAATTAGGTGCACAATAATGGGAAACCGGCCAAGTCGAACCGGTTCCACATAGTGGAAATGCGGCAATAGAGGAATTAGTAAAGAGTCTGTAGTTTCACTTTCACTGTACGTGCCCCCCCCCCAAACCGGGCCAGGCATCATCTGTTATTATTATTTGTACGTATTGTATATGGTGTATTTTCTGTGCAGAGATGGAAATATAAAAGACAGTTAATGCAAACACACCCATTTGTACTCTTTTATTCCCTCACCCAATGAGAATCGATAAGGAATCGATAAGAGAATCGATAAGGAATTGGATCGATAAGCAAAACTGATAATTGAATCGGAATCGTTAAATTCTTTTCGATTCCCATCCCTAGTGGTCATTATAACTTTAGTAAACCAACAAACCTCATGAGGGCCAAGTACTTTTCCACAGTGCTATATTTTACTTAAATGGTTACATTTTCTTCAGTTTTCATTGTTTTGGTGTACGAACCTTTGAATTTACTCTGGGCTTTAATGAACATCTGCATGGTCTGTACGTTAAATTTAGGAAAATACCTCATTTTCACTGAAAAATGCTAAATGTAGAGGAAAGTATTATAATAAGTGGTGATAAATCACACAGGAAATATTAAATATAGAGAAAAATTAATTTGAAAGTCACCAGAAAAGGGTTGAAGTGAGCTGATTTGGATATAATTCTGTATGAGGTTTAGACCATAGCAGATGAGGAGTTATTCGCTTTGGGACTGACCTTTAAAAGGATATTTGAGGGTCGTTTAGTTTTGATGGTTAAGGTTAGGAAGGCTACCATATGGAAATAGATAATGCATTATGCCAATGAGTGTCCTCGAGATGATAGGAGTAGAAAACATGTGACCCACATGTCCTACTCTGGTAACAGACGGACACAAAAAGACTGACTAAATATTCCGTCCCTCCTCTCTGTCCTTCATATATGACGTCATAAAATGATAAATGTCAACTTCGAGACTTCACTCCCAATGACAAAGCTCACACACACATAGCTACTGTAGACACAGACATGATTTAATCACATGTAGGTCAGAGATACACAAGTGAAAAACAACTGTGCGAACTAATTCAGAGCAAGGCTACTTAGCCCAAAGGCCAAAACCACTTAGATAAAACTAAAATATTGTCTCATTGACCTGGTTTACCTCCAAGAACATACACGCACAAACTGTCACCAGGGCTGGACTAGCCATCTGGTGTATCGGGCTTTTTCCTGGTGGGGCCTATTTTTTAAGAATGGCCCATAAAACAGATAACATTAGCCATTGGTTTTTTTTTCAGACACTGGATGGCTCCGATGGCCCATTCCCAGAGAGCCTTGCAGCCCTAAGATGTGTATGGTCTTCAGTACGAGGATGTAATAGAAGAATCCTTATGACAAAAAAAAAAAGAGCAGTTAATCAGTTAAAGTTTTCTTTCTTGTCCTGGCAGAAAAAGTAACATTTGAGTGTAAAATTAAGCGTGCTTTTGAAATTTTCCCCTATTGAGATACACATCTGACCAGTAAAATTAATCCAATTGATGACTTTAACAATTTTATAGAAAGCCAGGGTCCTGTTCCTCCCAGTTGTACCCCATGGGACCTTATTTCAAATGAGGGAAAAGTAATTTTTTGATCTTATTTCATTTTTTAAATTTTATTTTATTATTCTATTTTGCCAGCATTTATACATAACATGTTTGACAGTTTAAAATATAATTTCTCTTCACAGGTTGTTCAGAATCACTGAAGATATCTCTATATCTTGATTGATTGATTGATTTCGAATACAAATGTCAAAACAGAAGAAAATAAACAAAACACTTAAAGATAAGACATAAGACACATAATACATATTCCAAAAGGAATGAGAAGAAGTATACTTATAAACTCCAGGCTTATTACGTTCTTTTATGATTAGATTTAGATTAGATTTACGTTATTTTCACTACCCCAAACTGCAACTTTCTTGTCTAGTAAAATGATCGTTTAAATGGTGGCACATTCGGAACTGGAAAAAGTAATTGCCTCTCACCACTGGCCACATACTTTTCATTTTTTTATAAGACCTGTTTGGGTACTCCAGCAGCGTATCCAAACATGCACCTTTATTATTGTGTCAAACATCTTTGAAGCATGACATTGCTTGATCACCATGAACATGCTCATGTTAACCAAAGGCCAGTTTAAGCAAATGAGTCCAACTAATTATCTACCATTTGTAGGACAAATGGCAAAGGGAAATGCTTATCAGTTTTGCATTTATGTCTGGGTCTTTGTTTGCCTCTAGCACTGTGTTCTGTGACTTTGCGCCTGTCAAACATGAGAGAAAGTCCAATTATTTTTTGTTTAATGCCAACTGTAGTATTAATAAACCAGTCCATGTTGTGCATGAACTTCATATCCACAGTCCAGGCAAAACATGGATGGACACTCTTAGGCAAACATCCTTTGAAAATATAATGACTTGTCTCTTGGTCAACGTTTAGGTCCAACTAAACTAAAGTACTGTAATTAATATATGGATTAGCAGATTTAATGACACAGTATGGATGTATACAGAGAAACTATGGGGTGAGGTCAAGGGCGTCACAGATGGACAGCCCACCACTTTTTGATTCTTAACTTTTGTACCAGACAAGTTTAAGACAAATATTATACATAACTGGAAAGGTCTAAATGCCATCTTAAACATACTCAAAGGGCAAAATTTTAGTTTTCAAATAGTTTTAAATGAAAAATATCAAAAACTACTGTGTCATGGATGACAAAAAAGTAACATCTATTTTTTGCAAAAATTACAAAGTTCTCAAAAGTGTAATTCCTATGATATTTTCATCCTAAAATATATTCAGTGTATACCTTAAACCCTCTACAGGGTGTTTCAAAAAAAAAGTATACACTCAGAAAAATGCCTAAAAAATGAAAGTTCCATAAGTTTCAGAAAATATCTATACGGTTATTGATAGACCAAGGTCTCATGCTTTCATTACCACAATGGCAGGTATCAGTCATACCACGTGAGTGAGCATGGTCCTTGCACTTTATTGGGATAGAAAATGGCTTGCGCACAGATATGAGAGGGTTAAAACAAGATCAGACACCACAATTGGAAAGCTTAGGCAGGTGCTTTAATGCTGTGTAATTTACAAGAAAATTCAGTTAACCCTTTGTCTTCCAGAAGCCTCCAAACTTTGCACCCAGGTTGAGCCATCCAGGCATGACTACTGAAATTTCTCGGAAGCTAAGAAGCACTGTTTACATTTGTCAGACCACAGTCCATGTTAGGCACTGAACCATCCCGTTGAGTGGCCCCCAAGATCCCCCGATCTTACCCCACTTGACTTTTTCTTGTGGGGCCATCTGAAGTCAAAGGTCTACGTCACTCCGCCAAGAAACCTGGATGACCTGCAGGATCGTATTGAAGCTGAAGTAACTCTTTTGAGGCAGGATGGTGGAATGATAAGGCGTGCGGTTTATGACATGTTAAGGAGGGCAGAGCTGTGCCTGCGAAGAAATGGTGGCCACGTAGAAGACTGAACTGTGTGTGCCTGCGTTCTTTGGCATGGACTACGATCAGAACCAGACGTGCAAGGACTTGCTGTTTGAGTGAAGGAAGGCACAGCCTGGGTGCAAAGTTTGGAGGCTTCTGGAAGACAAAGGGTTAACTGAATTTTCTTGTAAATTACACAGCATTAAAGCACCTGCCTAAGCTTTCCAATTGTGGTGTCTGATCTTGTTTTAACCCTCTCATATCTGTGCGCAAGCCATTTTCTATCCCAATTAAGTACAAGGACCATGCTCACTCACGTGGTATGGCTGATACCTGCCATTGTGGTAATGAAAGCATGAGACCTTGGTCTATCAATAACCGTATAGATATTTTCTGAAACTTATGGAACTTTCATTTTTTAGGCATTTTTCTGAGTGTATACTTTTTTTTGAAACACAACATCACGATTGGTTAGAGGAAAAAAAATATTTTATCATACTTAAATAGCAAGAGTTTTGACAAATGACAGCATCACGGATGGACAACAAAAGTAAATATCAAATAAAACATTTCTTATTTCAATTATCAATATCATATACATGTTTTTTCACAATATTTACAACATACAAATATTAACATTATATTCAAATGTATTTTTGCATAGATTTATGCATCTATTAATTTTAAACACTGTGTGTTTAGCATATGACATAAATAATATAATAGTCAAATATAAATGTATTTGGAATAAATGTAGTTTATTTATGAGAGTTTATAAAATGAACCCAGAATGACGGCAGAAAACTTTGTCACTTTCCAAACATTCACACTCATAAAACTCCTCAAATTGTTTTTTTCTCATTTCAAAATATTTTTTTCCTGAAAATATAAGAAATTACCTATCCAAAAATATAAGTTTGGTGTAGATTATTGTAATTAATTTTTTTTGACCAGATGTTAATTTTCACCTTATGGTGAAAAAATTGGTATTTTATCTATCATTTCCAAAATATGTGAATAAAAATAGTACAAAATGATGACTTTTTACTGGTGGTGGGCCAATCTTAGTTAAAATACCTTAGAACATCTGTACCCAACTAACACAGACTACAACAAACAAAACATTATGTTAAAGTGTGTTACTGAGGGCGACCATTGTACTTACAGACTCTGACGTATCACTAAGACACCACATGATGCCTAATCAGTGCTACTCCTCGCTCTGCATTCCGCACACATATTTATGAGACAGATCGGTTTGACCCCACTGTCAGACAGATGGTAACCCGAAGAGGAGGTCTTCAACAATCAGACCCCCCAGTTCCCCCCACCTGTGCTGATACATGACCTCCAACCTGGAGCGCATGGCAGGGTGGGCGCCCGACTGCTTCAGACCTCTAAGACGGATGAGGAGAAAAAAATAACAACGAGGGAGGCTTAAAGGACAATGTTAATGTTAACACTTATTCAAAATACTTTCTGAAAATGTAATGGAAAGAAATCCATTCAGTGTTTAATATGATCCATACATACTTGGTTCTGTCCAGTTCTGTTAGAGTTTGTGTTCTGGAAGCTTATCATTAACCCATAAACACCCAAATATCAACCTGTGAACAAATCCATCATGTAATGTAAAATGTTTAATACCTGTTGATCCTCTAATCTTATCAATACATGTAAATAATTGGTATAAAATGTAGTTTGTCATCTTTTCATGGTCATCAGATGTGACCCATTTGGACGCTCAGAGGCTCCGTAGTTACCATGGAAACACCGTCTTCTTCTACAACACTGATTCACCAGTAAAATCCATGGAGTTGGATCAATGACAGTGGATGGAGACACTTGTTTTTACATTCAGTTATTGATATATTTTCTGGAAAAGTCACTTTTTCTTCGGTTTTCTCTGTTTTTGATATAATAATCCTCAACTGTGAGCTTTTATGAACATCTACATGGTCAGTACATTAAACATTGGAAAATACCTGATTTTCACTGAAAAAACACAAAACAAAGAGAACAATATTACAATAAATGTTGATTAACCCATAAAGACCCAGTGCTACTTCTGTGGCAGTTATAAAAAAAAAAAAAAAATCTCTATATTTAACTTGTCTTAAGTGGTTTATCACTATTTATTATAATATTATCTTCTGTAAAAAATCTGGTATTTTCCTATATTTTAAGTTAATTAATAAAATTATGTAGATGTTCATTAAACCTCAGACACAAACAGAGAAAAATTTTCAAAAGTGTCTTTTTCAGCAAAGATATTAATAACAGAAGGTACAAACAGGCGTCTCCATCCACTGTTATTGATCAAACTCCATCGGTTTTACTAGTGAATCAATGTTGTAGAACGCAGGTGTCAAACATGTGGCCCGGGGGCCAAATCTGGCCTGCCAAAGGGTCCATTCTGGCCCCTAGGATAAATTTGTGAAATATAAACATTACACTGAAGATATTAATAATCAAGGATGTTAAAATAATTTTAGGTCAGTTCAATCTAAAGTGGATCAGACGACTAAAATATTATCACAATAACCTATAAATAATGAAAACTGCAAATTTTCCTCTTTGTTTTAGTATTAAAAAGTAAAATTAGAAAAAAAGTTACATTTACAGACTATCCTTTTACAAAAAATATGAATATCCTGAACAAATATGAACAATCTGAAATGTCTTAAGAGAAGTATATGGAATTTTAACAATATTCTGCCTGTTACTAAATCTTTAAGTTGTGATGCACATGTATAAATGATCAACTTAGGCGTAATATCGTTCACATTGCACTTTTTTTCTTAAGAATTTTCAGGTTGTTCATTTTTGTTCATGTCATGGTTCAAGTACGGTTCATAGGTGTAAACATTTTCATCATGGAATTTTACTTTTTTCACTCAGAAACATAGAGAAAACTTTGGAGTTGACATCATTTATCAGTTCTTATCCTATTATTTATATCATTTTACTGGTCCGGCCCACTTTAGATCATATTAGGCTGTATGTGGCCCCTGAACTGAATTAAGTTTGACACCCCTGTTGTAGAAGATGACCTTGTTTCCACGTTCACAACGGAGCTTCTGAACGTCCAAATGGGTCAAATCTGATGACCATGAAAAGATGACAAACTGCATTTTACGCCAATTATTTACACATAGGTACATGTGATAGGATTAATGGATCAACAGGTATTAAACATTTTAGATCCGTAGATGCTTTTGGTTGCAGGTGGATGTTTGGGTCTTTATCAGTTAATCACTAGTGCCATTGAAGAGAGAAATTGAATTAATATGGAAAGAAAAATTACCTGAAATCCTCATCACAGAAAGCATTGTGTTTGGATTTAGGCAGATGAGACAGTCGGCAGGTTAGTGAGGTGAAGTTATGTTGACACAAGCACGCCAAAAACAGACAAGCTGACTTGAATCTAACATACCTGACATTTAACACACTACCTTGTCTGTAAACATGGTTTCTGCTGTGACTGTAATTAGCAGAAGCAGAGACAAACAAAATATCAACAACAAAACTGCCTCATTCCCATTACTGCCAGTAACTATATTTTATAGACTACAGACCCTTATTCCTTTAAGTACTTCATGAATTCTCTCCCATTTTAGCAGTAGTTTGCATTGTTGTTTTTGGAAATACTGGATGTGTCATGTATGCAACATTATTTTCTCTGACACATGGGCTCAACTGTCATTTCAAAGAAAAGTTGAAGGGGATATAAGTCTCTGCCCTGTTAACCACAGCGCCTCCATTACACAGCCCTGCAACCACACCGGCGTCTCCCAAACATCCATCAGCCAAACAGTCTCATCGGATGAAGGTCAGAGTTTGACAGCGTAAGATGAGGTGTTGATCAAAGTGACAGAGCGAAAGGTAATATGATAATAGGGTAGTAGGTCATATGCAAGGAGCCATCAGAGATTTTTTTTTTTTTTTTTTACAAAGAAACTTAGCATAAACAATGGAAAATCTCTGCATTCATTATAAGCAAACATTGCTTAGACTCCATTTACCTTAATTATGAGACCTCAGAATGATGAATGAAGATTTTACTGCTTTAACCCTTTCATGCACGAATTGAGAGAACCTTAATCAAAATTTTTTCCTGAGTGTTTTTATTCCTCTTTAGGCATGAAAAAAAACAATGCGATTAAAAATGTTCTTCTGAAAAATAAATAATAATAATTTTTAAAATTAATAATAATAATTAAAAAAATAAATAAATAAAAATACATAAAAAAAATAATAATGAAAAAAAAAATCTCATGAACCTATTTTTCATGAAGTTGCAAAATGTCCACTCAGCTGGACACCACATGTTTAATTTCTGACACACAGAAATATGTATTTACTGATAAATTGTGTGAAAACTATGGGGAGGGCTTGTGATTCTGGGGCTTTATGCTCAGGAGAGATCTACATAATGTTACCAGTTCATGCCAGAAAAGATATGTAGTGTCTTAAAACTTTAATAAAGATATGTGTAAAAAACAACAACAACAACACCAAAAAGAACAACAAAATCCATGAATATACAAGAGAACAGCTGTAGAATAGCTGTCCACTGTAGTGACCAGTGTGCATGAAAGGGTTAAAAAAAACATGAAAATCACATTAATATTAATATTTTACTTTATTGTACACAATATGAACACAATATATTTAGTTTTGTCTTATCTGGTCATTTCCATTTTATTTATAAATTTACAACCATTCCTGACATTCAAGAAAAACTTGGAACAGGGGTAATTCAGGCTATTTATCTATCTCTTTAGATCACATGATCCGTCACCTACACTGCAAAAATCTAAATATTCTCATTTCTACTCAAAATATCTCATTGCACTTTAAATAAGACACAATCACTTAAAAAGAAACTTTTCAGTGAGATATAAGAACTCATTTTTAGAAAATAGATCTTGAAAATTTTATTTCAAGAAATCTTACCAAGATGATTTTCACTTGTTCCACTGGCAGATTCTGTAAAAAAAAAAAAAAAAAAAATCTTGAATCAAGCAAAAAAATTAAAATAAAAATCTGCCAATGGAACACGTGAAAATTATCTCGGTAAGATTTCTTGAAATAAGATTTTCAAGATCTATTGTCTGAAAATAATTTTTTATATTTCACTTACAAGTTACTCTTTAGGAGGTTATGTCTAATTTTAAGTGTGATGAGATATTTTGACTAGAAATGAGAAAAATACACTTGGTAAGATTTAAATTTTTGCAGTGTTGGACAAATTTGCGTTGGAAGACCCTACCAGTGGCTAAATACGCCCTACAACATCGCTCCTGTGATCACTTGGGCACTCAGACCCCTCCACCAAGGTCAGGTTCACAATTATTCCATGTAAACACAATAAACTGTACTGTTACTGCATACTGTGAATTTTGTACATATTAAGAATTTACTATTTTTTTTATCCTTTTCAATTTTTTTTCTTTGCATTTTTTTTAAATAAATTTTTTATTAGGACACATTTTCGGTACACATGTCCTCTCAGCACAGGTATAAACATCGGTCCAATTTTCCAGTTTTCTAAAAAAACAAACAAAAAAAAAACAACAACTAACAATATACAAAAAATTAAACTAAAAAAAAAAAAAAAAAAAAAAAGGAGAAAAGTAGTACCCCCCCACCCACATTGGTCCACATTCACTTAATTACAAGTGTTCCAGCTATTCTATTCTGTCATGTTTTCTACAGATGTTTTATCAAAGTAAGAGAGGAAAGGCTTCCATGTAATGCAAAATTTCTCAGTTGATCCTCAGAGAAAATTTGATCTTTTCCAGTTTCAAGAAAAACATCACATCCATTATCCAGGTGTCTTCTGCTGGAGGTTTAGGCAACTTCCAAAAAAGGAGGATACATCTACAGGCAATCAAAGAAGCAAATGCTACCGCAGTTAGTTTCTATGTGCTGAACTTAGGATAATTTAGGGGGGTTCCAAAGATGGCAATAAGTGGACAAGGTGTTATATCAGCGTCTAGAACTGTAAACATATTCTTAAAAAAATTCCTCCAGAAACCAGACAACCTTGGGCAGGACCAAAAGGTATGGGCAAGGTGGGATGGGACAGTGGCACATCTATTACATGGTCCATTAGTACCAGGAAAATATTTTGCCAATAGCTTTGCATCTAATGTAGCACCTTCAATTGTATTAGGTTGAGACGGGCAGAGGATGAGGAGTGATTTGACTTATAATTTAGCTCTATCCCACCAATCATTTTTAAACTGGACTATTTTTTTTATTGTAGTTTTATTCTACTCTACTTACCGTTTAGATCAGGGGTGTCAAACTCATTTTAGTTCAGGGGCCATCTTCAGCTAAATTTGATCTGAAGTGGGACGGACCAGAAAAATAATAATATATAAATAATGACAAGTCCAAATTTTTGTCTGTTTTAGTGTAAAAAAAAAAAAAAAATTAAATTATAAAAATACTTACTTTTATAAACTATCCAAAAAAAAAAAAAAAAACCCTGAAAAAACTGAAATTTAAATTAAAGAACATAAGAAAATTTAGAGCAATTTTAACAATGTCATGCCTTCAACTTCTCATTTCTACATGTGCATTATGAATCAGATCTACAAAGACACTAAACACTGAGAAACAGGCAGAAAAATTGTTAAAATTGGGCTGAATTTTCTTTAGACATTTCAGGTTGTTCATATTTGTTCAGGTTATTCGCTTTTTAGTGTTACAGGATATTTTGTAAATGCAAATATTTTCATAATTTAATGTTATTAGTTGCACTAAAACAAAGAAAAAAAAAAGTTGTTAATTCTAGATTTTTTTTGTCTTAATTGAAGATTTTTATACTTAATTGAAGATTTTTTTGGCTTAATTCAAGATTTTTTTGCTAAATTTGAGATTTCTTTTGGCTTAAGTGAAGATTTTTTTTTTTGGCTTAATTGAAGATTGTTTTTACTTAATTGAAGATTTTTTTTTTTTGCTTAATTGAAGATTTTTTTTTTACTTAATTGAAGTTTTTTTTTTGCTTAATTCAAGATTTTTTGCTAAATTTGAGATTTCTTTGGCTTAATTGAAGATTTTTTTTTTTACTTAATTGAGGATTTTTTTTTTTTTGCTTAATTGAAGATTTTTTTTTTACTTAATTGAAGATTTTTTTTTTACTTAATTGAAGATTTTTTTTGGCTTAATTCAAGATTTTTTCCTTAATTCAAGCTAAATTTTTTTTTGCTTAATTCAATTCAAGACTGTGGAATTTTTGCACTTGGCAAAAACATCCCAGGGGCTGAACTGGACCCTTTAGCGGACCACTTTTGGCCCCTGGGCCGCATGTTTGACACCCCTGCTTTAGATATTCTATTTTCAGTTTTATTCTTTACCTTCTTATGCTTAAACCGAGACCTGGGTAACTACATTTTGTCCTATCATGTACCATTGATCGAATGACAATAAAACTGAGTGTGAGTCTGAGTCTGATAAAGAATTACTTACAATAGACAGTGGAAGTCCTTGGTCCCTATCAGAAAAAAGTGTAGGTCCATTTATTTAATAATTTCACTTGTCGTTTTCAATTGTATGAAGCTGAACTTTGAAGCTGCATTCAAACTAATTACAGAGGTGTGTGTGGAGCCGCCTGACAAACTTAAACATCACATAAAACTTTTGTTGGATCTCAGCGGTATTCTTGATGTTCACAAGCTGCCACTGTGTCGACAATACATACCCACCAGTGTTCTACATATGGCTGATACAACACCCGAGGACATGATACTTTGAAAAAATACCTCTTGTACATGAATATTCTACACCCAACATATGCTTAAGACAGCACATAGGAATATAGTAACACTTTGTTATTAATAATACACTGTTTTTAGAGACTTTCACCTGCCTCAAAAGTGCATTGTAGTTTTAAAACCCTTTTTTTAAGGACTTTCCTATATCATTTCACCTTACTGTTATGTATGACTAGATTAGGTGGGATCTGAGGTTTTTAACCCTTTCATGCATGAATTATGAGAACCTTAATCAAGATTTATTTTTTTTTTCTTAAGTGTATTCATTCTTTAGGCATGAAAAAAAAACAATGTGATTGAAAATGTTTTATGAGCTTATTTTCATGGAGTTACAAAAATGTCCACTCAGCTGGACACCATGTGTTTAATTTTTGACGCACATAAACATGCATTTACTGACATACTGTGTGAAAACTATGAAATAAAAACATTTTTAATGCTGCTGATCTGGTGTTGTCTCACATTTTAAGATACTGTAACACTAGTTATTACTCACTCAGATAATATGCAAAAAAATAACGTTTTGTGTAAAAAAAAAAAATAATAAAATAAAATTATGGTGTAATAACAATCAGCAATTAGACTGCAGATCAGGCTTATCAAGAACAGTAAAGTTACAGTAATGGTATGAATTGCAGTGTATGGAATGATGCATGAGCATCCACTGTGTTGGTTAATTTGCAAGTAAAACAAAAAAAATCCATATACAAAAGAACAGCTTTGAATAGCTGTCCACTGGAGTGACCACCATGCGTGAAAGGGTTAAACATGATTTTAGGCAAGAATGATGTTATTGGCATGAAAAACACATGAGAATAGACTTCAGGTGCTGATCCAAGTCTATACATTAACCCATAAAGACCCAGTGCTACTTTTGTGAGACTTCATATATTAATTTTTATCTCTATTTAATCCTTTCTTATGTGATTTAGCACCATTTATCACATATTATCCTTTCCATTTTGCATTTATTTCTGTAAAAATCAGGTATTTTCCTATATTTAATTTATTGATCATGTACTTTAATCATCATGTTGAGATTACATTTGAGGGTTATCATACCAAAAACAGAAAAAAACCTGAGAAAAAGTGACTTGATTGGTAAAATTCATCATTAACTGAGCATAAACCAAGTGTCTCCAGCCACTGTCATCGATGAAAACTCTATGGGTTTTACTGGTGAATCAATGTTGTAGAAGATGATGGTGTTTCAGTGTTCATCACAGAGCCTCTAAGTATCCAAATGGGTCATATCTGATGACCATGAAAAGATGACACTGTATTTTACGCAAATAGATGTATTGATAGGAGTAATAGCTTGAAAGTTATTAAACATTTTAGATCAGTAGATGCTTTTGGACATTGGTGTATATTTGGGTCTTTATGGGTTAAGAGCAGCTATATTTTTGTTAAATTGACTGACAATGATCATATTGGATTAAAACCCCTGTGTTTGGTCTGCAAGATGATCGGTCTCTGTGGAAGCATTGCATGCCTTTTTGTCTCTGCATGACAAATGTCCATCGACACTGGATTATACACTTTTCCTTTTCCTTGATAAGTAATCAGCAGAGTGAGTTGTAGTGTTATATTACAAATTTTCAGACACCTAACTAACGTAATGTATATTGGAGAATTGCCAGAAAATTATGAATTATGTGGAGCTTGGTGTTGTAAATGTGATTTTTTTATGTACTGCATAGCAACTAGTGCATTAATATTTGAAAAATGTGTTTATACACAGTCTATGAAATGAAGAAAATGATGCACTTCAGACGTAGTATTAATGTGCATCATCAAACTCTGACTTGTTGCTGTAATCACAGAAATATTTTACTTTCTAACACAGACACTGATTTAGCAATAATATAAAAAATAAAAGCCTTCCGTACTAAATCAAAAATCTGCGACTCTGAATGAAGAAATAAATGTTTGAGCCAGTGCAATGCGTCTGTGTTGATCTAATGAACAAGCTGTGTATATGAATCATTTCCATCATCGCAGGTATTACAGGTCTGTGCCGTGGGCATTGCACTATGATTGATAACTCTGATGATTACATTTTGCCAAAGGGAGAGGGAGGATGAGGGTAGGAGGGGTGAGGAGAGGAAGAGAGGAAAGGAAAGGATCTAATGACACTAATGATAATTACAGAATCCCTAATAGCTGGATCTTCAACACAGTAGCTGCTCGTAGTTCTACACATAGCAACACATCCTTTAATCCTCTGCATAATCAGACGCATTTACTCAATGTATAATCATGAGCAATAATGAAATAACTAGGTGTCTCAATGAGGTTGGAGGTGAAACTTTGTTGTTTTTAAACTTCTGAAGCCTTTGTATCTTTTCCCAATGTATCGCAATATACAGTTGTGGAAAAAATTATTAGACCATCAAAAGTCATCAAAAACAGTGGTTATGCAATCAAGTACTAACTCCTGTGTATCATGTGACTAAAACAGACAGAAAAGCAAACATGGAATGCCTAAAAGCACTGTTTTTGGCAGTACAGTGCCATAGCTATTGATGTAAGAACTTAAATGATTTTGGTTATTATCAAGAAAACCATGGAAAATGGATAGATATCAGCTCTGAAATTAAACTCTTATGAACTATATTTGTTGTTATCATTATATTTGTCCAAAAAAATGTACATTTAGTTGTACCAAACATTAAAATGAACAAGAAATTGAAGAAAACAAGGGTGGTCTAATATTTTTCTCTGTGACTGTAGGTAATGGTATTTGTCCTTCTATTGGAAATCCCTCTGTGTTTTGCATGTTCTCCATTGGGCCTGCATGCTCACATCTATTTTTTTTTTCACATCAACCTTCAATACAAGGACATAGTACCCTCAAATATATGTATAATCTACAGTACGTCACAGAAACATATGGCCATTAATTTATGGGTGGAGTCACTTTAATGAAGACATGGCCTCCGTCATCACCTCTGGGTCAATGTATGTGTGTATGTCTGTTATATACAGCATATATGTATACATGTATTCATTCATCAAGATGATGTGATTCAGACTGTGCACTTCATCAACGTGCACTCTTAATGCTGTTAAATGATAAAAATAATGGATTTGATTTATACAGCGCTTTTCTATGAACACATACTCAAAGCGCATACAGTGGATCCATAATTCATTCACTCACACATTCACACTTTCTATAGTTTCTAAATACTATCAAAACTCACTGAAAAAGACATTTTATTACAATTTCTTAACGCCCAGTTATGTTGTGCATGGCTTATCTGATAAAATATTTAAGACATTGTTAATCTGTAAGTATTTGGTGCACGTTACAGTGCAGACAGTCAAGACACAGAGAGCATTATTTGTAATTGTTTGAAGTTGTCTTGTTGCCTTAAAAATATCTGTGAAGACTGGACAAAAAACTCACTATCTGGATTTAATTAAGTAAATAGTTCATATCCTTCCATTGCATAATTACTACAATGATGAATATGTTTCAGTTGTAACAAGTTCTTTAACTGATGGAGTGAGTAGCGTCTCATTTCTTAAACAGTTTGATAAAGAGCATAAAGTTTAGACTGTGTTTAAATGGGGAAAAAAAGATCATGTGGTCTGATGAGTCCAGATTGACTCTGTTACCCAGTGAAAGACGCATCGGGGTGAAACAAGAGGTAGATGAAGTGATTACCCATCATGCTTAGTGCCTACAGTACAAGCCTTTGGGGGCAGTGTTATGATCTGGGGTTACTTCAGCTGGTCAGATCTAGGTTCAAGCAACATATTGTGTCCAAAAAATGATGAAAATAAATGTTGTGACATTGCATAAGCTTGGTGCAACTATGATACATCAAATATGTGTCATAATAAAAGTTAAAGGCAGTCAAACAATAACAATATTTACAGACTAAAATATAAATGACTGCTCTTTTGGATTGAATATTTTTCCGAATAAATTCATTTTCTTATCTCATGGGCTGGTCTGCTTATTAACAGTGTATAATAGTTGTAAAATAATATTGTAAAATAATCACAACATAGGAAAGAATGAATAAAAAATGTGAGGATAAGTTGTATCTCTTAAACAAAAAGTAATCAAAATATGGCCTTAGTATATTTTCCTCACTATGTCCACTCTGGGATTTTGTACCTTTCAACTTTGACCATTTTTTTTTTAAATAATTTTTTTTATTTTGGAATAGCAGGTTATATTACAGAGCATAACATGTATAATATCAAGAGCAGTTTTGGACCCACTGCCATGCACATATTTTATAAATTTCAGTAACTTTATACATACTGGGAGAGAGAACATGTGTACAAATTGACAAAATAAATAAAATTAGGGAGCAGAGATTAGATGACGTTAAAAATTATAATAAATGCAAAAACAATGAGAATAAGGTAAAGTCCAAGTGACAGTTCAGGTTTCTACAAAATCTGGCTGTAAAGGTTGAATATACTTGACCCATTTGCTCCAGAGTTTAAGAAAAAAACAGTTTTCTTAAGACGAATAGAAGAAGTAATCCTTTCCATAAATAAATGTCATTCGCTATATAGCTTTGACCAGTTTTTAGCAAAAATGTGTGCCCCTTTAGCTAGTTTCTAATAATAAAGTAGTTTTATTTCAGTCTGAAGTGAAAACAATTAAGACTACAGTTGTCTGTGAGTGTAGTGAAAGTGTACTGACTCAACCAAAACAACTTAGTTATTAAAATACTCTATAGAAAAGCAAAATTGTGATAATTTTGTGTGTCATCATCTTAAAAATTGCTTCATATTATTCAGTGATTCTGTTTATTGTTAATATGAAAATATTGCAGGTTCAACTTTGCCACCAAGTTGTCGAGTTTCAGCAATAAATGAGCTCGTGGAGGAATTGGATCTATTTTTTTTTTTTTGTTATTAAACTGAAATTATATTTGTAGTGTCCCAACATTTAATCAACAAGTCCAAAGCAATCTGCACTCAAAAATTGTTTGCCTAAGTTTTGCAGTCATTTTTTTTCTTTTGTTTGTTTGTTTTCAGGCCAGTCTGCCTCTATAGCAGCTTGCTAATTAGTGGACAGGGGCTTCATTTTCCCAAACCAGACAGGACAGCATTCAGTGGAAGAGTTATAATGTCACAGCAGCTAAAAAAGGGACAGAAGCCAGTGAAACCTCCCTGCAGAGTTCCTGGGTGGACAGTACTGGGAACAACATGGTTTGTCTATTATGTGTACGTTGGCCCCTGCGGCTGCTGTCAGCATGTAACAACAGAGTTCATGGAAAAACATTTGCTCTCTGCATGGCTGAACATGAACAGAGGAGGTTAGAGTAAACACAATCATGTGTGGACTCGAGTATTTTTGCATCATGGCGCTTGCATCTACAATCTTTTCATATTTGTATTTAAAATTTGCATGTTTGTATTGGATGTGTTTCATACGTGGTATTTTACAGACACTGATCTATTTTTATATGTCGATCTGTCGCTACCAGTGTGTGTCCGTCGTTGTGCGAATGACTCATTGCTACCTGATGAGTAAGTCTGTCAGTCACACCCCAGCAGTGACGGGCTGATAATCACCTGCCAATTAACTCATCTGGAGCCAGATAAGCCAAAACACACACACACAAAGTGCCACAAGTGACTCTTAATTCCTCCAGTTTTGCACTCTGGAGGTCAAACCCTTTCACCCCACGGTGGCAAAGGCTACAGTGAGGACAGTTAAAGTCTGCAGATATAATGAATTAATAATGGGTTTACACAACACCCACAGCAGTCAGTCTATTAAGTCAGATAAATCAATAGGAGTACAGTTTTAATCCACCCACCTGCTTCAAAGTGGAGCAGAAGGGATAGAAGGGTGGATAAAAAAAGGATTTAATGCAACGATAAAATATATCTTGGATCAATTCATGAGTCAAAAATAGACAGGTTTGAGAGTCTTTTTTTTTTTTTCTTTTTACTTTATTTCTTATTTTAAACAGAGCAGACAGTCTCATCTGTTTGGAGTAAAAGGACGAGAAGCTTCTCAGGAGAGTAAGATAACTCACTGCTCTCAAAGAGGATGAATGCTAAGAAGGAAAGAAGAGAAATCAAATGGAGAAAAAAAGGGTGAGAGTGAAGAGCAGAAGAGGGGAATGAGGGTAGCAAAGGAGAGTGATGCAGAGGAGGATGACAGAGAGAAGAGAGCTTATTAAAAGGTGGTGGATAGGTGAGCTGTGTTTGTGCCAATCTGCACCAGAGATGCTTCGTCCAGTGCCTCTGTTTTAGCTGGCAGATGGGTCCTGTCGTGGCGCCGCCTGAAGGATGGCATGCCAGGCCGACGCCATCACAAGGAACACACACATTCACACACGCGCTTGCAATTCACTTCCTTTCTTGCCAGCATGGCTACAGCGCTGACAGATTGAGAGCAAACAGGCAAGCAGGCAATCAGCTCAGACACCTGAGAGCGCCCTAAGGACCCTGGCTCTCACTGGCAGGCGGAGGGGACTGCTGGCTACGCTGCAAAACACCAATTAGGTTCTCAAAAAAAGCTCCATTAAAAGACCAATTAAATAGCCATTATAGAATAATGAGAAGAGTTGTACCTGTAAGGTCTGAACAAACGTGTGCAAACACAGATACAGCACAGTCACCATCTGAGCAGAGGACGGTTATTGGACGGCCACATGCTCACATGTCAAGACCAGTCGCTGAGGTCGCACTGATAGTGCACACTGACATGAATTTTTATGCTCATTTTTCACAGGATGTCAGGTGATTACCACAAAGCAGTGGAGCAGAATTTTCTCCGAGTTATAATAATAATAGTAATCTAAATGAAAACTTTTCAAAACGAGCCACTTTGACATTTGCAGTGGAGCACATCCTGGAAACAAAGAGGGACTATTTCCTGCAGGGCAGTGATGAAGTGAGCTGCCACCGAAGTCCCTTCACAGTCGTTAAAACATGGAGTTTACAAGGGCAAGACGAAGGATGGTTTGTGGACTGAAGACTGAAATTGTTGTCTAATCACTTAACTGTGTGATTACTTTCCATTTCTATCCGGTGATGTGGGCTCTCTGGACACGTCTCTGAATCTTTGTGTTAATGTGTGTGTGTGTGTCTGTGTGTGTCTGAGAGCCAAAGACAGACAGAGACAAGTGTCCTTCTGGTTGATATCTCAGCATCCATCAGGACCAATCAATACAATCCGTCCGAATTACTGTCACACAGAATGAATGACTCTGCCATACACAGAATACACACACACACACACACACACACACACACACACTTACAAGCAGAGCCAGTCAAATACTGTATGCTATTCATGTTCCCACACGGACATTCAATATCATTCCTAGAGCGAGCATCTCACACAACAATGGTACTGTATGAGACAACGTGAACAACACAAGTGACACAACAGCAACACAAGGCTCATTAAACATTAGTACCGATCAGGGGCAGATATTTTATTTCATTGTTGCAGAGACAAAGTACAGAAGAAAGAAAAAAAAACTTTTCAACAGCAATTACTGAAGTAGGCACAAAAGGTGCCACTATAGAAGAAAGCATTTTACTAGTCGGACAAATTTGCAATGGCAGTCAGTGTGTCCTACAGTGACACAATACACAATATGATTTGATAGGTGCAAGCCAAGGCAGTGAACTACGCTAACACCAAAGATAATATTAACAATGAGGCCAGTCACACAACTTACATCAAACACCTATGCACTACAACAGAGTGTAGTCATTTAATGCAACACACAGACTTGCCACTGTTCCCTTTATGCATAGTAGTAACAAGTCTGTAACAATTCAGTCACATCATCTTAGGTCTTACTTTGCATGAGCTCCTCCACTCTCCCCTTTACGTTCGTTATTATTTGGACAAAGCTCAATTCATGCCAGTTTAATTATACTCTTTGCTTTTTCGTGGCATATTTTCCTGACATCATGTGTTCACAAAAAACACATTGCTTTTTAGGGGGGGATAATAGATTTTCTAAACTATGCAACATCTGGGGTACCCTTTGAAACAACAACACCAATGGAAAAAGGCCAGCCAGAGGAGAGTAAGTGATTATAAGAAACTTTTTGGTAATTTCACTTCATGCAATGGACTCCATACTTCCAAAGAAATGTATTTAGTCCTAGTAAACAGCATAAAAAATATTTTTTTAAAATTCAGCCTTGTATCTTTTATCTTTTGTCATCAGTTTTTGACATGATATGAGAGCTTTCAAAAATGATGAAAAGGCACTGATAAAGATGTTAAGGTCATGAAACCATTACTTTTGAACTATTCATGATAGATACTTTGACTACTGTGGCAGAAGATCCACAGTTCTATATTTGCCCAATTACAACTTACTGAAAACTTTAGGGGAAAAAAGTTGTTTGTGTTTCAGTGCAATTTTGGCCCAGTACACACCCACATTGGAAATCTACATCAAATCAGGTCAAAAGCAAATAAAATCTTTGATAATAATGCTTTTTAACACCCCCTTTTTAAATGCATATTGCTCATGAATGCCTTCCATTGAAACAATTACATTACTGACAGTGCAACATGATAGTAATACAATATAAGAAGTAAATACCACAATCTAATCTTTTTTTAATTTACCTTTATTTAACCAGGAAGTCCATTGAGATTAGACATCTTTTTTGCAAGGAAGACCTGGCCAAGGTAGCAGCCATACAAAGTCAAAACTATATAAAACACATATATACACGATGAACAATAAAACAGAATAACTCTTCTAATGTGGTGATACACTGTACCAAAATACTATATCCTATCGTAATGCCCTTAATAATTAGAAATATAAATATGTATTTGGTTTTAAAACATAACCACTGTGAAACAACCACCAAATGATGTACTATTTCTCTGAACCACTGTACTCTCATATGTTCTCCTAGATATATAAATTGGTCACCAGCACATTCTTATTGGTAGCCAGATGGCAGAATTACAAACATGGTAATGCAATAATACATGAATTAATGTTCTGTGTGAAGCTGATTTTAGCTGCAATGGGTGACACATAATTTGCTTAGTCTGTTTCCACTGATTATGCACATTGAACTTTTGTTGATACTATACTACTGACCTGTTTATTTATTTATTTTTGATTTTCAGCAAGCACTAATTACGTAATATGCAACTGTGGGTCTTCTTTTACATCTTCTTCTACCTTTTTTGTCCTGGTTTTCACCACTGAAGGTATGAGGCTGAAACTGTGCATCCTAACATTATTTTTGGAAAGCATGAAGCAAAATCAGAGCTCCATTATAAGGCATCCAGTGACTTCATGTAGACTAACCCTGTTGGGAAATTTATTATGTTTCTTAAATTGCAACCAGTTCACCTTGACCATACAGGATTATATGTAAAAAACACTTGAAGTTTTTTTATAAGGATGTTTAACCCATTAAGACCCAAACATCCACCATCTACCAAAATCATCTACTGATATAAACTGTTTAATCCCTGATGATCAACTAATCCATGTCAATAATTGGTGTAAAATACAGTTCTTCATCTTTTCATGGTCATCAGATATGACCCATTTGGACGTTCAGAAGCTCCGTAGTTACCGTGGAAACACAGTCATCTTCTACAACATTGATTCACCAGTAAAATCCATGGAGTTGGATCAATGACAGTGGATAAACACACTGGGTTTATGTTCAATTAATGATATATTTTGCTGAAAAAGTAACTTTTTCTTCAGTTTTCTCTATTTTTGAAATAGTAATCCTCAACTTTACTCTGAGCTTTCATGAACATCTACATGATTAGTAAATTAAATGTCAGAAAATACCCGCTTTTCACTGAAAAAACAAAACAAAAAATACAATAAGTAATATTACAATAATTGGTGATAATACACTTAAGGATGGTTAAATATGGAGAAAAATTCATTTGGGAACTGACACGAATGTTACACTGGGTCCTTATGGGTTAACATACTTACATTAATACTTTGTTGCAACTATATCTCTTCACTGAAGTGCTGATTTATTCTTAAGAATATAAACAAAATTACATCATGACACTGTTATGTAATAGTAACAAGTGGTGTCAGGCACAACAAACCCCGCCCCTCTCACAGATTGTAGCATATTTTGGCATGGATCCAGCTGATATCATGTCTATGAGTGTGCTGATGTCAGCATATCAATTGACTCTATATATGTGCCAAGTTTGAAGTAAATTGAAACAAAATTGATGCTCTTACGGACATTTGAAATTTTGCCCATTATAAGAAAATGGGAGAAAAAAAGATGTAAAAAATTCCTAAAAAAATTGAACTTTGACCTACTTTTCACAAAATGTAATGACATCTTTTCTGGGTCACTGGCAATCTTTAACCCCAATTTGGTGTGAATTCAACCAATAGTTTTGCCGCTACAGACATTTGAAATTTTGCCCATTATAAGTAAATGGGAAAAAAAAATTAATTCATAAAAAAAAAAAATTTAATTTGACCCACTATTCCCAAAACGTAATCATATTTATTCTGGGTCACTGGCAATCTATAAACCCAATTTGGTATTAATTCAACAAATAGTTTTGTTGCCAGAGCGTTAACAAACAAACAAACAAACCAACAAACCAAACCAAAAACAATACCCCTCGCCTCCCCTTCGGGGGGGCGGGGTGATTAATAAAATGTACAGTACTTGATTAGAGAAATAGCGCTATTACCAAAAGACATGTTGATGGGAATAAAAATGCATTGGGATCCCTTAAAATCATGAAAGGTGATATTTTTCAATCTTGTGCTTTCAGGTTATTATCTTACTCCAACAAATTCTTATCCTGTGTGCACAAGATATATTAACTCGTTAACACAAAGTAACTGTGTGGTAAAAATATAAGATGGAAATGCTTTGCCTGTCAAAGAAGGGCTGGTCACATGACAGATATGAATAAAAATGTATATGTAATGTGACAATCATTGATTTTGCAGAGAATTTGAATGATATTTTATTTGGTTGCGGTACAGACATTCTCTGTCTTCTCTCCTTCGCTGCTCTCTCTTTTTACCTCTTTCTCCATTTGAGAGAGGATATATCCTGGTTACATGCTGGTAGATCGACTTTGGCTGGAAAATAGATATCATGTATCCTTGGGGTCACATTTGTCTTCATATATACCATGTTCAGACACAAAGATGGGGAGAAAGAGAGACAGAGTGACAGCGAGATGATCAATAAGTAATAAATAGAGAGGACAACAAGATGCAAAGAGAGTGAAGGACGTAGGTAGAGAGAAAACAGAAGGACAAGAAAAAAAAAGGAAAGAAAAACCAGAAAAATAAGAAATGATGTTTGGATTTTGGCTGGCCACTGTGGGCATCTGGGATGGGAGGGTGAAATGGAGGAAAGGTGTGAGGTGATTAAAGTATTGTGTTAGCCCCGTGAGAACCAACTGCTATCATTTCTCCTCTCATTTTTCCTTCGCCCAGGAAACGCTGTCGCGCCTCGCTCTGGTTTTAATCACCTGAGACCGTGCTGAAACAGCTGGTCTCAATGTCAGTGCTGGGCTGCTGGACTGGGAACTGTGGAGGCATAGACAACCGAGACAGGTGCTGGTAACTAATGACTGTCATTGATACAGATATGACATGCACACTGACGACGGTGCACATAAAGAGTGACGTCGTAAATGATGAGAGTTATTAAAAAGGGGGAAATGTAATACAGTATGGCTTCCAGCTGGCTGTTATCAAATGCACTAACATGAACACACACAACACTTACCAGCCGGATGCTCAAGCAGCGACTGAATGTGTGATCAAATTTTAATGTGATTTATGGAATGAACAGGTGCTGTGAAAAGTTTAGAGACTGGCACAACAGTTTGGTGACCCAGTTTTATGACTTAAGGATAAAAAAATGAAAACAAAACAAAAAAATTCAGAAAAATGCAAGTCAGGGTCTAAACTATTGTCAATGAGCTGTCTTTGCTCCCCTCAGGTGTTTTTTTTTTTGTTTGTTTGTCTCATGCCTATACTTTTTATTGCTTCTGCTGTAATGCTTTTAATGTTTTATGTAAAGCACTTTGAATAGTCTTGTACATGAAATGTGCTATATAAATAAACCTGCCTTGCCTTACCTCAGTAAGACCACAGACACTGTTCAGATTCATGATGACTGGTCGATTGTATTAAGTCCATAGTCCATAAATAAAATGTGTGTCAGGGGAAATTTTTGTAGCAGCGGTGCTGTGTTGGTAACCAAGCAACACTAGGGGGTCCAGGGGCATGCTCCCCCGCAGGAAGATTTTGCAAAATAACCCTTTAAATTGTGACTTCTGGTGAGTTTTGTGGAGAGAAATTGACAAATTGTCACTTAGCAAACACCAGATTCAAGTTATTTTGAACTAGTTACCTCATTTAAATACCATCAAAACCAGTTTCCCACAGAATAAAAGATGACAGCTAGAAGTTCTTTAGCTGTTTTCAGACCGGCCAGCCCAGTGTCAGAGCCAGTTCCTGCACCAGTTACACTGGGAAATGAAGTGCTTTGCCCATAAACGGCCCGCGTTCATTGCTAGTGTTTTGTCCCTCGACACTTACCATAGATGTGTCATGGTTATGAACACATATCACTTAGTGGTAATTTCCAAGGGAATTCACATGGTCAAAAAAATTTTATAGTCAGCTGGTCATTTTTCTCCATTTTTCTCCAAAAAATGCCATTTTTGGCCACCTATCCCACCGTTATAAATGATGCAGAGAGACTGTGTCTTCATCAGACAAGGCTGACGTGACCCAGGAATGGGTGGACCAAAGAACAAGCCCACAAGTCCTCAGCTCTATTATTATTATTCTTTATTTAGTTACTAATTATCACAATTTTTATGTCCTTTTATAGGGCCTCCCATGATAACTTTTTTTTTTTTTTTTTTAAGTTTCTGAGATGTTGTATATCTGGAAATAAAAGAAGACTTCTTCAGTTTACTGTGTATTACTTTAAAATATTTTGATGTGAAATATTTTCCTGTCTCTGAAGTGGGTGCAATTTGAAGGACTGAAAGCATCATATGGATGGATGAAAGTAAAAAACAAAAAGGGATACGCCAACAATTTATTTATTTATTTTTAAACTGTGAAGAAATAGATCTGGTTCTAGAAATAAGGTACATATGAAACAGCAAGCAAATGCAAAATCTGCATTTTGTAGGTGGAAACACAACACTTCCTGTTATCAAATTTTATTAATTGAAGGAATTCTTCTGTGAGCAGGTGTAGGAGACTCCGTGGACTCAGGAGCAAGGTTATAATAGTTTTGGATTTTTCATTATAATTTAGTTTTATTTAGTTTTGACTTTTTTTTCCTCAAATTCAGTTAGTTTTAATTTGTTTTTAGAGCAGGTTTGCTGGTTTTTTATTAGTTTTCATTACTTTCTAAATGCTTAGTTTTAGTTTAGTTTTAGTTTCTTTATATCTCGTATTTTCTTCACTGTTGTATTCAAATAAATCCCAGACAGGACTCTGCTACTTTCTCCCAACTTTAGTCTCAATGTTTCCAGGTAGAGTGGGGAGCAGAAGACGACTCTAAACGACAAGTGACAAGAAGTGACGGACCGTTAAATATCATATGGTGGCAGCAGTTAAAATTGCTTGAGGGAAATAAATCGATTTTATATCAATCCGACATTGACAAAGACGAAAACAAAGGGCATTTTATTCATAATTTTTATACATTTTAGTTATTTTTGTAAACACACAATACAGTTTCAGTTAGTTATCATTTTTTTCCTTTTAATTATAGTTTTTATTTATTTCAGTTAACGAAAATGTTTTTACAATTCTAGTTTTCGTCATTTCGTTAGTTTTCGTTAACGATAATAACCTTGCTCAGGAGCACTTGGAAGTAAAAAGTTAGTGGAACAAACTCATGGAACAGAGATCACTGAGGTATCTAAATCTGACAGCTCTTCCTAATGTACCATGATTATGTCCAAGAAATCACAATAACAGACACATAATCATTCATTCATAATGGACACAGAAACATATTCAAGGAAAATATATCTATGAAACTTGGGCTGTAGACACTCGTCATAAGATCCAGGCAAAAACCACAGATTAACTTAAAATTTATCCACTAATAAATGATACTGCCACGATTTATTCTTTATTATCTGGAAAAATCTAGGATGGAGTCATAACAGGTATGATGATTTGAACTGTTCTGTGACATATGGTACATACTGCACATTCATGACTGACATCATTAAAGCATCGCTGATCCTCTTTAAAGCACATCCAACATTATCTGTCTACACGCAAACAAATGTTTTCATCTGTAGGAACACGAAGCAAGGTCACTTTGTGCATCTGTGTGAGCAGCGTATTGGATGTTTGGACTGGAAGCAGCACTTGATGCCACTTCAAACAACGCAACAAGCGCTGTCATGTGTGTTTGGAGGGTTTGTGGTTATTTTTATTGACTCAGTCTTTTGTTGTCTGAAGAGGAGCTTTCATTTGCCCAGGACAAACAGAACATTGACCATCAGTGCATTGTCTGTGTTTACTTGAGGATGCTGGGAATAGTCAGTGACACAGAGCAAAGGGACGGCCACTGTCCTGAATACAGAAAATGATAAACACTATGGAAAACAGGTCAAATTAGACAAGATATTTTCACGTTATACCAAGATGAGTTCCATGAGTTTTAAGTTATATCAAAAAATTATTATTATTATTATTAGTAGTAGTAGTAGTAGTAGTAGGTATTTTCTTGTTCTAATATTATATTTTATCTATATATATTTTTAGATGTTTAGTGTTATTACAGGATATTACAGATATTATCCTCTAATGATATATTTTCATGTATTTACATAATATTTTCTCATTATAATAGGACATTTTCCTACTTTTAGAGAATGCTTTTCAAATTATAGCCATTTTCATATTATAGCAATATATTTCCATGTAACAAGAAGGTTTATCTAATTGTAACAGGGTATTTTTCTTTTGTAAACACATATTTTCCTCATTTTAACAACCATGTTATGTCATAAGTTCATTTTTGAGGTGTAATTTCATGAGGTATATTTCCATGTTGCAACACATTAGTTCACGTTCATCATGACAGAATTTCTTATTGATGCAATATTTTCATGTTACAATAAGATATTTTTCAAGTTATAAGAAAATATTTATCATTAATACAACATTTTGTATGTCTATATGCAATCTGTCATGTTTTTTTTACAGCTTCATTTAATCTCTGCTTGCAAACCGAGGCTTGAAAGTGTATCAACATGCTGTTCGTCAGCAACGTTAGAGACAAGGGAATGAAGATATGAAGAAAGACCAAGGAAGCATGAAGGAAAACGCAGAAAATTCAGGGTAAGCACATCCATATGGCATGTACATACTAACACATGCTCATTCACAAACACACACAAATAAAAACATGTACGCACACGTGAACAAGCCTATCCCGTCCCTTTCGCTGACCATCAATCATCACTGACACATTATTAACCATGATAGCTCTGGTGGGTATATCTATATAGAGAACGGCCCCCTGTTTATTTACACACACTCACACTTGCTACGACTCTCACGTTTCTTGCGTACCATTGTTTTCCAAGAGCGATGCAGCTATCTGTTATGTTTTGGGGGGAAATACATTTATAACTTGTCTTGATCTGCCTGAGTCTGAATGGAAGTCACGTCTGAGGGACACACCACTGGCACGACCAGAGATGTTGTTTGGCAAACGGTGCCATCCTAATCCCCCGGGCTCAGGCAGGAATATCTGCCACAGGTACTGTATCTAATAAGACTGGAAACTGTCAGTAATACTTTAAGCAATGCAAACTGTGTGAGATTCCAGACTATTACACAGACCATGACCTTTAATGTCAAACCCCTCAGCTCTAATTCTGTGGGGAGGAAAAAAAAAAAACACGGCTGAAGGGAAAGTTTCATTTCCCACCAAGAAACAGGCAGTTCTTGTCTCCGCCAGTCATTGACATGTGTCTTTGTGTCAGACTTTCCCACCACAACTTTTTTTTCTCTGACTCTCCATTGGCTTTGTCTGATCTTGTTCTTGCTCTTGTTCTTGGTTATCACTTTGACTCGTTAAAACTAGTCTGTGCATAAGATGGACTAAAAATCTCTCGTCTTGAATCAGACAACTGAAGAACAAAGTATTCGGTGGGAAAGGAGCGCAAAAACGTAATCTGAGTGAAATGATTTAAAAGGTGCAAGATTTAAGAGATTATATTCGTATTAACACACCTTCACACGTTCACATTCCGCCTTAAAACTCATCTTTTACATAGTTTGTCTTTTATTTACTTGCCTTACGCATACTGTTAACTTATTCTCACATTTATCTCTTGAATTGTTATTAATTGTTAGGTTTCTTTATCGCTGTTTTTACCTATGCCTTATAACAGTGGTTCCCAACCTTTTTTGGCTTGTGACCCCATTTTAACATCACAAACTTCTGGTGACCCCAGAGACATTTTTTTTGCTAAAATTAATTTGCTTTTGATCATGTAATAGTTTGCTATACTATTTTGCAAAAAAACGTTAATCTTACACGACATTTGGGTTATATAATGTAAATTTTTAATAGTAAGTTTTAATTTTTTTTTGTTTGTTTTTTTTATCAATTACTACAAATTTCAGGCAATCCCATTTGAATTCCAGGTGACCCTACGTGGGTTCCCAACCCCAAGGTTGAAAAACACTGTATTAACTGCTCCCAATCCCTTTTTTAAGTTGTGTGGTACAGTCTGTTCTTTCTCAAACTGGTAAAATCTTGCACCACAAACATCTGAAACCAGTGTTCAAGGGGTTAAAATGAAATGAGGAGGAAAGAGGGTCTTATTTAGAGGCTAACCTGGGGTCTATATCCACCAGCAGCACCAAAGTTTGCACTGGAATAACGTCAATCCTTTTACAGTGAAACCTTGCCACTTTAGTACTTTTTTTTTTTTTTGTCTTTTTTAATCAATTACTAGAAATTTCAGGCGACCCCATTTGAATTCCACGTGGGGTCCCGACCCCAAGGTTGAAAAACACTGCCTTATAAGGTTGCCTATCTTTCTAGCCTTATATATATTTTTGTTATTTTAGAATAAACATATCAGCACCTGCAGACAAATGGTAACAGCCTAAACTTAACAAAATTAAGTATAAAGTCTATTAGTAATTTTCTCCAGGTGTCATTCTGGTCTCATTCACTTTATTTACACCCTTTAATGAAATATACAGGTGGTCATTTTATAAAATATTGTTGAATTAATCTAATTTTAGGGCCGACAAGGATTTTATTTCTGCTATGTCAGGTATTAACTGATAGATCACCAACTGAGGTGGACTTCTGGAGCTAATCTGACAGCTGATTTAGTTGTGGTTAATAACTTAGAGTAAAATGACATTTTTGTCTGTTTAAATATTTGAGTATGTTAGCATTAGCTCTCCTAGACTGGGACGAGAATGGTAATCTGCTGATCTTGTCAGCATGTAGTCTAAAAAGTCTAAGCATCTCTATCGAAGTCTTGCAAAAAATCACCTCATTCAAGAAGTCAGGTTTAAAATAGTTGCATAAAGTACTTGCCATATGAAGACCCAGTGCTAATTATGGCAGTTCCCAAATGAATTTTTCTCAACGTTTAATCTTTCTAAAGTGACTTATCACCACATATTATACTATCTTCTATATTTTGCAGTTTTTACAGTAAATTGTGCATTTTCCTGTATTTAATTTTTTATACTTAATTTAAATGTTCATGAAAACTCAAGACTAAATTCATAGATTATTACATCAAAACAGAGAAAACTGAAGAAAAAGTGACATTTTCAGTCAAATATGTCATTAACTGAACACAAATCCAGTGTGTCCATCCACTGTCATTGATCCAATTCCACGGGTTTTACTGATCAATCAATATTGTAGAAGATGACGGTGTTTCCACTTTCACTACGGAGCCTCTGAATGTCCAAATGGCTCATATCTGATGACCATGAAAAGTTGACAAACTGTATTTTACACCAATTATTTACATGGATTGATAGGATTAGTGGATCAGCATGTATTAAACAGTTTAAATCAGTGGATGGTTTTGGTCACCAGCAGCTGTTTGAATCGTTATGGGTGGAAGTAAACCTGAATACGACCTCGAATCCTAGTGGAAACCCTTTCCCCCTGGTGAATGGTCAAGCAGATCACCACCTATTTTTTCCCCCAAATTTCAACAGTAACAATTTAAAGATCATCCCTTTTTCTATATTCATAAATATTCATCCAGAGTTGAACGCTGTCTTCACCCAGCTCACGTAATCCCTTTTTTGAGACACTTTCCTCCACTTGGCATGAGTTTTCTGCAGGTGTAGTTGTTGTGATTTCTGTCGTCCTCTGTTGTCCTCTGTGAGGGTCCATGGGACTCAGTAAGGATCAGAGTGAGTTTTCACACATGCACACATACACACGCACACACATGCACACACACACACATGCACACGCACACACATGCACACGCACACATATATAAAACAGTATGTGAATTTCACACAATATACAGACAGGCTAAAAAAAAGTCACATAAAGAATAATACACTGAACCGTCTATAGCAAGGGTGTCAAACTCATTTTAGTTCAGGGGCCATATTCAGCCCAGTTTGATTTCAAGTGGGCCAGACCAGTAAAATAATAACAGTGAAAAAAGTAAAATTATGTTATGATCAGGTTTACATCTACAAAGTTCCCGTAAAAATCTGAACAACATGAACAACTTGAATTGTCTTAAGAAAAACAAGTGCAATTTTAACAATATTCTGCCTCAGTTTATCAGTTTATCGTTTACACATGTGCATTACAATCGCACAAAAGATTTAGTAACAGGCAGAATATTGGTAAAATTGCATTTACTTTTCTTCAGACATTTCCGTTTGTTCATATTTGTTCAGGTTAATCACATTTTTTGTAAGCGTAGAGTTTGGTAATGTAAACATTTTCATGTAATTTAACTTTTTTAGACCAAAAAACAAAGAGAAAATTTGTGGTTGTCATTATTTATAGGTTATTATGATAATATTTTAATTGTTCTGACCCCCTTCAAATCTAATTGGACTGTATGTGTCTGTATGTGAAACCTGAAATAAAATGACTTTGACACCAATGATTGTTAATATCTTCAGTGTAATTTTGCATTTCACAAATTCATCCCACAGGCCGGATTGGACCCTTTGGTGGGCCAGATTTGGCCCCTGGGCCGCATGTTTGACTCCTGTGGTCTATAGCTCTGTAAAGAGGATGTGATATTGTTTATCCCATGTAGTCCTAATGTAATGTCATAATAGTCACATTTATTTCTGTAAATAGTTGAATACATTTATTTGCCAAGATTTTTTTTTGGTCATGGGAGAGTTAGTCCACTGTGTAAAGTCTTCTTCATCACATCCCAAATATTCTCAATGGGGTTCAGATCTGGACTCTGTGGTCGCAAATCCACGAGTAAAAATGCTCCCATGATAAAGCCTTAATAACAAACAACTTACTATGTAAAAGTAAAATGGGAAAGAGAATTTGACATAGAAATTGATGATATAGATTGGCTAAACATGTGGAAATTACATCATACAACTACTAGCTCATGGAGGGAATTCGCCTGGAAAAACCTCATAAGATTTTTTTTATTACACCCAAGTTTAAAAGTAAACAGTTACAGAGGCATCAGAAATGTTGGAGAGAATGCGGGGAGATGGATGTTGCCCATTCTCATGTTCAAAACTTTTGGAATATTAGGAAATGATCTACAATGTCCTATGTGACACATATATTAGGGTGTGTGTATTAGGGTACACAGTTCCAAAGAAGCATGAAATTCTTTATTTGTGCAACTTTGGTGATGGCACTATATGTGAATACGATAAATATTTGGTAAAGATGATGTTGATAGCTGCAAAAAAAATGTGTAACAAGGAAATGGGGGAAGATGAACATGCCATCAAAGGATCAATGGATAACTACGATTGAGGACATATTTCTAATGGAAAAACTAACAGACAGATTGAGACTACAAGAACCACAAATGAACAAAAAGTGGAAAAAATGGACATTATATAAGCAAAATTATTGGTAAGACTGTGTTACCCAGACATGTTCATGTTGTTGTGTTTTCAATTTGTTGTTATTCTTTTAAAATTAATAAAATATAAGTTACAAAAAAAAAAAAAAAATGCTCTCATGAACCACCCTTTCACAATTTTCATCTTGGAATACATATGTGTCATGAGGAAGGAAAAAAAAAATCCACTGATGTTCAGGCCTGGTCATTTACAACATTCAGGTTGTCAGGTGACCTCATTTTTTAACACATAATGTTGCTGAACTGTGACGGCCTCCTGCCTCAAATCCAGTTCCTATTTTACTTGTACTGCAATCTGGAGGTGTGGTCCTATCAGCAAGATTGGACCACACCTGAGTTGCAAAGCAGGCTTTACTATATATAGAGGCCCAGTTCAGGCAATCTTTTTCTCCTTCCTAGGTTGTTGGTTTGGGAAATTTAGTTAATTTGGCTTTGGTTGTAGCACTTTCATCCAGATCCATACAATACACTCACTACTGACAAACTGACTTTTTTAATTTAGTTTCTTAAATACATTTGGTTATATTTTAAAGAGTGTTGTGTGGTCTCATTTTTTTGTCCTTCCTCTGAACCATGTTCAGAACCTAGACCTGACCAACTGAATCAACCCCAGATCACCGCACTTCCCCCACAGCCTTGTACTGTAGGCACTAGGCATGATTGGTAATCACTTCATCTGCCTCTCTTTTCACCCTGATACGTCCATCAGGGTAAATCTGGGCTCATCAAACCACATGACCTTTTTCCATTGAAACACAGTCTAATCTGTATGCCCCCTATCAAACTGATGGTTGTTAAAGAAATAAGAAGCTACTCACTGTATCAGAGTTACAGAATTTGTTGCTACTGAGACAAATAAATCACTGCAGTAATTATCCAGCAGAAGGATCTGAAGTATTGACAAATAAGTCAAAACAAAGTATATGAAGCTATTTTACTCACAGACACGGCTGCTTCTGGATCCAAAAAAGCCAAGATAGGGAGGGTTAAAATGCAAGCTCAAGGCTTCATAACAGTATGGTACCTGTCACAGTAACATCACATGACCCCTCTGAGGAAGGCTACAGGTATAGCTGAAACATGTAAAGGTAAAAATGAACTTTTTTTTTTATCTGTCTGACAAAAAAAGAAAAGGAAATCCTTTGTATGGAACCACTTCTGCCGGCTTAAAAATGCACAGATAACATTTTTAGCCACCACATTGTGTAGTCTTATCACTGGATATTACTAAATCTAACCCACTGGACCTTAGTAAATGGAACTTCAACATATATTTTTCATTCTATATGTCTCTGGCTGTTTTAGTTCAAAGGGTAAAGCTTCTGACACCTGATTAAAGCAGAAATACACTCAGCAGCCACAAGGTCAAACCTCATCCTGACCATTAAGATTAATTTTACAACCACTGTTGCCAATGTTAATGACCACAGGAAGGGAAGCTCCTTAATCAGTGTGAGTATTTTTGTCATGCCTTCCCTGTTTCAGGAGACAAGGGGCCTCTCTTCATTTGCACAGTGACGCCTGTGTTGCAGGGGGTGTCCCTGCCGGCTGGAGATGACGGCTGCAGAGAGGCAGTGGAGTGACTGACGACTCAGAGATAGTCCGTCTGTCAGACAGAGTGATGGCTGGGAGACACTTGCTGACAGATTAGGCGAGACGAGATGAAATAAGAGGAGAGGAGGAGGAGGAGGACGATGAGGAGAGACGGGGGGAAGCCTGCCAGCTTTGTCTTTCAATCTGGGGAGATATGGGAGGTGGGGACATCAGAAAAAAGCAGTCAAAAGTGCTCAAGTGGCTCTCTGCAGGATCAGGAAGCACCTCTACTCGTTTTTTAGTCTGGGAGGATTTTAAGACTGAAAATGTGCTCCGTTAAGCTCCATTAAGCTTGTATCCATCCAGTGTTGGTCGATGATATCAAAGATCCACTGCAGCCGGTGTGAAAGCACTCACCCTGGGCAGACATAATGAACAGTCTAATCAGACAAGTATGTAATCAGCCAAGGATCTTAATTAGGCTTGGGAGGATTTCTGAAAAACAGAGCTCCGCTGGTCTCAAACAGTCACATTTTGACTAGAGGGGGAGAGATTGATTGATAATTCCTTTTGATAATAACACAGATGGGTTCTCCCCTATTGTTGTATTGTTTGTTATTGATGTGTCATGTGTTGTATTGTGAAGCCTTTTCATTAGGAAATCATTCCATAGCAGCATCGTTCTCATGGGGTCCTCTGGTATAATCTTAGAGATAATCGGGCTCTTTCCATATTATATATACTGTATATTGTATATATACAGTATATATTCCATATATATCAACGAGTTTGTTCATATGGTCAATGTTTCAATTTCAGAAATAGACAAAACATTAAATAACATCTGGTTTAAATTTTTGGTGTGACAGTGTACAATAGGTTGCATCACATCACAGCGCCCCCTACAGGTGGAGGACAGGGAGTTTATTTCCCAAAAGAAAACACTGACTGTTTACGTGCACATTTAAACACCGATCATTATCCAATTTCTGGAGTTATCAGATTATTCAAGTGATCAAGAAAACAGCATAATCTGATATGCTTTATCAGATAACGGCACTAATGTGATTATGAGAAGTTGAATTAACACACGTGGATTTCTCCTCAGTACTCTGATGGCTTCATGCATGTTTACCCATTAATCAGATTTATTTTATTATTTTACATCTGCGCACGTGTAAAAATAATAATAAAAAAAAGAAGTCATGGAAAAGGGATGTAACATTCAAACGTGAGTGAAAACAATAATTTGAAGTTTGCGTCTACTGTCACGACATACTCGTGTGAAAGAAATCCAATAATTAACTGAAACATTGCATTTTTGAAGTGCATGTAAACGCATCATATTTGATCATTGCAATTATCTTATTACTCCCATTTATTTTTATGGTCATGCTGTCAAAATGCCTCTGATTTGAGTCATTTAGTGTTGCTCTAGTCAACAACAGTTGCTGTTCATAAAGAAAAAAATGCAAGAAACTGGACACAGACGTTTGTTTCAACTGTATTTTGTTCACTTCAACTGTCTGTGCAGAGTTGTAGATCTCCATGCCACTAACACTTAAATCAAGTTAACAGTTGTACAAAAAACATAAATACGATGGAAACTGCTTTTAGTGATCAATCTGTCCCATCTGATCAATATCAGCAAATGATTATTATAACCTAAACTCTACATTTGTCATCTGTGTGTCAGTCTGATACTAGTTTAACTAGCAATAATCAGGTCTATTTACTGATCCAGCGGTGGTTTTTAGACATAAAGTCATGAAAAAAATTATTAGACCACCCTTGTTTTCTTCAATTTCTTGCTCATTTTAATGCCTGGTACAACTAAAGGTACATTTGTTTGGAAAAATAAAATGATAACAACAAAAATAGCTCATAGGAGTTTAATTTCAGAGCTGATATCGAGGCATTCTCCATGGTTTTCTTGATAATAACCAAAATCACTACACTTTTTACATCAATAGCTATGGCATTGTACTGACAAAAACAATGCTTTTAGGCATTCCATGTTTTCTTTTCTGTCTGTTTTAGTCACATGATACACACAGGAGTTAGTACTTGTTTGCATAACCATTGTTTTTGATGACTTTTGATGGTTTAATAATTTTTTTCCACAACTGTATTTTGGTACATTATGTTGCTACATACACATTGTTGTAGGGAGAAATTCACAATCATACAAAAAGACTTGGAATTAAAAGGGGCTTATCTTTGGGACTCGTATTCAAAGCCTGATCGTTCATCATAGCAGACTCAGTTACACAATGTTCTTTTTGTTTTTAGTTAAATCATTAAAAAGAAGGCTGTGAAAATTCTGTCATTTCACCTTCGACATCACAGAGACATTACTTTACCGAGCATCGATCTACTTGATGAGAACATACATGAGTGATTCTGTCCCAGACATTTTGATCCATATACAGTCATATTAAACCCATTTTCTGGCAAAATGCTGTGATGTTTGTTGAGGTGTGACATGGAGATATCCAGGCAGTGGTGCTTACTGTTTATTTACAGCTACACAATGATCATGTAATGGTAAAACAGTGATTTTAACCTCATGAATAATAATCCTCATGACAGAATGTGACAAAAAAAACAGAAAGTCACTAATATCACTGTTAAATATGTTACTTTTAGCTGCATTTTCACCCACATTAAAAGAAAAATGTACATATAGCTGTATCCATTTCAACTTACAATACCATATCATGTTTATTATGTCAAATCATGGAAATATACCTCTGCCTTCTTTTGTTTATTCTGTGCATGTAATATGGAAAATATTGGCATGTATGTTAATATCGCACATTTATGAGTAAATAAATGTATGAATCCAACAGGTCAAATCTGTGAATTATTTAAATGGGGGATTTACTCCTTATTTTCCTCTGTTTCTAAATTAATTTCATCATTTATGTTCTGTGTTTGTATTTACATTTAAAGCTAATTGCCCGATTTGGGGCGAACTAAACTGAACTGTGAACTATGAAAGAGTTAAATTCATTTACATATTCATAGCTACTTAGCAGTCAATCATTCCTGTGTCGGGCAAAGTGCTTCTCTGGGGGTAACACGTGGTTTTCAGTCTCAGGTTTGCCTCCTTCAGGCCGAACATATCCAGGACAAGGAGCAGCACTGAGACGTACATTAGCATAAACCCTTCCCTCTCACAGTTTCCCTCTGTCTGCCCTTCACACATTCACTGACAAGTCCTGTTTCCTGCACGTTGAAGCTAATTGGCCTGGTTAAAAAAACCGAGCTGCCTGTTGGCTTTGTTTCTCCTGCTTTTACAACTCGATTACTTTTCTCTTTCCAGTTCAGCTCAAAGGCAGTTCAATCTAGAGCTGTTGCAACATTTGTATTCAGCACCATTGTATGTGAAAGATCCTTCAGTTTGGATGAAATACACAGAGTTTATCAGGTGCTTTTAAGAGCCGCTGGCTTAAGCTCTGAAGTCCTGGTGAGTCATAACAGAGAAGTCTTGATCGTTCTGAAGTAGATTGGTTCAGCTCAGGTGTAAGCATCTTGCCATCAGCTCTTACCTGCTACAAACTGAGCATGTGTTAGACGACTGTTTGCGTAGTCTTGTGGTATCATTTTTAGGATCAAATACTGCAGTAGTGTATTGAAAAAGTGAGATCTGGTTGATGCATTGCCTGTCAGAGAATCTGTAGTCATTTTGTAAGAAAGTGATGGTCGTGCCTACTAACTGTGTCATCGTTATTCAGCAGGATGGCGGCGTCGCACTCTGTACTGTACAGCCTCGGGGTAAGAGCTGAGAGTTTAACTGAAACATGCACTGGAAGCAGAAAAATGAGATGGAACATAAAAGAGTAAATGTAGAGAAAACAGAGGAGGTTATAAAATAAACTCTGAGGACCGTTTTGATGTTTTTGTCAAAGCTTTCTATTTTCATTTCTGTCTCGTTGCTGTTGCTATACTTTCTCCTTTCTTTCTGCTTTAAGTGTGACTCATCTTACTTTCTGCCGCTACCTTTTTTCTTACGATCTTTTTCTTGTTTTTCTTTCCACTGTCACCAAATACACACACACACACACACAAAACTCTCTTTCCCGTCATGTCATCATTGATTAAACAAACTTCCGAGACGCACCAGCTATAATCAGCTCTTAAAACTGTTCATTAAATCTGCACATCCCACTGCTCCACACCTCCACAGGTTTGGCTCTGAAGAGGACACACAAACATTTATCGTCACTCATTGGCACACACATTCTCATTTAAATGTAGCTTTTTTCCAAACTGTACCTACCAATTTCCAATGTTTTACACATAATAACTTCATAAAATGAACATGAGACCGTAACATTTAAAGGTACAATTGGCAGGATTTGTTAAAAACATTATCCCCTTCTCTCAGTATTTTAAAGTTCCATTCATTTGTTTGGATTGTTATGTAACTGATGCATGTCCACTCTAATATGGATATTTTTCTGAACAGGGAATTCCTTCAAAAAAACCTGTCCACACAACTTTCGTTTTAGAAAATATCTCTGTCGACATTTTAATGTAAAACTAGCGCTGTCAAACGATTAAAATTTTTTAACAGATTAATCACAGTGTTGCTGTGGATTAATTTTGATTAATCACAATTAAATATAATTAATTTTTAATGTATATTAATCGTGTTTCATTTTGCATGAGAAAAGAGACTCAAGAAAGAAGGGAATATTTATGCACTTAACGTGTTAGCTGAAGTGCTAGCAGAATCCCCGATTAATGTATGCTTCATGTTAATGTGGTATTTTAAGCTGAAACTGCGTGAAAAGAAAACTCCTTCCTGCAGAGTGTGCGTTATACTTTATGTTGGTCGACTGTTTCGTCTTGGTTTTTTTTGTCCTGATATTTCCATCCAGAGGGCCAACGTGCTGTTTGAAGTCTTCCATCTTTATGGGTTGGTTCTGCTGCCTGTCACTAACGGATCAACTGCCCATTTGTTCATGCGCGATGGTAACTGTATTTGGATAAACTGCCCGAAATGTGTCGGTAGACATGTTCAGAGCTGTTCTACGCTGCAGATGGGTTAATTGCATTAAATTTTTTAATCAGATTAATCACGATGATGGATTAATCTGCATTTACGTGTTAATTTTGACAGCCCTAGTAAAAACATATATTATACACTGGATACAGAGGCTTTTATCTCTGACAACCACAAGTCATAATCTGTATTGGTTTGAGTTGTCGAAGTGCATTCGCTACATTATGTAGATTTCACGTGTCTCCTGAAGGTGTCTACGCTGACCTCAATTTCCTGCAGTACAGCAGTGCACTGACTTTTCCACTTGGATGACCTATAGTTGATGTTTCAGTTGCAAATTCATGACACAAGGCTATAATACACATGCATAAATTAGCGAGTGATGCTATACTGTGTGTTATGCCTCCATATTCTCAATAGGCAAACACCCACCGACATCTGATTTAGATCTTCATTGCACAATCTACATTCATTCCTGGACCAAACATCCATCCAGTTGTCCAGCTGGATAGTTTAATGTATTTTATGTATTGTTTGTAGCAGTAGTGGAAACAACACCTGAAGGTACCTGCTATTTTTCACCCCTTCTCAGACATTTGTCTCCTAAATGTGTCTGTGCTGACATCGATCTCCTGCAGGTAATAAATACACTGACTTATACGCCTAAACGATCTATTTTTGATGTTTCAGGCGCAGATTCATTGATATGCAGCCATAAATTGGGGTGTAATACCATTGATACCATCCGTTTCTGATCTCTTTATTTTCACTTAATTAACATATGAACTGGACAAAAAATCATCACTTTGGAATGTTTTCTTAATCTTAATTTTTGCAACTAAAAATGCTGTTCATGTGCGAAAAAGAGAATCCATGCTAATCTGCATTTGCATGGATGGAGTGTTAATGCAAATATGTTCACTCAGATCCAAACACACAAACAACTAAGCGACTGTAGTAGCCCAGGAACTCAGATGTTCTGTGAGATAATTACTGTCCTACTTCTTTTTTTTTTTTTTTTTTTTTTTTAAATCAAAGGTCTCAAGTGGTTTTAAGGAGAATGATGTACACTGTATGTTTTGGCAAGAATGTACTAACAAGAAAGCAAACAGCAGAAACATATCAGCTTAAGAGTTTCACAATAAATCGATTGAACTCGATTAATTCAACTTTTTGTTTTTGAACAAAATGAAAACAGCTTAAATTGTTCCATTGAGAATTGTGTTCCCCTGCTATCGCTTCAACAGTTTGCTGTCCAGTGTCTGCAGTAGTTGGCCTCAGATAATGCTTATAATACATCCAAGATACGTTGTTTATAGGTCAGTATCTTCAGCCCAATGACCCGCTACACTCCAACAGGGCTGGATATGCAGAGTCAAATGATCAATACTGATAATGTACAAGAAACCACAGTGCTGCCGGACTCCAATGCAAAGCAGAGGGCGAGAGAACCAAAAAATAATTAATGCAAAACGTGTTGAGTCCAGCTAATATTTGTAACTCAGTAAATCAGAAGACATGCAGACTAGAACCGGACATTTTCTATTATCATTATGACATGCAGTTACTTTGGTAAAGCCTCTGTGTAAAACCAGACTTACAGATGACTGCATGAGAATTCACACACCAGCCCTTTAAGGTTTTAATTTGACGTGACTTTACAGTTGCAGAAAACATGTCACACAAACTCCTGCAGCTTAAAGTGGACTGACTAAACAGTTTTATTGCCGACAGATTCTAAAAAGTTGCATAGACTTAAGACTTAACCCTGTAAAGTCTGAACCATTAAATCATGGACAGAAAATCCCAGTTCTTTGAAACCAGAGCCTTTATTGGTCCTTCTGAACAACCCCCCCAAAATTTTTTTTTTCAACTATAAATTTCCATGTATGAGTTTCAATTTTGTATTATATTTGATACATTGGGTCTCAATGCTCAAATATTAGTATTTTTGAACAAACAAAAACACAATATAACACAAACATGTCTAACAAATCGGTAATTCCTTTTCAAAACTGGCAAAGTTCTTCCTCCTTCCTCATTAATGACAGTCTTGTAGTGTCACTGGAAAGGACTCTGGTGAACAAATTCCTCCCCCCTGGTGGATTATCCATGTATTGCATGTATCTAATTGTATACATCAGGTTTTTCAAGCCAAGAATACCACACTGATCATTTAGAGGGCTTCAAAATTCATGTATCAACTATGATACGTTCAGCATTATAGGGCTAATATGCACTCTCTAGGCTAGCAATACCAATGTGGACAACAAGAGATAATGCAACATAAAAACTGTCAAAGGGTTACAATTTTTTTTTGCTTTTAAGAAATAATGCACACTGACAGCCTTGCTTGTGAAGCTTGTTACGAAATTAACAAAATTGTGAATCCATGACTCTAGAGAAAAATTACTTTTGGCCCCATGCACCTCCATTTACAGTATATTTGAAATAATGTGTCGAGAAGAGTGTTTTTTGTGTGTTTTTTTGTCTTGCACGTAAAAGTGAGCTCCAATGTACGGTTAGCATATTAGCATGGTTATCTGAAATATAGGTTAATGCCACTAGTATTAACCATATTTCAGTGCAGTAGAACTTTACAAATCACAGCAAAAAATCTACGGACAGAAGAGTAGAGCATCTGCTGACAGTGAGGTGGATTTTCCATTGGACATCTGTGCAACACTTTACCGATATTTACAAAACGTTGAAAATACAGAAGTGCCTAATGTCTGTTTTTCCATTAAATCACAAATGCAAGCATGTGTTTATTTCTTATTGCGAGATGACAGGAGAAGTCATTCCACAAACATGGCGACGAACGTAAATATCACGTTGATTTACAGATATATTAATTATTATTACATATTACCCCTCTATCCCGTGCTAAATTAAAAAATGATTTGGTTTCCTGGTATGTCCACACATACTCTGCCATTTTTCTTTTAAAACTCTTCTTCTTTGCTTGTTGTAACATCTGTCAACATCCGTTTTTTGTTTTTTTTTTGTATTCACGTGACTCTAGTTGTGAAAAAAGGTCTTTCCATTGCAGTTTTGCATGATATACCATTTGCGCTACACCCAAAAAAACACCTCTTGTCAGCACATAAACTTTTAATTGAAAAACAACAGTTTTGGCGAAATTGTAATTTTTTCATTAGGCAAATTTTTATGCGCAAGTTATATTTATGCAGGGCGACACAGTGGTGCAGTGGTTAGCACTCATGCCCCACAGCAAGAAGGTCCTGGGTTCGATTCCAACACCAGTTGATGGTGTTGTGTAGAATTTGCATGTTCTCCCTGTGTCTGCGTGGGTTCTCTTCGGATACTCCGGCTTCTTCCCACCATCCAAACACATGCACTGATAGGTTAATCAGTTAATCTAAATTGCCCATAAGTGTGAATGTGAGAGTGATTGTTTGTCTCTATATGTCAGCCCTATGATGAACTTGCGACTTGTCTAGGGTGTACCCCGCCTTCGCCCCTATGTAGCTGGGATAGGCTCCAAGCGACCCCCGTGACCCTAGTGAGGACAAAGCAGGTTCAGAAAATGAATGAATGAATATATTCGTGCAATTTGAGGGTCAATGAAAAGTGACTTTTAACTTCCCTGGAGAAATATTACAAACTACTGCCCAAGTGAACACCGTCCCTTCTGTTTATCATTTCCACTATTCCACTTTTTGTTACTCAAAATGTACCTAATATTATAGTCAGAGGCGATTTCTCATAGACTGCAAGGGAAGCTCGGCTTCCCCTAAAATTACAAAAATTAAATGGTTAAATATGTACGGTTGTGTTGACATTTCATTGACTACAAATGTGTTAGGACACGTTCATCTCACAGATGAGTTCGTTCAGAATCAGCTTTATCACAAATCAACGGACTCGATGTTGTTCACTTCTCATACATTCCCGTTGCGCTGTTTTCTCATACGATCTCTGCTCAGTGCATTTGCCCGTAGATGCTCGGCGTCCATGCACTTCAATGGGACTGAGTGGAACAGTTTTTTCATTGCCTCTAAACTGGACGGTAATTGGATAAATGCCACGATATTGTCCCGCCCCCGGTCGCTCGGCGTCTCTGGGGGTGAATGGTGCTGTGGGCGGAGCTCGGCTGGGCTGGACGCCAGGCTTCCACATGCTGATTGGAGGATCAGTCGAAAGGCTGAATCCCGTTTGATGGACAGCTATTTTGAGACATACTGCTTCACTTGACAGAGTTCAGTTTACTACCATTGCGCATTCTGCTGTGAAATCGAGAGAGAAACCACTATGAAATTACTTGTTTGTTTCTTGCACTGTAAATAAAACACACTCGTTGTACTTCCTTGTTTCAATTTAATATCTATTCAACATTTTCTTGTTTACCTGGTACGATAAGGTCACTGACCATTTTCTTAAAAAGGAACAGAGGGACGAATTTATGTTTAAATAACTTGAGATTTTTTTTTATGTAAGCTGACAATGAGCTTCCCCTCTCTGAAAGACGAGCAGCTGCCACTGATTATAGTGAATATCTTTTCCCCCAAAATACATCTTCAAACATCAAGAACAGCCTTAAGTCATGATCAAGTATGAGGAGTTCTGATTGGTCCTCTCCCCGTCTGTGCATCACTGTCCCCTCCCCTAATTGGCTTCCTGGTGTTTCCTCCCACGGTGATAATCTCCAATCAACCATCTGCCATGTCATCTCTGTGCGCCACCATCCTGCCCTTCCCTCTGTCCCTTCGCCATGTTCCTAATTCCCCCCACCGATAATGTCAAGATGCAATATTCCCTCAAAACAGCCATAAACTAAATGCTTTGCATGAAAACAAAGGCTGCAATTAGCTTTGTACTGTCCTTTCTGACAGTAGATATAACCAACATCAGTGAGGATGTGTGAGTTTGGACTTCTGTGTGAGTGTGAGTGTGAGTGTGTATGTGAGTGTGAAAAGGCCCTCCTGTGATGGACGTAATAGGCCAGGACAGATGGCCTCCTTCCCACCCACCCGGGCCGACACACACACACACACACACTCAACACACACACACATTAACATGCATGTGCGCACACGCCTGAAGCGCAGCCTCTGTGTTTAGTCGTGGTTGTTGTTGCCTGTTCCAGTACTAGCCTTATTCTGTCGCTCAGAGCAGCAGGAGAGAGCTACATCTGTGCCACGTTTGCTTGTGATGTCGGTACAGAAATAGAAGTGAAGAAGCTGGTGTTTGAACCGACCATTCAGCTCTCTGACATCCCTGGGTAAAAATAAAGCTGTCTGGGACGTGGTTGGCTCTTTGGTGTTTGGTGTTGAGTTTAACATCTGCTTGTCATAACCTGGTAAAGTATCAGAGCGTGACACGGCAACCACAGGTGTGTTAGTGCTGCGGTAACTGATGAAACTGCTATTGACTGTTTTTACCGATGCCAGTCAAGTGTGTTTTCATTTTCTTGATTACCTTGAGCAGCCCAGCTTGATAGAGGGGGGAAAGTAGGACATTTTCTTTTTTCTTTTTTTTTTTCTCCTCTGAATAATCGGCCACAAATACTGTAAATAATGCGATGTCATGCTGAGAGACTTGAAGTGCAGTAGAGCAGGATTTGATGGTAAGTTACCGACATTATCCACTTTATGCGTCAATAGGAGCAATAAACTCGTACTAACTTTTAAATGTCCTAGTTAGCAGAGTAAGTAGCTCTTTGGATTCCAAGTATTGGAAGAACTTCATCAATTTCACAAAAGTTTCTCAGTTGCTTGAGGTGGTCGTTGCCTTTATCAAAAAAGACTTAATGAGTTCAATGCGAGATGGAAACACCTTTTCTAAATAGGTTTTCTCTGTAGACTTTATATAGACAGAGACAATGCAACTCTGCTCACTCCTGCTTTGTAAAAATGAAGCCAAATTTTTTCTTTCTTCTGCTTCTGTTATGCAATTTGGAGTTTATGAAGTAGAAATGTGCAGATGTGGCACCCGTCCGCTGTCTGGTCGTCTGATTCTTTTTTCCTCCAGCACAGGGGTGTCAAACTCATTTTGGCTTAGGGGCCATATTAAGCCCAAACTGATCTCAAGTGGGCCGAACCAGTCAAATAATAGCATAATAACTTGTAAATAATGACGACTCCAAATTTTTCTCCTTGTTTTAGTGCAATCAAAATTAAATTCTGAAAATATGTACATTTACAAACTATCCAAACAAAAATGATGTGAATAACCTGAAAAAAAAAACAAATTTCTTGAGAAACATAAGTGCAATTTTAACAATATTACACCTCAACTTACCATCTATACATGCATATATATTATGGATTGGATCTACAAAGGCACAAAATATTTAATAACAGGAAGTATAATGTTAAGATTTTACTTACAAAATTTCAGGTTTTTCACATTTTATTGTTAAAGGATAGTTTGTAAATGTTAATATTTTCATAATTAAATGTAAGTTTTTACAGTAAAACAAAAAGAAAATTTGGAGTTGACATTATTTATAGGTGTAATGTAATATTATGTTTTTCACATTAAACTAAGAAAGTTTGGAGTCATTATTTATAGGTTATTATGCTATTATTTTAGTTGAGATCACATTGTCCTGTATGTGGAACCTGAACTAAAATGAGTTTGACATCCTTGATTGTTTATATCTGAAGTGTAATTTTTGCAAATTCATCCCCCGGGCCGGACTGGAACCTTTGGTGGGCCGGATTTGGCCCGTGGGCCGCATGTTTGACACCTGTGCTCCAGCACATCTGGAAGGTTCAATACAGCTGTTAATCACTCATTTTTATTGAACTTTTTTCTATCAGCCCTGTGTCCAGGGTACAATCTGCCTTCATCCATTGTTAGCCCGGGCAGACTTCAACATCATCCTTCAGAGGATTTAAAAGAATGAATGAATAAACAAATTGATTAGAAACCCGATTAGAACCTCAAACATTTAAGTCACATGACTAGCTGTTTCACTTTCTAGAGAAGAAAAAGCTATTTCCATCAAATTAGATATTAACTATATGTGAAAACTTGGGTGGTTTAAGTAAATGGAACTCTTGGCCACATGGGGATAAGGCAAATGAAAAAAAAAAAAAAAGAAAGATCGAGAGAGAGAGCGAGAACATGTTTTTTTAGCGACCCTGCTCATAAAACTACAACAGTACAACACCTAAACGGAACAGAGCTATAATATCATTCATGTTCATATTAACTGAATGTACCCTGATGGAGAGGCACTTTATTGCTTCTAAAAAGGAAAGGACATTTTGTTATTTGTCATGTCAAAAATAAAATTAAAATGTCAAATACTCTTCAGACTTCTCCGTAGGTATCATCACATCCTGTCCTGAGTATTAGATTGATCAGCATACAATGGAGTTGAGTGTACGTGTCCAAAAAACTCAGTTGCACTTGACAGAAGCATTGATTCGGTAAATGCTAATTCCAAATCTCTGCTGATCAGAGTTGTCATCGACCTGTCAAACAAGCCAGTAAAAGAGAATTTGGTCTGTTGCAAAGTGGTACAGAGTGTCAGACAGCCAATGAAACGAGTTCATCATCCTATCTGCTGACAATCAAACTTGATATATCAAAAGGCATGAAGCCAAATCCCAGAGGAAGAAACCATCAATCTGATTATAATTACTCTGGATGAATCAAACCACTCTTGCATTTCTTTTTAGATTAATTGCTTGTTTAAATGTGTGGATTCAAGTCTGTGTGTCAATAAATGCATACGTGTGCGTTTTTGTGAAATGATTAACCTTGCTATCGGTGTAAAACACTGCAATAATACAGTACGTTTCTGCAAATCGGAAATATTCTCAACAATTATGCGCCAAAATTAGGTTTGTCATCAAAAGTTTTACATCATAAATGTTTAGGCACTGACAGCACTTGGTTAAAAAAGGCCTGGCTCAAGAGAGAAAAACTCTGAATTGAAGTGACGAAAAACAATTCAATGATAGTTACATGAAGTGATATTTAAACAAAACCACACACTTCCCTTAACTCTAATCAAAGTTTTTAGTTATTCAGCCTAAAAACATATAGGAGTTGGGATGCAAACCACCTTCAGTCCTAACAACTTCCTGCATAATGGTGAAAGGCAAATAGGTATGGCAACTGAACTGGTTAAAATACTACTATTTTTTTTTAAATATACTGTATGTGTTGTAAAATATTAACCCATAAAGACCCAAACACCCATGTCTACCTAAACCACCCACTGATGTAACTGTTTAATACCTGTTGAACCACTAATCCTATCAATACATCAAAGTAATTGGTGTAAAATGCAGTTCGTCATCTTTTCATGGTCATCAGATATGACCCATCTGGACATTCAGAAGCTCCGTCATCTTCTACAGCATTGATTCACCAGTAAAACCCATGGATTTGGATCAATGACAGTGGATGGAGACACTTGGTTTACGTTCAGTTAATGATAGATTTACTGAAAAAGTAACTTTATCTGCAGTTTTCTCTGTGTCTGATTTAATAACCCTCAACTTTCATTTAAGCTTTTATGAACATCTACATGATTAGTGAATTAAATATAGGAAAATACCTGATTTCTACTAAAAAAAACACAAAATACAGAAGATAGTATTACAATAAATGTCACTTTTTCTGCAGTTTTCTCTGTGTCTGATTTAATAACCCTCAACTTTCATTTAAGCTTTTATGAACATCTACATGATCAGTGAATTAAATATAGGAAAATACCTGATTTCCACTAAAAAACACAAAATACAGAAGATAATATTACAATAAATGTCACTTTTTCTGCAGTTTTCTCTGTGTCTCATTTAATAACCCTCAACTTTAATTTAAGCTTTTATGAACATCTACATGATCAGTGAATTAGATATAGGAAAATACCTGATTTCTACTAAAAAACACAAAATACAGAAGATAATATTACAATAAATGGTGATAAATCACTTAATGAAGGTTAAATATAGAGGAAAAAAATCATTTGGGAATTGCCATAAAAATAACATTGGGCCCTAATGGGTTAATGTGAAACTCAAAAAATGTAGAAATAATTTTCTAATCTACACTGTAACTAGGTAAAACAGATATTTTCTCTTTGTTTGGGCCTCTCATCCTCATGTAAACAGTGCTTTCGGTCAAACTGAGATTTTTAAAAGTGTTTTCTAAAGAGAAGATTTCACTGGTTTATGTCTATTCATGTGGACAGGAAAAACAATATCCACATTTTACCTGAAACATTAAATACAAGTGTATAAATCAGTAAATCACTATCAGCAATTACACATTTATGAAAGAAACCAGACTCTGCATGTGCCTGCATTGTACCAAAATCAACATAATATAAAGAATACACAACAGTGACCCAAACCAACATATTTTTTTCTACGGTTGGGTCTTGTGTCCACATATAAATGCCATTTTAGGTCACATTAACCAATAAAGATCCACTGCTACTTTTGTGTCAGTTCTCAAACAAATTTTTTCTAGATTTAAGCTTTCTTAAGTGATTGATCACCATTTATTATTTTTTTATTATTATTTTTTATTTTGTGTTTTTTCAGTGTAAATCATGTATTTTCCTTTATTTATTTCACTGATTATGTAGATATTCATAAAAGCTCAGATTTAAGTTGAGGGTTATTATACCAAACAACTGAGAAAACTGAAGAAAAAGTTACTTTTTCAGCAAATACACTGCAAAAATCAAAATCTTACAAAGTGTATTTTTCTCATTTCTAGTAAAATATCTCGTCACACTTAAAATAAGACATAATCACCTAAAGAGTAACTTCTAAGTGAGATATAAGAACTTATTTTAAGACAATAGATCTTGAAAATCTAATTTCAAGAAATTTTACCAAAATAATTTTCACTTGTTCCATTGGCAGATTTTTTTTTTTTTTGCTTGAATTAAGCAAAGAAATTTTGAATTAAGCAAAAAAAAAAAAAAAAAAAAAAAAAAAAAAAAAAAAACCTCTGTCAATGGAACAAGTGAAAATAATCTTGGTAAGATTCTCAAGGTCTATTGTCTAAAAATAAGTTCTTATACCTCACCGAAAAGTTACTCTTTAGGTGATTATATCTTATTTTAAGTGTGATGAGATATTTTGACTAGAAATGAGAAAAATACACTTGGTAAGATTTTAATTTTTGCAGTGTATACCAATAACTGAACGTAAACCCAGTGTCTCCATCCACTGTCATTAATCCAACTCCATAGGTTTTACTGGTGAATCAGTGTTGTAGAAGATGACGGTGTTTCCACGGTAACTACGGAGCCTCTGAACATCCAAATGTCTCATATCTGATCACCATGAAAAGATGACAAACTGCATTCTACACCAATTATTTACATGCATTGATAAGATTAGTGGATCAACAGATATCAAACATTTTAGATCAGTAAATGGTTTTGGTCACCGATGGCTGTTTGGGTCTTTATGGGTTAACTGAGATATCCATGTAGACAAGGAAAAGAAAGATCACAAAAACTAGGTGTTACACCCTATTTTACTCCTGTCTCTTATTACTTTGTGTAATGAACCTGCACCTGAAACATCAAATCTAGGTGTATACATCAGAGTATGACCTGCAGTAGATTGAGGTCAGCATAGATACCTTTGGGGGACGGACCAGACCAGTGTTATGGTGTAAAAAATAAACTTCCACAACTTGAACAAACTCTAAGGGTAGCTTCGGTTTATAGCTCAACTTGTTGTTGCTGTTCTCCTTCATGATATATTAAAGCCTCTTTGTCCACTCCATCCATTACTATCCGGTGTGCTACGTCTGACAGAAACAATAGTTTATCCCAGTGTTTGTACAGGTCAAGACACAATTATCTTTTAACAACAGTGGAGGAAAATACCCATTCAGAAAAAATATCCATATTACTGTGGACAGCCATACACTGTAGAAGTATAGCAGAAATGCACAATGGCATCATTTTACTCTTGTGACCTGGTTGGAAACCGTAGCCTTCTAATGTGTTTGTGTCAGCAGTTTAGTTGTGATTACATCTTATGGTTTGTTTGTGTGTGACTCTATTAAATGAGAATGTGCTCATGGGCAAGCGTGAGCGCCTTTGTGTTCTGAGCATAAGTTTTGGTGATTTCGGTGTTTGTTGTCTTGTTGCCGACGGACGCTACAGGCAAAGAATAATAAGGCCACAACAGAGAAATGATGAGTAATTACAAACTGAACTGTGCAATTACATGGTTCTGTTCCAACAGAAAAAGAACAAGAAAATTAAAGTTTAAACGACTCATTTGCACATACAAGCAATAAAACAGTCCTCAGCTATGTTATCCGTGTTTGAGGGCATACAATGCCAAGTTCATCATGCATTATTAACAAGACTTATATTAAAAGTAATTTATGCACATTTCCTGCACTTGTTATTACTGAGTATAAGTGGTGCTATTGATTACACCCATCATGTGTCAGGTGATATGTGAAGCCAATCCATAAAAACATAAAATACCAAACCACTATGGGGGGTGGTTATTGCTGGTTTTATATCCTTATAATCTATTTAGCAGCATGGCTGTGTTTTTCAAGTTTACACTCTGTCAAAGTGTGCATATAATCTTATTCAATCAAATCCACCCATGTGCATGCATTATTCATGTGTTTATGGAGAGCACGTTTTAATATAATTTCATAACTTGGCCATGCTATGGGGGAAACGGCAACAAATTGATAACAATATCTGCCATAATGACAAAAAACAGATACAAATCCTTTGAGACCTTGCCTTTTGGGGTTTACCTTTTGCCAGGTTTGAGCCTCTAAACCACAGGTGTCAAACATGTGGCCCAGGGGCCAAAACCGGCCCGCCAAAGGTTCCAATCTGGCCCACGGGATGAATTTGAAAAGTGAGAAGAAGATATTAACAGTCAAGGGCGTCAAACTGGAAAATAATAGCATATTAACCTAGAAATAATGACTCCAAATTGTCTTCTTGGTTTCATGTGAAAAAAATATGACATCAGGCTTGTAAATAATGGCAACACCAATTTTTTTCTCTTTGATTTACTGCAAAGAACATTAAATTCTGATATCCTTTAATAATAAAATGTCAATAACCTGAACAAATATAAACAACCTGGAATGTCTAAAGAAAAATAAGTACGATTTTAACAATATTCTACCTGTTTTGTGTCTTGGTAGATCTGATCTGTAGTGCACATGTATTAATCATAAGTTGAGACAGAATATTGAATATTCTTATTTTTCTTCAGATATTTCAGTTTTTTCAGGTTATTCACATCTTTTTTGTTTGGATAGTTTGTGAAATGTAAATGTTTTCATAATTTAATATTATTTTTTGCATATAAAAAATTTGCAGTTGCCATTATTTGTAGGTTATTATGTTATTATTTTACTGGTCTGGCCCACTGGAGATCAAATTGTACTGAATGTGGCCCCTGAAAGAAAATGAGTTCGACACCCCTGCTCTAAACTCTGGTTACCAATTCTGGACCTTGATTCACAGCAGTCCGCTCATCACATCAAATGCATTTTCATCCCAGGGGTCTGCTGCCCTGACAAATGCTATTATGGTTTTAAACATTTTTGAGATTGTCCGGTGTGATTGAAACAGGCTCGGCTGCAGTAATTATGATGTAATGAGATTGCGACGATAGCTTTTGGGCTGTCATATGATGTGTAATTATTATGTACTTTAGCTAAATATGTCCCACCTTAAAAGGAGGAGTCAATCAATCACTAAAGAATATGTGTGTGCACCTCTTGTCTACCTGTAAATAATTCCAAAGTCTCATTTCTATCACATCAAATATTTAAGTGGCTCCCTGAGTAATAAAGTTAGGATTGATTAGAGGACGTGCTCTTACGTTTGGGCGCCTGGAGCGGGATGGAACCAATAAGAAAGGTAATTAGGGGAAGAGAGATGAGAATGAGATTAAGCAGGAGATACACTCTGTCTGTCACAGTGTTGGCATCTGCATTCGACAGGTTTACAGTCAAAGGGCACATGTTCAGTTTAACTTCATCACAAGATGCTCTCATATGAACAGGGTAAAGTCAACCAATTAAACCTATGTAAATATCAGACACTTACTGCTGAGATGTACACTCAGGCTGTCTGTTATCATACATGGAGGATCTTGGAAAAAAGTCTAGCTTTGCATTTTTTTTTTGTTTTTTACTTCAGTGTACCTAGGCTAGATCCTCTGCAAAGCACATGTATGCCATCTAGTGTTCAATTATGGAAGAAACGCTGAGGCTGAATGCAATAAACTGAAGTCTGAAACAGCATTGCACTTAAAAGTTCTGCATGAAACCCTACAGAAAAAAGAATTAGCAGCAAAGCGTCATTGAAATTATGAAAATAAATAAATATTCTGGTTTCCTGCCTCAGACTGATACTGCCAGACAGCAACAACAACAAAATCTTCTGGATGACTACTGGAGGTTTGTTGATTTAAAATCTGAAATAGGTACTTCTCCAGCATGTCATCACAATTTGTCTAATCTTGAACTAAAACACATTATTTTGTCTTCACAATCTAAATATAACATGTACTAAATTGGACATAATTACTTACAGTTAAAAATTATCGAGCCCAATGACAAATAAGTAGCTGTACAAATTAATAATATTTCAGAAACACCTCAGGAAACAATTAGATGGACGTTAGTAATTGTCTAGAGCACTTCTTAACCAATTTGATGGCATGTGCTGAATGACCATTTTTGGAGCACATAGTATAACATTACCATTCTGCCATCAGAGATCAGTAATCAATGTAGGAATACATGGTTTAAACACCTTCAAAGACCTCAGGAATAGGGGTGTAAGAAAATATCGGTTCTGCAATATATCGCGATATTTCATTTCATAATACTGTATCGATATTAAAAAGTACTGTATTGATATTTTTAGGTATTTATTCAAATGCAGATATTGTGGAGGTTCATTTTTGTTTTTTCTTTTTTGTTTATATTTTATTTATTATTATTTAACACTCTTTTATTAACCTCCTAAGACCATGTAGCTATGGGTTTTTTTTGTCTACATTTGTGGACAAGAGTTTCACAACTTTAATCAAAGAAAAGAAAACTGTCCACCACAAAGGACATTCCATACAAATTTTAAAAACTGCATCTGAAAAAACTGTTGCATCATGATGTTTCCAATATAAGCACTTATTTAATAAAAAACAAAAAAAGCTTGTACTTTGCTGACATTTCCTGGGTCTTCGGAGGTTAAATAATGTTAGTTCCTTTGTTGGGATTGCACAAAAATAATGTTATGACGATCTTCAGGATATTGTGTTTTGTGAATGATGTATTAATTTTGATCACTGATAAAATTAAAACCAAGTTGAAAATCTCCCACTGTGGCCTTTTGAGGTTTTTTTTTTTTTTAATCTGGTGTATATGTCAGGGTAGAGACTGCGATCTGGTAGGATCGGCGATTCTGCCAGTAGAGACTCCGATCGTAGTCTCTACCAGTAGAAACTCCGATCAGAGTCTCTGCCCCTAACCCTAACCCTAACCCTAACCGTAACCCTAACCCTAAACCTAACCCGATCGGAGTTTCTACTGGCAGGATCGGAGTTTCTACCGGTAGAGACTCTGATCGGAGTTTCTACTGGTAGAGACTACGATCGGAGTCTCTACTGGTAGAATCGCCGATCCTACCAGATTGCAGTCTCTACCCTGATATATATAATGTAAACACAAATGTCTGCACTTTTCTGAGTGACTTTTTTTTTTTCATTTTAAAAAAAATGTAACAAAATATGTTAATTACCTTCAATAAGCATATGAATACACTTGGGCTGCTGCTAATGACTATTTCAGCAGTCAACTACTGAAATCGACTACTGTAATGAATAGTCAGATTATGAACTGCAAAGAAAGAAAAAACAAAAACAAAAAAAAAAAACAATGGCTCTTATTTACATGTATTGCAGCGGTAACATACATTTTCTTTCCCTTAAGATCATTTGGTGCACAACAATTAGAATGCGTAACAGTTTTTTAAACAAATATTCAATAAATATATTAAAGCAGCAATAATTTTTTTTTTCTTCTTAAACAAAAGTGGATGTTGTGGTTAACAATTCCAATATCTAACAAAGTTTGTTAAAACCCAAGGTTCTCAGTCTTCCCGTGGCTAAAGGTGATAGAGGAGAGACTGAATTCTGGGAACATCTGTTCCCTCTGAGAGAATCATGTGTCAGTTTGTGTTTTCAGCCACATCAGTAATGTGGTAATGTGGTATCAGATCATATCTGTGGAAGTGAAACCGGGTGTTTGAAACATGTACAGAGTTACAGATGGAACATACAAGAAGATACTGTGTCCACAGATACATTGTACATATAATAACCAGGTGGTTCCTAGCCTTTTTTGGCTCATGACCCCATTTTAACATCACAAATTTCTGGCAACCCCAGACATTCAAAACGGAGACTTTTTTTTTTTTTTTTTTTGCTAAAATGTATTTGTTTTTGATCATGTAATAGTTTGCTATACATTGTTGCAAATAAATGTTAATTTTAGATGACATTTAGTCTATATAATGTATATTATTATGGATGGAGGCAGAAAAGCCAGGTGTAGATTACTGCACAAAGTGAGAATTTTGTTTTCCTTGGTCAGGATATGTACAGTCAGTCCAGCTTGGATTTACAAGGCTGACAATGACTACTGAACAAACAATAACTCAAACTATGAATTATGAAAGAGCTGCAGCATCTGAAATTGACCACAATGAACATTTGAAAGATAAACAGTACCACAGTGCTTCAGTTTCAGCTTCAGAATTTGTCATGTCTGTTATGTATTGTGATTGTCTCTGTCAACTCACCATATATTTTTTATTAATACTTTTTTTTTTTTTTTTTTTTTTAAATTTTTAGCAATTACTCGAAATTTCAGGCAACCCCATTTGAATTCCAGGCGACCCCATGTGGGGTCCCAACCCCAAGGTTGAAAAACACTGCAATAACCTCTGTTTAAATCCCGTTCAGTGTGTGTCATTTTTCAACTAATCTCTAACCTAATTACCCTGTCTAACCTGAAAATGTAAGTGTTTCCATGCAGGTGTAGTCAGTGAATGCAGCACGATACGGACAGTGATGGAGATGAGCTGCAGTGACCTGAACATTACACAAACTATTTCAGGGTCATGTTAGATAGTACACGTACATTCAGTTAATCTGCTCTGCTAAATATCATCTATATCATTACATTCATGCTCTGTGTAGGATGTTTCCATCCTCAGTATAGTGTGCTGTTAATTATCCCACTTGTAGATTTGCTGCCTCAGAGGATGAAATTATAGAAATGGAGGCACATCATACAGAACAGATAACACCTTCTCTGTGCTGACACTGCTGGGTGACATTTTTTTTCTTTATTCCATTCTTCTTTGTGTTAAATGCAGATCTTGGTTTTTGGGAAAAATGTTTTAAAGAGAAGTTGACAAAATGTTCAGTTTGGAGAATTGTGAATTGCTTTGTGCTGGGCTGAAACAGCTTATATTGTGCTTTTTATGATGGTCTTTGTCATTACACGTGTTCCGTGTAGGAGGTTAAAGTAATGTCAGCAATGTATTTGTCACACTTGTAGATTTCCTGCCCTGGTGGATGAAATCCTGGAAATGGAGAACTATCATCTAGAGCTGCTGAAGCTGCTGGGTAAGATATTTTGTCTTTATTACTGAAAAGCTTTTTTGAGGTCAGTGAATACTCCATCTGTGGGATGTTTTTGATCTATTGGTGATTTCCTCTTTTAAGTTTATTAATGTCAGGGAAGTTGCTCAGTTTGGTCTGAATCTGTATTGACTTTCAGTGAATAGTTTATGTTTATGTGTGAATTTGTTCAACAGTTTAGGCTGCTGAGTTGTTTTTCTAGAAATTTGGAACATTGAGGTAGTTTGTGAAATGGTGGTTATTCCGATTTATAAAGAGACTTAAATTTGCAACTTTGATATGTGCAACCCTATTGTCATATTAAATAAATACTGAGTGAACAGATGAACGCTGAAACACAAAATATAGTTAGTATAGTTGCAGTTTTATTTTCTGCCAGACAAATGTTCATCCATTTGTCATCCCATCTTTTCTTCCATATTCAGAGAAAACCCAGAGAAATCTTTAATCCATGATTAGTCTAGTAGCTCACGTTGTCTGCCATGCATTTCTTGATGTTCCGCATGAAGTAAAGTCAGATACAATAGCCCAGTGGTTCCCAACCTTTTTTGGCTCATGACCAATTTTAACATCACAAATTTCTGGTGATGCCAGACATTCAAAACAGAGACTTTTTTTTTGTTTTGCTAAAATGTTTTTTTTTTTGATCATGTAATAGTTTACTGTACTATGTTGCAAATAAACATTAATTTTAGACAGCATTTAGTCTATATAGTGTATATTATTATGGATGGAGGCAGAAAAGCCAGGTGTAGATTACTGCACAAAGTGAGAATTTTGTTTTCCTTGGTCAGGATATGTACAGTCAGGCCAGCTTAGATTTACAAGGCTGACAATTAATACTGAACAAACAAGAAGTCAAACTATGAATTATGAAAGAGCTGCATCTGAAACCGACCACAATGAACATTTGACAGATAAACAGTACCACAGTGCTTCAGTTTCAGCTTCACAGTTTGTCATGTCTTGTAAAGATTGTGATTGTCTCTGTCAACTCACCATATATTTTTTATTAGTACTTTTTTTTTGTTTGTTTGTTTGTTTTTTTATCAAGTACTAGAAGTTTCAGGTGACCCCCAGGTGGAAAAACACTGCAATAACTCCACACTAAACCTTTTTGTTTTCCTATGAGGTGGCATTTGATGTTGGAATAAAGGATCGAAATGCATTAAAAACACCTCAGGAAATTGTTAGGAACATTAGTAATTATCTAGAGAACTTTTAAAACCAAATTTAAAGATGGGTCCAGAATGGCCATTTTTGGAGCATGTATGTGTCTCCATTTGGCCACTAGAGGTGCCGACGAGTATTGGAATACACAATTGAAATTACCCGATGAACAGTTTTTAACCAATAAAACATTTTTTAACCAAATTTGATGATGTATCAGACAGAAAAAAAAACATCGATAGAAATAGATTCTTATTTAAAGTACTAATGTCGGTGACTTTTTGCTCAACATTTCTGTTTATGCTGATGATTTTCACACACATGCCCTTAAAAAGTGCATTCAAGTACACTGTCACACCCACAGTGTTTATGGGTTTTGACTGTTTTTTGGCTGTAGTAAACAACAGTAAATACTATTATGTTCATATCGAAGTCCTACGGTACATGGTTTACACTTTACAAATATTGATGATGGTGTCACAAGAAAGAAGAAAACATGAACTTCTGATGCAATCCCTGGTGTAAAATTGAAAGCTTTCTGATACCTTAAAAGTAATAAAAATATAGCTATAACATCTCAAAATGTACTTATTTTGAACATGACATACATAATTTTGAATTTATTGTTAATCTGATCATTTTATTTGGAAAATTTCACATACATAAAAGCAAATATGCCAAAATACGCCCAAATTTTAAAGTCTTTTTTTTACCGAATTTGATAAATATATTAAATGACTGGAATTTATCATTGACAAAAAAAAGCACAAACACTCAGAAAATTTATAAAGAATTCTTTAAACTGGAATGAAGTTACTCTGATTTTTTTTTTAAATTTTTTTTAGATCTTTATATTTTAAAGGTTCCATATTATGCTATTTTTCAGTCACATCATATAGGTCTCAGAAGCCCAAAAACATAGTATTTAAGTTTGTTCGCCCCAAAATCATTCTTTTGATCGGAGTTTCAGCGGTCGAAAAAGTCACTCTCACCAGCCCTCCTCAGAACAGGCTGTTTCTGGGCCTGCTTCCGGGTATGCAAATGAACGCATCTGTCCATGCCCACTCCCCCTCCCCCCTCTGGGAGAGGACGCGGCTTACGCTAGCGGTACTACGTGCTAATGAGTCTTATCTGTTCTGAATACACAAGTCACCTGTCTGAGGGGCCGTTTACACGGCGTAGGATTCAGTCGACTCCGGGAAGATTTCATTGCGAATTAGCCTTCTGTTAACATGGAAATGGTGCCTAGAGTGCCTGAATCCGGAAACTTTTGATACCAGGGTCCAGGGTGGAATGTTATCGATACGCTTCGCATTTCAGCTCCATGTTAATGTGAGTCGGAGCATTCCGGGGTAAAATATGACGTCACCGCATGCACGCGCAGCCAAGAACTGCTAGTTAACCCACTCCAGGCCAGTTGGTGGCGGTAATGCGCCTCCAAGCTGGTTTGCCAGCCTCTATGACACAATAAAGCTGCAGAAAAAGAAGGAACAACCACAACAACAATGGCCAGTTTCAGAACAACATACATGCTGCTAACTGTGCTCAGCTTGTCTGTCCAGACAAAGAAGTCCTGCATCTTTGGACGACCACTCGCCATTGTTTGTAAATAGTGTTGTCCGCCTCTTCTTCTTCTTCACCTCATTTAAAGGCTGTCTAAACCGGAAATCGTTTGTGCGCAGGCGCGTGTTTTACCGCCACTGTTTCACTACAGCTCTACATCGCCAGCTACTGGTCTGGCATGGCCATTACAGCGTATTCAGCCGTCCTCGCGGACTCATGTTAACGCAGATCGTTATCATAGCGGCTTCGTCTTAACGCGGAATGATTTTATAACGCAAAGGAGAAATCTTTGCGGAGTGTTGCCGTGTAAACGTACCCTGAAATGCCCCTCTCTCGTCTACAATACACATGTCTCAGACAGAACGTCTTTCCAAACACTGGCTTTCTTTGCCTTGAGGCGTGATTGAGCCCCGACGGAAAACGGCGGTGTTGTGTCGGGTTCGTGGACCTGACACGGAAAGACGCCTGCCGCCACTAATGCAGGCAGCTACTAACAAGCTTGATGCTAACTCTACTGATGCCAACCACCAAAGGCCCGTGTTCAAAGTAGTTCTGTTGAATGTCTCTTGATATTATCAGCTCTTGCATGTTAACGGGGACGCAAACGTTAGCAGCAGTAACCGAGCTATGTTAGCTGCCATGCTAACGTTAGACATACACATCAACAACCACCAGCTTATCCATAATGTAGGGTTATGCAGTAAAGATACAAAAAAATAAGAACTTACATCTCCCACACTTGTACTTGGGTCACGAAGCGTTGGTACTGCGTCCTTCTTGATTCGGAGTCTTTGTGCTAAGCCGGAGCTGTATGGGCCCATGTTCGAAAAACACTCCTCCGTGAAATGCCGGGCACACACATACAAGCGTTTGGGAATGTTGTTTGGTACATGACCATCACAGATATAATCCAGCCACTTTTTTCAGAGAGGCTCGGAAGTGGGGAGCAAAAATAAACTTTTGTGTTGGTGTGTGCAGCCAACAACACCACAACATGCGTGTCCCGCCTTCACCATGTTTGTTGTCCAAGAGGTACTATGCCAGGGTGGGGCTCACCTTTTCATGCAGAGTGGGGGCACAATCAGGGGGAGGAGTTAAATCCGCTTATTTCGTCATAAGCGGACCCAACTCAAACTCGGCCGTTTGAGCAGGCATTTTCACAGAATGTGGTGTAGCAAGGCAAGGAGGAAACAGACAGTTTTCAAATTCGAACCTCATAATGAGGCTAAAGCAACACACACTACTATAAGAAAACTTTCACAAAGTGAGATTTGCATAATATGGGACCTTTAAGTTACTATTATTATAATTATTTGTCTTTTCTTCTTTGTGTCTGTAAGCCTTTGCATTATGTTAATTTATTTGTTTGGAGGAGTTTTCTTTCTGACATCTTGATGTTTGTTCAAAAATTTTCAATGTTTTGTATTCATGTATGTTTTCAGTAAAGTTGGGGAGGGGGGTCTGGCACAATGTCTTATCTTTGATTTTTGGTGAGATATCAGATTATTTGAACAACATCAGGAGCCAAAAAGGCTGGGATCCACTGTTTTAATCTTTATCGATATGTTGTATTTTAAAAGGTTACTGTATTGACAGTGGAGTGTTGTGGAATAGAAGTATAAAGCTCTTGAGTAAAGACAGTATATGAGTAAAAGTACGTACCTCCACCACTGTCCCGTTACATGACAAAGATTTAAAGAAACATTTAATTTGTGGGACTTAATTGAATTAACAAATAAGTTCAGTTTTATATTATGAATATGAAATGACACATGCCTGCCACTGTCAACTGAAGGTAAATGTATTTTATTATTCACAGTAAAGATATTCAAATAATACAAATATTGTGGTACAATCAAATGAGCTATACATAAAAATAATCAATTAGATGTGCAGTGTAGAAAAAAATGCTGCCTGGCATAAAACATATGTGATTGAACAAATGATTCTGAATATTAACATGAAAGACCAAATGATTCCATTCAAACTGAAAAATGTGATATAAAGTGGTTGCAAGTGTTTTACACACTTAAGGAAAGCAGCTTTCAGTGAATCTCATGTCTTTAAATTTTAAGAACTCAGTGAAGAATTGTAACAAAAACTATTAAACAAAGTGAGAGAAAAAAAAAACAGACACAATTTTGACACATATGACAAATGTCGCTCTAACAAAGCGAAGCGTGTTTTAAAGATTAGGTTCTGGGTTTAGAGTCAGAATTAGAAAAGTTTAGAATCTATTTCAGTTGTTGGATTTGGTTCCACGTCTAAAGGTTTCACTGTTAAATCCAAAACTTACCAAGTGTATTTTTCTCATTTCTTGTCAAAATATCTCATCACACTTAAAATAAGACAATGACCTAAAGAGTAACTTGTAAGTGAGATATAAGAAATTATTTTTAGACAATAGATCTTGAAAATCTTATTTCAAGAAATCTTACCAAGATAATTTTCACTTGTTCTGCTGGCATATTTTTTTGCTTAATTCAAGATTTTTTTTTTTTTTGCTTAATTCAAGATTTTTTTTTTTTTTTGCTTACTTCAGTTTGTGTGTTAAAGTGTGATGAGGTATTTTGACTCGAAATGAGAAAAATACACTTGGTAAGATTTGAATTATTGCAGTGTTTCAGCCGTCACAGGAAAGTGTGGAACACACGAGTCTTCAGACTTTTGGTTCGAGGTACGTTCCTTGCAGAATACTTGATCACTTTGTACAGGTTTGAACCAGTTCCCAGACCAGAAAAGGGGGACTTTTGCGCAGACCGCTGGTTCCCGTGAAGGTTCCAGAAGGAGGTGGAGCAGCGTTGGAACACCTCGATGTTGACGGCATACTGACCGGGCGCCCACTGACACACACGCACCAGTGTCACAGACGAAGCAAACCCACAGGTGTGAGGAGAGATGCCGTGAAACACCAACTCCCCCGGCCTCACAGACACCCCCCTCTCCCACACCATCCCCGTCTCCTCTGCTATGGCCATTCCACTGAGGTTACACAGGGCCTGAAGGCAGACCTCCTCCAGGGCCTCCCGCTCTGAAAAACGGAGCAGGATGGCGACAAGGCGAGGCACCACACCACGACGGAGCAACTGCTCCTGTAACTTAGCTGAAAAGACAGAAGAAAGGGAAGTTATTTTACTCTGCTATACCATCCAAATGTAAACAGCAGAGTTTACACAAAACTTTTACTGATAAATAAATACTTCACTTATATAACACAAATTTCCAAATGGTGGAAAATCTTCAAAATATGAATAAAACTAGATGCAATAATTTGCAAATCTCACAAACCTGTATTTTATTCATATTTTTCAGAACAGGGGTGTCAAAGATACGGCCCACCGGCCAAAACCAACCTGCTAATGGTTCCAGTGCAGGTTCATGTTTTGAAAAGCAGCCCAATTTAATCTGAAATGGGTCGAACCAGTAAAATAATGTCATAATAACCAATAAATAATGACAACTGCAAATTGTTCTCATTGTTTTAGAGTAAAAAAAATAAAATTACATGAATATGTTCACATTTACAAACTATCCTTTCACAAAGGTGAATAAACTGAACAAACATGAACAACCTGAAATGTCATCTGAGAAATAAGCACAATTTTAACAATATTATGGGTGTTTGTAAATGTTTTGCACCTTTGTAGATCCAATGCGATCTGTAAGTTGAGATGCTCATGTATAAGCTGAGACATAATATTGTGCCATTTGCACTGATGGGAATATTCATACATTAGACATGAAATCGCCCCCTTTTTATGCAAATCAACCTTCCTGTAAAAACACCTGCTAAAGACAGGCAATTTGAGGGGTTTTAAATGTTGTTTTCCTTAAAAGCCAATCTGGGAATGGCGAGGACAGCCAGGTAAAATGAGACATGACATGAATTGTGGAAACATCTTATTTAATGTTACAAATTATACCATATGTGCCAAGTCAATTTTTGATATTTGTATGTGGAAATGTTGCATATTTAACCTTTCATCTGCTCATGCTCAGTGCAGTTATTTTCTTATGCAAAAACACATTTTGTTGTACTTACGGCTGTCATATGTCATGTGTGAGATGGCCCGCGCAGAGTGAAGTAACAGTTCTTGATCTGCACTCGTCAGCACAGACAGCAGAGCAGTAACCAAACCCGAATCAACGAACCCTTTACGAACCATAGCTGAAGAGAAAATAATGTCATAAAAAAGTCAGCAAACTCTATCTATCTATCTATCTATCTATCTATCTATCTATCTATCTATCTATCTATCTATCTATCTATCTTTGGCAAAATTGACTCACTACTCCCTCTACTGGTCAAATACATTCACAGTAACACGTCAACAAAGGTCTGTGAAAAAAAAAAAAAATCACTTCATATCTCTGCAATAAAATACTCTGAAATCTTTGACATATCGTAACTTGTCATTTTGAATACACAAATGATACTTGTAGGTAACATTTTTAATCCCATCCATCCATCCTTCAATCCTTCCATCCATCCATCCCCTACTGGTGAACAGGCTAACAGCTAGCTTGTAGCTAGGTTGTTTCAAGATAGTTACCCCCTGCTGGTGACCAAGTGGAAAACAATCTAGTTTTCTGATAAATCCAAGTGAGTAACAAGTGTAATTGCAGTGCCATATATTACCTAAGGTACAAAGAAAATAAACTACAATATTATTTTTTGTTTCAGGTTCTCTTTAAGGTTCAGCTCATAAAAAAAAAAAAACAAAAAAACAAACAAAAACCTCTGGATCGTATTGGATAAGATCATCATGTTTGTAGTGTTGTCAACGTATTGACCAATTAGACTAAAAGTGTTTTATACAGAATTTGCCTCTGAGATGTGCAGATGAAATGTAAAGAAGCATAAAATGGTAAATTCCATCATGAGGACAGATGATAGACTAACACAGCAAACATTTTTGTTGTATCATACACAGTCCACCCACACTACCATGATGATCGATTGGTCAAATCAACTGGGATTGATGAATGGGTTTAGATTTTCTATGTGATGTTAGGGCAGATATGTTGTTTTGACACTGACGGGGACACATTTAAGTTATATCTATCTATCTATCTATCTATCTATCTATCTATCTATCTATCTATCTATCTATCTATCTATCTATCTATCTGTCTGTCTGTCTGTCTGTCTATCTCATTTATGTAACTTACATTCCTTGGCGAGCTCGGCTACTAGTTTTGCAGTGAGGATGGTGAGAGGCCCTCTGCTCCTCAGTGACAGGGCCAGGATCGGTAGAATTCCACTGATCACCACCTGCTCAGGAGCGCCTTTCTCTGGACACAAGTGGAATTACATGTATAAACACAAAGCTCCCAATATGCCCCTACAAACATGAATATTTTACTGGAATATACTCACATAAAATCTCTCTATACAACCAAAACCAAAAAGAACATTTGTTGGAAGATGACATGACCAGCATGAGTTAAAAAATTCCCTTTATTTATAAACCAAATTGAATCATTGGTGCTAAATTCAGTACTTCTGCGTGTCTCTGTGAACTCTCTGGTCCTCCTTTACCTCATCTGCCTCTCTATCCCCTGTTACTCTCCTGCTGAGAGACACAAATACAGCTTAACGTCTAACCAGGACTCACAACTGTCACAGACTACACCTGATCCCTTTGCATCCTGCCAACCCACAGCTCCACAACCACAGTGGATGTGGCTACGGGTTTTATCATTCGGAATGAGGAGCTATTATCATAAAGCTGCCACTGCCCTGAAATGTATGCTGGTTTAAGGTACAGCAGTTTGAAAATATATAAATATGTAAAGTGTACATGATAGAAGAGCTGTCAAGACTTTGCAATTCAAATGATGTCACATGAAAGTCTAATGATGACTGTAGAAACACAGAAAACACTCTCTAATGTAAAACTATATTGAAAGACAGGAATCCATGTGTAGTTTACAGAGCTGTTTAAGGATGGGTTAGCGTTAAATGGTCTTCAATAATAAATGAGTTGTCCCAGTTTATATGAGGATACAGAAGGACTCACTCCTCTCCTTTATGCTGATCAGCACAGTATTGAGGTGTGGTTTAAGCTCATCTTCAATCAGCTCTATGCCGAGGACTCGGATGGCACCCAGGGCATTGTTCAGATTATCTGTGGAAAAAGAGAAAAAAGGGAGTTTCAACATCGACTGAGGATGCTACAGTAGACACATAACAGCATAGAAACTATTAATGCATAGTTTCAAGAGAAAATAAATATAGAGAATACAAAAGTAAAGAACCTTTCCTACCTCAGACTATAGTATAAATGTCAAACTCATTTTAGTTCAGGGGCCACATACAGCCCAATTTGATCTCAAGTGGGTTGGACCAGTAAAATAATAGTATAATACAGTGTTTTTCAACTTTGGGGTCAGGACCCTACGTGGGGTTGCCTGAAATTTCTAGTGATTGATTTAAAAAACAAACAAACAAAAAAAAAACGTACTAATAAAAAATATATGGTGAGTTGAGAGAGACAATCACAATACATAAAAGACATGGCAATATTCCACAACTGTTTATGTAAGTTTTCTTTAATCACCTCATTAATGCTTATTGGTGTTTAACCCTGTAAAGCCTGAACCATTAAATCATTGACAGAAAATTCCAGTTCTTTGAAACTGGAGCCTTTATTGGTCCTTCTGAACAACCAAAAGAATTTTTTTTTCAATTATCAATTTCTGTGTATGAGTTTCAATTTCATATCATATTTGATACATCAGGTCTCAATGCTCAAATATTATTATTTTTGAACAAACAAAAACATGTCTAACAAACTGGTAATTCCTTTTCAAAATTGGCAAAGTTCTGCCTCCTTCCTCATTAATGACAATCTTGTAGTGTCACTGGAAAGACCTCTGGTGAACGAATTCCTCCCCCCCTGGAGGACTGTCTGTGTATTGCATGTATCTAATTATATACATCAGGTTTTTAGAGAAAAAAATATCACACTGATCATGTAAAGGGCTTCAAAACTCATGTATCAAATATGATATGTTTAGCGTTATAGGGTTAATAAGGATGTTGCTGTACGTTTAATTATCATCATGACATGCTTTGTGAAGTATAGGCCTCATGTAGTAAAGTCAGAAGAATAAAGATTCTCATTTAATTAAATGTATTACAGATATTAAGCGAAAATGACTCATCTCATAGTCATGTCATGCTTATGGCATTAGATTCATGGTGCAGTAAATGCCTCAGTCAAGGACTCTGCCACAGTAAAAAGCCATTTCCTGCTCAGATATTCCCAGCTGGTTTGAGCAAACATTGAACGTCCCAGTTGCCAGCTGAATTCTCCTCTGAAGGGCCCTTAAACTATAGCCCATATGCCAGAATTTAGTTTAATAACCTTGTAATCTACACCTCAGAAAAAAAGACTGAAAAACAGTTAAGTGAAGACATGACGATAATTACAGATTAATAAGGTTCCCATGGCATTTTCAACATTTCTGGTTATGCTCAAAGTCAGATCACATCACTCTAAATTAAACTTTATTATGTTACATACTTGTGCACATAATTGTATTCTTCCAAGTTGTAGTTTGTTTCCATTATCTTTAATATGAGATGTAAAATAAATTAAGCGTGTAATCCATCATAATGAACACCAAGTCTGTATTAATTTATTGTAGTGTTACATGATTGTTATGCTCTAGGGAGGTGTTGACTTTTCTCTTCAGTGCTTAAATTAAATTATACAACAGTGATTAAAACAGAAAGGAAAAAATGAGACCTACAGTTGACTGTTATGGATTACACTACTGATTTTTACTTCCTTGTGGCATTTTGTTTCCTTTTTCTCCCTCCAGTTGATTCACATGGTCTGTAATCTTTCAAAGTAATATGCAAGCAAACAACCAGACTATAAACAAATTTGTAAAAAAAAAAAAAAAAAAAAAAAAAGAAATGAATATATATATATATATATATATATATATATATATATATATATATATATATATATATATATATATATATATATATATATATATATATATATATATATATATATATATATATATATATATATATATATATATAAAATTCATTTCTTTCTTTTATATATATAGATATAGATATATACACTGTATATCTGTTGAATATTATGTTAGTTGCTAGCAAGAAAGTAATCACTAGAAAATGGATGACTGACAACTTACCCACATTACAAGACTGGATAGAACATGCTAAAGAAAATTCCCAGATGAAGAAACTCACATTTGCATTGAGACAAGAACACAACAAATTTGAGGCATGCTGGAAACCATGGATGGACTTTATGAACACTAAAAAGGAACAAAACATGACACCCACTGTTGTTCAGCTACTATATTACTGTTGTTTTTATTATTACCCCGTCCCAAAGGGGAGGCAAGGGGAATTGTTTTGTGTTTGGTTTGTTTGTTAACACTGTAGCAGGAAAACTTTGCTTGAATTCATACCAAATTGGGTTTATAGATTACCAGTGACCCAGAATAGATGTCAATAGATTTTGGGAAAAATAGATCAAAGTTTCAGTTTTTTATGAATTTTTAAAATCTTTTCTTCCCCCCATTTACTTATAATGGGCGGAATTTCAAATGTCTATAAAACATCAATTTTGTTTCAATTTACTTCAAACTTGGCACATGTATAGAGGCAGTAGATATGCTGACATCACCACATGCATAGACATGATGACATCAGCTGGATCGCTGCCAAAATAAGTTACAATATGTGTGAGGGGCGGGGTTTGTTGTGCCTGACACTTCTTTATTTTTTTTTTGTCACGGTTATGTTGTTAAAAAAAAAAAAAAAAGGGGGGGGGTAAGAAAACAAGAAGTGAAGACATTGGAGATATACACAGGACAATAAATGTACAGATAGATTATTATGTTCTTTTCAGAAAAGAAATATAGATGTAATAGAAGTAAAATGTTATATGTGCATGTGAATGCATAACATGTAAATTCTCCATTACAAAATCAAATAAAAACTTGAATATAAAAAGTAATATGCTGAGCACCAATATATAGCTTTTACCCGTAATTTTCCAGTTGTACTCACCGTTGGGTGTGTAGGGCTGCAGCTGACTGGATCTGCGTCTGTCCTTGTGCAGGCGTGCATAGGTGTGTGAGGCCGATACATTGGGGTGTCCCATTTTGCTGTGTCCTGTCATCTGGTAGTGAAATTCTCTCAGGCTGACATCTTCATATAAAACAAACTGCACTTGTTAACGTTAGTCCTCATTTTCAATTCCTGACCACATTTCTTTCCCATCTTGGGGGTGAGGAGGGGTCATCAGTGGACAAAATAAACCTACTTCTTCCAACTTGAGTCACAGAAGCACACACTTTCTTCTCACTCTATTTGATCATAAAAAACATACCAATAAGTACTACTTTGTGTAGTCTGTTTTCCCTGTGCTCCATCTGGCCGTGTCTCCTCTCAGGGTTAATACAGAGCAAATCCTCAGTAAAGCCCTTCTCGCCCTCCCTCCCTCTGCGTTCGAGCCTGTGTGTTTATGTGCGCTGAGATAAGGAATTAGCACTTGGCTGACTCTGCTGAGTGTATTACTACTAGCTGAAAATCTCCCACAATGCCTTTCAGCTTTTAGAAAATCCAAGCCAGAATAACACTGACAGGTAAGCATCTGGCACCTGTTTTTGTACCCTTTAAGTTTTACTGTTACTCCTCACTTACGATAAATCATTTCAGATCCCTTCCAGTCATGTGAAAAGGCATCCAATGACACTCCGCGTCAAAAATAATATTCTTCTGATGCGGTTTGTACATAAAAAGTTCATTGACCTGAGTAAAATTTAACACAGTATCTAATCTGAGGATGAAAAAATAGACTTTTTGCTTTCTTTAAAGTCCAATTTCAGTGTATGAGTTGTGACAGGTTTAGGTTTCGATAACACATTTAATTAAAGCGGAAAAGAAAAGAGTCAACCTTTGCCGACATATTATTCTACGTGAATTCATAGTGAAGCTCCAGGACTTAAGTGCACTTCAGCTTTCAAGTCAAGGGGACCAATAACAATCTTGTTCCATTTGTGATGTTAAAAAAAAGGAAATAGCACAATCAGTTTAGTCATTAAAGTAAACTTTCTAAATTTACTCAGTGTTGGGGTCTCAGTAAAAATAAAACACAATGACAGATTTTTCACCTGTAATTCTAAAAAAATAAAGAAAACAAAGACACCACAAACCCTGCCTAGTAGAAACATAATCTAGTTATTATTCAATAGTATTTTTCCTACATGTTGGTGTGCACATGAAAAGCAGTTTCTCAGGAAAACAATACGTACACTAATGGGGAAGGTGTCTGCTCACTGAAAATATACAATGAAAAAATAAAATGTCTTGATTTACAACAAAATACAACTCTGTGTAGGTAGACTACAGGATGTGTCGCTGTGTGTTACTTGTGTGAGCTCATAAAAGTCACTTACAATTCACATAGAGCCTGTGCGACACATTTAAGTTCCCATTTGACCGTATAATAACACTTTATATTAAGGAACTCATATTCAACATCAATTGGTTACTTATTATCCTCCATCTTAGTATCACACTGGCTCCTTATTAGTCATTATAAAGCAGTTATTCATGCCCTATTCTGTTGAAACGTATTCTACAACTACTGTCAGAAACAAATAGAAACTATTACAAATGAATTACAGTCTTAATATATAGTAAAGGCCTGATACACTAGTAGAGCCAAAAGAACACTCTTTCTCAAATTATGAGATGACTCACATACAACAACTTCTCTACTTAACTATATAAGTATTGTTCTCTAATGACTAAGAGCCAACATGTTAATAATATGGATGTAAATACTCTAAAAGTGAATGGTGAATATGCATTATCCTTAGTATAAAGTATTCCTGAATGTACAGTAACCTTTATTGGTTCTTCAGAGCTGTTGCAAAACCTCAATTTTAGTCCTGAGCATGATCCTTTCACGTGACCAGTCATTTAAACATTTCCTGTAGAACTGAGTCCACTAGAAACAGTCTCATATCCAACAGAGACCAATGTGAGGACGTTGCTCTCCACATCGTCTGCTTTGCACGGCTCTGCTTGCGTTTCTGCAGGAACGGCGGCTCCAGCTTCTGCTCGCACTTTCTTCCTCCCTCGGCCTCGTCCCTTAGCCTTTGAGATGATCTTCCCATGTTCTTTGACTATACCGGGTGCCTTTGGAATCTTCTCGCTGTCCGTGGTACGTGATTTGCGGTGGCGCCTGCGGATGCGCCTCATCGGTAAAGCAGAGTCAGTTGGATCTGAAGCTGCAGCGCCTGACAGGATGCGAATCTGCTGTTCAATCACCATGATAATCATATCCAATGCTACATCCAGCATACCCAGTCCAAGGCCATGAGTGACGTTATCGAACGCACCACTGTTGACAGGATCCTTAAAACATTTTCTCATATCTTCAAGGTGGTTTCTAAAAAAAAAAAAAAAAGAGGGTGTATGATGTTAATCCTCTGTTTACACAACATTCTTTAATCTCTATTATACAAAGGGTTTCTGCAAAATTAAAGTTACGATTTTATCAAAGTACAATTTGTATAATTTGTGTGTGTGTGTGTGGGGGGGGGTATTTACCAGTTGTTGCAAAGCTGTCAAATGGTGGAAACTTGTACAATGTGCTTTATTTTGCCATGAACCCCAATTTATTGCAAAGAAAATGGTAGCCTCAATGTATCTTTAAACTCCCCAGACACCCTTGACAAAACATTTTAATGAAGTATATTTATGTTGTTACACAACTAATTAATCAACTCCTATTTTTTGTTTTTGATAAATTGTTTTGTTTTTTTCCAAGTTAATTTGGTAGATTTTAAGAAGGCACCAGGGTTAGCTTCAGTTTTGGAAATAAGTAAATGTAATTTGGAATGGCATAATGGACATGTTTCAGTCTGAAGAAGTTAAATGTCTTATTTTATGTCTGTATTTTTGTGTTGCATCTTAAAGATACAATGTGTAAAAGTGATGTGCCAATCATGATAAGCACACTAGCAGTTATCAGCACATATTTCAGTGTGGTAGCATGATGAACTAAACACAGCTGTGTAGCAAAACAACTGATCACAGCAGCGTCAAGCATTACTCCAATCTAATGCAAACCATGGAAATATATCCATGGCTCTAACCCAAACAGAACTGCAAAAGCTTTTTCTTTACCAGCCTCCTTTAGCTGAATATAAAACATGTACAATACAGTATAATCGCTTTACATCTTTGACATCCCATCAAAACTGTTATTTTTGTTCATATTTGAATGTTTTAAAGTGGAAACATTACAGATTATTCCTTTAAGCCCTTTACAAAGTTATTTAAGACCCTAGAGTTACTGTGCTAAGGCCAGACTTTGTTGATGCTCCCAATGTAAACGCAAAAAATACAGAGTGATGGCAGCTATTTGCTTGTGGCTTTTTTTTTTTTTTTTTTTTTTTACTTGTGGCTTTTAACAGCAGCTTTATGTTTTTACCAGTTTCCATGCATCTGTTACTGCCTTCATACACAATAATCCTCATTTGAGCTTTTTTTTTGCATAAGGAGGAGCACTAGGTGTGACACCCAATCAGCTTTTAAGACCTGTCAAAATCATACACAAGCCATTTTAAGGGAAAAATGATTGACTACGGCTTTTTAAGAACTGGCAGAAACCCTGACCCATAAATAAAACATGCTTGGCAACATATCACAGTACATACATACTTTGTTTCAATAATTTTGGACCAGTGTTGAACTGTATTTATCTCTGGAATGAGTTGTTTTGCCATGTTGCTGTAGTCAATGTAGTCATGGGAGAAATCCTTCATATCATCACACAAAGCCCTGGTGTCACCTGGAAGATACACCAAACCAGCATTAAAACACGGCTATTGACACTTTTTGTTTTTTTAATTGTGCAAATTCAAACACATTACTCTATACGTTACCTTCAGTGAGTTTGGAGAAGGATGAGGATACAGAGGTAGTTGTGCTTGGTGTGAGGCCCAGGACATTCAAAGACTCTAGAAGAGTTTTCTTGCTGGCTGGACCTCTGCTAACCCTAGTGTAGGCTGCCAAAGACCGCAGGGACATCTTCTCGGGGGCCTCAAGGCGCCGTTTAATTTCCTCATATGAGATGAGATACTTCCCTAAAATGAACAACATGACAGTAATTTAAAACCTGAATCCAAAACTGAACTTGCTTATTATTAAATTTATTTAAAGCTATACCGTATGATGTGTCATTTTTACACTTTTCTTTTGTCATCTTAAAATGCTCCCAATAAGCGTGTGTCAAACTAAAATGGAAAAGAAATCCACCAGGTATTGAAACTTAAAAATGTTTAATTCTCATATATTGCTCATATTTCTGACAGAAGTCTGACAAATCGTTTTATTCGGTCCGAATGAAATAATTGGCCAAGCCTGGCTGAGCCTCCTGTCAATCATCTGTTATTGCCAACTCGCACGGCACAGTGTGCACGCCCATCACCTGGGCACCTCATCGCCCAGGTGATGAGGTGCAGTGAAGACAATGACCCAGCGCTGCACAGACCAGACCCTTAAATACCGGGTCTACTGATGAAACAGCCCAGCAGGTGGATGATGTTGTGTCTGATTACTGAGGGAGGGGTCGGTGGACATGCCAAAGTGGACTGGACCTCTGCCTCCACTCCCGTCTCCACCTCTGCTTCCACCGCGCGTATCAGGTGAGAGGAGGGGAGTGTCAGAGCTCAGGCAGGGGGAAGTGGGTGGGGCTTTGGAGGGAGGCGGGTAGTTCATGTTCAAATTTTTACTAAGTGCTGTGTGAAAAGCCACATCGGTAGGTATAGATTTAACATTGCTTTCAATCTTTAGGAGTATTAATCTAAAAGCATCTACTTACGAGCTTTGGATCCTTTCATATTGGGGTCGAGGAGTGACGACACCTCTGCAAATGGCATCTGTGTTGTGGATTCTGCAGCTGAATTTGTACTTGAGTTCTGAAGAGGGTCCTGATTCTGGGACATGTCCTCTGTAGGGACTGGAGGAGGAGGAACCTGCATCTGTGGTGGCATATGAGGCTGCATGGTGTGCATTTCCACCTCGTTGTGGTCGAGTGTGGCCTGTCCTTGTGTTTGAGGGAGTATCATAGTATTTTCAGCTAAATCTTGGAGCCCGATGTCTCCCTGTCCCACAGTACCAGTTTGCTCTGAGGCCACCTGAAAGATGCTCATGACTGGTTTGACCACAGTGAACACCATGTTTCCCTGGGCATCCAGACCCACCATCCGAGCAGATGGGTCCATCTCTTCACTGGCCCTGACACTGTATCCCTTTAGCTAAGTAAGGGCGTTGAAGAGGCTTTAATTATCAGATCAGGTTTCCCCAGAGGCCCATGTAGTGTTATAGTACACCCCTCTGGTCTTAAAAGGTTATGGTTTAAAACTGAACAGATAAAAAGAAAAGGTAAACTGACCCTCTATTGTCTACAGAAAACATCCCATGCTGAGACTGTGACCAGTTTTCACTTCATCGTCACACATGATGGTAGCCGCAGTTTGACTCTAGAGGAGGAACAGATAGACTGTGGTTAGGTTTAAAATTTTAACCCATGCCATTCACAATTCACACAATTTCAACCCAATTTACATTGATAAAATGAACATTTAAAAGGGGCAAGTGCACTGTGTACATATAAAATGGAAGTACCTCTCTTCTAATGATAAATGTACAAAGAGCTACAGTATGAATGAATATTTTCTCCTAATTCTCTAATTCTTGACAATATAAAAATAAAATATCCCCTTATATAGCCTATGTAGAGTATGACTTGCAGTTCAAAGCATCTCTGTAGCATCACAGAGGATCATTTATAATGATGACACATTGCATTTTTATCAAGAAATTGCAGCTCCTGCAATTTAAATAATGCACTTGGTCATATTGCAATTTCAGTATCATGTCTTTCACTCTGATTGAGGTATTACTGTGACCTCTCTAAAGTCCATGTTCTTCCAATCCACTGATGGTTTTACCTTGAAGAGTACTCATGAGTACTCCACATGAGTACTCGTGAGTACACCACACAGAAGGCACATATATACTTCAAGTCCTCTCCACTGATACTACTTCAAACTTGCCTTTCATCTGTCAGATTATGTTTTACATATAGTGGATACATACAGTACTGTACAAATGCCTTATGCCACTGTTGCATTATTGTTTTCAGGGTTTTAAATAGCATACATATTTATTAAACAAGAAAATACATGCACAACAACCAAACCAACCAAAAACGGAACGAAATGGCCCCTACAGATCAGCCTTTTGTGTGAGCTCTATTTATGTTACATAAAGTTTTGTCAATTATTAGAAACACTTGACATAAATTGAATGAAAACTGGTGTAAAACATATTAGCGCAGGAAAGCCTGAAATGCACAGCAATAACGGTTAATTCTCTAGTCACATCCCACTTTTATCCACTGCAAATCCATCCATTAAGTCCAACTGGTCCAGAACTCAGCTGCTTGCATCATTGCCAGAACCCATCCATACATCACCCTGGTCCTCAGCTTCATTAGCTCCTAGTTCATCCCCACACTGTCTCCATGATTCTATTTTCACATTCAAAGCCCTTCATAACCTTGGCCCTCCTTACCTCTCCAATCTTCTTGAATCTTACACTGTCTCCCATACACTCTCCTCTCCATGTGCCCATCATGGGACTCAAGAGCCCTTCAGCCACTCACCTCTGGAATACTCCCCAAGACATCCACACACTATGAACTCTATTCCTATTTTCTAATCTTACCTCCAATCTTACTTTCAAACTTGCCTATCCAATATAACCCACTCAGTACTGTAACTTTTATTACCCCGCCTCCAAAAAGGGAGGCAAGGAGTTTTGTTTTTGGTTTGGTTTGTTTCTTTAACATTCTAGCAGCAAATTGGATTTATAGATTGGATTTATATATTGCCACTGACCCAGAATAGATCTCATTACATTTTGGGATCAGTAGGTCAAAGTTTACATTTTTTATGATTTTTTTTATTCCCCCCATTTACTTATAATGGGCGAAATTTCAAATGTCTGTAGCACCAAAACTATTGATTGAATTCATACCAAACTGGGGTTATAGATTGCCAGTGACCCAAAATACATGTGATTAAAAGCAAGTCAAAGTTCAGATTTTTATGAATTTTTAAAATCTCTTTCTTCTCCCATTTACTTATAATGGCTGAAATTTCACGTCTACAAAAACAGTTTTGTTTTAATTTACTTCAAACTTGGCACATATATAGAGGCAATTGATATGCTGACATCAGCACAGGCATAGACATGATGACATCAAGTGATGCTACAATACATGCGTGGGGTGGTGTTTGTTGTACCTGGCACCACTTGTTTTATTTTTTCTCCATTCTCTTAAGTGTAATCATAAAGTAGGCTATACTTTATGTATGTTATTGTTGTATTGTTTTATTGCTCTTCTCTCATTTTCTGTATCTGTGTCAGTGTTTTAGAAGGCATCTTGAAATAAAATTAATAACTATTATCATTAATTTTTAGAGTGTCTACAAATTGAGGTCACACGAAATACCTGATATTCCTTATAAATTGTTTTTTCATACAATACATGTAATATTCCACTTGTATCTTGATAGAGTCAGAAATGCATATGATCACTATAACTTGGTACAACAATTAATGCACAATACTGTAGCTATGTGTACAGGTTTTTAAATACATGACATCAACTGGACCTCTATCCATCCTAGTAGATTCACTCCATCCTCTGGCAGAAGCCTCTAAGGACTGCATGTTGTCATACTCAACACAAAAATCCCAGGACCGAGGGTGTAATATTGTACAGTGTGCAAAGCCCCTTGATGGATACTGAATTACTGAAATAAAATAAATTGGATTCATACATGGCTTTGTAAAGGAATGAATGAGATGATATAAATGTACGTCTCCAAAAACATCTACATCCTGTTTGTCCACAGTGCAGCACTCCTGAGATTGGACACACAGAAGGACGACAGGTTTCCATTTTGGCCTAAATAGTTAAACTCTTTACAAAATGAATGAAAACTAGTAAGTAAACAAATGTCCAACTTTTTTGTTAGTGTTAACTGAAGATGCGCGCGACGTAACTGACGCTCGCGCTTGCCTAATATCTGCCTAGCCGGTCTAGTTAGCTTAATTCAATATAAAAATGTAAAAGTTTAGAAAATATGAAGTCCAACAAGTTTCTTCTGTCCACCTGCCACTTTATAAATAATCCAGTAATACATCAGTAGGAGTACAGGAGCAGAGGAAGCGTTAAATGACTTGTTGACGCATAATAACATCATTGCACTTTTAACGTACAACATTCATCATGGCTGCCAGGAGCAGACGCCGCTACGGTTTTGTATGTGTGTGTCAAGCAGGCCCGATTAATTATAGGAAAACCGGTAAAAGCAGCAGCGGTTCGGAACAGGACACGCCGAATTCAAACGCTAACCTTTGTGGATGCAACTAGTGACGGCTGTCCCACTCACCAGTTTGGCGTCTGTTTTTTTCCTAAAACGACACTGATCCTAGAACGGTCCGCGTCGGAGTCAGCGACATTTTCCCTTCCTCTCTGCTGTTTCATCGGCGGGTTGCAAATCAGCTGTACGTGCACTACCGCCCGAGAGCCGCAATCCTGCTGGCGATTGGCCAACTAAGACGTCAATCATATTATGAGTGCCCAGTGATTGGACAGAGAATTTATCAGTAAAGTAACATAGGCGGTACTTCCGACTCCTTTTCGCTCATTCACAGACCAATATTTATTAGTTTGCTTTACTTGAGGCAGTAAATGGAAGTTATGACAAAGAATTACACATTTTTACAGTGAATGTGAATGAATGTGTTGTCATATTTCGTGTAATTCATAAAATGCAGCTTTTATTTTATGATAGTCTACTAAATTATGGGTTCAACCTCATATAATAACTACTGAGGCTGGTACATACATTATATACAAGGCCTCTATTCTTTATTAATATCTAGTTGGAGAATTTAACACAGCATAACGTCACCGCCTATTAAATTGACTTATCTTACAAATAAAAACGTTTAATGTTAAATGCAAAAACTGGCAAAGTTAACTACTGAAATAAATCTGTTGTCACTTAGGGGCTGTGTCCTTCAGATGGCGCACTATCATAAGGATGCTGGTTAGTCTGACTGCTGTCCCCATCTAGCGGACAATTAATTAATCTTTTACCACTTAGAGTACATTACCAGACAACTGAAAATACACGGAATTTATTACTTTAAATCCCATCATCATGCCAGTAGAAATTTAAATCATAAGCATGAGTAATTATAGTGGAAATAGTAGATATTGTTGACATGTTGTAAAGCTGAAATCCAATTAAAAACACTCAAAAACACCCACACAGATTCATTGTTATGACCCTCTGTTATTAGAGTTGATGTAATTTTAAAAAGGAAAAATAATTTACCCTGGAATTAGGTTCATTTTCATCTTTTGTCACTCTCCATGTTTCCTGCAAACACGTGGCCACAAAAAACAACACCGACAATAAACTGATTTAATTTTTGCTTATTTAATTTGAATTCGTCTGGGTACAAATAAAAAAAAATGTACAAAATAAAGCATAGAAAGTAGTAATTATGAAAACAATATGTCAATGACAACAATTTGGTAACATAAAAGAAAAGGCAACAGTTAAATAATTCATTAAAAATATAGCAAACCAATTTGGAAAAGCATCTTGTACTATATTTTTCCAGTTCTGGAAATGAACACATCTACACAACAATATGACAAGTTCGGGTAAAAAAAAAAAAAAAAAAAAAAAAGGCATAGACCCAGGGGAATTTGTGGATATAACATTGTCCAAGAAGGGCACAAGAAGTGAAATGATGAAGTTGTGTTTTCTTAAATCAAATGTCAAGGTGTTATTTTAAAACAGAAACAATGCCACTACAGAAACAATGACTGATGCTTTAAACATTTTGACTGTGAAATACATTCGCTACTTCCTGATGCTTAGTTACATTTCTGACGTGGGGTTCCTCCCTGAATGAGAAGCACTGACTTTATTAAACCAAATTTAATGATGATGCATAACTATTAGTAAAGTGTTGCCTTTGTGACGGGATTGATGATTTTCTACTCGACAGTTACACAAGTAATTCAGCACGACACCAAGCTACTGTGGAAACATTTGACAGGACAGAAGATCCACTGTACGTCTAGTACTCAACATCTCTGACGTCTGGAGTCTGGTGGGTCTCATCCTTGTGGGGTTCAGTTTGCTGCACTGCCCCCCCAGTCTGACCCACAGGGGTGAAGTGTTCATTCGACTGGGCTTTGTGGTTCTCTTACAGGCTCAGCTGGCTTAGGTTTTAGTGCTGGTGTTGGGTGGTCTGAGTCCTCTGCTCAGTGTCTGCGTGTGCGCTGACTCCCTGTGCCTGTGGTGGTGATGTACAGGAGGGGTTGGGGCTGTCGCAGCTGGGGCACTCGCTTCAGGTTGTTCATGTGGGGAGAGGATGATTCTGCGATGGAGCCTGTGGAGACGGGAACAACTTAGCCCACTGTTCATATTTACTAGTTTCACACAAACACAGAAGACACATGCTATTCTGGTCTCCACACCTAGTTTAGAATGAGAATTTTGGTCAAACAAAAATTGTTTTGGAGGAGAAAAACAGGTTTTCTCATGAGGTGAAGTGTCAACCATGGATGTGTCATGTTGTGTCGGTTTACTAGACTGAGACATGGCCTCAAATGTAATCAACTGATCAGAGGTTATCAAACTTTTTGGTAGCTTTTAGAGCTGCACAATATATCGTTTGAGCATCGTCAATGTACATGTGCGCAATAGTCACATCGCAGGTCCTGCAATGTAGGACGCAAATGAACTCAACATGTTCTCATCTAATTTCAACCTGGGTACCTGACACACACTGCGCACAATGATCCACCAATCACAATCATTCTTAATCAGTTTGCCGAAGCAGACCACACCCCCTGCACATGGAGTGAGTCGCTGGTAATAACATTGAAAAATGAGCAACAAACAAAAGAAAACCACCGAAAATGAATTCTTGGTGCCAAAAAGAAAAACAACATCAGTTATCTGGAATTATTTCAGGTACAAGAAAAATGATACTGAAACTCGTGTTCTGTGTCAGGAGTGTCTTGCACCTGTTGCCACAACGAGAGGTAATGCAACTAATTTATTTGACCATTTACATCAGCTACACAGCTATTATATCCTCCTGAGTATTTTTTTATATCGCAATATATATCGCAGGGTTAAAAAAAAATCACAATGTCAGTTTTTTCCAATATCGTGCAGCCCTAGTAGCTTTAGTAACTTTTTGGAGAAAAAATTCCAAGCACCTACTCATGATGGTGGCATAGATTAAGATTATCCTCTTTACATATGAACGCACATGCATGGACTGTTCAGGGAGTGGGTGTTCTGCTCATTGTATCTGTGAAACTGGTTGCATTTGTAGAACATGAACGATGTAGGGGTGAATTACTGACAAGATAAAGCTGTCGTTTTAGGATCATATCTCGTCTCAAGCTAATGGATTTTGCACAGTTCAGTGAAACATTTTTTCTTGGACTACGTATACTGCATGAATCTCCTCAGTTTCCATGTTTGTTCCCAATGAAGGTAGATTTGTTTCTTTATTATTCAATCAAAAGAAAAGTTGCCTAAAAAAAAAAATAATAATAATAAAAAAAACTTCACTTCAATCAAAAAAACCCTTTTCAATCAAAGAAAAAAAGTGTTCAAATGCAATTTTTTGAGTCTCAAATATTTCTTTGCATTCAAACACTTTTTTCCTTTGATTGAAAAGGTTTTTTTAGATTGAAATATTTTTCTTTTGTTAAGGCAACTTTTCTTTTGATTAAATAATAAAGAAACAAATCTACCCTCAAAGTTCTCTCCATTCTCAATGATTATAATGGGAAAGTCACATTGCAGCATCCTATATGCTATGTGTTTAGTACATCCAGGGGGTGAGATGCCATTTCAAGTATTTCTATTTCTAAACCTTTGTCATAAACATCATCATAGACATGTTTCACAGTTTTTAACACATTTCAATTCAAATCATTTTATTACCATATATTATTATTATTCAGTGTTTCTTGTCTGTCTTTCCATCATTTAAAACACCTAAGTCTAGTTTGCCACTGATAATTTTTAAACAGACATATACAACTGGTCAAACCCTGTTTTTATTGGGTAATAGAAACCCTCGTCTCAGTATTACAGCCCCTACACTGGCAGTACATTTACCTGATTGCTGGATGCTGTGGGGTGCCCTGACTTTGGCGAGAGGAGGGACCCCTCTGTATTGGGGCCGGAGCAGTGGGGGTTGACCATTGATGTGGAGGTGGGGGTCTGATGTGCTGTCAAGAGGACGAAACCTCTGAGCTGTGGCTGTCTTGGTTTGAGGCAGCTGTTCACAAAAAAAACAAACAACAACAGTCAAGGGGCTGTTTTTTTTTTTTATCTGACCCACATTGTAACAGGACAAATATTTGAAAACCAACCGCTGTTACAATGAACTCAGCAAACAGGAAATACTCACTGCTTGACCAGTGACCTCAAAAGAGCGTGAGCGCCTCTTCTTTCGGCGAGCCTCAAAGTCCACTTCACGTGGGGTTTGATTCTTGGTGGTGACCTGTCTGTTACGTGGGCGTGTCCATGTGGCCTGTATCCCAGGCCCCTCCCCCGTGCTGCTGGAAAGGTTATCGTCTGACGTGGCGTGTCTGAGCTCGGGGCTCGGCTGCCGGCCGCAACGCATTGGCAGACCACGAGGGGGCGCCTCACTCAACGAAAGGCTGCTCTTTTGCTTCTTGGGGTCCAGGGGAGAAGGAGGGGGAGGTAAGCGCAAAGCATCCACCTCCAAGGCTTTGGAGCGTCGGCAGGCCGCCTTCACTACGATGTTCTGGACTCCTTTTAGGATCTGCTGTCTCTCTGCACAGGCAAAAGGACAGCTTTGTTACACGATATATTTAATTACTTCACCTTCATTTAGCTCCTCATGACCTGGAGCACCGTTTCATGCAGTTTTGCAGCTCATTACAAGGTAACATGAGTAGCTCTACAATGTCCAGTGGTTTCTTACCGTTTTGTGAAAGGGGGACATCAGCTCCTGCCTCACTGCTTTCAGGCGATGAGTCCAGGTGGCTGCTGACGCTGTGGCTCAGATGACTGTAGCTCAGAGAACTCTCAGGAACCAAAGGCTGCAGCTGCCCCAAGGCGTGACGAGCAATATTAGAATCATACGGTTTTCCCAGTACATTTGTAAATGAATAAAAGTAAGTAAACTCATGCAGGAAGTGATCCAAACAAATTCCCTCTGATTATTTTTCTCTATTTTCATGACAAACCATTTTCTTTTCACTTCAGTTATTGTGCATACATCTGCTGAAATGCTCTTTACAGGATTTTACAAATGTTTTTTTCATTGCTGAGGTGTTAATTTCACAACAGTTTTGGCAGCATTGACTGATTTCTTTCACTACTGCTGACGTTCGTCTTTTTCTTACAGCCTGTTTTGTGTTCTTTCTCAAATTTTGTGGCCTTTTATGGTGCTCAGGAGCTGTTACTTCTCCTAACACAAAACAATCACCCACAGCTGTCTAATTCATGATTAAGTGGGATTCATCATGCAGCACACCGGGGTAAAAGCAGACTTGGACAGTTATGACAGTTTGATACATGAGGTTTCTAAATAGAAAATCAGGAGAAATTTAAGAAAGTGTTGCTGCATGAATAGTAACAGCTGGAAAACATACAGGATACAAGAGATGACAGCAAATAATCATTGGAATACTATTTGAGCTTCATTCATGAGGCTGCATAGATTGAAAATGTTCCGGTAGATTGAAATACCTATTTGAGTTCAGTTCAAACAGACACACAAATTCCTTGAAGTGACAGGTAACAGTACTGTGGTATTACACAGCATAACACATTTCAAAGAAAGCAACTGAACTGACATGAACATGGCTAGAAACTGCTCATTACAGCTGCCCTCACCTCTCTGTTGCTCTTTCCGTTGATGTGAATGGGAGGTGGGGTCATTACAGCAGTGTTTTTCATCTGCCTGGCATGGGGGCTGCTTTTAAACACCCTGTTATTGTCCCTGACAGGATGAAAGAGGAAAAATGAAAGTTGTTCATTTTACCAGGCCCTATGGTGATGCTGTAATGGATGATTCAGTTATTTCCATTTCACTCTACATTTGAAAGCAAAAAAAAAATAATAATAATAATAATGATCTCTTACAGCTCGGGCTCAGGCAGAATGGGCGGCAACGTATGTCTGCGGATTTTGGCTTGGACTCGTCTGTTATCCGAGCCCATGTTGCGAACACTCTCCTGGTCTGAGTCCACATCCTGCACGTTGTCACGACAGTAAATGGGCAAGGTGATTTTGGGTAAAGAGCCCTCCTAGAGACATGGAATGCACACAGACAAGGTTGTATCACAACTGGGAGGCATTTTCACACTATACAACAAGTCAAAAATATATGCTTTAGCTCTGTTTTGTTGAGTTGAGTTTATTTATTTATTGTTTTGAAATTATCTTTTTATTGGAAAGGCAAATGTCCATCACATACATTAATTACAGCCTTCATCATTCAAGATAATAAAAAAAGGGTGGATATAGAAAGTTTAAATGATTATATCCATATTGTCCTTCTAGAATTTCCTTTTACGGACCATCAATTTCAGTTGAAACAATAACACAACAAAACAGAACAGGGGAACGCACCACCTCATACAATCACAACCTCACATAAAAGCGGATAGGTTCACACAAAGCACAAATACAGTCAAATGAAATCAGATCTGATTGGTTTTACATACCCAGTCCATTTGGACCAGACATTATTCATTTTTTCTTTTTCAACTCTGAGGGAAAAGGATATCTTCTCCATAGCATAAATCTCACAGACAATTCCAATCCAATCATCAATGGTGGGTGGGAATTGAGTTTATTTATGAGTTTATTTGTCATTGTAAAAAGACAAGTTACAATGGTTTACAAGTTTAATATGGTTTAGCTCTGTTTTGTTACTTGTGTATCAGTGAGGTACCTTGATGGTATGTCTGGTGGTCACTTTATCCAGGGCCATGGCTCTGTCCAGTTTCCTTTCGTCCAGTTCTCTCATATACATATCATATAGCTCTTGAAGGTGTGGAGGTACTAGTAGACTGTGGTCTGCAACAAACATGTACAGGTCAGATAAATCCATGCTACCTAAAGACCTAAATGACAGAGCTTACAATTACTAACAAGGAGGAATTTGACATTAAGACATAGACATTTGAAAGTGAAATCTGATATTTGAGAAAATATAAAAGACCACCACCATTTTTTTAACATTATCACCAAACTGCACCATAAATGTGTCACGTTTTGTCTTATGATTTTAGAATATATATTACACAGACATAGTTTTTATTTTGACCTCAGTTTGTTTTTTTTCATTCATGATTAAGTTTTGTGGCTGCAGAAGCCATTCAATATTCATTTTGAAGAATTAGCAACTGACAATGAAACTCAGTGACTATGAAAAAAAACATATTATTTATTTTTTTTATAGAAGATAAAAGAGTGAATTCCATCAACTATAGCCATAAAAGTGATTGTTTATTAGTGACACCATATTGTGCAGAGCCATTTTATCCTGATCCCCAGTCTCTTCTTGGAGCTATTATGGCAAGAAAAAACTGATTTGATTTGAAGTTCTATTTTGTTTTAGTTTGGGCTGCTTTGCATCATTATAGTTATCCTGTAATTGTTTTTTTTTTTTTTTTTTTGACATTTTAATTTCACTAGTAATACATTTTCAAATCTAATTTTAAGATAAACAATATTAAATTCTATACAAATATCATGAAACAAAATATGAAATTATGAATCCCACTATTTTCCCAATGACTTTTCAGTAAATGCTATGTGTTGTACAAAAATCTTGCACCTATCCTTTCAAAACTGTTGAAAATGATGTTGAGAATGGGTGTATTGCATTTACCTTTATGCAACACTTTACCATATCTTGAGATGTTATGTAAAGACATTATGTATATTAAGGACAGAAATGCCAGTTTACATTACATAAACAGATTAGATTAGATTAGATTAGATTAGATTTTACTGACCCCACAATGGGGAAATTTATTGGTCATGGCAGCAACAGGATAAAGTGCAAGAAACTGTGTATGCATAAAGATCATCCAAAAAACAAACAAAAAAACCCTGTTGACTATATACATATTTACATAAGAAGTAAAATTGCACTGACAGACAACTGCAATATGTCAGGTAAAGATATTAAAATATTTTTTATTCAAATTAACTCTGAATATGTCAAAGACAAAGGAAGCAAAGAGGACAAAGTTAGATTTAGAAAAAATAAAAGGTATTTTGTTCAGTTAACTTATTCTATTAAGTATTCCCTGCAAAAACAGGAGAAAATATTTCTAATCACTGACAATAGCAAAAAAAAACCCAGACAGTACAGGTATGCAGTCATTTTTCTGTCACAGCTAAAGAGTATTGCTAAGTACTGCTAAGGAGTTAAATCAGTAAGGACTTTAATTTCCCTGTCATTAGCATTTAACAAGAGGCATTTGCATAATTTATCATAACTGGAAAATGCAGATGGACTCACCGTTAATAAACTGCCTCTGCTTCTGTATGATCTCATCACATAGGTGTCGGTGCTGCTCGAAGCGCTGCACCACAAAGTTTTTCTGCCGGATGACATTGTCCTTGAGCAGAGCGTGCGACTGCATTTCTGCGTTTTCGATCTCCAGCTCATGGACTTTGCAAAGGAGGCAGAGGACCTCGCGCTGCTCCTCGGAGCTCACCCTCCGAGGCAGCAGTTCCTCCAAGCGCCGAGCCTGGTCCCGTAACTCCAGAAACCTGCGCTCCAGCAACGTCTGAAGGACAAATAAAAAAGTGCACAAGATTTATTGAGAAGCTTGTAAACTCTATTGTTTATGTGTCAGAAATGCTAGAATCAACAACACACTTTTTGTTTGTGGAGTTTTTTCTGTTCAGTCATAAGTGTGACGAGGTTTTCTCGGGCCAGTGCGACCTCCTGGGTCTCCGAACTGTCTGGTGGAGACTCAGAGGAGTCAGAATCCTTCTCACTTTCATCCTTATTTTCACTTTCCTTCCTTCTTTCTGCGCGCCATTTCCTCCTGCGTCGACTTCGCTCCTGCTCCCAGCTGGAATAAAAAAGGACAATAACATTTTAATAATGATACATCACCTGGTTTTCATACTTTACAGATGAGGAGTACATACATTGAGCCTCATGTATTAATGTTTTCCTATTTTTCTCTTGTATAAGGGGCCATGCCAGATGAAGCTCCGCAAACCTCCTCAATGACAATCTACGATTCACTACATACTTTCAGAAAAAAACATTATTGAAAGCCACAGAAATTTTCAAGCTCATATCTTCATCAGATTTTAAATGTTAGGGCTTTGAAAACAGCAAGTCACTGCAAAAACAAGGTGAGAGAAAAAGATGCTAAGTTCAATAAGGCATTACTTTTGAACTTGTCATGACAGATGCATGAAAATGTCACTAAACTTGTGCAAAATAACATTAGCAGTTCCTCATCTGTAAATATTAAAGCTTGCAGAAAATTGACTGTTGTTTGTGTTTTAGAGCAAATTTGGCCCTGTGTATCTCCAAACTCAAGTGTTGTACATCAGAACTGCTGAAAATTCCATGCATCTATCATGAATAGTTTAAAAGTACTGACTTCTTGAATAGCATTATTTTCTGCACTACTGGTTTTTATAGTCACACCCTATTTTCAAAGCCCCCATATCCAAAACGCTAAAGATATGAGACTGAAATTTTGCATGGTGTTTACCAGGATTAATAACATTATTTTATGAAAATATTAAGCAAATCAGAGATGGTCAGCTTCAATCATTCTGTGAAATCTGGTGACTTGAGTTGGAATTATCATGAGTGAAATGTGTATATACACAGGGTTGTTCTAACCTAAAGAAGTATTGTTACAAATCCAATTTGCTCTCAAATTAGAGGGATGTTACAATTCATTTGAAAAAAGAAAACATATTTATATATTTAGTTTATATACATTTATAAGCGCTAACCACAAACCAACTACAATTTACACTGAGGTCACAGAAGACAAGAAGGAAAAAAGGAAAAGAAAGAAACTTCACTTAATGATATTTTGTTCTGGGAAAATAAAAAGTGAGCAGTGGTTTCAAACTAATCTACAAAATCAAAAATCATTGTAGCAGAAAAACAGCAGTTAAAACTAGCTGTGTAGAAGACAGAAATCTTAATTAAATAAATGAAATAGTTTGATCTGAAAATGGACTTGAGTTGTTTTTCACGCGAGACTCAATCATATTTAATAAGTGTTAAAACATTAAAAACAAGTGGTGCCAGGTACAATAAACCCCACCCCTCGCACATATTTCACCCACTGGGAAATGGGAAGATTTTAAAAATGTATAAAAAATCTTAACTTTGACCTACTGTGCCCAAAATGTAATGACATCTATTCTGCGTCACTAGCAATCTATAAACCAAATTTGGTATGAATTCACCCAATAGTTTTGCTGCTCGAGACATTTGAAATTTCGCCCATTATACGTAAACCTCTACTATCATGTGTGAGGGAGGAGGAAGAGACGAACTCTGCGATGGTGAGTAGGTGTTTGGAGGTGTCGATCTGGATCTCCATGTTGCTGTTTTCCAATTCCATCAGGCTCTTTCTAATCTCCATCTGTTGGCGGAAAGCGTCCAGGAGCTGCTCCCTCAGCTGGTCCATCTCAGCCCGACTCTGCTGGCTCGAATGCGCTTGGACTTCAGCTAGAAAATGTGGAGTAGACAAGATGTGAGTAAGGATATGTCATCGTAACTCAACTATTACACGGTGGCTGTGTTGTGTTTTTTGTATTGTTGAAAACAGGAGGTTTTACCCTGAACATGGCGGATGTCAGCCCTGTCGGAGTTGAGCTGGCGGCTCGCCTGGTCTGCGATCTTCTTCTTGAGACGCTGGATCTCGCAGCGTAAATCTGAGATGATGTTGGTGTACTGAGCAATGTGGTATGACACATTTATCAGGTTCTTCTTTACCTGAAACAAAGGTGACACAGAAATAGCACAGAGTAAATACTAATAAGAAAACTGCAATATAATGTAATTAAGAATATAAAAGAAATATGGGGCAACTTACCCGTGTTCTAATGCTTTTGGCACGGTCAGCATATGTCAACGTGTTACGAGATTCTTCAAACGCCACGGAGGCGGGACTAATATGGGCAATCATGACAGTACGACTGTTCCCACCTAAAGAATCCTATTAATGAAAAAACAACAGAAAAACATTACTCAAACATAACATCACATGAACTACGCAAACAGCAGAAGAATGTTACTAAGGACTTGTACTCAAATACTTTTAAGTACAATTTTCAGGTACTTGAGCAGTCCCATTTTTTTCACTTTATTCTTCTGTTAATAAGAAAAATTGGATCTAAATATCAAACAGTGTGAAAACATCACAAAATTTAAAAAGATGAATAAAAACCTTATTTTCCAGAGAAATAAAATAAGTATCATCTCAATAAATTAGTAAATAAATTAAATGAATTAGTTTTTACCTACATTTTTTATTAATTATAAATGTTCTACCTGTGGATTTCTGTAATATTTATATTGTTCTGACTATAAATAATCCTTTGAAACCAAAAGTAACTGTCTGGATTCCTCAACTTTCAGTCAGGAAGGAAAAACAGCTTTTAAACTTAAAAACACTGATGTCACATTTATCACAATAATTGCTGGCAACTAACATGAACATTTTCAATCACATTTTAAGCCTGCTGTGGGTGTGATGTGTTCCAGTATTTTTGTCCATATGGTGTATATATCTCTTAAAAAAAATCCTTCAGAACTTCTACTTCAATATTTTCATCATAATCCTAATACTTAAGTACTTTTACATCAATGCAACTTGTCCCTTTTGTTTTACATTGTTGTATTAGTAGAGGATCTCCATGTGAACTGCCGTACCTTCAGCAGACGAGTCAACTTGCTGTCTCGATAGTTGACGTATTTATTGCCATTTTTGTCACTCAGGGCGTTGATGCAGTTTCCCAAAGCTAGGAGAGAGCGGTTGATGTGGGCTCCCTCTTTCAACCGCTGACCCCTGTTCTGAGTCTAAGACAGAAAGACACAGAGTCAAAGAATGAGACACTTTTCTTGAGTCTTCATGTTCCATTCTCGTCCAGCAGATGGCAGTACTTCCTTCTATTTTCCTTCAGTTTTTTTTCCCTGGTTCAACTGTCAATAGCTTCTTTCTTTTAAATAAATGACCAGAGCCACTGACTGCTTGTCGTCTTTCTCTTATGAGGCGGACTTAATGTCTCCCACGGTTTTAAGTGACAAATGTCAACCTGTTATCCTCTGTTCATAGTGGAGGCCTTGTGCTTATTCATTAATAGTCTGCCTTGAATGAACCTTTTAAACAGTCCCCATGGTAAATAAGTGTTCTCATTTGCAGACCGTTTGCATGTTTCTCTGCTAAGAGGTGGTACTGTGACAGCAAATAGACAAGGATGACAAGCCATTTGTATTACTTGTTTTTAACTGGAATACCAGGAGCAACAAATTGAAGAGGCATGTCAACATGTTGCTTGAATGCCTGAAAAGAAAATGCCAAAGACAGAACAAAACAACGAAACATCAGTGGGCTGCAGATGCTGTTTTGGTGCTTTCGGATTATTCAGTCCTGTTCGTCTCCACACCAGTACTGACTTAGAAAACCACAGAAAACACTCTCTGTGAGCAGCTAACGATGTAACACTGGCTTAGGGACCAAATTCATGAAACAATATTGGATGCAATCAGTGTTTTTAAAGGCTAAAAAGATTGTTGTCTGTGTTGTTTTGTTGGGAAAGCAAAGTCAGCATGGCCATATAAATACATATAAATACGTAAAATATTCACAAAATGAACACTGTATATGGTGTTCAGATAGATGATCATGTCTGGGGGAATGAAAACAAATGTGATGATCACTGCAATTACATCTATAACACACTGTTTATGATTCTTTCCACTGTGTTGAAAAGGCTCCAAAACTATTTGTTCACTGTACTGAGGTGATAAAAGAGCCTATTTGCCAAAATGTAGGTGTATTACTTAACCCATAAAGACCCAGTGCTACTTTTGTGGCTGTTTAAAAAATGAATTTTTCTCTATTTAACATTTCTTAAGTGTTTTATCACCATTTATTAAAATATTATCCTCTGTATTTTGCATTTTTAAGTAAAATCAAGTATTTTTCTATATTTAATTTACTGATCATGTAAATGTTCATAAAAACTCAGATTAAAGTTGAAAGTTATTATGTCAGAAACAGAGAAAACTGAAGAAAAAATGACTTTATCAGCAAAGATATCAATAACTGAACATAAACTAAGTGTGTTCATTCACTATCACTGATCCATCTCCATGGGTTTTACTGGTGAATCAAAGTTGTAGAAGACGACAGTGTTTCCATGTTCACTACGGAGCCTCTTAATGTCCAAATGAGTCACATCTGATGACCATGAAAAGATGACAAACTGCATTTTACACCAATTATTTACATGTATTAATAAGATTAGTGGATCAGAAGTTATTAAACGTTTTAGATCAGCAGATGATTTTGGTGAACAGTGGCTGTTTGGGTCTTTATGGGTTAAACTGCAGACCAGACCATAATGTCTAGTATAAAGAGGCTTTTATTAAACTCTCCCCTGGTTTATTCAGACCTTGTAAAAAACAGTCTGGCAAACATCCCTAATGGACAGACTACAATTTGAGGCCATATGTTTTCAAACCACACTGGCTTGAATGAAGCAGCATATGTAATGGGCTCCACAGTCTGTAGTCTTTAAACTCTAAGGATGGGGTGCACCTACAAAGATTGGGTTTTAAACCTGATTAAATAATTGTTTGACTACATTCAATTGCATCTAAATGTAGTATTAAATTCAAGACTCCCTTTAAATCTTAAGTTAGTTTTTTGCACATTTAATTCAGTTCCATCAAAACTTTAAACTCTAGTCTCTAATGTGATCCAGTATTGTCTGTAAGCTAACACACTAGGAGGTTAAACTTACAAAATAAACTTAAAATAGCAGATATTTTTAGAGGGACTGCATAAAAATAATCACCTTCTATGAAGAAAGTGAAGTACTAGACTCAACCCAATTGACTTTTCTTTTTTACACTCTTTTCTTTTCAAGTTTTAATTTGAGTAATATCCATTTTGCTTTCACTCCAGTTGAATTGTTAAAACATTCTTCCACTTGTTGTCAGGCTATTTTCTGTCTCTTTTCCCCTTACTTTGCTGCTGTCTGTCCCCATTATTTGTCCTTCTTTCTCCATTCAAAATGGGTAATTAGCGATTTTAGACTCTAGCTATCAAACAATGTAACATGTCATTAAGGAATACAGAGCAGCAGAAAACTAACGATGTCCCTGAATTTCTCCTGAAGCATGCCAATTTATCTTTTATTTAGCAATTGTAATTCAGGCATGAAAGCACATGCAATTTGAGTTTACTTCTACGTAATTTTGGCCAAACAAAACAGCTCTGCTTAGTGCCAAATCAGGATTTATTTATTGTCAACTCACTTTTGCTAAACTCTCATTAGAGCTAAACTGAGAATAAATGAATCTCCTACTGGAACCCTGTCTATGTTCAGCAGCAAGTTAGATGAAAGAAGTGATATTTTGCTTTTTTTTAAATGGAATTATTCATTTTAAAGCATTTCCCTGTGGTCTACATAAACTGTAAATGCTATGCTTGGGTCTGAATTCTTCATTAATTCAACTCCACAGGTCCATCTTCAACCCTATTTCTGAGTAATGACACGAGAAAGGTCGTTTTGAACGCTGGCCCTTTAAATGTAAATGAGCCACTTCACACCCCACCCCCTCCTGGCTGTTGACTGTGCTGCTCTGTCCTGTTCAGCCACTTGCATTCGTTAATAAAACCAACAACTGAACATTTTAGGTAATTGGTGCAAAGTTTGGACATATTTTCAGTTTTTACTACTACTGGTGCTGCTGATAAACAATTATGGCGTACTCTGAGGAATGTTCATCAGAAGTCTTGACCTTATATGTGCAAATGTCATGACATAACTAGTTATAAAACGTAACAAATTAAGAAGGAATTGAAACAGGTTGTAGAAATCCCCTCGATTTTTGCCAGAATGAATATAAAGATAGCTTTGCAGCACCTGGAGGGTTCAAATACAAAGTTTTTGAACTATCACAGTCCCCAAATACACATACAAATGTATTAAAGACTAATAAAAGTGGATTTAGCAAAATAAGACCCCTTTAACTACTGTACAGTCATGGTCCAAGGCTTTGTCAGTCTCCCAAATGTCATTTTCACATGCTTTTACATTTCTCTCCATATGTTTTGGAGATATATTGAAGATCATATACAAGTTTTATAAGTATCAAAGACTTATATTGCGAAAGAAATCCCATTCATGCAAAAGTTCGTTTGTGTCTGAATTGATTTGAGTTCCTTTATTGCCGTTGCGCACTGAAACACAGTGAGATTTAGATGCAACTCTTCATAAATAAAACTATATCATATTCCACACATTACAGTTACATTTGGCCATGACTGTAAATAAATAATGTCAATGTAAAGCTCCAGCTATTTAATCCTCTACCATCAAACACCTCTTCAAAGCACCTTGGCTTTTATTTACCTGAGCAGCTCTTTCCGAGCCGGCAAGGTCGATCATGAATAGCCGTGCAAAGCGGACCTCCTGCAGAACATCTCGACACCGACTCTGCTGCTTGACAGCTACCTGCAGCACAGCATGGGAGCGTGATGACGTCTGATTGGCGGCGGTTGGCTCCTGTGTGCGTTGCTTGTTTCCCTTCATAAGCAGCTCCATGATCTGACACAACATAAGCAGAATCGTATGTTGCACAGGGTGAAATATTTTATGTTTTAAAGCAAGAATGATCAAGTTTGTGTGCAAGTCTCACCTCTTGAGCATTAATGGTTGACACCTCAGTGATTCCAGCCACCTGAATCACTCCTTTAGAGTCTTCTCTCAGGTCCAAGAAGCCTGAGGACGGGTTCAGCAGGTCACGGATCATCTCATTGTAGATCTAAATACATGTAGATACAAATAAAAGAAAAAAAAAATCACTCAATGTTCTTACAGTTTAAGCTTGTGAATTAGTGGAATGTCTGATGTTACTGATGCCAAAATATTAAGATGTTTAATAAAACAAAATGGATTCTCCTGCCAGTTTCATTTACCAGAGTCTCTGCTTACTGGATTGATATTTTTGTTCATTTCAGTTCTAAAATGCATCCTCAATGCATGGAAAAATTGAAATCTTTTGGGGGTATTTTTGCTCTTCAGTTACAGGGACACAATGATGCTGAGTAGGTTGTCTTACAATGCATCCATTATTACAGAATCGCTCATCAGTGACACTATCATTATCAAATAAATGCATTGTATCCTGAGTTATTCTGTGATTCAAACCCCTTTTGCAGGACTGTACTCAAGTCTTAGCCCACCACAAAAAAAAAATAAAATAAAATTACTAAATGCCTGTGTGACAGTTTAGACATCTTGAATTCTCTTTGGGTTTAACTGTCTGGAAGTTTTCTTAAATAATTTGGTGGTATATTATTCCAAACTTACTTCAGAATGTCCCAAAGTTGTTCTTTAATCCTTTCCATTATCCAGATGATTCCATACAGCTCTATAATATTCATATTTATAAGATTTACATTCATTCAGATTTTTTTGTTTGTTTTTAATCCTATTTACATATTTCCCACGCATTCTGGTGATACATATGGTGATACAGAGATCAGGAAATGTCTATATTGTTATTATACCCCTGTTAAAACAACAAATATAATTGTGACTTGAGCACAGTAACATGAAATACAGATAAAACACTGAATGGTTCTCATCTACTTGTACATCATTTAGGCTATATTCATAAAAGTTACAGGCATTTTTAAGAAAAAGGCTCCAAAAATAGGCTCCATAAAAAGTTTTGATACTTTGTACACATACCTAGACCTGACAGGAAAATATTAATGGCTGTATTTTCAGCAGCCTGTCATTTAGAAACCTCAGCGTGTTGGGTGGCAGGCAGTCATCAACCTAGTGGCAGTGCTGTTCTTTCATGATACTAAATTTCAGGTGACGTTTCTGGACACTGACGCTTAGAGAAAAAGCCCCTAGACCCACATAAAAGCCAAGTGCAGGAAGTGACATCCTGGAAAGTAACCAGTGGTAAACGTGAAAAAAAGAAACTACCTGGTGGTAGAAGCTGTGAATACTGTTGTGTTTGTTAAGCAGACCCCAACCACAAACTCTGAAAAGGGGATGCTTTTACTGAGACTGACAGTTGGGTTTTTACTCTGTTATTTTTTCCATCTCAACTCATTCATTGATGTACAAGTCTGAAATAGGCTTCTCCTCCCATTATGTTTGCTAAACATGAGAAGAGCAGGGCAACAAAACCAGAATAAACAGTAGAAATGCAAAAGAGTTTTGCTTGTGAGTGAGAAATTATGAATGCACACTTACTTTATTCATGGATTGTACAATTATTTGCATTAGGTGTATGTGCTCATGTGCATGTGTATCACAGATTGCATGTCAAAGTGAGAGTGATTTGAAAAAGAAAGGCAGCAGATGTGTGTACATCGCTCAGCGAGGCTATAAAATGGCGTTTAACCTCTTTGTGGTGAGGCAGCAGTGGCAACAGATTGCTCCCTGGAAACAGCAAACACACATCACACACAGCCTCGTGACAGGATTCATCCTGAACAGTTCAATACAGTTCAGAGAACATCCACACTCTGCTATTGGCATGTCAATAGGACAAATGTTCATATTCATGCACCCGTCCTGAGATTTTCAGGAACAATGTCAGTCAGTGAAAATAATCATAGTGTTTAGCACTAGAAATACAAAATGTAATTTCATAGCCTGATCCTTTCAACAGAGAAGCTTTGTATTCAACAAGCACCCCTGTTATTCCATTTCCATTATATGTTTGGTTTTTTTTTAATGAGGATGTATTCTTCATACATGTCTTTTTATTACTTCCATCTATTTTTCAGAGGATCACTCTATTTCCTGAACATTTTACAGTTCATCTGACTCATACTTTACATTCACGTCTGTACTGTTTGCATATATCCATTCAGGAAATGAAATAAAATGAATGAATCACTCAGTCTTAGCAGTAACGTATAATACATATGAACTATTTGTCTTAAATATTTCTGCACTGAAATAACTAAAAACAATTAGGTCTGTGTTTTGTGTTGACTTGTGCCCAAATGTTTCTGAACAACAATCAAATAAATATATAAATAAACAAATATATGTATTTATGTTAAGTGTAATGGCATGCTTCACTGATCATATAAGATACAAACTAGACTGTATGTTATTCTATTCTGTTATTATACATTCTGGAACAATTAACAACAGAAAATGTTCAAGACATGATCTCACATCCTGCTCAACAACTATCTTTAAACCTCTTGATGAATATCTGTAGATTAAACTACTTTAAAGTTGGGCTGGATGCTATGGATATTATGATTAAAAATTTCAGGCAATTATTAGTACTTACCACAAACAAATCATTATTTATTTCAAAAGATAAAAGAAAAAGACTGAAAAACAACATGATAAGAACATACCTTTAGTCTTTGACTTCATAATTTACTGCTTATGTAATTCATTTTGCATGTTTTGATTTAATGTTGTGGAAGTTTGCTCTTTCACAACATTAAATCAAATGATTATAAACACTAAATGAGTGCAATCTGAGTCCTTATTAACAAAATTCATAATTTTCTAAGTGTTTACTTGATAATAGTAAAAATATTAAAATGAATCAACGTAAAATTCTAAACTGATAAATGTCACGCAGCTCAAAAACGAACAAAATATGATAACATAACATGCCCGCACTTGAAAACCCTTGGCTTTCAGTCCACACCAAAGTTTTTGCACATACGGATGGACAGATGGATGGATGGATAGACAGACGAATTGATGACAGTACCCTGCAGTGAGGGCTGAGGGTAAAAACAAATGTACGCCACTTCATGTAAACTGACAAAGACTTACACATTACCTCATCCATAAACATAAAAGCCTCATCTTCAAAAGGCTATTGCAGAAAACCAATCAGTTACCAAGGTTATTGAATAGAAATATAAAATATATGCCTATTATTCCCATGTGAACACCAATGCACACCCATAAGGCTCAGTTACTATCATTACAGCCAAACAAGCCACCCTCATTGAATCAGGTCTATTATGTTCATTGTCATTAAAACCACACCCTGAGCTCTACCTGCTCATCAGTAATGAGCCTCCAGGCGGCCATATTCAGAAAACACCATAACCAGACAGCGTCTTATCAGCCACTGACAAAGCCTTTTAGATAACCCCTGAGCTTCTGTGAGCCAAAAAACAGCTGCAATCGCTTTCTTTACTGGGCATTTTGCTAAGTTTGTGATATTTATCAAGCTGTAAGGGTGTTGACGGTGTACTTAAAACCTAAATAAGCATAACAGTAAATTTTATAATTACAGCCAACACCTCATAATAATTATAATAATAATAACACAGCTATGCTTAACCCCCTCAAAAAAAATCTATATCAACACTTAAAGACTACAGTCGATTGCTGGCAAACTAATGCATGCTGATATGGAAAAAAATAACTAAGTGCCTGTTTTCTTCAACAAATGTCACTAAATGAACTTGTTTATTGTGTTTAATTGTCTAGTCCATTACTGTCACTATATTGTGCATGGGCTAGCAGGAGTAATTTATGCAGCACTTGTGGGAAAATGTCAGACTTTAGACTAATAGGGTTTTCACACAATGTTTTATAATTCCCTGAGTTGTGTTTTATTTTCTCATGCAACAAAGCTTTTTCCACTACACCAGAACCTGATATCTACGTTACTATACAAGTGTCATGCAATAGGGGAGGAAGCTAGTATCACTTTATAGGGAATACACATGTTGTTTCATGTTATACTGATGACAAATTCAGTCTTTTTAACTGAAAGTCTGACTTTTTTTTTTTTTTTCATCTCTGTTATAAAATCATTTGAAATTGATACATCAATGTAATGAATAAAGAGAAATTTCCTGCTTTTAGCACCTTTGGGGGTATTATTTTTCATCAAGATCTGTAACATCCTTATCATGGGTAACATATGAGACAGAATTCAGAGCTGCACTTTCAATCAAATTGCTATGTTATCTTGTGCAATTATATGATGAATAATGACAGCTACAATTTTTCATTCCTGTGTATGTATTTTGATATTTTGGACTTAGGTGGACTGTGTAAAAAATAGCAAAGTTTTTTTTTTTTTTTTTTTTTTTTTGTAACGTAGTTGAAATTTATGTGTGAATTAAAGAAAATCACATTTTAAAATAATTTCTCATGTGAATTTTCGTTGTTTAACGAGCAAGAAGACACAAATTTTAATCATGTCCACAATAACTGCAAATACAACTTTGTGACTAAATCATGCAGCCATAACAAAAGTGGTTTGTGAATGAAAAAAAAAAAAACTTCCTATGGTGTTTTCTGACCTCCAGATAGGACATGGAGACACTATATAGCATGTCATCGCTGGTCTCTTCAATGGCACGGAACAGGTCGTTTAGAGTTCGAACATAGATGCCAGGCTCCTTGTCTGTCCCCAACATGGTGTATGTCTTCCCACAACCTGCAAACACAAAACAACTAAATTTAAGACACACATGTGACAACTGAAGTAAAATGAGCTGTCAGTTTCCATTTTTTGGGGTGTTTTAGCAGACGGCTTGTCTGGGCTGAATATATACAATACATTTAATACTATTTTGTAGAAGATACCATAAATGACCATGTGTATTTACATCAAAGGTGTAGCCTATATGTTGAATAACTGAGTTTTTAATCACAAATAATTTACACATTATATCTACAAGTGTTTAAAACATTCAGTCTTGTTAAATTAAGCCATGGAAACTGTACAGGGAGACTGAATTACTGCGAAATGGGAAAGAACTTACATTTGGGTGCTTGTATGAAACTGGTCACTGCGTTTATCTAAGGTCATCATTAGATCCATCCTGGGAGGAAATATGTCTAAATTTCTCAATTATTATTGAGTCTAAAAAAGCTGGCAAAGTGCCAGATACCAAAATGAACCCAGTTTCATAGAAGCACCCCTTTATTAATTTACAAGACCTACTTCCATTTAACTGTAAAACTGCCAACACAGGAGTTTTACCTGAAAGTATAATAAATTAATAGAAATATACTGTGCAACAAGATCTATGCTGTGTCTTGTCTTGTTTTTATTCTCTTTTCAAAGTACTGCTAAGATATTTACTATTTGCATAGTTACAGCAACAGATACAGTTAGACATTAATTATTTAGTTATGCAGTATACTATGTGTTAAGTAAAGTGCTATTTCTCTGTGTATATAGACATGAGTTGTGATGTTTTTTTTTGTCACCCCGTGGAATAAGAGTGCTGTTATAAAAGCAAATGAGTTGCGTTAAATGGGGTGTGGAAACAGTAAGCTTATTTGCATCCATTTACTTTCTTTCAGATAGAGCTCCTGTTTAAATATTTATAATTTTGTATGCTGCCATGTATTGTTGAATTTATTGTTTTGTTAATCATTCATGGCTGTTTGACATCTTTGCCTGATGATGCAGATCACAATGTTGGAAAGCACTAGTACACAAGTAAGTGCACTGTTGAGGTGAGACTGTTTTTATGAGTACACTTCAGATAGAAATTTAACATTTGCTTTAGTCATAATCACTGCTTTTTGTCAATAAGTGATGTAATGTTATAATTAAATGTCACGGATTTGCTCTCTTATTTATATATGCAAACTCACAAACAAATATATTCCTTGTTTAATTGCCCACAAGAGCAGAACAAAGGCCTGAGAAAAAGTGAGACAGATGGGAAGGCAGAAGGCTGTAGAAGGCAACAAGACAGAAAGACAGATGGGTAACTTAGAGAAACAGTGCTCGACTTTGACAATCTGCCGCTACCCACTGGAAAAGTGGGAGGCTAAGGATGACTCACTTGCTAATCAGACCTGTATAAATATTAAAAGCAAAACAGATGACAAGAAAATGTGTCACTTTTTTTTTGCTTTAAGTGTGGTGTCTGACCAGAGCTTAAAAGCCAAAACCCGCAACTGAATAATTGGTGGGTAACAGACCTCCATTTAGTCAGAACACTAAAGCATCACATTAGGTCATTCCAGAAGACTCATACATACCTGTGGGTCCGTAGGCAAATACAGTGGCGTTGTAGCCTGATATGAGGCCCTCAATCAGTCCTTTGGTTGTAGCTCTGTACACCTCCTCCTACACGGAAAGACAAAAATACAATTCGATAAACAAGTCCTGTATTCCTGGTTGAATATTTGTATTTGTTGCTTCCGACTGACCTGACTGGCTGAGTAGTCGAACGCCACATCAAACATGTAAGTCTTCTCCCTGGAGCGGTTGGCACGCAGGATGTCGTCGGGGTCCTCCATGGGGTCCATTAAAACCACCATCTAGACATGGTCGAAGAAGGAGAAAAAGGAGGCGCAGACATACAGGATAAGTTCCACAAGCCATCAACTTGACATCTGAGCAGTCAGTTGAGATGAACATGTGTCAGCTGTCAATCAGAGAGTTCAACTAATAAGAAAACATGCTGTTACCTCAGTTAGCTGATGTTCAACAGTGCAAGTTAATGACAAGAAAGTACATGTACAGGGGTTGGACAAAATAATGGAAACACCTTCACCTCAAGATGATAATGCCCCAATCCATACAGCTAGAATTGTTAAAGAATGGCATGAGGAACATTCTAATGAAGTTGAGCATCTCGTATGGCCGGCACAGTCCCCAGACCTCAACATTATTGAGCATTTATGGTCAGTTTTAGAGATTCAAGTAAGACGTCGATTTCCACCGCCATCGTCTCCAAAAGAGTTGGAGGGTATTCTAACTGAAGAATGGCTTAAAATTCCTTTGGAAACAATTCATAAGTTGTATGAATCAATACCTCGGAGAATTGAGGCTGTAATTGCCGCAAAAGGCGGACCTACACCATATTAAATTATATTTTGTTGATTTTTTAAGGTGTTTCCATTATTTTGTCCAACCCCTGTAAATGGGATACACGATATGTTACTGCAGTAATGAACTGTAAAATGGTTCTAACCATGTGTGAAATATCACACATTTTTCAAAAACAACCAAAAATCATGCCAGGACAAGAATTATTTAATAAATAAAGATATAAAACCATAAATGCCTTTTTTGGTCACTAACAACATAACAGTGACCAAAAAGTGACTGAAGATGGCTTCAGTTTATGTTGCTGTAGTAACTGAGTGAGATGCTGGTATACAAATGTGTGATAACCCTGGTTTTAGACAGTTAACTAACAACATTCACATGGGCATCTGTTTCTGTCACAACTCCTCGGTGCTGGCAGACCAGAGATTCTGATAGTTTTGTTCACTTATTGCAAGTCATATTATACTAAACAATGTAACCTTGCATTTCACATTTCCTTTATACTGTGCAGACAGAATGAAGAGAAGCAAAGACATAAAGGTGGCTACTGTTAAAGGAGATGGTATGGAAGTGAGTTGCAAAGGAAAGCAAAAAAAGAAATTACATAAAGGAGCCACATAGAAGTTAACTAATGGTCTCTTCAACATGTAAGTGCTATTTCAATATGTACTAGTGAAAGAAGCCTGCTCTATGTTGGACAGGTTGTCCTTGTGACAAAAACAACACTTGTACATCATAAACACATCCTAGTATGTAAGCATTTATGCAAATAAGACACTTCAGCCATCTGCTGTACTCTGAGTCCTGCCTGTAGGGCACAAAGCCGACCAGAACAGAGGCACCAAGGAAGGACAAGAAGGTACAGCTGAATGTATTTATTTTATTCATATATATATATATATGTATATTTTTATACAATAGACAATACGAGGATTAAAAAGCTCCATCATATTCCCCTGTGAACACAAAGTCCAAAGAGGTCTCATACTTCCAATTGTGCTCTTGGGGAAAGTTAAGTCTGGGCCACAGTCATCAGTAAATCACAACTTCCAAAGTGGATGACGGGGACAAACTTATAAACAAAAATGCCATAAAACTATGGCAGAAAGGTCTGTGGATAAACTGCCGAATGTGAAAGATTGTAACTGGCTAGACAGGCTGTCTGCAGCTCAAGGAAAACTATTCTCCTAAAATGCTTCAATCTTGAGTCTGACTTTTATTACCAGAAGTAAGGTTGCCCTCTGAAACAAAATGATTCAAGTCTTCCATTGTTATGTCATGGTTATTGTTGTTTTTCTTATTCATTTATGAAAAACTACTGGGCCTACCTCTTCATTAGATGGAGCGGCTTATGAAGAGCATCCAAACAGAATGAAATTGTCTGTCTGACTGCTGTAGAGTGTTTATTTGCCATCACTGTGGGATAAATTGGGACATGAACTATCTATAATGCCTTGATGCTAGTGTGATGCATAGAGCTGGTCAACAAACGAACTTACAAAAAGGTCACAATATAAGGTTTGCACATTTCCAATTGATATAGATATAAATTGAAAAGTTATACTATCAAAGTGCCACATTTTTATTTTGTGAGTAAATCTACACGGAGACAGAAACTTCAAGGTGCATTCAGGTGCACCTCATAAACTCTACAAAGCTACACAGACAATGTTTAAATATTAACATTTTTTCTTGTTTTCCATTGCTTAAAAACAACAATCCTACAGTGAGAGAAAGAAATTGTGGGTGTATGTAGTATTATGAAATATAACTAATAAACCCCCTCTTTTCAGGGTACTCCTCCTACCAGCAGCATTATCCAACTACATATTCTGATAAATATTGATAGTAGTTTTCATAACAGATATGTAACAGATCTGAATGGATAGTGCTCTTTCTTGAGATTTTAATTAAACTCCTTGTAAGCCAGAGGTTACTGGCTTTGGTCTATTATTTATTTATTTTTTGATGCAAAAAATATGTTCCCATGACTCCACTGCATTTAATGTGGTCAAGATCATCACTGGAATTGTGACAAAATAGGGAAAAAAAATAAAGAAATTAAAGAAATAGTCCAATTTTAGCCCTGCATCATCAAATCTGACACAACATGCCAAATTCTGAGTTGTTTTTATTATTATTCATTTTATTTTATACATAAGTTCTTCAAATATAATGATGGGAAGGCTCAGAGTTTTCCAGGGCTCAGCTGATGAGCTCTGTCGAACCACACTGAGCCTGGAGGGTCCTGAGAGGCCTGCGATGCTGAAGCACCGGGCTTGTTTGATGACCTCCTCAACCACTGAGCCGCTCACTTTGAAGCCTCTCGATTGAAATTCAAGAGGAGACATTTTACTTTTAATAAACTAACAACAATGGATGAAGGCAGGAAGCATGGCAAGCTTACACAGCCTGCAATCAATGAGAGGAGACAGGACGACATGATGAGGACTGGACAGCAAGAAATAATTAAGCAATGCATCTTCATCCTCTTTTTTTTCAATAGTAATCTTGTCTATGGGGTGCACGTGGGGGAAATCATCTTGTCACGAGGCAGAAACCATGGTCATAAAAGCAGCTGAGAACACTTCTCTCTCCTGCCTTTTATTAAAAATTTCCTGCTTCTACAATCATATACCAATTCTGAACACATTTCACAGTAAGAAAAATGTGAAAAGGAAGCACTTAACTTGCCACTCAAGGCTAAAAGCACGTGTGCTGCTATGTCGATGCTGGTCTGATTCACAACCAGCTGGGCTATAATTAAAAAAAAAAGATGAAGAATGATTGAGTTCTTTAAGCACTGGAGACTGAAATGAGTGGACTTCAATGTCAGAGATGCTCTATCATATCCCTCCTTTATAGACTCTTTATATTGTGTTTCATTAGAGCTAATGACAGTTCAATGTAACACAGTGTACCTGCTGTCTTCACAATATCTCTTCTAATAGAAAACAGTGGGAAGTGAAGCTGTGCAAATGATAATGGAATCTATGATAGTCCTCAGAAATCTACAAAATTGTGCTCAGATATATCAGTGGTAGAGATAAGATACGTTAGGAAGTTTTTCAAAAAGCTTTTCTATCTTCAATTGAGTGCATTAACTCTATTTTAAAAGAGGCAAAAACCACCTCAAACGAGACTAAAAAAAAAAAAAAAAGTCTTGAATGTGTGTTTTTGGGTTATGCAGTTTTCACCCATCATTGCTAATGGACTTTGCTAACCAGGACATTTACAAGTTTTTTTTGTCTTTCTGACACTTTCTGTAGATATCTCAGTGTCAACGTTGCCCTAACAGGAAGTACTGCATTATATTCTGCATATGTGGACAATTATTCACAAGAGAGGGAAAACGTACTAAAACTTGAAAATGTCCTACTTTTATCCAAAAACGTCCACTTGTACTTTTCACAGGAACAACCAGGTAAGGATTTACAAAAGTTCTAAAATAATCACTAAAATGGAGGAAAAAAAGTACAGAAAGAGAGACTGCAGGGCTGGATGCAACAGGAAATTAAACCAATTCAGCTAAATTGCTCTGACATAATTACGTATGTATAGAAGGTATCAGATAGTGCACGCATCCATGCACAGTCTCATTCATGTGCATGCTTTTGGGACAATCATTAAGGACCAAGGGTGTTGATAACACCTAGTCCCATCTGTCACCTGTGTTCCTTAAATTACAGTAGCTTTCACGTCTCCACCCATGGACGTCCACATACAGCAGCTGCTACTCGGGCAGATTCTATACCACTCATTTTCTTAAGACTTGTGATAAGATGCAGAGTAAGTTTCTGGCTCTGGTGACAGTACACTCTGTACCTTGGTGTCTGGGCATGCACCTGGCAGACTCCTGTAAAGACATGCCAACAGTGGACTATAGGTAACCCTCTTGGGTTTAGGCTTTGCCAAAACAAGTGCTTTCCCCGTCTGTTCTCTGAGGTCAATTAAGAGGCTTCTGAGAGAGTCGGAGGTAAACTCCAGGTCAGTAATATCCATTCAGCCTTGATGAAGCTTTAGTAGTCACTTAAAATACCACGGTCTTATTGACACCATTACATGATCCCATAGTTGGAAAGTAACTGAGTACAAAATACATACTACGTAATAAAGCTGTGAGTTTTCATATATCTGTACCTCAATATAAAGAACAATTACTCCTGTTATTCTAACATAAATATCTGTATGAAAATGACAAAAATGATGCAAAAACAAAACAACACAATTGACATATGAGACAAAAAAGTGTAAACATACATAAAAGAGACCGAACTGCAGAGGAAAGATGTTATACTGGTCTGAGTCCTGTTGCTGACATTTCAAAATGATTTGCACAGTGAATTAATTCATTATTTTAAGAATGTTGATTTGAGATGCAATATTCAGTTAGCTTTGCACAGAAATGTCCATTAGAGATGTCCTTCACAGGACTACTTTTTACTTTTATACATAATAAATTTCAAAGCCTGTACTTAATTTTCACATGAGCAAAAAAGTTAAACCCTTACTGCACTCTTGTTTTTGAAAGAAGTATCTCTGCTTCTACTGGTGAAAAAGAACATGAATCTTAATGTATCTTTAACCACCTCTGAATGACCTATGTGCATTGTAACAACTGCACATTCACATGGATACCATTCAATGACCTATATATTTACATGCACACAGACACAATTAAATGACCTATATATGCCTTCCCATAGACACCATTTAGTGACATATATTTACAGTCAAAGGATACCATTAAATGACCTCAATATACATTTCCATAGATACCATTCAATGCCATATACTATACTTGCAGTCAAAGGATACCATTAAATGACCTAAATGTACATTCTCATGGATACCTTTCAAGGGCCTGTATATACAGTCTCAAGGATACCTTCAAATGACCTATATATTCTTTATTTTTCTCTCTGTATCTTAGTTGCATGGAAACTTGCACTCATACCAACAACAAATAAACAAATGGTATATCTTGTCTGCAGGACAAACAGGGTTGCAAGAGGCATGACTGCCCACTGAATACGGTATATACGTGGTAATTGTGTATACCTGCACATATACAAACTCTGTACCATGAGCTCAACTGTTAGAAACTGTACAACAGACCTAATTATCAGTTTGCCACCGTGCACTCCTCAGTGCACCCTCATTATCCACTTTCTTTCACTGATATAACATTCAGTAAACTGAATTGCGAGTCTGTGGGCAGCTGCACAGCAACCACTCTATAAACACACCTGGCACAATGCAGCACACACATAAAACCCAATTAGACAAATAAAAACTGGTTCTGGTGTAGATGTGATTCTGGCCAGTCGACTGTAACTATGTATTAAAAGACTTCATGGCACCACAATGGGAAATGAGAGGCATTGACTGTGATTAAATATCACATTACAGCTTGGAATTAGAGTAAAAATTGCTTGGTATTTTTGGTATGAAAGGAATCTAGTGGAAACAGGCCTCATATAGGAGACAGACTCATTAATTGGTTTGGCAAGTTAATCAGTGATACCTTGATAGTGGATTTTACACAGTATCCACAAGTATTTACATGCAATAGTGGCCAGGAGATTATATTAGGCTTCTTGACTGGAAATAATATATAATAAAAATAAAAAAGCACCTAGAATTATCTTGATTTTTGTGTTCAGGTTTTATTCTAATTTTTTGCTATTTTAATGCTCATTTAACATTTATCAGTAACAGAATTGTTCACGGATTGATTCATTCATTTACATTAATAACTTTATAACTTTAATTTACATCCATTTCAACTAATCACTAGTCATTCTTAAAGCCATTTATTTCATGGCAGTGGTGATAAAAGCCCATTAACTGCCATTAGCTCATTACATTGTTATAATATAAGCCTTTAAAAATCCACTGACCTCTAATGATAATGAGGTTCAAATGACAGTCCACGTACAAGAACCATGAGATATGAGCAATTTAGGAGAACTTCCGATGACAAAATCATTTATGACAGTCACATAAATACATCAGTGACTCACATTGTTGACATTTGTGCCATTATTGTCATGATGGTTCATCCTCCACAGTATGAACTAGAAACTTCAGTTGCAGCTCCATGATCCTTCTGAAGCCATTTAATTACATGCAAAGATTTAACTAATGTCAGTTTTTTAAGTTGGCATTCAATTTAATATTTACTTAATTTTACTATATACTTTACATAATCTGAAGAATTTGCTTAACATTTATTTTTACAAGCATCAGGAAAAGTATTAATGCTGGTGTTTTAGCCACAAACTCTTTCTTTAATTGATCTACTCACTGTAAAAATATTGCTAGAGAAGTTTTTAGCTTGTTTCTAAATCAAAAATGTTTAGCTAGTCTGGAACTGGTAGAATGCTTCAATTCTTCAAAGTTAGTTGAAGCAGTTATATAATAACTGCAAATCATGCAGTTAAAGCTTCTTTATTTTCAATAAAACTGTAGTTTCACAACATACCCACTTCTGAAAAAATATGGAGTAAAGAGTAGAAAACTTAAATAAGAGAAAATACTTGAATGAAATAGAAACTGTGGTTGTTATTTCTTGGAAAAATAACCACAGGATTAATCAAATTGGAAAATATAATTGGAGGAAACGGTAGATTAATTAAAAAATCTAAAATAAAATTGTCAGGCTAATTAAAGCCCATTTAAAGCCACTTGACCAACTCTGCTATATGACATGTCAGCGTGTTCCTCTTGACCCTTTAAAAATCCGGTCAGGTAGCAATACTGTCAGACAAAAGAATGACTGATCTAATCTAATAATCGATAATAAGATGATGTTTGGGTGGGTCAGATTTTCCATCTGGGATTGAATTGTCTTTCGTGGCTTTTTCTACCAGGACACTTTTTTTTATAACTACTGATTAATTCATGGTGGCCACTGTTAGAGATGTCAGCTTTGACACAAGTGAGCCAGAAGTCTGACAGACTCAAGCACTGCATGAGGGGGAAGTGAATGGCAATTTCCTGGTTGACAGCCTCCATAGCCGTGGTGTCATTTTTAGCAGTTTTAATCATGCTGTCCCCCCACCACAATAGAGATCACATGTTAGAGGCACTTTTCATTTGGATGCGGGTCTCGACTCAGTTCAACATGACCCTGGGGTTTGACAAAACAAATGGGCAGAGCGTGAATTTACACACTGGCTATGAAAAAGGACAGCTCCTAAAATATTCATGTCCTCACAAGGATCAGCCAAAGTCATAACAACAGCTTGCTTATGCAGCGACATGAACCCAATTAGCGTGATGGAGTTTTCTAAATGCCATAAAAAGGAGTAGGGTGCGACTGAGACCCCTTGCCCGGTGCCTTTCTTGGCTGATGGCTTTTTTAATCATCAGGACCTGCTGCGCTGCTTGTTAAAGCAACAGGCTTGACAATGGTTGGCCATCTTGCTGATTGTAGCACTGCTAGCTCCCACCGCGGATCCATTATTCAAAGCCTGGATGTGGTGTGGTTTCACCTGCCTGCCCTGGTTGGTTCTCCCTGACTTGCTCCACTATCATGTGCCAGGAGGCAAATGCTGCCAAGATAGGCAACAAAAGTCAGCAGTCAGCAGACGTCAGCCCCTTTAATGGGCACTGGTTTCATTACACACTAATGATGGTGACAATCACAGATAAAAGCACAAAAAAAATAGATAAATGAGATGTCTTCATGTGATCTAGACTAATGTGAATTTAACTCGAATTTAAAAAGAATTTCTGTGCTATTAAAGAGGCAGGAAGATGCAACAATGAATAAATAAATAAATAAAATGCATAGAAAGTCCATTCCCTACTCTATGCATGTTGCAGTCACTGATTTTACTTCTTGAATTTCTTTTCCAAATACAAAACTCAAACCTGAATCTGTGTTTCTTTTTTAAAGTGCAAAACATGATGAGGGAACATTTCAATGACTGTAAAAAAAAAAAAAAGAATCAATATAAAACATAAGTGGATAAAAAGGAGCCCTGTTTTTAGTACTTTGAGATGGGATGTGTTCATCTACAAGTTAAAAGCTACAGTACTTCATAGAAAAATAAACAAATGCAATAAGGCATAATGGTGAAATCTAATTTCCTTTCAGACTGTTAAAAATTACAGTTTTGCTCAAAGTCAGATTCTTTCCTGTTTACCCGTGTGGGTTTAGTGATTCATGATTGTCTCTATTTGGTCTTATTGCCAGCAAATAGGGCTAGTGAAAATTTGGAAAAGTAAACATAACAAAATTAGACAATAATCATCATTTAAATGATGTGGTCCATTTTTTATACACACTTGCTCCTATGATCCGCAAAGCTTGTGTTTTAATCACCCCTGCATCAGCATTAACACTTATTAGCTGGCAATTATTGGGAATATTAAATAAAATAATACAGTAATGTTGTGCTATGAGGTAAATTCTTAATATAAGCATGTTGATTTTTACTAATACGCTGGGTTAACTGTTTCATTAAAGCATTAACAGCATTATTTCTCTTAGTCATTTCCATATTCTAGTCGAGTTGTTGTTGTAATTGAAATATCCCTAAATTAACTGATGCTGCTTCAAATTAAATATGACCAGGAATTTAATTTAATTTCATTTAATGTGTACCTTGTCATTCATTTGAGTAATAAATGTCGCTAACCAACCCTCAAACCACAATGTGGAAGAGAGACACCAGCACAATTTACCTTTTAACGTCATTATATTCTGTTTTCCACCACTTAATTGTAATGCTAACAATAGTTAATAACAGCTGACAGGGAAATGGAAATAAAACAGTGCAGAGGGGGTGTGATTCTGAGCGATAGGGTTACGCATGTGGACACAGCCACGTCACATTTGAAGGCTTACATTAGTGTGGACGGTCATAAGATTGTATTTTTAGCCTGCCCATAGGATTCAGCGTGCATGTTTAGAGAGATAAAGAGCGTTGCTTTTGTCCGAATGTATCTGCATGTAATATCTAAAGTCCACTCCCATCTGCGCATCCCCTCCAGACACTATCCTCTTCTACTCCTCATCCCCAGCGGTTACCATGGAAGCGTGTTTTAGTTTCAATTAACATGAATTTCTGTGAAACTGGGGAACATCTTGAATCTGCCAACCCCTTAGAGAATATAATATTTATTTACACAGCAATGAAATATTATGGGATCTTAATTCTGTTTCATAAAAGTGTTAAAATGCATGATGTATTCACAGTATTCACAGTGAAATCCTTAGTTGATCTGTTTTATAATGAAATGCGACTGAAATTAAAGGCAAATAATGAGCAGATGAATAAATACGATGGAATATAACCTTGAATCAATGCAAAATAATGCAATAAAAATTAAATACACATCAAACTAAACCTTTCATATTAGGCTATTTAATTTCAGCCAGACAGCATGAACCAAAACATAAAAAAAGCGCATGAATATTTATATGGCTGTATGTAGTGACTGTTGAGCTTTCCCCATGTCCATCCACAAATCTCCTCTCTTATCATTCAGATGCACAAGGACACAACAGTAGAGCCATTTAACCATGACATCTGCGTGCCACAATACCACATGGAACAAAGGATCAAGATCACACAAAAAAGGCCAACTAGGTCTCAACAGTGACCTTTACGGAGCAACCTTTCAAGCTGCTCTTTCACAAATGCAACCAAATGCTTTGGAAAGTCCAGCGGGCACAATTGCGGTCGGTTATCTGATAGAAAACCTCAGAGCTGCCCTCTCTGCACCCCAACAATGCTACTGTATATCTCGTTTCAGGGGCTCTTGATGAACGGAGGTTGTGCGCTGGACTGCGGTGTACCTGATACGGGGCTGGTGCTTGGTAGCATGGCCTGCTCCTGATTTGGGATTACGTAAGATGTCTGGCTATAGGCATTGGTCTCAATCTCTCTGGCAAACGAGCAACAGATCAGTACAGTCAGATCAAGCTCACTGTAATTCCAACTCAGATGCTTGTATCTGTGGTCCTCGCAATTAAACTTTGAGCCCTTTACAAATTTAGAGATCACAAAGTTCAACAGCAGAGCAGATCTTTCTTCCTTTTTCTTTCCTTTGTATCCGAGCACGACGCACAAATGTCTTATTGGATAACAAGAGTGCAGATGGTTACAGCAAAATCAATTTGTTCCCCATGAAAACAATTTACAAAAATTGCCAGATTGCAATATTTTTAAGAATGCAGAAGGTGCTGTAGCTGCCTTTTGGTTAAATAAAACACAAAACAGAGCTGTAGATTTTCACCCATATATCTTGTTTTCTGATTGTATAGTAATTCATTAAGAAAAACAATGTAAAAGGTTACCTAGTTCTGATAGATTTGTGCAAAAAACTCTTACTCTGGTTTCTGCCAATTGAAATAGCTTGCCAGTAGGTGCAACAGGGACTACAAACATTTAGAAAATAAGTGTTTTTTTTTAGTATTTAGCTAGCTACCAAATGACAAATATGCCGAGTTCTGCCGAGTTGTGAGAACATTAAAAAGTGGCACCGGCTGCTGGGTTATTAAAGGTCAGAGGTAGTCTTAAGGCCAGGGGCCGTAGGTCAGCTATAATGCACAAACTAGGACAATCACCAATTACCAAGACAACAACACACAGACACACACACACGCCTTTGCACACACCCTATGCAGAATCAGGTTACTGCCTTATAGCCTTGTAGGTCAACAACCAGCCCAAGGATGACTGAGCACTGAGGGAAAAAGTTTAAGATCTAGATCTAAAATCTAATGAAAAATAAGTGAGGAGCCTTTAACAGACACTTGGACAATTTCACCGCAACAATTAGGCTAAGATATGCTCAGTTCGTAATCACTCTTTCTATTCTAGTGCTCAACAAGTAAAGGAAATTAGAGAAAACCAAGTGAGTGGCATCTTGTTTTTGTGACTTATGAAGCAAAAACAGCATGGATGTGTTTTTGTAAAAAAAAATCAATTCAGCTGCAAAGCACGGTGAGGATTTAAAAAGGAAAATCATCTGAAACATTATCATCATTAAATGTGTTAAAACGTGATTGGTTTCAGTGTTGGGAACACCTGTTGCTAAGTGACTGACAAAAATGGACATCGCAGTTTTGTAAAATTAATATTTCAGTGTTTTTTTTCAATCTCCTACTGTCAACACACATCATTAGCGTGGACGATAACAGTGTGAAAGCACATCTAAAGCACTGTTTTTGGAAAGAGGATAATTTAACATATCATTACACAATATATCATACACAAATGGACAAAAGTATTGGGACACGTTGAATTCAGGCGTTTCTTTTCTAACAGGGGTCTGGGCTACAAAATAATAATGACAAATATCATAATATAGTTTTATATTATCATAAACATTATATTGATTGCTAATATCGATGTTTATATCTAAAATCAGCATGAACAGGACATCTTACAAGCTGTAGCCATGATGCATGTCCCAATATTTTTGTCCATATAGTTTATACACTTCAGTATTTCCTTTTTAAGTTTAATGGGAGATTTCTTTTCCTAAGTGAGATGTGAAGAGAGTAGATGGTTAGTTATGGTAGACAATTTTCATGTATAGTCAGAGCATGAAAATATTTTAGAAATTTAGAGGTAGAACATTTAAAATCATAGTCACGGATAAAAAAAAAAATACACAAAAAAATCAATGTTGAGAGAAATTAAGTAAAAACCATCTCTGAGGCATTTTGGAAGCAAAGATAACAATTGAAACCAAACTAACCAATGCAATGTAATATACGACATTTGTCATTATTTTTTCGTATCCCAAACCCTTGTTAGAAAAGAAACGCCTGTCCCAATTCTTTGGTCCATATAGTGTATGACTTAGACAATTATGCTATGAGGCAAACGATACCATTCTATGAAGATAAAACTTACTAAAACATTAAGACACATTTACTGAGGTCACATTTTGCTTTTTTATTTTATTTGCATGTACTCTGAGTAATGTTTAGTTTATTATAAGATGTTAGCCTATTAAGCACAGTTTGTGATTTCTGATATGTGCCTTTTTCACTCAGCTTAATGCACCTCTCGTGATATGTAATCACTATCTTTTTCATCCATTCATGGCTCTCATCAGGCCTGGCTATGTAACAGATTAGAGGAGAAAAAATGATTGTGGCTTGAAATTCAGAGTGCTTGATAATAGCCTTTTCACAAGGCTTTGTGCTCTACACTGTCAAGTTAACTTCACACATGACATCTGCAGAATGGGCTATTTTCAGGCAACGACCATTTGAGTCCATTTTCTATTCTATAATGCAGGACAGTGTGTGAGACGTGTAACACAAAAACAGCTATTACTGTTTTTTTTAAGAAGCTGCAAGTCCTCTGCAGCCACAGCACAGTGTGACCTTTCAGTGAAGTTTCAATAACACACTATTTTCTATGTCCTGGCGATGAAAACGTGAAGTCTGGCCATGCACATTAGCAACACGAGGACGAACACATAACGGTACAAACACGTGCTGAATTCAATAAAAAACATGCTTTTACTTTTTTTTTATGTTACGTCTTTTGTCCAAGGTTTTTCCCAGGAACAAGGTAATACCACGAGAAAAGAAACACGTTTTAGGCTAAGCTGTTCCAACAGTTTAGATGTGGTACTATACTTCAAGTGCAGTGGTTTTTGGATTTTCTATATTAATGCATCTATCTTCACTTCTTGTACCTTACAACCTTACCTTACCACCCAACCTTACACCTAGGGCTGTGCCATATGGAAAAAAAAATATCACGATAATTTTTGTCATATCAGATGATATCGATATGCATCACGATATAAATCAAATCACTATTTTTGTCAAGCTTAAATTTTCCGGTACTCATAAGTTAGTTGTGAAGACATCAGAAGGTTATTTTTGATTTAAATATGATTCATTTTCTGTCAGAGGCTGAACATGACAGATGTGCTGAAGAACATTATACAACTGTTTCAGATAAATAAAACAGGTACATATATTTAAAACTAAACTAAAAGTCTGACCAGCAGGCAAAAGCTTTCAAGTTTTAAAAGAGAACACAAACAAAACAGACCATCTTCACAAAACAGTGTCAGGGGTATATATGTGGGGGGGTGTTCGAAAGTGAAACTTAACATGCTTTGAACGTCTGACTCCCGGCTTCTATGCCTCTGTTGTACGCTGGAACTGAAATGGCGTGCACCCTACTTTTCAGTAACCCAGTCGCCCAAGTTCTTAGTCAAATTTTCTCCTGAGGGTACACTCATTATCTCCCGCTGCAGCTTTAGCGTGTGTGCTGTGGCTGCTCTTACCCCTGTGCTGTGTGCGTCAACCTAACTTGATGTAGCTCTAGCGTGATCGGTTCTGTGCAGCGCTACTTAATTATGACTGGCTGTTCTTACATCTGTCAAAACATGGACGAATGAATTCTATCAAAATTGTATCGAGTATGTCTCATATTTCTATTGAGGAAAAGTTATTTCGCCATATACTGTATATAGTTATCATTTTATCGCCCAGCCTTACTTACAACCAAAGGGTGTAAGGATTGGACGTTTCTGGGGAAAAATATGATCACAATATTGTTCCATCGGTCTGACTCACGGGGGCACTATCAAATCTTTCATCATCATTGATATAAGTTTTATCATTATCCTGTTTTAAGATAGTTTTATGTCTCAGTCCTTTAGCTATGTTACCAGTCATGCCCTTTTACAACAGTATTCTTCATCATTTGGGCAATGTCTGTGTAGTATTTTTGTGTTCGTAGTTTATACATGTTCCTTACACAGCTTAGTTGAATATGGACTGTTTTTGCAGTTTCAGCTGCAGAGAGTTTATCATATCAAATATCTTCTGCCTTACATCTTTTTTTAGTAAGTAGTCACATAATAAGCAGTGAGCTGGTCATGTGTCAACCTTTACCACCTGTTTTGTTTTTTGTTTTTTTTTGCAATAATAACAGCCTTGCTGCATATTCTAGTTTTCATACAGTGAGCTTTATTTAGCTGTTATTTGGTATTTTTCAATACATGCAGTGTCTGTTATTTTTGTGTTTGCTGCTACAGGTTACTCTTGACAGATTCATTGTTAAAGAGTATTAATTTGGTTTTGATGCATACATTTTTTTTTTTTTTTTTTAAATCGCATTCACATTCATCTCTGATATTTAAAATACTGTAGTGATTGTGATGAGATTTTGGTCACTATGATGCACAGTCCTGGTTGAAGGTGTGTCATTTGTCAACAAACGTCACTTTTCCATAGAGGATAGTCTCAGGATGAGCCACACCAGACAAACAACATGTTGTTATTACCGGGAAATTACACAAAAAACCCAATGGGAATCCCAGTCACATAAAACCACAGTGTGTAGGGATTTTATTTCTCTAAGGCTGCTCAGTGCCTTTTTGCATATTTGTCTGTCTTTCTGCCCTTGTTCTCATTTCTTTTCATTGTCACTTTTACACAGCCCATTTCACTGATATTTTACTCTCTTCAGGAATAGTATTTTAGTTCAGCTCAACAGAGGACGTCTCTGCCTTTTAGGTTGTTGTGTGAAATGACATGTGATGTATTAGCTATGTTACAATACAGAAAGTCGTCTGGCTGGAAGCCCACTGAAGATGACACATCAGTGACCCCACGGCTGGCCTGTATTTCCTGCTTGTGTAAGAGGTATTAAGTGGCAACAGAGGAAGCAGTGGAACATTGTGATTCAGTTACACCAAGCTGGAGGGACGCACACACATCTGCTGAGGGCAAATGAACATGAGCAGCACAGACCGGTAATATGCTTTGATCACAAAATTGTGTTTTTCCCCTAAAATGGGAGGGATTTCAAGCCTGTGCAGGATGTAACATAATTAGCTGATGAGGTTACAGCAAAAGCCCTTTGGGTGGCTACTCTTACCGTCACTGCCCTGTGGACTGAAGGGTGACTCAGAGAGGACGGTGTAGACAATTCCCACCAGGTATATAATACGATATTATGGCTAGGTTGTATAACACTGTTTTTACATCAAATGGGATAACAGATGATTCATGTTAATAGCTATCTGTATTCTAGTCTTTAAAGAAATGGTTCCCAGAGCTCTAGTCATTGAGGATTTGGTAGCAGGCAGTAAATGAGGTGTTTACTTGAGTGCTGAAAACATTCAAGGGCTAACAGCAGGGCCACTCGAGCCACTCACCTCCTCCAGAAGCTGCTTGTGGTTATCAATCCACGCCCTGACCTCTCATTGAGATTGGAAGAGGACGAGAGGGAGTACACAAACACACACAATAGCACTCAGTGTAAAAGAGCACTACTGTGGACAAACAGTCTCAAAAACTACCTGCTACGTCCCTTTTCTAACCACTTTTCCTTTACCTCAATGTGCGAGGTCAAGCATAGATGTGAAAGGAACATTCATAAGGACCCGAGTTAACCACGGAACTGAGAGGATCCAACTGCGCTTGCATTTAGCGACGTAATTATGTGACAGCAGATGTTAATGACACGGGCCTGCCATGGTGAAACTACAATGTTCTAGAGATGTACCACTAAAACCACATATTATGGCATCTTAGCTACTCCATCCTGTGTTTTCTTGCCCTGTCGCTGACTCTGAACATGGACAACCTGGTCATCAGTTCATCATCATGATTGAAAATTAAATATAAAAAAGGAACTGGCTGTTATACTAAGAATAGTTTGTCATGCTAAGTCTTGGTCCGTCCATATTTATTGCTATGAGTCTTCATTTGAATGATTGTATGAGAACTTCTTACATTTCTGCAAGATAGCCACAGAGTTTGTACAACTTTTGCACATCATAAAAACAAATTCTGGCTATATTCATATGACACATATACACACTGCAAAAATCAAAATCTTACCAAGTGTATTTTTCTCATTTCTAGTCAAAATATCTCATCACACTTAAAATAAGACAATCACCTAAAGAGTAATGTTTCAGTGAGATATAAAAACTTATTTTTAGACAATAGATCTTGAAAATCTTACCTCAAGAAATCTTACCAAGACAATATCCACTTGTTCCATTGGCAGATTTTTCACTTGAATTAAGCAAAAAAATAAAAATAAAAAAAAATCTTGAATTAAGCAAAAAAAATCTGCCACTGGAACAAGTGAAAATTGTCTTGATAAGATTTCGTGAAATAAGATTTTTATTTATTGTCTAAATGTAAGTTCTTATCTCTCACTGAAAAGTTACTCTTTAGGTGATTATGTCTTATTTTAAGTGTGATGAGATATTTTGACAAGAAATGAGAAAAAATACACCTGGTAAGATTTCGATTTTTGCAGTGTATAAGTTAAATTTAAAAATATACCACTTCCAAAACCAGTTTGGCTGTATTTAAAGCCAAACTTTCATGCTTTCTCTTACGAAGACATCAATAATTGAAGTCAAATTAAAGAATGTCACATCTTAAGACAAAACAACAATGGTCAAAATGAATAATATAAACTAGAAGAGGGAGTTTTGTCTGGAAAAGTGCTTGTGTCCTAAACCCTCCTCAATAAAGGAGCTTTACAAACATAATAGATACTCATTATAATCATGGATCACTGCAACGTTAACTTAATTTTGATCCTTTTCCAATAAAACTAGTAGTGTAAAGTTCAGAGTTCACCAAAGAACAAAACATAGATGTATAATCTGTCGGTCCTTGCATCCTATGTTAAAGGAGACACTAAACTGAAGCATGTTACCTTGGCTGCCACTTTAAATACCTCTGGTTCATTTCAGTTCAGGGTCTTCCAGACTGAAAAAGGTTCTTGGAACACAGCCCACGTGTCCAGATGAGCAGTGTATTTGTGTACATCTTTAGAAGTAAAAGGGAGGGGTAAGGATTTAAAGGAATTTCACTCAGCAGTCGTGAAGGTTAAGTGAAGTCAGAGATTATCCACTAATCGAGTGAGGTCAGACAGTCTATTTGTGTTGACACATTAACCTAGCTATGCAAAAAGTAGGCCTACCTCATTTGCGTAACCCAAAGTAAACTCTTCTGTATATTCTTGCTGATTTCTGTCTCTGTTGCCATTTTAAGTTCAGGTTTCATCCTTGGCTCTGTCCTTGTGTGTGGAGGTTAAATCTTCGCAGCTAAAAAGGACATGGTTATTTGTAGTTCCTTTCCCTCTCTTGTCCTGCCTGAAGCTATTCAAACAGTGTGCCTCGTAAAAAAGGGCTGTGAGTGGACAAAGCGTGCCTTTCCTCACATTTTCCCAGATTTGTAACTGCTGGATTACAAAGATGAAGTGTTTTGGAGATGACATGTAAACCTTAAGAAAGTGTCAATATACAGAGACAGAACTTCTGATCAGTATTACCGATTTCTCACCTAACCTCTAACTTCAATATTTTTGACTTAGTTAAAGCCGATTTCTTGTTTTCTTCTGGAAAGTGTCATCTAGTACAAGTAAACAAATCAAAAAATACTATGGATGCTTGTTCTAAACACAGTAAAAAATGTTTAGTCCTTTTAAAGAAAGAAAAAACAAAACAAATGAACGTTAAAGAGGTTATATGTAGTATTTCTACTTTCAAACATCAACAAATGACATAAAATCATCATTATAGTGTTCTGAAATTGCGCCAAAGAAAAAGCCAACACATTGGATGACAGATAAATGCACCTAACTGACAGGCCAGTGGATTTATGTGACCACTAGAGGGAGTAGTGAGTCACTATACCTTCCATGATGAGTAAAACCAACGCCACATGTCATTTGACCAAAGTTTAACAACACAATGAAAAAGGATGACAACTGTTAAGAAACAACTTTTAAGAGCAAAGAATGAGAGAAATCTATTAGTGCTGTTGTTTTCACCACTGGACACAGCTCTAAAAGAAAAGAATGGAGTTTGATGGTGAAATTGTAGCATTTTTTTTTTTTTTTTTCTCAACCAAGGTGAATTTGACTATGAGGCTATAGAGTTATTATGTGATGTCATTGTGTGCATGAAGTTTAGTTTGTTCATTCATTCTTTCAGATCAAACTGCAATAATTCTGACCATGTTTGGACAATTCCAAACAGATCTTTAGTGCAACATAAACTGTACAGAAAGCTGAGGTGATTTGTGGTTTCACTGTAGCTGTTTTCAGTCTAAAAACAGAACAATAATGTAAACTATCAGCCTATACCGCACCTGAAGATTATAAGACCCAGTGTTATTTTGACCAACTGTTATGATAACTAGCTATGATTTTTAATTTGAAGAAGAAAACTTGATACCATAATATAGATCCATGCAAATTTTGTCCTAATGTTAATCCTAAGTGTGTTCTGGTATGTGACATCCCTCTGCTGTTGAGAGTTTGGAGTATTAATGCTACACATAACCTTTTTCATGTCATGTGAATTAAACTTTAATTCATTACCTTGTCTGCAAACGAAGTTGCTCTTCAAGTCATGTCATAAATATATCTTCACTGACACTAACTCTGATGATGCCACACTACTCCATAACATCATCTACTACTGTTTTTCATTTTTGTTGTTATTAAGAAAGCCCTAGCAGTAGAAATTACATACTGCACATTTAAATGCTGAATACTTGATTAAAATAAATCTTCAGTTTTACTTAGATACACTTTTCATGCATGCTTCTAATATGTTCACATAGTGCCAGAGTGGATCTAGCTAATATCTGAAAGAGCAGCAAACGTCTTCAGTTCTCAGGTTTACAATCAAACCTGTTCTTTTTTCCAGACTGAGCTGTTTTCGTTGAATCAGATCAACTGTGCTGCCTCCAAGGTGAAGGCAATTTGAATCTCCTTTCAGTGACAGACCTGTGTAGAGGGGAGCAGAAACTCAACACTGAGCACTTCAAAAAGTGTGGTGCTTTATACCTCAAGAGAAAAATGGACTCATACTGAAAAGCAAGAAAAATGCATTTTGTTTGTATGCTACCTAATGTCTACTCTCAGAAATCACAATAATCCACCTGATCTTAAGCTATTTTTCCCGATACATGGCGAAGCACTTATTTTTTTTCTATAAAGATTTGTTTTTATTAACAGAAGCTCTTACAGGCCGTTTATGGTCTTTAGCAAACATCTACAGTTCGTTACAGTGAGATAAGGCAAATTTTACATAAATGTATAAACTTACAGATACATGACATAGGGATGATTTCTGAACATCAGAAGAGAAAAGGAGAAAAAATACTAATAAAAATAAAATCAAAACAGAACAAAAAATATTACATGAACTTTTCCCATCCCCCACCTTCCTCCCTCGTATGGCTCTCAGTTTCCTTTCATTTATATACCTACACAGTCTGTGCACATAGTTTATACTTACACCCATCTGCATGCATTCATATGTATATAAACCAACACACTACTCACAACAAATAAATCAATGAGGAAGTTATACAAGAAGAACCTACAAATGGCTAATTTGAAGCTGGTCCAGGAAGGCTCCCACTGTACATGGTGAAGCATTTTTAAGCTTCTTCACTCATTCTACTGCAATAAAACCCTTCATTATCTGCACAAAAATACAACCAATTGAGACGCTGACCACATAGCTAATGCTGCAATCAGTGCTTTTGTGTGATATATTTATTGCCACTACACTTGCAATCCACCCCCAAGTGCAGGAGCGACAAACCTCCAGCCATCTATCAAGCTACACAAATGTTGCATCAAAGAACATATTTATTGCAGCCATGAAAAAACCCAGCCCTAAAGGACTGCCATGGTGGTTGGGGCCTTGTTCTCCTGCTGTTTTTCACGTCTTACTCTCCCACATCGAGGACTGTACTACTGAGGAACACGAAAGAAAAAAAAAAAAACAACACACAAAAACAAACAATGGCCCTGACCTTGTCGAGGTGTCTCCATGGAGACAAGGCCTCACTATAAAGCATTCTCCACTGGGTGCTACTGTCAGACCAGCCCTGCACAAGACATGCTTAACAACTTTGAGAGCTAAAGAAGACACGTTGAGCCCGATGTAAACACCCACCTCTACGTATACGACAAGCATATGAAAATCCACAAGTATTTTTGATATGGGTTCTGTCCTTAGCTAATCTATGGCAAGAAATAAAAACCTATGACGTAAAAACGTGACAGTAATACCCACACAACTTGACATTAAGCATATTCTGTGAAGTCAAGCTGGTTTAATTGCCTGGATCAAACCTCAACCACGTGTATGTACTGCCCCCAAGCCCACACTAGGCTGCTGTAAGCGGAGTAAAAACAGTAGTGAGATAAAATGGTCCTATCAGGTGTCTCATTCACGAGGTTCAACAAACATCTTTATCTCCGACAGCTAAAGATAGCATTAGTGTTAGGCCTCTTAAGGACGTATACTATCACCTCTATAGGTCTTTTACTCTTAAGATGGGATGTACTGACCAAAGCTGCCTCCAGTGCACTACTACTAATTAAGCCATTAAATAGACATTAAAGCAACTCTCACTATTATCACCCAGATGTATCTCCATGCTCGGTTGGTTCTTTGGCACTACAGGAAGGTCTGGCCCTGTCCACTATCATTCTGTAAGAGAATTAAATTTTCACTGGTACCTGATCTTCACTAAGTTATTTAGTATTTCTATAGCATCGGCCTGATTCAGGAGAAGCTAAGTTTCATCTGGTTCATTTTAACCTCCTAAGACACAACTATGGGTTTTCTGTCCACATTTGTGGACAAGAGTTCCACAACTTTATACAATAAAAAAAGAAAACTGTTCACCACAAAGGACATTCCATAAAATTTTTAAAAACTGCATCTGAAAAAACTGTTGCATCATTATGTTTCCAATACAGGCACTTATCTAATAAAAAACAAAAAGAGCTTGTACTTTGCTGACATTTCCTGGGTCTTAGGAGGTTATGTTAGAATTGTACATTTGCTTCATCTGAGAATGAATAAATGATGAATTTATAAGAAAAAAATACTGTAAAATTTGATGTTTTTTAACATGTTATCTATAGGTGGTTTATTTGAACATACAGTAGATGAGACAAATTAATTATTGTCTATATATAACCTAAGCTAAAGCCATTTAGTTTCTCTTCCCTCAGACACCTCGCACAATTTTCCTTGGTACCTGATCTTCACTAAGTTATTTAGTATTTCTATAGCATCAGTCTGTTTCAGGAGAAGCTACATTTCAATTGGTTCATTTTAAGTCACAATTCTACATTTGATTCATCTGAGAATGAATGAATTCATGAGAAAAAGTACTGTAAAATTTGATGTTTTTTAACATGTTATCTATAAGTGGTTTGTTTGAACATACAGTGGAAGATATAGACAAATTAATTAGGCTATTGTCTATATATATAACCTAAGTTAGAGCCATTAAGTGATTCAAATTATGAAATTATGATTAATTAATTTTGCTCAATAAACATCCAGATAAGACCTATAAAGTACCAATGATAAGCTGAGAAAAAGTGCACTTTACCTGAATTTTAAAGCATATTGCTATGGTTAGTGATGAAAAAATTATTGAACTTTAGATGCTGATTTTATTGACTTTTAACACTTTTATCTGATCTACAGCTCAGCATTATTCTTCAACTCCCTGCCTTTGAATTTTGAGCTTTGTGACTTCATCTTTTTTTTTTTCATACAAGGTTTACATTCCCTTTCCGACCTTTGCCTCTAAATTAACTTCACGCCTTGGAACATATAAAATATCTTGCATAAAAGCCATTCCTCTATACCACTAACATTTACTTTAATATGAACATAATTGCAGGATTACCCTCAGTGCAATTACAACTTATTATCCCCTATACAGCAGAAATGACTGATCTCTGAGTGTTTCTTTGAGTCAATGATCCATCCTTGGCAGTCACTTCCTCCACAGTCCATGATAAAAGTCCCTCCTACGAATCAATACATCCATGAATAAACAGTTTAACTAGAGTGTAGATAAAGTGCCGCCTCCAGTTTAGTGGTTCATGGTAATGCATTGACACACACGACTCTATTCTCTTGTAAAAAACTAAGAAATGCATTTGAAGGTGAAGCAGCTTTTATCTGTTCTGCTGCTCAATGGAAGGAACTTACCTTTACCCCAAATGTGGACATCTTTCAAATACAACAATACATTTCACTTCAATGTTATTTAGTTCTGGAGTACTCTATCTGAATTTCATCACTTTACTCTCATATTATTTTCTGTATTTTGTGCTTTCTTTTCTCAATATGTACGTATATTTTCTGTGATTTTATTTCCCTCTGGACATTCCATTTATGTATATGCATGCATACTGTGTATGAATTGTTGTATATAATGTGAATAAACTTGCCTGATAAGATTGCAGAATTATTATATTTAAATGCGTTTTGTTGTGGTAAAGCGGGTCTTTAAAATTATTTGTTTGTGGTTAGCTCTTTGTATAACCATTTGTAGTTAAAAGACTTAAACAGTCCAAATGATTATTGAGGATCCACAAAAGTATCTGGGTCCAATCAAGCTTAAGTGAACATCAACATAAAAAAGTAAATTTGCACATATCATTTATCAAGTGGGCTCATTTTTTTAGCTAAAGATCTCCATTTTATGGAACTGTTATCTTTTTTAAAATACCACTTGTAGAAAAAAGTTACAACAGATTTTATCAATTGTACATTTTACGCCACAGCCATAGCTCAAATTTAACGCTAAAAATTATGAAAAATTTGAAAATGTATTCAGTCTGTTGATTATATAGACGATTGTTAAGTTTCAAGTATTAGATTTACATTATTTTGTGAATATTATTGATATTTATGAGTTTGAACAGTTGTGAGTTGCTTAAAAGGCAGCGTCCACGTGTTGCCACAAAAATATCAATTTTAAATTTTCAAGTTACGTATAATTCAGATATTTGAGTGAAACTTTCAGAAAGTAATGATCTTTTGATACATTTTAGGTGATACATACAATGGTAAAGAGTCGTCCACATGTTACTATGGCAACTGTCCATGTGTTACCACATTCTCATTTCAATAAAACAGAGACTTTTCAATATTTTACTCAAATTTTTTTTTTCAGCATAATTGAACATAATATTTAAAAGGTTTTGTCCTACTTGAGATTAATTTCTGTCAAGAACCACATGTTTTGAATGTTTGCGTAAAGCTTCATAAAATGATGTCTGTTTTAAGTCCACATGTTACAGAGCAGTAATTTGACATTTTTCACCTAAAAATTTTATTTCCTCAAATTTTGTTATACATATTGTTAGAGTGCTTATATACACCTACTGAAATATGTATAATACATGCATATAAGTTACTCTGCTTACATGATAGAGACTGTTGAACACGAAATGTGTCCGTGTGTTACCGCTTGATCAGACCCATCTCTAGACCTTCTCCATGGAAGAATTCTGGATCCTGTAGTGAAATCTGACAATACAGCATTATGTAAATGATAGCAAAACATCTTGTAGCATATGATCACATGGCCGTTTAGTGTGTAGACCAGGTTCAACGGCTGAGGCACCAAAAACAAACTAATCTACTGATATATGTGTGGCGATATTTTGGATTCAGTGATACTGGGCATGTAGCGCCACATTATGTAATAACAGTGCAATATGTAATAATGTAATAATTTTTCACCTCATCATGTCAGAATGCCACATTTTATAATAAACTTTGCTGCATTTTGTAATAACTTATTACATATTGCAACAGTTACCTATTACAAAATGCGGGTGTAGCACCTTTTTTGTTTAAGAAAATGTAATTATTTGGTGCATTATGTAATAAACCATCAAAAAAGCATTGAAATTGATGTCTTAATTGGAAAAACCACCATACCAGCAGAACAACATTAAGCATTCCAGCTGAGTTAGATTTCATTTTTAAAAAAACTAGTAGGATGTTTTATTGGTCAAACCTACAGTAAATTAAATGTAACTGTATCCATTATAATGGAGAATGTTTGTAAGATAGAGACAAAAGCTGCACTAATTAAATATTGTGTAAATGTGGGCATTTTATCACAAAATGCAGCGTCGTTATGTAATGAGGTGAAAAATTATTACATTATTACATATTGCACTATAATGCGGTGCTACAAGGGAAGAAAGAGGCAACGTGTAAAACTATGCATTTTCCTTGTTTTCCTTGATAAACAAGTCAATAGATTCATGACATGATATGTTTACTGAAATATTCTCTTTAATAATATTAGTATGACTTTTTCACTGTGTTGTGTGACCCTAAGAAAATGACTGAATACAAACACTGCTGCCAAAGCTGTTCCATTACCTCATTCACAAAGCCACTACACGACACCTTTGACCTACGTAGTACTCACTCAAGGACAAGAAAAGCCCATTGAGCGTAGTAGGCAACAGGTGGTCTCTGAAACCCAGTCTGATCACCAGAGCCACTCACTGGGGTAGAGTACAGAGAAAAACATATGGCAGCAGGCTTAACGTCAGCTAAAGCCCAACCGATGAGCTCATCTCCTCGGGCTTATCCAGCATCTCGTTGTCTGCTTTCTGCCAGGACAGCCAGGTCTGGATACTCCCACCCAGTCAGGCACCAGCACCCTGTAAATCTGTCTGAGCATTACCTGCAGCCTTACACAGCCATATGGCACTGAGATGGCACGAAGACGGACTGAAGGACTCAATATAGTATGCATTAATGCTTGTATATAACCACAACCTCAGGTCCCATCATATAGAAATGATGACGCAAATCAGAACACAGGATAGATTCTGTAAATTCAATAAATAACAAAGTACAATTATTACAGAGTATATGGGCCTGAGCATGACTTCTAATACTCATTTTTTACACATATTTTCTGTACTTATTTATTAGTACTGTTTCTACTGTGCTATTACATATATATATATATATATATATATATATATATATATATATATATATATATATATATATATATATATATATATATATATATATATATATCTGTGTATTTGACTTTGGTTTTAGGTGGTCAGAGCTACATGTAAACAAACTCAGCCATCACATGCACAGTAATCTCAACCCCTCCTGTGATGGTTGTGACCTACCAGACTACATCCCTTTCATTTATGTCAGAGTAGCACAGGTAAGCTCTTCTGAGGACACAGGTAAACAACCACCTCCCACAGTCCCTCTGTCTTCATGGTAGATGTGAAATGCAAGCTGTGCAAATCCTTTATCACAGAGACCATACAGCAAAATATCAGCTTATACTCAAAGTTATTTACACTCAACAACATAAGCACTTGCAGAGCTCTATATAAGTATGATTTGGTTTAATAAATGTTAGTACAATAGGATGTTGATGATTTAACTTGATAGCGGCAGGAAATACTTCTGAACAGGTTTGTTTGGGCAGGAGACAATAACAGCCTTGTTGTGTTGACTGTGTCAGCACCATATCAACCTGCCTCGCCTCTCTATGCTCTATCTAATCCCCTGTGTCCAAGCCTATTTTAATGATGTCACGGCAGACAGAAGTGCTGATGTTGTCCTTAAGACTTGGTGTAATTGAATTACTTCTGAGAAGACAGACAAACAACTCAGACCTCAGCACGGTGGATTATCTGTTTCGAGAAGTGCGCTCTGGTAAAACCCTTCAGCGGCATTAACACACCACTCCTAATCATGTCCTTTCCATGAATATTACACTTGCCTTCAGCACTTGTCACTGGTCTGAAGAAACTATGAGTCATGTGGAAAGTGTCAGCTGTTGCTATGCTGTTTCTTGGTTAATGAAGAAACGCTGCCCACCAACATGCCCACCACTGCCTTAATGTGACTACTGATGAGGAAAACCAGCATGTCTCCTGTCATCCATTCCCATCCATTATCATTTACACTACCTTCATCATCATCACACTCTCACTGGTGGTTCTGCTTAATAGTCTCCGGGTGGGAACCGTTCACTGTCAAAGAGCTGGGGTTGTACTTACAGCATGTATTTCCCATGAGGCAGATCTCATGACAACAAGCGCACAACAAACGGCTTTAAATACTAAGGACTGGTTCGCTCAAACTGACGCCGCATGCAGCAACAGAGACGTCATTAACGGCGCTTCAGTGAGAGGCAGTTAGCAGAACGCCAACCAGAAAGACAAATGAGATGATAAATGAGTATGAGGTTCACGGAGGGAGATGGAAAGCATAAATAACTATGTGTTCTGAGTGAGTCACACAGAAAAATTAATGACTAAAGGAAGCATCAAGCATTTAAATGTAGGTTTCAGAGTTAGGATCATTTTTAAACAATGGCTGCCGTCCTTATATTTCCGAGGCTTAATATAGTTTCCAGCTTGCAATGGAAGAAGATTTTATTCTGTAAAGTGCAAATAGAATGGAACTTTGATCACCTTGCAATGCTGGAAGGTTACAATTAGTGCATCGTAGTTTTTTTCCCTTGTTTTGGGCTATTACTTTTTCTTCTTTTATTCGTTATTTATTTTTGATGTGTTCTTCTTCATGTCTGTACACAGTTTTGGTTTTTTGGCGTTTTTTTGTGTGATTTTGTTATTTGTGGGTGTGGAAGAATGTAACGTTTTGAGTGAATTATTTTAGAACTGTGTTACACTCCAATGTGTTACATGCAGAAATCTCAGTATGTGTTGTGTTTCCGCCTGAGATTAAACAAAATATAAAACATAAATACAGCTTTTAGCCTTTGAAAACAAACCTAGCTCATTTTGTCTACACTCAAGTGGTTAAACTGCTCTTTCCATCAGACTCCTCTAACAAAAGCTAGAGTTTTAACTCACAAAATACGAGAGCCGCGAAGTAAACGATGAAAACATTCTCAATTTCCAGTAGAATATACTAAACATCTGAGCATGAAACAATTTAAAATGAGGTACAATGACACAATTTTTAAGAGATACAGGACTGAGGGAGGTGTTGGGTATCACTGGGTGTTATAAGGATGTACAAGTATATATGTGTGTGTGTGTGTGTATGTGTGTATGTGTGTGTGTGTGTGTGTGTGTGTATATATATACATACATGAGTTATTGTATTATGGGTATGTGTAAATTAAATTTATATTTCTTCATAGTAACATAAAGTCAGAAACAAAATTATTTAACAATAAGTAACAAACAGAGTATAGACATGTTTAGACTAGGAAGCTTATTATTGTTATTAATTATTTAAGGAGAAGGGGTGGGAGTTTATAAGTTATACTTCTCCTTTTTGAATATGTATTTTATGTCTTATGTTTAAATGTTTTGCTTGCTTATTTCTTTTTCTTTTTTTTACATTCATATTCAAAATAAATTCTTCAATCAATCAATCAATCAATCAATCAATCAATCAATCAAAAAACAGATACTGATTTTCAGTTGTTTTTCCTTTTTTCTACCAGTCTCCATTGCTTTGTATCAGAGTCAGTGCAATACCACTATGGCTACTTTTTCTGCATTTATGGAAGTTTGTTTTGTTTGTTCAAGTATGAAATTAGGTTCTGGCAGAAAATCTTATAACTACATAGGACATGCAAGTTGGTGGTAGTATTTTTGTCATGCTTCCTTATGAAAAAGAACACACAATTACATCAAATGATGTCTTTACTGCTGCACACTACCATCATCAACAGAAAGAAACCAAAACATGGCTTCAATTCAGGAACAAAAACAATGACAGTTCTAGATATAAAGCCTGTAAAATGGTCATTTGAGGAACACATGCATGCTATTTTCTACGCTGTATTTACAAAACATAGAATTGTTCTGGTTCTCTATGTGTACAGCTGCTCTGACACTGAAAACCAACATAAGTCTAATTCTTTTATTAATAAAAGAAACTGATCATTAATCAATAGGTGGAATCAATCAGGAATAAGATGAAAGTAAGTGAAATAGAAATGGGTCTTAGCTGTTGAGTACTTGTAAACTCAAATTATTAGCTAACTATTTTGATAATCAATTAATCAGTTTGAACTGGGATAGGCTCCAGTGACTCCCATGACTCTAGTGAGGATAAAGCAGGTTCAGATGATGAATTAATTAATTAATCAGTTTGAGTATTAAAAGAAAGTCAAATTTCTCTAATTGTAAATCTTAAAAAATCAGTATTTTCTGTTTTCGTTTCTCCTGTGTGATAGTAAACTCAACACCTTTGGTTTCTTGATGCCATCTTGAACTTTGATGAACACAGTTTGACATTTTTCACTATTTTGTGACATTTTATATACCAAACTAACCAATGAATTAAAAAAAAATCTACAGTGAAAATACAGTAATTTTTAGTTGCAGCCCTTATGACATTGTTATCAATAACATCATATCATTTAATATCCTAAAAAAAATATCCATTTAATATCCTAAAAAAAGATATTATTCATTATCTTATTAACAAAACAATGATATAGCATGAAAAAAACTGTCCTTAATGAAATCATGTATTTTAATTGTGCAAAGAGACAGAATCCATTTGCTTCTCTTATTCTGTACAATTCCGTCAAGAAAGAAAGCAACTCAAGCCTTGAATATGATTAAAACATCTTTTGGCCACAGAGGCCAGACCTCCACAGAGAATACACTGCCTTTAGAGTGAAGGTTTTATGTTCACTGTATTAGACAGCTCTGCAGTTGTTTATGTTCAATTAAACTCCTGGCATTCAGTATTCAGCAAAGCTTTCATCCAGCTCCTTATGAAGGAACCTGAAGCATTCTATCAGTCATTACAAAGGTCACTCTCATTGCTTCACCTGTGAGCCATCCAGCAGCATTCATTTACAGAAGAAATGTGACATTTGCGCTTTACAAATGAGTTAGGTTTAAAAAGACCCGAGACCCCTGGAGATACCTTATCTGAGGAGCCGTGACGGGCAGAAAGAGGGCAATGAAACAGAGACAAGGCTCTCCTGCACAAGCACACTGACCCCATCAGTCACTCAGTCACATGCATGCATACTGTATGTGCACCGACGTAAACAGGACACACAGCAGCAGGAGAATAATAAAAGGGCCGCCGCCTCTCACCTGGTCGTCCACTCTGTGGGCCACGATCGTAGCCGCCTCCTCCTGCTCAGCATCACTGAGGGGTCGTATCCTCAAGGCAACCTGCAGCACACACAGTCATTACCATTGGCCTTGGATTTAATCAACACAGCAATATTCGATTTAGTGGAAAAATGGCTTTGAAAATAAATTGAATCCTGTCTCGAGAGGAGGAAATGACACCGACAGTACACTATAGTACTCCATCCTCTAAAATACAGATGTCTTCTTTAGAAAAGGTGTTTTTCTGGAGTGTGTGGGTTAGACTCAGCCTTGTGGTACAATTCAATATTCACTGTAAATGCACTGCTATTCTGTGTACAGAAAAGGAGCTCTGCTTTTTTTTCTTTGTTCTGTGCACTTTCTTATTTTTCTTGGGTTTCCCGTGGATAGCCCAAACACGTGAGAATCAGACACGTTAACATGGCCACAGCTCCTTTAATAGAACCTACAATAATGAAATCTCTAACTTAATTCATTGAGAGTGAACAGTTTTGGTCTCACTGACTTGTGAGTGGAGCTTATGGTGTTTTCTGCCCAAATGTATGATCAGTGCATTGAGAAAATATTCTGCAGATTGACCGATTTGAAAAGTAATCCATATCTGACACCTTTGGACCTGCTTTCTGAACAAAATGACAGAAAACAGATGTATGCACTCTGATTATTTCACTCCAGATGTCACTTTGGCTTTTTTTTTTTTTTTAGCAAAAAAACAAGGAAAAAAGCAACTTTTCTCACAATAAGCAGTGTCATCTTGTGTTTTTACAAGTAAATTAGCCTTCCATTACAACTTCAGTCCACATTCTAACGTGTTGAAACACAATAAACTGACATGTATTAATGTATTACTACATAATTCACATGGTATCCATGCTGCTACATCCCTGCATGAATTATAGACATGTTCACTGAATATGTGTTTTTGTGACTACAGCAAATAATAACCACAACGCTGTGACTACTACAACTCCTACTGATAATAAATCTGGCTTTAGAATGATAAGGTCCCCTTAAATCAACACAGCGTAGATAGTGTATTTACAAGGGTGTCAAATGTATGGTCCTCCAAAGGGTCTAATCTGGCCCATAGGATGAATTTACCAAGTGAAAAAATTACACAGAAGACATGGGTGATGGTGAGTCGTCACAAGTTGTTTTGATCATGAAGTTACATGCTATATTTTTAGTTTTAGCTAAACGTTTTTCACATTTGTACCGTGATCTGTAAGTTGTAATACACATGAGTAAATGATGCACTGAAGCACAATATTGTTAAAATTAGTGGTTGTTCAGGTTGTTAACATTTTCTGTGAAAGAATAGTTTGCACATGTAAACATTTACATACTGGAATTTCCTTCTTTTTTTAACAAAAACAAAAAGAAAATTTTGGAGTTGTCACTATTTATGACTTATTCTGCTACTTTTTTACTGGTGTGGCTAGTTTGAGGTACGTGTCCCCTGAACTAACATGAGTTTGACATCCATGGTGTATTACACGGTGGACAGGAGAGGCCAGGCAACTGAAACAGCCACTTCAATTATTCAGATATGAGCTGGAGAACACACAGGAGCCTGAAGCTACAATATAGGCAAAATTAGAGTCTAACACCTGGTAAATATCAAACACAAGCCCCTAAATCAACTGCAGTAACATTTACAAGGTGAGTTTGGGTTGTGTTTTTATGTTACCTGCAGCTGTGTTTAGTCAGATGGGCACATGAACATTAATAATTCTAATAAAAGGAGTAAACAGTTGAGACTCACAGTGAGTTGGTGGTCTTTTGATTCCCCCGTGTCCTTCATGGTCACTTGTGGTCAGGCTGGAGTAAAAGGAAAAGTCAGACGGGACACTGGACCATCCTGCTCTATCCTGCTTCTACCTGCATGTCCTCCACAACCACCTGCCGCCTGTCGGTACACAACACAGGGTCTCTGCTGCTCTCGAGGCTGCTCTCGAGCTCAACCACCTGTTTTTTTTTTTTTCCTCTGTGTGTGTATGTTTTTATAAATACTCTCTCCGGTGTCCCAGGCCGGTTCTCTGTGCCGTGTCCGTAGTGCGTCGGCGGCTCCACCTGTGCGTTTTCCCCGCAGACGGAGCCGCAAAGCTACAGGTATAAGGTAAAACCCCACCACCCACAGCAGTGGCAGCAGTAACAGCCCACCTGCTCCGGTCACTTCCACGTCTCCGCTTTTCTCTTCGTGTCCCTGCTGCCGCTGCGCGTTTGTGTGCGCGCGCATGCATGTGCCCGCGTGCCTGTTTGTATACGTGCGCACGTTGTCCCTGGAGATCCGCGAGGAACCAATCACATTACCTTACATAACCCCAAACAATACAACTTCCGATTAGAATCCAGAAACCGCTTTCACTGCATCCGTAGCAAAGGATTTCACGAGAAAAAACATCTATATTCATGAAAAATATTTTTTGAAAGGTTTTTTTTTTCTTTTCCCCAGATTGCTTGTTGTAATAAACATCAAATATTTACATGAAAGGTGCGTAATGTTTATTTGTTTCAGTCATATAGAGTTATAGCTACATTAAAAAATATATATAAATTAAAAAACAAAACAAACAAAAAAACCCACAAACTTACATCATGGTGTAATCAGTGAAAACCGCCCTTTCCTGCAGAAATGTAAAGAACCGACAGAGAACATGCACTGTAGCTCTCTACTGACACCTACTGGTCATTATAGTTCCCCATAAACACTCAAAGAAACAAACAAGATAATCATCATGAACAGACTGAGGAATATTATCATTTATTTATTAATAAATGTACTATATTAAACTTTATGCACTGAGATACTCAATTAGAAGAAAAATGTTCCTCTAGCTGTTTATTTAATTTAATTTCATTTTATTTTATCTCAACTTTTTGGAGATGTGTCACTGTCATCAAATTCAAAATTGCCTTATTTTTATTTTTTATTTTTAAATAGTGCATTTTCTCAGGTTGATGTGTTGCATGATATGTGTTAACATAAATAGGATATGGATTTATGAGATTAGCAAATTACTGCATTCTGTTTTTACACAGCGTTCCTCCTTTTTTGTCTGACATATCCTCACTTTCCCACCAGAATTAAACTTGTAAGTATACATCAGAATAAACACATTGTCAAGTAACAGGATTTTAGGGTTATAAATTGTCCCAAATGGTGTGCATAATGCTGGAATGCTAGTGCACGGTTGCTGATAATGTTGGAATAATTTCATTTTCAGACACATTTTTCTCTTTATTCCTAGTCATACAAATCAGTAAGCACGTTTGACCAGGTGTAATGATTACAAACATGTAATGATTCCCAGTTACACTTTATCTGTTGAGAATAAATTACATTGTCACAATCATTTCATGAGAAAAGGTAAAAAAAAAAAAAAATTAAAAAAAAATTATTCCAACTTTATGGGCAACAGTACAGCTCACTTGAATTCAACCTAAACATTTAATGATGTAAAATGTCAGACACTGTACATGAATGCAGCAATAAATAGAATTTAAAATCTGAAACTTAATGTAAAACACTCACATGGAGCATTTTACTGTATGATGAATAATTTGACTCTTCATACTTACATTGTGCTGATAATTTCATGTAAAGCACAACTTTTACTTGTAATAGAGCAAGGGAGTCAAACTTGTTTTAGCTCGGGGGCCACATTCAGCCTAATTTGATCTCCAGACCATTAATATAATAACATAATAACCTATAACTAATGACAACTCCAAACATTTCTCTATGTTTTAAGAGTGAAAAAAGTAAAATTACATGATGAAAATATTTACATTTACAAATTGTCCCTAAAAAAATATGAATAACATGCACAAATTGAAATTTCTCACAAAAAATAAGTTAAATTGTAACAATACTATGGCCCAGCTTACCATTTACACATATACATTACAATTTACAGATCACAGTGGATTTATAAAGGAACAAAACATTTAGTAACAGCCATAATACTGAGACTTTATGATATTAAGACATTTCAGGTTGTCCATATTTGTTCAGGTTATTTACATTTTTTTGTGAAAAGATAATTGTAGATGTAGAACACATTCAATGTAACTTCACTTTTTTACACCAAAACAAAGAAAAAAAAAAAAAATTGAGTTGTCATTATGTATGGGTTATTATAAGAGCCTTTTACTGGTTCAACCCTCTTGAGATTGAATAGGGCTCCTGAATTAAAATGATTTTGACACCTTTCTGACACCTATCTGTTAAGCCTTTACTGGGCAAGTGACTATTTTTGGTAATTTTAGGTATACATTACAAGACAATGATAACAATAGTTACAGTGAGGACAGTGAGTCAACAATCTCAGGTCCAGTGTGGTCTACAGGGTCTGCAAGTCTGGATCAGCACTTATGTTGTAATGTTCTAAATGTGATGTTCTAATGTTCTAAAATACATGTTCCTTTCACATTACATGTGTTTTTCTTGTATTTTTTTTTTTTTTTTTTTACTTTTTATTTATTTGACACATATGGGTAAGGATGATTAAAAAAAAAAAAAAAAAAAACGTTGAAAAATTTCACAAAAGGTGTTGTTATGTCCTCCAATCACACAGTAAGGTTTACATTTTGAATTTCAGAGTATTTCTATGAGTGCCCTATAAAGGGTTAATATCTTCCATGTAAATTTTGCATTTCAAAAATGCATCCCATGGGCTGGAATGGACCCTTTGGTGGGCCGGTTTTGGCCATATGTTTGACACACCTGTAATAGAGCATTGTTACAGTCTTATATGAGTACTTAACCTTTTTACAATTTTGTTATAGTTATATTTGTTTAAAAAGCTGCGGAGCACACCATCATAAAATAAAGATCCACCCAGTTTTATTCAAAACAGGTTTATTCAACTCACATTTTCATCCCAAAATCTGGGGACAGTCAAAAAATAAAATAAAATAAAATGTACCACCCCAGTGGCTGTACAGTGTAACATGCTGATGAATGAATTAAATGAATTTTTAAAGGAAAACTGCATGTACCCCTAACGAGAATGTATTAGTCAATACTGCGGTAAAGTGATGAAAATAATTACCTGAATGTTGTTGCTAATTCCTAATCATATGGCAAATGCTGGCAAAAATGACACCTTACATTAGTTAAGTTAGATATGTAGAAATCATGTCTCAGTTATCATAAAGGCCCTTTTAAAGAAATACAAAAAGAATGGTGAGCCACAAAAAACTAGAAAAAATATATAAAAATGGCACATTGTTTGGAACAAAATCAAAATAGACCACATCTAAATGAGACACTGGTTTGTTAATGTACATTGTATTTACAGAAGCCATGTTCTAATGGTAGTCTCATCTCAGGAGATTACCACAGGATATTTAGAAACATAAAGCTTCACACTGTAAGTGTGTCTGTGTATTAAAATGTAAATAAGTTATATGTCAACAACACCTTGTCCTGTGTGCTGCTAGTGCTGGGTTTGTGCTTCACAAATATCAAGCATGAAGCGTAAAACATAAAAAATATGGCATCAGTTGTCGTGTTCACATTTTACTCTTTGGAGACCTGAAAGTACATCTGTTCTTGAAAGCAGTAGTAATTCGATTATAAGCTTTGAGGGGTTCCATCCTTCACAGAATTAATCCTTTTGAGTTTTCTCTTTACTGGGAACTTGCTTCAATTGATCTCCATCTTAACTCACTATTTACCTGTTTAATCAAAACTATTAATCACCCTTTTCATCTCCATTTTTCACAAGTGACAAATCCATTTTCCCTTCAGAGCCTCTCAAATACATGACACAGCGTGAAAACAAGGCTGATCCGGAGCTAAATTGTGTCACACAGTTTGTTACAGTATATCTTCATTTTTCAGTGTGTTTCAAAGCTTGTGTCACAGAGCAAAGGAATACAAGTAGGATTAGGAGTTAAGTTAAATTTGACAGCATGTCAACACTGTTAAGCAAGTTCCCCAACCAGTGGCTTGGGGCAAAAAGATGGGATTAATCATTTATGAGTGTATCACGTGAAGAACAGCACAGGTATGGTTCCATTGTCCTGAGTCTGCACAGGCTAATGATGTTCCACTGTTCTCCGTGACGTTTGGACCATCCACACATGTGAGTACAACTGGATGCTGCTTCTCTCCGACACAGTCTATGCTTGGAAGTCATTCCCAAAGTGTCTTCTCTGGTCCTCAGTCATGGACAGATAGGTAGCCCTCATACTAGGGGAGTACTGTGGACAGAAGACAAACACACATAGATACACAACACATTACAGGCAAGTACTCAGGTTAATGTTTAGTTTTTAGTAGTGAAACTGAATACTGTCATTTGCCAAAATACAAAGAATGTCGTCATGGGCTTAAAAGAATACACTACTGAAAATCTATCTTTTGAGTATCAAAATCTCAACAACTGCAGGCTTGAAATGGGACTAAAAAAAAGTAAATTTTTATTCCACTGCTGTCAGATAATTTTTGTCATATGTTCAGCATGCTCCAAATGACTTTCCTTTGCTCATTGTTTGCAATTCTGGGAAAAACTGGACATGAAAAGAACTAAAAGTAACAGAATGAATGAAAAATAAAAGGCTGTCTCAGAAACCTTTTTATCTCAAATAGATCAGGAACCAGTAGATAACAACTAAAAGCTCAACCACAGTCCCCCTTTTGTAGGTTTAGATGTCAGTCCAACTTGGTGACACATTTTTTTTTATGTACAGTCGCAGAAAAAATAATTAGACCACCCTTGTTTTCTCCAATTTCTTGTTCATTTTAAAAAAATAAATCTTTTTTTTAAATTAGTGACAAAATAATCTTAAATTTTAATGAAACCATGCTTAAGCAGAGGGTTAAATGCTTACTTTCAGAAATTTCCATTGGTTAAGCTCATTTGATTACTTAGTGATTTAAAAAAAAACATGTTTTTTGAGAAAAGTGAAATTCCCTACATAACCGGCACCATCTGATATTCAAATGCTTAAAAAAGCAATTCACACCAATTTTTCCGACAAAATAATCTTTGTAATGATAAAAGGGTGTATAAAAAGTCATAAAACTATATTGAAAATAGAAATATATGACTGAGATTTCAAATTATAGCAGTGATAAGTTATGTTTTTATTCATTCTTAGAGAACTTTCCGAGGGACTGAATTTAGTTCATATAAAAAGTTCTGTAATTTTCTTGAAAATCCTTTTTTGGCAAAAATTTTAATGGGTTTAGAAACTTAAGATGTTATACTATTGAACTACAAAAAGTTTGAAAACATTATCTCAATTCTAATTTTTTGATTCAAAGTCAACAGGCGCGTGACTTGACCCTTCTTGAACTTCACCAGCTCTACCATTTTGTCCAAATATAGTCACTTATGGCCAGTAGCAACACAGAACTGCTAAGATTAAGATTAAGATGACTGTTATTTCACTTTGTTATCCCCTTAGAGTTATTGTCTGTGTTTTCCCCATCCTAATACACACAGTACCTAGCAGTAGCATTAGCATTAGCATGTAGCACATAAGGAGCAGTGAGTTGTCACTGAAGGTGCCCAGACGTCCATCAGCAAAATTAGCAAACGCGTCAAGTGTGGGAATCATCAGTTTTCTTTTAAATTGTTTTCTATTTAATATGAATGTACAGGATGGACGTCTCTACACCAGAGGAAAAATGTATGTGTTGCTTTTTACAACTAAGGCGTTGTTGTGTAATTTACCTACTTATATTTCCAGTCTCTGCTCATACTAGTAACTAACACAAGATCGCCTGCTCCAGTTCTTTGGAACGTTTATAGCTCAGCAAAACTGTTTTTTCTATTTATGCACTATTATCATGAAATGAATTACTAAACATCAGCTCACCTGAAACACTTCTTTAAATACCTTTAAAGACATTTTACAAGCTGTGATGAAAGAAAGTTGTTACCGCTTTATATAATCTCTGTCTATGGTGTCAGTTATGAACACAGTTTGGTGCTCTCTAAACTTCTTTACTTCTTATGTTTCTTTTTTTATTCTTGTGTTATTTATTTATTCTGTTTTGAAATCTTGTATTATTTTGTCTTTTGTTCTTTTTGTATTTTATGTGCAACTGGTTTCTGTTTACACCTCTTTGTCACTGCCATTTTTATCATCACGCCCTGGAGGAACAGATCTTACAGTAAGTACTGTGCAAAAGCCTTAGGTACACATGAGATTTTTTGGTTTAGTAAAATTGTATTTCTCAGACTTTGTATTAAGCTACATTCTGGATATATGCCAATGTGAAGTATGTACAGCATTCAAAACAGACGTTTCAGGGGAAAAACAGCTTCTATAAACCAGAGTGGTATTTAGTGTGATCTCTCTTGCATTTATCATGTCTTTAATCTTCTTGTTCAAACAATATGAGATTTACTGCATTCATTTTCTGATGTTTTATACCAGGTTTCATTAAACATATGTCAGATGCTTCTAACAGTTTGTGCTCCTTCTTGTCATGGGGTCAGGGGTCACACACGATAGTGACTTTAGCCTTTACAACCCATTTAGTTCAATTTTTGCATGTCTTTTAAGGGTGTGTTCCTGTATTTTGTTGTTGCATCTGAAGAATAGAGAATGAGAAATAAATATGTATGCTCATTTCAACCCAAAAACAACAGAGTTAAAGGTAGCAAAAGACTTTTGCACAGTAATGTAATCTGCACTGTTTCTTTTAAGCTTAAAGTTTTTATCTGTTTTATCTACTGGTCTGTTTTATCTGTTTTATCTATCTGTTTTTTTTTTCTCATGCCTATACTTTTTATTGCCTCCCGGCTGTAATGCTTTTAATGTTTTATGTAAAGCACTTTGAATCGTCTTGTACATGAAATGTGCTATATAAATAAACCTACCTTACCTTACCTAATGTATTGTAATAAAGGATAAATAAAATAGGAGGTGACCAATTCTAAAATACCATTAAGAATACCTAAAATTACTTTCTAAACCATAGTTAGATCAGATATTTTCATATGGGCGATGTTAAGCACAAGGCATATTATAAAAACATTGAAATTGAATTTAATTTCATTAAGACTTGAGAGACATAGTTCAAAAAATGTCAAAAATAAAAGTATTCAGGGTGTTTTAATTAATGGAAAAGAAAGGAGTCATTCTTGCTTTTCTGGCCTTTGAAAAGTCTTTTTTTTTTTTTTTTTGGGTGGTTTTATGTTTGTCAGATGTACAGATGCAGCATGGTAATGGTAATGGTAATGCGTCTGCCTACATCTTTGGCACGCTGATAGTGTCTCTGGTTCTGTGTTTGAGTGAAGATGAGAGTCTGTTATTATGTGTGTGGGCGTCTATGAGCTGCTGTAATGGATTTGACTTATCATTATCTACAGGCTGCAGACATTACATTAGACAAGGAAGACACTGGAAGGAGCTCAGCTCAGTGAAGCGCACGTTTTCTCTGCTCTGGGTTGTCTTTATTCTCTGGATAAAAAAAAAAAAAAAAGTCTCCCCCATCCCTTCAAATCTATCAATGGATGATTTACAAGCCAATAAATCACGTATACACTATTTCCGGTTGGCTTTTTGGGCTGTAAAGGTGATAAAGTGAGCTGGAACACGCTGAAAATATGACTTGGAGACAAAAAGGGGATGTTCTTAAAAGCCGCATTTCAAGCTAAATCATGGTGAGAATTTGATGCTAAAGAGATTTTCACAGAATATGTGTTTAATTTATTAGAGCTGAATCGTCTCTATGAAGATTTGATGACCACAGAGAGCTAAAGTTTGTTCAGCTCTATGTTGACAACACTATTTTCAGCAATGTTGAAACTACAGTACCTGCATAAAATAAAATAAAATCTATGTGCACCTCAAAGTTGTAAAATCTACAGAGCTGAATGACTGGAGGGGGACTGCATGCACAGGAGGCCAGATAGTGAGGAAACCCAGAAACATTACTACAATACAACCCCGTGAACACCAGGGGGAGACAAACCCTCATTAAGTCAAACACTCAAGAATGAAGACAAGAAGTTGTGAGTTTAAAGCCATGCCAAACAGGAAAAAGAAACTGCACAAGAACTGAACAAACAAGGGCAAAGTGAAGGATAAGTAAAAGACAGGAGGTGCAACAGAGGAAAAGTGAAGGGTGTAGTCCTGAGAAGAGTTAAAAAGACTTACTCGATTTCTATATTGCTGAGAGTATATCTCCAAAAGTTGATTAAAAAAGGAGGAAAATACAGAAATGAAAGATACAAACAAACATACACATGACAAACAAACAAACAAAAATATACAAAAGAAGCTGTTAGCCGAAGACGACTGCAGAAAGCCATACAGTTACAGTCATGAGGAAGACTTTGCTTATACATACACACACACACAGATCTGCTGGTATTACAGGTTTTTTTCTGAATGTGTAAGTACTAACAATGATTCCTGAAACACTATCTTTGAAAACATTAGCTTTTGTGGCAAATGCATTTATAGAATGTGCACTTTCTGCTTCATAAAACACTAAAACAAACTATAAAAAAACACTCTGCTTCACACTTAGTTTGGAAGTTAATAACACACTCATACACACTTGTCTCTCAGTGTGATGTGAATCAAGCCTTATGGTCTATTTCTGTTTCTTGCAGCATAAATGTTTTGCTTTTATAACATTTTCAGGGGAAAAATCCACCATCCGTATACACACATGTATTGAAATACATTTACACCGGATTGAGGCAAACTAATAAATTACTTCCTTTTGTAAGAGAGGCACAAAGCTTTTTTAAGGTTTTAGTGTGAGGTTTTTTTTGTAAAAATAGCCATTCGATGAAAAGAAAGGAAAAAAAAAACAGTACACAAAAAGGCACACTGCATTAACAGTTGAGGTTACTACTGAATGAAAATAGAGGCAGAAGGAAAATGAGCACAGTGGTTGAGAAGAAGATCATGAAAGCTCGACTACGACAAAAACTTTTTTTTTTGTTTTTAATTTAGCTTTAATTAACCATAAAAACTATGATTAAATGCTTACATCATGAAAAGTAATCGGAACTAATAACAGAATAATGGAATTTAAGTATGTTAACCCTTTATTGGGCAAGTGACTATTTTTGGAAATTTCAAGACAGTGACCGCAACAGTTACAGTGAGGACATTGAGTCAAAAGTCTCAGGTACAGTATAGTCTACAGGGTCTGTAAGGTCCACCTCTGCATGAACAGTGAGTGTACCTGCTTTGTTAGGTACCATGAAGTAATGGTACTAATGTAAGGAATGATGTTCAAAGGGATAATGTGGATGTTGACTGGTGTCTGGATCAGCACTTATGTTGTTATGATGTTAAAAAAAATTATGTTCTTTTCACCTTACATGTTTTTCTTGTATTTTATTTTATTTTTTTGCCATTTACAGGTAAGGAACCAAATATGGTAACTTCAATGACCTTGATTTCCTACAAAACAATAAAAATTTTTGAAAAAGTAATAGTCTTGTTATGTCCTCCAATAACAAATAAATGTTGAAATTGTGAATTTCAGAGTATTTCTATAAGTGCCCTATAAAGAGTTCAGACAGTGTTTTCCAACCAGTGTGCCACGTTACATAAGTGTAAGTGAAATCATCAGGTGTTCTGTGGAAGATAATCCAATTTCACCTGACTGGTACTGTAAGTGAGCAACGTGATATAGATACATACGACTACACGCACCAATGATCCACTCTAGAGCTGCAACCGATTAATTAATAAGGTGCTTAAAGCGAATGCAAAACTTCTCGATTCGATTAATCGACTCAAATTGATTGAAGAGAAATATTCTATTGCAGTTTTCCTGAACTAAAGCTTCTTTTTGTGTCACAATAAGCGTCCGTGTGAAACACAACAGTGGAACCAATGTTTAACAGCAGAGAAATGAAGGAAACAAAGCTTTGATTCAGGAGAATTGTGGTTGAATGTTTTTTTTGGATCACTTTGAGTCGATTAATCGGTTGCAGCTCTAATCCACTCTACAACAACAGTCTCCTGTTTCCCTTTGCAAAATAAAAGTGAAAGTGAACCTTCCCCGATGTGATGCATTCTGTTGATAAAGCCCCCCTCACTAGTGATGAACCCGATACCCAGGGTTCGTGGGTATTGGGTTGGTGCAGGGGAGATATGCCTCCCGTACTGGTCCGTCTGAGGGGTCGCTGACGAACCCCTCTCATGTTTTTTGTTCCAAACCTATCTATGCGAGGTGGGGTTTTCAAGCATGACTTGATAAAAGACAAAAAAAGAGAGAGACGCAGAGCTGTTGAGGAACATTTGTCTGTGTCTTTCCTCAATTCCTGAAAGAATATCAGCTTTGTGCTCAACTAAACAGGCCCAGGTTTCACACTGAGTAACTAAATTGAGACTAAATTTGTATTATATTTCAATAAATATTCTTTTCATGATATTTTTGTTTGGTGGTGTGCCTTGTGATTTTTCTAATGTAAAACGTGCCGTGGCTCAAAAAGGTTGGGAAATACTGGATTAAGACATAGTGAAATTTTCCATATAAATGAGATATAAAGGTTTAATAATTTACTATTAGCACTCAATTTTCTTTAACTTCTTTTTGTTTTACAAACTGTTAGATGTGTATGTGGATTTGTGCTTCATCACAGTTAAGATTTGAAGGTGTTGTTGAGCCTCAGACTACAGATCTGACGAGTATAAAACATTTCTATAAAATATTCTTGTATAAAAACTGAGGGACTTCAAACACCTATAAAATGCACTAAACACTTACATAATCCAAATCTATTAAAAGGTCAAATTTATTAAAAATTCAATACAAAAATGTTATTTTTATCTCTGTGATATGACGTGAGACAAACGGCCCAGCAGGCGGTGAATTTATTCAGTGAGGAAGAAAACATTTACTGTCAACAGCAGCTGAGTTTATAGGCTCTGACTCGTGTCACTTCCTCCTGGGAGTTTGGCCTGAGAGAGGCTAAACGCTGTTCGCTTCATGATTAAATATTAACTGCATTACTTCTCCTCACTGCTCTGGCTTTACTGTAAGTCACCCTGGTATAAGGTATGGGGACAGTAAAAGGCACAGTGAACCAGAGTTTCACAACATTAAAGTCTTATAAAAAGCTTATTTACTTTAACAAAGTGAAATCTGGTATGACATTTTAGTAATGCAAAGGTGAGAACATTTTCAACGCCTGTTTTTAGAAACTAATTTCTACCACTGTGATGAAAAAAGGAATGAGATCAGTCATTATTGTTTGATGAAAGTTTCTCATTATGTTGAGAAAATATTTAATTATTTTGACAAAATTATTTTTATTATGAGACAATACCTAATTATTTTGAGATAGTAAGTTGATGTTTTAAGAAACTGTTATTTTGATACAATGAGAGTTTCAATAACTTAGTATCCCAACACAAAATATTTCTCAAAACAATGATTTTTCTGAAAACTAAGAAATTTTGAGCATTTTGACAAAAAAAGTATTGTTATATTGAGCTAAATATAATAAATAAATTCTTATTTTGAGAAAGAATTTCATTATTATGAGAAAATTGTTTTGTTTTTTTTCCCATGACTTCTTACAATCTGTTTTATTTCTAAGGACTAAGTAAGATTACTTTAACTTGTTGCAAAGAAAAAAAAGTTATTATTTTGAGATCCTTATTTTTTTTTTAAAGAGAGAATTTGATTGTTTTGAGAAAGTGTCATTATTTTGAGAAAAACTTTTATTATCTTGAGATGATAAATCATTATTATTTTTAGGAAATTGTCTTTTATTTTGAGATGTCAACTCTATTTTGGGAAAAATATACTGATTTTGAGAAACTGTCTCATTATTTTGATCCTAGACAATTATTTTGAGAGCGAGATTCATTAAATTGCACCAAAAACTTAGTATCACAAAACAAATAACAGTCCTGAGTTATAATTTTGAGAGACAATTTCATTAGTTTGCGAAATCATCTTGTTATCTTGAGATACTGCACCAATATTTTGAAATTCTCACATCATTTTGAGAAATAATTTAATTATTTTGAGCTATTGTGTAATTCTTTTGGTAATAATAATTATGAGAAAGACTCTATTTTGAGACAATACGTTAGAATGACTATCTTGATATAAACTTTTTCCCCAAAAAATAATGATTTCACTTAAAACTATAAATTTTGGCATTTTCAGGAAGTTTCATTTTACATGATTATTCTGACCTACAGGATACTTTTTCATCACAGTGGCTGAAACGGGCCTCTGTACTCTGCTGCATCCCTAAAGAACTAATACGCGATAATAACCTTTTGAGAGAATAAAACGATAATAATGAAAAGTTAATTATCCTAAAATGTGCTCTCATTGCTAGAGTTGCCTTTTTAGCTCAGAGGAAAGTGAAATCATAGAAAGGACTTGGCCTCTGGGACCCAACGCACCGAGGGAGGTGGCGAGCCTCGGCCAATCAGAGGAACGTTCTCGTACCGTGGGTTTCCTCCGAACAGGGCCGTCTGGTTCCTGAAAGACAAATAATAAAAATAATAATAAGTGAAAGTCGGCTCCTGTAGGAAAGACCAATCTAGGTTTTGCTCGTGGCCATACTCACATGTACTCGGACATGGGGGCGTTGGACACGGCCGGGGCGGGCGGGTGGAGGCTGTTCTGGCTGCCCATGCTGCTGCTGTAGCTGCAGAAACTGTGCATGTTGGTGTGGTTTGGGTTCTGGGAGCCTATCCTTCGGGCCCGGGGGTTGAAAGGATCTTCCTCATCGATGTCGTCATAATCTCTTTCCCTGTGAACAGAGCAGAACGTCAGTGTGTGCATCTGGATGTGTGGTTTGGAACCTCACTGTTTTGTTTTGGGTGCATTTTTTCCTATTAATCTTATTATACTAATTTACATCCTAGAGCAAACTGTACATTTTTAGATTAATGACCCAGATTTATCATCAGCTTTAGACTTGAAAGTTTCTGGCACAGGTGATCCATCACAGTAAACAGTAACATACCTTTTTTTTTTTTTTTTTTTTTTTTTGACAAAGCGAAGTTTATGTACAAACAAACTCTACATTTTCTCATCTTGGTGTCGCCAGAAAATCAAACTCACAGTGCAAACAAGAAGTGACCTTGAACCTTGAAGAAGTAAATATGAGCCTTGTGATGTTTTGCATTAACAGGAGGCTTTGTGGCAGCTCATTTTCACATCTTACTGTAGTTGTCAGAACATCCTTGAATGCACCAAGAAGAGCAGTTAATAAAAAAAAAAAAGTCCCTGCTGGCAACTCCATTCCAACATGAAGATAATAATGTAACTGTCCAAAGAGAAGGGATGATAAATCGTTCACTGTGATGGATCACCTCTATAACACAATACTCAGTCTTTAAAAATTTGCAGAGAGATAAATTATGATTTACAGAAGTGCATGGAATCAAAAGAAAACCATATGCTCTGTAATCTGTAATGTATTGAACATTTAAATGAATAATTTAATGTTGTGATGAATGGATGGATGTAGGAAGGAGTGAATGGATACTAATGTTAAAAATAAATACATAATCTTGAAGAATAGCTCAATACTAGTGGAGAATACCTCTTGGTACCTAGGGTAAAAATAGAGTGCAATGAAATAATGACAAAGAACAACTAAATAGTGATGAAAAATAGCTACATAATGAAAGATTGAATGGCAACCGTAATGAAGATTAACAAAATGAGAGTGAACAACAACTAAATAATGGATAATAACTAAAAAGAATTATGTCAAAGTCATAAAGAATTAACAAAAATGAAGACAAATTTATCATTAAAGAACTAAATAATGATTAAAAACGAAATGATAATGAATCATAATGAAACAAAAATGAAGAATAATGAAATAATAACAGACGTTGAATGAATCATCATCATCATCATCATCATCATCATCATCATCATCATCATCATCATCATCATCATCTGTAGTTTACCCTTACAGGTCTGAGCCTATTTTGGCTGTTTTTGAGTACTTTTGATTTTGCCTTTATGAACAATGAAAAAGAAATGTTTATTATACCCATGTTTGGTATCTTTTTTTTCAGGACACCTTCATCTTTCTCACCTGCCTATTATTTTTTCACCTTAACCTACTATATCAACACAAAAGGCCAAAAAACACACAAAAAATATCAAATCCAATTTGAAAAAGTTACATAATTTAATGCTTAAATAACACAAAGATGCTTAAGGAACCTTTTCAAAGACTTGAAAAGTGAATATTGGTTCCAAATATTAGGTATACGAAATCAAAATGGTAATAAATTAAAACTATACTCAAATATTTGACATAAAAGCATATCTTTACATAGGTGTTTTCTCCAGTTTTCTCACCCCCCACCCCCCGGTTCTCTTGGTTTCCGCATCCGGTTCAGGTGGGGGTCATTGTCACCCTTACCTGCAATGCTAATGCAGCAGCTTCCGATGCTATGACGTGTTGAAAATGTCATGTGATTCAGTCACGGGGCCATGACCGTGGACCCCTAAGGGTTAACCTATACACCACATTTAGTTCATTTTTTGTGTGTCTTTTAAATGTATTTGTGTCTGGACACTGTGATTTGTCCTAGAGAAAAAAAAAAAAAAAACCTAAGTGGCCTGGCACAAGTGAAGAAAATCTTCACACACATGCACTGTTTGGTTCACACTGTACGTGATGCTGCATAGGATTAGAAAATGAGGGCGCTCATGCAGGCAGACAAGTAGAGAACGAACCGACCTGCAGGCAATTTGTCTCCAAGCCCTGGGAATGGCACACAGCATGACAGTGAAGGCACAGGCTGCCAGGATGGAGAAAAGACAGAGGTAGAGCACGCCCTCCACCCCGTCGTAGCACACCCCCACCATCGCATCCAGGTAGTCCTAAAGAGGTCATACATATTGTATAAGCACAAACAATGAACATCAGAATTCACAGCAGATGCAATGGAACAAGAACAAGAGCACTTATAGCGTCGCTGTGGTTCCTTCGCTCCTGGAGGACTTCTCCTGTGTACTTCATTCGTGACGTGCGTATTCACTGAAACATTCAGCATTATGCGTTTAACCCTTTTAAGACTGCCAATATAACAGGCCGTCTAAGTGTCTTCATGTTTTCTTTGCAATAAAAGTGTCAGAAAATGTTTTTTTTGAAAATTCTTTTGCACCTCTGTTTTCAGGAGGAAATTAACTTTCAATATCTGGCCATTAATTATTATTATTTTAAATAATAAATGCTTTAAAGGAGTCACATCCTGGTTTTTAAATGGAATTATGCATTTTAAAACATTTCCTTGTGGTCTACATAAACTGTAAATACTATGCTTGGGTCTGATTTCTTCATTAATTCAACTCCACAGGTACATCTTCAATACTATTTCTGAGTAATGACACTAGAAAGGTCGTTCTGAGCGCTGGCCCTTTAAATGCAAATGACCCCACCCCCTCAAGGTGGTTGGGTGTGCTGCTCTGTCCCGTTCAGCCACTTGAGTTTGTTAATACAACCAACAACTGAACATTTTAGGTAATCGGCTCAAAGTTTGGACATATTTTCAGTTTTTACTACAACCGCTGCTGCTGACAAACAATTATGTCGTACTCGGAGAAATGTCCGTCTGAAGTATTGACCTTATATGTGCAAATGTAGAGACGTAACTAGTTATAAAACCTACCAAATTAAGAAGGAATTCAAATGGGCTGTAGAAATCCACTCGATTTTTGCCAGAATGAATATAAGACAGCTTTGCACCATCTGGAGGGTTCAAATTCAAACTTTATGAACTATTAGGGTCCAAATACACAAATAAATGTACCAAAGACTAATAAAAGTGGGTTTAGCAAAATATGACCCCTTTAAATAGAGTGTTTTAGTAAAAAAGAAAAACCAACTTGAAGTTTATAGCATATTTATTATCAGAAACAAATGTAAATGTCCATAATGAATCTTTTTGAAATGGGAAAAATAAACTAACAACTATTTTACATCTGCTCAAACATGCTTTTTGGTCTTGAACATTCAGTATCCATATTATGGCTTCATATTTTTTGTTATTTCCAGGCATTTTTTTAGCCTGTGTGGAAGTCTCTGAAACAGTTCCTTTCTACTTGTAACAGAGTCCCACCTTGCTGCCGTAAAGTGTTATGTAGTGTCGTAATGAAAGCTCAGTTTGAATTTTGTGGATATCACAAACAATTCAGGAGTTGCTGTAATCTGAATGCTATAAAGTGCAAATTGCAGCACTGGAGAGATTGCAGTTGTTAAAGGGTTAAACTACACTGCAGTCATAAGCTGTGCTGCACTAGTCAGAGAAACACTAAACTCTTCATCGCATGCACGCATTACTTTGGCAAAGCTCATGTTTAATTTCAAAAGCTTTTCCGTTGTGTCTCATCCTGCTCTCTTCCCAGTTCCACTTTCTGTTTTCTACTGAAATCCCGCTTGAGCAAACACTCTCGTGCTGACCTAGTTGTGCTGCTGTGATGCCAATTAGGATGCGATGAACAAACCTTGTTGAGCCCCCTGCAGTCCAGCAGGGCGGTCAGCTGGTGCAAGCTGGCCTCTGAGGAGTTGAGCAAATGCTGGATACCCTGTAGGTCTCCCTGTGGAGCGGTCAACAACCATCAATGACCACGTTTCAGAGAGAACTGGGCTAATAAATCTTTTGGAAATCATTGGTGTACAGCGGCGCCAAAATTATTAGAGCAAATGGCAGATCTGAAAATATTGACTTTTTTGCCTCCAAAACACGATTTCATTTCAGAATTTTCATGAAACATGCAGATGGTTTCTGTGAGCAAAACAAATATGAAATGGAGTGAATCCTACTGTTTGTATCTTTTAAAAAATTTACATATTGAGTTGGATAAGCCTTGTACAGTCAACAGAATCACACAGTGGCATTCTAAGACTCTTCCATCACCAGCAATTTAAGCAAATCATACCTGACAATGAATACACAGGAAATCTGACTTCATCTGTGAAGGAATAGGATCATGTGACACTGCTAGTGAAAGCTACGTTGTTGTTTTTTTGTAGAAAAATTATGTAAATCTCCTTATGATGCCTCTGTTCTGTGGTTTACAGAACATTTCATTTCATTTATTTGGATCTCCATTAGCTTTGGCTTAGGCCATCGCTATTCTTCCTGGAGTCCACACCCATCACACTTGTCTTTATACTGCAATACACAAAATACAAAAAACACCCACAACCACACACAAACAAAACAAAACAAAACAACACAAACAACAAATAAAAACCATTCATCACAATTACAAAACAAAAACAATATACATGTTATACAGGACCTTGTTCAATTAACAGTACCTCCCAAAAAGCAGTTTTTAGCATACTTTGTAAATAGTCAGATTATATTTCACAGTTACATATCAATGTAATGTCAATCAACTAAACATTAGAAGACACCAAGCACTGTTTTGCAAATAAATACTCTTTCAGTAATTCTTTAAATCTGTATTTGTTATTTTCTTAACATGAGGATGACTTTGTAGATATTTAATTCAAACAAAACAAAACAAAAAACAGATAAAACCTCTTAAATATGCCAAATGTTCTAATAATCTTGGCCACCGCTGTATATCTAAAACTATTTATTATGTATGTGTTATACCTCGGCTGTAGGAAACAGAGGCACAGCAAACTGCAGCAGCCCCTGGATCTGGATCTGCATGGTGGTCAGGGATCTCTGGAAGATGGTCAGAGGCTGCAAACAAGAAAGCAACTTCAACCAAATGAAGTGGAAAACAAACTGTAGAAATGCACTCACTATCACATTCTGAGCCAATACCAGGTTAAAACCACAATTTGACTGATAGCAAAACCACGAGTGGTCTAAACTCACAGTTTCCATCAATGAACTTGATTTAAAACAACTACCGTCCAGTTTCCACATTTAGTTGCTATCAGAGACACACAGTTCATCTGACCACATAAGCCTGACTGAGCTGACTATAACAAACACTAGTGTAATAATAAGGAACTGAAACAGAACTGAATGTGTGTAACCACAGCAGTTACAGAAAACATGAGCCACATCTGTCAGTGAAGGTCATCATATTCACAAATAATCCCAACAGTAGCCATAATGGGATTCCTTTTAATCTATTTTTATCAGGCTCTATGTATAAGCTTATTGAGAATTTTTGTAATGTTTTAAAATTGCTTTCTTTAGTCTCTCTGATTGGACAAGCAGAATGTGAGCCAAGATTAGCTGCATTTAGCTCACAAAAGCTCATTTAACGAAGTAAAGACTTGTTCAACTGGCCAATCTGTACAAATAATATTATAAAATATTAAATATAACATTTAAAATGTAGTTTAAATAAATTATAACATTTATTAAATCTCAGAAAATGTCACACTTAGAAATTTGACACATCCTTATCAATCTGCTCTGCTTTTATTTATTTATTTACTTATTTATTTATCTTTTTTTTTTTTTTTTTTTTTTAATTTAAATCATTATACTTTGATAATTTTGCCTCTATTAGTAAAAGAGAGAGAGAGTGACGGGAAAACTGAAAGATGGAATGACATGCAGCAAAGAATCCAGGCCTGGGGTAAAACCACTTCGGGGACTCTATGTAGTGGGACAACCTGACCACCCCCTCTGTCTGATTGGTTACAAATCAACACTGACCTTACAGAGTAAACTGTGTTTATTTACAAGTATTAATCATTAACAACCCTTCAAATTCAGTGTAAAAACTGATTACAAGTCTTGTTGAAGTACTGATGATTGAACTGCACTTTTGCATTTACTGCAAAGTTCTGGATTTAACTCATAAAGACCCAGTGCTACTTTTGTGACAGTCCCCAAATGAATTTTTCTCGCTTTAACTTTTCTTAAGTGATTTATCACCATTTACTGTAATATTATCTTCTGTAGTTTTGCACTTTTTCAGTGAACATCTGGTATTTTCCAGTATTTAATTTACAGATCATATACTTTAATCATCATTCTGATATTGCATTTGAGGGTTATTATATCAAAAACAGAGAAAATTAGAGAAAAGGTTACTTTTTGAGTAAAACTGAACATAAATCAAGTGTCTTCAGCCACTGTTATTTATCAAACTCTATGGGTTTTACTGGTGAATCGTAGAAGATTTCCACATTCACTACAAAGCCTCTGAACGTCCAAATGGGTCATATCTGATGACCATGAAAAGACAACAAACTGTATTTTACATCAATTATTTACATGTATTGATAGGATTAGTAGATCAACAGGTATTAAACAGTTTAGATCAGTAGATGCTTTTGGTCACTAGTGGATGTTCGGGTCTTTATAGATTAGACTCAAATTTGACACTGAGATTTTATTTTCAATTCACTTTTAATGCATATTGTCTCAAATGTTGATATCAGCCAAAATACTGGTCAATCCCTTAAAGAACCACAACAAGCATAGACAAGTCAGTCTCACTATACAGGCTGTATCAAAAAACTATACATTTTGAAAAATTACCCCCAGTTCCGCATTTAGGCCTGAAAATATCACTGAGTATAAAATATCACTAACCCTAACCCTAACTTGGCCTGTCCTCAGTGACATTTTCAGGCCTAAACAAGTTGAATTAACTTGGGTATTGGGAATTAACCATGGGTAAAGAAATGAAATTAACATGGTGGCCAAAGTGTTAATGCTGTAACCTTGCAATTTTGTGGAAAACAAGATGGATGCCCATTGTTTCCTCCCATGACCTTTGATTTGATTTAAATCCCACCGCTACTTTGCACAAACCAGTTTTAACTTGGATTGCGCAATTTGCCCCTGCTCACTCAAGCATGAAAACCTGGGTCTGTAAATTTGGACAAATATCCACCAATTCCCTACCTACCGACGTCCATAAAAGAAAATTCCAAAAAATCATGAAATGCGGAACAGGGGGTAATTTTTCAAAATGCGTAGTTTTTTTTGATACACCCTGTATTAAAGTAAAATAGGATAGTCTGGTTCTTTTCTTGTGATCTTGTAGTTTCCATTCTCACCAACAGAGGGCAAAAGAAGACCTCACATTGCAGAAACTAAATGGATAATTAAATCTTACCTGAAAGACAGACCCTTCTGCCTTGTGCTCCTTTTTAAATTAATATCCAAGTCCTGAACATAAAAGAATTAATCTATCATATCTGCAAAGTAAAACTGTATCTTCACAGTCAGCCAACCTAACAAGGAAAGGGTCTGGGAAGTCCCTGGCCTGTGGCACAATGTTAAATTGAAACAGGACATGGTCAATTACCTCAACTATCCATAAATGTAATTGCTTCTCTTTGATGTGACATTTTTTTCTAGATCTGCAACTGTGGTATGACAAACCCTGGTCTAAGTGTCCTCTATTGCGGAGTATAATAGCATGATCAGACATTTTTTTTTTTTTTTTTTTTTTTTTACTTCAGCTTGGGTAAGCTTGTTCTGGGCCAAAATACTGTAAAATAGGACAATGAAGGCAGATGGGAGAGTAGAGAAAGAAAAGACTGGAGAGATGAAAATGATAAGAATAGAAAAAAGAAGCCGAGTTGAGGCAGGAGTGATGCTCAGAGCAATGAAACGCAAGGGCACAGAGGGTAGAGCTTCAGTTCAGGCTGAGAATACATGAGGGTGTATGAGATAGAGGCATGAAAAGCAGGAAAAGAAAGAGGGTGGGAGCTTGTGTGTGAATTCCAGTTTGTGCCGGCTTGCTTGTGAACTTTGCACCTGTTGGGTATCTCTATGGTAGAGGAGAATGCTGACTTTGTTTACCAGGCGGGGTGACAGTTGTCTGCCCTCTGTGGCTGTGCTCTTGTTATCCTTAGGGCATGTCCATGAGAGCTAGATAATAAGATCTGAGCTCCGCTGGGCCTGAGCTCACAGAAATTCACTTCACTGCAGCGATGTCAACCAAAATCTCAACTCTTCTGTAAAGACTAAGAAGATTCACTGAATTGCTTCGTCTAATCAACATTTTTTTTTTTTTGATATCTTACAGCCCCTGTCTTCGCCAAATCCCACCAATTCATTGTGTTTGCTTGACACCTGCCAAAGAATGAGCAAATCAAGCACACAGAGAAGAAGTGGGCGACTGCATTGTTGAAAGGTGAAGTCGGGATGTAAATCAGAGAGACGGGACTGTTGCGAGAGAAAGACTTTGACAAAGATGAGGCTTGAGAGGCAGAAAAATAGGTTTGCTGTGGGTCGCTTCAAGAGTCAGAAAGAGTTCAAGAAGCATGATAAAATTTTACACTAAAAACATAACATGAAGTTTTATGTAGTACCTGCTGGAAGGGGTTGGAGAGAGTCTGGTTGCAGTAAAGATAGTAATGAAGAATATCTAAAAGAAAACACAAACAGGTCAAACATTAGTAAAGATGAATGTTTTTACCTAAAAGGAATTTGGGCTTTAGGAAAAAAGAAAAATTAAATTGTACATTATAGCAGTGGTTCCCAACTTTTTTTGGCTCATGACCCCATTTTAACATCACAAATTTCTGGCGACCCCAGACATTCAAAATGGAGCTTTTTTTGTTTTTTTTGCTAAAAATTAATTTGTTTTCGATCTTGTAATAGTTTGCTATACTATGTTGCAAATAAAGGTTAATTTTAGACTACATTTAGTCTATATAATGTATATTATTATGGACGGAGGCAGAAAAGCCAGGTGTAGATTCCTGCACAAAGTGAGAATTTTATTTTCCTTGGTCAGAATATGTACAGTCAGTCCAGCTTGTGTTTACAAGGCTGACAATTAATACTGAACAAAAGAGAACTCAAACTATGAATTATGAAAGAGCTGCAGCATCTGAAACTGACCACAATGATCATTTGAAAGATAAACAGTACCACAGTGCTTCAGTTTCGGCTTCAGAGTTTGTCAAGTCTTTTATGGATTGGGATTATCTCTGTCAACTCAACATATACTTTTTTTCATTATTAAGTTTTTTTTTTGTTGTTTTTTTTTTAATCAATTACTAGAAATTTCAGACGACCCCATTTGAATTCCAGGCATCCTCACATGGGGTCCCAACCCCAAGGTTGAAAAACACTGCATTATGGCATTTTTTTTCAGGTCCTGGGAACTGTATATACAATTAAGTCATGTGGTTTAACTTAAGTTGTCTGCTTCACTCAGGCACATATCTACTACAAAGAATTGCAGTGTTATATAGTCCTTATATCAGACATGCACTATAGAAAGTCAAGGTTAAGTTTTAAAAAAAGCAATAAGGAAAAAAAAAAAAAGAAAAAATGCCAGAAACAAGTCATAACACCCAGCACAAATGTAAACTGTGAGATCAACCTGCTAACAGTACGCTCACAACATGAAAAAAGCTGGGAATAGCAGTAATCCACTAATATAAATCATAAATGGGCAGAGTACCAATGCAAAACTTGGATTGTTTTTAGCCTTACTTCTGTTTGGCTAGTGTTTGTATTTAGGTCAGTTTGTAGTGATTCTTTGGAGTCTTTGCCAAAGAATAGAGATCTTTTATTTCATTACAAACGGTGTAAAAATAGGTTTGCTTTGTTATGAAACTGTGGCAGCAAATACGCAACCTCATTTATAAGCTATGGATAGCTTCTGGGGTAACTCTTTTTACAAAATCATATCTTGCTGTATATTATGAATACAAGTTACATTTAAATGATTTGTAAATAAAATGTGAACTGAACTGAACTGAACCTGGCCAAAAAAATAAATAATAAAAAAAAAAGCCCCACATTCTTGGATTCTGTGGGACTGACTTTAGCATTGTTGGCCGTATTTTGATTGCACTTTGGCAATGTCATACCATTTATTTTCATCATTTTTCAAACACAAAGTGTTGCTGATCCTAGACCTGACAAACTAAAGCAACCCCAGATCATAACACTGGCACCACAGGCTTGTATTGTAGGCACTAGGCATGATGGGTAATCACATCCTCCTCCTCTCGTCTCACTCTGTTTCACTCATCAGACCACATGACTTTTTTTCCATTTAAGCACACTCCAATCTTTATGCTCTCTATCAAACTTATGGTTGTTTATGAGATACGGTCACAGAAAAAATTGTTAGACCACCCCTTGTTTTCTTCAAGTTCTTGTTCATTTTAGTGCCTAGTACAACTAAATGTACATTTGTTTGGACAAATATAATGATAACAACAAAAATAGCTCATAAGAGTTTAATTTCAGAGCTGATATCTAGGTATTTTCCATGGCTTTCTTGATAATAACCAAAATCACTTCATTTCTTACATCAATATCTATGGCATTGTACCGACAAAAACAGTGCTTTTAGGCATTCAATGTTTTCTTTTCTGTCTCTTTTAGTCACATGATACACACAAGAGTTAGTAATTGATTGCATAATCATTGTTTCTGATGACTTTTGATAATCTAATAATTTTTTCCGCAACTGTAGTAATGGTATCTAGTCTGGCTCAAACTGAACTATGGTTCAGTTTGTTTTTAGTGTGAATGTACTTTTGGTTGGTTTGGAACTATTACAAACCAGTAACTAAAGAATCTGAACAAGAGAAAATGTGTTGCATATGAAGGTTTTCTTAGAATTTTTTAGTAGAACTAATCCAGGGTTTATACAGATTTCCTTTTCTTATTTGTCAGACAGATAGAAAAAGTTAATTCTTTCTGTCTGTCTTTGACAAATAAGAAAAGGAAATCTGTATAAGTTCTAATAGACAGTATGAACCTATTTGGACTACTAATCTAGAGTATTACACTTGAAGTTGTTGTTGCTAGAACTAATGTTATAATAATGACAACAGTACAGTGGAAACAAAATTAGTCCATTTCATTCATTTCAGTTTTCATTTTCATTTCAGTTCATTCAGTTTTCAGAAAAAAATATAAAAATAAAAGGCTAGTCGTTGAAATGATGGCATGCCAACATCAGATGCAGCTGTTAAGTACAGGAAAATGCAACTCATGTAGATGATGACATCAGTGCATAGGTATATTAAGTTCTTTAATGCACGCCCAAAACTAGAATATGAAACCAAAACTAACAAATGTGCACAAAGCAATAAAACCATGAACCTTGATCTAGATCATAGAAGTTTCAGGTATGAAATGATTACAAAATGAGAAGCTTTTGGTCTGTTTCAAGAGATTGTATTTGCTTGGTTAAATCATGGTGGGGACTTTTGTTGGCCCGGCTTTGTATTACTGTTTCATTAAGGTAAAAAATGGGAAACATTTTCATATAACATTACACTGAACAGTTAATTTGTTATTAGTACAAGAAGATTTAACACAATAGAGTCTGATACCCAGCCCTAACAGGAGCACAACTTTTGACTCATCCAAAGCTTAACATTTTCGTGATCTTTACACCCCTCCAGTATTATTCATAATGAGGCTTACCAGCACCGACGGCACCTTTTGTCTGGCTCATGAGGAACTTGTCAGGGGCCACGCAGAAATCACTTGTTCCCTAAAATGAAGCAGAAGATGCATAAAAACAGTTAACATTCATGTGCAGCGTGCGGTGACAAACAAGACATAATGATTTGCATCCATTAAGAACCATCTATGCAGAGAGAAAAGAAAGAATTAGTGTGTGAAACGCTAAGTTCTCTACCTTACATTAATATTTCATTAACACTTCTCCAGGCCTATCTGACATTGCAGAGTAATTATGATAAAAAATCACATTTTACACTGAAGGAGGAAGAAAAAGGAAGTGAAGCAGTTTTTGAGAATCTACTTTAACATGTCTAGACAGGGCTAATTTTCAATTCTGTCACTCAGCTATATCCCTTCTACTGTTCAGTGCTAACAAGAAACCTGTCCTGGCAAAACAACTAAAGTGAAGTGCAACCATCTCCTCTGATACGTGCTGTGTGAATGCTAAATGTCCCCTGGGCTCAGGACAAACACACTGCTTGTAGCCTAACCTTCTCTAGAGGCTACACTAATGAGCCTCACACACAGACGATATAAAACATGCCTAATTTGTCTGAAACAAGGGAAACTGAAAGCTTTACAATCCAGAAGTTAGTTTGTTAGTGGTGCAAAACAGAATTCCAGAAGGAAAAACATTGATTCATTGAAAAACCCAAAGCTCTGACTACCTGCTGTCTATAATTAAGAGTTCTATGAAAGGAGTGCATTCATAATAAATTCATTTACTACACACTCAGGCTCTAATCTAGGTGTAACCCACTGAAATGCAAACACACGTCTCTGCAGTCAGTCAAGCACAAGAACGTTAAACAAGCTGAAATCCACACCTGTAAACACAGACGAGGACACCTACTGAGGCCACACACTTTGATCCACAGACAGGAAGCAAATACACCGTCTACATTCCACACAGACGTGCAGGTTTGTTTTTCCCTTAGATATGTTGGTTGTCTGATATCATTACAGCGGAGCGACAAAACTCATTTAAATCTCATGCGAAGTGGGACACAGCAGTCTGGCTGCAAAAGCAAATGGAATTTAACTCTCAGTCTGGGAGAGTTAAAAAGAAAAAACAAAACTGAATACGACAGTCTGTGCACTATGACTGGAAATGCACTGGTAGTATTTTTTAGAGACTAAAGTTTACTCCTACATGTTTACATCAGGTTTAAAGGTTCAGTATATGTAAGAATTGCACTCACATAAAATTTGTGTTGGCGTCTGTGTTGAGCTGGGATCTGGTCATGTGTTGATTTTAGTTTACTTCATTTCTTAGCTAACAGATGCTAGTATTACTTAAAGGAGGGATATTTTGCTTTTTTTAAATGGAATTATTCATTTAAAAACATTTCCCTGTGGTCTACATAAACTGTAAATGCTATGCTTAAGTCTGAATTCTTCATTAATTCAACTCCACAGGTCCATCTTCAACACTATGTCTGGGTAATGACACCATAAAGGTCGTTTTGAGCGCTGGCCCTTTAAATGCAAATGAGCCACTTCAAACCCCACCCTATCCAGGTTATTGACTGTACTGCTCTGTCCCGTCCAGCCACTTGTATTTGTTAATACAATCAACAACTGAAAATTTTAGGCATTCGGCTCAAAGTTTGGACATATTTTCAATTTTTAGTACAACAGCTGCTGCTGACAATCACTTATGTCGTACTCAGAGAAATGGTTGTCGGAAGTCTTGACCTTGTATGTGCAAAAGTTGTGACGTAGCTAATTTTAAAACATAATAAATTAAGCAGGAATTAAAACAGGTTATAGAAATCCACTCGAGTTTTGCTGGAATGAATATAAAGATAGCTTTGCAGCACCTGGAGGGTTCAAATTCAAACTTTTTCAACTATTAGGGCCCACAAATACATTAATAAGTGTACCAAAGATGAATAAAAGTGGATTTAGCAAAATATGACCCCTATAATGTTGCTGCTGTAAAGGAGCAGGATTAGGGTTCTCTGTGGACAACCAACTCAAATTCTCCACATAAAAATCAGTGTATGGGACTGATTTCTCATGGATTCTTGGATCTAAGTAACTGATTTATTGTTAGCTTGATATTTAAGAAGAATTTTAGGATAATTCCCACAATATTGTGCAATACATTGAATTATAGTCTCTATTTCAGAATATGCATAAGGATACTTGAATCACAGTTCCTACTAAAACCCAGCCTTCAAAGTAAAAAAAGATGATTGTTCGCATTTAGTGTGGGGACACAATTCCATTCTAAGGAATTAACCCATAACGCCAAACATATCATATTTGATTCATGAGTTTGGAAGCCCTCTACATAATCAGTGTGATATTTTTTTCTTGAAAAATCTGATGCATACAATTAAACACATGCAATACACAGATAATCCACTAGGGGGGAGGAATTTGTCCACCAGAGGCCTTTCCAGTGCCACTACAAGACTGTCATTAATGAGGAAGGAGGAAAAACTTTGCCGATTTTGAAAAGAAATTACCAATTTGTTAGACATGTTTGTGTTATATTATGTTTTTGTTTGTTCAAAAATAACAATATTTGAGCATTGAGACCCAGTGTATCAAATATGATACAAAATTGAAATGCTTACATGGAAATTGACATTTGAAAAAATAATTTTTTTGTTGTTCAGAAGGACCAACGAAGGCTCCAGTTGCAAAGAACTGGAATTTTTTGTCATGGTTCAGGCTTTACAGGGTTAAAATTAGTCTACACTATAAATTTAGTTGATTGATTGGTTAACGTCATTGCAATATTTTTATCATTTGTTAATTATCAACATGATTTCACAAGGAGACATTTTAAGCTCCACTCTCTCCTAGCACCTGTATTTGCTTCTATTTTTCATTTCAGTGCAAAATAGGAAAAAAAATATTGGACAAAGCTAGAGAGTTCAAGTGTTTCACATAATACGATGCATTTTTGGTTTAGCAGTTTTTCCACACTCAATCTGCATGCAAGGAAGCTGCACAAACCGATCACTGCTGGTAAGCGAAAGCAAAACAAAATCCTGGCATTACTAAAATAATGTTTATGCACATCTGTTTGGATGAAACAACTCTGCACCACACGTATTATCACCTAGACATAAAAACACATTCACAGGTGTCAATGATGTGTAAATTGCAGCGATGTCTGATTCAGACATCAAAGCTTATTCCTGTAATTTCCGTGTGTGCAGCAATTTGCATCCCTGCCTCAGTAATTATTAAGTATTTTAAAGCTGGGTGATGATTGTTCTCTGGGTCAGCCTCAGACAAATACTACAGAATGACAGATTACAAGAGTATTTCTTATCACTGAATAAAACTGACAAACACACTGCACAAATGCACTGAATGTAGATATTTAGAAGGTGATAATCTATCATACAGGTTTATGTTTGAGGAGAATTGGATGCCTTTTTCAACACTTATTATTATTTAGGTTGTGAAATGACTGGAATTGGCCAATATTGATCTTGTTGAGTGTCATTAACCTGCAAACTAACAAAAAAACTCACTAAAGCCAGTGGCCAATGTTTGTTTGTCTGTTGTTTTGTGTGCTCTGTCTGATTACAGCTCAGCCATGGCTTCTGTCTGCAACTACACTCCATTCAATTTTGCTTCAATACCATTAAGTCTCGTTCAATACGCTGCCAAATAGCAGTTTAAGCGTCTGAATCTCCAGTGACGTGTGTAGTATGCTGAAATCATAGACTGTATGTGCTGAAAATCCCATATCAGAGCATGGCATCTGCTATATATTAAGCTTTGAAGAAAACATATTAGTATTTTAGACATGAAGTCATCCGATATAACCAAAGCAGCAACCTTCAGTGATGGAAAGTGAAGCCGATGCAGAAGTGTCAAACTGTGCACTGAACTGAATGTCCACTTGAGGCTGCCTCCATGAGCGAGTCTATCCCCATAGACCTGAACCAGAAATATATATGATATACTGTATATAATATATGTATGTATGGAGCCTGGTACAAAAAGACAGTTTTGATCTGTATTGTTTGTTTCCCACTCTGTGCATCTGTACAGAACAGCTCTTGATTATTGCATAAACTTTCTTTATTACTGTCTCCGTGATAGGCAGCTCTGCCATTGTTGAGATACTGGTAGATATTTATGGTGTTACTTAGCCGCATTAGCTGATGTTAGCATTAATTCGTTTTGGATTATATATGACTGCATGTTTTCCCTGCGTCTGTGTGGGTTCTCTCTGGGTACTCCGACCTCATCCCACCATCCAAAAATATGCACCTTAACCCCTGAGGACCCAGTGTTATTTCCCAAATGAATTCTTCCTCTATATTTAACGTTCCTTAAGTGATTTAGCACCATTTATTGTAATATTATATCCTTTATTTTGTGTTTCTTCAGTGCAAATCAGGTATTTTCCTACATTTAATTTACTGATCACGTAGATGTTCATAAAAGTTCAGAGTAAAGTTGAGGGTTATTATGTCAAAAACAGAGAACACTGAAGAAAAAAATGACTTTTTCAGCAAATCTATCATTAACCGATCATAAACCAAGCATGTCCAAACACTGTCATTTATCAAACTCCATGAGTTTTACTGGTGAGTTAACGTAGAAGATGACGGTGTTTCCACATTCACCACAGAGCCTCTAAACATCCAAATGAGTTATATCTGATCTGATGACCATGAAAAGATGAAAAACTGTGTTTTACACTGATTATTTACATATATTGATAGGATTAGTGGATCAACAGGGATTAAACAGTTTGCTTCAGTAGATGGTTTGGTAGACGGTGGATGTTTGAGTCTTTATGGGTTAATAGGTTAATCAATACCGTCTGTAGGTGTGAATGTGGGAGTGAGTGGTTGTTTATCTGTGATGAACTGCTGATGCATCCAGAGTGTACCCCCACCTTCACTCACTGGCACCCCATCGACCCTTTTGAGGACTAAGTGGTTCAGAATGAATGAATTGTAAGGTCTGCCAGGTAGCCTGATAGTTAGCTCAGGTCGCAGTAACTGGTTTGTTTGTACATTTCACCTCATTTTAAAACATAACTGTATGTGTTAACAATTATTAAGCAACTTCAAATACTGGATGGCATTTATTATTGTTATTATTATTATTATTATTATTATTATTATTATTATTATTATTATTATTACACTGTTAGTTAATGTGGTTGGTGTTTTTCAATTTCCATAAAACCAACACTGTAATGGCCATGTCACGGCATCTCAACGCTAAAACATTGCAGCTCACAAACTAATGACACCATGGTGGATTTGTCCACTATTTATATACAGTACTTTGAGTAAGTGAAAACAGAAGCTGTGATTAAGATAATTAGCAAAACCAGGCTATACTGTATGAACATTTAACATGGTCATACAGTCATGGAAAAAATTTATTAGACCATCAAAAGTCATCAAAAACAATGGTTATGTTTTAATTCCCAGGAAACGTAACACTATGAAAATTATTACATCTCCTAAGTGTGACTTATGTACACTTACTACTGTAGGATCATTTATACACATATATTGGGAGTGCCCTGGTGTGTTTGCTATTTGGAGGCAAATCTGTGTCATTTTGAGTAATATGGTGGAGATTAATATCCCATTACCACCATCTTTACTTCTGCTTAATGATGACTCTACCTTAGAACTTTCTCTTCAGCAAAGGCGTATATTATGGACTGCCCTCACTGCAGCCAAGAAAATGCTGGCATTGAGATGGCAGCCGCCTCATACTTTATCGCAACAACAATGGATCAATTATTTTCTAGATATAGTTACGATGGAGAGGTCACTGGCTCAGATGCATACAGCCAGTCGAAAAAACCCTTAGTATGTGGGATGCTGTTTACATTATGGTTAAAGAAAGAGTGCAACATAATTGTCTATGACTATCCTGATCACTTACCTGTTTATATTTGTAAATTATACTCATTTTCATCTATACACGTGTATTTGTTTTTATTAGTGGTTTTTGCATTTTGAGATCCAGGTTGGGTTGGTATGGGGGTCGCCGTTGGTTCTGGGAGGGGGGGTTATACTTTGTGTGTCATAAAATCTTGTATCATAAAATGTGAATTCCTTTCTTTCTTTTTTTGTATTGTACTTCTGGAGATGCACAATGAAAATTAATTTTAAAAAATTGCTTTAAAAAAATTGTTACGTAATGAAGCACTACCTCCTGTGTGTATTATGTGACTAAAACAGACAGAAAAGAAAACATGGAATGTCTAAAAGCATTATTTTTGTCAGTACAATCCCATTGCTATTGATGTAAGAACTTAAGTGATTTTGGTTATTATCAAGAAAACCATGGAAAATGGGGAGATATCAGCCCTGAAATTAAACTCTTAAGAGCTATTTTTGTTGTTATCATTATATTTGTCCGAAAAAATGTACCTTTAGTTGTACCAGGCATTAAAATGAACAAGAAATTGAAGAAAGCAAGGGTGGTCTAACAATTTTTTCCACGAGTGTAGCAGTGACTGATTCAGTCCACAACTATAAATCAAAACCTATGCTGTAGAAGCCTATGGATAAAGTAGAAACAAACTATAAATCATTATCAACAAAAATTCTACAGTTGGGAAACCCTGTGATTCTGCCTAGCGTCTGGTATACACACTACACCATAACAATTTCCCCTTAGCTAAATTCAAAACAAGGCATTTAATAAAGCAAGATATACCCCTATTCCCATTCATACACAAAGGCAATCGCAATCCAATAATAAGATTACTCTCAATAGTATCAGTGCTTTAATATTCAGTGCACAACCACCTGAGGCAAATGTCTCAGCTTCTATAACTAATAAATTGGTTGCTATGAAATCTGCTTTGTATTTACACAGATAATAAACCATTTCAGGTGCCGTGGCCATGACATTCATCGTAATAGCTGTAAGAATAACAGTTCATGTCTATATGTTGTCGTCTCTGTTCAATATTATTCATATCACTGATCATGAGCCTGTTTAAGGGCTGAAATGTCAATGACAGGAGCAAAACACTGACACCAAAGAGAGGGAAGACTTAATAAGGTTTTACAACACCCATAGAAGATGAAACCAGAGACTAATGAAAGAAAAATGATTGCACCTCCTGCTGCTTTTAACTCAATGCTCATTATTTTCAGCTTAAATTCACACATGTTAACGATCCTCTACAGCCCCGAGTCAAAAACAGGGGATCCAACAACACATTCGAGAAAAACAGCACAAACGCCTGAGGCCAGTGAGTCAAACACAACAGCCCATTACTCTGAAATGCACTTTTAAATATATCTCTCATCTCCCTGTTTCCACATATTCCTCTTGGTCATCTCAGACATTTTCAAGGGACTTCCTCCTCACTGTGTTTTTGCTATAGCATCATAATAAATCTAATTATCTGCTCCTTGGGAATGGGATTTCTAAGCTCCAATTAAATTCCCGTCATCATAATCCTTGAGTCAAGGTGTGGATTTTGGCTTTTGCTGATCTATTTTTGGTGCTGTGCCGCTTGAGAGGCAGCGATCAAAAGCTCATGAAGTGACAGACAGGCAAAACAAGATCAGAAGAAGCGGAGACTGGGCAATGAGGAGGCGCACAAGTGTTTTCAAATGCACTGCATGGCTTTAGGGGCACTTCATTACTTCATTTATTATTCAACAAGTACATGAAACACTTCGCTTTTGTCTTCAGGAGGGAGACCCATCAGTTCATGCAATCCCTATGACACAAGTTACCATTCCTAAATGAAAAACAAAATAAACTAAGCCACTGTAAAACTTATTTTAACCCTAACAGCGATGTTTTTAACTCTAACCATGTTGCCTTTGTGCATAAGCCTAACCATAACTGCGGCATTATCACATTTTAAACATAATAATGATGCATTATTTCTTACATTTATGCCTTTGGTTTTGTTTTGCAAATTCACATTTTTTTCACATACATATTTTTGGAGTGAATAGCAATCTAAACTAATCTAAAAGAACCATGGTTTGATGGTGATTGCATGTATATTTATATATTTACTAAAGTGAATTGTTGATGAATAATCATAATAAATAAACATCAATCATCAATAATACGTTAAATGCCATTATATGTAGTATTGATATTCCAAACTCTCAGCAGCAAGGGGGAAGTCTCATACCAGAGCACACTTCAAAATCAAAACCACAAACAATTCAATGCTATGTATCTTCAGACTGTATCACTCACTGAATAAAGAATAAATAGAATTGTTTGCACACATCTGTATTATGGCACCAAATCTTTTCTTCTAACAAAAACTCATAGTCTGTTAAAATAACACTGCGTATTATAATTTTCACATGTTGCGTCAGCTGATTGTTTGCATTATAGCTCTGTTTTACACAGAAAACAGTGACAGTAAAACCACAAGTCACCTCTGTTTTCTACACAGATTATATTGTTAATAGGTGCAGTAAAGATCTGTCTGGAATCATCCATACAAGGACAGAACTGTTATAGCTTAGATAAAGGTAATAGCATCAAATAATAACTTTATACCTTCATAAACCTCATGATCAAACTAAATTGTGTAGAAGAAACACTGTGATTAGCATCAAACTCCATTCTTTTCAATCAGAACTGGCGAAAACAACAACAGCACTTCTAGCGTTTATCACTTTGTCACTTTTTTTTATTCTAAAAATAGTTTATTGGTGAATTTTATCCCATCTTGACAAGTTCTACTCCCTTTAGTGGTTACATTAATATGATGGTTTGTAAATACAGTTGTGGAAAAAATTATTAGACCATCAAAAGTCATCAAAAATAATGGTTATGCAATCAAGTACTAACTCCTGTGTGTATCATGTGACTAAAACAGACAGAAAAGAAAATATGGAATGCCTAAAAGCACTGTTTTTGTCAGTACAATGCCATAGAAATTGATGTAAGAACTGAAGTGATTTGGTTATTATCAAGAAAACATGAAAAATGTCGAGATATCAGCTCTGAAATTAACCCTATCATGCATACTGGTCACTACAGTGGACAGTTATTCTCCAGCTGTTCTCTTGTATATTCATGGGTTTTGTAGTTTTAGTTCCATATCAGCCAACACAGTGGACTCTTATGCATCATCCCAAACACTGCAATTCACACCATTACTGTAACTTTGCTGTTCTTGATAAACCTGATCTGCAGTAATATGTTTTAGTGTAAATCAATTGTTATTTGTTAGTCAAAAAATTTTTTGTTTTTTTTGTTTGCATATTATCTCCATGACGTGAGTTATAACTAGCATTAGAATATGTTAAAATGTGAGAAAACATCAGATTAACAGCATTAAAAGGTTTTTATTTCATTGTTTTCATCTCACTTTTTGACATTGAGTTTTAAACATATGTTTCTTTACTTCAATAATTAAATGCATGGACATTCTCAAAATTCCATGAGGAAAAAAAACTTGATCACATTTTTTTTTTTTTTTTCATGCCCAAGGAGGAATAAAAACACTCAATAAAAAAATCTTGACTAAGGTTCTAATAATTTATACATGAAAGGGTTAAACTCTTATTAACTATTTTGTTGTTATCATTATATTTGTCCAAACAAATTTACCTTTAGTTGTACCAGGCATTAAAATGAACAAGAAATTGAAGAAAACAAGGGTGGTCTAATAATTTTTTCCACAACTGTATATTCAGCTCATTTCTCTACAATCTCATATATTATCATCTTTGGCAGAACTTCAGCCTTAACGATACAGCACTTGATGATACCTATATATGAAAGTACAAATACAACATATAGCCCCTTTACTTCCCCACATGGCCCATGATAAAGAAGATTCAGAAAAAAAGAAAGGACACGGCACAAATTGCATAGTCAAAACTTTAGAGACCCTCCCCATGTCTTGGTATGAGGCACTTCTCCAGTTTCCCTGCAGTTCACAAACTGATTACATGCATGCATACACATTTGTAGTCCACAGAGTCAATAATAATTTTGTGTCTCTAACTTTATGTGTAATGTGAGTGTAGTGAAGCAATTCATCATCTCTGACAGATAAGATCAGAATTGATTCTTAGGTCTAGCATGCTATTTTACGTTAGTGAAGCGAAGCAGCTTACCACAGCTGTGGCCAGTTCAGCTCCCAGAGACGCCCAGCTCAGGACCAGCGTCAGCACTCCAAACACCATCATACTGCAGGGACAAGAGCAGCGGCAAGGTTACAATGTAACTCAATACTTTGTTGAATCAAAGGTGTAATATATATGACCTCTATAACCTGCTTACTATTAAGAGGTCTAGGTCTAACAATGTAGAAAATAAATGTCTGGAAGCAACAATGGCTCAGTGAACCTCGCTATTTATCCAAGTGAAGTAAAGCTTGGCAGATGTCCAACTGAAACATTATGATGAACGCTTTACACCATTTATCTCACTTAACGGTAAATAGTTTCCAGTCATATGCATTGATTATTCCTGGACGCAATTCCATAGCTTGTATTACTGCATTAGGAATGAGATTAGTGGATGAGCATTTAATGACGACTTCTAAATTGATTTGGCTGAGGCAGACATATTTGGACAAAGACATCATGAGAGTTTTACTGAAATTGAGCTGTATTTCTGTTACTTTAATCACATGGTGTCATAAAACTCTAAAAGTCTGACCTGGATTGACATGTAAAAGACCCAAATATCCACTGCTGACCAAAACCATCTGCTGGTCTAAGATGTTTAATAACTTCTTATCCACTAAACCTATCAATACATGTAAATAACTGGTGTAAAATGCAGTTTGTCATCTTTTCATGGTCATCATATATGACCTATTTGGACGTTCAGAGGCTCTGTAGTTACCATAGAAACACAGTTATCTTCTACAACATTGATTTACCAGTAAAACCAATAGAGTTTGAAAAATGACAGTGTTTGGATATGCTTGATTTATGTTCAGTTAATGATACATTTTACAAAAAAAAGTCAGTTTTTCTTCAATTTTCTCTGTTTGTAGTATAATAACCCTAAAATGTAATCTCAGCATGATGATTAAAGTACATGATCAGTAAATTAAATATTGGAAAATACCTCATTTTCACTGAACAAATGCAAAATAGAGAGGACAATATTATGATAAATGGTGTTGAATCATTTAAGAAAGGTTAAATAGAAAGAAAAAATTATTTTGGGAACTGTAGCACTGGGTCTTTATGGGTTAAGTCTGTGAAAAAAAATCAAACCTTTTTAAAATTATCATACATTTTAGTCTTGGTTCATGCAAATGGTAATGTTTGGTGATAGAAAAACTCTCAATAACCAGTAGATGTGCTCCCTCATATTCATTTACAACTGATAGTCATTTATTTAGTAACATGCATTGAAATAGAGCTGATATGGTTAAAAAAAACAAACAAAACAAAAATCAACATTTTTTTCAATGTTATGGCCAATTTATAATTTTAGTTGATTAATTTCTGGCCACAAAACACACAGTGTTTCCCCTTAATCAGTGTTTCTCAACCTTTTTTGAACCAAGGCCCACTAATGGCATCATGAGCCTTCTGCTGCCCCCCTATCCCTGAAAAAATTTGCGACAAGGGGGGGTTACGTTATACTAAAAGTAACCCGACAAACCTGAATGTGGAGGACATGGTGGGTTATATAGAAAGCCTCCCTCACCTCATCATTTCCCACCAACCTCCCCCCAAAAACAAATTTGCGACTGGTGGTGGTGGTGGGGTTACACTTGGTCTTTATGTGTGGGTACCACCCCCATTGAGAAACACTATAATAGTCCAACTGCTTGCATTTCAACATGGGGGGAATCTGCTACATCTCCTTTGTACTAATCGCCAGTGAGTGTGATTTTTCATGACTCCCCCCCCCCCCCCCCCCCCGGACAGTGTCCACGCCCCCCTGTTGAGAACCACTGCTCTAAATCTATGTTAAGTATCTGACTAGAGAAACACATTCATAATCAATATATTATAAGAAGAAAACCAGTCGCATTCTACATTTTTGTACAGCATGAAAAGTATCCAGAAGAGAGGACTCATGCAGAGTGCATCATTAAAAAACAGTAGCACCATCACAATGTCCTACATAGCTAACATTTGCTTTAAAACGACCCACTTATCTGTTAATTTACAATATTTTAGAGACGGGATTTCACTAATCTATGGGTTTGAGCTCTAATGTCACTAGTGCAGGTTGATATTTCATTGAGTTTATTTAAGTGAGGTTTTAGCGATACTTCAGCGTCTGTCTGCATTAAAGTGTTTGGGTTTAGTTTACATTAAAGAGTTTGCATTGCAGAGATTGCGTGACATGTTGTTTTTGCTGCTGCCAAAAAAAATATTGATGAAGAATTAGCCTAAGTCTGTCAGCTGCGGGTTCAACTTCTGAACTCCAACATGTTTTTAGTTGGATTTACACAGATGCTTCAGAGCGAAAACGTGTGATTCATTATAACACTACAACTGGGTCACCACAGTGTAGGTAATAATGGCCATACTGTAGCTGTATGTACAGGAAAATGTCAGTTCATGTTAATTTTTTCTATATTGTCAATACTGTACTGATGCCAGTGCAGGATGATGCAAAAATGTACAGTTTATAGTGAATGAAAAAAGCCACTGACCACAGCATATAAGCCTCTCGAGAAAGACTAACGGTTTGGTTTTAACTCGCCTACACTTCATAGAGGAAAAGAAAACTGTGATTCAGATCGTGGATAGTGGATGATCTTTAAACTCCAGTATTTTTTGCTTTTCTTTTCTGGCGCTAAGAATCTATACTTTAGGGGTGTCAAACTCATTTTAGTTCAGGGGCCATATAATCCCAATATGATCTGAAGTGGGCCAGATCAGTAAATTAATAACAGAATAATATATAAATAATGCCAACTCCAAAGATTTCAATGTGTTTTATAATGAAAAAAGTAAAATTACATTATGGAAACGTTTACATCTGTAAACTGTCCTTTTAAAAATGTGAATAACATGAACAACCATGAAAAAATTGAAATTTATTAAGAAAAATGAATGCAATTTTAACTCTATTCTGCCTCTGCTTATCATTTGTAAATGTGCATTACAACTTACAGATCACAGTGGAGCTGCAGATTTACAAAATATTTAAGTAACTGGCAGAATATTAGTAAAATTACACTTACTTTTCTTAACACATTTCTAGTTTTTCATACAGGGTGGGGAAGCAAAATTTACAATGAACATTTAGTTGTTTTTTCTCAGCAGGCACTACGTCAATTGTTTTGAAACCAAACATATATTGATGTCATAATCATACCTAACACTATTATCCATACCTTTTCACAAACTTTTGCCCATATGAGTAATCAGGAAAGCAAACGTCAAAGAGTGTGTGATTTGCTGAATGCACTCGTCACACCAAAGGAGATTTCAAAAATAGTTGGAGTGTCCATAAAGACTGTTTATCATGGAAAGAAGAGAATGACTATGAGCAAAACTATTACGAGAAAGTCTGGAAGATACTATTAAAGAAGAATGGGAGAAGTTGTCACCCGAATATTTGAGGAACACTTGCGCAAGTTTCAGGAAGCGTGTGAAGGCAGTTATTGAGAGAGAAGGAGGACACATAGAATAAAAACATTTTCTATTATGTCAATTTTCTTGTGGCAAATAAATTCTCATGACTTTCAATAAACTAATTGGTCATACACTGTCTTTCAATCCCTACCTCAAAATATTGTAAATTTTGCTTCCCCACCCTGTATTTTTTTGTGAAAGCCTAGTTTGTAAATTTGCACATTTTCATGTAATTTCCCTTTTTTTACACTAAAACAGAGGAAAAATTTGGAATTGTCATTATTTGTAGGTTTTTATGGTCGTACTTTACTGATCTGACACACTTGAGACTAAAGTAGGGCTTTATATGGGCCCTAAAGTAAAATGACTGACTTAAAATCTTGAATGTAATTTTTGCATTTCACAAATTCATCTCACGGGCTAGATTAGACCCTTTGGCGGGCTGGATTTGGCACCCGGGCCGCATGTTTGACACCTGTGCTTTAGATGAACATGCAACAAACTTCAAACAAACTGTTCACTAAAACCTCAGTGATGATGCACCCCAATTCTTACTCTTGGGTGGAGATGAAAAGTAAACTTTGACAAAAAAACATTGTCTTTTGAAGTGAGAAGGTGTAAAGCTTTAGCCTCCTCTAAGACGCTTTTTCATGCATGTAAAGGAATAAGTAGAGTTTCATAAGATGATGTAGGTGGCCCAAACTGCTGAATAAACATGAATACAGAATACACAGCCTTAAAATGAAAAATAGACTGCAGAGCTAAAATGGTTATCCATCCATCCTACACTGAGAAACCAGAGACGCAAATGGATTTTTTTTCTCCTCATAATAGCTTCTGTTATTGAAAGGAAACAGCATAAGCCCTGAGGGGCAGGAGTGGTGATCTCATTGGCTTGTCATCACCAGAAAAAAAGTCAGAGGTCATGTTTATTTCTGTGGGAGTTGATTCTGCAGCTTCAACATACAGTACAGCTGCAGCGTTCCGGGTTTATGAACCGAAGAACAAGCACAGGAGCGCACATCCGCTCTGTTGGCCTATATTCGATTACAGCCCCCTGGGTGGATGAATGTTCCCTGCACCCATGAGGACGTAAAAATGCGGCTTTATTTTACAGTGGGCTCCCGCTCTGTCCTCGCCTAATGACCTCATAGCGTCAGGAAATTACATCATGTGACCAGCGGGGGAATAGAGCCGGAAAGGGGTGAGTGTGGGTTTATGAATGCGGGAGAGCAACAATGAATACTCTGTAAAAAAAACAAAAAACAAAATCAATAAACATTAAGACATGAACTCTGTCATAAATCTGCTTGTTTGGTGAAATAATCTGCTGCAGAACTCCCACTGAACTAAAAACGATTCAAGCACCGTATCCGTTTATGCATATACCCCTTGCAGCTTATTACCAATGTTTAAAGAGCAATTTGTGTATGCATGCCCAGGCACAGTACCAGTGCGTACATCTTTCGACACTCTCCATCTCCTGTTCTAATCCAATTCACAATATACTGAAAAGACACTCAACACTGAACTTACAAGCCACCACTTCTGTCCCCGTACACATTCTTCGGTTATCTTTTTGCTCCTTCTCGCTCCCTCTCTATCTTGCCTCTGCCGTCTGCCTTCCTCACCTTTTATCAGTTTTCACCCTTGTAGTCTGTCGGCTCACTGGTACAGAACCCTCATCGCTCCTTGACACATTACAAGGAGGGAGATACCAAAGAGAGACAGGCTTTGCAAAGTCCTCATCTTGATGTGAATTCCTGAAAGTGTATCTACATACTAAATGTCTGTAGTGCTAGTTGATAACCTGTAGGTCAGGGCAGCTCATGAGGTTCAAAATAACAGAGGTGTCAGATGATTAGTATTAAAATATGAGGGTAAAATTTGGTTTTGTTATTTTTTTGTGCTTCTTTTTTAAAATTCCAAGGAGTTTCACCCATCGTGGCTTTGATAATAATCCTTTAAATGACAGGAAAATTACAGCGCTTGTCCAGGTTTGGGACAAAACTTATCACAATACAACAACATGTTGTTGTTTTTAAGTCACAGAGGTCAGGAACTGCTGCTCTATCACACATGTAATGAGGCTGATAATAGCAGAAATCAAAGCCTCTGCCAGAACATGTTAGTATGAGTGACCCCGGGAAAGGGCAGTTTCCAAACAGGCTGTTTTGTATATAAGGCAGTGCATGAGGAGGTTGCTGAACCATCATTAGAAGCAACTGAGTAGGAACAACCCAGCCCACATGTAATTCCAGAGCATAACTAATACTAACTAATAACTGAGGCCACTGCACAGGTCATGGCTCAGCTGAGCGAGTCTGTATTCAGTGTTTGCAGTTAGTCCAGAACGCCGCAGCATGACTTTTAACAGGGGCCACAAAACATGAATATATTACTCCAATCTTTGCATCTTTGCGCTGCTCCCTGTTAATTTTAAAATTGATCTTAAGATTGTATTGTTTGTTTCTAAAGCTTTGAATGGACTGGCTCCACAGTACATCACAGACCTCATCCAAATTTATACCCCAGCGTGCGAACTGAGGTCTGAGGGCCAGCTCTAGCTTGTGGTGCCTAAAGGCAAAGACACACCAAGCCAACTGCCGATCATCGCCAGAAAAGGTAGCCTGACTAATCAGTCAGCTCCCGTCTCCCCAACACGGTCAAAAAAGTGTGAAGCAAATGCACCAAATGCACTGTTCACAAGCTAGATGTTACTGAAGTTGTTCTTAGCTGTAAAAGACACAATTTCAATGTATAACTTCTGAAGGCCTTTTTTAAGGGGAGGTTCAATATTAGCCAAAACATTACATCAATATTTACAGAGCTGAGATTATGCTTTCCATGTTGGTTTTGCAGTTTTCTTACAGGGTGATGCCAGTCGTCGACAGAAAAGGTAGCCTGACTGATCAGTCAGCTCCTGTCTCCCCAACACGCTCAAAAAAGTGTGAAGGACACCAAATCGACTACTGACTTCAGCGTACATCATGCACTTGTGTGAGATACAAAACCGGAAAATGACGGAACATCTCTGTAAGCACAGAGCTCGCTGTCGTCAGTCATTGTTGTCAGCAGAGAGTGTCGAGTCATCAAGAAGGGTTGGTGTTGTTGTACTTGTTGAACGGATGGATAGTAATAAGAAGATACTGGTGTTGTGAGCTCTCTGGCTTCTTCTTGTGGAAGAAGAAAGATGTCGCAGGTGAAAACTAAGGAGAAATCGCACTTTGCTAACAATGCTAACAGTGTTCACTTCATGGAATGAATGAAGTCCATAGTCAACACAAACTGGCACTCATTCAGATTCGATATAAGCAGTGAATGGCCTATTATAGAAGATAATAATAGTGTGAAGTACTTCGGCATAGCTGTTTTCACATGGAAACTTCTCCTTCACTGATTCACTAGTCAAGGGCTATCCCTCCACCAGTCAGATTGGTCCGAGTGAATGACTGGTAGTGGCTGATTACACATGTTGAATCAGCCGAAAAGACTGGTGACAGCATTAACGATGGCCGATCGCAGAGAACACACCAACCAGACTTGTGTCATAACCTTGCCAGACTGCCCGACGACATCCAACCGCCAAAAATGGGTTGGTGTGTCTTTGCCTTAAGACAAGACTTAAAACCAGCCCCCCCCCCCCCCCCCCCCCCCCCCCCCCACACACACACACACACACACACACACACACACATACACACACACATGTTCAAACAACTCCCATGGTGGAGTGTTATGGGTCTCATCTTAAGACAAGCTTTCATTGTCTGCCTTTTAACTCCACATCAGTTGTGTGATCCTCTGTGTCTTTTACTTATTTTATTACTATTAACAATTTGATTTTATTGATTTATTTGTAGCATTATTGTAGTTTCATGTACTTATTTATTGTTTCTATTGTATTTTCTTTTATTTGTTTCTATATGCAGCTCTTTGGAAACGTTTTTGTTGTTTAAATGTGCTATATAAATAAAATGGATTGGATTGCGCCAATGGGCAAAGGAGATTCACTGGGTCCCACACAGCAAAAGAACAGGAAAAGAAAAGCCACTATGACAGAAAAACAGGGCAGACGATGCTAACAGATGTACTCACAGATGACAACAAGTGGATGAATCAAATCAGTGTGGGAAGTGACTGTGAGTTATCTTTCACTTTAAAGTGCTGCTCCATGCATCTATAAATCAGATTTGCTGGTATTATCATCACTGAACAAATCATACTGACACTGTAACAATTAAAATGTTTAATTAACTGAAATAAAAGTGGAGGCAGAAGTGATTCCAAAATCTGTTAAGACGCTTCTTGTAATAATCACATCTTTTGTGCGATTTTTTTTCACCTTTGATTACAATTATGAGCCATTAGTAGATAAGGTACAGTCCTCATTATACACCCTTAAATTTAGATTTACTGTAGACGTAGCATAGAACTATCAGTCTGTAGTCCGTCCTTGACTGTCTGTCACTTTATTTAATAGCTGTTTAAGGATTAAAATCTCCATTATCTGCATTTGGAATCAGTTTAATGAGACGCAGGTATTTGACGTTTTGCATTCATTGCATAGATACTGTTTTTGCTCATTTGTTTGTCTGTCTGTGTTTACAAGAGAGAAAAATAATTTCAAAGTGAAAAAAAAAAAAAAAAAAATCCTCCTTCATGACACTAGTATTGTTTTACTGACTGAGTGAAAATCTGGAATCCTTAGTTTCCCCTGGATTGTAATAGACCTTATTACAGCAACCGGGGTTTGACTACCTGTCTGTTCTCTATCTATGTTTCACTTACAAACACTTAAAACAGACTTTTATTGTTGCAAGAACAGTGTTGTGGAAAAATGTTCCGAGCTCTGTTTATAATTCCTAATGTTTTCATTCACTCACTGAATATCTAAGATAAACACTGTATTTTCTAAACTAATCTGCAGTTCAGTGTTCCCCTTGAATCCCTGTTTGAGTTTAATGAATAGTCTCCAGTATCCAAACCCTCCATTATCTGGAATAGGGGTAAAAGTTATCATCCTTGTTTATTTAGCTCTTGGGCTGCACTGAGCACAAGATACTAAGACAGGGTTTGCAAAATAGCACTGGGAGCAAAGTTGTTTTGGTTAAAGTGTGTCGTACTGGAAAAAAAAAGCCACATAAAAAGATGTGTCTTTGTCAAAACTTGACATTTTCAGGATGTAGTTGAACTTTGGCTTTGGTTGTTCTTTCACATACATCGATCAGTCATAACATTCTGACTGCTGACAGGAGAGGTGCTAATATTATTGATTATTTCGTTACAATGGAACCTTTCACTGGGTTGGAAATATTAGGCAGCAAGTGAACGTTTAGTCCTTGAAGCTGGTTTGTTGGGAGCAGCAAAACGTAAGGAACTGGGGTTCCTTACGTTAAAAAATTACAAAATGTATCTTACAAATGAATTGTTGATCTGAACTGTTTCTAGTAATTTTGTAATAACTTGATTGATTGACTGGCTGACTGACTGACTGATTGATTGATTGATTGATTGATTGACTGACTGATTGATCGATCGAATGGTTGGTTGGTTGAGAAACTTTGACCAGGTCCATATTATCCTCCTGAGACCTAGGAAAGAGGAAAATTTTTGCTTTTTTTTTTTTTTTTTTTACATTAAACAGTCATTTTGATTGGAAACTGCATAATGCAACAGTTTTTTCAGATACATTTTTAAAAATTATTTCTTTTTATTATTATTATTATTATTATTATTATTATTATTATTATTATTATTTTTTTAATGGAATGTCCTTTTCAATGGGAAGCATGTTTTTTAGTAAAACTGTCAAACTTTTGGCCCTTACAGAGGACAAAAATGCATTGCTGGGTCTCAGGAGGATATAATGGTGATGACTGGGTCAGAGTATCTCCATAACTACAGGTCTTGTTGGGTGTTCCTGGTCTGCAGAGGTTAGAAGCGACCAAAAATGAACTAAGGAAGGACATCCCAACCTCAGACCAAATGAGAACCTGTAGGAAAAGCTGGTCCAATTAAACTGATCCATGGAGACCATAGCTCTTTCAGGGATCCGCTGATAACATCTTGGTCCAGATACCACAACACAGCTTCAGAGGTCTGGTGGAGTCTAGGCCTTGGGTCAGAGCTGTTTTTGTGGAAAAAGGGGAACCTACACAATATTAGACAGGTGGTAATAATGCTCTACTCCCATATATGAAAGATTAGCTGAGATCCAGATGTTCTTTAGATACTTTTGGTAGGTATTAACCACTTTAGATTAGAAGGAACAATAAGATCTGGGAATGCTCTGACCCAGTATTTGGTCATCACAATTTCTCCTTTGTCAAAGTTACTCAGATCCCTACTTTTATCTATTTTACTATTTCTAACTCATTGACTTCAAGGGCTGAATGTTCACTTGCTGCCTAAAATATCCACCCACTGACAGATCCCATTGTTTTGTTGTTTTTTTTTGTTGTTTTTTTTACATTAATACCACTTTTCCTGTCAGTGATCACAATGTCATGGCTGATGAGTGCAGTAAGGGACAGTTTTAAAGTTATAACATACAGGCAGGGCAGGAGGGTCAAACTCATTCTAGTTCAGGGGCCACATTCAGCCCAACATGATCTGAGGTGGGTCGGACCAGTAAAATAATAACAAGATAATATATAAAACATGCCAAATCCAAACCTTTCTCCATATTTTAGAGTGAAAAAAGTAAAATTACATAATGAAAATGGTTACGTCTACAAATTATCCTTTAAAAATGTGAATAACATGAACAATTATGAACAAACTGAAATGTATTAAGAAATAGTGCAATTTTAACAATTTTATGTCTCAGTTTATCATTTACACATGAGAACTTGCAGATCACAGTGGATCTACGAATACACAAAAAATTTAGTAACAGGCAGAATATTGGTAAAATTACTTACTTCTCTGAAGACATTACAGGTGGTTCATATTTGTTCAGGTTATTCACACTTTTTGTGAAAGGATAGTTTGCAAATGTAAACATTTTCATGTTATTTTACTTTCTTTTTTTTTCTTTTTACACAAAAACAAAGACAAAAATTCTGAGTCAGTATTTATAGGTAATTTTGATAGTATTTTACTAACTGATCCACTTTAGATCCTATTGGTCTGAATGTAGAACCTGAATTTAAATGATTGTTAGTAGCTTTAGTGTAAATTTTGCATTTTGCAAATTTATCCCAAGGGCCGAATTGGATCCTTTGGTGGGCCGGTTTTGGGCCATGGGCCATATGTTTGACACCCACGAGGTAGGGAAGGACAGAGGATACCAATCCTAACACCGCACACTGACATATTTACTTTTATTCCAACAGAATACCTCCAGTGAGCGAGTCTATTTGCTGAGTACTGCAGTGAATGGACCATTAAACATGCACTGTTTCCTTGCAGAGTTTCAACATTTTAACTTTTTGTTTATCAAGCAGGTTAAAACTATAAGGAAACACAAGATGTGTGTTTGTGTTTGAGTTATACAGTATTTTGGTGCATCTCCCATTATTAGAGCCATGTTTTATATATGTATTAGATATGCTTTTATGTCAAATATTTGAGTATAGTTGTAATTTATTACTATTCTAGTTTTATATACCTAATATTTGGAATCAATATTCACTTTTAAAGTCTTTGAAAAGGTTCGTTAAGCATCTGTGATATAGTAGGTTAAAGTGAAAAATAATAATAGGCAGATAATACAAATTAAGTTGTACTGAAAAAAAAGATACCAAACATGGGTATTGTAAGCATTTCATTATATAGTATATAAAGGGAAAATCAAAAGTACTCAAAAACGGCCAAAATAGGCTCAGACACCTAAGGGTTAAACCTCTTCTCTGATACATTTTTCTCTCTTAAATTTGAGTGTTATCTGAATTCTAACTTTCCCCTTCAAAAACTATTCATTACCATCATAAGTTTACTTTATCAGTAATCAGCATGTTTTCTTTCTTCTTTTTGTTCATTTGGATGCTAATTTAACCACATCCCACTGATTTGCATTGCTTGATTGTTTTTTTTTTTTGTTTTTTTTTTTCCTGTGTCCTTGCTCTGTGAAGCTCTAATGATTTCTGTCATCCAGGAATATGATTTTCCTCTGATCAAATGGGCACTTGGAATAAATAAAAATCTAAATGCAAATAGGTCTGTGGTTTATTTGCATCTCTGGACATGACTTTCCAGAAACAGTGTTCAACTCAACATAATTTACACGGCTGAAAGTTTGCTTTGAAACAACTTTGCACAGAAGAAATGGTCCCTGTGAAAACTGTTGACAGTGGTGTGTTTGCATTTCTGGCTCCTAGCTCCTCGTCTCAGTTATTACTGTTTGTCGTGCAAACAGTGAGGCCGCCGGTTAGAGAATGAGCACCAGGAAGAAAAGGATGCCCCAAAGCACTTGGATTCCACTGGAAGAGAGCATCTCCTGGGAGGGCAGACACTCTTGACACTGACTCATCTTGTGTTGTGAGTGTTCCTAAGGGGTTGGAGGTTGAAACGAGGGTGGCTTGTGGTTAGTAGGACAAGTTTAGAGCAGATCACACCCTGGGCTGACTGATTGAGAGCGACGGAGTAATGCTCCACTGAATCAATGGAAGCCCGGGTGGATTTCATTCCCTGTGAAAACGCCTTTCCTCCACACAGACAAGGGGGAAAAAAATCACATTCCAGTGGAGATGAATTCAGCTCAGCTATAGATGCTGTGAGATGATTAAATAGAAGGAGAGAGTCTAATAAAATGTGGTACGTTATTATCCATGATATAATCTTTCGTATTATGTGGGAGCCTTAAAGATTTTTCATATAAAACCTCAACTTTTCAACTCCTTCCAAAAATCTAAAAAATTAATCTATTTTTTTCTGTCTAAGGACACTGTAATAAAATTATAATAATACATTTTTATTTCCAATAACAATACTATGCCCTGTGTGCAATTACAGTCACTTAAAAAAATTATTAGACCATCAAAAGTCATCGAAAACAATGGTTATGCAATCAAGTACTAACTCCTGTATGTCTCATGTGACTAAAACAGACTGAAAAGAAAACAGGGAATGCCTAAAAGCACTGTATTTAGCAGTACAATGCCATAGCTATTTATTTATTTGTTTATTTAGCAGGGACAGTACACACTAACGAACATTTCTGTAAATGTGCCAGTCTTAGCAAAAAAGCTATTTTTCAACTGTTGTCCCTGAGTAAGATGTAAAGTGCCAGCATTCATAAAATAAGAAACATTTTAAAAATTAAGGCTACACCCACACATTACATAGGATTAGTTCATTGATGTCAGAACTTAAGTGATTTTGGTTATTATCAAGAAAACCATGGAAAAATGCTAGATATCAGCTCTGAAATTAAACTCTTATGACCTGTGTTTGTTGTTTAGGGATGTAACAATATGAAAATTTCATATCGCGGTTATTGTGACTAAAATTATCATGGTTATCATTATTATCACGGTATTGTTGAAATTGTGCTCAAAATGTTCAAAAAGTACTAATACACACACTGAAATAATTTAACCAAGCTGTATTTTGCAAAAAAAATAAATAAATAAAATAAAATAAAATAAAATAATTGGCACAATGTACCTTCTGTTGTAGAAACATTTAAATAGTATATTAACCCTTAGTGGTCTGAGCCTATTTTGTCCATTTTTCAGTCCTTCTGATTTTGCCTTTATATACTATATAAACAAATGTTTACTATACTCATGTTTGGGATTTTTTTTTCAGCACAACTTCATCTATATCATCCGTCTATTATTTTTTTTCACTTTAACCAACTATAAAAACATAAAAGGACAGAAAACACACAAAAAAATAAAATTTTATTTGAAAAATGTATATACTTTATTGCATAAATAACACAAAGATGCTTAATGAACCTTTTCAAAGACTTTAAAAGTGAATATTGGTTCCAAATATTAGGTATAGACAATTAAAATTGTAATAAATTAAAATTATACTCAAATATTTGACGTAAAATCAGATTTTTACATTGGGTTTTTTCCCCTAAAAGTGTAGTAATCAAACATGGTTATCATGATAATTAGAATTTAAATGGTAGTACTAACTGCAATTTTACCGTGGTTTATCATTATACCGGTAATCGTTACATCCTTATTGTTGTTATCATTATATTTGTCCAAACAAATGTACCTTTAGTTGTACCAGGCATTAAAATGAACAGAAAACTGAAGAAAACAAGGGTTGTCTAATCATTTTTTCTGCGACTGTATTTCTCTTTATTTATTCTTTTTACCGCAGCCTTTATGAAGTAAAAAAAAAAAAAAAAAAAGACTGATTCATTGTGGATGATGTTTAAAGCAGGTTAAGTGTTGAGCTGCAATAGTCACAGTGCAGACAGCCTTGTTCCCATCTCTCCACAGCTTTCCAATCAAATTTATGGAATGAAAATATTGAGATAGCAGCACCAACCACCTGCAATACCAAAAGACAAATGATTTAATAGAGTGGGACTAACGGCACAGTGTTTGTATTAGGACATTATCCGGTGGTTAGTTTCCCATGGGATGAATAGGTGCTTCCTCCAGCGTCCACTATCTGCACTCGCTCTCATAGTATTACCACATTCCATAACGCATTACAGTTAATAATTTCTTATTTGAGAGGGTCTATAGAAAGTCACGAAGGTTAAACACATTCTTTATACAAGTAGATGTACAGATTCTTGCTTTTAAAAGACTCTGGTAAAAGCAGAAGTACTGATGCAACTTCTTTGTTCAAGTAAAAGGGAAAGAAAAGTAAGAAAGTTGAAATAAGTAATTCACTTAGAGCAGCAGACCTTAAAACATTATTACATCTGCTGTCTTCTTCTTGTTATGTTTAACATTTGTTTGTCACACAAAGAGCTCAAATATTCAATGTACTATCTTCCATCCATTTCAGGCTGAAATCTGTCTTTAACCCTCTAACGCCAAATATATCAAATTTGATACACAAGTTTTGAAGCCTCTACATGATCAGCGTGATATTTTTTTTTCTTGAAAAACCTGATGTATACAATTAGATACATGCAATACACAGATAATCCACCAGGGGGGAGGAATTCATTCACCAGAGGCCTTTCCAGTGACACTATAAGATTGTCATTAATGAGGACGGAGGCAGAACTTTGTCAGTTTTGAAAAGGAATTACCAATTTGTTAGACATGTTTGTGTTATGTTTTTGTTTGTTCAAAAATAATATTTGAGCATTGAGACCTGATGTATCAAATATGATACGAAATTCAATTCATACATGGAAATTGATATTTGAAAACATTTTTTTTTTTTTGGTTGTTCAGAAGGACCAATAAAGGCTCCAGTTGCAAAGAACTGGAATTTTCTGTCAATGATTTAATGGTTCGGGCTTTACAGGGTTATTATTGATGTTTATATGTCAAATCAGTATGAACAGGACATCTTACGAGCTATACACATGATGCGTCCCAATATTTTTGACCATATAGTTTATAAACATCAATATTTCCTTGAAGTTTAATGGGAGATTTTTATTAGTGATGTAAAATATATGTAATTAATTATTTGCCTCAAAGGAATCAGTGGTAGCAGGTACAGAGATTTGTTTTAAATATATACTGTAAATGTAAAACATCTGTCAGTCAAATTAATACTCAAGTAAAGAATAAATACTTGAAAAATCTACATACGAATTTGCACTTAGTTACTTTTCACCTATAACAAGATACACTAAGATCGTACTTTATCAGTCCTCAAGGAAATTCAGGTATATGTCGGCTAATCACGGTCTCTCATAAGAAACAGACAACAATTAAATACAATAAAACATAGTAAAAGTAGTAAAAAGCAAAGTAAAACCATATAATAAATGCACCATAATAAAATGCACTCCGTGTACACAAGCCCGCATTGTGATGTTTCTAAATCCACCTCATCATCCTTCTATATCATCACCATCACTCCTCATCCTCACTCCCATCCCGACAACATAACGCATTATCTACAAACACTGCATGATGTTAAAGTTTACCCTTTATTATGCAGTAACACCCACATTCAACAAAAATCTGCTGCTTTTTATATCCTACAGCTAGAACCCCATATGTTATACATTTGCATCAACTTTGTAATACATTATTTTATATATTGCGATGGTTATCACAAACTGGGGGTCATGTAACAGTATGTTGTATTATGTAATAAATAGCCATGTTTATTTGTATAAATGTTATATTTCAACAATTACCCTAAATGAAAGATTCCAAATATTAACCTAGACCAGGGGTGTCAAACTCATTTTCTTCCGGGGGCCACATAAAGCCCAATTTAATCTGAAGTGGGCCAGACCAGTAAAATACAAGCATGATAGCCAATAAATAATGACAACTCCAAATTGTTTTAGTGCAAAAAAATAACATTCAATTATGCCGATATTTACATTTACAAACTATCCAAACAAAATGGATGTAAATAACCTGAAAAACAAAATTTGTTAAGAAATGGAATTACAATTTTATCAATATTATGCCTTGACTTATCATTAATACATGTGTATTACAGATCAGATCTACAGAGGCACAAAATGTTTAGTAACAGGCAGAATATTGTTAAAATTGCACTTAATTTTCTTTAGACATTTCAGGTTGTTCATATTTGTTCAGTTTATTCACATTTTATTGTTAAAGGATAGTTTATTAATATAAATATTTTCATAATTTACTGTCTTTGCACTAAATCAAAGAGAAAAAAAATGGCATCGTCATTATTCATAGGTTATTATGATATTATTTTTGAGTTCGATGCCCTGACTTGCCCTTTGCAAATTCATCCCGCAGGCCGGACTGGAAACTTTGGCGGGCCGGTTTTGGCCCCTGGGCCGCATGTTTGACACCTGTGACCTAGACTCATGGTGATAGTGATCTACAGGGTGTCCCATAAGTCTCCATACATAGGAAAAATAAACGTTTCTTGACATAAACCATTTTTATTTATATAATATGCTCTATATGACTGCCATTTTGTCGGGAACACATTTCAATGCGTGTCCTCCACTGCTGAAGAACTATAAAGAAGAAATATAAAGAAATACATGTTAGAACCATATATATATGGAATGTATTATGCCTCCTATATATGGAGACTTATGGGACACCCTGTAAGTCTAAACAGACACAGAAAAGCATCAGCTAATGTCAGGGACTTCATGTGTAAAACACTTGTATTTCAAACAGGGTTGAATATGTTATGGTATTAGTCAGAGATCCCCTGTGAGATAATCGAAAAACTTCAACCTATACAGAATGTTGCTGCTGCTGGAGCTGCTAAAAGTGTAACCCCCGAATTTAACATGCTTATTAAAACAGCTTATTAAACTCATGTTAGTGAATACAAATTATTGAGTAATGGTGTGTTTGACTTGGAGATGTGACCGTTTATTGCACCGTTCTGTCTTTACAATAACCTACGCTACAACAGAATTGTATTTAAAGAACTTAATTTGTCTTTCTTTGTTAATTGGAACATTGCACATAAAAAAACTCTTAATGGGACAGAGTGCTTCTTAAACAAAAAAACCCATTTGGTCCCTATAAAGAGCTCGGTTTATAGAGGGAGAATTAGACTCACGTGGTAAGCAGCCAACGAGACTGCTTGGCCAGACCCAGACAGGCCAGCAGGCAGATGATCAGGTCCAGGATGAGGAGCAGCAGGTACGTGAGCCACCTGCAGGGACGGGCACAGGGAGAAAATTAAAATGGCGCTGCTTAATGCCAAAGCTGGCAAGCGAAAAGGTGTTTTAGTAATGGAAAATTCTGGTTTCACAATACACAGGTTTTATTTTACAGCTGACTCGACTCTAATCCACTTTCAAAGTCCCTTTAGCGGGTACTACCATACAATAGGGATAATTCACCGCTGTAAACATAGGTGTCATAAGCCTGGCCGTAACTTCAAGTAAGTGAGGTAACTTCAAGTAAGTGAGTAAGCCTTTCAAAAGTACAAAAAAGAAGTAGAAGAAGACTGAAGGCTGCAAGAGATGATGAGGTGTCCTACTTATTTTCACCTCAGCTGCTACAGTACAGTCAGTATCTGTCATCTGTGGAGCCATCCATCTGTCTATCTGTCTATCTCTTCACCTTCATGCTCATTTGTACAGTCTTTCTATGGTTTTAATCATTTCTGTCACTCCATACCCCAATGCCTACGAACACTCTCGTGGTTTTTTTTTTTTTCTCGTCTCCTTCTCTTTAATGTCTCTTTGCCTTTCAGCCCGTTTTTCTCTCTCTTGCCCTTTTTCTCCCTCGCCACCACCCCACTGCTTTTTCTTCCATGTTTCATCTTTTCCCCCTTGGCAGAGCACAGTACCAGAAGATGAAGCATATGGAGGCTCTTGGGTGACACAACCACAGTGTTTGTCTGTGTTATCTTAATCCAATTACAGTCAAACTGAACACAACGTAGAGTAATGTACTGTACGATGTAGTACAGTATGTACTGTCTGAAACAGCTGAGAGGAATATGAAGTATACTGGTTTCATTTTGATCAGCTGAAAGTGATTATACAGTCTATTACTGTCACTTGATTTTCTTTTTTCTCTGTTCATCCACAGAAAGGTCAGACACCACATCCAGCATATGTTTCTCATGTAAAAAATTTTTTGCGGAAATATACGATTTTCTCTACATAAACCCTACTCATACTCTCTTGCTGGGTATTCCACTTATACACTTCCAAGCACACACAAAAAACACAAAACAACCCCCCCCCCCCCCAAAAAAAAAAAAAAAAAAAAAACAGTTCAAGGCCAGATGTCAGAAACAGTGTGGTATTTAGTAGATTAAAAGCCAGATAATTACTTTAATAGTTGTTGGAGATCAAAAAGGAGCTAAAAGGAGATTAATTTCTTTTCTTTTTTAAAATTAATTTTTCTGTTATTTTAAATTATGCATTTACATAAACATGTACTTAGACATAAGGAACCACACAGACACAATACAAATAAATAAATAAATAAATAAATAAATAAACCCAAAAAAAGAGAAAAAAACAACAACAATAAGATAAATAATATTATCAACTCCTCTTTACAATGCTCAGGGCTGATTAAGAGTTAATATAATGTATACAAACAACAAATTTCTCTATCAAAAGGACACAGGAGACAGCAGGAGATGAATTTCTTAGGATAATAAATAAAGGCTTTTACAAATTATTCGCTCTTGAAAACCTGTAAAGAAAAACCTAGAATGCTACTTTAAATAGTTTCTGTAGCTTTTAACCAGTTACACTTACACCCAAAGACTATTCTGAAATGTCATTTCACATCCACGCTGGAAACAGAGAACAACCAATGTGCAGGAGATGTCTGACCTTGGTGATGCTCTGATATGAATACAGAACATACCGGGGGGTGCCTGGTATTTGCAACAACCTTATGTTTTTTTTTTGGAATTCCTCTCTGACTCTAGTGCTCTTTTACCCTTGCATATGATGTAGCTGGCTTCGATTTTTTACAGTGGACTTCAACTAAGCACCAAATGTACTGTTCACAAGGTAGACGTTTATGAACTTGTTCTTAGCTGTAAAAGACACTATTTCAATGTATTACTTCTGAAGGCCTTTTTATGGGGAGGTTCAATATTAGCTAGGCCTTCAGAAGTAATACATTGAAAGCTACATCGATATTTACTGAGTTGAGAGTATTCATTCCATGTTGATTTTGTAGCTGAGTTTGTAGTTTCTGACAGGATGATGCCAAAAAAACCCAAAACAAAACATTTTATTTAAAATATTATTATAATTATTATAATTTAACAGGCCAATTAAAGTTGAACAAAGGCAGCAACATTAGCTACAACAAAGCAGCAAATTGGAGAAATTAAATTATCAGTTTTTTTGTGGTTATTTTACTGTCTTACATTATAAATTCTAAATAAATATGCCCATACTTCTGCACAACCCTACAGGAAGGTTCTGAGTGAACCCACAGTGAAACAATCACAAAATAAAGTTTGTCACATACTTTTTTTTTCTTTATTATCTGACTTTTTTATGGAGAGGTTCAATTTTAGCCAAAACACTACATCAGTATTTACTGAGCTGAGATCATTCTTTCCATGTTGGTTTTGTAGTTTTCTTATAGGGTGATGCCCCCCAAAAAACACATTTAACTGCAAGACTGAAGTTTCTAAAAGTGGCGTTACTAATCAAATCAGTTTTTTTAAGCCTGTAAAAGTTAGATTTAGAGATATACTAGGCTACATGTTTTTAACAGGTCAATTAAAGTTGAACAAAGGCAGCAACATTAACAACGACAAAGCAGTGAATTGGAGAAATTAAATTATCAGTTATTTTGTGGTTGTTTTACTGTCTTAAGATAAGATAAGATAAGATACGAAACGATACGATATGATACAACACGAAACCATACGATACGAAATGATACGATACGATGCAATACGATGTGATAAGAAAAGATAAGATAAGATACGAAACAAAACGATACGAAACGATACGATGTGATGCGATACGATGTGATAAGATAAGATAAGATACGATACAAGATGAAATAAGATAAGCCTTTATTAGTCCCACACAGGGTAATTCCAGGTTTGCAGCAGCAAAGTACAAAAGCACACAAGACCAAAAGAAGTACATACAAAATCAAAAACAAATACAAATCAATTTTTTTTTTAAAAAGCTATATACAATTTACTTCTGGGCACATGCTGATCATGTCACAGGTTGGATAGTACGGTTTATTGCACTGATTATTACATGGTTTATTGCACAGAATTATTTGGAGCAGTTTCTGTTGTTCTGTCTTCTATTATAAACTAAAAATAAATATGCCCATACTTCTGCACAACCATACAGGAAAGTTCTGAGTGAACCCTCAGTGAAACAATCACAAAATAAAGTTTGTCACATACTTTTTTTTTCTTTATTATCTCACTAAGACTTTTTTGATTTCTTGAGAAGAGGGAAAGGGTGAAGTCTGTTTAAATATTTACAGTTAAGAGCCTGCAGAACCCTGTCTAAAGTAATAATAAAAAAGAAAAAAAAACAAAACAAAAAACCTTCTAAAAGGTGGAACTAAGCAGCAGACATGCAAATTAACCACCATATAAAATCATCACAACTGATTCTGACCTGCAGCTGCACTTCATTTTTTGCAGCTTATTGAAGATATTCCAGCCACACTGCCATTGGATATGTAAACAATTTATTGCTGCATTAACATGCTGAAGATAAGCAACCGACACTGAGAAAACAACAGCTACACACAGTCTTTTAAAAAGTCAAATCAAACACATGCCTGTACACAAACTGCCAACCACACACTCAATTTGTTAGGGTGCAGCGGTGATAATAAGTCCATTAACAGCTAATAACGTCTGGCTGTCTGGTCTTGGTTTGCCCACTCTATTAGTGTGGAGCTATGAGGTGTATTGAATTATTGACTCAGCTAAGGAGTCACATTACAGATCAATACAAACACACCAGCCTGTCTGTTACAGCAGACTCCACATAAATATTCTCATGCCTACACAACAGTTTCAGATTGGCTGTGGGCTTGTTTCTGCTCACAGCTGATAAGAACATAAGTCTAACGGTCTGGATTATGTAGTTTAATGCAGTGTAGTTGTTAAGACTGCAACGCGCTGACATTAGATTCTGCGTTGATGCAATCCTTACATCCCTCTGAAACTTCTCGCTAACCAATGAAGATTAGTCCCTCTGCGAGATACTTCACATGCACAGTCGTGGGAGTCTCACACATGCAACCACATTATTTCAGCCAATCCACTAAATATCATGTGATATATTCAGGTCACACCGTGCAGACAGTAACTACCTACACATGAATTATCTATCAAACTGCATGTTCAACTCACAAATTGCTGTGTGATTGCAGACGCTTGAGTAGACATGATATTATACCGTCGAGTGTAACTGTCTCTAAGACGTAAACCTAATTACATTTTACTCTAATATGTAGCATCTATATATAATGGTAATGACTATGTGATAATCCACTTCAGTTTAATCAGTGTCCATGCTCTTGTACTTTGAGGTCTTCGACAGCTGAGCAATTTCACTATGTTGGAGTAATATTTATAGTGGAAAATGTCAAAATATTAGGACAATAAAGCTGTCATTATTTGAGAGAAGTCATAATATTATGAGAATAAAACTGGAAATATATGAGAATATATTACAGAGTTAAAAGCTAAACTAAATGTATTTGAAGGGAAATTTCAATAAAAAAGTTACAGTAAATAGATGTAAAGTTATTCTTCTAAAGGAACAAAAACAGACTTTAGAACAGAAATAAAACTTTATCATTGTAATAAAAATATCATAATTTCCGGACTATAAGCTGCTACTTTTTTCACACGCTTTGAACCCTGCGGCTTAAACAATGATGCGGCTAATCCACCATAAATCAAACGCACTCACACTAAATTCTTCAAATCAGTCATTTTGTGCATCATGCACACACCCTCATCATGGAACACACACAAAGAAATGCATATGAGGCAGCTTTCAAGTTAAGGTGATCAATTTGGCTGTTGAAGAAGGAAATAGAGCTGCTGCATGTAAGCTTGGCATCAATTAGTCGATGGTGAGATGTTGAAGACGGAAGCGTGTGGCTTATATCCAGGTGTGCTCAATAGTCCGGAAAGTACGATAGTCTACCCTCACTAAATTATGGCCTTTGCTTGAAATATTTAAGACTTTATTCTTGAAAATATCTTTTTTCACACATTTACACATGACACATGTCCTTATTACACGTCAAAAACAAAACAACTCAAAAAGGAAAAATAGCCTCCCTGCAAGATTCACAGTCTGTGCAAAATCTTCTTGTCTGTGACTAAAGACTCTGACTTTAGATGTGAGAGGTGCCACACTTCAGTCTTGACCTGAATTTTGAGTGTTAGAAATTATGTCATTTCTAGTTAGAATCAGTGCATTTCTTGGCAAGTTTCTCTCCAACTATATCCAGAAACCTGTTTTATAACAAACCCCTGATTTCCTGCCAAAAGCTCATCATCTGTAAAGTGAGTAAACACAGCCCCTCTGGCCACCCTGCACTGTACTAGCATAACACATGTATTTTTTTCTGTTTCTCACCTGTAGTACTCAATGTTTCCCGTTTGATCTGCGATAGATGCCAGGTCCACTTTAGCCTCCTCCCAGTCAGGCAGACCCAGCAGCTGTTTGATCACATTGTCTGCCATCTGCTGCATGAACTGCAAGGTCTGCACGAAGTCGCCCCGTGTAGCAAAGATCTCATCGAGCCTCGCGAGGTGCTGGTGGAGACCACTTTTCATGCTGCTCATGGTTCCAGTCACCTGGAGGGTAGAGCAGAACAGTGAAAGGAGGAGGTGAATGGTAAACCAACACTCAGCATGGGAACTAGAAAAAATCCAAATCATACCAAGGGTGTTTTTCTCATTTCTGTTCAAAATATCTCATCACACTTGAAATTAGACAATCACCTACAGCAGTGGTTCCCAACCTTTTTTGACTTGTGACCCCATTATAACATCACAAATTTGTGGAGATCCCAGACATTCAAAACAGAGGTCTTTTTTTTTGTTGCCAAAATAAATTCGTATAGTCTATGTAATGTATATTATTATGGACAAAGGCAGAAAAGCCAGGTGTAGATTACTGCACAAAGTGAGAATTTTATTTTCCTTGGTCAGGATATGTACAGTCAGTCCAGCTTGGATTTACAAGGCTGACAATGACTACTGAACAAACAATAACTCAAACTATGAATTATGAAAGAGCTGCAGCATCTGAAACTGACTACAATGAACATTTGAAAGATAAACAGTACCACAGTGATTCAGTTTCAGCTTCAGAATTTGTCATGTCTTTTATGTATTGTGATTGTCTCTGTCAACTCACCATATATTGTTGATTAGTAAGTTTTTATTTTTTATCAATTACTAGAAATTTCAGGTGACCCCCTTTAATTCCAGGCAACCCTACATGGGGTCCTGACCCCAAGGTTGAAAAACACTGGCCTAAAGAATAATTTTTCAGTGAGATATAAGAACTTATTTTTAGACAATAGAGCTTAAAAATCTTATTTCAAGAAATCTTACAAGATAATTTTCACTTGTTCCATTGGCAGATTTGTTTTGCTTGAATTAAACAAAAAAATCTGCCAAATGAACAAGTGAAAATTATCTTGTAAGACTTCTTGAAATAAGATTTTAAAGATCTTTCATCTAAAAATAAGTTCTTATATCTCACTGAAAAGTTACTCTTTAGGTGCTTATATCTAATATTAATTGTGATGAGATATTTTGACCAGAAATGAGAAAAATACACTTTTTGCAGTGGAACTGATTACTGAGGAGTGGACAGAACAAAAAAAAATGTGATTTGAGATTCAATTTAATAAAATCTTCATCTCGATACTGCTGACCAAGCAACAGAAATGATAACACCTCTGTTTTTTGTTTTGTTTTGTTTTTTTTCCATGAATGAAATATTACTGAGCTGCTCTTCCAGGTTTAATATACATGCTTATACGATAACATGAAGCTTGTGTTTGACTGTACTGTTTGTATTGTTTTGTTCTGTGTTGATATTAGATGAGTCTATTTGTAAGTGCTAGGTAGTGGTGCACACACTGATGTCTCTGCGGGGGATCCAAAAAGAGGCATTGCAGGGACTCTGGAGTGGGCATTAAGCTTTTCACTGAAAAAAAATGTGAGGCACTATAGAGGCTGTTATCATCGGTGAAGGCAACCGAGACAGTCATTAGCTTAGAAATGGAGTTAGCTAGCATCAACAAATGACCGGCAAAAGCCCAATACTGACTCTATTCAACATGAATCTTACATTACGTACTGAACCTTAACATCATTATGCTGTATTTTGTGGAAAAAGTCAGATTATGTATTAAAATATGCAATTTGGTAGCAATCAGGGTGAGGCGAATAAGGCTGGTCAAATACCACGATGCAGGTCGAACAGTCAAATCTGTATGCTTATTGTTGTTGTTTTTTTTTTTTAATTTTATGAATGCGATATCTACAAGTGAGTAACATATTTGTCTCCTAATTCATCTGAGTTAAAAAATCCGATGTCTGACATATAATAAAGTATACGCTGTAAATGTAGTCTGCACCCATAAGGATCAGCTTATTCTGTACCTGGGCACTATAGTAGATGTTAAAAGCAATAAAAATATGTTGAGGCATGTCATGTTTTCCTGCCAGCAGTACAGCATACTAAGAAGATTATTTTGTTCCTGTCTTTCAAAAATATAATACTTCCAGACTTTCCAAAGTGCTGAGCACAGCAGTGAATGCCAGTGCCTCGGGTCAAGTTTTTCTACCTGAGAAAGTTTCTAAAAACAAAGTTGCCAGAGGTGAAATTAACCCAAACATGAGGCTGGTTTATGCTGCCAATCAGCTGCAGAGTACTGGGAGAGGGGACAGTGTGGGTGAGCTGAAATACTGAGTGTGGGTGTTGGTGAAAAGGTCCATTTTGAGTAAACAGTTCAGCTCGGAAAACAGCCCAAAACAAGAAACCCTAGAGGTGAAATAGTAGGCTTGGTGGTGGTGGAGTTTTATATTCCCTACCAGTTATTTTTGTTTGTCTTTTTTTTTTTTTTCCAAATTAATGCTTCACTAATGAGGCAAATGTATTGATGTTTACCTTTTCAGGCAGTGTTATCATACAACCACTAATCCTTTTCCCAGCAGAAATGTATCCCTCTAGGGCAAATATCAAACAAAACTACTAAAAAAAGACTCCCTTTCAGAATGACACCTCACATTTTTATCTTGTTGGCCAAATGCAGCAATACCAGATATATGTGGAGCAAGGAATCTACTGTACTGATATTATAGTAAAGGTTTAAGGTTTAGGTTTATTCAGTCGTCTTCCATAATACACAACATACAATCAGTGAGGTTGATTTTAATTCAGCTGACTGTGAATTCTGTTGAGACTGAACAGGCTTAGGCAGAAGCAGAATGCTTATATACTAGGGTTGGGAATCTTAGTTGTAAGGCCGACACGATACGCATCTCTGATCTGATATATTAAAGATACATGTGTGGCACTTTGCAATGTGATACAATATGATTCACACCCAAATCACGATACAGAGCGATTAAGCAGATTATGATTCAAAACATTCATTCTGGTAAAAAAAAAACATGCAGTGCAATTCAATGAGCTTGATTATTTATTGATCAAATAAGACCATGACTTAGACCACAGGTGTCAAACTTGCAGCCCGGGGGCAAAATCTGGCCCGCCAAAAGGTTCAATCTGGCCCCTGGGATGAATTTGTGAAATGCAAAAATTACACTGAAGATATTAACAATAAAGGATGTTAAAATTATTTTAGGTCATTTCAATCTAAAAATGATCAGACCAGTAAAATACTATCATAATTAACCTATAAATTCTGAAAACTGCTGATTTTTCTCTTTGTTTTAGTGAAAAAAAAAAGTTATATTACACAAGAATGTTTACATTTATAGACTAGCCTTTGATAAAAAAAAAAAAAAAAAAAAGTGAATATCTGAAATGTCTTCAGAGAAGTATGTGGAATTTTATTAATATTCTCCCTGTTATTAAATGTTTTGTGTATTTGTAGATCCACTGTGATCTCCAGGTTGTGATTCACATGTATAAATGATAAACTAAGGAATAATATTCTTAACATTGCACTTATTTTTTTTTTTAAAGGAATTTTCAGGTCGTCTATACACTACAAACAAAAAGTTATGGATATTTTTTAATTTTGGGGCTTTTTTTTCAGTTGGGATTCTTGAACAGTGCTTCTTACTTTTTTGTGTGTGAATTGAATTGAAACACATTTTTTTAATGATCATAGTTTTATTCACAAATGGCAAAAATGACAAAAAATGACCCAAAAAAAGAAATATCCTTAACTTTTTGTTTGTAGTGTATTTGTTCATGTTATGTTTGAGTACAATTCATAGATGTAAACATTTTCATTACAGAATTTTACTTTTTCACTCAAAAGTTCTTATCCTATTATTTATATTATTTTACTAGTCCAGCCCACTTTAGATCATATCAGGCTGTATGTGGCCCCTGAACTAAAATGAGTTTGACACCCCTGACTTAGACCATACAAAGTGGCTTTTGTGTAATTTCAGAACACATGCCTCACATTCAGTCAGTGAAAAAGTTAGGACTTTGTTTCCAAAGTCGTTTCTCTGCATGTTTCTAACACTCAACTTCTTGCTCCCTCACCAAATCAATTTGTAATGTAATGTATTTGTAATGTAGGTAAAACAGAAAAAAGGCTCTGTCACTTTAAGAGACACCTGCGCAAGGTATTCTGGGATGCGCTGTTAGATATGTACATCACTGTTTAAGGAAGTACAGGGGTTGGACAAAATAATGGAAACACCTAACATTGTGGCATCATAGAAGGTGTTTCCATTATTTTGTCCAACCCCTGTGTCTCTGGTATGTACGTCAGTATTTAATGCAGTTGATATAGTAAAAAGTACACGTTAAGAAACCACATGTCGTCACCTCCCTTCTATGTCTTGTCAGATTCAGGTACAGACATTTATTCATCGGTGGCCCTCGTGCCACAGTCCATCCACGGAGGTCATACTGGTGTGTGCAGTGTACGTATCTGTGAATCTATGGCGTATGTTAACGTGGGTCTGAAGAAAAGAAAAGCTTTACCTAAACAAATAGTCACACTGTTAAATGCAAGTAAAAATATATTCTATTGAACGGATTGAATTTTATCGATATAAACATTCAATAACCGATGCATTGCGATATCATTCCAAACTTTTCATTCACTTGCAGCTTCTCTACTGGTGCACTCAGATCGTGCACGCGCGTGTCAGTGTATCAATACAAATTGGATAATCTTCCCATCCCTATTATATGCGCCTCACCTACATTCAAATCAAAATCAGTTTTAGGATACCAATCAATATTTAACCAATCAATACAGCAATATGCAACCAATCAATACATCAAAAATCATTCTTGCTTGTATCCTTTGAAAATAGCTTTACAAAGTAATGTTCTGAAAACTATTAATGAATGACGCATCTTTAAATGTATATTTATGTCATTCAATAATTTAACTCCAGTAACAGGAATACATCTTCTTTTATACATTTAACGGCTTTTTGTACAGTAAATGTTGCACTCTCCGCCCAGACATTCAAAGGATATGGCTGCCTTGTGTGAGTTTTTGAAAAAGACCATGAACTAGCTACGTGTCCTCACTCATCCATAGTTTATTCAACAACAGCCATTACAATAATGACCTCAACGACGCACATGCGTACAACAACTTCCTCTGAGACCGTATCAATCGATCAGACATGAAACATCGAACAAAGCAGTGCATTGCTTGTTTTAAATAAAACCTTTGTAAATGCTTTAGCTTTTAAAACAAAATATGTAATGATTTTAATAAAAACCATTTTAAATGCAATGTTAACCCTTTCATGCATGAATTGTGAGAACCTTACAGTAATTGTGTGAGTGTTGAGTGTTTTTATTCTTTAGGCATGAAAAAAAATAATGCAATTAAAATACTTTTTTATGAACCTATTTTTCATGGCGCTGCAAAAATGTCCACTCAGCTGGACACCATGTGTTTAATTTTTGAAGCAAAGAAACATGTATTTACTGATACGCTGTGTGAAAACTATGAAATAATTTTTAAAATGTTGTTAATCTGATGTTTTGTCACATTTTAACAAACTCTAATACTAGTTATTACTCACTTTATGGAGATTTTATGCAAAAAAAAAAAAAAAAAAGTTAATGACAATCTAAGAACAATAACAAGCACCTGATTTAAACTCAAACATGTTACTGTAGATCAGGTTTATCTAGAACAGCAAAGTTACAGTAATGGTATGAATGTCAGTGTATGGGATGATGCATGAGTGTCCACTGTGTCGGCTGATATGGAACTAAAACAACAAAATCCTTGAAAATACGATAAGAGAACAGCTGTAGAATAACTGTCCACTGTAGTGACCACTACGCATGGAAGGGTTAAATTTGTATAAACCTGTATTTTTCCTCATTAACTATATATAAACGTAATTATATTGTACCTGTGTACTTCAGTACCAATATGTATGAAGCTATAATAATACCTGAGAACAAAACTTCTTAATGACCCATGGAGAGCATACAAAAAATAAGGTATTTTAAGCTGTCACATAAACATACAAACACCTCTGAAATCATACCTGCTTTCCTGTATCAAAAATAACTTTTGACCTATTTCCTTGGGTTTAATTACTCTATGGTTTGTTTGAAAGGAAGTTGTTTATAGTGAAGTGGCATTCAGAGACACATCCTGCTATTTGATAATTAAAAAGGGTAATAAATGCTCTCATTCAGCGCTGGGTACTTGGCATTCACAGGAGAGACAACTCATATTGTTGCTTTGTTTGTCAGGGACAGCATTTTGTTGGAGCTGTGATGGGGAGAGGTAGGGTGGAAGTAATTAGTTGGTTTTGCATTCACAGAGTGGCCCACACTGGAGCGCTGATGGACAAAAACAAAGAAAAGGAGCAGAGAAAGGAAAAGATGAGAAAAGTCCAAATGACTGATGTTCTATTAAAGTTTAAGACTGCCAAAACTATCTCATCTATTGTGGCACTGGCTCCTAAAAAGCTTATTTTCAAGTGGGGAAAACATCACGATTCAGTTCTAAAATAGCCTTATAGGCATGTCTCAGACTGGGTGTTATTTTTGTTATGCCACTGGATTGATTTGCGTTTTGGGTGCTCTGAAAATAAAGGTGGGAATCAATAAAAAGCAATAATGCTTGAAATTAGTGTCACTTTCTAACTTGAATATGAAAAGTATGAGCAGAAAAAGGGAATCTGAATGTAAGAGACACTTTACTGCCTTTTGTGTGGCTGTTTCACCATGTTTTCATGTTTAAAATTCACAGAAAATTGGAGATAGATTTTTTTCAGTGGGACTATTCATACAGTATACGTAACTGCCTTAAAGTAAAAAATAAAATCTGTGTTAACTTCAAAAGAAAGCTTTGTCAAAATATCATAACCTCGCTGACAAATTGAGCAAAATATTGTCTCACTAACATCTAAGTAATACTTCAATGTGATTTGATGGATTTTCTCATCTCAGTGCTGGTGGATGATTATTTTTCAGGAGCATCAAAAGGGTGAAAGGGAAGCCTTTGAAGTGTAATACCAGTGATGGCCACTAGATGCTGGCTTCAAAAAAAGCCTGCCTCAACTACCAAGGAAATGTTCTGTGGTATATTTGGGTCATTTAACAGGAAAAGGCATACCAAGTAAGGATAAATATTTGATTAAAATCCTCTTGGCATCGTCTAAAAAAGCCATCACATGAAAATGGTGCAAAGAGGACCCCCCTACCCTAAATAATTGGAGAGACATTGTGGAAGAAATTCACAACAGGGAGAGACTTGCGTATATCATAAGACTACAGCAAGCAACTTGTGAAGATCGATGGAAAAAATGGAAAATATACAGGACAACTGACACTATGTTCTAAATGTTTGTGTTGTAAAATTTCAAAAATGAAACAATAAAATATAAGTTCAAAAAAAAAAAAAAAACCTGCTTCCTCTGGACTTCTGTCATTACCCCGCCCCTGAAGGGGAGGCAAGGGGTATTGTTTTTGGTTCGGTTTGTTTGTTTGTTAATAATAATAATAATAATAATAATAATAATAATAATAATAATAATAATAATAATAATAATAATGGATTAGATTTATATAGCGCGTACAGTGGATCCATTATTCATTTGCTCTCACACTTCATACTCTGGTGGTGGTAAACTACATTTGTAGCCACAGCTGCCCTGGGGCAGACTGACAGAAGCGTGGCTGCCAATTCGTGCCTCCGACCACCACCAAACATTCATACGCATTCATACACCAGTGTGAGTAGCAGCACTGGAGGCAAGGAGGGTGAAGTGTCTTGCCCAAGGACACAATAGCACATGGACAGAGCGGGATTCGAACCGCCAACCCATTGGTTATTGGACGACCCATCTGAGCCATGGCCACCCCCATGGCTGTTTGTTTGTTTGTTTGTTAACATTCTAGCAGCAAAACTGGTTGAACTCACACCAAATTGGGTTTATATATTGCCAGTGACCCAGAATAGATCTGATTACATTTTGGGAACAGTAGGTCAAAGTTTAAACTTTTTTATTAATTTTTTTAAAATCTTTTTTTTCCCCCCATTTACTTATAATTGGTGAAATTTCAATGTCTGTAGCAGCAAAACTATTAGTTGAATTCATCCCAAATTGGGTTTATAGATGCCAGTGACCCAGAATAGATGTGTTTACATTTTGGGAGAAGTAGATCAAAGTTCAAATTTTTTTTATGAATTTCTCAAATCTTTTTTTTTTTTCTTTGTTCCTTTTTCCTTTGTTTTATAATGCTCCTAAAGTAAAAGGATTGACTGTTCATATCTTGAGTGTAATTTTTGCATTTCACATATTCATCCTACGGGCTGGATTGGACCCTTTGGCGGGCCGGTTTTGGCCCCCGGGCCGTATGTTTGACACCTGTGTATTAGAGTGTTAAAATGTAAGAAAACATCAGATTAGCAGCATTAAAAATGTCTGGTAAAGGATCGTACTGTCTTCCACATATAATTATTGTAGGTAATTCATTTATCAGACAAACTAGTAAAGCAAGTAAACAAACAACTACCCCTGCCTGATAAATTACCTACAATAAGCACTAAAAATATTTTTATTTCATAGTTTTCACACAATATATCAGTAAATACATGTTTCTTTGCTTCAAAAATTAAACACATGGTGTCCAGCTGAGAGGACATTTTTGCCATTCCATGTAAAATAGCTTCATAAGAAAATTTTCTGTAGGCATGTTTTTTTCATGTCTAAAGAGGAATAAAAACACGCAGGAAAAAAAAAAAAAAAACTTGATTGAGGGCCTCATAATTCATGCATAAAAGGGTTAAACAGAAAAAAATGAGAAATAAAGGCCTGTGTTTAATACAATAAATATCTAGGACCTCCAGCAGCTGAGATAAATAAAGGCCCTGGACACTGTTTGAGGAAATACAATATGTTCAGTACTTTACATGACCAAACATGTTACTGTTAGTATCTACATCACGACAAAGGTGCCAAACAGATACAGCTAAAGAATTACAAGCATTCACAAGCCGGTACTGCTCTGTAGTTTATCTGACCAGCTCATCAATACGGCTTCCTGCTCAGACTGAACAGATGAAATCACAGATGAGAAATGCATGTATCTGATCCTTGGCTCCTCTGTGAGAATCTTATCTGAAGTGCCTGGGGACACAGCCAATCCAACTAATCTCAGCTCTGTCTTGGTCTGATTCTCACCATGTAAGTGATCCACACCGATCAAGGAGATACGATTCCCAGTCCCACGTCTTCCTGTTTTTTTTTGTTTTGTTTTTTTTTATCTCAGTCTAATGATGTGAGGGCATGCAGGGATCATTGTTTGCCTTGCATCTTTCTAAACAAACATTTTTAGTGCAGGATGTTTAGTGTGCTCCTTTTTTACTGTGGGATACCGTTCCCTGCATGCTGGAGGGTGAACAACAAACAAAAAACACAAGGGCCATGAAAAATTACATATCTGTGACAAATGACAAGTTGCCCGGAGCTGGAAACATGTGCACTCAAATATCAAATGCAGAGTTTCACTGAAGGACACAAAAAGAAAACAAAAATAATAATAACACTAACAATAATAATAATTATTCTCATGATGATGATGTGCTTCACGCAAAGACACACGAGCTTTCAATTATTGGAAACTTAAGAAGTGTTGGGGGATGGGGTTAAAGAGGCACAGTCTCACATCTTCCTCCCTGCAGCACTGGCTCATCACTTACTACACTGCACTATAAACACACTATAAGATACTACACAACCTTACAACACACTATAAGACACTACACAACCCTACAACACACTGTAAGACACTACACAACCCTACAACACACTATAAGACAATACACAACCCTACAACACACTATAAGACAATACACAACCCTACAACACACTATAAGACACTACACAACCCTACAACACACTATAAGACAATACACAACCCTACAACACACTATAAGACAATACACAACCCTACAACACACTATAAGACACTACACAACCCTACAACACACTATAAGACAATACACAACCCTACAACACACTGTAAGACACTACACAACCCTAAAACACACTATAAGACAATACACAACCCTGCAGTACAGTACACAACACTACAATACATTACATAACACTACAATATACTACACAACAACACAATACAATACACAACACTACAATATACTACACAACACTACAATATACTACACAACAACACAATACAATACACAACACTACAATATACTACACAACAACACAATACAATACACAACACTACAATATACTACACAACAACACAATACAATACACAACACTACAATACACTACACAACACTACAGTATACTACACAACCCTACAATACAATACACAACCCTACAATACACTACATAACACTACAATATACTACACAACACTACAATATACTACACAACACTACAATATACTACACAACACTACAATATACTACATAACCCTACAATATACTACACAACAACACAATACAATAAACAACACTGCAACACACTACATAACACTATAATATACTACACAACACAACACTACAATACACAACACTACAATATACTACACAACAACACAATACACTACACAACACTTCAGTACAATACACAACACTACAACATACTACATAACACTACAATATACTACACAACACAACACTACAATACACAACACTACAATACAATACACAACACTACAATATACTACACAACACTACAATACAATACACAACCCTACAATACAGTACAAAACCCTACAATACATTACACAACACTACACTACAACATGCTATAAGACAGGCATGTCCAAAGTCCGGCCCAGGGGCCAATCACGGCCCGCGGTCAGATTTTATACGGCCCACAGCTTGGGTTTTATATTATATTATTTATGGCCCGTTTGGACTGTTGAACAGAGTACATGAATCATAAAAGGTTCAAAATGCAGTTTCTCCTTTCACCTCATGGTGGCAGCACCACTCTAACTCTATCTGGCTCTGTGACCTTGCCGTGAACCCTTTTCGCTAATTTCTAACCACGGTGCCTGTAAATAAAAAAACGAAAGTTGACAGTGAGGGCCGCCGCTTCCAGGAGAGATGGGAATTACAATTTTTTTTCACTGAAAATCGAGGTGATTGTGTTTGCCTAATTTGTCAACAGACTGTTGTCTTGTTTAAGGAATTCAATGTAAAGAGACACGAGCAGACAAAACATGCTAACGCATATGACAAGCTAGCAGGGAGTGAGCGTTCCGAAAAAGTGAAGCAAATTCCAGCTGCTTTAAACTCACAACAGTGACTCTTCATGTGAACCTGGGAGTTCAGTGAATTCACCACCAGGGCAGGCTACCAAGTTGCCAGGTTAGTTGCCTGTAACTGCTGGTTTTATGTACTTGTAGATGTGACACAAATATTACTTTCTGAATGATTTTGTGAAAGACAAGAGTAAGAGTCATATGTTTTCATCTTAAACGCTAACAGACTTTGCATTACTGAGTAATATATGAGTAATGATTACTCATATAAGTCATGTTTAAAATGAATGTGGGGTTAAGATTTTTATCAACTTGGAAGTTTAAGATACTCTATACAGTTTGTTCTATGTTATCTGACTCCAGATGTGAAAGGAAGGCAGAACTGTTTTGTTTTGTTTTTTTAATTTGTTCACACCTGAGTGGCTTAGATTTGGTTACATTGCCATTTTAAAAAATGATATTGTGACAGTGAAAATAAAATTGTTGTAGAACAGCGCATTTATATGTAATTTTTACTGTTTAAAAAATGTCTGAAGGGACCACTGGCCCCTGGCAATGTCCACATTATCAGATCTGGCCCTCTTGAAAAAAAGTTTGGACACCCCTGCTATAAGACAATTCACAACCCTACAATACACTACACAACACTACAATATACTACAACACACTACATAACCTTACAATACAGTGCACAACGCTACAATACAATACAAGACAATACACCACCCAACCCTACACAACAATAAATTGCACTACACTACACTACAATACAATACAATACACAACACTTCAGTAAAACACACTACACTATAATAAACTACACTACACTACATTACAATACACTACACAACACTTCACTAAAATACACTCCGCTACAATACAATACACTTCAGTACAACACACTACAATAAACTTCACTATTCTACACCACACTACAGTACACTGCAGTACAATGCAGTACAGTACAGTTAAAAAACACTACACTACAACTCACTACAGTGTTTCTTTGTGTTTCATGGTTGCTTTCTGAAAGAAGTGGCAACACTAAATAAGTCAGAAAAAACAACACCCTTATTTCCATGAAATTGTCAAAGAACTCTGAAGAACAATTTTGAAATGTCACAAAAAGAAAGAAAAAAAAAAAAAAAAAAAGAAAATGCAAATTCAGAATGTTTCAATTAAATGACCTGGACTGAGTAAAGCAGGCTTCATAATGTCATTTGAAGGTGTTGGGAAAGGCCATGTTACACAGCTGCAATAAAAAGTAGAAAAAAAACCCGCATTCAACAGCACAAAAATCCATTTACAATCTGGTCAGCACCTCGTCAGTCATATATACACATACATAGTACATTTTCCTACTCTCTAAGTTAAATGTTACATGTGTTACATCAGAATTTATTTTGAAAAGCATATCCCTCTCCCATGCAGGAAAGCACAGAATTTTATTTGCAAAATTCAGGAGCATTTTCATTTATTTATTTTACTGCTTAAATAAACCTCTTCTACTGTACTATTGATTTTGAGAGCTGAATGTCAGAGACACTATAGCAGCTTTAGGTATATGATATCCCATATACTTCTTTTTCACCAGTATTCAAAAGTCAACTTTTGGGCTGGTGATGATTCCAAGTCAGAGATGGTTTGACCAGCCTTTTAGGAACTAATCTGCTTTTTCCACAAGCTAAAAAATACAAAAACATAGAGGCATGTAATTATATCGCTGTATATGTCACCCCAGAAATGCCAGCATCTATGTTGCTGCTGGATTTTATGCCACAAAACACAACTGGTTCACTCTTTATTTAGAACCAAAGTTCAAGGTGACCACTCCTCCACAAACCTCTACTGCTTGGATTTCATTTATTCCAGTTCTAGTTTATTGTCTTGAAATAAGAACAGCTAGACTAGACTCTTTTAAATTACAGTCACAAGCTTTACTTCACCTAGTTGGTCAGTAATCACCCCTCCAGCCCCTGACGACAGTGGCTCCTGGTTCTACATCATCGAAAGCCACCTAAACACAGAGATCCCGGAAAAAAAGGTGAGATGGTGATCCCACCTTTTTTCCACCATTGTCCAATTTCCACAGCCAAACCAAAGGAGTAACAGAGGTGAGACAGGCTGGACTTTTACAGCGGACCTGCATTCCGGAATCAAAGGGGCAGTGACGCAACACAATGCAGCGTATAGTGTGATGTAGGGCATTAACGGAAAAGTCGGTTTGTCGACGCGTCAACGTCTGTGGCACAAGTCGATGTTACTTTGGAGGAGTCGACTAGTCGTGTGTTATTCTTACTCTCCCTTCTATCACCCGACAGCGCGCGAGCCGTCATTCAGCGCATGTCGATACTCTCATCTGTCTACATGAAAACATGGAGCGCAGTGAGTGCAGTGAGCGGTAGTGATGCGCAGATCAGCGGACCCGGCTCAGGTTTGTGCAGGTCCAAAAAATGTCACTTTATTTGCGGGGTGGGTCAAAAAATTCCACAAAGTGGCTTAAAAAAAAAAAAAAAAACCCGGTGCATCACTAGTGCAAGGCCAAGACTGAAGGAAGAAGACGACTCAGAGTAGGAACTAAACTGACTGTGATCTAGAAAAACTCTGGTCTCAGTCATGTTCTGTGAACCATGTAAGCACCACCAATAATGAATAATAATTTGAACAGTATGTTTGGATTATTCTGTTCATTTATTTCATGAAGACAATGCACTCTTTTCTCTAACATGCCGTGAGTCTTTTCTGCCGCTGTCTTAACTTTTTCCCACTTTATGTTGTTCACTTCAATTTAAAAGAAAATTCAAGGTGCTAGCCTATGTTTTGTTTTGGTTAAATGTCTGAGAACTGTTGATGCTTGTGTCTTTCCAGTTTTTTTATTCTGCTCTTTATTGTACATTGTTAATGTTACAGTGAACGTTTGTACAAGTTGCTCATTGCTGAACGGTTGTGGGTCGGTGTTGTTCCTCCGCTGTCGATGTAATAACGTCATCATACGACAAGTCGACTCGACTTCGACTTTACTGACAAATAAGTCGATCTGAAAAAAGCTTAAGTCACTAATGCCCTAGTGTGATGTATGACTTGCACTTTGGAAATACCTCTGGCATACCGGTGTTGCTAACCTCTCCACAGTCTTTCACTGTTCCACAAATGTTAGCATGGCTAGAATACTCCACCAGAAGGGACAACAGCTTGTGGATCTCAGCGTCTCCCCAGTTCGACGTCTTTCTGGTTGCGTTGATATGTTTGTTTACTGTACATGTACCTGTGCTAATTTTTAAATCCTCCTGGCATGGGGGTCGCACACGCAATACGTCATCAAAATGTCACACCTTGGTTGCGGAACAAGAGGTGTTCCTTTTACATAGCATTACAGAATCATGATTCCACCTTTATCACGGCTCTGTTACTACCTCCAGAGGCGTTACAGAGCTGCGATAAAGGTGGGACCAAATGATCCCGCCATTTTGTTTACACAGATGCTGCTCTGGAATAAAGGTGAAATATTCCTGGAACAGAAGTGCTGTGTAGAAGGGGCTAAAGTATTGGTGTATCTCTGGTATCATTTTTCCTGACTGTGAGCCAGTTTTTTGGCTGTAGAAACAAAACACACTGATTTGAGAATCAGCACTGGCTCTGTTCAGGCTTCTGCCTGGAAAAGCAGAGTCTTTATCTCTCTTTAAGCTGAAACACAAACATTCTTGCCAAATTAAATTTGCCTTAATCATCACCGCCCCACTTTCTGCAAGATGGCATATTTTGCTTCTTGATGATGAATTGTTATTTTCTTTTGGAGAAGCTACACCAGTAAATCCAGTTAGAACTGCTGAACCAGTTCCATTCCAGTGAACATCCATAGACTTTTAAGGTGACAGCAAAGCAAAGTATGGACTCTACCTCTCCATGTTCCTCTTTATATTATCTTGATAAATGGGTCCAGTAAGCCTATTTGTTAAACTAAGACAAAGATATATATAGGATTCAACCTTTTTTTTTTTTTTTTCCTGTGGTTACTTATTGTCTTTGCTGACAGAAGAGAGAGTTTCTTCAATTAAAGTTGAATGTGGGAGCTGGAGCGTGTAATGGAACATGAGTCTGAAGTGCATAGGCAACTCGGTCACCGCCAATATAACTTCACCACTGTAGCTAAGCAGAGAATTCCTTTAAAATATATATTCCTTTTTACCTGCCCGACCAGAGAGCTTTTAAGAGGTCACTTGCTCTGCTATCTCTTGTTGACCACATGGAAGGAAGTGGGGCTGAGGTTAGGTGGTTAACCAAAAGAAATGTTATACTCACTCAAATGAGACGTCTGTAGTTCGACTCTTCAGAGAGAGAGTTCACAAAGGTCAGAACAAAGTGAAAAGCGGTTTTGGTACAGATGTCACCTCTGTCCTAGCATTAGTAGTCTCACTTCAGCTTAAAAAGGCTGCACGTCCAGCCATGAGAATGAAGGAAGTCGGCTAAAGACAGCAAAGTGCCCATTAGTCGGATCTCAAGTGAATCCTGAATCCATTTATTGAAACCCACATCCAGATGTTATGGAGGTTTTTGCACTCGTACTCTGGGACTGCAGTTGTCAGAAGAGTGTCTTCTTTTTCTTCTTAAGAGGAAGATTCTTTGCTTTCAGAAAAAACTTTTTTCTATTTGGAAAGGTATCTGCAAACTACAAGTAAATGTAGGAGAGAAACTACTACTAATTTCAAGGTAGAATGGAGATTTTAATGGCCTGTCCCTCTGACTTCAGCCTTTAGTTATTACCAGTGTCAATGAGAAACAGAAATACACAAAAGGGCGTATCTACAATATAAAATACATACACGCACATAATACCGCTTTTTAGTTGCAGTTACAGTCTTAAAAGATGAAGAACAGAATACTGTGACATTCTTAAAATTAATAGATTTATTAAAATGACAGCTTTTTTAGGTCCTTTTCCTCTGGGAGTCTTAAAAGTCCACACAGGAACACAGTGTAACCTACCTGTAAGAACACGACATGTACAGTCAGCCAATGAGGACGCAGTGTCACAGAGCGCCAGCCAATCAGTGTGCAGCATCACAGAACGTCAGCCAATGAGAGAGCAGCGTCACAGAAGGTCAGCCAATGGGAGCACAGCGTCAAAGAATGTCAACCAATCAGTGTGCAGCGTCACAGAACGCAAGCCAATGAGAGTGCAGTGTCACACAACGTCAACCAATCAGTGTGCAGCGTCCTAGAACGTCAGCCAATGAGAGCACGGCGTCACAGAACATCAACCAATCAGTGTGCAGCGTCACAAAACGCCAACCAATGAGAGCGCAGCATCACAGAACGACAGCCAATCAGAGTGGAGCATCACAGAACACCAGCCAATCAGAGCGCAGCATCACAGAATGCCAGCCAATCAAAGCGGAACGTCACAGAACGTCAGCCAATGAGAGCGGAGCATCACAGAACGTCAGCCAATGAGAGTGCACTGTCACAGAACGTCAGCCAATCAGAGCGGAGCATCACAGAACACAAGCCACTCAGAGTGCAGCGTCAAAGAACGCAAGCCAATGAGAGCGCAGCGTCACAGAACGCCAGCCAATGAGAGCGCAGCGTCACACAACGCCAGCCAATGAAAGCGGAGCATCACAGAACGTCAGCCAATCAGAGCGCAGCGTCACAGAACGCCAGCAAATGAGAGCGCAGCGTCACAGAACGTCAGCCAATGAGAGCGCAGGGTCACAGAACACAAGCCAATCAGAGCGCAGCGTCACAGAACGCCAGCCAATGAGAGCGCAGCGTCACAGAACACCAGCCAATCAGAGCGCAGCGTCACAGAACGCCAGCCAATCAGAGCGCAGCGTCACAGAACGACAGCCATTCAGAGCAGAGAGTCACAGAACGCAAGCCAATGAGAGCGCAGCGTCACAGAACGCAAGCCAATGAAAGCGCAGCGTCACAGAACGCCAGCCAATCAGAGCACAGTGTCACAGAACACCAGCCAATCAGAGCGCAGCATCACAGAACGCCAGCCAATCAGAGCGCAGCGTCACAGAACACCAGCCAATGAGAGCAGAGCGTCACAGAACGCCAGCCAATCAGAGCGCAGCGTCACAGAACGCCAGCCAATGAGAGCGCAGCGTCACCGAACGTCAGCCAATGAGAGCGCAGCGTCACAGAATGCCAGCCAATCAGAGCAGAGCGTCACAGAACACCAGCCAGTCAGAGCGGAGCGTCACAGAACGCCAGCCAATCAGAGCGGAGCGTCACAGAACGTCAGCTAATCAGAGCGCAGTGTCACAGAACGCCAGCCAATGAGAGCGCAGCGTCACAGAATGCCAGCCAATCAGAGCGCAGCGTCACTGAACGTCAGCCAATGAGAGCGGAGCGTGACAGAACGCCAGCCAATCAGAGCAGAGCGTCACAGAACACCAGCCAATCAGAGCGGAGCGTCACAGAACGCCAGCCAATCAGAGCGGAGCGTCACAGAACGTCAGCTAATCAGAGCGCAGCGTCACAGAACGCCGGCCAATCAGAGCACAGCGTCACAAAACATCAGCCAATGAGAGCGCAGCGTCACAGAACGTCAGCCAATGAGAGCGCAGCATCACAGAACGCCAGCAAATTAGAGCAAAGCGTCACAGAATGCCAGCCAATCAGAGCGGAGCGTCACAGAACGCCAGCCAATGAGAGCATAGGTCCAACAACCTGAGAGCCTAATCCTTAGTTTTTCTCTTTCCTGTTGTGCTGTTACACAGTTATAACAAAAAATTTTTGTAATAAATAACTTATATATACAAATGCAATGTAGAACATCACTTTCATCTAAATACATGCAGTACGTTATTAATCAGTCCCTCCAGGATTTCGTGGGATTTTTTTTTTTGATTCTTGTGGCCTAAAATGCCTGATTTTGTGGCAGCTTTTCCAAAAAATTGCGGTGAAAGCTGTGATGATTTGAGGCGTCTTTTATTAAAGCCACAGGAACATGGGCATTTGCACATTACCTAGAACAGTCTTTTTTGAGTTTTTAGCCTTAAAAAGCACTAGGAAGCCATGATTTTAAACAAAACAAGCTTTTTTTCATTCATTCATTTATTTGTTTTGAGCAGAAGAAAAATTTTAACATTTTTTTGTGTACAAGGAACTAATATCAGAGCAAACACATTAATAAACATGATCAAGACAAAATAACAATTGCCAAATACACTAGTAATAACAAAATAAATTCAATATGTACTGCTCAAAAAGGAGTGGGAAGAAGACAACGTATTAAATCCCACCCCCATCACACATTTATACCACACAACACATGACTTTTGCTTCCTTAATGATATAGTAGTGTATTTAGGGTTAGGGTTAGAAGGGTTACATGCACACACACACACACACACACACACACACGCACAATACACAGAAAGGAAAGCATGCCTCCACAGGTTCTTTCTTCTTCTCTTCTATTGCCTTATAGAGTATATCTGCGCTAACCTTGACCCTTTCAGCCTCTGCTATTGTTCTGGATCCAACAGCCTCTGTCATTAGGACTTGTCTCATCTTTCCTCTTCTGGTTTCAGCCGTTCTCCTGCATGTTTTGTGTGGAGCGGCCACTTTCATTTGTGTTCCACCACAATATTGCAGGCAGTGCAGAAAACAGTATACTTCCACTTTTGTGTAACACATCTGGAAACTGACTTGCATGAACTTGGGCAGTGATATTTGTTGGTAAATATGAGTGTTTTGAATCACACGTGTCTTCATCTTCTCAACCATCAACAAGGAAGTGAACGTGATGACATACATGTCACGTAGACAGGGGTGGGCGAAAGGGGGCTAAGGCGACTAGTCAAATTTGCGGAAAATTCGCTGTGATTGGACAACATTGCAGCGCCGCGCAGAATTTGTGGTGATTGGTTGAATTTGCGTTAATAGTTGCAATCACAACATCGCAAATTCCTGGAGGGACTGACTAATTGATGATATTGCTGTGAAAGTAAGACTCATACCTGCAGTGACTGAGAGTGGACAATAGCACTCCAGGTAAGTGACCTTAAACTAGTATTGAAAACAACTGAGTTACACTGTTGAATGTGCTCAGTTAAACTTAGAGAAGTGTACATTATGTGTTTGAGTGACAGCTCTTTACATTACAGGCATAAATCCATCCATTATTTTTACCCAGCCTGTAATTGAGGTCTGGCATTTATTTGTTCATTGTTGACCTTCACACCAGCTATTATTAGATAACAAGTGATTATTTGAGGAATTAAAGTGATTAATATTTGGGGTGCACCAATCTATCACCTGGTATTCATCTTTGTGATTGGCATCGATTTCTCACCTAAAAGGATGACATTCACAGGTTGTGTCTCCCATATTACTGGCAATACTGTGATAAGCTCTAGTTGTTTTCTCGTTCAGACCACAGTCCCAGAGGCAAACAAACCCAGGGTTTCTTCAATAATAGAGGCTTAACTCTACCACTGTCCCACTTCCTTTCAAAAAAAGAAAGTCTGTTTTGAGAACTGTTAATATAATATATAATAATCAGCTAGTGACATTGGAACCAGTATTTGATCTCTGGCCAAATATTCAGCAACTGACCTAGACATTGACCCGGTCTACTATAGTCTGCCAACCCCCCCCCACAACACAATAGAGTTATTAATAGTGTGGCCCAGCACTTCAAATGTCACTTCACTCCCACTACAGCACAGACAAACCATCCCAGTTGGCCAGTTTCCAGATTTAGCTCTACTCTATATGTGTTTTGTATCCCTGTGTAAAAATAAAATCTCCAAATTGCACCTTTTACTTTAAGACTGTTCTTTAGCACTACTTTCACACTAAATAATGAGTGTGTTCAGAGTATTCATAAACACATGATGAGCTTATGTTCCAGACTGTAACTAATCGCAGTTTCAACAAAATGCGAGTCAAAAACATCTGCAGATAATGGGTCTAACTTCCTTCCTCTCTCATACACTGGGTCTTTGCTTGCGACAAGGCTAAAAGGCATTTGTGTGGGCCAAAGGGCAGTGAGGCCTTCACTGTCAATGCTTTCAATACCGATTTCAATCCTCAGGCTGCCAATCAGACCGGCTCGCATTGCTTCTTGTTCTTGCCCATCAATGGGCTTTGTCTCCTGGGCTCATGGTTCATTAGGTGGGGGGAGATTGGGAACTGTGTGTGGCACACTGGGCTCTTTGTCCCACTAGACTCCTTAACAGTCTATAGCGGAGTGCAATGAACTCACACACATAGTGGTGTGCACATTAGTGCACTCACACGTCTTAGATGTTGAATAAAAGCCGCCATGTCCTATTATGTGTTTGCGTGAGTTCACACATTCCACAGGAACTTACTGACAAGCTCTCAGACAAGCTATATGTTAATGATTCTCTACTCTTGTTAAAATGACTTGGTTAATATCAAGCTAGTGCTTTGAGTGATTATATGAAGCTATCAATGAACATCAACTGAAACAACTGAAAATGGAAGTACTTATCCTTAACATGTGGTAGTGCATCAGAAATATTTGTGTTAAGTGCTAGCTGGTTCCAATGCATCACATGAGACTTAATCTCCAGTGACACTCTGCAGCTGCTCCACAGATTTCCTATCGACAGAGGTCAAAGACTTCTTACATCCCCTATCATCAGCATAAACAGTTTAAACAGTCCTCTCACAGCGTTGCGGTGAGCGTCTACTCTTCCCCTTCTATAAAGTGTTAAGTGCTCAGGTCTTGTTGCCTCACTGCTCTGAGTGGCTCAGATACTGCCACATTAATCTCCATTAACACAGATGGAGTTTTAATCCCTACTCTTCGACAGCAAGTCAGTCAGCGTCTCTGCCTGTGCCGACAACTTTGGCGAATCAGACAAAATCCCTGCTGGAACAAAGCTCCACTAATGTTCACAAAATGCTACCTCCATCAACCAGAGTGGACGTCAAGTATAATAGGCTGCTTGAAAATCTTCACACTGCGAGCACTAAGTAGGGATTTTTAAAGGTACTTGTAATAAGCATTCATTAATAGGCAATAAGGCACTTATAAGTCTCTTACTAACATTAGTATGCGCTAATAGGACTTTAAGTGTTAATTATAGGATCATAAACAAGGCTATTGTTAGATAGTAAGCACCTGCAAGAAACAGGATAACAATTTATAGGATGATAATGCCTTATGGGTTTCATGCATTGGAATAGAATAGCAGTACAAAACACATTTATTAAGTTTAACATGCTGTTAGGCTTTCACAAAGCTTTTGTTGTTGCTTTATGTTTAGTACTTCATAATGTACTTATATTGACTGTTATCTGTACTTTTTGTAGTTGCTGCCAGATTTTAATGTAAAGGTCTATTAAAGTAAGTCCTATCTGATACTGTCAATTGTAGTTGTCAGGTCTTAAGTCTTTAACCAATCCTAATACCAACACTTCACCAAGAATGTACCCACCATCTCTGCACCTGACAACACACAGCTAATATTTACAACAACTCAGATCCACCAGAACAGTACACTGTATTTTAAGGTTATTTGTCACGTGGTAGAGTTGTAGTAATTTATTTCTAATGCAAAAAAAAAAAAAAATTGCAGGTACTGTCAGTTTTGTCAGGAAAACATTTTGCCATTGCACACTTCTGCAATGCACAGATCCATATGATATTGTCTTTGAACTGAAATTTTGAACTAAAGAGCAGCCAGTATATTACATTCTGTACTCTGTTGGGGAACGATGGCAGGAAAACCCTGAGTATAAATGAAATAGAAAATGAGTCATGATGTAGTTAGTGCTATTTAAACTGAACCACAATCTTTTATAAGCAGAACCAAAGCAGCTTGATTGCCAGACCCAAAAGACTTAGCAAAGCTCTGAATAAAACACTATTCATTAATATTTAAACCGATCCACAATGCTGAAGGATGAGCTGGGATACAAACTGGGATTTTGAGGAAATGCCAAAAAGTCACTGGGTACCTAAAACATAGAGACGTGAACATATTATTAGCCTCAAAGCATGACTGCCTAACTCATACACAAATGGACAAAAGTATCGGGACACGTTGAATTCAGGTGTTTCTTTTCTAATAGGGGTCTGGGATAATGGCAAATATAATAATAAAGTTTAATATTGGGATAAATGTCATTGCATTGGTTCGTTTGGTTTAAATTGTTATCTTTGCTTCCAAAATGCCTCAGAAATGCTTTTTACTAAATTTCTCTCAACACTAATTTTGTTTGGTTTGTTTTGCTTTATCCATGACTATGATTTTAAATCTTCTACCTCTAAATTTCTAAAACATTTTTCGTGCTCCAACTGTAAATTATAATTTTCTACCACAATTAACCATCTACTTTCTTCACATCTCACTAAGGAAGAAAAATCTCCTGTTAAACTTTAAGTAAATATTGATGTTTAGAAACTACATGAACAAAAATATTGGGACGCATCATGTGTATAGCTCGTAAGACGTCCTGTTTATGTTGATTTGATAAAAAAAACATCAATATTAACCCTGTAAAGCCTGAACCATTCAATCACTGGCAGAAAATTTCAGTTCTTTAAAACTAGAACCTTTATTGGTCGTTCTGAACAACGCCAAAAATTTTTTAAAATATCAATTTCCATGTATGAGTTTGTATCATATTTGATCCATCGGGTCTCAATGCTGAAATATTATTATTTTTGAACAAACAAAAACAAAATATAACACAAACATGTCTTACAAATTGGTAATTCCTTTTCAAAATTGCCAAAGTTCTGCCTCCTTCCTCATTAATGACAATCTTGTAGTGTCAGTGGAAAGGCCTCTGGTGAACAAATTCCTCCCCCCTGGTAGATTATCTCTGTATTGCATGTATCTAATTGTATACATCAGGTTTTTCAAGAAAAAAAATATCACATTGATCATATAGAGGGCTTCAAAACTCGTGTATTAAATATAATATGTTTGGCATTATAGGGTTAATAATCAATATAATATTTATCCTAATATAAAACTATACTATGGCATTTGTCATTATTGTTTTGTAGCCAAGACCCCTGAAACATCTCTATTCAACATGTCCCAATACTTCTGTCCTTTTATGTATGAGTTACGCTCTTATGCTATGAGGCTAATGATATGCAGAACTGTTGATTAGTTCACAGAAGTTAATGCTGCAGAAACATATAATGGCATTTTTTCCCTGGCAATTGGGTTGTTAATATAACCCCATTCAAAGGTTTTTAAACACTGCTGAATTAAACCTCAACGTGTCTGAGTCTTAATGTAAGGAGTGAAAAGCCACGCTCAAAGTGTGAAATCTGCCACACAGAGCTACACTTTTCTGTCTGTGATAGCTCAAAGGTGGGAATCGAGTTGATAAGAATAGAAACGGTTCATGCACAAGAAAGGCACAGGGCGAGTCTTTGTTTCCGAGGCCACAGAGGCTGGGAGAAGGTGCAGAAGAGGGAGGGAGAGTGTGTGTGTCTGTCTGGGAAGAAAGTGTGTGAGTGTGTGGGGAAGCTGTCAATTTGAGTGTAGCGGTAAAGAGCCATAAAAAGACCATAAAAAACATTTAAAGGCGTACCAAATCGAGTCCTCTGGGTTTTCCTCCTCTGGAGTGTGTTTGAGTGTATGTGCTTTTGTAAAGCTTTCACTTTTGAGACTTTTGTTGCTGGAAATCTTTCATCTTTAAGTACAATAATAAACGACTGAGTGAATTCTAAAGCAGCAAAATCCGAACTGTCAGGATAATTTATGTTGTTTATGGTGATGATATTGTTTTGTTACTGTTGATTCATTACGTGACATTAGTGATAGGTGGCCGTGTTCTACTCACCAGACTGTCCACACCTCCCAGTGTGTGGTTGGCGTTGTACAGGGAGTAGGTCAACTGGTACACGCCATCATTGGTCTCGCTGTTGCCATAGAAACCCACACCCACTGCGACGCTGCAGAGAGAAGAGGCACACAGGGACAGGTAAGGCTTTGATAAATTAATGAGAGCAGTGAACAACAGCATCAATGTGGGGCGTGTGAATCCTGTCTGTCCGAGGTGATGTCCTGATTTAATGGGCTTCAGATGGGTTACTGCATTGTGTTCCGAGATCAAAATAAACATGATTCAAGATGAAAAAGGTCTTTGTGTCCGGATGTTCCATTAAAAAAAAAACAAACAAAAAAAAAACATACAGGAGATTACGCAACAAAAGCTGCACCTACGCAACATTCAATGAATATTTCATGCCCTCCTTTTCACACTGGCATTTTGGCATAATCATAAAGCCCTGTCATCATTTTCTGTATCAATATTGACTTTTAGGATGAAAAAACCCAAAAGGAATAACTTTGAGAATCTCTCTAATATGTCATATTGCACATTCAAAAGTTTACTGCAAAATGGAAATGGGTGCTTCTATGAAACTGGTCCCTTAAAACAGGACATGGGGCAAAAAATTCAAACAAGATGTAGACTAATGTTATGAAGCAAGTTTGGAAGCACTTTGGGTCTATTTTAAAAATAAATACTTACTGAGATAAAAGAGAAACTATTTTTCCGATAAAACACATTTTTATATTATTGTACATTATATTTAATACAAAAATCTGCATGTAACATGGTCAAAAGGACATGAAAATTACATGCTATTATTTTTTTTTTTAAATATTTCTTTATTTTCTCACAGGTAGATTTTGGGAATTGAACTAATTATGCAAGGCAGAGTGTTTCACAAAAATGGCTGCTGTTGCAAAATGACTGCGATTTATTTGCATTTAACTGGGTAGGTTCTGCTTGAAACACAAGTGGACACGATGGGTTACATACAAAACCTGGAATGAAACTGCCAATTCATGAAAAACCTGCATCTCTGTATGAGAAAAACCACTAGGATTATCAAATTTAACACAGTGTCTTTATTTAGTGCAGTATTTAAGACCATTTCAAGACATGTGGTCCAGATCAAATGCACTGACACCTGGTAGCTTTTTATGTTCCGATTTTGGTCCTATTTTTGGCCCCAATATTTATTAAAAATTCATTAATTTTGGGATGGCACAGAGCAAGAATATAATTTTTTTGCATTTATCTGAGGTCATCATTAGGTACATCCTGGGGGGAAATATGTCTAAATTTCTCTTTTATTATTAGGTCTAAAAAGCTGGTACCAAAATGAACCCAGTTTCATAGAAGCACCCAAATACAAAGTCGTAAAAACAGTTTTCTAAATGAATGAATGGCATTGAATTAGAGGAGAAGAGTTACACACATCTAAGGTATTGACAGCATCATTAGAAAATAATTGTGCCTGAGGGAGCGGAGCATTTCTCTAATATGTATCTTTTGTGCCGTACATTTAACCAACATTCGTCTCTTCTAGTTCAGTTCAGTTTAGAAAAGCACAAAAAACAACTGAAATTTACTGAAAGTTACATGGAGCAATCTTCTTTTATTAAATATTTCTGTGCAAGCCTGGTATAATAGCGGTAAAACATAATTTAATCTAGATGGCAACGATGGTTTGAACATTCTTCCTCAAGCAATCATGATTTCTGAGCTCACTTATGTAAACATGCTGTGAACCAGAAATTATACAATGCAGGGTTTTTGGAATGTGTGTGCATGTTTTATGAAAAAACAAAACAAAAACTCATTTTTGCATATTCAGTCATCCAAGGATTTCATTTGTTCAGCTGGAGCATCAGCACAAACTAAATAATCAGCAACATAAACACACACACACATACTTAAGCAGTCCCTTTGAGCTTCTGCTGTAGCAACAGTACCTAATAAATTGGCAACCGAGTTTCTAATCAGTTAAAATTAAATGAGGAGGGTCTAGTGTTCATCTCAGATTCATTTCATGGCCTGGAATTGAGACGCAGCACGGTTTTATGGCACAATTATTTATTTATCATTCGGAATATTTTTAAGGTTACCATCAACTCTGAATTTTATCAGTTGGTTTGCCTGTTCAGAGCATCCACTGGCACAAATATCAGATTTGAATGGCAGCCACTGGGATTTTTTTTTTTTTTTTTTTACCATTTAAAAATCAACTAGAAAAGCACTTGAGTGCATACCTCTGCCAAGGCAGATTAACCCCCCCCCCCGATCACCACCAAAATTTAATCATTTGGTTCTTGTGCCAGTATCAACATTTCCTGAAAATTTCATCAAAATCCGTCCTTAACTTTTATAGTTATTTTGCTAATAGACAGACAAACAAACAAACAGACAAACCCCAATGAAAACATAACCTCCTTGGCGGAGGTAAGAAGTGATGGATCAGATCATCACAAATTGCTGCAGTGTATCTCATAACTAGTAATTAGTTCATTTTAGATCCTTAGAGCTCCATTATCATCATATGAGGCAGTTTCTAGTGATATTCAGCTTCATTAGAGGTTACTGTCCATGTGGATCTCTTAGAAAAACGTCTTTGCTTTTTGTAGATTTTCTCATGAGCCAACCACACTGGAAAAAATCTAAATCTTACAAAGTGTATTTTTCTCATTTCTAGTCAAAATATCTCATCATACTAAAAATAAATATACATAATCACCTAAAGAGTAACTTTTCAGTGAGATATAAGAACTTATTTTTGGACAACAGATCTTGAAAATCTTATTTCACAAAATCTTACCAAGATAATTTTCACTTGTTCCATTAGCAGATTTTTTTTTTTTTTTTTTTTTTTGTTTTGCTTGAATTAACCCAAAAAAAATCCTGAATTAAGCACAAAAAAAAAATTGTCATTTTAGTTCAGGGGCCACATTATGCCAAATTTAATTTAAAGTGGGTCGGACCACTGAAATAATACCATAATATAAAAATAATATCAACTCCAAACTTTCTTCTATGTTTTAGAGTGAAAAAAGTAAAATTATGCAATAAAAATGTTTACATCTACCAACTATTCTTTAAAACAAAGTGAATAACATGAACAAACTGAAATTTCTTAAGAAAATTAAGTGCCATTTTAACAATGTTATGTCTCAGTTTATCATTTACACATGTAAATTACAACTTACAGATCACAGTGGATCTACAAATACACAAAACATTAAATAACAGGCAGAATATTGGTAAACTCACACTTTAGACATTTCAAAATGTTCACATTTGTTCAGGTTATTAGCATTTTTGTTAAATGATAGTTTGTTTGAGTGTAAATACAGTAAAATGACATGAAAATGTTTACATTTACAAAGAGAAAAAATTGGAATTGAGAGTATTTATAGGTTATTATGACAGTATTTTACTGATCCAGCCATCTTGAGATTAAACTGGTCTGTATGTGGAACCTGAACTTAAAATCTTCAATGTAATTTTTGTATTTCACAAATAGGGATGTAACGATATGAAAATTTCCGATCACGGTTATTGTGACGAAAATGATCACGGTTATCATTATCACGGTATTGTTGAAACTGTGTTCATAATGTTCAAAAAGTACTTATACACACACTGAAATAATTTAACCAAGTTGTATTTTGAAAAAACAAAACAACAACAACAACAACAAAAAACCCAAATAAAATAATTGGTACAATGTACCTTTTGTTGGCAGAAACATTCAAATATTAACCCTTAGTGGTCTTAGCCTATTTTGTTTGTTTTTCAGTACTTTTGATTTTGCCTTTATATACTATATAAACAAATGTTTACTATACCTATGTTTGGGATCTTTTTTTTTCAGCACAACTTCATCTATCTCATCTGCCTATTATTTTTTTCACTTTAACCTACTATAAAAACATAAAAGGACAAAAAAGCACAAAAAAATATAAAACCCGATTTGACAAATGTATATACTTTATTGCACAAATAACACACACATGTTTAATGAACCTTTTCAAAGACTGTAAAAGTGAATATTGGTTCCAAATATTCATTCATTCATTCATTTTCTGAACCTGCTTTATCCTCATTAGGGTCACGGGGGTCGCTTGGAGCCTATCCCAGCTACATAGGGGCAAAGGCGGGGTACACCCTGGACAAGTCGCCAGTTCATTGCAGGGCTGTTCCAAATATTAGGTATATAAAATTAAAATTGTAATAAATTAAAACTATACTCAAATATCTGACATAAAAGCAGATCTTTACATAGGTGTTTTCTGTGGTAATCACACACAGTTATCATGATAGTTAGAATTTAAACAGTAATACTAACCGTTGGCAATTTTACCGCGGTTTATTGTTATACTGGGAATCGTTACATCCCTATTCACAAATTCATCCCATGGGTCAGACTGGACCCTTTGGTGGGCCGGATTTGGCCCCTAGGCTGCATTTTTGAGACCTCTGATCTACAGGATTAGCAAATTAAATATAGGAAAATACATGATTTTCACTTTAAAAAAAAAAAGCAAAATACAGATAATAATACTATGATTAATGGTGATAAATCACTTAACTCTTTAAGTGCCAGACAGTTAAGGGGCTAATAAGCCTTAAAAGTGCCACAGATTTTGGCCGTTTTTCAGTATTTCGCGTCGTTTTTATAATATTTGAAGAATCCTGCAGGAAACAGCTCCGTAACATCCGACCGACTGCTGATTAGATTCAAAACGCAGCGGACGCAGCCGATTCATTATTGATCGTAATTTGCATAATTTATAATAATAATAATAATAATAATAATAATAATAATAATAATAATAATAATCTTTATTTATATAGCACTTTTCATACATTAAAAACTGTAGCACAAAGTGCTTTACATATCAGTTTAAAAATCAGTACCCGCCCCCCACCCACACCCACCCACTCACCCGCACACACACACACACACACACACACACACACACACACACACACACACACACACACACACACACACATATACATGCAAACCCACAAGCTCACACATACTTAAGAAGACTGACTGAACACGGGTAGACCAGAACAAAAATGTACAAGTAAAAGTAAAACACCAATTTAGGAGGCGCTGTCTCAGGGAGCCATCCGCACCAGGAGGCAGCCGCCGACCCCGGCGACCAGGCACCAGCAACACAGCCCCGCATCCCAACTAGTGGGAGAGGGCCAAATAGTGGGAGAGGGCCAACTGGGACCCCCACCCACCAGAAAGGAGCGGACCCCAGTGAGAGAAGGCGCCACAGCCCCCGGAGTCCACAGCCGCCCCCCGGCATGGAGGGCTCCCTCTGATGAAACACCGGAGAATAAGAAACATTAAAAAGATATAAAAATATTATTCGGTCGCGTGACCTCAAATTCCCGTCTGCTTGGTCTCAAAAGGGGGACACAGAAAGAACGTCATCGAAATGTGAGAAAGAAATGGGGGTGGATGGTTTGTTTGTACACAAATGTGGCGTGTTCTCCAAAGCCGATCTGATCGGCCCGTGGCACTTTACAGGTTGTTTTCGTAAAGCCGATTTAATCGGCCCATGGCACTGAAAGTGTTAAGGAAGGTTCCATCAGGAGAAACATTAATTTGGGAAGTGCCACAAAAGTAGCTCTGGGTCTTTATGGGTTAATATTATGAAATGTTATTAGTGCTTTTTCCTTTTTCAGTAAGCTATAAAGCACCACTAAATGTTCCTGTGGTTAATTGTTCCTTGCTGCATCCATTAGAGCAGCCTTATAAAGCAGCACCATCTCATCCCGAGACAAGATCCAGATGAAGGCCGGGATCAGGTCAGGTCAGTGCCAGTGGGAAGGTATGGAGAAGTCAGGCTAATTGAGACTTAAAGTGGTCTTGCTAACCTCTCGGCTCCATGGATTCCTCCCTAACGATAAGAGGATAGAAAATAACAGAGACTTTAAATCCATAGTCAGCGATACTTCCTACAATTGTCCCCTGGAGTTGGGGAAGTCTGGCTCCTCTGGTAGGGGTGATACTATGACGAACTGTGACGATATGTGCAGGTGGAGCAGAAAAACGAGGGCCACAGTGCTAATTAGTACAACATGGATGGAGTCTCATTAACTGCCCCCCTGCAGGTAAACCTCCCACTTTGCAGTTTTTAACATCGCCTTCAGGGAGAGACGAAGGGAGGCGGAAATGCAAGGCAGTGAAGACATGAATTTAATCAGCCTGGAGAAAGAAATACTATAGGGAAGACACAAAGTGACAGATATAGACATGAGAAAAAAAGCGAACTGACAGTTATCCAGACGAGTAGACGGTATTGTAAGAAGACAGACAGGTGGAGAGACAGTTCACAACAAAGGAAAAGACACATAGGCAGGAAAGAGAGCAGGAAACAGAGCAGTTAAAGGCCCAGGGCACAAAATTTAAGAGGATTTAGGAAGATCTAATGGCAGAAGTAGAATATTCACTGTGTTTTAATTAGTGTATAATCATGTAAAAACTACAAACGTCCTTCAGCGTGAACTTTTGATGCTCCTTTCTTGGAATATTAATTACCCACGCCATGGAGTCAGGTTGTGTGCAGGGCATTCAGCACCGTCTGCATGGGAGTGTGTGTTTGTGAATGTGTTAGCAGGTAGCACCAGGCAATACGGTCAGAGAAAGTCTACATTTTTTCCAAGGTTTTGGAGGATTTGTGATTTTAATTGATTGTTTCAGATTGAATGATTTTATTTTTTTATACTTTATTTTTAACAGGTTTTAGATTTTTTAACAAACAGATAGTAAAACAAAAAAGTAAAGACATATGAAACAAGAGACGTCCACAAGCACAGAAAGGGTAGTATCAAAAATTAAAGTACAACAATAAATATGTGGGTCAATGAGTCATAATGCCATCCCATCATAATAAGAGCGTTGAGTTAGTGTGGGTATTGTCCTGTTTCAGTCCAAGTCACAACATTCGGATATATTCTCATATTGCATCCGATCGTGTCCCGTAAACCTGCTGACATAGTTACATCCATCATTTTCATAAACATTTGTGCACATTTTCCTGGAGTGCATATTTACACATGTTGATAATAAAACACACAGATGTTGACATATATGTGTATTTCTCATGAGAAAAAAACAAGGTGCTGTCCTATTGGGGCGTCACATCTTCTGGGATAGATGTCCATTTTAGCCAATAATTAGTAAATTTGTCCAAATTGTGGTTCAAAGAGAAAGTTAGTTTTTCCAAATTGTATATTTCTTTAATAATTCCAATCCATTCCTTCTTTGTTGGGGGTTCTTCGCTCAGCCATTTTCTTGTTATGGCTTTTTTACAGGCTGCCATCATCTTATTAATCAAATATTTGTCTCTAGAGTTGACTGTGGGTGGTAGATTTCCAAGATAAACTGTGCAGAAATCATGTTTAATCTCAAACCCCGTTATTGTGTTAATCATTTTTATCATTTCAATCCAGTAAGGCCTAATTTTTGGACAATCCCAGAAAATGTGAAAATTGAATGATTGATTGATTGATTCACTGTTTCTTTAGTAAAATGATATGCTATATATAACTGGGCAATGAAATTCACAATTAATAAATTACAAGAAGCAAAAACTCAGATTGTACAGAACTGCAGGATATAGTCAATAAACACAGCAGCTGGGGTTTTCTGTCTTATTAATTCTGTGATCACACCATAAAACATGACGGCAGCAGCATCATTGACGGTAAAGGCCCTTAAATCAACTATGCCTTGACAGCAACGGGCATGTTTTTCTTGTTATGTCAAAGCCGGTAATTGATGATGAGAAACGGCGCCAGTGTTTTGGAAAGTTTGCCAGGACGTCAGTGATTAAAAAGGAGAACACACACACAGTCAGTGAGCACAGGCGCTTGGGTTTATGAGAAATAAACCAACCCTCCAAAGGGATGGAAGATACAAGAACTAGAGTAAGTCTGTCACTGGCCTAAATGCAGGTTAGAATTATGTTCATTTCATTTCATTTCTTTTCATTTCATTTTTTTTTTCATTTATTTCGAGCATTTATAGAATACATACAAATTCAAAATTCCAAAATCATCCATCTACACTCGAAAAACTTATTTAATCCCACCCCATTCTCATCATCAAATAACTTAAGATAATAACATTTTAAAAACTCACTCCTGTCCTTATACTTAAAGCCAGAACAATAAATAAAATAGGCCTATACCCAATTAGAATGAACTCATTTGACAGTTTTTACATTATATAACCAAAATGTGTGTGAAAAATAGAAACAAAGTACATTCCTGGTGGTGTTACCATGGGTAACAGTTAACTGTCAACTTACATTATAATAATTACATACCAACAATGGTAAACAACGTTCATTATATACGAAGCATAAGGTAAAAATGCCTGAATCAGGCTTCCTTTGAGAGGGAATTTCTCCTAGTTTATGTGTTTAACCCTTTCATACATGAATTATAAGACCCTTAATCAAGTTTTTTTTTTTTTTTTTCCTGACTGTTTTTATTCCTCTTTAGACATGAAAAAACATGCCTACAGAAAATTTTCTTATGAACCTATTTTTCATGGAGTTGCATAAATGTCCGCTCAGCTGGACACCGCGCGTTTAATTTTTGAAGCAAGGAAACATGTATTTACTGATATATTGTATGAAAACTATTAAATAAAAACATTTTTAATGCTTATTTTAGGTAATTCATTTATCAGGCAGGGGTAGTTGTTTGTTTACTTGCTTTACTAGTTTGTCTGATAAATGAATTACCTACAATAATTATATGTGGAAGACAGTATGAACCTTTACCAGACATTTATTTTTAATGCTGCTACTCTGATGTTTTCTTATATTTTAACACTCTAATACCAGTCATTACTCACTTCATGGAGATAATATGCAAAAAAACCCCCACAAATTTTTTACAAAAACTGTTAGTTACAGACTAATAACAACAATTGATTTACACTTAAACATGTTACTCAAGATCAGGTTTATCAAGAACAGCAAAGTTGCAGTAATGGTATGAATTGCAGTGTATGGGTCCACTGTGTCGGCTGATACGGAACTAAAACTACAAAATCCATGAATATATAAGAGAACAGCTTTAGAATAGCTGTCCACTGTAGTGACCACTATGCATGAAAGGGTTAAATCACCTAAACTACACCAGTTCACCATAACATGTGTCTGATGTATGTTAAAAGTTTGATAAGATCAAAATTGACTGGATTTTCACACATAATTCATATGTACCTATGGAAGGAGATGCAGCAACTTGCATATTTTATGTGTTGCATGCTCAAGGGTAGGATTCTTTGTCTAAAATAGCTCCAAATATTTAGAGAAAATTGAAAAAAAATAAAAGCATTCAGCCTCTGTAGTGCCACAAATACTCTAAGGGTAAAATCTAATTAACACAAAGAACTGCAGGGGAAAGAAAGATATGTGCAGAAAAAAATGTTAAAAGAAGCAGGAACCTACCCACCCACCCCCCCTTTCTCTTTTCTGTCCTTTACATTATTTTAGTGCTGCTCCTTAAAATATCTGCAGTCCAATTCAAGGAGAAAGAACAGATTTGAGTAGGCATGCACTGAGAAAAAACTCCAAACTGTCATATCAATAGCAGAAATAAATCTGGAAGTGGAAGTAAACCTCCCACTAACAGCAGAAGATGACTTCAGACACAATCAATAGACACAGACAGGTTTGGTTATGTAATATTTTAGCCTAAAGTGGCAGCCGTGAGTATCCAAAGGTGAGAAACATCAACAGATGACTTTATTTTACGCTTAAAAAACATCATTTATAAAGAGTAGGTTGAAAAAATAAAACACAAATAGCTCCATTCTGTTTTTTTCATCCACGTATGTCCATGAAAAATTTACAACACAGCTAAAAAAAACGCATAAATCCCCCAAAATAACAAAGTTTAGGCCAGAGATGCAATAAAAACGATGTTATAAATTGCCATCTACTAAAAAAAGCTGACCTCAAAAAATGGAAGAGGGTTATAAAAAACTACCGCTGGGATGTTTTTATAGCTGATACTTTAGGTTTTGCAGGTTGCGTGCCAAAATTTCTGAGTATACCCTCTTAACAAGTGAAGAAATGCTTTTTCCACTTCAGAAAAGTAACAATAATCTCCAGGAAATCACAGACAATAATTGGGAATATTGAAGGTGACGGACATCTTACTTGCGCAGTTTCATTCCGGCCCAGATGTCATCAACATGAGTAGCTCATTTAGTCATGGTACGACATAATTACAGAGCTAATGCGGTACACTGTGGGCTGGGATGCAACCATTGCTGAGTGACATCTGCTCTGGCTTCAGCTATGTTAATTTGAATGGACATCACGCCATATCAGCTCCAGCCGCTGTCAAACATAATTAGAGTTAGGAGATGAATAGACTATAAGCAGAAACAGGAGGGAGAGGACTACATGAATGAAAAGTGTAGAAAGAATTGAGGACATAGGGGGGGAAGAGGGGATTCAGGGGAGGATGAAAAAAAAAAAACCTTTAGGACCAATAAGATTCAAATTGAGCCGGTCTTATGCCAGTCTCTGGCGATCCAGGGGACTGACATAATCAAAGTTGCGAATCAGATCAAGAGGAGATGATTTCCCACAGGAGACTTCCTCACACTTCATTCATCTCATGATGTTAAGACTTATAACTTAACAAGTCAGGCCACGTTAACTCCGAATCTACTCTAAATCTAAATGACTATTTTAACACCGTGGTAGAGAACCTGCAGTTGGAACATAGAAACAAGGATCTGATGGGTGCATTTCATTTAAAGGCTCAGTGTGTAAAATTTAGGAGGATCTAAATGCATCATTGGAATAGTCAATTATTCATTCATTGCTTCATTCATTTTCTGAACCATTTAATCCTTGAAAGGGTCATGGGGTTGTGGGGGTACTGGAGCCGGCCACCAGCCACCAGTAACATTCTCGATAATATTTGGGGGGGTCATCAGAGTCAGATAGTAGTGATGGGACTTTTGTCTCTTTGAAGGGAGCCGTTCAATCAGGAGCCGTTCACTGAAAAGAGCCGTTCAAAAGACTGGCTCTTTTATGTTTTTTGCATTATTTTGATTTGAAACACCAATGTTTTAATGACTAAATAGGCTACATGAGATGATTGACATTACATTTTAAAGGTGTTTAATTGGTGCGGCAGTAAATATTATCTTACCGTAAAAAAGAATAGTTAAAATGTGTGGGCTAAATACATGACATGAGAGCTGACATTAGGCAAATGCTGGAATTGGACCAAAAACATCACGGTACATTATGTGGACTAGTGTGTAGCCTAAAAATGAAGTAGAAAATTAAATATTTTCTTATGAAATAACATTTTATTCTCCTCAAAACAAGAACAATAAATGTGCGTAAACATACGGGAAAAAATTGCACAAAACACAACAGTGATTAATCACTGCAATTACTTAAATACCTGAACTGTAGTGCAATCCTCAGAACAAGAACAGTATGTTGGTAAATTTACAGGCAATCGGACACTCCCTCCTTATAAAAAAAAAAAAAAAAAAAAAAAAAAAATGAACAGCTCTTTACAAAGACTTGGTTCCCATCGTTCATTTCAAAGAGCTGTTCAAAAGATTCGATTCGTTCATGAATGTCGCATCACTATCAGATAGTGCACCCTCATGACCGGATGGGGTGGGGGTGTGGGGGTCACGATGGACGTTACACACAAGGTTTAGGAACACTAGGCTTATTTCTAGCTGGGTATTTTTTGCAGTGCATTATTGAAGCCCTGTGTGTCTTTTTTCATGTTTTTATGTTATATACACTACCAGTCAAAAGTTTGGACTCACCTTCTCATTTAAATGACATGAGATGGACCAAAGATGGCCGACAAGTGCTCAGCATCAGTGGGAACTCCTTCAAGACTTTTGGAAAACATTTCAGGTGACTAAGAATCTAAAATATAAAACATACTTTGAATTATGTCACGTTTTTTTAACTACTTAATTCCATTTGTGTTCATTCATAGTTTTGATGCCTTCAGTGAGAATCTACAATGTAAATAGTCATGAAAATAAAGAAAAACCAGGTGAGTCCAAACTTTTGACTGGTAGTGTACCTGATGTGAAGCACACTGAGTCTGCCTTGTGCATGAAATGTGCTCTATAAATAAAGCTGAACTGAACTGAACCTTTATTCATTCATGAATCTTACATACTGAACCTTTAATGTGGAAAAAACATGACACAATTAACAATTAGCATTTAAGCTTTTCAGTAACAGCGCTATTTTATGAATCAAGTCACGCAGTGTCTATGCAAGCTACCTTTTCATGAGCATTTCTGAAAGTCAAAAGCATTATTTCTTCATTTTAACACTGCTATAAATTGCAGCAACTGCGTAATTTACTAGCTTTTAAATGCTAATGATAATACTAATAAATGTGTAATACTGTATGATGTGATGGTGGTGGTGTGAAACTATGATGTTTTCTGTGGCTATACTCTGAAAACCTGGAAAAATGAAATGAGAACAGCTCTACCTTTCTGGCTTCAAAGATCATATAGCTGGTCAGTTCACCACAAACTGCTTTGCAACTTTTGGATGGTTTCCAATTAGATTTTGATAATCGAGTATCCAGTGCCATCAGCAATCAAAATGTCCACTTATCTGATGAAATATCTCAACATCAGCTGAATGGGTCGGCACAAAACTTATGGCCCTGTGACAATATATCATGGAAGATGTTATTGAACCTGACTTTACCGTATTGAGACTTTAGAGGTTGTTTTCTCATCTGAAAAAAAATGTAAGAAATATTGGAAAAGGAGGTACCACAGTGGAAGGAGGTTTCTGGGCAGCTGGTGTGACACACTTTAATTCATCTTTAATGTGCAGAGGGCCATTTTGAAGTCATTCTAAGTTTTAGCAAACCGGATATAAATAATTTAACATCATGTAAGAAAGGCTGGTTGACTGGATGAGAAAAGAAAGATAACCTTGAACAAGTGGTGCCAGGCACAATAAACCCCGCCCCTCGCACCTATTGTAGCTTATTTTGGCATCGATCCAGCTGATGTCATCATGTGATGTTGTCAGCATATCAATTGCTTCTATATATGTGTCATGTTTGAAGTAAATTGAAACAAAATTGTTGTTTTAATAGATATGTGAACTTTTGCCCATTATAACTAAATGGGAGAAAAAAAAGATTTTGAAAATTGATAAAACATTTGAACTTTGACCTACTTTCCCAAAATGTAATCACATCTATTCTGCATCACTGGTGATCTGTAAACCCAATTTGGTATGAATTCAACCAATAGTTTTGCTGCTGCAGACATTTGAAATTCCGCTTATTATAAGTAAATGGGGAAAAAAAAGATTTTAAAAATCCATAAAAAACTTGAACTTAGACTTACTTTTCCCAAAATGTAACCACATCTATTCTGTGTCACTGGCAACCTATACACCCAGTTTGGTATGAATTCAACCAATAGTTTTGCTGCTACAGACGTTTGAAATTTCGCCCATTAAAGTAAATGGGGAAAAAAAAGATTTTAAAAATTCATAAAAAATTTGAACTTAGACTTACTTTTCCCAAAATGTAACCACATCTATTCTGTGTCACTGCCAATCTATAAACCCAATTTGGTATGAATTCAACCAAAAGTTTTGCTGCTACAGACATTTAAAATTTCGCCCATTATAAGTAAATGGGAGAGGAAAAGGGATTTTAAAAGTTTATAAAAAATTTGAACTTTGACTTACTTTTCCCAAAATGTAACCACATCTATTCCAAGTCACTGGCAGTCTATAAACCCAATTTGATATGAGTTCAACCAATAGTTTTGCTGCTAGTGTTAACAAACAAGCAAACCAAAAACAATACCCCTTGCCTCCCTTTCGGGTAATAAATACGTACGACATGGAGCGCCTTATTTGTGCTTTACTGATCCTTTTTTCAATGATTCACAACCATCACAGATTGTACTTTTAGGAGTCTGTCTAGAGGGATTAAAAAAAGGCTTTAAGAGGGTTTTTCCATCATTTTTATAATTAACCAATTTACTTGCGATAAAGTTGAGGGTGAAACATGACAAAAAAACCTCAAGATGTTTCTCACATTGCCCACAACAGCACTGTGTTTCTATCTTACAACAGATTGAATGCCCCAGGTTGGACTTAATTAAATAATACCCACTAGCTGCTAAACATGACTGTCACATGGTTGAGAGAAGTCGCCACTCCTCTGGCAACAAATTCAATTAACTTGTTTCTGGTGACTGCAGCTCCTATTGATCAACTTAATAAGTTCATTCTAGTGATGTAAATGCTGATTATGCTGCATCAGTCCCAGTGTTTTGTTAACTTTATTATAGACTGTTACTGATTCTCAGGTTGTAAATTTTCATCAGGGGCATAAAAAGTCAATTCACAGGTTTAACACACAGTAGTGAAGTTTGACAGAATGAAAACTTTCAGCAAAAAAAAAAACAAAAAAACAATACTACATGCAGTGAGCGAGCTAAAGGCTGTATTACTGATATCATTCTTTATCACAGCTAAAATAGAATGTCATTTAACATTTGCACAGTTTCAGTTAACCTCAGACATGATGAAATTCTAAAAGCCTCGAGCCAAAACAATTTAATGCTTTGCTTCTCTGCCATTAAATCTGATGAAAAATACAGGGTCAGATATCATCTCATAAACACAAAAATTTCTCAGAGGATTCACAATTTTTTGAAAAAAGCCATTTTTCATGCTATCAGATGTCAAACTGTATTTATGATTAGTCCTTTTCTATCCATGAAGGATGTAAAAGGAATCGACGCTAAAGGGATTTAATGAGAGATCATCAGTAACAAACTGCAACATTCTGTCTGTTATTTCAGCTGTATTACAAGACCACTGATGCAGAGGAGATGAAATAAAATTACGTGGCTATGCTTGACTTATTCTATAGTCTGCTGACTTTGACAAGCTAAAGTAATATTGAAACCTATCAACCTGAAGCTCTGTGAAATACTCTAGTCGTGTCCGATATTTTGTACGGGACAGTAATCATGAAAACATTCTTGTATTTGTTATAGAGCTGTGAAGATATTTTAAAATAAGAATCTGTCATCAATGTGTTGGTTGTAAGCTTTATGATTAACTACCCCACCCCCCGAAGGGGAGGGAGGCAAGGGGTATTGTTTTTGGTTTGTTTGTTTGTTTGTTAACACACTGGCAGCAAAACTATTGGTTGAATTCATACCAAATTGGGTTTATAGATTGCCAGTAAAGGCGGCCATACACTGTGCGATTATTTCGATCGTTGTACGCAGCTCCATCTCAAACTGTGCGAATCAATCGTAAAGTCAGGCTCACGATTCATGTTCTCACACTGATGCTCGTATGCAACCTGACTGCTCACACTGTAGGACCATACACCAGAGGACGCACCACACGTTCCAGTGTTGTACCTGGAAATACAACGTTAAAATACCAAGGAATCCGTAAAAGTGCATAGACGATTGTGTATTGGCGTGAGTCACGAAATGGTAGTGCTAAACAAAAACCAACGAGCTGCTTTGACAATATGTGCCATTATCTGCGGGGAATCAAAAAAAGAAGAAAAGACGACGACGTGTTTGGTGCAGGAACTGGTTGGCCAGACATGGACAGTATGGGCTGTCAATCCTACAGCAAAGGGAACTAGAGGTAAGCTGCAAAAGCTAAATTGCACTAGGCCAATAGCCAGCTACTGTAAGCTTAGAGTTAGCTCACAGTAGCTGGCTGTTATTGTATTTGCACATGCACAGTGTGAGAATTTGAGGCACATCAGCTCGTGGCACTGCTTTGACAGTCCGATACCCTCACGAGGAGCGAGCAGGATTTCAAACAGCTCCGTTTTCCTTGCGAACACACGATTGCTGGTCGTGAGGTGGTCGTGAGGTGTTAATGGCTTCTCCTTACCCCATGTACACTGCACGAAGCATGACACACGATTAGAGGCACATCTGGCCCGATCCCAGAAATAGTCGCACGAGTGAGAAATCGTCTCTAAAATCACACAGTGTATGGCCGCCTTAACCCAGAATAGATTTTATTACATTTTGGGAACAGTAGTTAAAGTTAATTTTTTTTTTTTTAATTTTTAATCCCCCCCATTTCCTTATAATGGGCGAAATTTCAAATGTCTGTATCAGCAAAATTATTGGTTGAATTCATACCAAATTGGGTTCATACATTGCCAGTGACCCAGTATAGATTTGATTACATTTTGGTAAAAGTAGGTCAAAGTTAAAATTTTTTATGAATTCTTGAAATCGTTTTTCTTCTCCCTTTTAATCATAACAGGCAAAATTTCACATGTCTATAAAAACATCAATTTTGTTTCAATTTACTTCAAACCTGGCATATGTATAGCGGTAATTCATATGCTGACATCATCACATGCATAGACATGATGACATCAGTTGGATCAAAGTCAAAATAAGCTACAATACGTGCGAGGGGCGGGGTTTGTTGTGCCTGGAACCACTCGTTAAACATTTTATATGTAAGATTTGTATGTATTTAGACTTTGTTAACATCTGTGATAACAGCTCCTAAACTGTGTTTCTATTTTCAGGACTCTTGTGTTTTTAAAGGGAATCCCTGCACTTCTCTTCTACAACTGTAGCTACTGTTAGCTTAAAATGGTGTCAACTAATGTCAACAAAAAACACTATAGAAACTTCATGTAAGCACCTAAACATGTGTAAACTGCGTTTTGTATGGTCACGGCCAAAAGTTTTGCAAATGACACAAATGGATCCTTTACTTTTATGTGATTTATTTGTTAATAAAAGCCTGTGAAACCTATATAATACTTCACTGTAAAAAAAAAAAAAAAAAAGATTCTGTTGTTTTTATGGAAAAAAAACTGGCAGCTGTGGTTCCCAGAACAATACTGTAAAAAACACATCAAACCACAAACATATTACGGCGTAACATGTAGATTTAACATTGGACTTAAGTGATATTTACATGTCTAAAATGTTAATGTACTTTTTTATTACTTTTAAACAAAAATTAAAACAAGTATGAGAACAGGCTGTCATTTCAACATTATGGTCTTGCAGTTTAAATGGCACCACTTCCCAAAACAATAGAACTTGAAAATTTCTACATACAAATCTGGTTTTGTTAACATACTCTTCCACTAAAAACTACAGCTATATTTGATTTAATTGTTAAGACAAAAATCTTTTCAAATAAACAACTCTGCATTGCATTATCACTTACAGTTTTTTTTTTAATGTTGCAATTTTACAACTTTTTGGTCTTAATCCTACGGTTATTTTTTACAGTGTTCTGTTTCTTAGTGTACCTCAAAAACACGTGGCAGCTAATTTTGTGAAAACAAACCTTGTGTCATTTACAAAACTTTCAGCCATGATTGTATAAATAGTTGTCGTTAGCATCCCTTCTAACAACATGAGAAAATTGAAACATTGTAATTGTAATTTTGCTGTGCTTCCTGGAAAAACATGAGCTACCATCCATAAATGCAGAGGAAAAACATATACTAATGTCATGTTCCAAAACTGCCACTTGGAGTGTGCATGTCTGCTCAGTTTTTATTCACATTTAGAATTTCTACATTAAAAAAAGTGTAAAGACTGACAATGTTTCCACACTTGGTGGAAAAGTCGGTTTATCATTAAAAGGTAGATTCAAATAAATGCAATGGAAACTGTATTATTACGTACATTTGTGTGTCTGCATGTGTGAACCAAACAGGAGACTGCAACATTCACTGAATTAATACAAGAAACAAAAATGAAAGTCATGCTGAAGGGAAAACAGCAATGGAATGTCAGTGTGCATGACGACTTGTAAGAGCAAATGTTTGACAAAGGCTTTGAAAAATGTGTCTGAAACAGTGTTCTGTGATCCAGACCAGTGGTTCAGCTCAGGAGTAAAAAACTGTCAGACAGTTTCAGGTATTAACAAAATACCTCCTACATCTATTTAACAGCTCTATGATGATAATATATGAAATTATGGAACAACAATGGAACTGTTGACTTCTAGCCACAATTAGTTTAGCCCTTAGGGGTCCATGGTCATGGCCTGATATGACAATTTCAACATGTCATAGCATCGGAAGTCAGTCACATACACCACTGGGGACAACTGCATTTGAAAATGCAGACTTGAAATACTCTCCCACTTTTTATTTGATGTTGATAGAGCAAATACAACCAGAGATATGATGGTTCGAACTCTGAGCAAACAAATGTGAATTAAAGTATGAAAATGAGGTGGGGTGGGCGTTATATTTCTCACCATATCTTCGTCATTTTTTGTCCTTTTCAAAACAGAAAAACAGGCCAAATCTGTGGATTCTAATCCACAGACTGAATTAGCACTACAGGTAAGGGTGAGAATGACCCCCACCTGGAACCAATATTTACTTTTAAAGTCTTTGAAAAGGTTTGTTAAGCATCTTTGTGTTATTTATGCAATAAATTATATAAACTTTTCAAATAGGATTTTATCTTTTTTGTGTGTTTTTTGGCCTTTTTGTTGATATAGTAGGTTAAAGTGAAAAAAATAATAGACAGATGAGATAGATGAAGTTGTGCTGAAAAAAAAGACATCAAACATGGGTATAGTAAACATTAATTTATATAGCATATAAAGGCAAAAAAAGTACCCAAAAACAGCCAAAATAGGCTCAGACCCCTAAGGGTTAATATAAAAGAGAAAAATGTTCATGACTTGAAGGAAAATGTGTGGAACAGCATCAGCAAACAGCTAGATTATCCGGATAGTGAGGAGTTTGTGTTTTTTACCTGGACACTGGACTTAGACCCAGAGGAACAGAGGATCTGGGTCAACCAGACTGGAGACCCACTGCAGATGAGGCTTCAGCTGATGTTGAATCCATTACTACCTCTTTCAAATGACCTGGTTTGAATATGTCACAAACTTTGGTGGCCGTGTGAATACTCTTGATATGTAGTATTCACCCACAAATGTTTCCCATATTCATGTCATTTTTTCATCATACCCCTGATGCATAAAGGTCTCTAGGATGGAAACCCTTACGAACAAATTGGCCAAATAAAGTTAAGAAAAACTCAAAATCTCCTTAATTTAGAGCCTGTAAAGTCTCTGATAATCCCTCATCCTTTGACCTGTAATCCACTGTAATCTATTTAGCAAATGAGCTGGTTAATAGCATGACTTGAAAAGTCTTATTACTCATGTTAACACAAGCGTCATAGCTAGCAGCTGCGAAAAGGCTGACCTTAGTATTTGGTGTGAAATGCTTTAAGTTGAGGTGATATTTCAGGTTAAGATAGTAAAATGAAACACAAAAGCCCTTAAAGGAGTGATATTTTGCTTTTTTTTAAAAAATGGAATTAAGCATTTTAAAACATTTCCCTGTGGTCTACATAAACTGTAAATGCTATATATACTTGGGTCTGAATTCTTCATTAATTCAACTCCGCAGGTCCATCTTCAACTCTATTTCTGAGTAATGACACCAGAAAGGTCGTTTTGAGCGCTGGCCCTTTAAATGCATGAGACACTTCATGCTCCACCCCCTCCAGGTTATTGACTGTGCTGCTCTGTCCCGTTTAACTGCTTGTTTTCATTAATACAACCAACAACTGAACATTTTAGGTAATCGGCTCGAAGTTTGGACATATTTTCAGTTTTTACTACATCTGCTGCTACTAATAAACAATTATGGCATACTCAGAGATATGTTAGTCGCAAGTCTTGACGTTACATGTGCATATGTCATGATCTAGCTAGTTATAAATGTAACAAATGAAGCAGGAATTAAAACAGGTTGTAGAAATCCACTCAATTTTGCCGGAATGAATGTAAAGATAGCTTTGCAGCACCTGGAGGGTTCAAATTCAAACTTTTGGAACTATTAGGGTCCAAATACACAAATAAATGTACCAAAGACTAATAAAAGTGGGTTTAACAAAATATGACCCCTTTAAGACTGAAATGACACACCACACTCCAAACCTTTTGTATCCTAAATATCATGTCTTGCCAGATTAAAGATTCCACTGCTGCCAGTCTTGTTGTGCTGTAGTGTGTTTGCTAAAGCTACGACTGGATTGCTGCTGCTCGGGAAAGTGTCAACGGAAGATAAGGTGAATTGGATTTCTTTATACAAATTCCTGCATTTATGGACATATTTTTAGTATAGACTACAACCGCTGCTGCTGATAAACAATTACGGCGTACTCGGAGAAATTGTTCATGCGTAGTCTTGACCTTATATGTGCAAAGTCGAGACGTAACTAGTTATAAAACATAACAAATTAAGCAAGAATTGAAACGGGTTGTAGAAATCCACTCGATTTTTGCCAAAAGATAGCTTTGCAGCACCTGGAGGGTTCAAATTCAAACTTTTGGAACACTTAGGGTCCAAGTACACAAATAAATGAACCAAAGACTAATAAAAGTGGGTTTAACAAAATATGACCCCTTTAAATCAACAGTTGCATTTTGACATTTTGCATCTATCACGTTTACAAAGCTACTAAGGAAGGAACACATGTCATATAATTAATCTGACAAAATGAATGCAATTTCTTTTCACGAATCATAATTTATTATCAAGGCTGTTGAAGTGAAGGTTTCGTTGTTACTTTTAACCGGCTGGCTGGCAACAAACACCATATTTCCAGACTGCATAATATTCATGAAACACCCACATCAGCTGTGTTTTAACCCAGGGCTATGTTATAGTCCCCTGGGAGTCGGAACACAAGCACTAAGTTTGTCGGTGCTTTTATGAAGCTCAAAGAAAACATTAAGCCAGTGTTGAATCACACAAGTGCCCAAGCATGGTGCATATAAAAACACATGTCCAGAGTCAGGCTCAAAGAAAACACTGTCAGTATATATATATTTATCAAAAAGTTCTCCCTTTTGGGTAGTTATCATACTCTTTTAAAGCAGATATCATGCAAGAGAAAAACGTTATCACAGTCATATCATCCACATCAATATCTCATAGAAGGAAAGAGGCTTAACAGAGAGACATCAAACAGTGTTTTCATCAAAAAGAAGGAAATAAAAAGGACTGGCTGAGTCTTTGCTGTTTGTGAGTCTGAACTCCAAGTATTTGCAAAACTACAAATACAGAAAGAAATATGGACATATAACCTAGGAAGAGAGACCACGAACGCTTTGAGAATACAGAAAAATAAGAGGCAGGTACACAAATAAGCAAATAAACCGAGAGAGAAAGTCTGCAAAGGTGAACTAAGAAGATATGGATCTATTGGAGAGGTAGTGAGTGGAGAGTGTTTGCAGTGAAAGCATTACAGCACTTACAGCTGTCAGAAAGGAATACAAAATGACCAATAAGGACAAGTGGAAAACACAAAGAAGGGGAGACATAAACACAGACGACCAGACAGGCGGGGAGTGTCGACGTGCACCGTAATGAGTAGTTAAATCCTAACAACGGGTGTTTTCTCACCATGTGATGAGGCCGGCAGCCACAGCGGACCAAGTGACGCAGCACGACTTGGGGCTCTTGCTCTCCTCGTCCTCATCTTTGCGGCAGCAGCAGAGGATGCTCAGGTAGATGGCCAGACAGAGCAGGTTGAGGCCGAGGCCAGCAGCCGCCACACAGCTCAGGAATATGAGGGACTGGAGGGGGGGCAGAGGAGTAAGAAATATGATGCTTGCAAAGTCAACTTTGTTAGATTTGTTAAGTTTGATGTGTACGTATGGACACATTACCCATCATTATTAGTGGAAAAATAAATGATGACTCCACTTGAAATGCATTAAAAACAAAGTCTTAAGCCTGCTTTGACAATGTAAAGCAGGGGTGTCAAACTCATGTTCTTTCAGGGGTCATATTCAGCCCAATTTGATCTCCAGTGGGCCGGACCAGCCAAATAATAGCATAATAGCCTAGAAATAATGACAACTCCAAATTTTCAAGTTCAAAAAATAGCTTTAAATGATGAAACTATTTCTATCCAAAACAAAAAAGATGTGAATAACTGGAAAAAACTGAAATTTCTGAAGAAAAATAAGTACAATTTTATCAATATTATTCCTCAACTTATGATTTATACATGTGTATTACAGATCAGATCTACCAAGGCACAAAACAGACAGAATATTGTTAAACTTGCACTTATTTTTCTTTAGACATTCCAGGTTGTTCATATTTCTTCAGGTTATTGACATTTTATTGTTAAAGGATATCGGAATTTAATGTTCTTTGCAATAAATCAAAGAGAAAAAAATTGGTGTTGCCATTATTTAGAGGCATAATGTCATGTTATTTTTTTCACATTAAACTAAGAATAACATTTGGAGTCATTATTTCTAGGTTATTATGCTATTATCTTGATGATTTTGATTACTTTGATGCCCTTGACTGTTAATATCTTCATGGTAATTTTTGCCTTTTGCACTTTGTAAATTCATCCTGTGGGCCAGATTGGAACCTTTGGCGGGCCGGTTTTGGCCCCCAGGCTGCATGTTTGACACCTGTGATGTAAAGAGTAGAAAGCACAAATATTTGTGTTCAAATGAAGGTGTATCAGAAGTTGTCATAAATCTATAGTACAAATATACCGTTCTCCATAAAGTCTGAATAATTCTGTTTTCAGACACATTCCTCTTTTTATTCCTATTTATACACATTAGTAATGAACTTTTGACTTGATCAATGATAACATACTGAGTCCCAGTTTCACTCTATCTATGAAGAATAAATCATATTGTCACAATCATTTCATAAGAAAAGGTAAATATTCCAACTTTATGGGCAATAGTGTAGATACAACGAAAAACAGATTCCACGGACATGTAAAAAGTTGTACATTAACAAACAATACAATTTTTGCAGTATCAGCTACAAAACCTGCCATCTGAAAAATGCATTCATTCATTCATTCATTTTCTGAACCCGCTTTATCCTCACTAGGGTCACGGGGGTCGCTTGAAGCCTGTCCCAGCTACTTTTGGGCGAAGGCAGGGTACACCCTGGACATGTCGCCAGTTCATCGCAGGGCTCTGAAAAAATACTACTGATACTGATGAAAAATGGACTTTGTTGAAAAAACAAAACAAAAAAAATGGCATGTTTTCTTGCAGAATCCTATAAAGTAATGAAAACCAATAAATAATGCATTGTTTTTGGACCATCTTACTTTTTACAAATAGCATTAGATTGGAGGTTTTGTTCTTTGGCCATCATGTAGAAGTTTATCTGCAGACTCAGTAGTTCACACCCACACAGGTCTTTCCAACTAGACAAGAAAATATACAACCTTAACCTCTACAGCCACACTGACCAATCAAAACCCTGAAAAAGTAGGGAAGCACAAATTGCACAATTTTTAACAATGCTGATACTTCACGACATTTCAGCCAAAAGCCAGTGCTGATACTGATGATTACTGTCTGTTTCTTTATATTATCAGCCCCTTAACACATAATTATCACTTATAGTAACAATTAAAAGAAAACAATGCATAAACTTTAATATAACACATCAGATCTACCACTGCCACAGGTGAAAATACATCTAATACGATACCAGCAAGTATCAGCCTACACCAATGTATGGCTGATATCTATCACTGCATCCACATGAAAAAGCCATTACTGGTTCCAACAGTGCAATTGATCTTCAGTATCATTAAAGGGTAACTATAAAAAGCAACATTAGCATCAACGTTATTTTGTAAATATCCACTATATTTCTACTATAAATTTACACTATTCAAAAAACAATAAGTTTAGAAAAAGTCAGTTTTCAGTGAAATACAACTACATTTCCGTGCGCACAAAAGGCACATGGAAAAGGCTACGTTTTGTAAATCCTGCTCTGTATGTCAACAAGACTTAAAACAGACAGATTACATAATAGACAACTTGATTAAAACAGATAAACCATCAACTCTGTAAAAAACTGATGCTTTTCTTTAACACAGAATTATATGTTTAGAATTGGGATTATTACCCGAGTCAGTTTATTTGATAATGAAAATAAATCCTGTATATCCTCCTGTAAAGAATTGTAATATACTTTGCATCTCTTTATAACAACATTACAGCCTCAGAGCATCATGGCCTAAGTCATATTTTTTTTTAGGTTATAGCCAATGATGCAGAATGAAGCAGCAGTGTTAGAGTAAAGTTATGCAGATATCCCAATTTGACCAAAAATATGACAGGCAATTATGTTATGAGGCTCACAATATGTTACATATGAGAGGATATAATGTTATCACATACAGTACATAAGTCCTCTGGTTTGTAACTATATTTCACACATAGTTTGTTATCATGTAAATACATGTAAATACAAGATCACATGTGTGTATATTTCATATGTAGACACTCAATATATGAACAAAATTTGCATAGAACACATATATATAATTTATTTAATCAGGTAAAAAACCTCAATGAGATTACAAATCTCAAACCTCTCCATGAAAAGCAGCATAACACACAGTTTCTGACAAGACAAGACATAATCAACACATAATACAAACAAGTTAAAACTGACAATTAAAAACAATCATTTGTGTAAGTTTCCACCCTGTAAATACCAAACTGAACAATAGTTGAATGCACATTTACCATGAAGAAAAATGTTATTATTGTACCATTAGAGCCTCATGTTCATTATCATGTGCTATAACTCTGGATAAACACTTATAATCTAGCCTCAACAGTTGTTGCGATTACTGCAGTAATAACACACTAAAAACTAATCAACATGTCTGCACCAGCTCCTGAAACAGGGCCAACTCCTTCCTGGGATGGTGTTATCCTCCAGCCTCCAGCTGGAGGGCAGACACCTCCTCACTCATCCCTGCATCCACTCCTCTTCCTCTTTCCTCCTTTGCCCCCCCCCCCCATCCCACCTTCTGCGAGAGATGGAGTGCGGTGACAAAAATAGCAACAAGACCGTCCTAACAGCCTCAAATGAATTCTGCATCCATCTGTGAGCAGATGGGTTTATTCAACCTCACTCCATTTTTTTCTTGCTCTTCCTTTTAGAGAGTCTGAAATCTTTTTGGTGCTGAGCCATCTGTTCTCCTGCTAGGATGTCATGTGTCCTGTAAATTGAGTAGCGGGATTAAAATCCAGAAATGGAAGAATATGCAGGATTATGTAAACGATTGCTGAGCAGAAGCTAGGTGAATTGCTACCTTGAAAATCCTCCAAAACCCTCAAAACATATTTAATATTTCCACTTTATCCCCTTAATTCAATTAGAATTAAATTGTAAAAATAGATAACATACACCTCTAAGAGAAATACAGAAGGAGCTATCATTGCTTTCTTTTTACACCATGGTTTTTCTTATCTGTCACTGGCTTCCTTCCCCAAAAAACAAATGTTTATCCCACACTCCCCTTTCCAGCTCCATCTGTTGAGGTGCAGTGCCTCATCTAGTCCCATTTCACGGCTACATGCCTTTCATGTACAAGGCCACACATCTGCTGACAAAAAGAAAAAGGACAGAGCAGTCACAGGGATAGCAGAAGGTTGAGAGTAAGGAGCTCCAGTTGCTGCCCCGTCAGTTTTCCCTGTTCACATCTGGCATTAATGTGCATTTTGATCTGAATCCAATCACAAATGGGCAGCTCGACAAGTACAGAATTCACCCATGAGGCACCGACATCCAGTCACTCAGACCTCAACTGAAGCGACCTTCTCCACAGGGATGGCAATTGATGTCATTATCGACTCTGCTTATGATTCAATTTGCGTTTCCTGGTGTTTTATGCGTGTTATGTTTTATGTTCCTGGAATTTAAGTCCATATGGAAAGAGACATAACAGCTAGCAATGTTTTCATCATTCTCTGTGAACTGTTGCCTCTTCCTCTATGCCAGGACACCTTTCTGATTACAAGGCTCTGGCAGTCAACACCTATGAATTTGACATCGTGTTGCAAAATGCAGCTGTCAGAAACACACACACACACACACATACATAGAATCAAGGTCAGAACTGATTCTAAAATGAACTACTCAACTGATGCCCTTTGCATAAATGGAAATACATACTCATTCATGTAGCAAATGGAAATATTAAACAGTTACATACATATCTAATGGTCTCGGGTGAGGAACACGGCATAAACACACACTCACTGCAATGCTGTGATTTGATTCTTCTTCTAATTTAACAGACTAGGCGCATTCTTTCCTCCTGACCTTTCAAAATGTAAATGAACATGTACGTGTTTATGTTCTTATAAGAGAGGGATAAGCTCCGATCACGAGAAATCACTGGAGATGCACAGGGATGCTCGAGTGTGTGAGATAACGTACTTAGAGTCGTCCACTTGAGACCGGGTCATTCAAGACACATGTTACAGTACACAGGTGTGAACAGGGCCTATGTCTCATTCGGCCCATAAAGTAAACGAAGGAGGTGTGGAGATTAGTGGCAAATTAGTAAGTGCAGTTTAAGCGATGGAGTCATAAAATATGTTAATGTGTGCTCAGCGGATGGGCTTCTGTGTGAACGGCAAAAGTGACACAACACAAAGTAAACTTCACTCATACACATGTACAGTATGATTTTTGTCGATGCATACACACATACACTATAAACAAAAATTTAAGGATATTTTTAATTTTTGGGCTATTTTTTTCAGTTGGGATTCTTGCACAGCGCTTTTTACTCTTTTGTGTGTGAATTGAATTGAAACACTTTTTTTTTTTTTAATGACCAGACATAGTTTTATTTACAAATTGCAAAAATTACCAAAAAAAAGATCAAAAAAAAAAAAAAAAAATCCTTAACTTTTTGTTTGTAGTGTACCTCTATAAGGAAGTTTCGTCTGTTCGTCAGTCAGTCCACATTATGTTTAAGAACGTGATATGAATTCAGTGACTGGATCAAAAGATAATGGTGAGGTCAAAGGTCAAGCCCATTGTAACTAAGGACGGGTATCATTACTACTATGGGGGGGCCGTGGCTCAGGAGGTAGAGCGGGTTGACAATAACCGAAGGGTTGGTGGTTCAAACGTTGTGTCCTTGGGCAAGACACTTCACCCACCTTGCCTCCAGTGTCACTCACACTGGTGTATGAATGCGAATGAATGTTCGATGGAGGAGCTGTTTTGCATGAATTGGCAGCCACGCTTCAGTCAGCCTGCCTGAGAGCAGCTGTGGCTACAAACGTAGTTTACCACCACCTGAGTGTGAATGTGAGAGTGAATGAATAGTGGATCAATAATGTAAAGCGCTTTGGGTGCCTTGAAATGCACTACAGAAATTGAATCCATTATTGTTATTATTACTAGGGATGTCATGATCCAGTCGAAAGATCAGTACCGGCTGCCAATCTGGCATTTTTTAGAAGATCGGATTGGATTCAGGGTATGTTGACACGGCAACACTCCGCAAAGATTTCTCCTTTGCGTTATAAAATCATTCCGCGTTAAGACGAAGCCGCTATGATAACGATCTGCGTTCACATGAGTCCGCGAGAACGGCTGAATACGCTGTAGTGGCCATGCCAGACCAGTAGCTGGCGATGTAGAGCTGTAGTGAAACAGTGGCGGTAAAACACGCGCCTGCGCACAAACGATTTCCGGTTTAGACAGCCTTTAAATGAGGTGAAGAAGAAGAAGAAGAGGCGGACAACGCTATTTACAAACAACAATGGCGAGTGGTCGTACAAAGACGCAGGACTTCTTTGTCTGGACAGACAAGCTGAGCACAGTTAGCAGCATGTATGTTGTTCTGAAACCGGCCATTGTTGTTGTGGTTGTTCCTTCTTTTTCTGCAGCTTTATTGTGTCATAGAGGCTGGCAAACCAGCTTGGAGGCGCATTACCGCCACCAACTGGCCTGGAGTGGGTTAACTGGCGGTTCTTGGCTGCGCGCGCATGCGGTGACGTCATATTTTACCCCGGAACGCTCCGATTCGCGTTAACACGGTGCTGAAATGCGGAGCATATCGATAACATTCCACCCTGGACCCTGGTATCAAAAGTTTCCGGATTCAGGCACTCTAGGCACCGTTTCCATGTTAACAGAAGGCTAATCCGCGATGAAATCTTCCCGGAGTCGACTGAATCCTACACCGTGTAAACAGCCCCTCAGTCATGAGATTGGGCCAATCCAGCCCTGGTTCTTGGGGGGTAAACAAACATCCTGTCCCCTCAAATTAAAGTTTCCGAAGGTAGAGATAAGGACAATTAGCTGCACAACAGCGGGAGGCTTACAGGAATTAGTAAAGCATCTATAAGTTTCACTTTCACTTTATGGTCCGATAGTGATGCACAAGTTGGGGTTTTTTTTTTCAACCCATGGGGCTTTTGTGGAATTATTTGATGCAACCCCACCTGCCCCACAAATAAACTGGCATTCTTTTGACCCGCCCCAACCCAACCTATGAGTAACCCGCTGATCTGCACATCATGAACGTACAGCACAGAACGTACCCCATATAATCCCTGGACGGACCAGTCCATAGACACACTACAGCAGTGGCACACATACGGCCCATGGGCCAAAAACCAGCCTGCAAAAGGTTCTAATTTGGCCCACAGTATGAATTTGGAAAGTACAAAAAATGTACTAAAGTTGTTAAGAGTCAAAGGTGTCATAGTTGTTTTAGTTCAGGTTCCACATTCAGCCCAATTGTGATCTCAAATAAAACAATAGCATAACAACCTGTAAATAATGACTCCAAATTTAAATCAAAATGTCACTGTAAAAAGTCAATATCTGATCGGTATTGGCAAAACCAATCCTAAAAAAATTGTATCGGAAGCAAAAAAAATCCAGATCAGGACATCACTAATTACTACTACTATCCATACAGTATTTTAACAGTGTTCTTATTTTTACAGATTAGGGGAAGGGATACAGTTCAAACTAGAACAAAATTATTTTAAATTACTGCTGGCCTATATTTAATACATTAAATGTATTCTAGCAGCCTTTTATACTTAACAATCACAGAGCAGGTCAACTAGTGTTATGTGCTAGTGCCCAAAAACTCATCACAGATGAACATCCTATTGAAAAATTAAGTTAGTGAGATGAGTTTGCAGGACAACCATTATGCTGCAGTAATACATAAGAAATCTGCATTCTATTGTTCGGTCTCCACTACCATTTAGAAAACCTTTAATTATTTGGCCCTGGAGCCCATTTGATACTGGGATTTGGTATCCATCTGTGAGTGTGACCTCACAAATCATGTTTTTAGCAATTAGTGATTAGCTAGTTACTACAAGAACTGCACAAACAGATGATGATGCATGGATAATAGAAATATCTAATTAAACTTAATAATACGGTATAATTATTTGTCAACAAGAGGTGTGCATTTTTTCATTAGTTTGTTGATTGTAGTTGATGAAAAATAACAAACTCCACAGGAAACAGCTGCACTCAGTCATGAAACACACACTGACTACACATGCATGCAGTTTTTATTTATTCATTTATTTATTTATTTGTTTGTTTTGCTTTACTCTGAAAAAGTCTAAATTCCTAATAAACTGTTTACTGATGAAATCCACTAATATTCCTGTTTACATGTTGCTGTGCAGACTACAAATAAAAGTAGGGTTTGTCAAAGTTTTCCACTAGTATGAAATCAGCCTCGCTCTTGTGTTCCTTCTTGAAAAGGTTAGTTTTTGATATTTGCTTGTAAATACCTCTCGATATCCTCTTTCATTATGTTTAAAAGTGCCTGTGATGGTGTTTACATCCATCTCTTCCAGACAGGATCTTTGTGTTTACCCCAAATGGGCATAAACATCAGCAATGTGTTGCAACCTGTGGTAAAACATGCAAATTAGACTCATTTTCTGAATATGATGTATTTTTCTTAGCCCAAGGAATCCTGATATGTTTTTCTTCATATTTCATTTCTCACTCGTTTTTTTTTTCTTTTTTCTACCTGTCTCTGTCAATACTTGTTGCTGTTAACAGTGAAATTTCCCCATGGTAGGATAAATTAAGTCATCTTAAAACCCAAATTATATCTGCATATCTTTACTTTATCAGAGAATGATTCATTTAGATTCAGGCCTGATTCATTATATGCAAACAGGACAGTTTGTTTATGTGATAACTGTCAAATTCAGAATATCATCATAGATCCACATATTTTCTGAACTGCTTAGTCTCTGTGATGTTCAGGGGGCTGTTGGGGGCTATCATTCAGCTACTATCGGGTACAGGTGGGGTACACCCTAGATGTTTCACCAGTTCATCCAGATATACAGACGAACAACCATTTACTCTCACATCCACATCTAGATTAACCATGTCTTGCTGTGAGGTGTTAGAGCTAACCACCACACCCCCATGCCACCCAGAACATTATCATATTCAGAATAACATGTGATAACAGTTTACATGTCAACATACTCACTATTAATAGTAGAGATGCAATGGTACAGGTTATCCCCGGTTCGGTACGTAACGCGGTTCTTGAGTCACGGTTCACGGTATGGTACAGTTCAGACACAGAGGCCAGCTGGAACCCGGTTGTGTGCCGAAATGTAACTGGGAGCTGATGGAGAGCCTTAAGGCTCATTTATGCTCACTTTATGTACCTGAAAAGGTATGTCCGTTTTTAACGTTGTCATGCATCACTGCCTTCATACTTCCATGCGTCCTGTACATTGGAATGAGCGTTTCTCAATCAATCCACTAGAGGGGCCGCTTTTAATTACCATACTGGCCGAATACCATGAAGAAGAGTAAAGTTTTATGAGAAGAAGAAGAAAGTCAATAATAATAAACGTGACGACGACAGAGGAGATTTTACTAATGTGGATACTAATGTTAACGGGGCTTCGCAGCTGCATGTCCAGCCCTAGCTAGGCTGTGTGGCCGGCTCCAAGCAGTATCAGTAAAATTCTGTAAGTTAGTCATCTTGCAAAGCTCTAATGCTGCATTTCCACTGCGTGGTACCGGCTTGACTCGACTCAACTCAACTCGGCTCGGCCTTTTTGCATTTCGATTATGAAAAAGGACCTGGAATCTGGTACCGGGTACTAGTTTTTTGGTATCACTTCTGCTGAGGTTCCAAGCGATGCTAAACCGTGACGTATAACACTGCAGACCACTGATGGGTCAGACAGTTTTCTCTGTGACTCACCGTTTTACAAAAAACAGATGCGGAAGTTGACAGTAAATATAGCGGTACATTAATCCACATGATAAAAGCCCAAAACTACACCATGGTCGGTCGAGGACATTCAGTCTTTGGGGGCCGACGTACAAATTCAGATGAGACAACATGCGAGTTTATCAGCAACTCTCTGAACAGACGACACGGAAATAACACGCTGCATCGCTATGACGTCCAGGTACTGTAAAGTCAGTGGTATCCTGTAATGGAAATGGTCTCCAGGAATACCGAGTTGAGCCGAGCCAAGTCGAGCTGGTTCCACATAGTGGAAACGCGGCATAATATAAACGCGAGTGGTCTGGAAATGTCATTTGAAAACGATGAATAAGCCGTACCGTGGTACACCTTGTACTGAACCATGAGGGGTGTACTGTTCGGTACAAAGGTATGACGTGTACAGTTGCACTCCTAATTAATAGTGTTACTTCTAAGTTCAACCCTTAAAATCAAACCCCAAAAAAATGAGTCCCCAAAAATTACTTTTTAATGTTAAATATCTAACATTTGTTCATTGCATTTTAGTGCCAACGGTAGCTACTGTTTCACTCTGTTGTTGCTGTAATGGAGCAGAGAGGTGGCATCGAAAAACGGAAAGGATTTAAGACCCCTACGAATCAGTGTACAAGCTGTTGTCATGAAAGCAACCAGTTAGTTTAGAAATGGAATTAGCGAACATCAACAAATGGGGTAAACCTCATTCTTAACAATACTGTAATTACATCTGATTTAGTCAAGAATGGAAAATATAATTGAAGACAATATGAGAAAATAGGAGACTGAAAGAGATAAACGCAAAGACATAAGCTCCTTGTCTCTTTAGCAGACGGGGTGGGGTCCCAGTGGTGAGAGTCGGTGTAAACTGAGTGTAATTGAGGTGAACGCAGTAAATGAGCTCGGGATTTGGGGCGCAGGTGGATGATATATGAAAATGGGGGATGGGTTGGAGACATCATGTGCACAGATTGCAGACAGAGAATAAAGGGGTAAAATGGGGGTGGGGGTCCTGCTGAACATACTGACACTTGGCCACTCGGTTGTTCTTATCGTCATGGTAACACTCAGGTTAGTTTGGTGCCCTTACGGCAGGGAGGGAAGACGAGTGAAAAGGCAAATTATCGCAGCCTATTTGAATTAAGCAGCATGTGACAGGCCTGCTGAAATGACCATTCCTCGGTCTTGTGATTCCTCTGCAGCCAGGCAAAGCAGAGAAAAGAGGAAATGTGGCAAAAAGGGGGAATACTAAACAGAAAAATAATTAAATAAATAAAAACATTGACAGTTGAAGACTAAGGAACCTGACAGTGGCTCTGTAGAGCTCAAGCACCAGTGAAGGATGAAACTTAGCTTCATATTATCTTTTGTGTGAAGTTTTAAGCACCAACCCCCATCAGGGACTGTTATAAAATATAAAAAAAAATGCTTGATGCTTGTACAGAAAGTAGGAATAAAAGCATCAAGCAGCGCTCTCCACTTTCTTTCTGTTCCTGACTGTTTTTCAGGCTACTGTCCTTTCTTACGCTGTTACTCTGTAGCAAGGTGCAAAAATAATGGCTTCTGAATTATGTAGCATCCATCCAGAACAAGAATGCACACAAGCGCTGTATGTTACACAACCGGTGACACACACACACGCACACCACAAACCCATCCTGGAACCTTCGTTTCCGAGGTACTCCAACCTTCCATTAAGTTTAAAAACACCATTTATCTTTTACAGACGAGCCTGTGCACACATTCACTCTTTGGTCAAATCGAATTGGCAGCTCTGACCACTTAACTGCTACCTAAATGAGGTCTGAGTAGTTTCCCATAAAAGCAGACTCAATATGTTTACACACTTCTTCTTACTTACTCATTTCAACTAGAGAGGCCCACTCCACTGTCTTCTCTGTTTTGTTTCCTGCTACTTGTCCCTATAGACAGGGGGTGGGGCGAGGAAGAGGCTGCAGGCAATGACACAGGAAAGAAAGGAAGGAAGATCTAGCTGAGTAGAAAGGCAATCACTAAGATGAAGAGGGAAAAAACAGGGCGACGGTGGGACAGAGTGGAGAAAATGAATATGGTTAGGCAACTCAGTTTGGCAGAAAATATAAGGAAAAGAAGCAGAAAAAGAGAAGGAAGGTGGGTGTTGGTGTATTCAAAGAGGGGGAAACAAAGACAGAGCAACCTCAGAAAAAACCCTCTTCATTACACAGAGCACGGCCCATTTTCTCACTCTTGTTACAAGCCCACTGTCTTCACCCCCAGGCTTGAATGTTGCATAATCCGTCGACATCCCAAAATAGTGGGGAAACTCAAGTATCTCATTGTTGGATGTACAAAAAACGAACGCAAGCGTGAGCGACGAGACCAATCAGTTTGGTCCCAAAGGATGACTAATGGACTAGTTCAAGAGATGACACATGAATGAACTCTGCAAAGTTTACACAGGAGGAGTATTCAAAAGAACTGTTAAACCATCTGTTAGCTGCAAATTCTCTCCACTGGCCCCAGTATGAACGTAACAAAATGCAAACTGTTGGTTTATAATACACCCAGTGCAAATGAATTTATTCTCATTAAGACATGAAGTAATAGTATTATTTTAAATGACAATCCATCCAGTTTTAGCACCTTTCAATGCACCAAAACCATCGGATTATTTGGTTTTCTAATAACTAAAAGAAATGAAGGGTCAAAAACTGGAAATATATTGCGTATACATTGAACTTGAATGAGTGAGATGTTTCTTTTTTATATTGTTTATGCTGTTTTTAGCAGATTTTAAGTTGTCTTTGTTTTAATGATGTTGTATTTTGTTGTTCTTAGGCCGCTTTGCACCCTATGTTATCACTGTTTTTACTTACTTATTTACTTATTTAATCCCTTGTTTTATGTTTCGTGTACGGCACTTTGGCCAGCTGTAAAGTTCTTAAAGTGCTTTATAAATTTATCAGTTGGTATGGTATGGTATGGTATGGTAACTAGAGCATCACCTTGAGTTGGATTTCCATCTCTGAAACTCCAAAGATCTCAACCAACCAGTGCTGTAGTCCAGGGTAGCGTTGCGTTTACCCACTCCTCAATCCCCCTGATGTGCACCATTCAGTAGTATCTGAACCAAATTGCCCATTTTTTCCCCTATGATGGTGAAGCCATGACCCGCCCTACTCTGCCTCTAATTGGCTAGTACTCGCTGCCTTCACTGATTACATTGATTAACTTTAGGCATGAGGACTGATGAGCCAATCAGAGGCAGAGTTGGCAGGTGATGCAGAGGAAAATATTGCTAACTAGCGCTGGCCACCTCTGGAACCTGATTGGACACCTCAGGTGCCAGTGCCACCCCAGTTGATTGACAGATCACTGCACATCTCGTTGAAAGATGTGGGATTCTTGGAAATGCGAACGAGAAAGGCAGAATAAAAGTATTTCAAGTGAGTGACACATATTGAGAGAACCTACTTTCATGGAATACATAATTCTGAGGTAAGTTTGAAGGTGGTTTCAGAATGAGTCACAGTTTTAAACTTCTGGTCATATGACTGCACATTTAGAGGAGAAGAGATGATGTCACCAATAGTTAAACTGTGCTAGTAGGCTAACATTATGAAAGGCCAATGTTATGAAAGGCTAATGTTATCCAATGTTTGCTTCATGTTGAATCCATTAACATTCATGCAGCTGCTTATGTGACCTGTAATACCTACAAACTGCTGATCAAGTCATGATAATTTTATAATAATGAGCAAACACTACTGATGGATTTTTGGGTAAAGTAAATAGAGTAGTCTGACATGTCACTGCTTCTAAAACAGGGCGTTTTTCTGGACTTTTTTTTTTTTTTTTTTTTACAGCAAAAATATAAAGTACACCCACTTCTCCAGGGACCACTCCACCACTGCAACCAACCCTTCCTTTATCTTCAAAACCTCTCTGTGCATTAACAGTGACAACAATTATACTGTTAATAAGAACTTTTATCTGTGTGTCTCAGTGAATCAGAATCAGCTTTATTCGCCAAGTACATAAACACATACAAGGAATTATTTGCTAGTGGTTGTTGTCTCTCTAGTAAATTATTAATAAAAAATAGAATTTTTTTAAAAATGTAAGGAAATTGAAATAACAATACAGAAAAAAATATACAAATAAACTCTATGTAAAAAAAGATACAGCACTGATTTATATATACACTTATTGTGCAATTTCTGTGCATTTGTGACACACAGTCCACTGTTCAACCTCTTTCTGTCACTTTGGTGTTTATATGTGTAAAACACCACTGCATTATCAACTGGTATCTTAAACATTAGTTACCAGTAAGTGAATAAGTAAATTTTATTTATAGAGCGCTTTTCACAGACAGGCAGTCACAAAGTGCTTTACAGTACAGAAGATGATTAAAATACAATACATTACAATTTGAAACATAATACAATTTACAATACAATAAATACATTAAATGCAATCAGTTACAGCAGCCCTGAGTCAGTTTGGATTTAAAATGCCTGCTTGAACGGGAATGTCTTCAGATGTTTATTTAAAAGACTCAACAAAGTCCATTGGTTAATCTGGCTACAGCTAGTATTGCCTCTACTTTGTTGACAATAAACATGTTTGGTTGTTCGACTTTAACCACCAGAACATTCTGCTGTTAATAAAAACAATAACAGAACAGCGCACATAAAACAATGTGAATTTGCTGTTGGTGTAGATGTCTGTTTCTGTATCTATAATCTAACTGTGTAATAAATCTTTCCTGCATGACTGTATTATCTAAACCATAGCATTCATTTAGTTATTATCTTTTGTTCTGCTCTGATGTGCACCATTGAGTTTATTGTTTTAAGGTATTTCAATGTTTGATTAGCTGCACTGTTATTCCTTCATAATCCACATATAGTGTGTACATTGATGCTCTACCCCTCAACTGAACTAAATGTTTTGCATCTTTACACATTGTGTAGCAGGGGTAACGTCATTTACATGTGATCAGTCAGGTCCTGATGGTCATTGTCCTGTAGCAACACTCCGGGATTGATCATCAATAAGGTGAAGTATTTGTAATAAAGCAGCCTCATTTCCATCATCATGATTTACACTGAAGTAGATGAAACTCATACTAATCTAATTCCTCAAATATCTGACGTGATACCAATAAACCTTAATTCAGCATCATTCAAGCCTCAAAGCCCTAAGATTTTGAGGAGACTGAAAGTAAAACAGTTAATGAGAGGTGAGTTTGTGCAGAGTTTTAATTTAACCAACCAAACGGTATGTGACAATCTATAGGAATTAGACAATTTTTGCAAGTTTGTTTTTTTTTTTTTGCATTGAAATAGGGCAAATTTGTGCCAAATGTAGGAATATCTCCTAATTTACACTCATGCAAACAACACCGACAGTGCAGTTTGTGGTGAATTCCATGACTTTATGGGTGCTTTCTTGAATTATATTCTATATTTTTGTCTCATTTGCACCGTTAAATGCTGCATAAGCCTTTTGTGAGTCTGGCTTCACATCTGAGAAACATTTTCCAGTATTCAGTTTTTATTTTTCATTATTCTTCCTTCCAGAGATGGATAAAATAGTAGAAAAAGGGTTAAATGAACTCACGCTGACACAATCTCCCGTGAATACAAGTTAAAAGGTATAGGTGCAAAGCTGCTGTATGGACTTCTTTAGACGTAGCTGCTGAAAACACATGTAATAATCTACTAAATATGGTTTTACTTCACCAGAAAAATTTGCAGTGAATGACCTCTCTGCAAATATTGTAAAGGGTAAACAAAATAAGGCCCATACACATCACAACACACCTCTGGGACAAAAGGAGTAACATAATGAGGCAGTAATGACGCCTGGAGCAGAAATGACCCAGAGGGCATTGGGTGAGTCATTTACACTCCCTCAAGTCCCATCAGAGGTAGGATGAAAGCCGAAGAGAAGATGACAGCACAGATGGGGCAGAGAGATAAACGGTCAGAGGTGCTGTAATGTTCAATTACAATGCCTTGTGGAAAATACAACAAACACGGATGCATTTAAAGGTAACGTTTTAGACAAGTGGCCACCACAGAACAGCTCTTAACAAAAGCCGTTATGAAAAAGCACTGAAGAATAAACCACTGAATGCTCCCAAGCCTATTAAATGCAAAATCATCAATACTAAGTACAATCTATGCAACTTCAGAGCCAGTTTGTGGTGCTTTTTGAATACAAGAAAAGAATTGTGGTAGGTTTAATTTAAGGGTTAGATATAAAACTCTATACTTAAAATGTCATTAAACTCCAAAGTCACAAAACTTTTGCCTTACTTTATCACAAAAAAACCCTTTATTTCACAATTTCACAAAAAAAAAAAAAAAAAAACATAGCGTGACATGTTTCATCTTTAAAGTGTGAGTGGAAAAACACTTTGATGAGCACGAAATAAGTACGTCAACGGAGCAGAATGTGATGTGACAGGAAGCTGAGAAGATGCTAGATATGTTATATGTCAAGACAAATGCATATTCACAACACTCTTAAGTGGTGTACGGTTCTGGCTTTATGCTGATGTGCAGTGCGATAGAGCACCCATTAAAAATCAATTTTTAATACACTAGTAGTGACCATAATTAATACATAGGGCTGGAAAGCACATCCATCTGTTACAGTGCATCTGCTAACCAGGCCAAAGACATGTAAGAGTGGAATTCCACAAGCTTGGAGCTCTGCTAAATGTGCGCTAAGCGATATGAAATGTCTTCCGCAAGCATGGCTGCTCCACAGCAGGTGGCAGACAGCTGTGTGTAGGTGGAGGAGGTCTCCAGGCGTGCTGTGCACTAGTGTATAATACGACTGTGGATGTGTTTGTGAGTGTGTATGACCTGAACGGACAGTGACAATCCTCCAATGTGATCAGGTTAAACGGGTGTCAGGTCTGTTGGAGAAAGGAGAAGACATGGACGAAGGGCAACAAGTTCACCTTTAAATTTGAAGCTGTGGGGGGAAGTTCCTTGCTACAAAGCAGCTGAAATGGTTTAACTTGTTTTAGCACCTGTACGAACCTTGAACTATTGCTTAGCTTGAGGATTTTATTCCCTTACAAAGAAGGAAAGAGTGCAGATTGTTTTCTGCACCACAAATAGGCTGTCCACTGCTTGAAGAACTGCACATCTTAAACAGCATCTCTATGAGCCAATGCCCCACTCCCACAAAGATCAATAGAGCAGTTTGACTCGCTGCCTTCTTCAACGCCACTGCTTGTTCCGCTCTGACAGTGGGGTGAATGCCCCAGGGACCCCTGGTTGTTTCCAGCAGAGTACACATGGTTGGGCCTGCCCATGTTCACAGATGGGATGCCATTCAGTGGCTCATAGATAAGAGGAGGGTAAAGGAGCATCACTAGCCTTTTAACACACAAATACCACTATTCCTGATAAGAAGACCCCTCATTACGCTGGCTTTGTCGGTTTACACTGAACCAAACAAACCCAGCATGATGCCGACTAGGGATGTAACGATATGGAAATTTCACATAACAGTTATTGTGGCCAAAATTATCATGGTTACCATTATTATCACGGTATTTATACTTATACACCCACTGAAATAATGCAACCAAGTTGTATTTTGAAACAAAAAAAACACAAAAAAAAAAAACAAATAAAATAATAGGCACAATGTACTTTTTGCTGGCAGAAACATTCAAATATCAACATGTAAACATCAAACATACAAATGTGCATTAAAGATGTCACCTTATGGCCATTGTTTGACCATTTTCCATATAAAGTTTCAGTTGTTTTAGTTTCTTTTTCATAGTTAGATAGATAGATAGATAGATAGATAGATAGATAGATAGATAGATAGATAGATAGATAGATAGATAGATAGATAGATAGATAGATAGATAGATAGATAGATAGATAGATAGATAGATAGATGGATGCTGCTTCTCCAGGAAATGTGCAGTACCGTGAGTTTTCAAAGTGTGGTAACCAAACACGGTTATCATGATAATTAGAATTTAAACCGTCTGGAATTTTACCGCGGTTTATTGTTATACCGGTAATCGTTACATCCCTAATGCCGACCCAGTGTGTGATTTTAGATGTCATGCTGGCATTCCAGAGGTAGAGGTGTGACAGAACAGCCTCTACTATGATGGATAACATCGCAAATCAAAGCATACAAAAAATCTACAAATAAAAAAAAAACAAAAAACAGTCATTTCATCTCTCACAGCTCCAAAAAAAGGCATTCTCAGACCTTAGTGTCTCCCCAGGTCACAGATATGTTCAACAGTAGTGTCTTCCCATAGTGCAGCTGCTAACTGTTCAGAGAATTTTACATCTTCCCATTGCAGTCATAACATACGGTGCCAACAATCTCTTTCACCCAGACAATAATTCAGTTGTGTCTATTTCCGCTGCTGTTTTAAGATCAAACAACAATGTCTCCCAATCCCGTGTTTGTAGTTTTTTCCATTATCCGTGCCCGCAAAACCATGTTCAGACATCTCAGCTCAACTCAAACCAGCTAGCATCCCTTGCAGCTCAGCTTAAGTTGCCAGAGGCTGGTTTTAGCATTAAAACAAACTCAAAAATTAGCCCTTGCTGATGTCTTTCATATTTTCAGACACTATAAACTACATCCAAGCAAAAAAAAAAACAAAAACAAAAACAAACAAAAAAAAAACAAGCCCAGAAAACCAGGAGTGGGAATGGAAGTACACAATCATTGCTATGGAAACTTCATCTAGCTGCTTTGGTGTAAACTGGCAGGTATTCAGAACTTTGGAAACCAGCATTGCAAAGCTGAATAAAGGCTCAACGTTCCTGCCTTCAACAGAATGTGTAAACAGGGTGGTTGTTAAAGGATTCCTTCAATCTGTTCCACTGCACAGATTTGTTGCCCTCAAAGACAAATGAAGGTCTCTGGAGCTTTGCAGTATGTAAGTCTTGCTCATTTGTACAATTTTGTTTCTTCATTTTTCATAGATAAATATTTGCTTCATTCCTATTGCTACTTATAACTTTTTTTTTTTTTTTTTTTAATTGAAAATGCCATTTGTGCAGGCCATGCTGACCAGGACATCTCTGGTGATCACCGAAGCAGTTTATTTCTCCATTTCCTTGAGACCTTCTCTGAACCCGGAGCTCAAACCCTTCCCTCGGGGGAGTCAGGGGTCGTTTTTGTGGCACTACACCCCCACAACAAAAGAGACCCAACCCCCCATCTACAAAGCACAGCAGATTTTCATTGTTGTTTCCGCTGGAGGGGGAACCCGGCTGTGTGAATCCACTTGTCCCAGTTCAGGCAGCTCTGGCAAGTGGGCACATGTGACTCAGATATTTCTGTTATGATGTTCAAATCACAAAATTAAAAAAAAAAAAAAAAAAAAAATAACTCAAGAGATTCCCCACATCTCAGGTGGATCTCCATTGTCATTTAGTACCATCCCTTAGACCGGGATGAGGAATGGAAATCATGGCTTATTAGTGCATACCTCGGCCATACCATAAAGCTAATCAGGTGATGCTAATCAGTGTCTTCCAGCACTACAAAGACAGATTGGGGTTAATGACCTTCTGGAAAGCCAGAGGGGACACACTGTGTTATGTCTGTCTGTATGCATGACACGAACCAGGAATAAGTGGATGGCTGCATAGCAAAAAAGAAATCATGACAGCTACAGAATCTGAGCCAGGGTGAATTACTGCATTAACACATAAGCTACACAATCATTTACACAAACAGGAAGGGGCTGAGATGGATCAAGAACCATGAAAATCAAGAACAACACATTTAAGATTGATTTTCTAGAAGAGGAAGCAAAAGGAGTTGGTAAATTTCCAATGCAATCAAGAGTGGCTGTGATAGCTGAACGAAAAATGGATTTTCAGCACTTGGCATGTGTAAAGTAGCAGTTTCTATCACACAAACCAACATAACAGTGCAGTTTATGCAGTCAGCGGTAAAACCAGCTACAATCAGTAGCATTTACAGGCTTGTAACATCATTATTTTAAGATGATCTCATGCAATCAAACATGTGAGATCATAAAATTAGGAATACTAGCAAGGAATAAATGGTCTGACGATATAATAATTACTATATTTTAACACAACGTCACTGTTACTTTGCAATCCGATGAAGTTTGCCATTTGGCGGACAGTATCTGTTGGCAATATCATGAATATTTATCTCTATGACTCCAAATACAGTCACGGAAAAAAAATATTAGATCACCCTTGTTTTCTTCAATTTCTTGTTCATTTTAATGCCTTTAATGCCGACTAAAGGTACATTTGTTTGGACAAATATAATGAGAACGACAAAAGTAGCTCATGAGAGTTTAATTTCAGAGCTGATATCTAGCCATTTTCTGTGGTTTTCTTGACAATAACCAAAATCACTTAAGTTCTTACATCAATAGCTATGGCAGTGGTTCCCAACCTTTTTTGGCTCGTGACCCCATTTTAACATCACAAATTTCTGGCGACCCCAGGCATTCAAAACTGAGACGTTTTTTGTTTTTTTTTTTACAAAAATTAATTTGTCTTTGATCATGTAATAGTTTGCTATACTATGATGCAAAGAAACGTTAATTTTAGACACATTTAGTCTATATAATGTATATTACTATGGACAGAGGCAGAAAAGCCAGATTACTGCACAAAGTGAGGATTTTATTTTCCTTGGTCAGGATATGTACAGTCAGTCCAGCTTGGATTTACAAGGCTGACAATTAATACTGAACAATCAAGAACTCAAACTATGAATTATGAAAGAGCTGCAGCATCTGAAACTGACCACAATGAACATTTGAAAAATAAACAGTACCACAGTGCTTCAGTTTCAGCTTCAGAATTTGTCATGTCTTTTATGGATTGTGATTGTCTCTGTCAACTCACCATATATTTTTTATTAGTAAGTCTTTAGTTTTTTTTTTTTTTTTTTTTATCAATTACTAGAAATTTCAGGCAACCCCATTTGAATTCCAGGTGACCCCATGTGGGGTCCCGGTACCAAGGTTGAAAAACACTGAGCTATGGCATTGTACTGCCAAAAAGTTGTTTTTTTTTTTTTTTTAGGCATTCCATGTTTTCTTTTCTGTTTGTTTTAGTCACATGATACACACAGGAGTTAGTACTTGATTGCATTGTTTTTGATGGTCATCTGTAGATCAGATTATTTTGTTGAAATTGGTGTAGCAAGGTTTAACACAAAGAAAGCAGTAAAGATGAAGAGGAAAAATATAAAGTAAGAAACAGAAAAACAGATGAAACAAAGACAACGGGAAAAAGAAAAATGTGGAGGAGGAGGAGGTTGTTTAGATGCACTCGGGTGGAACATTGTTCTCAGGGAATCTCTGAGAGGCAAGTGAAGCAGAAATATGGAACGTGTTAAGAGTATACATGTGTGTGTACTTGCCCTCATAAGAGATTGGTGTGTCTGTTCATTTATCCCAGTTAATTTCTGGTCACAGTAATATCAGGATAAGTGCTTTCAGGAGAAACACGTCGGAGTTGGACATTAACATGATCAGCAGTGAAACTTGAAAAGTGGACGGTGTTTCGTCAAGGACAGGAGAAATGGTGTCGTGTTTAACCAAAAAGCCTTTGTTCAGTTACGCTCGAGGACAAAATAATGTTCCTTTACAGTCTGTAATAACCCTGTATGTGCAAAATATGGTTTATTATCAATAAAAGACCAAATTCTGATTTCTTTTCAGATTTATCATACAGTTAGTGTGTCTAATTATAACAACAGCTATATATCAATTATATATGTTCCATTCCTTCCACTTGCCATGGACATAACACCTTGCAATCCACCCCTAGTAAAAGTACAAAGTATGTTGACTGTTTTCTTTGCTTGGCTGAGCACATATTTTCAGACACTTATTTTCACAGTCGCTCAAAATAACAGTCTTATAATCTTCAGGTGCTGCATCAGCTGATAGTTTACATTATAGCTCTGTTAGCTTAGCTCTGTTTTTAGACTGAAAACAGCCACAGTAAAAGCACCAATCACCTCTGTTTTCTGTTCAGTTTGTGTTGTCAGTAGCTGAACTAGAGATCTGTTTAATCCAACAAACAAGGTCTGAACTGTCACAGTTTAGTCTGAACCGTGGGTCAACAAACAGCAACTTAGCAATGATAATAAAGAAACAACCATTTGTTGTTTGCTCAGCTACGCTCGAGGACAAAATAATGTTCCTTTACAGTCTGTAATAACCCTGTATGTACAAAATATGGTTTATTATCAATAAAAGACCAAATTCTGATTTCTTTTCAGATTTATCATACAGTTAGTGTGTCTAATTATAACAACAGCTGGATATCAATTATATATGTTCCATTCCTTCCACTTGCCATGGACATAACGCCTTGCAATCCACCCCTAGTAAAAGTACTGAGTATGTTGACTGTTTTCTTTGCTTGGCTGAGCGCATATTTTCAATTTCAACAGCAATCGCTTTCTCATCAACAGCTCACCATAGAAAATATAATAATTTCTTATGTAAGCTGTCATAGCTTTCAGTGAGCATCTAATATGAGGCCAAATACACCATGTCACCCTATTTGAGCCTATTAAAATGAGCATTCGGAGGCTGATTTTTATTGAGTCTATGATTAATAGACTTATAAATAAATGTGGTTAAGAATAAAACTGTCAGCAGCTCGTGATAAACAGTTGGTGGCACTAAATATCTACTCAAATTCAATTGAATGAGATGATGAAACATTAAATTAAACAGTGGAGAATAAATGTGACAGTTCTGTTTTACCCAGCTGTTTTTACATAGGTTAGTGGAAACTACACTGTTGAACATGCACAGATAGTGTTAGGCTAATTATGCAATAATTCTAACACTTCTTCTTAAGGGAAGACCGGTGTAAAATGGAAGGATTAGTGTTAAAGACATCATTCTACGTTGACTTTAACATGGTGACTGCTCCATGTAGCACCTCAGTTATGTAATTAAAGAAACAACCATTTAATTTAACACCTAACTCCAAATAAATAAAGCCAAAAAGATAAACTGACACTTCTACTTCACATCTCCGTGTAGCTAATGCAGAATTTCAGACTAAAGCAAAGCGATTTATCCAACTACTGTGATCCATGTTGGTTTGCTGAGCCTTGGATGGATGGGATGGATGGATGTGAGATAGGGGATGGCTATATATGGAATAAACTCCAACTAATACGGCTTGTTCTGCATGGGTTGTAGTAAATGATTATGTCAAAACGGCCCGTACAAATTGTCACGTAATATTTTAAGCTGCAGGCATGAGAATCGCTTTGGCATTTTGCTTCATTCATTGGCTCTCTTGCTTCCACAGACACACAAAGAAGAAGAAGAAGAGGAAGAAGAAGAAATTACTAGCCTTAAGTATAGTATTTTACACTATATTTATAACATGAGTCAGTTTTAACTTTATGTTGCTAGGCTTGCGAGTGAATTAACTGTTTATAGTGATTTTCTCAGCACTAAAACTGTCCAACCTGCAGGAATTTATGTAATGTCTTCAGCAACCACATAGGAGAATGAGTAGAAATTGTCTCCATAGAGATGTTTTTACAGTAGAAATGAACAAAGAAGTGATTTGTTCGACAGCCAAAAATTAGAGCTGTCACAGATGATGAGCTAAGAAAGACTGTGAAAACTCCAAACTGTCAAACATGTTATTGAAAGCACTTTCTTTCAGATCCAGGAGGTCTGTACACTCTGTATTCATCATGTACCTCAAACTTTTTTTTGATGAATAAAAGTTGAGGCATCTTGTCTGGTTTTGGCTTACACCTCATGTTTTACCCACTTCAAAAAAGAACCAAGACAGTCACTGAATAGAATATGATGCAATCTTCTTATTTTTTTGGTTTGTTCTGTCTAGGGATGCAACGATTACTGGTATAACGATAAACCTCGGTAAAATTGCAGACGGTTATTATTACCGTTTAAATTCTAATTATCATAATAACTGTTTGATTACCGCACTTTTAGGGAAAAAAAACGCCTATGTAAATATCTGCTTTTACGTCAAATATTTGAGTATAGTTTTAATTTATTGCAATTTTGATTTTATATACCTAATATTTGGAACCAATATTCACTTTTAAAGTCTTTGAAAAGGTTAGTTAAGCATCTGTGTTATTTATGCAATAAATTATATACATTTTTCAAATCAGATTTTTTTTGTGTGTGTGTGTATGTTTTCTAGCCTTTTATGTTGATATAGTAGTTTAAAGTGAAAAAATAATAGGCAGATGAAATAGATGAAGTTGTGCTGAAAAAAAAGATACCAAACATGGGTATAGTAAACATTTGTTTATATAGTATATAAAGGCAAAATCAAAAGTACTGAAAAACAGACAAAATAGGCTCAGACCACTAAGGGTTAATACTTGAATGTTTCTGCCAAGAGAAAGTACATCGTGCCAATTATTTTATTTGTTTGCTTTTTTTTTTGTTTTTGTTTTTAGTTAGTTTTTTTTTTGTTTTTTTTTTTCAAAATACAACTTGGTTAAATTATTTCAGTGTGTGTATCAGTACTTTTTGAACATTTTGAGCACAATTTCAACAATACTGCGATAATAATGATAACTGTGATAATTTTAGTCACAATAACCATGATATGAAATTTTCATATTGTTACATCCCTAGTTCTGTCTGACATATGAAACACAGCAGGCTTTGTGACTGGAAACATCAGCATTTGGCACAAACATGTTTGAGTCATAAAGAAGGAAGTGGAAAGGAAAGTCAGATGGACTGAGACCTGCTGACCTACGCATGATGACTGTTTTATACACACACACACACACACACACACACACACACATACACACATAGACAAATATTACGAAAACTAGGCCTCTGTCCTATTTCTGGGCCAGCTTTCTCAGCTGTCTGCCCTCTTTCTATCGTCTCAGCCTCAGGATAGAAAGATGAAACGTTAAGAAGCACAAAAGAGACTGATCAGGCTGAAGATGGCCAACTTCAGACATCAGCGGATTAGGAGCTCTTATATCCCCAAAGCGTTCAATCAATACAGAGGGTTTTTATAAAATAAACTGTCACTTTTCACTGAGAGGCCTGCAGGTTAACCCAACACCAGATGAGATTTCTAAAATAATGACACGGTAAGAGGTCAAGCTTGTTTATTATCAGAGGGAAATTAGAGAAAAACTCCAGTCAGGTGACTCAGCTGACTGACATTCCATTACTGACAAAACCAGTGTCCTACAGTGGACGACTACCGACTACTGCACACACCCAGACAAAGCACAGGGGGAGGATCACGACCCCTCGCATTCCATCACATTCGATGGCTCTGAGCCAGAAGAGGAATTCACCAGGATTGCCCACGCTACAACAAGCCAATTACAATTCCTCTGACTGTGCATGTGGCCTGGGTTAACAGTATCGCTCAGTGGCCTGATACTCTCTCGGCCACGGCTGAATAAACATCGATTCAGCAATTTCTTCACAAAAGACTGGAATTTACACTACACAGCTCCATTGACAGGCTTATTTTTTCTCTTCTTATATTGCCTTCTTTAATTCAACAATGCATAAATCCCATTTGTGGTCCAATTAGTCATCCCAGATAAGCCTCAAACATGACTAAAGTATATTAGCAGCAGACATTGTCATTAATGCCACAGTATGACATTGTCTGTGTAGTGACATAATATAAGCAAATTCCCCCAGAGGTAGGCAGAGTCACTTCACTGGTAGGATTAACATTAGCAATCATTAATTTGACTAGAACACATGCAGTAATAGCTTCACTCAGAAACAGCTGCACCTGGGTCAGTTTAGTTCTTGTTCTCTCAATGTTTTCTGGCACTTACAGCATTAATAGTGCCAAGAACCAAATGCTCACACATTACAGAAAAAATAAGGGCCTAAATGGAATCAGATTGTACCATTAGCTTTGGTACTTAAGCAAATGAGTTCAGGTAGTGATGAGTGTTAGAGCAAAAACTTTTTCATAAAATCCTTATTATATTCTGCACAATTTGGTCAAACAAGTCCTTTTATGATCATCACAGGCAACGTCATGATGTCAATTTAAGTCTACGTACTTAGCTATCAAGGAATATGACTACTGATTTGGAAATTTGCAGCTCAAACTACCATAAAAATACAAAAATTTAGCAAAAATTTGCCAATATTTCGCACCATTCTGACGCTGAATGAAATTTCTCAGTGTACTACAAATGTTGTGCTTGTTTGTGCCCATTTTTCCCATAAATTGCCTCATATCTGGACCTTTTGCAAGTATACAAATATATTGGACAGGCTGATTTAAAGCCTGATATCTAATCCAGAGTTGTGTGTTATTACAATATTTATGATTTATTGACAGAACATGACATGCACTTGCTATGCAGGGAAGCCTTTCAGAAATCTAAAGGTAGAATATTCATAACAATAATGTTTCACTGACAAAATAAGCAAAATAAACCTAATAGACTAATGTGCATGCTGATAATGCTAATTACTGTAATAGAATTTTAATTTATTTTATCATTCAAAGCTATTTAGGTGTTGTCTTGGATGCACACATTAAAAAAAGTGTCCACAAGACCATTAAGACTAAAGGTTTCTGATTTCTAAAATTTGGTGCATCTATAAAATCTGCCCAATTTTAAGGATTTCATTCTATCTTTCTTAAAACGTACCCGTGTGTGGCCAGGAAACCCAAATACTAATGAACCTATAGGCTAACCTTCAAGTTGAAGGATCAGAAATCAATAAAAAAGACAATATTGTAGAATTTAGATCAGGTAAAACTTCTTGAGCCTTGAGAACTTTAGAAATCTCTTTTATTTATGAAATTGACTTTTATGTCTTTAAATGGTTTGAAAGAGTCCAATGATATTGAATTACTACAGCAAGGAGCCAGTCAGTCAATTCTCTTATTCAATCCAAGGTCCACAGGAGAAAGAGGAGATTTTATTTTATTATTTTTTTTAAGTTTCAGTAATGAAGCAAAACTAGACCTGAAACACTGGCAGATATCTTAGCTTTGTTCCTGTCATTACATCTGCACTTGTTGTATTTGTTTGTTTGTCCTCAGTTATGTCCGATTGTCTTATTGATCATTTATATTTTGCCTTTTTGTTTCAGTTATTTTCCTATTCTGTGCTACAGTGGTTGTACTTCTTCAGTGTTTTGGTATTTATGCCTGTTTTTCATAATTTTAGTGTTTATGGTGATGTAAGGGTTGTTTCTTAAAAGCCAATAGAGAAGTGACGTCATGCTTCATGGGACATTATTTTGGGGGGAAAAAACAATATTACAGTCAAAGATGAGACTATCGAATTTTTTGAGGAATTTTGCCATTAGTTACAGATATAATGCTTGTTATTTTAAAAGACAATTTTACAAGTCGCAGTTGCATTAAATGGTAAAACTTGAATTCATACATTGAAAGATTAAACAGCTGAAACTATTTCTCTCCATGATCTGTTCGGAGTCGCTGAAAATGTGTCCACAGCTTCAAGAAGATCAAATGATTCAACATGATTTTCAGCTCTATAAATACTTTTTCACCTTGCTCCCAAAAGTAGAGGTAAAATATGCCATCGTGGCAGCTGTTTTAGTTTTGGCAAAGTGTATCACATTTAACAAGTGTTAGAATTATAAAGTTGAAGAACATATAAAAAAAAAACCCTAGGCATTATATAAGTACAATACAATATGTTATAACCATGATTTCTATGTTTTGTAATCAGAATGTCATATGATGTAGCGATGATTTTTACCATTTTGCTGATTTGCTCTGAGTTGTGTGATATATAGACATTAGAGAGTTACAAGCTTCAAGGGGTGAAATGGAAAAATACAGACATAGTGGATTAGTTTGGTCTTTACAGGGGTGTGGAATGTTTATTATTTCATTGTATTATTAGTCATAAAGAGATGATAATAAGGTCTGTGGGGCAAGGACAGCTATTGGTGGGGGTGATACATGAAGGGATTGGCTGAAGTTAGGAGGAGGAAGGCGACACTCCAAGTAAAGCGTATAAAAAAATAGGGAAAAGATAACTTGGGGCTCTTGAGCAAGGGGGGTCAGAGAGATGGGTTCTTTGCTGGGAGACTTTCTGTCTGTTGGCCTGGAAAACTGATTCTCTGTGACCTTGGTGGACCACAGATCTGTGTAAGATTGATTAATGTACATTAAATGATTGATTCATTGTTATTCTTAAATCCTGTTTCTGGTCTGTTTTATGGTCAAAGTAATAACCAATGAAACGAATGTGGGAGATAGAGAATTGGAGTCAGATTTGTACGTAGAATCCCAACACAAGGGATGCAGTCCATTGAGCTGTGTAGAAGTCAGTGATGTAATAACAGCTGATAACGTAATAATGGCCGATAACATAATAAATTTGCCATTTTTAAAATGTAATCAGCCAATAATGTAGTAAGTCCTGAACCGATAATGTAATAACTTTTTGCAAATAACATTATAACTTATTACATTATTGGGTGGTTATTATGTTAGTGGCCTGGTAAAAAAAAAAAATTCTTTGCAAATGTAATTACTGAACTAATAACATAATAAGTTATAACATTATTGGCCAAAAGTTATTACGTTATCGTTTCAGGATTTTTATTATGTAATTGTCCAGATATTATGTTATTGACTTATTACATTTTAAAAATGGAAAATTTATTACGTTATCGGCTGTTATTACGTTATCGGTTGTTATTATATTATTGGCTTCTACAAGCTGTTTATCACAAAACACGACGTTTAATTACTTTTTTTGCACAGAACTTTCTTGGTTTGTAAGATTAGCTTTTGATTCGACGAACATCATAAGTGCAAATGTCTCTCACCATTTACTGCACTCCGTATACTTCCCAAAATTAGGTCTCATGGGACACACTGGAAGGAGCGGGTCTTCGGTTCCCCATAAACAATGCTTATATGTATTGTCCTTGAAAAAATGAATAAATGTCCGACAAAGCAGGACGTGCATGGCATGTATTGAGGGGAGGTTGGCAACAAAGGAGAAGTGTTCTGTGCAGTGAAGAAATAAGTTCAGCAAAATCTTGTGCTGTGTTGTGGTTGCGGGGGGTTTTCCCGCTTACCCTCGACTGCTTGTGGTCGACAGTCATCACAGGAGGAAACGCTGCTCTCTTGCTCAGACTCATCATCCCCCTCCATCCAGTCAGAGAGCTTGTGGCCCTGACTTGACTTCCACCACGCCAAGGAGAATGAATACTGGCAGCGAGAAAAGAAACTCCCTCCCTTTGCCTCTTTCTGTCTCTTTCATGATACCAGCACAGCATAAATCCATTTCAGTTGCGCTGTCATCCGATATCTAGTAGAGCAGAAATGTAGCAATACTGCTGCTCCCAGATATCAGTGAAATGCCTATCGCCAAAAGATTGGTAGATTTGGATGCTATTGTTCCCTTAAGAACATTTTGAGGCTTTTAAAAAATAAATTTCTTGTTCTTTTGTAACTGTAAAAGTTATGATTAGAAAGTACATCAGGGTCAAAGCAAAGTGGCAGAATTACGGTTTTCAGGTTTTTCTTTCCATAATAAAAGCCTGAAAGAGCACCTGGGTGGAAGACAAGAGGAACAACTGCAGAAATTTCTCTCCCACTCAGGAGTGAAAAGATACCATATGACCCCAAAGAGATTGTTCTTTTTCTTAAGCTTTTAAATTTTTTATTATTTTTTTTTTTAATAGTAGTCAATCCAAACACATGCAAAAATGCACTGTGAGATAGCTACAAAAAAAAAGTAAGATTAATCAACATCTTTTATTAATATTCAACCAATTTTATTTGTGGTTAAAATAAGAGTAGATTTATGTTTTTTTAAATTGTGACGCAAAACTAATATTTATGTCTGACTATTTGACTATTCAGTTTCAAAATCTAATCAAAACACCTATCCTTGCTACAAATTTAAGGAAATCTAAGTAACTTCATTAAAATATTGTAACATTTCTAAGTGTTCTAGACTATAGACACAATATTTATATGAATGCTGCCTTTTGTTAAGATTCTCTACATCACAGTGTCTTGTGTTTTACAACCAATGCTTTGTCCAATACCCCATAATACTGGGATCTGGTCATCATTAACCATGAGGAGACATTGGTGATTTTAGTTTTCTATCATCAATCAATAGTTGTTATAACTTCTGTTCCCTATAGGTAGCTTCTAAGTTCCTAGGATTTTGTGCAGAACTTGGTAAATCAGTAGGACAATCTCCAAAATATTGTACAACTAATGTTTTGTCTCCCTATGTGAATGTAAAATTCTGTTATGAAACTATAACAGGAGAGAGTAGCTAATTAGTATTCCTAAGCTGCATTATGTCTTGTACCTTTTTCTCTGTTTTCTATAATTGCTTTAATCTGTTATTTTTATTTACATCATGTTCGACATATCTTTTCATGCATAAGTAAAAGAATTTTCTATGGTTGCTGTGAATTCTTGGTCAGGTCTTCCTTGAAAAAGAGATTTATTCCCAAGGGACTTCCTGATTACAGAAAGAAATAAAATATATCACGTAAAAAAACAGAGAACACATCAGTTCATACTTTGTCATTTTAAATGGGTAAAATACTGGATGGACTGCCATTGTTTTCCTTTCTGCATCATGTCTCACAATTTAAAATCTGTCTTCTGGGCATTCAGAAGATTAAGAGAAAGTCTGGCGGCATTATCATTCTGTAATAGGGAAAAAAAAAACAAAAAACTCTTGTTTAACTAATTTGGATTTCTTCAAATGAGTCACACTCATCTTGGGCATTGCTCAGCACAGGATACAATGACTGCTCCTTTGCAAAACAGTGTCAAGGAGAACTTATTCTGGTGGGAAGAAGTGAGATATGGTATTAAAATGACTAAATCCATTAAAAAAAAACTGTCAAAAGTTGCCATTTTCAGCGTCTAATTGCAGCTCGGAGGTTGTTCTTTTTACACACTGGTGACGACACACAGATAGTGGAATAGAGGAGAATGCAGATGGAAATAGCCAGCCAGGATTATTCCAACAGAGTAAATCCTGTGAGCCAGCCTACATCAGACCTGTTTTATGGGGACACCGATTTATCAGCTGAAAGCTGGTGCCAGCAGGTATTCACCTTTCTGAATGCCGTCGGCCTACCTGCAAATAAGATGACATTCACCCATAGAAGGGACATTTATTTTAGTACCCAACACTTCCCTGTCTGAGGATGGGACAGCTCATCCACCGCATCGGAACAAAGCTGCAATACGTGACTTAGTTGTTATTACAGTGTTGTGTGCTGAGCTGTTAAGGTCTCTGATGGTATGATAGATGATGGTATACCCCCCCCCCCCCCCCCCGATCACCACCAAAATTTCATCATTTCTTCCTTGCGCCAGTATAAACATTTCATGAAAATTTCATGATAATCTGTCAGTAACTTTTTGAGTTATCTTGCTAACAAACAAACACGCAAACAAACACGCAAACACACAAAGCAAAGCGATCACAATACTTCCTGGTGGAGGTAATAAACATCAGTATTGGCCAGTTTTATAGAAGTCACTTTAATGATTTGGGCCAAAATAGTGCAATAGCAGTTTGCATGCTAGTGGTTAGCGAGCTAACAGTTATTATGCTAGTGCAAAGAAAACAACAACAACAACATCGAAGCAAACAAAGTAAACTAATTAATACACATTAATATTGGTCAGTTTTATAGAAGTCACTTTAATGATTTCGGCCAAAATAGTGCAATAGTAGTTTGCATGCTAATGGTTAGCAAGCTAACAGTTATTATGCTAGTGCCAAGAAAATAACAACAACAACAATATGGAACCAAACAAAGTAAACAAACTAATTAATACACATTAATATTGGTCAGTTTTATAGAAGTCACTTTAATGATTTGGGCCAAAATAGTACAATAGTAGTTTGCATGCTAATGGTTAGCAAGCTAACAGTTATTATGCTAGTGCCAAGAAAATAACAACAACAACAACATGGAAGCAAACAAAGTAGACAAACTAATTAATACACATTAATATTGGTCAGTTTTATAGAAGTCACTATAATAATTTAGGCCAGAATAGTGCAAATGTAGTTTGCATGCTAGTTGTTAGCGAGCTAACAGTTACAATGCTCGCTCTGAGAAAAACAACAACAACAACAACAACAACATGGAAACAAAGTAAACAGACACATTTTAAAAAGTCGGTATTGGCCAGTTTTACATACATGTCTTTAATAATTTCAGCCAGGATAGTGTGATAGTAGCATGCTAGTGGTAAGCGAGCTACCATTAATCATGCTAGCTCCAAGAAAAAAAATAAAACAACATGGAAGCAAACAAAGTAAACACACAAATAAAAAAATAAAAAACGTCTCTTTAATCTTTATGCCCAGGAATGTGCAAGTAGCTGTTAGTAACAAGTAGTTATCACGCTAACACTTAGACAAATAAAAATAACAACACAAAAGCAAAAAAAGTAAAGAAAGAAAGAAAGCATCAATACTGGGCAGTTTTATAGATGTTGCAAATCATTTTGGCCAGATGGATTTTTCAGTTCCAAAAGTAACCACTAGGGAGAACTAACATAAAGACTGAGCAACAACATTGCATCCACTTCAACAAAAAAAAAAAAAAAATTCATACATAAAAGAGGGACCATTTCTGATGACTGCATATGGTTTGGGTATAAATAATCCTAAAATAAAAGATAAAAGATTCCTGGCCAGTTCAACTCTTGATGAAAATGGAACGGCTAACCTGCAGCTAATTAGCTTTAGCTTCGATCACATCCCTGTGAGCCAGTCAGTATCAGCTCTCTGATCTCTCCAACAAAACTATCAGTTCATTTAAGTTAGATCTTATCGGGTGGCAACGTGACATCTTACTGTATGGATAAGATGTTTAAGATCATCACAGAGGTCACCTGATTATCATGAAACCAAGAGTTGTTACAAAATAACTGCTTATTCAAGGAACTGCATCCCTTCTCCCACAGGACTCCATTGAACCAGATCAGCCTCCGGTCTCCTTTTGAAGACCACAAGGCCAAGACAGAGATTGGAATCTTGTGTCTTTTCTCGGAAAAATCACTGGAATCATCTTGTATGGATCAGAAAACTTAATTTGTAAGTTACGCCACAGACCAGGCCAAACAATAGACTCAAACACCACCAGCATCTTTCATCACCTACACAAGAGCCGTGTCTAATCCTATTTACATACTTCTGTATATTCTGTTAAATAATAAATAGCAATGCAATAAGAAACAGACCATTTAAATGTACTGTGTTGTAAAATGTACTATTAGGACAGTGTTTCTCAAACTGTGGGGCGGGTGCGAAGGTTTGCCGGGGGGGGGCACACGATCACTCCTGGGTGTTTTTTTTTTCTTTGGGTTAGAACATATAGCAGGTGGAACTAATGTTTTGGCGTTGGAGCACCCTGGACTCATTTTAGAGATGTACAACAAACAAGTCTATTGCCATGGTGATCTGTCGATGGACTAGACCAGTGGTTTCCAACCTTTTTTGGCTCGTGACCCCATTTTAACATCACAAATTTCTGGCGACATTCAAACAGACATTCAAAATAGAGACTTTTTTTTTTTTTTTGCTAAAATAAATTTGTTTTTGATCATGTAATAGTTTGCTATACTATGTTGGAAATAAAGGTTAATATTAGACGACATTTAGTCTATATAATATATATTATTAACGATGGAGGCAGAAAAGCCGGGTGTAGATTTTATTTTCCTTGGTCAGGATATGTACAGTCAGTCCAGCTTGGATTTACAAGGCTGACAATGAATACTGAACAAACAAGAACTCAAACTATGAATTATGAAAGAGCTGCAGCATCTGAAACTGACCACAATGAACATTTGAAAAATAAACAGTACCACAGGGCTTCAGTTTCAGCTTCACAGTTTGTCATGTCTTTTATGGATTGTGATTGTCTCTCTCAACTCACCATATATTTTTTATTAGTAAGTTTTTTGGGTTTTTTTATCAATTACTAGAAATTTCAGGCAACCCCATTTGAATTCCAAGTGACCCCACGTGGGGTCCCGACCCCAAGGTTGAAAAACACTGGACTAGACAAAGAGTTTAGGTTTGGAGAATGGACAAGGATTGGACTGGAAAAGAAAAATGTGCAATGTTTTTGTTTTTGCACAGTTTTACAGTTTGCACTTTAATGTTCTGAGATGTGCAATGGAAACGGGCTAATTGCAGCCACTGATATTGTTAAAATGTTCATTTTTGTTACCAAAATTTGTTTGTTCTAAAAAAAAAACAAGGAGCTTTATTGTCATAGTTGTAAGATAATTGTGCATTTCCTATTTTTATTTAGGAAAATACTGTCTCAGGGAACAGTCTGGTTGAGTTTATTTGTATTCAAGCAAAAATGTAAGTTATTTTTAATTTGCACAACAAATTATTCAAGGAAAAGCGAAAAGTATTGTTACGATATTGATGGTTCTTTCAGTAAAAGCTATAATTGCACCACTGTTACAATGTTGTTGGGGTTGGGGGTGGGGGGGTGTCTGGTGATTTTTCATCCTCCAAAGGGGTCTCTGACAGAAAAACATTGAGAACCACTGGATTAGGATATGATGTTTTGGTTGTATCGTATAGGCCCTAGTACTGTCTGCCCTTATTTCTATGGGGGAAAAAAAAAATCACATAACTGTCAAACGCAGCACCCTCACTGTTCTTACAACTAAAATGAATCCCATTCACATTCTCTTGAAGCCCATCCAAACACTTCCTCCCAGACAGCATCATTTCCTCACACTGGACGACTACCCTGTGAAGGCGCTGAAGCACTGAACTTAAATGTGATCTATGTAAACCCATGGGAGTTAAGCTGTAATGTTGAAAAATTAAACAGTGAACTAATGAAACATTTATAGAAGCTGACGTGTTCACAAGAAGACCATTAGTCTGCCAGCAGTTGATCCCGTCTAACTCCAAAGCCAAACAGTCCTGTCCAAATCCCCACAGGTGGAACACAAACACATCCAATAACACAGTGTGCATCAACTTTTATTGTAATACCACTACTCAATATGTCCATGTTTGGTTCCTTTCTGACAAAACACTTCACTTTAATGACACTGAGGTAAATTTTACAGCATAATAGTCCACGCTGAGGTCATAAAACATCTAAAACTGTAAAGCTGGACTAAATCTGTCTGACTGCTGAAGGTGCCTACCACTTAAATGGACTGCAGGACTTTCACAGTCATCATGGGCCACTTTCCTCATTAATAATGAAAACTAGAATCTGAGCCTGAAGGCAGCAGCAGGCACAATGATAATAAACAAATTTTAGGGCTAGCACAGGAATACATCCAATATTTACTCTAAGGCACAGGTGTCAAACATGCGGCCCGGGGACCAAATCCGGCCTGCCAAAGGGTCCAGTTCGGCCCTTGGGATGAATTTGTGAAATGCAAAAAATACACTAAGATATTAACAATCAATGATGCCGAAATCCTTTTAGTTCAGGTTTCACATACAGACAAATATACTCTCAAGTGGGTCAATCCAGTAAAATACTATCGTAGTAACCTATGAATAATGACAACCACAAATTTTCTCGTTGTTTTAGTGTAAAAAAAAGTCAAATTACATGAAAATTTTTACATCGACAAACTTTCCTTTTTTAAAAAAAAATGTGAATAACCTAAATAACTATGAACAACCTGAAATGTCTTGAGAGAAGTAAGTGCAATTTTACCAATATTCTACCTGTTAGTAAATATTTTGTGTTTTTGTAATTGTAAAGTAAGATGTAATGCACATGTGCAATGATAAACTGAGGCAGAATATTGGTAAAAATGCACCTGTTTTCTTAAGACATTTCAAGTCATCCATGTTATTCAGATTTTTAAGGAAACTTTAGAGATGTAAACATTGACATAATTTAACCCTCCGGTATCCGGATGTGCCTTTTAGGCACACTTTGCTTTAAAAAACTTCATGTTATTTTTCACAATTTAAATAAGGTTAGAATTCAAAAGTTGTTCATTTTTGCATGATCTTTAAAATTCTGGCCACCAACTAAAATTTGCACATTGTAAACAAAAGAAAACTACAAGACTAGCATCTGTCTCCCAAGCGTGCCCAAAACACACTGTTTCTTCCATTTGATATGTATGATTAGGGCTGGCCTTGATTTACAAAAATAAAATCAAATTAGAGCAGAAAAATAAATCAATATATAATATTAGATAGTTTGATTTATAGGTGTGCATTTTACGCACACTTGGTGACAGATGCTAGTATTTTTGAACATTTGACCTAGCGCCAAAAATAATGCAAATTAACCAATTTTGGAGTTTTGACATACGCCAGGCTGCAAAAATCAAATAATATGTGATCAACTTTTTATGTAGCATTTTGAAAAAAAAAAATTTTTTTGCATCCAAAAAAATGTTTTGTTTACATTACAAACACGGCATTTAAAGGGTTAAAGAAAAATCTGACAATTATTGAGTATTTGGTATTTTTATTTACGGCTCAAGTTGATGAAATAGAAAAAAGTGTAAAAGAATTAAAAACAAACTGTATGAAATTTTTTTTTGACATTATTCCACAAGTGTGCCAAAAACACACACTTGGTGCTTAGTAAGGGCTAAGAGTTAATTTTACTTTTGTCAATGTTATTATTTTACTGGTCCAGCCCACTTAAGCTCTTATTGGGGTGAATGTGGCCCCAGAATTAAAATGAGTTTGACACCCCTGCTGTAAGGGTAATAAAACTGAAACTGCTTTTTTTTATTACTATTGTGATGATTATTATCATCAATGAGCATAGCAGTTGTAGTTTTTCTTCCCAGCCCTTCTACTGACCTGCTTGTAGTTCTCATCTTCAGGTTGGAAGCTGTTATCAGAGGGTTGAAACCTCAGGTTGATATGAGGGAAATTATGAAGCCAGTAAGTCCACCAGGGCGCAATGTAGTCCACCCGAGCCGAAGACATCCCTGCCCCGGGTAAAAAAAAAAAAAGTTAGGCTAAATCCTGAATTAGCCTCTCTTTTACTAAGCGGCCGGTTTTGGATATCTTAATCCCGTCTCATATCAAACAAAGGCAGTGATAAAAGCATGCTCCTCCGCGCAAATACGCTCACGGTGACGCATGGGATAGAAATCTACAAGAAGTCCCAAAAAAACAGTGGATTAGCTCTAAAAAGTCCGATACAGGAGAAAAAAAAGGTTTATTCTATGGAGGAATGAAGGTAAAATCACACTGAGCCCATGTCTCTGTGTCAATGAGGATCCACAGCTATCCGACCGACAGCTGCTCCAAACGCACAGCCACCAGCGGGGCCGCGCACCCATAGTACGCACAGGACACGAGTCACGGGAGCGCGCAAAGCCACTCTCCTCATTGCACGATCAGTGTAAATGCGGCTAAAAGCTTTTCTATGGTTTATTATAAGTTAGAAAATCACAATTAATGCATAGTAGTATCGTATTTATAGTGCTGAGCTGTGGTTTGTTTACATGTTTTATCATTGTGTAGCTGAATATTGCTCCTATGCTGCCACCTACTGGTACATTAAGGCAATTACAGCTGATTTCACATGATATTCTCACTGGGGACGTCCGGGACAGGTATGATCTGCATGACCACTCAGATAATGGTCTTTACCTGCATCTACTGCGAATACACCCCTGTTACTATATGTAGAATTAGCCTTCCCCCCCCCCCATTATTGCTCATCATTGTTTCTAAACCCAATTTAACTTTACTTTGAAAATTCCTCACATCTATTTTTGCTCATCCAGTCTCAGTCTCCAGAGCCATTTTTAACATTTAATGCTTGTTACACTTCACACTGCACCAGGGCAGAATGTTAATAATAGAGCTGTAAAACACGACCTTTCAAGCCATTCAATTTTCATGATGTATTGTACACATTTGTAGCTGCAGGCAGCGTTGATCGTCATTTTCAGTGTCCAATACAGATGTCAAAAATAACAATTAAACAGATAAAATCCCTCTTGCAGACCGACAGTTTTATCGGTTTACAGTGCCATTAGCTATGAATGTTGTGACATGAAAGAGACACACACAAATACATTAGTTTTCCAATTTTTATTACAATTCTGTACATCACAAGTTTACTTCAGCTCCTTCACAGCCAGACCTGTAAAGACAAAAGGCAATGCATTAGAAAATAAATCACTCATTTAGTCAGAACAAACAGTTTTTGTCAAATTCATTTTAGATTTCCATCAATGAAGTGCACAAAACAATTTCTCACCATGACAAGGCATAAAAGACTGTTAATATTCAGATTAAGTTGTCAAACACATCATGTTTTGGATATTGGAGGACAATTTTTGAGGACGTGAACTGGTTTTGTTCCATTTTAAATCAACTGACAAGACATTTCAACCTTTCTACACTATGCAGCTGACAAACTGATTAAGAAAGCAGCTTAACTGTTATAAACAAGACTAGTAGGCTATTATAGAAACACAATATTAACATAAATTGTCTGCCCTGGGAGATCAAAAGTAAGCCTCACTGTCTTCAAGGCGACTGAAGAGAGTAGCAGCATGTGACATTTGTGAATCTTTATTCAACTTAATGTGTGGCTGTGGCACCAGTGCTGTCACTTGGCACTTCTTAACTTGAAATGTTACAAGAACCTTGTATCTGAATGTTCATCCTGCAGCTGACAATTGATTTATTGTCTAAAAGTACATCTTTCCTCAGCGGCTGCATCTAAAACTGTCCAAGGTTACACAGCTGTATTTCACCCTCTGTGGCAGAACTGTCCCCCTCCAAAACTCCACAACCATCATTCTGACGTTTCACTGCGACCACTTGTGACCAAGCAATTCATTTACACCCAAATAACTTGCACATTTCCTGTTTTATCAAGACACATAAATGAATGTTTTCTCAATGCCGGTTTACATCCTGTGCTATTACTATATGCGTATGTGCAGCACTTTATGTGAATGTTATTCTTTTCTGTCAGTGTGTAGAAAAGCATGTGATAAAGAACACATTTATCAAAACCCTGCTTTAAGCTAGTGGTCCTCAAAAGATGCACCCTTCCTAAAGTTTAAGTTCTGTCCAATCTCATGCATAAAAAATTCATTGAGGCAGACACAGTTTTCTTATTTCAACTAAGAGCACAGCTTTTGAGTGCAGGTCTCTCGGCTTAAACCGTATCATTTCCACTGACCTGGAGGCAAGGACTGCTTCAGCTTCTCGGCCTTCTCCTTGTCTGTGATGACCAGAGTGTACAGGTATCTGCTGCAGCGCACCTTGAACTTGACATTGTCCTTGTTCTTCTTGATCTTTACGGCTGAAGATGAACCAAAAGAATAATTCAATTTACATTAATATCACTGACATCTTTTTATTTAAGTAAGAAGTTATGGAGACTTGCTCATTTATGTCTGAATTATGTTTGAATTTCATACTTTGGCCAGCACATAATGCACCATCTGTATCAAATTGGCAAAGAATGAATGAAAACAGACACTTTATCATCTTGTTTCAGCTCTCCAAGTATGGCTTATGCCACAAATTGTAAATATGGACCAAAACGCAGTGTTGACAAGAGAATCATTAAATAGCTCAAACAACATTTTCTTTTGCATTTCATATTGCAATGTGTTTTACAAAGTGGGGAAGTAGCATCTTTATGATGAATACAGTGTTGCAACACACAGTAATATCCAGCTGAAAATTGTACAAGTCACGAGCCTAGTCCAATTAACCTCAGTGACAAGATCAGTTTCTTAACCATCTTAAGATTGCAGCCAAATTCAGGGACTTAGAGTTAGAAGTCAACCCAGAAAACCACTTTAACATTTTAATTTAATGTATTGACATTTTAGATGGGGTGGCCCAACAAAAACTTGAGCTACTTAATTGAAGTCTGTTCTTTATGACCACTGTACGCAATTACAAAGTGCAAATGCTTTAAACATTGTAGTGCTCTTATATCCAACAACATAATCTAGCTACGTCATATTATAGTGCATTTACATGTTTTGTTGAACAAAAACTCAAAACTGAGTCGGTTATTCACTGATCAAAGCAAACTGTTGCGTTAAGTACTAGTACATTTATCACAGTATGAACTACTTGTCCCACACATAAGTGCATGAAGTAGTCTCCAAACTAAGCAAGGACCCAGAAGTAGACTGTATCCTACTTACACTTAGCATCCTTCCTCCTGGCTGTCAGCAGGAAATCTTTGATTTCTTCAATCTTGCGTGGCTAAAAGCACAGAAGAAAAGTTAAAATTTACATTCAGCAGATACTCAACTTCAATTAAAGTTTAAGGGGTAAACTAATGTTAGTGGACCGGTGGAACTGGCGTTTCTGTCAAAGATCGAAACTCAGCACTTGGTCCATCATTAATCTAGCAAGCATGTGAATGCATCACGGGCACGTCAGCCTCGGATGTTTGGACTTCTTGCTGTCACAACTTTATGGTCGCAGCCTTGCAGTTTTTAGCTAAATTTAAATTACCAACAAGGCTGCAACACATTAGCATTGTGCTATGCGTGTCCAATATCTTAGTTCGGAGTCAAACACAACAAAACAGCTCAGGGTAGGAAACGTGTCTTTGAATCAGACAGAAGCCGGTGGCCCAAACGAGCTAAGCTAGGCTAATGCTAATCATTTACGCTAACCACTTCCAAACGACTAATGAAAACCACAGACAGAATATTCCAGAAAAAATACACCAAATAAGTGACAGTACTACATTTCCGATTAGCTAGACATATCCAGCACAACAACAACATTAGTAAAAATCCTTACCATGTTGCCGTGTCCGCGGACTGAACGCTGAGGAAAGGAGGAAAAGATAAGTCAGATCTTCGGTTAAATAATGTGTTAGAAATCAAATATCTACCTCATTATGTACACCGTGAAGAAAGGCATTAGAATTAGACGTAAACGGCGATATACATATAAATACTTAGGAGGATGGATGATGATTATAATAGTGATATTGTTTATGTGAGAATGTGTAACTCACTCAGTCTGCCAGAGAGGGGACGAAAAGGGGTGGAACTTCCGGTATGGAAAGCTTTTATACTTAAATACGGCAAGCGAGAAGGATCAATATTTTTTATCACCGCGATCCGTACTTCGGCTGTAAACAGCGTCTCAATCGCTTGTCACCCTTTTGTTTTACCTTTGTTACTGCATAAATTTACCCATTATATATTCCACGTCATACATTAATGCATTTAGGCGTTTTCTCGTACAAAACACTCGTTTTACAACTCACAGAATAGCTTACATGTCTTTAAATACTTTTTATAGCATATTCCAGTAACCTATAGATTACTAGAGTATTATATGTCAAATATACTAGATTCCTTTACATTTGCTACATGTAATGATATAAATTAACACATATCTAAAATGTTAAATAACTTTTAAAGCACTAATCCTATCAATATGTTGTAATAATTCACATAAAGTGCAGTTCCTCAGTTTTTCATGGGTATCTGACCCATTTGGAAATTCAGACACCACATGGAACATGAAAACAACTTCTGCAGCATTTATTTAGCGGGAAAACCCATGTAATGTGATAAATGACACTGTAGATAATAGTTTTATGTTGATTAGATTCTATGTTTTGTTTAAAATAATAATTTAATCATAGAAAAATTACAAAATGCAGCGGGTAATATAATAAATGGTGACAAATCATTGAGGAAAGGTTGAATCCAGAGGAATATATATGGAAATCCCCACAAAAATAGTTGTAGGTCTTTGATCTGTTAATGTGGAATTTATTAATTTGCACAATACTGCTGCTCAGGAGTGAACTGAACCCAGGAGTTGCTCCAAGTGTTTACACTATAACTTGCTGTACACATGTAAACTGTAAATATATAAAACACAAAAGTAATGTGTTTTTTCTCTGCCAAAAGGAATAAAGACACAGTTTTCCTTGACCTTTTCTTTTCGCCAGCATTAAGTTAGATTGAAGACCAGTACACAAAAATGAAAATAACATGTGATGTCAATTTACAGTTTGTTTTCACTTTAGATTGTGAAGTGCATTTTGTCACCTCGCAGTTAACCCTCTTAAAGTTAACCTACTGTCAGAAAAGGCAGCATGAAATTGGTGAAAAATAAAAGAAATAACTATAGATAGATGTACTGTTCAGTTGAAAAGCCAGGGTGATTGCACATTGTCACCTTCAATCCCTATGTCTTGTGTGGGCAGACATACAACACTGTGTGCATAGCAATGTTTGGTGCAGAGATGCTTTTTGTTATAAACCAAGGGCTTATGGGAAATGGTAATGCATCTTTGATATCCAATTAAGTACTGACTGTAAGAATATAACTGTATTCTTATGACTACTCATTAAAATTCAGACTGTAAGTAAATACAGTTACTTCCATCTTGTATTCTAATGTGATCCAGCTATATTTTCTCCCCTGTGCTGTTGCTCAGAGTTTGTTTTCACTTTAAAATACAGTATATCTTCTTGGCTCAGTTAAACTGATCCCACATCCTTGTTGTGAACTGAATTGTGTATCTCCTCATTTGATCACTGACCCACACAAAAGCAGGTACAACACCACGAGTGAATCCCTATATCCATCCTCGTTTCATTGTGAGCCTTGAAGACACCAGTATTCCTTGGAGGTGAGTTGGCAAACAAACTCCAAGAGGAAATTGTTTTGTTGCTGCACAACCTTGTCCAGGCATTTGTTCTGTGAAAACAAAATTCAATAAAACAGTTGTACCCCTGAAGTGGCTGTACGTTAACCTCTGAAAAGTAGTTTTTTGCAGCTAAAATGATCTGTATCTGCAATTACTGGTATTTTTTGCATGATTAATAAAAATGTGAGCATGCTTTTGTGTCTTATGTGTTATTATTGAGCTGTGCAGTGTCACTGTATGTTATGTACTGGGGAAGATACACAGCGTTTTTCCAAATGCATAATGCAGATTCGTAAAATGGTAAATATAAGAAAGATTACCTTGAAACACCTCTATATCTACACACATTAAACCCTACCTGCTGACTTATGAGTTCAATTATTTTATGCTGTCTTGACAGTTAAATCCAGCAGGTGCCTGAATAATAAGCCTGTAAGTGTATAACTGGTTTTGTAGTGAAGAAATGCTCCTGTATTATCGCCACAGTTTGTCAAAAATCATTCTATTTTTTTGTAATGGAGCACAGTTATGTTGCTAGTCAAAGCTGTGAAACTTCAGGTTTGGTTTTCAGCTCTATTCCCCTCCTATTAGTTAATGTATTGGGTTTTTGTGTTTGGCCTTCTACATTTTTGTGCATAGACTTTGTTTTCAAGGGAATAACCTTGGAGGACTCGCAGGGCTGTATACATTCCTCTGTGATGTTCACCCTGGAATTCTACAGATTTATTATTTCAGTTTAAAAAACAAATGAACACCCTGTCAATACTTTCAGGCCAGGAGCTGTGTGTTAAAGTTTGAGTGACACTGTACAGAGATTCCACAGAGATTCACTTTAACAGGGCATTAATTTATAATGACAGGAAACACCAGACCAGTCGTTTTTAATTAACCTCCCATCTACCTGTCTGCCCATGACCACAGGCCATCTTCCCCTCGATACTCAATCAGTGTTTGTTCTATTGGACACGTTTGACTGTGAATCTTACATTTTTAGTTGTTCTGTGTCAGTCAAGGTCACAGTAACAGTGCATGTTGTATTAATAATGGTTCAGGATTTTAGGCACGTGCTGCAGCATCAACAATCATTGAAAAAAAAACCACAGCACTGCAGAATGCATGTTTATTCTGTCATTGCAGCCTTGGTATTTGTTTACAGTCTTTCACCTCAACTGCTGTGAAAATGAACAGTTTATCTCAGCAGGGTGTTATACTGAGAAAACTATACTTAATTTTTCAACTGGCATAGAGTCAGGACTGCTGCACCGCTGAGGTGATATACAATATATAGGATCTTCATTTATCTGGAAGTGAGACGATTTTCACTAACAATGAATGGATGCTGAATCTCCACACTACTCTGAAAAGCCATAAAATAGTCCTTTATCACTCAGCGTGTAAGGAAACAACTGCTGATTTGCATCATCCCATTTCTGTATAAATGTTATGAATGTATAGAGGTAGAAGAAAGGAGATTCAATCAAATATCTTGGATGTTAGACTGACTGAATAATCCATCAAAACCTACCTAATACGGCCTACAATTCGCATGTATATGACCTCTATATATCTAAGGAGGCTTATGTCAGTAATTACCAAATGTCGGGCTGTGAGAGGTCAAATTAAAGGTACAATATGGAAGATTCATGCATGCTAACCCAGACAGCAAAGAGACACTGGGACGGATCTGGAACATAATCGCTGACCGATTCGGCCTGAAACCGCTTGGCAGATCTGGCCCAGTGTCCAAACGCACATCGGGCCAAAACAGGTTCTGCTCCACTAAACAGATCTTCTACAGAAGCAGTCCAGCTCTGGCCCAGCTCCGTTCAATCACATCTTGAATACACACAAGAATCATGTCGGCCCAGATTCATATTACGATTCTGATCCAGATCAGCATTACAACTTTGAAAATCATTCTTGGTTGTGTGATGGGAGACTGTTCTGGGCCGAATCCGTAAGCCAGCACAACTCCGGAACTGCTAGAGAGAGCTGAAAGATGGATCAGATGCATATTTGGTCCAAAGTCAGAAAACAGATGTAAGCTATAAACCAGGGGCGTCAAACATGCGGCCCAGGGGCCAAAACCAGCCCGCCAAAGGTTCCAGTCCAGCCCGCGGGATGAATTAGTGAAATACAAAAATCACACTGAAGATATTAACAATCAAGGATGTTAAAATAATTTTAGGTCAATTCCATCTAAAGTAAAATACTATCATAATAAACTATAAATAATGAAAACTGCAAATTTGTCTCTTTGTTTTAGTGTAAAAAAAAAAAAAAAGTAAAATTACACAAAAATGTTAACATTTACAGACTAGCCTTTTACAAAAAATGTGAAAAACCTGAACAAATATGAACAACCTGAATTGTCTTAAGAGAATTAAGAGTAACTGTACCAATAATCTGTCTGTTATTAAATGTTTTGTGTATTTGTAGATCCACTGTGATCTGTACATTGTAATGAACATGTGAAAATGAGAAGCTGAGGCCAAATAATGGCATAAATTGTTAAAATTGCACTTTTAAAAAAAATAAATTTCACTTTGATCATGGTTGTTCATGTTTTTCCACATTTTTTTTAAAGGATACTTTGTAGGTTTTGATAGTATACAGTAATTTTACTTTTTTAACTCTAAAACAGAAATTAGACATACAAATTTTTGGAATTGATATCATTTATGTATTATTGTGTTATTATTTTAATCATCTGGCCCACTTCAGGTCATATTGGGCTTTATGTGGCCCCTGAATTAACATGAGTTTGACAACCCTTCTATAAACGGATGTAAAGGCTTTAATGCGGATCCGGCCCAAAGGTAATTGCTATCTGGGAAGCTAACTCCATTTCTAAGTTAATGATTGTCTGCTGCCTATATTCATGATAAAAGCCTGTACACGGATTTCTATGTTCACGTGTTGGTTTTTCTCCAAAAATCCTCCATGGTAGAAAGTGTTTGACTGTTTCAGAGCTCCTGTAATTTTTTAACAAATGTTCAGTGGCAGAGTGGTTAATCAGGAGATTCAAGAGGATTCCCGATGGGCCGGCTCATGTCAATCTGGACTTTGGGCCGGTTGGATGGGAAAAATAAATTTGACACTTATCTGTCACTTTTCTAATCTTCTTCTTGCATTCAATCTTCATTCATCTGACAGCACAGCAGATTCAATGGGTTCTACCATCTGAGGGGATTCTTCCCTCCCAAATGTTTCAGTTGGTTTGGCCCATGAGTTGTCTTTTCTGGAGCGGTAGCACGAGTTAGTCGGTGGTGATGGAGGGCAGGAAGAGGCTAAGTATTGCCGAAAAGGCCAGGTTAAAGAAAATGAAGCTACTGAAGAGTTTAGTGTAAACCTGGCAGATTTACCAGCGCCATAACCCTCTGATGTTTATATTTAAGCTTCAGAGTTAATTAAGATTAAACTATATATTGTGTTGTGAAAAATGACCATAGTGCACATATATGTTCTGTAAACAAAGCAAGCAGTCCTATGACATGTATAACTTAACTTGTTGTCCTTTATTTATTGCATTATTCACTAACTTGTACTATTATCCCATAAAGACCCAAACATCCACGGACAACCAGTATCACTTACTGATACAAAAAGCTTAATACCTGTTGATCCACTAATCCTATCAATACATGTAAATAATTGGTGTAAAATGGTGTTATTCATCTTTTCATGGTCATCAGATATGACCCATTTGGACGCTCAGAGGCTCCGTAGTGAACATGGAAACACCGTCGTCTTCTACAATATTGATTCATCAGTAAAACCCATGGAGTTGGATCAATGACAGTGGTTAGAGATGCTTGGTTGGTGTTCAGTTAATGACACATTTTACTGAAAAAGTAGTTTCTTCTTCAGTTTTCTCTGTTTCTGATATAATAACCTTCAAATTTAATTTGAACTTGTACGAACATCTACAGGATCAGCACATTAAATATCGAAAAATATCTGATTTTCACTGAAAAAAATCAAAATAAGGAGGATAATATTACAATAAATGGTGGAAAAAAAAAAAACTTAGGAAAGGTTAAATAGAGAGAAAAATTAATTTGGGAACTGCCTTTAAAGTAGTACTGGGTCTTTATGGGTTATTATTATTATTATTATTATTATTATGCATTTATACTTTTTTTTTTCATATATATGACTGTGATTTTTTCAGTGGTGTTCGCTAACATCAGCGTCCCATGTTCCATACTTTTTGGCCATATAATTACATTACATTTGGCTGTAACTGAGTGAGAGCATACTTATAAACTCCAAATGCTAAGTATGTGATTTGAGACTAGAAATGGAGTTGGTTAACATCAGTTAAATACACTGACTCTCTACACAACACAGACTCCAATACAAACTTCACACAAACACAGCACATAAAGTCACGGAAAAAACTATTAGACCACCCCTTGTTTTCTTCAATTTCTTGTTCATTTTAATACCTGGTACAACTAAAGGTACATTTGTTTGGACAAATATAATGTTAACAACAAAAATAGCTCATAAGAGTTTAATTTCAGAGCTGATATCTAGGCATTTTCCATGTTTTCTTAATAATAACCAAAATCACTTCAGTTCTTATATCAATATCTATGGCATTGTACTGACAAAAACAGTGCTTTTAGGCATTCCATGTTTTCTTTTCTGTCTGTTTTAGTCACATGATACACACAGAAGTTAGTACTTGATTACATAACTACTGTTTTTGATGAGTTTTGATGGTGTAATAATTTTTTTCTGCAACTGTACTGGACCATTAAATATTATTTACAGAAGTAATATGAAATAGTAACACAAACCTAGTGGATTTAAAGGTTTATTTATTTTTTATATTCATTGAATGTCGTCTGTGGTGGCGGCTTAAAAATGTGAAAATCCCTCATTAAAGGCAGTGTTTGCTGTACCCATTCTGAACCTCTTAACTTGATATTAACTGGTCGTCTCTTATTTAACGCTGCTATAAAATGGAGATAAAGATGTTACTGAGACAACACAGTGCTTATTTTCAGGTGATTATTTACTAATGAGATCAAAATTGATGAATTATGAATATTCTGTTCCTTTTATGTCATCAGATGATCCTAAACCCTCTTAAATCTTATACACTGGACATTTAAATCAGCTGTAAATCAGAACCGTTCATGAGCATTTTGTGTTCCAGTTGTAAAAATAGTTGCATTCAACATTCTACATTTGTTACTTCTTTTGTGTGCGTATGTGGATTTCATTGGGTTCGTCCCATTCAGTTCATGGTTATTATAATTATCCTTCTTATTCAAAACAGTTTTTGTTTTGCAAATCTTCATATCCTCTCAGACACACACAATATCCCTATTACAATATCTTTTTTTTTTCTTTTGTCTCCTCGAATTTACAGAAAAGTCTCTCTGAATACAGTTTTTTTAGGATCTATTCCCTCTTTCCATTGCTACAGGTCATCTTTATTTTTGTGTTTGTTCACGCTGTAAATAACTGAAGACTTTAATTGTTCTTTCTGCTAATGCAACTGATGAATATAGTGTGTGCTTTCTTGTATTATGGTCTGGGGGAGTGGATGGGTGGGAGTGGATCAGTAAACTGTCTATATTTGTGTCACTGCAGTATTTGTTATGTAATGCAGTTTTGTCGGTACGTGGGTTTTTTTAGGACCTCCCTTCAAAAACAATGCTACTTCTCAAGGAGCTTTTTCATCAATAAAATTATACCGAATATTGCACCACTTTACTGTATCTCATTCTATCCTTTATTATTGATTTTTTCCCTTACTGCAGATAGATAAATATCAATTTATGTGAGAAATGGTTGTTGTAATTCTTTATATTGCTCTTTGTATCTGTACAGCTGCAATGTGTGTTATGTAATGTTTTTTTTTTTTTTTAATTTATGTTTTTATGATGCTATGAACATTAGATGCAACATTTCAAGCAGTATTTCTCAGTAAAAATCCGATTCAGAGTGAAATTATTATGTATGTCACACAATTTTACTGTAGCTCAGTGACATGGAAGGTTACTGTTTTTCTATAGTGGTTTTTTTTTATTATTTTATTTTAATCTATCACTGATTTTCCTCCTTCAGCAGATAAATGTCAACATCTGAGGTGGATGCAGTAATTTGTCCTCAGCTCAGTCTCATACATCAAACAGCCATTCTCAGTTTACTTAAAACCCCTTTGCTCTGTGATGATCATTCTTCCATGTGCTTACACAGCAACAAACATGATCCTCTGTTCCACGCTACATGTGGAAACAGCATGATTCTTCCTTTTTTTTGTCCCCCAGCAATTGCAATTCCCAATCTCCACCAATAGAGGGCAGTAAGTAATAGAAAATGTGGAGTAAAGCAGTGACTCATCCTCACAGATGACAACAGGAGACGCTGTTTATCAAGAAATGGACTTCACCAGTCACCACCAGCTCAAACATATTATGGTTTAAGATTGCTTTTCAAAGAACAATAATTAACACATTTTGTTTCTATTAGATTGAATGTGAGAAGTCGAACCTGCTACCAAACACGCCAGATTTATGTATCAAAATCTTATCAGAATCGGGGTCATTTTTCTAAAAACCCTTCTCTTCTAATCCTGTTTATCAATATGTAAGCAGTGTTTCCAGATATGCTCGTCTTTCTTTCAGTCATCACAGAAAGAAAGACTGAAAGTTCTGTCTTACTGGTAATTTGTCCTAACAAAAACAGTCTGGCCTCCCCCCAAAAAAAGATTCAATGAGTCTGCCTAGGGCAACTGTTAATTTATTTACACAGCAGTGTTCTGTTCTGAATTCATTCTGCACTGAAAACTCATTTAAAGTCCTTTTTTTTTTTGGAGTCACCTGGAATTAAAATAGTACCTCGAAACTCGGATCGTCTTTTTTTTTTTTTTTTTTTGTACAAAGGTAGCAATTGGAATGAAAATGTGTACCCTGAGGCAAAGGGATGATCATACTTTGTAACTACGCGGCAGCTTATTAAAAAGGCATAGTGAGGTTACGAGGAAAAATGATTTTTAGCTCAGAGATCCTTTTTAACTGTAACAGACACATAAAGCGTGGATGATGGAATTTCTGGAGCTCCACCACAGACATTGTAGGTAATGATACACATCACTTCTGCCTGCAGGCCTGTATGGGCGACAGCAGAGGAAGATCCACCTGAGAGCTAATGAGTAATGCAGCGGCAGGCGATGTTATTAATCACGATTTGATCTGCAGGTGAGAAGCAACAAAAGATTACCTGAAATAGTTTACTGAACCGTTATCATTGGATTTACTTCGGTTATGAAGTCGGCAGAAACCTTTAAATGTCTAACATGAATGCACTTTTAAATAGAGCGGAGGTGGTCGGGTGTATTTTTTTTTGATTTAAAGGATTAGCTGTATTTGAAAAGTTGTTATTCACTGCAGGAAGCTACCTCGAGTGATAATGTGGGATGAAATACCAAGGCTTAAAAGTTAATGTGAAATTAAAATGAATGTCTGTGTCATTGAAGTTATGTTCAAGTGCAGCTGCCATTTGAAATGCAAGCAGAGCATGTACCTCACAATCCGCTCTACAACACTGTTTCCCTAATCTCCCTGATTATTGATCAGATTGATTTGTCAAGTATTGATCCCTTTCTGGCTGCCTTATCAGAAGCAAACCTAAAGTACATCTGCAGATGAGGGGAGATTATTAGAGAGTCTGAAGTTTACTCTGATAGAATCTCAATGTGGATGTACTAAGACATGTCAGAGGAACTGCAAACTGTTAAAAAGTTTACCGCGAAACTCTCAGGTATCACATTCAAAGACCAATTTGTCTGAGTAAAGTGCTTTTCAGAAATCGTTCTGGCTTGTTCCTCTGATGTAACTTGTTATTTCATAAGAAAAACAGGACAAGGAAGGTAGGTGGTTGCAGAGTGGCCAAGCAATAAGGCTTTTTTTTTTTTTTTTTGAGCTGCAAACACTGTAAAATGTTGTGGAACAAACAGACTTTTTTGATGATTGATGAAACCATGTTATAAGAAGGATTCATGTGTGACAAATTCTGCTGGCCTCTCTCTGTCCTTACACATCAGTCAGCAATACCACTCGGTAGCCTCCAGCTCCATCCACTCAGCTACTTCCCCCATTGTTCAGGGTTCAGCTGCTCAGGAGACATCCGCCTACACCGCCTTCCATCCGTGGTGGAGGAAACATTTCAATCCCTGGTCAACAACTAGTCAACATTTCATCAACACTAAGAAAGACACTATTTTATACTGTTATTTAATCCATATATCCATTGGGTACAGCATTATGTTAACGTTACCTGTCTAGTTTTACCCCAAAACTCTTCTGCTCCTCTACAGCAGCCACAGTGTGCAAAAGTGTAAATTCCAATCAAAATGCAGTGCAAATTTGAACTGAATTTTTACATTCAAGGTTATGCACATCTCCACCCACCATTGTTAACCCTTTCATGCATGAATTATGAGAACCTGAGTCGAGATTTTTTTCCTGAGTGTTTTTATTCATCTTTAGGCATGAAAAAAACAATACGATTGTTTTTTTTTTTGTTTTTTTTTTTATGAACCTGTTTTTCATTTAGTTAGAAAAACATCCACTCAGCTGGACACCATGCATTTAATTTTTGAAGCAAAGAAACATGTATTTAAAACCCATAATCAGAAAGTTATATACTGTGTGAAAACTATTCATTCTTTCTTTCATTTTTTGTTTATTTCGAACATTTACAGAATACATGCAAATTCAAAATTCCAGAATCATTTATCTACACTCGAAAAGGAGTGGGAAGAAGAAAAACTATGAAAAAAAAAACCATTTTTCATGCAGGTAATCTAATGTTTTCTCACATTTTAACATACTCTAATACTAGTTATTACTAACTTCATGGTGATGATATGCAAAAAAAAAAAAAAAATTTGATTAAGAAAACTGTTAATTACAGTCTAATAACAATTAACAACTGATTTAAAGCATGTTACTGCAGATCAAGTTTATCAAGAACAGCAAAATTACAGTAACAGTATGAATTGCAGTGGATGGGATGATACTTAAATGTCCACTGTGTTGGCTGATATGCAACTAAAACAACAAAACCTATGAATATACAAGAGAACAGCTGTAGCATAACTGTCCACTGTAGTGACCACTATGCACGAAAGGGTTAAATATAGTTCTTCATCATTATACTGTATTTGTGCCTCAAAATGTTGTTAGACGTGATATAGTTCAGCAACATACTACTTGAGCTGTTGATGTGAAGATGATAGTAATAACTCTGACTGGCAGCTTTTGACCTCCTGAACTGAACTTTTTTTTTTTATTTTTTATTTTTTTATTCTGGATCATAAAACCTTGCCTTTCAAAGCCTCTGTCTAACATTTGTGTCTGCAGCTCTTCAGACATGTATTCAGGGTTCCTACACATTTTTTTTTTCCAGACTTTAACCCTTTCATGCACAGTGGTCACTACAGTGGACAGTTATTCTACAGCTGTTCTCTTATTATTCATGGGTTTTGTTGTTTTAGTTCCATATCAGCCAACACAGTGCACACTTATGCATCAACCCAAACACTGCAATCCATCCCATGACTGTAACTTTGCTGTTCTTGATAAACCTGATCTGCACTAACCTGTTTGAGTGGAAACCAATTGCTAATTGTTATTAGACTATAATGAACACAGGTTTTTTTTTTTTTAAGCAAAAAGGCTTATTTTTGCATATTATCTCCATGAAGTGAATAATAATTAGTATTAGGGTGTGCTGAAATGTGAGAAAACATCAGATTTGCAGCATTAAAAAAGTTTTTATTGCATAGTTTTCCATATCACTTTCTGATATAAGGTTTAAAATACATGTTTCTTTGCTTCAAAAATTAAATGCATGGTGTCCAGCTGAGTGGACATTTTAGTAACTCCTTAAAAAACTCCTGTTTTTTTTTCATGCCTAAAGAGGAATGAAATCACTCAGGAAAAATATCTTGACTAAGGTTCTCATAATTCATGCATGAAAGGGTTAATTTCCAGATGTCTTGGTAAAAAAAATTCCAACCAGCCAAAAAGTCTTTATATTTGGGATTTATGAGCCAGTCAGAGAATTTACATCTACCCATTATGAGTTCTGCCAACAATCATACAAGGCATGTTGAATAGCTCATTCACGAACAGTGTGTGGACATCACCTGTCCATCGAAGCAGCAGTGAAACTTAATGACACCTGGGCGGGCCTTAAAATGGTTTGGTGGAGGATAAGAGCAGAAGGCTGGGCATTCAACTTGTCAATCTGCCCAAATGTTTTCTGGGACACGAAGCCTACTGTATGTGCTCTCACACAAATACTTTAGCAAGCCCCTTAAAAAAGCAGATCAATCCATTTCTTTTTTTAGATATTCATAATTTTATGTTTTAGAGCACAGGTGTCAAACATGCGGCCCGGGGGCCAAATCTGGCCCACCAAAGGATCCAATCCGGCCCGCAGGATAAATTTGTGAAATGCAAAAATTACACTGAAGATATTAACAATCAGTGGTGTCAAAATCATTGTAATTCAGGTTCCACATACAGACACATACAGTCTGATTACAGTTACAGTTATACTGTTAGATTTCAAGTGGGTCAGACCAGTAAAATATTATCATAACAACCTATAAATAATGAGAACCCCAAATTTTCTCTTTGTGTTTTTTTGGTGCAAAAAAGTAAAATTACATGAAAATGTTTCCATTACCAAACAATACTTTTACAAAAAAAAATGTGATAATAACCTGAACAAATATGAACGAACAGAAATGTCTTAAGAAAACTAAATGCAATTTTACCAATATTCTGCCTGTTACCAAATGTTTTGTGCGATTGTAATGCACATGCGTAAATGATAAACTGATAAACCCAGGCATAATATTGTTATAATTATACTTGTTTTTCTTAAGACAATTCAAGTTGTTCATCTTATTCAGATTTTTAAGGAAACTTTGTAGATGTAAACCTGATCATAGTATAATTTTACTTTTTTCACTGTTATTATTTTACTGGTCCGGCCCATTTCAGATCAAATTGGACTGAATGTGGCCCCTGAACTAAAATGAGTTTGACACCCCTGTTTTAGAAAATAGAACAGTGGTAACAGTCTTGGAAACATGAATATTTTCCCATACATTTGTTAATATTTTCCATACTTTTCCAGACCTGGACATTTATAAAATCAAATTCCACACTTTTTCATATTTTCCATACTTGCACAGGAACCTTGAGTATTTTGTCAATTTTTCCACTGACATTAGATGCTGCAGTTTCTTTACTGATCCACATATACAAATTCATCTAATAACTTGCAAAATCTATTTTCCACTGCACTTATTATTTACCTTTCATTTAATTTTTCTTCCATTTTAGTTGTATTTTGAGGCTCTCTTTTTTTTTTTTTTGCATTTCCATTCAAGATTTTAAAGCATAAATAGAAAATCCAATGAATAAAATCCAATAAAAACAGCTACTATTAACACGTATCTTAGAAAATGAATAAGCTAATGAGAACAGATGACAACAAAACACAGAGTACAACATAAACTTCATGTAAGTAATCATAGTGTCTGCAAATCATACATATTGAACCTTTAAATAAAAATATAGAAGTATTATCACCAACATTTGAAGCAGTTAAAGTAATCACTGTGTAGTAAAGTGGGGTATGTTTTACTATTATATACGGCATTAATGTGCATTTTACTGCTGTAATGTCTGAGGTTGAGGTAATTTTAGTTAACAATGTATCATATTCTAAAAGATCATCATACAGTTGCTGCTGTAAAATGTCATAAAAACAGGCCTATTTTCAGCCATCTAAAAAGAATTTATACAGTTTGTTTAGCTTAAGGACGAGAATTTTCCTCAACCCCTAAAGGAACATCTAATCCTTCAGTTTAATATTAGTATCAATATTAACACTTTTAAAGACATGGGGTTTTAACTGGACAGAAAGGGGATTAAAATGTGTCATCTGAAAAATATTTAAAGGTGTCAGACAATTATTGTGGCGTAAAAAGTCGAATATTTGCCTCCAAGACGTAATAAAGTGGACAATAAAGTAGAAACTTCAGTAAATGCATTTAAAATCCACATCAATTGGAGAACTATTCATGTGGCAAGAGGTCAGATGATGAAACGGTTACATATTTATTTTATTTTTTTACATTATGAAACATTAGACCGCAGATTGCGTCTAAATATGATGAAAATATGGTTGATGTGCGCAGAATGAGTTTAGTTCAGCCAAAGCATCTGATGTGAAAATATTATGACCCAAGAGTCACAGAGTAAATTGAGACAGTTCGAGGCATGTGAGCAAAGTTTTAACTGACTAAAGGGCATGTAGTTTCAGCTGAAACCATTAAAATAAAAATACAAGACTTCAAAGTTGGGGGAAAGTGAGGTGGAGAGCAGGTGGAGGCCACGTCGCTCTGGATACAGAATTCAAGAACAGTTTTTTTTTTTTTTTCTCATAGTTTTATAAGGAAGTAAAGAGAAAAAAATCAAAGGAAAGAAAACTTTAGCAAAAATAAAACTATAATAAAAACAGAGGAATAAGAAGGCTGAAAAGGACTTAAATTTACATATTCATGTTCACTATTTAGTTTTTTCAACTAAGCAAAGTCTTTTCAAACGTGTACAGTCCTTGCATTTGCATTTGAATGTTTTTACAATTACTCCAATTTTCACAGCTTTCAAAACTGAAAACCAAAAAGTGCTTTTTTACTGACATTTTTTCAGTGTTTTTCATTTCATATTAAAGGTTTCCTGTGGGCACAAGCATAACGAAATACGGTGTCTCCGGTGGCTTGCAGCGACTAAAGAATTGCTCAGTGTATTTTAATTGCATATAAAATTTCATTGTTTGGTTTTACTCTGTTTTATACATATGTGATTCATTTATTCAGTCAAATAAAGGATTCAAAGTAGACTGAAATAGTTGTAATGAACACAATTGGTTTCTGACAGGCCAATGTGGAGCATTTAACCCTTTCATGCATGAATTATGAGAACCTTAATCAAGATTTTTTTTTACTGTGTTTTTTTTCCTCTTAAATTTGGCATTAATTGTACAGCTTTTTTATGTTTTCAATCTAGTCTTGTATTTTATTCTTTTATTTTGGTTTTATCTATTCTTCTGTATTTTTATCTATCTATTTTATTTAATTTTTTTTTAAAGTTGTTCTATGTCTTTTAATCTATTCTTGTATTTTACTCTTGTTATTTTGGTTTTTATTTATTTTTCTATACAGTACTTTAATCCACTGTGCTTTACAAATAAAGTTGGATTGGATTAAAAAAACAATGAGTTTGAAATGTTTTTTTTTTTTTTTTTTTTTTAATGAATCTATTTTTCATGGAGTTGCAAAAATGTCCACTCAACTGGACACCATGCATTTAATTTTTGAAGCAAAGAAACATGTATTTAGTAATATGCTGTGTGAAAACTATGAAATTAAAAAAAATAAATAAATAAATTCCATGCTGGTAATCTGATGTTTTGTCACATTTTAACATACCCTAATACTAGTCGTTACTCACTTCATGGAGATAATATGAAAAAAAACAAAAAAAACAAAAACTTTTTTGGTGTTAATGACAGTCTAATAAAAATAATAAACAATCACTTATACTCAAACATGTTATTGCAGATCAATTTCATCAAGAACAGCAAAGTTACAGTAATGGCATCAATGTCAGTGTATAGGTATGTGGAACTAAAACAACAAAATCCATGAACATACAAGAGAACAACTTTGAATAGCTGTCCACTGTAGTGACCACTGTGCATGAAAGGGTTAATGACATCTAAGGATGGCATTGCAGACTGAAACCAACTAATAACCTCTACAAACAAAAAAAAAAAGCTATGTCTTTTGTTATACTCATGTGAACCATTTATTAAAGCTATACCTACTGATCTGGCATGTCACACAGCACAAACATTTTAACATGCATAACCCGCCTCCCTCCAAAGCTCCGCCCATTTCCCCCTGCCTGAGTTCTGACACTCCCCTCCTCACCTGACAAACATGGTGGGAAGTGGAGGTAGAGGTGGAGGTGGAGGTGCGGTTGTTTTCTGAGTGAGATTTTCAGAGTTGCACATTATTTATTAAAACACGTTTTTTCCTGGTTTGACAGTAGTTGTGCTTAACAGGTTCAACCAACATGACTGTAAAATGAATACTGAATGAAACAAATACTTTATGGTCTTTACAGTTTTATGTGAGTTAGTAAGCTAGCCCCTGTAGTTCCACCCTTTGTATCCAAATATGGCCACTTCAAACTCTAAAAACCCAACACGGCCTAATCGTTAACTATTACTTTCAAAAAAGCAGAAAAAAATGTCTCAGTTCATCTGTCTATTAATATATCCAAACTATAGTGAATTCACAAGGTACATAAACATGAGCTGTTTTACTGCCTCTAATGTCCATATATTCTAATCCATTCCATCTATAAAACAGCATTCTGTCTTTCATTTTTTATTTTTTAAGGAGATATTATTACCTTGAAAGACCACATATTCTATTCTGAGATGCTGAAGGGAAAAACTGCAGGACACAGACAGGTAAATGCTGAAGGATTTGCCTCTGTAGCCTGTTTCTCACAGACAGGATATTCATTCCATATCAGACGGAGCACTACACCAAAATTCCCACATACTGTACCATGGGAAAGACAGTAAAGACATTCCAGTGCTGTAATTCTGTAAGCTCTACCTCGAAATAGCACTTTGCTCGGACAGTTTTGTTCAGGTCAGACTGACTGTGCAGCAGAGTCTAGTACATCATGAACTGGTACTTCTCTCTGACTGTCCTTTGGACCATGTCACAGACCTGCCCACCTGCTAGTTGGTGTCTGTACAGCCATCAATTTCATCCGGCCCCCCCCTCCCACACACATACACACGCCTACACATACACACACACACCTGCCAGCCTGCAGTGCCAGGTAATGTCCCACATGCCTTCAGTCAGGTCGCCCTTGCCTGCACTACTCTGCACCCACAGTGTCAGTCCTGGCTGTCAGCATGCATGCATCAGCCAGTGAACATTTATTTCCTGGCCTCTGTTTGTTCAGTACACAGGCAGAGCTGTCGACTGCATCCTGAGCCGATTCTCAGGGTACTAATGCGACTGTTAAAACGACAGCATTCATTTGTTTGCGGGCTGTGCTTTGGTTACATTTGCACACAGTGGAAGCCTTGCTCTTCCTCAGTGATGTATTCTTTTACATCTGCCACCATTAGCAGTATATCCTCTCTTACTGGGGAAATTAGCATTTTTATTATCCTTTAAATGCCTTTTTAAAGGATTTCAGAGTGTTAAAGGAAGAGGAATTTTGTGAGTTGTTTTTTAATCAATGTGGAATATCATGCTGTAGTAAGAGGTCAAGATGTTCCTTTATTTCTTACAATACATATAAAAGATAATACATTTATATATATATATATATATATATATATATATATATGACTCCTCTACAGGCCGCCTGTAAGCCCATTACAATTTTCAAAACAACTAATAACTCAAAAAGTATTGGTCGTATCAATAAGCAGTTTTCACCTGTCTGATCCTTGACCCAAAATACAAAAGTACCTCAAAAGGCAAAGGCTAGCTCTGTCCAGTTTTTCAGTTATAAAACAGATACACATACACGCATACATACGCCACTTGGCTTTTGTAATTATATATATATATATACATATATATATATATATATATATATATATATATATATATATATATATATATGAATGAATACATGAATGATTGATCAATGAATGTTGTGTAGTTAGTTTACAGAGCCACGTTAAGCATAGATATCAATCATTAGGGCTGAGAATAAATGAGTCATTTACATCACAATATGTTGCCCACATTAATGGTGTCACATAAATGATTGCAAAAATTCTTGGTACATTGCAGTCATCCATGATTACAATGTATGCGCAACTGAAGAAAAATAAATTTTCTCTGCAGCAACAAACGGCAGAAATTATGAATGTACCCTGGAGTGTGTTCCACCGAATTAGACGACTGAAATTATGTATACAAAGAGTCTTAGCATAATGGCTCTTCAACACATAGAGACTACAACTTCCATGTTTATGTGTGCCATCATTTGACGTCGGTGGCTGTGGCTCAGTTGGTAGAGTGGGTCGTCCAGTGACCGAAGAGTCGGCAGTTCAAATCCTGGCTCCAACTGTCCGTGTGTCGAAGTGTCCTTGGGCAAGACAGTGAATCCTGAATTGTTCCCAGTAGGGCCTGGCAGCGCCTTGCATGGCAGCAGCTGCCCACTGGTGTATGACTGCGTATGTGAATGGGTGAGTGTGAGGCTTTGTAAAGTGCTTTGGGCATGATGAAGGTGTAGAAAATGCATTATATAAGTGCAGTTCATCTACCATATTAAGACTCAAATTGGCATGGAAATTCATTTAGAACACCTATATGTTTCAATAAAATTTTATATATTTGCCACCAGTACAACTCAATATATATTTGTTATACTATGCCATATATTCCATTATATACCTTTTGTCCCACCTCTATTAAAGAGCTATTTCCCACTTATCTTGTACTGTAAAACTGTGATACATATGTGATATATACATCCTGATTTTAGAATAAAAATGTGTATTTACACCATTTCATTAGAAATGCATGACTTTCCAAGAGGGTGAAAGGGGAGACAGTGATATTATTTTGGCAGCTTATATCCAAACTAACGTGGTAAAACACCAAAGTCATACAGGAACAAAAACAAGCTAACATGTCGGGGAAGGAGTTCAAATTGTCCTTTTTTCAACACAGTCTGGTGGATATGCAGAGCACATCAGTGCTTCAAACCTTCACCAGAATGTGCAAAAGACTGACAACAGTGAAAATCTTCCAAATAAAGCATTCTTACAGGGAGTTAGGCAGAGGACTGAGGAGGATCTAATTGCATAAATGGAGTATAATATTCATAATTGGTGAAGATTCTTGTGATTTCATTACTTTAGATTGAGCAGAGGAAGCGGATGCTATTTATGTTGTTTGTTATGGTGTGCTGCCATGTTTCTATTGTTCCTCAGGATGGATATCTGCTTCATCAGCAAAGTCAAAGTATTACTGTCATCCATGGTCTTTGACACATTCAGGAAATTTTGAGTGTAAAACATAAATTCCTTCATTTTGATGAATTTTATTAAATAGTTTAAGCCATTGGTTTATGGTGGAAATGCCTCGACTTCTTAAAAGGAAAACACAAATGTATATATTCTGAATTATATTCAATAATTTATGATCCTGCACCTTAACAGCTGCAAAACCGTCTGAAGCACAGCCACCAAAAGCATCTATCGAGGTCATTCTTCTGAATTTAGTGCCAACAAGCAGTGTTTAACTGGCAACTCCTTACATAGATGAGATGAGGTGCACTTCTGGTGGCTGTCTTACTACGAACATATCTCACAATAACTTTCATTTAATTAATTCAGCAGTATAATCCAGACATTTTCAACATGTGCAGTATCTGAAGTATCATTGTCTCAAAGCAGGTGTGTGTCCTATGCTTGAAGCACCACAGTCATTTGTAGAAGCTTACAAGTGCTACAGGATGACAGCCTTTACACAACAATGAATAAAATAATAGAAGGCTTTTATTATGAAATGGGAAAATAAGTTTTGCATTAGCATAGAATCACATTGCAGCACTTTTAACATCACAAGCAGGAGCAGATTAAAATGAAGTTTGAGGTTTAAACTAAATAGGACCATTTCTACTTATTTAACAGGGGAAATCAGACATTACAGCCTGACCTGACCAGAATTTCATGCTTTTAGTCATGGAAACTAATCTGTTTTATGGCCACAGTAGGTCAGGGAGAGGTGAGTGCAGAGCAGTGCAATCTGCAACTTTACCACAAGATGTCACTAAGTATTAACCCCAATAACCATTTCAGACCCTGTGGTTGTGCATGGGCTTCTTAAGATTCTCTTCTGAAACCACACCTGTCACCTCTCCCACTCCTCAAAAAATCACACAGTGGGCAGAGTTAGGCTCAGACTGGGGGGTAAAATCCCTTCTAACACTCTGACCTTGGTTGGTGCAAGTTCTAGTGTGAGGATGAGCCAAGTGTGTCCCAAAAAACAAAATACTTTCAATGTAGAGTTCAAGGACTGTAGTACATCAGTGAGTCTGTTCAGTACTTATTGTGATGCAGATCATCTCCACTGTTTGGTATTAATGTTAGTTAAAAGAAAAAGTACTTGACTTTCATCACTAATTTTTCTTCAAATTTGTAAAACCCGAGTGATAGCCTAATTATCACTGAATTAATACAACTATGTTTTTCTTTTTTCTGTCTGTGTGCTAAATGTATAAATTGTAATACTTGTATATCGATAAGTAATCATGTTTTTTTTTTTTTTTTTTAAAACAAGTGTTAAGAAATCTGTAATCGATAATCAAATAATGCAAAATTAATGTACCTATGTTTTGTTTTTTGTCTTTTTGTCTGTCTATGTGCATTGTAAATATATAAATTGTGACACTTTTATATTGGGAATGGACTCCAGGAAGAATAGTCTCAACTTTGGTGAGACTAAATAAAGAAAATAAAGAAATCCATCAGTCTTTCCATACTTACCCACCTGAATCACTTCCCTCACTTTGAACAATTTTGAAGATGACTCCATCACAAGCATTCCATTTATTTACATACCAAACCAAAACATCACTCAGGCCTTTTTGGAAATTTAGTCACAAAGTGCATTGTGAGAATGGGAATTCCACACAGCCACAGTGTCCGGGTCAGAAGAAATGGAAAGAATCACTGCTGGTCAATTGTCATTTTATAATGAATGTGACCGTGAAAAACAATACTTAAACATCAGCTTCATGTCATTTTTGGAATATTTCATACCTCACAAGCATATAGGGTATGGCCCTCACCCCTCACTCGCTCCTTATAGTACGTGTATGATAAACCTACACTGGGAAAAAAACCAAAATCTTACCAGGTGTATTTTTCTCATTTCTAGTCAAAGTATCTCATCACACTTATAATAAGACATAATCACCTTTAGAGTAACTTTTCAGTTCACTTGTTCAATTGGCAGATTTTTTTTGCTTGAATTAAGCAAAAAAATCTTGAATTAAGCAACAAAAATCTGCCGATGGAACAAGTGAAAATTATCTTGGTAAGATTTCTTGAAATAAGATTTTCAAGATCTGTTGTCTAAAAATAAGTTCTTATATCTCACTGAAAAGTTACTCTTCAGGTGATTATATCTTATTTTAAGTGTGATGAGATATTTTGACTAGAATTACAAAAAATACACTTGGTAAGATATAATTTTTGCAGTGTATGCAATTATATATTCTGAAAATGCCATGAAACTGATGTCTAAGTGTTGTTTTTTACGATCACACACCCCTTATTATGAGATGACAATTGACTTACAGTGATTCCTTCCATTTCTTCTGACCCAGTAGCAGACCAAGGTTCTAATAGTCTTGGATTTTTCATTATAGTTTAGTTTTATTTAGTTTTGACTTTTTTTTCTCTAACTCAGTTAGTTTGAATTCATTTTTAGAGCAGGTTTGTTAGTTTTTATTAGTTTTCATTTTTTTGTAAATGCTAAGTTTTAGTTTAGTTTTAGTATTATTTTTAGTTTTGTCATATCTTTTCTCTTTTTCTCCGTCGTATTCAAATAAATCCCAGACAGGACTCTGCTGCTTTCTCCCAACTTTAGTCTCCATGTTTCCAGGTAGAGTGGGGATGAGAAGACGACTGTAAACCACAAGTGACCACGAGTGATGGACTAAAATTGCTAGAGTGAAATAAATCGCTTTCGTATCAATCCGACATTGACAAAGACGAAAACGAAGGGAATTTTATCCATAATTTTTATCCGTTTTAGTTAGTTTTGTAAGCACACAATACAGTTTCAGGTAGTTATTATTTTTTTCTTTTAATTATAGTTTTTATTTATTTCAGTAAACGAAAATGTTTTTTCAATTCTAGTTTTCGTCATTTCATTAGTTTTTGTTAACGATAATAACCTTGTAGCGGACACGGTTTCATTGCTTGTTGCCTCCATGTTTGTTGCTGTTGCGGCTACATGACATTCCCATTCCCAAAATGCACTTCACGATAAAATTTCCAAAAAGGAGTGATGTTTCAGTTTGGTATGTAAACAAATGGACTGCTTCAAGTTGTTCATGGTTTGGGAAGTGATTCAGATGCATAAGCACGGAAAGACTAATGGATTAATAATAATTAGGCTATCACTCGGGTTTTATAAATGTGACGAAAAATTAGTGATGAAAGTCATACGCCGCTTTAATATGAAAACGACTAATAATATAAAAATGCAAAATCAACAAACGGCCCCACGTGCTGCCTCTTCTTGTTTATAATCACTTAAACCTGCTGTCATCGTCTATTGCAAAGTGGCAGTACCTGTTAAATCCAGTATTAAAGTATTAAAGATAAACACGTACTCATCACAAGTGGTTGCTATGGCGACTTTACACAAATTATGCTTTGCAGCGAACACTGTTGACATTGTGAGTCAAGCAAAACCGCACACTCCTCCCTCTTCATTTGAATTATGCTTATTTTCAATACTTACCAACTAGTGCGGCCGTGACATTGATTCCATTAGGTTAATCAGTTCATTTCATATCTACATAATGGCGATATCTCACTCACTGTTCTCATTACCATTGGATCATTACTTCCTCTAATACCATGTACCTTCCAGCTGCTCTTTGTCAGTGGTAATTAGGTGATGATCTGTACCAAAAGATATTAAGATGAATTCTAAGGGCAATGGGTGGTTTCATAAGAAGAGATAAGGCCTTCTTCAAATGCCCCGATTAAGCTTTAAAATGACCATAGGGTATTTCAAGAAGATGGGGCTGAGAATCTATTTTCAAATCCCAAAAACAGTTCACTCACTTGCAATTTTGTGCATAGAGAATACTGCTCCACTCTATTGCTTTATAGCGGTATATTGAAATCTCTCCACCTACTCCTCTTGAATATTTATCCAATCTCTCTATCGCTATACCGTCATAGTTATACGTGATATTTATGATCTGCAAAACAAAATAGGTCTATTTAACTTTATTGTCACTCCACATTCACCGTCTGCCAGAGGAGTCTTGTAAACACATTTCTCTCTGCGCAAAAGTCACCGAGAAACTGCAGCACAAAAATGAAAAAAACTTCCACATCAGTCACTTCTGACAGCCTTTGAAATTTTTTACATTTGCATATTTGCAGCTTTTGTAATCACAGACAGCTTTAATACCCCGTATTAATCGAGAATTTTGGAGACAGAGCATCACCTTGACAAGTCGAAGGAATGTCTATAGAGTGATAACTGCGTTCTTTTTTTCTAGTGCTGACCCTGCCTTAACCTACAAACATTAAGCCTTTTTCTCCATGGCAACATGGTTGAGGATCGACACTCCTGAACACCCACATTTGTTCATATAATACCAAGTGGTCATGGGAGTGTGAAAAGAGAAATAACGATCTTTGCACTTTGTTAATAATACAAATATTATAGAAATTATCAAGCAAAACAGATTAGTAACGTTGAAAAGATATTTTAGTACATTTTCTACCTCATGCAATAATGATACGATATGTAAGATATGTGGAGAAATGCATTCATTGCTTCTTCTTTTTAAGTCAACACTCCCTGACACCCTTTACACTGATTTTTATGCAAATGACTTGATGTGGTTTGTCTGTGAAAAAACTTTTGGATCAAGTTCAAAAGTGCTTCTTTTCTGCTCTTCCATAACAGCAACAATGAGAAAAATCAGCTTCCATTATCTTAGAAATCAAAAAATGACTGAGCCTGTGCATAATAGACAGAAATCTTAAAACTGAATACACAAATGTAACTCCAAAAAGCTGGGACATTGTGTAAATTGTAAATAAAAACAGAATTCAGTGATATGCAAAACTCATAAACCTATAGTTTATTCACTATAAACCATATGATGGCACCATCAGGTCTCTAAAAAGTTGGGATGCGGTCATCAAAAGACTGGAAAAGTATGTAGTAGTAAAAATAAGTACACTCACAGTCAGTGAAAACATTGAGACTATGTTTTTCGACATAATCTTTATTTTGAAACCCTAAACAGGCATTTTTTCATATGAATCATTTGTTTAGGACATTGGCATACAGAAACAAACATCTAAAGTTTCAAGAATAATTTCAAAACAAAAAACTTAACAAAAGAAAATGGCACCTGCCAAACACAAAGTCACAACAGTCAATACCGGGTATGGCCTCCGTTTGCTTCAGTGCAGGCGGTCTATCGTCAGCAGAGCCTGTCGTGTTGTGGCGTTCAACCAGGTTTCTGATTGTGGGTTGGGAACAGCCCATACATACGCCTGGCTATATCACTGTAGTTCAAACCGGCCTCCACCATACCCAGTGCCCGGAGACGCTGTTCATGTGATAGATGTGGCATGATGCCTTTCACTGGACTAACAATGGTGGCCTTTTTTGGGCCTTTATATAGGCCTTCAAAACCAATCCTCAAATTGTGCAGATACCCACTGAGTATTGCTCAATGTGTATTTGGTCAACTTTTGCAAAGAGACCAACCCATATGCAATGAACCGTGACAACATGACAACTCATCATTATCTCAACTACCTGAGCACTAAGTCATCAATAAATCCACAATGAATAATTTCAACCCCCCTACAAGTAGAATATGCATACATTTCTACCTCAAAGTTTCTTTGACTGTCAGTATAGTTGGAAGAACATTTTGCAGCTAGTGATGTGAATTGTCAACAGGACAGTTACATGATTGAGTATAAAAAGCACATCTTAGACCAGAGGTCTCCGACCCTAGTCCTTGAGAGCTACGATCCTGCATGTTTTAGATGTTTGCCTCTTCCAGCACACCTGACAGGTCGTTATCAGGCTTCTGCAGAACTTGATGATAGGTTTATCATTTGAATCAGGTGTGTTGAAAGAGGGACACATCTAAAACATGCAGGATAGAAGCTCTGGTAAAGGTTCATACTGTCTTCCAAGTATAACCATTGTAGGTCATTCATTTATCAGACTGAAAGCAACAAGTATCATCACTTGATTGCAGAAGCCATCAAGATGCAGGAATGCACGCCAAGGACGATAAACAGGGATGACGGCGCATACACCCTATCACACACCTGGGATGCGGTCCTGGAGAAGAGGTCAGACAGCAGGGGGTGTAAACCCTCCCTGCTGTCTGACCAATCCTCCTGAGCAGCCTATAAGACACGTCACAGCAGCATCATGTGACACTTCTGACGAAGGCAACAGGAAGTAGCTAAAACTAGTAAAGCAGGTGAGCAAAAAACTACCCCTGTCTGATAAATTAATTATAAAATTAATTATGAGAACCTTAGTTAAGATTTTTTTTCTTGATTGTTTTTATTCCTCCATAGGCATGACAAAAACAATGTGATCAAGTTTTTTTTTTTTTTTTTTCATGGAGTTACAAAAATGTCCGTGCATTTAATTTTCGAAGTAAAGAAACGTGTTTAAAACCCAATATCAGAAAGTGATATGAAAACAATGAAATAAAATCTGATGTTTTCTCACATTTTGACATATTATAATGCTAGTTATTACTCTTTTCATGGAGATAATATGCCAAAAATAAATAAATAAATAAAAATAAACAAATAACAATTCATTTACACTGAAACATGTTACTGCAGATCAGGTTTATCAAGAACAGCAAAGTTACAGTAATGGTATGAATTGCAGTGTATGGGATGATGCATGAGCGTCCACTGTTTTGGCTGATGTGGAATTAAAACAACAAAACCCATGAATATACAAGAGAACAGCTGTGGAATAAACTGTCCACTGTAGCGACCACTTTGCATGAAAGTGTTAATTACCAACAATAGGACAGCAGCTCTCAAGGACCAGGGTTGGTGACTCCTGTCTTAAAGAGTAAGAAGTAAAGTTAACCAGAGGTTCAGCAGTCTGGAAAACTACAACTACAAACTTTATGGAAACATACAGCTACATCAACATAAAACCAGTGTATGACTTTGAATATCTCATCATCTAGATTACATAATATAATCATAATTATCATACAAAGGTGACAGTGCATTAAAACCAGGTATGACTCTGTAATTGGAATCATTGCAGTGAAAGGAACACTTTCAGAAATCACTGTCTGTGAACCCAGTTCTCCATGACATCCACAAATAGAGGTTAAAGCTCTGTCAAGCGAAGAAGAGACCATATGTGAACATGATCCAGAATCACCATTGTCTTCACTGAGTCAACACTGTTTTAAAATAGACTGAGGGAAAATGGAAAACTGTACTTTGAATTCTTTTTGGAGACTGTAGATACTGTGTCCTCCAGACTTAAGAGGAGAGGGACTGTCAGACTTGTCATCGGCACTTAGTTTAAGAGTTTGCATTTTTGATGGTATGAGGGCACATTAGTGCATAGTCTTTTTTGTTTGTTTGTTTTGTTTTTTTGAGGGATGGCCTTGCATATTTCAGCAAGACAATGCATCTATTACACTTGCATGGCTTCGTTGTAGAAGAACTGGCCAACCCACAATCTATACCTTTGAGATGAGAATATTGAAAGGTCTGAGCTTGTTGTGCAAGTGTCATACAGAGTAAAACCACTGATGTTCACCAGATGTGGCTCTAAAAAAGCTTGGCTACAGATGACTCCCACTTTACTTCTCTGTAACAATACTAAGTGAATATCTTTTACCAGGAGACATTCTTGGTTGATGTGTTTTATTCACAGCCAATGTCCCCTTTTATTCTTAATTTTTAACCCATAAAGACCCAGAGTTACTTTTGTGGCACTTCTCAAATGAATTTTTCTCTATATTTAACCTTTCCTAAATGATTTATCACCATTTATAATAATAACATCCTCTGTATTTTATTTTTTCAATGAAAATCAGGTATTTTCCTGTATTTAATTTACTGATCATGTAGATGTTCATTAAAGCTCAGTTTAAGGTTTAAGGATATTATATCAAAAAGAGAAAATTCATGAAAAATTTACTTTTTCAGGAAAGTAGTGTCTCCATCCACTGTCAATGATCCAACTCCATGGATTTTGCTGGTGAATTATTGTTGTAGAAGATGATGCTGTTTCCACGTTCATTACAGAGCCTTGGAATGTCTAAATGGGTCATAAATGATGACAATGAAAAGATGACAAACTTTATTTTGCAACAATTATTTCTACATATTAATAGGTTTAGTGGTTCAGAAGTTATTAAACATCTTATATCAATATATTATTTTGGTTGACAGTGGCTGTTTGGGTCTTTATGGGTTAATATGAAATCTGGTTGATAACATGACATTGACGGCTTGGTCACATACTGCTCCTGTGAAATCCATTATTATTATAGTATTTGTCTTCTGTAGGGCATCACAGACTTGTCATTTGCTCATTTCTCCCTTTGTAACAGATAAAAGTACTGCACAGATATATATGATAGAAAGCAAGGAGCATCTTACATTGACATATAATTTAAAATTTAGTAAGACATTCCTTGTAGTGTAAAAAAAGTCATCTTGGAAAGAACTTGTAAGAATAGTAGCTCAAGCTACAGAGATCAAAGAGAATGATATTAAAAAAGAAATAATACTGGTTTCTGTGGGAAAATTAGGCCATTCTCTGACATTTCCAGAAAACCTGGAACATTTTCTGAAAAGCAATAAAAACTAAAATCTGTGATTTCAAACTTTATTTAACTGAAGAAAGGACAAAGAAAACATTTCCAGTGTTTTTTTGTGACCAACTGTACTTTGTAAACACTAAAGAAAAGTTGGGACAGAAACAAGTGACAGAATAAACAGGTAATAAGAGATTCAAGCATTAACAGGTTAATGAAAACAGTGGAATGGTTGGGTGAAAAAGGACAAACTTGTAGTTTATTTGCTGTCCAAGTTATCACAAATTTTATGAAACTCTGTGAGATAATTGTCAATCACAAAAATAATGTTTCTCTAAGCAAAATTACAAATAATTTAAGCTTTTCAGCATCCGTACTACATAATATTGTGAGATGATTCAGTGAGTTTGACGAAATCTCTTGTGACCTCTGAACCCACTGGTTTTGCTGCATGAGAAACCATGAAGTTGTGGTGAAAATCCACCCCACATGGGGTCAGGAGGCCTTTTGGAAACAACTGACACTAAACAGTCTGCTACTGCAATCAGCAATGCAACCAATACAGTTTCAGTATTGTATTCAGTAAAACCTTACATCACTTTTGTGCAGAAATCCAGCTGAGTTTGGACCAAAGGTTATGTCAGATGGACTGAAAGACAGTGGAGAAGTGTTCTGTGGTCAGACCAGTCCATGTTCACCATCTGCACATGGTACCAATGATGCAAAACCATAAACTGGAGTCAGCCATCGAGTCAACATATTTTCCAGGGAGGTCATGAGTTGTTTCAGAAGAACAATGCCAGGCCTCAATCTGCACAAATTCCAACAGCATTAGTTCATCATCTCAGAATGGGTTTACTGGACTATCCTGTCTGCAATCCACAACTGTCTTCTATTAAAAATGTATCAAGTATCAATGTGCTAAAATTCTCCTTGTAATAGTCAGGTTTCTTGATCTACAGTTGCAGAAAAAAAGTCTTAGACCACCCTTGTTTTCTTCAATTTCTTGTTCATTTTAATGCCTGGTACAAGTAAAGGTACATTTGTTTATGCAAATATAATGATAACAACAAAAATAGCTGATAAGAGTTTAATTTCAGAGCTGATATCTAGACATTTTCCATGTTTTCTTGATAATAACCAAATTCACTTCAGTTCTTACATCAATAGCTATGGCATTGTACTGACAAAAACAGTGCTTTTAGGCATTCCATGTTTTCTATTCTGTCTGTTTTAGTCATATGATACACACAGGAGTTAGGTAGTTGATTGCATAACTATTGTTTTGACTGTATGACACAGTCCTGTTTATATAAACTATGAAGTCAGTCAATGACACATGGTGAGTTGCAGATTCATGACACATCACAGAACTGTTGTCCTGGTAAACTGGCTTTAATGGTCAGATGATGTGGTTATAGAGTCACAAAATTTCTTTAGTGAGAGGAAGTTGACCAGTGTCAATGTTTGTGTCCCTTTCCACAGACATCAGCAAATCTATAGGTTGTTATAAGAGTCACTATGTCCACTTCCATCTATTTTATGTCCATTTAAAACTTGCACATGAAACAAGACAAGTGGAAAAAGCAAAAAATCATAAAAAAAAAAATATGTTCAACTATACAACTGTTGGAAGAAAGTTTCTGTTCTTTCATTCTGTTTTTCCAGGAGATATGTAGAAAATATATGAATATGAGGGAAATGTGATGAGTTAAATGAGAACCATTTCAGTGAATAAATGCTGACAAACTGAATGTGAGACTGAATGAGACTGCAGTGTTCCTCGAATTAATACAAGAAACAAATGTTTGGATGGGAAACAGCACCATGACTAACAAGCTGCAGACACAAAATAGGGCAAATTGAGAGAAGAGTCTGAATGGATAACAAGATTGTGAAGTGTCTGATGTCTGCAAGCAGGTCAGAAGCACAGCTAATTGTATTTAACAAAGTGGACAAAATTACGGGTCAAAAAGCTCCAATTACATTTATCAGCTCCTCGATCAACAGCTCAGGCAGGATGTCACTCTATGAAATATGAATTCTACTTGGTAAAATGCAAAAAAAAATCCATCCTAAGTCTATCGTTTGTCACAGTAAATTTATTTATTTCATATCCCATTAAGATAATGATGAAGGACATCGAAGGACAGGAGCTTGATAACTTTGAATTATTATTTCAGGCCTTTCTGCTCCAATGGGCAATTAGAATATACAGCTATTAATATGCACCTGCTTATCTCAATGAACCAGCATGGAACTGAAGGTGGCAGAATCTTAAATCTGCATTTTATTTTGTTGAATTTCTGAAGATTTGCAATGCATTTGGATGCAAATCTGACAATTGGCAACATTATGTGTGTAAGATTATATTATCATGGAGATGCACGTGTAATAGTGTCTACTGCATCTTATAAAATGCCACTGTGCACGACTTTCACCTGCAGTTCAATATTACTATGCAGACAAGTGATGGTACTGAGCTGTTCATGCTTCCTGGTGGAGAATGTTGCTGGAAGATGCATTATAATTTTGTTTTCCGTTCACCCACACCACACCTCTTTGTGGAACTGACTTTACAGAGCCACTGTGACAACTGCATGACTCCCACATGAATTATGGATCGCCCCATGGGGCAAACACTGGGCCAAAAAGCTGTTAGGCCCCACGGCCCTCTATGTGTGACATTCCTCACTCCATACAAATTCATTTGCAGTCAAAAATGACAGTGTATTGTCCTTCATAATCCAAAGTTATGGTGTCTGGGTTTGGAATGTGGTAACATAACATTGTTTTTGACTACGCTCAATTTAAGTAGCACTAAATTCAGCAGTGCCTGAGCTAAAATAGGACAAATAATTAGATGTACTGTCTGGAAGGGGTCTCATTTCATTTTATTTTCTCTTTTAATGTCTCCTTTAGTGTGCATCAGTGGTGGAGGAAGGACTCGGGCCTTTTTCTCGGGTAAAAATACCAGTGTCACAAAAACTTAGTTAAAAATATTAAACCATTAACATCAAAATATACTTAGACTAACCAAAGTAAAAGTGCAGAATGGCGTGAATGTGGTGAAGTCAATGTAGACCATTCACATATATTTTGGAAATGTCCATATATTACTGTGCTTTGGAAGACGATTGGGGACATACTGTACCATGTGTTGGATTATCCAAATCCACTGATTCCTGATGTTCTGTATCTTAGTAACTTTTGGGACACTACCATCCTTAAAAAGGACGAATATTTGGTGAAAATACTCTGAATAGCTGCAAAAAAAACTACAACAAGGACCTGGGGGATATCCACAACTGAAGAAATATTTCTAATGGAAAAATTAACACACAGACTGAGGCTGCAAGAACCAGAACTGGATAAAAAGTGGAATAAATGGACTATATTTACACAAAAATCAATAGACTGACTGTTGCTGCCCAGACACATTGTTTTCTTTTGCATTCATTTGTGCTCTCATTTGTCTGTCCTTTTTTTTTTTCTCTCTCTTTTGTTTGTCTTTGTCTTTTCTTTTTGGTTACTGTCACAATTCTACATAAAACTCAATAAAGATTTAAATTACAAAAAAAAAAAAAAAAAAGTGCAGAACGGCTTGTTACAGAGTAATGTGTATCCCTGGATTGTAATTATTGAAACATTATGTTCTTTAATGCAGCTGGAAATGGCCTGGCTCATTTTAATATCTGCATATACTGTACTGTTGGGTACCTTCATCTATATAACACACCAAAATATATTAGGGGATGCTTATACTTAAATGCACAGTGTGTATTTTCTGCTGCCAGGGGTCTCTTAATGAAAACAGTAATAAAAGACATGTTAGTGGAAGATGATGGGATCTGTTGTTTTCAACTTCTGAGTTACAACTATAGTTATATCATTATCTGCAATGACATATATCCACATATTTAATTCTAATTACATAGTTGCAATATAAGCATTAAAGGTGACATGATGTCACTGACAGACAATGACATTAAATGATGTGAAATCTCTGAACATTTGTTGGGAAACTTGATGCAATGTTTGTACAAGTCAACAATATATACATGGGTGCATCTATGAAACTGGTCCCTAAAAACAGGACAGAGGGGCTAAAAATTGAAACCAGATGTAGACTAATGTTATGAAGCAAGTTTGGAACCACTTTGGGTCTATTTTAAAAATAAATATTTACTGAGATATGAGAGAAACTATTTTTCAGATAAAACACATTTTCATATTATCTTTATACAAAAATCTGCATGGTAAAAATGGTAAAAAGGACACGAAAATTACGCACTACTATTTTTTCAAATATCTTTTTTTCTCTGACAGGTACATTTTGGGAATCAAAGTAAATATGCAAGGCAGAGTTTCACAAAAATGACCACTTTTGCAAAATCACTTGCGATTTATAGGTGTTTAAATGGGTAGGTTCTGCATGTAACGTGAGCGGACATGACAGGTTGCATGCCAAAACTGGAATGAGACTGAGATTCATGAAAAACCTGCATGTCTGGATTAGAAAAACCACTAGGATCATCAAATTTAACACAGTGTCTTTATTTATAGTGGGATATAAGACCATTTCAAGCGATGGTTTCAAGATAAAATGCACTGACACTTAGGTAGCTTTTCCTGTACCAATTTTGGTCCTATTTTTGGCCCCAATATTTTATTTAAAATTCATTAATTTTGGGATGACCTAGAGCAAGAGTCAAATTTTTTTGCATTTATCTGAGGTCATCATTAGATACATCCTGGGAAGATACATGTCAAAATTTGTCTTTTATTATTGGGTCTAAAAAGCTGGCAAAGTGGCAGCCAGAAGAACCCATCTAAGACATCATCGTGGTTTTAGATATTTTAATGTGGAAATGCAGCATATTTTTCATGAGTTTTAATATCATTATCATTCATGAGGTAGTTTTTATGTTACACTGATTATTTTAATCCAAAATGGAACAACAATATTGCATTGGTGCAAAACGTGCAAAAATTTTACATTATGGCGGCGTGCACAACTGTAAAGTAGCACCAAATAGGCAAGTAAGGTTCAGTCTGCTCAAATTTTACATAAATGCAGTGTGGAACTTCTACTACTACTGAACTCTTAATGTAATGACAAAAGTTTTATTTTGATGACAGTGTGATGTGGTGTGGGATTCATTTTTTACCCACACTGCAAATTGAAGTCCATGTGATGTGACCCAGACAGAAATTCTGTGTATAAGGACGTGACACCATAGACTGGCATTTTAATAAAACAGACACTTGGAAAGAAAATTACACATCACACATTTTCTCTTAATTAGAACATTGCTGGGAACATCATGATCACAAAGCTAACAACAAATGAAAAAAAGCCTGGTTATGTTTTGACGCTTAAGTATAAAAATAACTGTCGAAACTGTTTTCCCAGTGGATGTAGGTTGCTGGGGATTCCCTGCACAAACTGTGTAGAGTCTGTTAACTAGGAAGAGGCCAAGAGAGAAGGAAAGCTGTTCAGAAGGTGGAAAGAAGAAGCTCAAAGGGCTTCCTGTTGGTTGTGGTGGAAAAGACGGGAGATGGAGGCAAGGAGGAGAGAGAGCTGGTCATTACCACAACCCACCTACTAGACAGTGTTCTGTTTAGGGGTCGAAACACTTGATGAAGGTTGGACACCACTTGAAGACCCCTTCTCTTGGCCAAAATTACAAGTAGCTGAAGTTTTTTTGTATATCAGCTAAAATTTACTTGGGGGTCAAATGAGTGGCCATTTTTGTCAAAAAAAAAAAAAAAGTTGTAAGAAATGCATAGAACTGTGTTGAAATAATGCTAATACATTTGTGCACAGACTACTGATATTATTTGACAGTGGAAGCTATATTTTCAGAAATATTGGATTTTGAATAGCACGTGTATGTGAAAACTTCTGCTGGTGGACGGACCAGACATTACCCATGATGCTCTGGTCAGTACCAGTACTTTATTAGGAATAAACTTATAGACTTACTATTGCTAATTCTCCTCTTATTCATAAATGTTAGTATTGTGGATGTAAAACAATAACAGCTGACACAAAAACACAAAATGTGGCAGTGGACGGATGTGACATGGTTGTTACAGATCCCATCATACTGATGCTCGGCAGCCATGTCACCGTTTCCACAAATGATCCCTGTGCAAAAACTAGGATCAGAATTATTTATTGTAGTTTATCATCATACTAAAGAGTAAATAACAATATAGAATTGTTATTTCTTTATAAAAATGCTTATTATTAGAAAACTGTTGATTTAAAAAGTGACGTGTGACATTCTTAATGTATGCATTGGCATAACATAAGCAGGATGGATCAGCACCATACTCCATATTGCAACCTGTAAAAATAAAACATGTGATATGTAGTATATAATCTTGTAAGAAAAATTGGGGAATCTAAAAGAATAAAATATTTGTTTTTCAGGTAAATTCAGTTAAAATATAACTTGGCCATTTGTGACATGAAAATATAGCATTAATTGTGAAATTGGACATTTTTGACCTGAAAACATAGTTCATATGACCATCAACATGTTGCAACAGAACTGAAATCCTGTAAATTTGCATAACTTGCATTTACCAACACAAAGTTCCTTTGAGGATTCACTTATATTGATTTCTTATGCACAAAGACATAAATAAGACCTCTAAGCAAATTTGAGCCGATATTCTTTGAATATTTTGTTTCTTGCATTACTTTAGCAGCTCATGTGTATTAATATTTTATTCTGAAGCTCTCGCACAGTTCACTTTTCTTAACACTGGAATAGTTGTATTTTATTTTATTGTTCTCATACAGGCCCTTTTACACTAAGTGTTTTTCTGCTAAATTGAACTGAGATGCTAAACTGATTTTCATTGTTCCTGTGACAGTGACAATAAAGTTCTATTCTATTCTATTCTATTCTATTCTATTCTATTTCTTTTTATTTTAATATTTTAAATCACTTTTACAGTGCAAAAACAACAACAAAAAAAAGAAACTCACACAATACAACAAGGGGGGATGCTATTCCTGATGCATTCGATTGCTTTTCCGTACCTGATCTGATATCAAGAATTAGTGTTCTTGAATATGATCCATTTCTCCTACCTTCGCTTAAAAGTTCCCATCTTAATCCTCAGATGAAATGTTAATTTTTCCATGGTATATATTTTCTCTATAATGTCCAGCCATTGTTGTGATCAAAGAGGGTCACTTTTTAACCAGTTCCTTGTGACTACCTTTTTGCAGGGAAGAATTAAAATTTTAAATAAGTGTCTTCTCTTTTAATTACATCATCAGGTATTAGACCAAGGTAGATAATCTGGGGTTCCATTGGAACTTTATAATTTAAAATATTCTCCATTGTCTGAGCAACATGGTTCCAAAACATTTTCATTTTTACAGATGTCCAGAAGATATTTCTATTCTATTTTAAGATGCCAACTCGGAGATATATAAAATTAAGAGACACTGCAATTTCCTCTGAAATCAGCATGATTGCATGCATGACAGCCATTCCATTCCTGTATCTGTAGAATTCCAACACAAATACACCTTATTCTACTGAATAAAAACCTGATCCATGTCTTATTTAAGAAGGAGAAGTATAAAAAACACTACTGTGGCCATCACTATCTTCTTACAATAGGCAAAAACAGTGCTATTAGTACCATCCATCCATCCATCCATCCATCCATTATCTTCCGCTTCTTCCGGGGCCGGGTCGCGGGGGTAACAGCCTAAGCAGGGACGCCCAGACTTCCCTCTCCCCAGACACCTCCTCCAGCTCTTCTGGGGGGACCCCGAGGCGTTCCCAGGCCAGCCGAGAGACATAGTCTCTCCAACGTGTCCTGGGTCTTCCCCGAGGTCTCCTTCCGGCAGGACATGCCTGGAACACCTCCCCAGGGAGGCGTCCGGGAGGCGTCCAGGAGGCATCCAAAACAGATGCCCGAGCCACCTCAGCTGGCCCCTTTCGATGTGGAGGAGCAGCGGCTCTACTCCGAGCTCCTCCCTGGTGACTGAGCTCCTCACCCTATCCCTAAGGGTGTGCCCAGCCACCCTGCAGAGGAAACTCATTTCGACCGCTTGTATCTGGGATCTTGTCCTTTCGGTCATGACCCAAAGCTCATGACCATAGGTGAGGGTAGGAACGTAGACTGACCAGTAAATCAAGAGCTTCACCTCTCGGCTCAGCTCCTTCTTCACCACAACAGACCGATACAACGACCGCATAACTGCAGAGTGCCATTAGTACCACAAAAGTAATTGGAATCCAAAAATAACTGTTGAAAACTACTGGACTTCTGCTCTGACAATGTTTCCAAACTCTGAGGACTGGTTTTTCTATCAGGACAATGCCCCTGGCCTCAGCTAGGTCCATAAAGGTGTAGATGACGGACCACCACATGAAGACCCTGTCATGACCAGCCCAATCTCCAGACCTGAACCCACTTTGAAAACTTCTGGAGGAAGATGGATGGTCACAAGCCATCGAACTTTGATGAATTCTTGAATTTCTTGAATTTCTCTGCCAGGAGCTGCATAAAGTCATCCAACAGCAATGGTGGAGAGCCAAGACACGTGAAAGCTGTCACTGAAAATCAGGGTTATTCCACCAAATATTGATATCTGCTAATTTTCCCAAGTTACAACATTAGTATTGTGTTGTTTAGAAATGAATATGAACTTGTTTTGAACCCACCAGACCCCTCAGGTCATCTGGACCCGGTCTGTTGTCAGTTCCCAGAGTCAGAACCAGACACGGAGAAGCTGCATTCAGCTTCTATGCTCCACATGTCTGGAACAAACTTTCAGAAAACCTCAGATCAGCTGAAACATTCAGTTTATTTAAATCCAGGTTAAAGACCCACCTGTTCCCAGCTGCATTTGAATAGAGTTTTTATTCATCAGTTCAGATCTGCACTATTTCTCTTTAGCTTAAAGTTTTTATCTGTTTTATCTGCTTATCTGTTTTATCTATTTTCCTTTTTTCCATGCCTATACTTTTTATTGCCTCCCTGCTGTAAAGTTTTTAATGTTTTATGTAAAGCACTTTGAACTGTCTTGTACGTGTGCTATATAAATAAACCTGCCTTGCCTTGTTTTCTTTGCATTATTTGAGGTGTGCATCTTTTTTGTTATTTTGACCATACATCATGTTCTGCAAATACATGCTCTAAACAATGTTTTTATTTAGAATTTGGGAGAAATGTTGTTGGTAGTTGAGAATAAAACAAAAATGTTAATTTTACTCAAACATATACCTATAAATGTACAAATCAGATAAAGTGATAATTTTGCAGGGGTCAGCTTTAGTAATAGGAACCTGCAAATCCAGTAATTTACTTGGGAAAAAAAGTGGTGGCGTATAAGCATTAAGAAAAACAAAATCAATGAACCAAGTTAAAAAAATGCCTTGAACTGGCAACATGAGGTGAATTTATCCAAATAAAGTAAACTTGTCATATTAGCACAGGTGCTACAGGTCAAATGTCCTCAAATAACTTGTGTTCAACAACTTAATTTTAAGGATGTTTATTTTTCCAACTGTCGCTTACATGACCAAATATTTTATGTGTTAACCTCAATGTGTGATTTTAGTTAAAAATAGTATTTAATGGAGTGCAGAGTAGATAACTGAGCGGATCCAACTGCAGTCTGGGGTATTCCTATAATAACTTAAGGGATTGGTATTCTGATACCACAACGTATTAAAGATAAATATCTTGTTGTTCTGTCCTGGCCGTATTTCACCTGGAAAGAGTTATAATGTAACAACATATCCTGTATACCAACATTGACACTACTGCATTGTTTTAGCAATTTTTTGTTTGTTTTTGTGTGATTTGTGGGGTTTTTTTAGTTGCAGTTTTTTCTTGTTTTTCTTGTTTTTTTTTTTTTTTTACATTTGATTTTCATATTTCTATTATAATTTCTTATAATCTATCCTGTTGTATCACTGGAAAATGTTTATTGGGTGAAAAGAAAAGAAAAAAAAGTAAGTTTAAAAAAAAATAATATTCAATAGAGTTGACTGAAAAGAAATGTCAAAAAAACACACATATCTGACATTTTTTGGATGTTATACTTTACTAAAGAAACACTCATACCATGAACTTACAGTTGCTGTTCACATAAAGAAAGTACTCATTAAAAGTATGTCTTTTCTAAAGCAAGTATTCAGTAAAAATAACTGTTTATGGGAAGTGTATCTAAATGCCAACATCAATATAGTTAGCTGAATGAGATTTATTCCACTTATTACTTTGTTTAACTATTACATTTTTATTGTATAAATACTCAAGTGAATCACAAGTATTTGAAATGTGTGCTTAAATCCCACTGCTGATGCACATTTTATCAGTTTCACATTAGTCGCTGGCAGCCACCTTAAATTGCATTGATAGTCATCAGTTTCATCTCCTCAGTTCTGCTAATATGCCAATACTATTATATTCCTGTGTCAAAGGAGCACTTTAGATTCCCTCGCTGCTGCTTTTAACCAATGCCAAAGCACTCCCTTTTACTTTCTGAGAATGTAATAAAGGTTATTGCTGAATTGGTTAACTGTTTTCAACGTGCTTATATGAATCTGTGAATTCAGGCGTCTGGCCTTTGCCCAAACCATTACGCTGTCACTTAAACAGAAACGAAGAATTGGCAAATAGTCACAGCAGAATATGAGTCACTCCTCATACATAATGCCAAGTTTGTGCACGCTGCATTTTTATACTGGTTTTACATTAACAGGAGTTGACATCTAAACTGGTGGCATTTTTATGCTTTTGTGTTTATTCCATTAAATCCACAATGACATGAGTGAATGAGCATAGTATTTGTTTGTAAGGGGAGGAAAAGATAGATTAGGAAAGCGGGATGAGGCAGGGGAAGCCTCTGAGCCAGAGCGGTGGGATTAATTTCCTTATTAGTTACTCTCTGTAGTGATGCCACACCATGAAAGTCTAATACCATCTTTTTATGGATTTGACTCAGTTTAGATTACCTCCTCCTACATTCACCGAAGGGATCACACTGTCTGCTTCTGTTTCTCCCATTTTTTTTTTTTCTTTTTTCCCAAGTGACTTCTCATTGCTTTGTCAGAAATGATGTAGGAGAAACGGGCGAATAAATTGGAGTCTGGTGAAGGAAGATGCCATTAAAAATGAACCTACCTCACCCTAAACAACAAAAACACACACCAATAGGAAAACAATAACAGCCTGCGCTTCAGAAGAATCATTAAAGCAAAGTGCGAAGTTTTTCTACGCGTAAAAAAAGGGAGACGTTTTCACAGTGGATATAGTGATTTTCAAGGTGATTAAAAAGCCATTAGTGGAATGACTCTCGCAGGTAATTCACAAGGTAGTCATTCAAAACCCAGTTAGAAACCAGGAAGGGCTCTGACTGAAGAAAATGTTATTAGATGAAGATATTATATCAAATTGCCCAAGTGCGAAAGCCACCCCACAATCTCCTGTCTATGAGCTAAATCACTGTCATTTGGAGAAAAAAAAAAAAAAAAGGGCTTTCATTTATTTTGTCATTTTCCTCATTAAACAAAAGAATCTCTGAGAAAAGCTCGTGTTGACTTGGCAGGGAGTGAGAACAGAAATTAAAAAAGAACTACCGGATCCAATCGCAGAAACATTACCTATCCGTCAACACGGAAGACCTTAACATTAAACAACTAAAGCCCGGCAAATAAGAGAACATTTCCCAAAGAGCAGGGGGCTGTTTTTGCAAAATGATTTCTTCCGTGTTAAATGTAAACCTTATCCAATCATCCTTTGGGGGAAAAAATAGAGAGAAAAACTTTTCTCATAGAGCAGAAACTATTACTGAACTCTGAAAGCCATTATTTTGGTGTCATTCAGGGGTGCTTATTGAGTTGTACACAGCATATGATTTTCTAATGTATATTTGTACTCTACATTGACCACAAACTCTGCTTCTCTTTCAAATTATAATCATGATGTAAATCTATTTCTATTCATGGCTTATTGGCTTCCATCTTTCATTCCAAGCTCCATTATTTTTGAAGATTGGTTCTTGGTATTTGATGATATGAGTTCAGCAGCCAATCTGCAGATCAAATTCAGCAGAGGCAAGGGAAGTGGGAACACAAAAATCAGGTAAAGCACAGCATTCACCTGCAGCGATGTCTAATACTGCATTTATGTTTCTCTTCTCTGCCCCAGCACTGCCCATCATTATTCCATTTTGGTGTATTCCAACCCACGTTTCTATCCTCATCGGGTACTTCTTCTTTGACCTGATCCAAATGTGGGTTTCCTGTGGATCTTTTACTTCAGCCTAGTCCACATCAATGCTGGTACGTTTCGAAATGGATTTTACTCCTCCAAATAAATATAAGAAAGGAAAATTTGTCCTGGTAGTGTTTATTTTTACAAAATATCTTTCTACATGGAAGAATGCAAAAATTATTAAACTTAACCCTGTAACGCCAAACGTATCATATTTGATACATGAGTTTTGAAGCCCTCTACATGATCAGTGTGAATTTTTTTTCTTGAAAAACCTGATGTTTACAATTAGATACATGCAATACACAGATAATCCACCAGGGGGGAGGAATTCATTCACCAGAGGCCTTTCCAGTGACACTACAAGATTGTCATTAATGAGGAAGGAGGCAGAACTTTGCCAACTTTGAAAAGGAATTACCAATTTGTCAGACATGTTTGTGTTATATTATGTTTTTGTTTGTTCAAAAATAACAATATTTGAGCATTGAGACCTGATGTATCAAATATGATACAAAGTTGAAAATCATACATGGAAATTGATATTTGAAAAAAAAAAAAATTTGGTTCAAAAGGACCAATAAAGACTCCAGTTTCAAAGAACTGGAATTTTCTTTCAATAATTTAATGGTTCAGGCTTTACAGGGTTAAAATATTTTATTGTTAAAAAGGTTTATTTCTTTGAGTTCTGTATCAAATGTGTGTGTGTGTATCAAATCTGTATCAAATATGATACAAAATTTAAACTCATACATGGAAAATGATATTTGAAAACTTTTTTTGTTGTTGTTCAGAAGGACCAATAAAGGCTCCAGTTTCAAAGTACTGAAATTTCCCATTAGTAGAAGCTGCCTATAATGATCACAGTTACAACAGCTGACTGCTTATAAGGATAAAACAAAAAAAAAAAAACAAAACTGGAGAAAAGCATTACTATTTATATATAAATAATACTAATCAAGCAGTTGACTTACAATAGTGGCTTTTCAATTAGAAATCTGCACAAAACTTTACTGATATTTACTAAATATGGAAAAAATGTTGTTTGTTCCAAAATAATAATATTTGAGCATTGAGACCTGATGTATCAAATATGGTACAATATTGAAACCATACAAGGAAATTGATATTTGTAAAAAAATAAAGTAAAATTTTGGTTGTTCAGAAGGACCAATAAAGGCTCCAGTTTCGAAGAACTGGAATTTTCTGTCAATGATTTAATGATTCAGGCTTTACAGGGTTAAACATACTGTAGAGAAATTGGTAGTATCAATATTTCTGTCATTTCTATGTATTTAATGCACATTTTGCTGTTTTTTTCCTTTGAATTTATACACACAATTTGGAATCAATTCTGTCATCGCAAAATTCTCACTCACATGACTGATCACATGTTTACTGAATCTTCACAGATATTTTCGATTAGGCAATGTGATATCACGAAATCGCGTAAATACACACACCACTTTTAACTGCCATGTTATCTGTATGCATTATAAGCTTTCCGCGTGTACGTTCACGCCGCGTCAAATACTACGCACTAAGGGTTAGGGTTATGTGAACAGGAGATCTTGGCGTAAATTGTCACACAATCAAATTGCGTTGAATTATACGCGAAAGGTTGAAAATACATATATATAGCAAACTAAATGCTATAAGAACTGGCATGACATACAACACGATTACCTGAGATCGGTCTCAATTAGGTGTGAAAATATGTCTACAAGTACAACAGATAATATACAGTCGAGGTAAAAATTATTAGACCATCAAAAGTCATCAAAAAAAAAAGGTTATGCAATCAAGTACTAACTCCTGTGTGTATCACGTGACTAAAACAGACAGAAAAGAAAACATGAAATGCCTAAAAGCACTGTTTTTGGCAGTACAATGACAGATATTGATGTAAGAACTAAAGTGATTTTGGTTATTATCGAGAAAACATGGAAAATGGCTGGATATCAGCTCTGAAATTAAACTCTTATGAGCTATTTTTGTTGTTGTCATTATATTTGTCCAAACACATGTACCTTTAGTTGTACTAGACATTAAAATCAACAAGAAATTGAAGAAAACAAGGGATGGTCTAATAATGTTTTCCGCGACTGTAGACTGTCTAGGAGACAAAGTGAAAAAGTATTTTTGTCTCATCCATGAAAACACATAATCACTGCAAAATGAGATGTAGTGCCATTATTTTATATATCTGCACAGACTCTCAAAAACCCAAGTTTACTTTTAGTGAGGTAAAACATAAAATACTTGTATTATCATGATAGAGCTTTAACCCTTTCATGCATGAATTATGAGAACCTTCGTCAAGATTTTTTTTTTCTTAAGAGTTTTTATTCCTCCTTAGGCATGAAAAAACAATGCAATCAAGTTTTTTTTTTAATGGAGTTACAAAAATCTCCACGCATTTCATTTTTGAAGTAAAGAAACATGTTTAGAACCCAATATTAGAAAGTGATATTAAAACAATGAAATAATAACATTTTTAATGCTGCTAATCTGACGTTTTCTCACATTTTAACATATTCTAATGCTAATTATTACTCACTTCATGGAGATAATATGAAAAAAAAACCAAAAACAACAAAAACAAAAAAAACTGATTTTGTCTAACAAATGACAGTTGATTTATACTCAAACATGTTTCTACAGATCAGGTTGATCAAAAACAGTAAAGTTTCAGTAATGGTCTGAATGTCAGTGTATGGGATGATGCATAAGCGTCCACTGTGTTGGCTGATATGGAACTAAAACAACAAAACCCATGAATAAACAATAGAACAGCTGTAAAATAACTGTCCACTGTAGTGACCACCATGCATGAAAGGGTTAAATGAGCTGTATGTTTGGGTTGGCGCAATGGGGTGGTGCTTGTGCTGAATTCCAAAGTACTGGGAGATGGGAAGTTTCCGGCATCCACCTCGGTAAAATGCATTGAAACACCTGTCCAAGCCAGAGGTCCTTGTTGCAAAGTGAGGCCAGATCGTAGTACCCCGACCTCACAGCAAACTACAATGTGACGTCAGCACAGCAATGGCAAACAAAGCTTGCAATCAAAAAAAAAAACAAAACTTCACAATGTATAAGTTGCTCATCTGTCATTTCGCTTCTTCCATCTCGTTTGCGTATATGAGAACAATGTACTGTCAACAGTCAAAATGCCTCTTCAGTGACAAAGGAAACAGGAGTTTATATTTGCAATCTCCATATTTGTGGTTTATCTTCTACATGGATCACCTGGAATACTTTGAAGTGGGATGTAGTTAACTCCAAGTGAGATATATTCTACCTCCCAGCACTCTGGAATGCAGCATTAGTACTATGCTTTCTGTGTTGACTTCACCTATTTTCTCCACAATACTTTTGCCCCACCAAACAGGTACCTATAGGTAATTCCCCTGTTGGCACCTCTGACCCTGGTGTTGATGAAGACCTGGAGTTGGTCTCTGAGCCCTCAACAGCAGCTCACTGCTCCTGGCATGCTAATGCTAGGTATTGTGTGCGTATTAAAGCTGCGTATGATGTTCGTCACCAATTTTTCATCAAATCTGTAAAATCTGACTGATAGCCTAAGTATCACGAATCCGTTAGTATTTCTGTGATTACGTACCTGAATCACTTCCCTCACGGTGAACAACTTCGAAGTGTACTCCACCACAAACAGTCCATTTTTTTACACACTAAACTGAAACCTAAATGAAACCGTCACTCGTTTTTTTTGGGGGGGGGGATTCCACACAGCTGCAGTATGGCCGTAGCAGCAACAAAAGCAGAAACAGCTTCATTATTTCTTACTACTGCAGCTGCATGGAACCCCAAAAAAACACGAGTGATGGTTTTGTTTTGGTACGTAAACAAATGGAGAGTTTGTGGTGGAGTACACTTCAAAATTGTTCATCATGAGGGAATTGATTCAGGTGCGTAAACACGGAAAGACTAATGTATACTTAGCCTATCATTCAGGTTTTACAGATTTGATGAAAAATTTGTGACGAACAGCATACACAGCTTTAAAGATGCCGTGAAATGCAGAAATCAAATTTCATGAAGTTGAAAATAAAGAACCTAAACATTAACCTTCATGTAGCATACGTGAAGAAATGTACATGAAATAATTATTTTTATTTGCAATGTGTGAACAGATTGTAGCTAAAATCTTACACCTTCTAAGGCTGCTAACATCCACAGTAACAGCCTACACTTTTCCATGGAGAGGACGCTGGCCAGTTTTTCTGCAAAATCCTTAGGTTTGCAGTTTAGTTCTTTAGTGCCTCTGTAGAACTTTAGCTACTGTGCATTTTTTATGCTTATGTGCTTTTTTGAAGTTTGTGTTGTTGTCTGTTTTGTGCTAGGAGTCATTTGTTCATGGTAATGCAATGTCTAAGCTCATAACTGTCTCAGTTGCCTACATCCGTGATAACAGTTTTCTATGTAGGACTCTGGTTGGTTTTTCTTTAAAAATCCACCTCCTCTCTTCTATAATGGTCTATAATGGCTTTTAGCGCAACCTTTAACTTGACATGAAACATAATGCATTTATCATCTATCATCTGTCTTCATGATGAGACAGTTATAAATATTCTCCCTGACAACCAAAAAGTCAACACTATAGGCCAAACACACAGCTTTTCATGCTGTCAGGATGCTTTAATGTCTCTCTAGGCTTAATTGGTCGAATTCACAGAGCAATTGGCAAAGTCTATTTTTGATATCTCTGTCAAACCTCTAAGGCAGAACATTGTGTTTCTCTATTTTGTCTCGCTAGGACAGATTGGAGGGGAGAGCTGTTAAAATTCATAAGATGTTCTTCTGTAAAGTGTTTCCAGACATCTATCTCCATAGTTTTCAGGGGGTTTGTGAGTTTATTCTGCCAAGCTTCAACCCAGCTTCTGTCTTTAAGGTTGTTTTCATCCTTGTATTATGGCCAGATATTCACTCTGGGCATAAATGACATGTATAAATGAACTGTATTATACTTCATATCAGTTATTTTTGGCAAACAACAAAGAAATAGCTAACAAAAACCAAAAAGAAAAGGTGCACCGAGATGATCCATAGGAGTAGACAGAAGTCGTGACCCATTTACGAATATGAAACTTATTTCGGTCACGGTTCTTAATCTGCAGTTTTTTTGTGCTGTAGGACAAGTGTACATATATGAAATTAGAATGTTAACCACAAGGCAGCTAACTGTAGCTTTCTACTTAACTGAAATACATTATATCACTCCCGAGGGCTTTCGGAGGTTTAACACACTCTGCTTTGACGAGATGGCACCCTTGTTTGAGTTAGGGCTCGGTGTGAAACGGGGTTATGTGAAAATGAAAAAGACAGAAGTGGAAGCAGCAGTTTATGTGAATAGCACAGTGAGAAATGACTCGTTTTTCAGCGCTGAGAGATAGGACCGAAGTGATTCCCCTCAGACTTAAGGCCTTTATTAATGTCCCAGTCCAGGTTTTCTCTAAGGGACGCATGACCGAAGACAAGCTTCCACTTTCATCTCCCAGTTAATGAGAAAAGGCCAGATAACCATTGAGCCCCTCTAGGCTTCGGCAAAGATATAGAGGCCTGGTTCTTTTTGTAATCCTCTAACATAAAGCTTCATGCTCCGCTGCCCTGGGATCCAGGACCACTTCAATAAGTCAATATATACACATTTAAACATCATGTTCAATACATGTATCAGATGTTTTACTATTAGACAGTCTAGTGTGAGAACCATTTGTTTACTTTTTCTCCAGTTGCAGATCTCAGGTTCTCTAAAGTAGCTTGTTTTGTTACTTTCACTGATAGAGAACTGATCAGCTCCAAACAACATGTTCTATCTAATAAAACTGTAACACATCTACAGTCAGGTTCGTATATATTTTGACAGTGACATAAATTTTGTAGTTTTGGCTCTGTACACCACCACAGATCTGAAATTAAACTACCAAGATGTGTTTGAAGTGTGGACTTTCAGCTTTGATTCAAGGTGTTCAACAAAAAAACTGGGATTACAATCACTTTAATCAAAGCCCTAGATTTTCAAAGGCTCAAAGGTAATTGAAGAAACTAAGGGTGTTATGAATACGAGGGTTGGTTTTAATGCTTGGATGACTACCTGAAGTCTGGAACCCATGGACATCACCAAACACTGAGTTTCCTCCTTGGAGATGATTTCCCAGGTCTTTTGTAACACCACCGTTCAGTCGCTGCTTGTTTGTAGGTCTTGGTGGCTTCAGTTTAGTCTTCACTAACTCAAAAGCTCTGTTCAGTTGAGATCAGTTGACTTGGCCACTGAAGAACATTCCATTTCTTTACCTTCAAATGATCTTGGGTTGCTACTGCGGTATGTTTTGGATCATTATCCATCCGCAACGGGAAGCATCATTCTATCAGTTTTTCAGCATTTGTCTGAATCTGAGCTAAGATGATAGACATCTATACCTCAGATTTCATTGTGTTGCTGCCATCAGTCACATCATCAGTAAACATCAGTGACCCCCACCTCCACTAACACACTAACAGCTGTACAGGGCCATGCTAACAATGTCTCCGCTATGTTGGACACATGACATGTAGCTTTGTATCAGAGGTTGTTTCAGGTTTTCATGTGTCCTTGCTGTTGTTTAATGTTGCACCTTGTCGTTAACCCTTTTACATTCATGAAGGCATCTTTGGATCGTAGCCTTCGATAATGTCATGCTGACCTCTTCAAGTGGATTCTTCTTGCCTGGATGTAAACATGTTTTTCTTCACTAACAAAAGAATTGTGTGATCATCCTCTTTAGTTGTTTCCCATGGTCTTGCAGGTCTGTTGGTGTTGCTAAGATCACCAGTGGATTCTTTCTTTTCAAGAATGTACCAATTGATTAGCAAACACAAGAATAAGGATGTTGTCTTTCTGGCGTTTTATGCACATTTTAAATTTGTGGATGATAAAACTTGAGAGAAAAAGGTTTACACTGAGGAGTAATGTTGCATCGAATACTAATATTAGAAAAGTACTTTGATACCTTGCAGTTCAAAATTGTACACAATCGCCTCAGAGAATGATCTTTACAGGGTTCCCGCAGGGTCTTAAAAGTCTTGAATTTACAAATCTGCATTTAATATCTTAAAAAGTTTTTAAAAAGGTATTAAATTTGATGTGGAAGGTCTTAAGTTATGTTGCCATAAACTCCTTCATCATATTGTGTTTAATGTGTCCTTTAAATGTCCAAGCTGCTGTTATGGAAAAATAATACTCTACTAATTCGTCTTCAATAAAGAAGGGTCAATTCAAGCGTTCAGTGTCAAGAGTAATCACTTTATTGGAGCTCCAAGAAAGAGATACACCTCAGGCAAAGGCTGAAGCTGTCTGAACCCAAAAATACAAGTCACAATGTAGTCTTCCGTCTCCCATGAGAAAATGATGGTGTGTCGAAAGTGTTTTGGTTAGTGCCAGGAACTTAGCGATAAGACCCCTGTGAGAAATCATCTCTATCCTACCCAGGTGTCGGTCTGGCCTTCTACTCTGGACACAACACAGAAGAGGTCAGAACTGCTCTATAATACACAGTAACATGAAAATACCTGAAATAGCGTTAGAAGCCTATATGATATATGAAATATATGCAAATATATATGAATATATATGGATATAAGTAATTTAGCCATTACACTGCAAAGAAAGTAACGTTAGTTGACTCAGTTTCACCGGTTCCAACCTGACAATTTATATTGAAATTAGGAACCAATTATGACTAACTTTGCATCCCCTGGGGAGAAATGACTCGGAACGGTGGGAATCAAGGCGTTTTAGTAAATAAATACATTTTCCTAAATTCGAGGAATCATGAATTTTTGCCAGTATGGCTGTGAAATAGGCATTAAATTCTGTTCTAAGTAGGCTTAAAAAGGTATTTAAAAAGTCTTAAATTTAACTTGTAGAAATCTGTACAAACACTACAGCTTTTATGGTGACATTATCAGAGGTGACAAGTGTTTCCCCTACAATTATATAAAGGGGGCACCCTGTCCCCTAAACGGCACCTCCCGCCCCCCCCAAGACTGCAGACTGGCACAGCCTTGGCCAACAGCTCACAGCCGAGCACAGTCCCTCAGACCTTGGATCTAGTTCCGAGTAATCTCCATCAGCTCCCAGTTAGGTGTCTATATGCATCACCGTCTATCTCTCTCCTTCTCATGTCACTCCGTACGCAGTATGGGCGTACAGCTGCAGGTGACACTGACCTGGTGTGCATACTACAATGATAAATAGGAAATTTCACACACTTTTGCATGTCCATCTGCATGCAGATTTTCCCCCCAAAACGCATGTCTATTGTTAAACGCAGAATTAAAAGTGAGAACAAAACACCACTTTTGTGTTTTCGGTCCAGATCATTAAAGCCCCTACAGAGTCAGCCAAAGTTGACTCTGCAGACATCTGTGCATACTCGATGCCGACCCAAAGCGGAGTACACGCACAGTTTGCCCAACTCTGTAGGGGCCCTAACGATCTGAACTGAAAACACAAAAGTGGCGTTGCGTTCTCACTTTTAATTCTGCATTTAGACATGTGTTAAACGTTTAAACGTAGTCTCTGTCAAGTCACCACCAGATGACCGGTTTTGATCCAACTTGGTGGACAGAGGCCAAATACTGGCCCTGACTGTACAAGACTGATCTGGGAAAGTAGTAAGTTAGTTAGAAAATAAATACATGACATAGACACAAACAGGCAGACAGTCAGAGAGATAACAGATAACTGGATGAATAAAATAGCTAGCTAGCCAGCTGCTAAGTAATAATAAATCAATTTTATTAGATAGATAGATAGATAGATAGATAGATAGATAGATAGATAGATAGATAGATAGATAGATAGATAGATAGATAGATAGATAGATAGATAGATAGATGTTTTTGAAAAAACAAAATTACACCGACTGGAAAGCACCTTATTCTTATAACACAATGAACAGAATTAACAATGTACCCCACCCTGGGCCATGCCACACCATAACCAAGCAAATCCCTCTCAGCCCCCCCCAAGGATGCAAGACTAGGGGAAACACTGGGTGACAAATACAAGTTTTGTCTTTCTGTGTATGATGTATGCACAAAGCGAACACCACAAAGCCCCTGTGAAAGATGTCCATAACTTACACAGACCAAAAAAGCAACCAGTGAGCTAATAAGACCACACCAATGTTCTCAAATACAGTCAAATAAGTTGAATTTATTTTGCGACAAGCTCTCTTCTTTTTTTCCACTTGTGAATGACCTTTGATGATGCTGTGTTCATTCAAAGTATTGTTTGTTTCCATCACAAATCACTGTATCGACACGAGGACTGACTTTTCTATTCCTTCGAGCGGTATTTAGAGTTGTCGTAATGGGCTTTTCACATACAATGCAACAACAGCACAGCTATTCTCCCAACTCCATTATTTTCAATAGCTTGCTTCATGCAAAGACGGTCTCTATTAATGCACTGAGCAAAGCACAGTACACTACAGCCTGATTACAAGTCCAGCTAGGGTGAACTTTGAACTGGCATTTGTGGCTGTAAATACATATTGTAATGGTATACAAAGCGTTTCCACAGTAATCCTGCACCCATACAGTTCTGTCAACTACAGTTGGATGATGCTTGTTAATGCGGTAATGCTGGAAGGATCGAAGATCACGGTCAACTATTTAAACACTGAAGTAAACTCAGATTCTTTGAGTTTTTTCTTATCTTTCTGCACTGTTATATGAGAAATACACAAATCCTTTGCTAACGTTCTGTAAGTAACATTGCAATAATTTTTTTCCATGCTTTTCTTGACAAGTAGCACATCTTGACTCCTAAAATACTAAACTTTTTGAAGATACAGCTTTGGATGAAAATATTATGAACAGTCGTCTGTTCACATCATCTGATTTCAGTCACTTTATTTCTAAATTACCTAAATTGCCTTAATTACTCCAGGTCCAACTTTTTCTTGAACGAATAACATTCTGAATGAGGAAAGGATGTACAGCTGCAGAAAAAATTATTAGACCATGCCTTGTTTTCTTCAATTTCTTGTTCATTTTAATGCCTGGTAAAACATAAGATATATTTGTTTGGACAAATATAACGAGAACAACAAAAATAGTAGTTCATAAGAGTTTAATTTCAGAGCTGATATCTAGCCATTTTCCATGGTTTTCTTGATAATAACCAAAATCACTTAAGTTCTTGCATCAGTAGCTATGACATTGTACTGGCATTCCATGTTTTCTTTTCTGTCTGTTTTAGTCACATGACACACACAGGAGTTAGTACTTGATTGCAAAACCATTGTTTCTGATGACTTTTGATGGTCTAATAATTTTTTCCACAAATGTATACAGTGTAAATGAAATGAAGTTGTTCATTCATCTAAATACCCCTGTGTGTAGCAGTCACATCTGTATGATAATGTTACCATAATAATGCAGGTTTATAATTATTATGTTATAAGGTTTAACCCATAAAGACCCAAACATCCACCAGCAACCAAAACCATCTACTGATCTAAACTGTTTAATAAATGTTGATCCATTAATCCTATCAATACATGTAAATAATTGGTGTAAAATGCAGTTTGTCATCTTTTCATGATCATCAGATATGACCCATTTGGACGTTCAGAGGCTCCGTAGTGAACATGGAAACACTGTCATCTTCTACAATATTAATTTACCTGCAAAACCCACATATTTTGATGAATGACAGTGGATGGAGACACTTAGTTTATGTTTAGTTAATGATAGATTTTTTTATTTCACAAAAGTAATAAAGTCTTGTTATGTCCTGCAATACCACACTAAGGTTGAAATTTTGAATTACAAAGTATTTCTGTGAGTGACCTATAAAGCACAGGTGTCAAACATGCGGCCCGGGGGCCAAATCTGGCCCGCCAAAAGGTCCGATCCGGCCCATAGGATGAATTTGTGAAATGCAAAAATTAGACTGAAGATATTAACAGTCAGTTGTTTTACTTTAGGGGCCATAAAAAGCCTTACTTTAGTCTCAAGTGTGTCAGATTAGTAAAATATTACTATAAAAACCTACAAACAATGACAATTCAGAATTTTTCCTCTGTTTTAGTGTAAAAAAGTGAAGTTACATGAAAATGTCTAAATTTACAAACTAGTCTTTCACAAAAAATATGAAAAACTAGAAATGTGTTAAGAGAAGTAAATACAATTTTACTAATTTTCTGCCAGTTACTAAAATATTTTGTAAATTTTCAGATCCGTTGTGATCTGTAAGTTGTAATGCACATTTGCAAATGATAAGCAGAGGCAAAATATACTTAAAATTGCACTTATTTTTCTTAATAAATTTCAGTTTTTTCATGGTTGTTCATGTTATTCACATTTTTAAAAGGACAGTTTATAGATGTAAACGTTTCCATAATGTAAGTTTACTTTTTCCACTATAATACACATTGAAATGTTTGGAGTTGGCATTATTTTATATATTATTATGTTATTAATTTACTGGTCCGGCCCACTTCAGATCATATTGGGAGGATTTGGCCCCTGAACTAAAATGAGTTTGACACCCCTGCTATAAAGGGTTAAGGTTACTATAGGATTCAGATGGAATAAAGCCAGTTCAATGAAAATAACTGCAAGTGTTTTGCTTTCACACATAAAAATGGTGGTGGAAATGATCCATAAGCACAACTAGCATGCAAATAAGATTATACATTAGCTTATACAGTTGGTGTTAACCCATAAAGACCCAAACATCCACCTTCGACCTAAATCATCTAAAATGTTTAATAACTTCTGAACCACTAAACTGTTTAATCCATGTAAATAATTGGTGTAAAATGTAGTTATTCATCTTTTCATAGTCATCAGATATGACCTATTTGGACATTCAGAGGCTCCGTAGTGAACGTGGAAACACCGTCATCTTCGACAACATTGATTCACCAGTAAAAAAAAAACATGGAGTTGTAGATGGACGCACTTGGTTTATGTTCAGTTAATGATATATTTTGCTGAAAAAGTCACCTTTTCTTCAGTTTTCTCTGTTTTTGATATAATAACCCTCAACTTTCAGTCGGAGCTTTTATGAACATCTACATGTTCAGTGAATTCAGTACAGGAAAACACTTGATTTTCACTGACAAATACAAAATACAGAGCATAATATTACAATAAATGAACATAAATCACTTTATATTAAAAAAAAAAAAAAAGGACACAAAAGTAGCACCGGGTCTTTATGGGTTAAAGAAACAATGAGATACGGACCCAAGTTGTAAAGACTGGGTTTTCCAAGTGACAGCCTGGAAAATATTTACTTTGTGCAACATATATGTGGAGAAGTGGTAAGGAATACCAATAGAAGGATCAGTCCGTCTGTCATCCAGTGCGACTCAGCGTGTCATTGTTTACCAGAGATCACAGATTTATGTTGAATAATATATTCAATAGAAAACCTCTTTCCCATTTTTCATTATTCCAATCTCAGTGATTGCCCCTCTGTGTTGTCAGTGATTTTTTGAAGAGCCTTTTGAAAACTTGGTATAAACTTCTAAAATGAGCACTTTATTTGTCAATTCCCCAGACAAATTCATGAATGTCAAAATTATTTTACATTTTTCAACAAAAGAAGCTGAAAGTAAAAAAAAAAAAAAAAAGTAAAAATATCTGTTTATAGTGCCTGTGTTAAGGACCTTTGATGATCCTTAACAATTCTGTTAAAGTCATCTTTTGTTCAGGAAGCAAAAAAAAAAAAAGGGAAAAGGTAAAAGAACATATTATCCTAAGCGCGCACACCAGTATCCAATATCAGTTCTCTGACTCGTGTTTTTCCATCCCTTCACTATCCTGTTAGCAGCTCCATTTCCAATCTCCTCTTCATTAATGTTTCTCTTTAATTGCATTTGCTGTGACAAAAATGAAAGAGATGTGCAAAACTTATGCTCCAGAGGGAAGGTAGTTTCTCTGCATCTGTAATCCATTGAATTTTAATTGTAAATGCAAATCAGGCGTTTGAAAGTGAGAGCATGAAGAGAACAGACTGCTGCAGGTAGAGGCAGCCCAATTCTTTCACTGCCCATTAAGTTGAATACACAACCACACACATCTACTGGACACTGCAACAAATACAACAAATACAACAAACACACAGCTCTGACTCACAGTCAGTGGCCTTGGAGTGACTGCATGGGGAAATCAAGTGGAATCCTCCTGGAAATGGCAAAAACTGCAGGTCCTTGAATGGCCACTTGAGGCTGACTCCAAATGTGAGTTGATTCCCATAGACCTCCATGTCAGAACACTAACAACTGAAAAAAAAAAAAAAAAAAAAAAAAAAAAGAAGAAGAAACATGTTTACAGCCTGGTATGAAAATGATTTTGGTCTCTATGGCTATTTACCTGCTGTATATATTAACTCAGACTTTAGGCATAAGCAATGAACAGTGTGAGCTTTAATTGACAGTTCTCTGCATGCTGAATTTTTTTTTTTTTAACCCTTTCATGTATAGTGGTCACTACAGTGGACAGTTATTCTACAGCTGTTCTCTTGTATATTCATGGATTTTGTTGTTTTAGTTCCATATCAACCAAAACAGTGGACACTAACGCATCATCCCATACACTGTAATTCATACTATTACTGTAACTTTCCTGTTCTTGATAAACCTGATCTGCACGAACATATTTTGAGTGTAAATCAATTAGACTGTAATGAACAGTTTCTTTTTAAACAAAATTTTTTTTTTTTTTTTTGCATATTATCTGAGTAATAGCTAGTATTATAGTATGTTAAAATGTGAGAAAACATCAGATTAGCAGCATTTTTGAAAAAGTATATATTTTATAGTTTTCACACAGTATGACAGTAAATACATGTTTCTTTGCTTCAAAATTTAAACGAATGGTGTTCAGCCTGGTGGACATTTTTGTAACACCATGATAAATAGGTTCATAAAAACACTTCAGTCACTTTTTTTCATGCCTGAAGAGGAATAAAAACACTCTGGAAAAAAAAAAATCTTGATTAAGGCTCTCATAATTCATGCATGAAAGGGTTAATAGAATGCACTAGTGCACAGGTGTCAAACATGCGGCCCGGGGGCCAAAACTGGCCCACCAAAGTTTCCAATCCGGCCCGCGGGATGAATTTGCACAGTGCAAATTAGGGCATCAAACTCAAAAATAATATCATAATAACCTATAAATCAGGGGTCTCAAACTCATTTTCTTTCAGGGGCCACATTCAGCTCGATTTAATGTCCAGTGGGCCGGACCAGTAAAATAATAGCATAATAACCTATAAATAATGACACCTCCAAATTTTTGTCTTTGTTTTAGTGCAAAAAACCCCCAAAAACAATTAAATTATGAAACTACTTACTTTTATAAACTATCCAAAAAAATTTGAATAACCTGAAAAAACTGAAATTAAAAAAAAAAAAAAAAAATTAAGAAAATTTAGTCCAATTTTAACAATATTCTGCCCCAACTTATCATTCCTACATGTGCATTATGGATCAGATCGACAAAGACACTAAACACTTAGTAACAGGCAGAAAATGGTTAAAATTGTGCTTAATTTTCTTTAGACATTTCAGGTTGGTCATATTTGTTCAGGTTATTCACATTTTATTGTTACAGGACAGTTAGTTAATGTAAATATTTCCATTATTTTATGTTATTTTTTGCACTAAAACAAAGACAAAAATTTGAAGTTTGCATTATTTATAGGCATAATGTAAGATTATTTTTTTCACATCAAACCAAGAAGAAAACATGAAATCATTATTTTTTTTGTAGGTTATTCTGCTATTATTTTACTTTAGAGCATATTGGACAAGCAAACTGAAGGGTTTACGAGGCTACGAATTATACCAATACAAAAATGCTTGTGTGTTCGGGCTATGGTTCGGTTACATCACAGGTGTCAAACATGCGGCCCAGGGGCCAAATCCAGCCCGCCAAAGGATCCAGTCCGGCCCTTGGGATGAATTTGTGAAATGCAAAAATTACACTCAAGATATTAACAATCCTTTTAGTTCAGGTTCCACATTCAGACCAATTCAATCTCAAGTGGGTCAAATCGGTAAAATACGATCAAAATAACACATAAATAATGACAACTCCAAATTTTTCTCCTAGTAAATGTAAATATTTTCATGTATTTACACTAAAAAAAAAGTATAATTTCACAAAAAATGTGAATAACCTGAACAAATATGAACAACCTGAAACGTTTTAAGAGAAGTAAGTACAATTTTAACAATATTCAGCCTGTTACTAAATGTTTTGTGTATTTGTAGATCCACTGTGATCTGTATGTTATAATGTATATGTGTAAATGATAAACTGAGGCAGAATATTGTTAAAATTACACTTATTTTTTCAGTTTGTTCATGTTATTCACATCTTTTTAAAGGGTAGTTTGTAGACGTAAACCTTTTCATAATGTGAATTTACTTTTTTCGCTCATAAACATAGAGAAAAGTTTGGAGTTGACATTATTTATATATTATTATGTTATTATTTTACTGGTTCGGCCCACTTCAGATCAAATTTAGCTGAATGTGGCCCCTGAACTAAAATGAGTTTGACACCCCTGGGCTACATGATAGACTGTAGAGCTGCAATAAATGGGCCTCAACTGTAGCGACACCTTAAGCCACTTGTCTGACAGAATGATCATTTTGTTAACGTTTCATCTGATCAGGTGATGTTATGATTTGCTAGTCTCCAAATAAAATGCGAAGGACCATTACAGAGGTTTTCTGATTGTTATGGAACACACAGTTTTCACAAATCAGTTGTTTATTCAGTGAACTGAGCAAGTTCTCCCATAGGACTCCAAACAGAATAGACTCTGGCCTCCCTTCAAAGACCCTGAGGCTGTGACATGTTTATACATAAAGACTGGGATCTTGCGTCTTCAGTCTATACCTCTTTGCATATGATTTGCTGGCTAGCCTGCTACTTATGCTGTTGATACATTAGCCTGTGTGTGAACTTGATATTTTATTAAACTTAACTGAGAGTGTAGGAAATAGTCTGTACTAGCAGCAAATACTTAAATAATGATGAGTTTCATTAAATACAGACACACACACACACGCTGGAGAAACCATGTGGCTTAGTGAAATACATACAGGGTGGGGAAGCAAAATTTACAATGAACATTTAGTTGTTTTTTCTCAGCAGGCACTACGTCAATTGTTTTGAAACCAAACATATATTGATGTCATAATCATACCTAACACTATTATCCATACCTTTTCAGAAACTTTTGCCCATATGAGTAATCAGGAAAGCAAACGTCAAAGAGTGTGTGATTTGCTGAATGCACTCGTCACACCAAAGGAGATTTCAAAAATAGTTGGAGTGTCCATAAAGACTGTTTATAATGGAAAGAAGAGAATGACTATGAGCAAAACTATTACGAGAAAGTCTGGAAGATACTATTAAAGAAGAATGGGAGAAGTTGTCACCCGAATATTTGAGGAACACTTGCGCAAGTTTCAGGAAGCGTGTGAAGGCAGTTATTGAGAAAGGAGGACACATAGAATAAAAACATTTTCTATTATGTAAATTTTCTTGTGGCAAATAAATTCTCATGACTTTCAATAAACTAATTGGTCATACACTGTCTTTCAATCCCTGCCTCAAAATATTGTAAATTTTGCTTCCCCACCCTGTAAACTATGATAATAGTGAATTTTCATTTTATTTAAAGGAGTGATATTTTGCTTTTATAAATTGATTTATGCATTTTAACACATTTCCCTTCTACATTAACTGTGAATGCTATTCTTGGGTCTGAATTCTTCATTAATTCAACTCCACAGGTCCATCTTCAACCCTATTTCTGAGTAATGACACCAGAAAGGTTGTTTTGAGCGCTGGCCCTTTAAACGCAGATGAGGCACTTCAAACCCCACCCCCTCCAGGTTATTGACTGTACTTTCTGTCCCATTCAGCCACTTGTGTTCATTAATACAACCAACAACTTAATGTATTTATCATATTTTAACTGTATTTTAATTGCATTTTAAACTGTATTTTAATTGTCTTGCACTTTCAAGCACATTATGACTCCCTGTCTTTGAAAAGTGCTCTATAAATAAAATTTACTCACTCACTTATTTTAGGTAACTGGCATGAAGTTTGGACATATTTTCAGTTTTTACTACAACCGCTGCTGCTGATAAACAATTATGTCGAACTCGGAGAAATGTTCATTGAAAGTCTTGACCTTTTATGTGCAAATGTAGTGATGTAACTAGTTACAGATGTAACAAATTAAGAAGGAATTGAAACAGGTTGTAGAAATCCACTCGATTTTTGCCAGAATAACACAAAGATAGCTTTGCAGCACCTGGAGGGTTCAAATTCAAAATTTATGAACTATTAGACTCCAAATACACAAATAAATGTACCAAACACTAATAAAAGTGGGTTTAGCAAAATATGACCCCTTTAAACTTTTCCATGTACTTGCATCTATATGACCTTCTCAACCCCTCTGACCACACCCACTAAGGGGTGAAATTATAAATGCTCACCCTCTTCATCAAATATGGTGAAATCTTGCTTAAAAAAAAAAAAAAAAATAAATAAAAAAAATAGAGCTTCAAAACAGTAAATCTTATCAACAGTACAAAGCAGTGGATTTCATGTGTGACCTTTATTGTTGACTGTACTTGGGGGATATTACAACTCAGTTTTTGTGTCAGAAGTTTGGCTTCAAATAAGGCAACATTGAACCATAAATTGAAGGCATTGTAATGTGGCTCTAGAAAGTTTGGTATTACACTATTCCAACCTACACATAATGAGGCAGCCCTATTTATATGATTTTAACCAGTGTCTCATGCTCACAAAAGGAGGAAAACCAAGGACAACTGGTACAATACTTTAAAACATAAAAAGTTACTTGCACTTTTCATACATCTGTTAATAAAACTGACTGAACTACAATCACAGAGGTGTGTGCATAAAGAAGGAGCAGATGGTTAGTCATCAGAACAATTAGGAACCACCTGGTTTACATTTAAAATAGCAAATTATTGTTGAATATGACTATTTCTTACACTGAAAATCACTTTTATACATGCAGAAACTCTGTCAAGTAGAATAAAAGTGATAAACAGGTAATCTAAAACTCATTTATTATTAAAAAATATTATTTTAAACTCTCCATGGACATATAATCTCAACACTGTCACTGAAAGATGTGTTACTTCTCTTCAAAAGGCAGGAGGTAGATGGTGTTGAGTTTATATCCTGACTTCCCTAATAATTTCATTGAGTAAGTAAGTAAAATGTAAACACAGCGTTAGTCATGAATTAATGGTTTAAAGTTATCCTAAACACTACAAGATATTTCATCAAATGCAATTTCATGCATTAATGCTGGTGATAATGCACATAAAAATTGCCAAATATATTTTTTAAAATGCATTTTGTAGGTGATAACATCTCAACTCACCACTTCCTGTTTGTAAATCTTTCCCCACATATCCCTTCCCACATATTTCATGGTGTAGAGCCGTACTGATATTGATTTACTCATGAAATCAAAGCTGATCAACCCACTCGTCCTTCATTCAGATTCTGCTAAACAACATTCATTTTATAGTCAAACCTGATATTCCATTGATCTGTTCAGAACCACGAGGCTAATATGAGTACAGCCCTGTAAAACCACTGCCTTAACTGGTTCATTTGTCAATTTTAATCTGAAATTTTTTGTATTTGTATTTTTTTTATTTATCTAGACAGGGACAATGCACAATATACATTAACCTTAAACAGGAGAGCTGTAGTGTACCAGGTTATAGCACTAGCGCTAATTTCCACCTGTAGTCCCTGGGCAGGCTGATGTTATCATTAAGAAAAAGCAGACACTGATAAAAACTAAAACATGCAAAGAGCAGTGTATGATGCATTTTCATAACCCCATTCATATAAAAAATCATTCACATCCAACCATTCACTCTTATCCATCCCACTGCAGTCTGTCACACACACTCTAAGCATGTTTACATCACATTACATTATAGCTACAGGTTTGGTTTGAGAATAGCTGGTTTTTCTCCATGTGGGAAAACGTGTAATTGTGTGTAATTGTTAGTAGCTCCATTGGTAATGTGTTGCACTGTCATGTGGCCACACATGAAAATGCTGAATTTGCAGATGCTGTTTTGTGCTTAGGAATCCTGCACTCGCTGTGTGATGTTGTTCGGGTAGTTCGAGATGTCCTTCCAGAACTCAAAGAAATAAACCTTTTTAACAATAAAATATTAACCCTCTAAAGCCTGAACTATTACATTATTGAAAGAAAATTCCAGTTCTTTGAAACTGGAGTCTTTGTTGGTCCTTTTGAACCAATTTTTTTTTTTCAAATATCAATTTCCATGTATGAGTTTCAACTTTGTATCATATTTGACACATCAGGTCTCAATGCTCAAATATTATTATTCTTGAACAAACAAAAACATAATATAACACAAACATGTCTAACAAATTGGTAATTCCTTTTCAAAATTGGCAAAGTTCATCCTCCTTCCTCATTAATGACAATCTTGTAGTGTCACTGGGAAGGCCTCTGGTGAACAAAATCCTCTCCCTGGTGGATTATCTTTGTATTGCATGTATCTAATTGTATGCATCATGTTTTTCAAGAAAAACATATCACACTGATCATGTAGAGGGCTTCAAAACTCATGTATTAAATATGATATATTTGGCATTATAGGGTTAAAACACTACAGTGACACAACAACACAAGCTTTTTGTCACTGAACTCTGTTAGGCTTAAGAGCACATTGAAAATCCATTGGACCCTTTGGTGGGCCAAGTTTGACCCGTGGGCCATATGTTTGACACCCCTGTTGTGATATTTTTGATGTAACATGTACTTTAAAAAAAAAACAAAAAAACAAAAACTAGAATCTTCTCAAACTCATACCAAGGGCAGTCACTACATAAACCATACATACACATAGTTACATGTAATTTCTGAGATATTACACATGTATAACTGTAGCCTTTTCACTGACAGCATTTAACTGTGGTGACTCAGTTTTCATCTATCACACTTCTTCACTTGTCATTCTTTAGACTAGCTCTGTCTCAGTTTTCAGTCATGACCGCTATGAAAAACTGGTAAAGATAAGATTGACTGTGGTGATATCAAATCCAACCAGAGCCTGGTGTTTTTCAAAGAAGTCAGGTAGTTCTTCTGTGCCTTTGTCAGGCCATAGATCCTGATCTCATCTCAATTCCAGCCCTGCTCAGTTGTGCTCTGTCTCATTATAAAATGACCAAACTAAGTTGTTATGGTCTGTGCTTCACCAATTCATTAAAGTGTAGCTTCTTGATTTGCAGAAGAAAAACAACCTGATTCGAGAAGCAGTTTTCATTACGAGGGTGGTTTTCTTATCGTCAGTGGGCTGACCCAGGGGGACCACCACTTGGCATTGGCTGTGACCACCGATATCTCAAAGCGCCAATTGGATTAGAGACATTGAGCTATTGGAATTGAAATAGTTGGAATAGAATAGCTATGAAATAGGTTGTATTTCTCAGAAGGCATTAGCCCGACCCACAGGGAGAAGGAGTGTGCTGTCGACGTGTAGAAGAGATCAGAGGAGAGGGGATCCTCCTCTGCAGCTCCATTGTAGTCAAGGTAGCATAGATCAAACAGAGCAATCCCCACAGAGCTCCCTAGAAAGTGCTTACCGGGAGGCAATCTTAGGCAGCCCCAAAGAGAGGCATGGCATATGGCCTTTTGAAGATAGTGGATTCAGATTAGAGCATATCCTGAATCAGGGAGCATTGAGAGACGTTGAACTCTGAGCATGCAGGTAAGAGACAGAACAGCAGATAAGGGGGAAGGCAAAAAATCTTAATGCAGCTGTTTAAAAATGTGTATGGGCCTGTTTAGATATCGATCGGCACCATCATCAAGGACTTGACGAAAAGGCTACGATGAGAGCCGACTGGAATTCAATAAAGATGAGGCTAAAAACATCACCCCATCTCCACTTGAAGCTTTCTGTGAAATTAGAGGAATTTTTTGACAGGAATACGACATTACACGGACACTAATTTTCCACCTAGACTAATTTGCGGCTCTATTCTCATGTCTGCTGTGACCTGTTCAATTGAATAGAGAGAAAAAAAACAAAAAAAAAAACAAGCCAATATATTGTCTAATAGCGTAATTCAAGACAGATTGTGCCGCTTATGTGTGTGAGTGTGTGTGGTTGGTTTTCTGACAGCTGTTCCCTTTCGCAGCCTGGAGAGTCGACCACCGCTGTGATGCCATTTTATCTTCCAAACATCTGAGTAATAGAAAAAAACTGCTTCTTTGTATGCTAAGGGGGCGATAAAAATATATAAAAAGGTACCTCAGTTAGCTGAGACTTATTACCACTCTATTTGTGAAGCGATGTCTTAGCGATATTTTGTCTGATAAGATGGGAATTTCAATAAGAGGCTTCACTGGCTTTTTGGCCCCTGTGGGTTTTGGCTTGAGTAAAAGGGATATATTTCACAGGGGGAGAGCCTGATGAAATGAGGGTCGAGCATTTGCAAAAGTGAGATAAAATGTCTTTTTTTCCACACATTTTGCCAAGGAGTCATAAGAAATTTGCTGCCTGGCGAATGGGGGTGGGAGGAAGCCAGGACCACATAGAAGTGCACACGTGGCGCCGAGATGTGGTTGGCGTCCCATTCATTTTCCACTCTGATGAAGATGATGCAGGGGAAACGTGTGTGTGTGTGTGTGTGTGTGTGTGTGTGTGTGTGGGGGGGGGGGATGCATGTGTGTTTGTGATGGGGGTGGGATGTGGGGATGTGCCAAGCCCAAAATTAAGATGACAGCAATGACAAGGCTCAATGCTGAACAGATCTATCCCACTGATGCAAGCTGCAAGCTTAACAACCCATGTAGGCGCCATCTCCGTTTGATGTGTGTGCGTGCACGTCGGCGCGCTTGTGCATTTGTGCGTGTGTGATGTAGCGTGCAATATGTGCTGCCGTTGACAAGATCATGGAGACTCAGTGTCAAACTAGACAGTCGATTGCAGGCTGGAGTAAACACCTGGCATCACGCTTGTCTACAGCTGAGGTGAATCATTGCACATGTAACGTCAACCAAAATGTCAAAATGAAAGCGCAAGTAAACAAAAAAAAAAAAAAAAAAAAAAAGTAAAGCGGCATGGATCGCAGCATGCAGAGGGTGTTTGATGTGTGTTTTTAAGTCCCAAAGTTTCAATTTTCTTTTCTTTTCTTTACAATACAATAAAGAGACAAAGACAACTGATACTTGACATAGTTTTAGAATTCAGAGAAGGGGATCAGAACGTCCACGGCAGAACAATCATTACTTACTTCACTCAGGTGGAACTATTTTACTCGAATCGTATAATTGACATCCACAAAATTTCCTTTCTGTTAAAGAGAAATTGTAAGGTTAAAGTCATGCTGGAAATGTGAAATTATAAAGTGTTTCCATTTTTCATTTAAAAAGTCATTTTCTGTCCTTTCTGAAACAGTTTGAGACGTTAGAATAAAAGTGAAAGCCTGCGTTCACAGTTGACCTCCCACTTGCTTTTTTTGGAAGACAGATCTCAAGTTCCTTCAGTTCTGGTCTTTGTTGGTTATACATGTCTTTCCCTCTCCACTAATAGAGATTAATTATGTGAAGATAACAATAGGAGGAGAGTTATTAGGGGAAAACTGCCTCTCCTACTCAAGGAAGACTATCGTTTTTAGCGTGATAAGGAAAAAAAGCCAATTATTATCTTGACTAGGAGCAACGATTGGGCTCAAGTACAAGCTCAAAACAGATGTGAATCTCTCCTTAATCACAAGAGTTTTCCTCACTGTGAGCCACGAGCACTGTCCTTTAAATAACTTAGCATCAATATATGGTCAGTAGTTCTGCCCCGAGTGGGATGTGAAAAGGGAGACGTGGGATTTTAGCAGAACGTCTAATTAAAAGACCTTCTCTGTTTTCCACACTGTGCTCCTAGTTTAACAAAGCAAAAAAAAAAAAAAGCCTTGCTGAAAATGTGATAATGACCTTTTTTCTTGCAAAGAGGAGACAAGTAAGAGAAGACCTTTGGAGAGGGGGGAGGTTAACAGCTCTTTTTCAGATTTTCCACAGAGTGGGTGTGGTGTTATTCCCACAGGTGAAGCTTTTATTATATGTATTGTGTCTAGAACTGTTCATAATTCAAGTCTCAGATCTTGTCAAAGTAATGTCTCATTAGAATCCAAACACAGTTAGTAGTTTGATCTAGCGATTGGAACATTTCCTGATTTATTTCCTGATTTTCAAAAAAATATAGAGCAGGAGTGTCAAACTCATTAAAGTTCAGGGGCCACATTCAGCTAAATTTGATCTGAAGTGGGCCAAACCGGTAAAATAATATAACATATATAACAATAAAACATAATAATATTTAAATAACGTCGACTCCAAACTTTTCTCTATGTTTTAGAGCGAGAAAGTAAATTTACAATATGAAAATGTTTACATCTACAAACTATCCTTTCAAACAATGTGAATAACATGAAAAAACTGAAAAAAAATAAGTGTCATTTTTATAATATTCTGTCTCAGTTTATCACTTACACATGTACGTTATAACGTACAGATCACAGTGGATCTACAAACGCACAATATTTAATAACAGACAGAATCTTGTTAGAATTGTACTTATTTCTCATAAGACATTCCAGGTGGTTCATATTTGTTCAGGTTATTCACAGTTTTTGCAAAATTATACTTTGTTTCAGTGTAAATACATGAAAATATTTACATTTACAAACAGAAAAATTTGGAGTTGTCTTTATTTCTATGTTTTTATGAAAGTATTTTACTGGTCCTGCCCATTTGAGATTGAATTGGTCTGAATGTCAAACCTGAACTTAAAGGATTGTTAATATCTTACTGTAATTTTTGCATTTCACAAATTCATCCCAAGGGCTGGACTGGACCCTTTGGCGGGCCGGTTTTGGCCCCCGTGCCGCATGTTTGACACCTGTGATATAGAGTAATGCCTCTTTTCCACTGCATCTTTCCAGCACGACTCGACTCGACATGGTTTTAGTGCTTTTCCACTAGGGGTTGTACCTGGTAATTGTACTTTTTTTTTTTTTTTGTACTACCTCAGGCAAGGTTCTATCCGGGCTGAGTTGACACTGATTGGTCAGAGGGAGTTTCGTCACACATGCAACAAGGCGTGAGCATCTATTGCAAACACAAGAGTGATAGCAGAGAAGATCTTCAGATAGCCTGTATTGACAAAAATCGCTTTCCTCTGTCATTTTACTCGCAGCTTGGTCCGCACAGACTGCACCGTTCAATGCGACACCTATTGTATATAAGGCATTAGCTTACCCTCAGACGTCGTCTCTTGGCAGCTCTTATCCACTGGTCTTCAGTTTCATACTTCCACATGGCTTTCATTACTCGCCTTTGCTTTAAAGCACGTTTCGTCTCACCGCTTGTATCCATTTCTGGCTTTCTCGAGTCACCTTTTTTGTGACAAAAAGACATAGACCGAGCAACAAGTACAGCATCACCTCGATGTCATCCATTGTCATTACTGTTTATTATACCGAGTGAGACTTATGCGGTGTTCCAGGGAACCCGTAACTCTTGTTTTTCCAACCTTCTGCTGGTGAAAATGCACTGGAATGGCAGTCAAACCCGTGACTTCCCACCTGTGAACCCGTACTAGATCTGTGTACTCCCAGTTCCGAGCTCTGACGTCATGTAGCCCTGTGAAACTACAATGGCGGCCCCCATGGATGTGGCGCTTATGCCAAATTGTTTGTTAAAACAAGGTATTGCTCTGACATTATTTATCCACAAATGTTCTGCATAATCAGCAGCTACTCTATTGTTAGCTTGTTTTCAGTCCATTGAGTGCAGAATAAATTAATACTAGGGATGTAATGATTACCGGTATAACAATAACCTGTGGTAAAATTGCAGACAGTTAGTATTACCGTTTAAATTGTAATTATCATGATAACTGTGTTTGATTACCGCACTTTTCTTTAGAAAACGCCAATGTAAAGATCTGCTTTTATGTCAAATATTTGAGTATAATTGTAATTTCTTACAATTTTAATTTGATATACCTAATATTTGGAACCAATATTCACTTTTAAAGTCTTTAAAAAGGTTCGTTAAGTATCTTTGTGTTATTTATGCAATAAATTATATACATTTTTCAATTCAGATTTTATATATTTTTGTGTGTGTCCTTTTATGTTGATATAGTAGGTTAAAGTGAAAAAATTATAGGCAGATGAGATAGATGAAGTTGTGCTGAAAAAAAAAAAAAAAAGATACCAAACATGGGTATAGTAAACATTTGTTTATATAGTATATAAAGGCAAAATCAAAAGGACTGAAAATGGACAACATAGGCTCAGACCACTAAGGGTTAATATTTGAATGCTTCTGCCAACAGAAGGTACATTGTGCCAATTATTTTATTTGGGTTTTTTGTTTTGTTTTTTTTCAAAATACAACTTGGTTAAATTATTTCAGTTTGTATTTAAGTACTTTTTGAACATTTTGAGCACAATTTCAACAATACTGCGATAAAAATGATAACCGTGATAATTTTGGTCACAATAACCGTGATATGAAATTTTCATATCGTTACATCCCTAATTAATACCAAATACATATACAAATAACTTAGCATGAAAAGATATAACAGCTTCTCTTGCCTTATGCACCATTTTTACTCCTCTGTTTCCCTCCCTGAACATAAGCCCTGTGCGGTCCGCCATGCTGGTTTGTTTACATCTAACTACCATAATTCCTTGCGCTCAGGCAGTTTGGCGGGACTTGCCTGGAACGTTAAAAAGTTGTGAGTCGTAGTTTGAAGTCGTAAGTTACAGGCTCAAAAACCTGCCTGGAACGCAGCATTATGTTGCCTAAAAACAACGTCAAGACAGTTTCAACTCCGCTGACCGCACCCATTTTATTCGGTCCAAGGTGATATCAATTCCAGTGGGAAAGTGACGGCACTGTTCCAATCCATGTAGAGTCAAGTCGAGCCGATACCATGCAGTGGAAAAAGGACATCCTTTTGTCATGTAAACAACTCAGTTATGTCAGCCGGGTTTCCACTTTGGTTATGTACTGATAAACACTCACATTACCTTTGTTAAATATCTTCTTCGTAGACCCTCAATCTTTCTATAGTCTTAGTTCAGGGGTGTCAAACTCATTTTAGTTCAGGGGCCACATGCAGCTTAATATGATCTAAAGTGGGCCAGACCAGTAAAATAATACAAATAATAGCATAAGAACTGATAAATAATGTCAACTCCAAAGTTTTCTCTATATTTTTGAGTGAAAAAAAAGTTCAATTCTGTCATGAAAACGTTTACATCTACGAACTGTACTTGAATATAACATGAACAAATATGAGCAACCTGAAAATTCTGAAGAAAAATAAGTGCAATTTTAACAATATTACGCCTTAGTTCAGGGGTGTCAAACTTATTTTAGTTCAGGGGCCACATTCAGCCTAATATGATCTAAAGTGGGCCAGACCAGTAAAATAACATAAATAATAGAATAAGAACTTCTGAGTGAAAAAAGTAAATTCTGTTACAATGGAAAATGTTTAAATCTACAAATTGTACTTGAACAGAACATGAACAAATGTGAACATGAAAATTCTTAAGTAAAATAAGTGCAATGTTAACAATATTACACCTTAGTTTATCATTTATACATGTGAATCACAACTTAGAGATCACAGTGGATCTACAAATACATAAAACAATAAATAGCTGGCAGAATATTATTAAAATTCCACATACTTCTCTTAAGGCATTTCAGATATTCATATTTTTTTTGTAAAAGACCAGTCTGTAAATGTCAACATTTTTGTGGAATTTTACTTTTATTACACTAAAACAAAGAGACAAATTTACAGTTTTCATTATTTATAGGTTATTATGATAGTATTTTACTGGTCTGATCCGCTTTAGACTGAAATGACCTAAAATGATTTCAACATCCTTGATTAATAATATCTTCAGTAATTTTTGCATGTCACAAATTCATCCCAGGGACCGGAAGGAACTCTTTGGCGGGCCGGATTTGGCCCCCGAGCCGCATGTTTGACACCTGTGTCTTAGTTGGAGTCAATTTCACCAACTATGTTTCTATATAACTTTAAAGCAAACATGAAACTTTCGAAATATAGGAAAAAAAAAAAAGGAAAATGTGAATTAGATGTGTTTGAGAGAATTAATTACCCTACATAGTGCCATCAGAGGGTGGTAAAGTTGTAGAGTGTTCAGGTTTTGTGGAATGATGAGGAGACGCCTCATCCATGAAAAAACGCATTCATTAAAAAAAGGAGCTTGTGTAAGAATTTGACAGAAGAGACCAAAGATTAATTTGATCTTGCTCATCAATCCATGATGCTGTTGCTTTATCCGTGACGATATTGGAAACTGGCTTCATTTTTCTTTTTTTCTCCTTTGTAGTAAAGCATTAAAAAACTCTAAGACAGATATTTTTCCAGTCTGGTATTTTCCCTCCTTGATCTTTCACTATAAAATCTGTCCACACAAACATTATTTTAAGAAATCTCTCTGTACACACTAGAAAGTAAAAACAACAACAAACCACAATGAATACTGAAGCCAACCATTATTTCTGTCAGACTTTAAACTGAACATGTAACCCTCAGATAATAGTTGACGTAGCTTATATTGGAAACATTTAAGTGTATTTTTTATATCATATATTTCATCATGAGTCAGTGCTGACGGATCTGTTACAGCCAATACATACATCACATAATAAATGATTTCTGATAATCACTTTGTATTGTGCTTGTAGGAGAGACAGAGAGAGAGACAGAGACAGAGATGCAGACAGAGAGATAGAAAGAGAGAGACAGAGACAGACAGACAAAGACAGAGACAGACAGAGAGAGAGAAACAGAGAGAGAGAGATGCAGAGAGAGACAGAAAGGGAGAGCGACAGAGACAGACAGGGAGAGAGAGAGAAAGATGCAGACAGATAGAAAGAGAGAGACAGACAGAGACAGAGAGAAACAGAGAGAGACAGACAGACAGAGAGAGAGAGAAACAGAGAGAGAGAGAGATGGAGAGAGATGCAGAGAGAGACAGAAAGAGAGAGAGACAGGAAGAGACGAACAGACAGAAAGAGAGAGAGACAGAAAGAGAGACAGACAGAGAGAGAAAGACAGAGAGAGATGCAGACAGAAAGATAGAAAGAGAGAGAGACAGAGAGAGAGAGAGAGAAAGAAAGACAGAGAAAGAAACAGAGAGAGAGATGGAGAGAGATGCAGAGAGAGACAGAAAGAGAGAGAGAGACAGAGATAGAGAGAGAGAGAGAGATGCAGACAGAGAGATAGAAAGAGACAGACAGACAGATGGAGAGACAGACAGATTTTGATTCACCACATCCGTTCTGGTCTTGGACAGAATGTCCTACTGGTCAGCCCACCTCTATGGTATGGACAGATCAGGTAAACTCAACACAGAAAGGCCCTGATCCAATGCAGAATCAAACCCACAACCTTCCAGCTGTGAGTCTTAAGTACTAAAGCAGTACTCCATCCAAACATGTATGAAACTGGTCCTCTTTAGTTCCTGTCTCATCTGTTCTGGGCTACAATATAGTAAGTTGTAATATTGCTGGATTTTCCCTGCTATAAAATAGAAAAGAAAAAAGGTCTGGACCGGATAGAGACATGCAGAAACATGTCATGGTTCAATGCATGCAGAACTTTATATGTTATATGGGTATGTATGTTATAGAACTGTTTTTTAATTAGAGCAACTTAATTTGTTTTAATTATTTAATTTCAGTGTTTTTTCTTCTGCGTTAACTATAATTCTCCATGTTTTTGTTTTTTTTCTAACCTGTCATGCTGTGTCCTGTCTTATACTTGCTGAATGTCTTATAATTAGGTTTGTGAGGATTCAACACAGGTAAAAACAAGTCCAAGGCCAATTTGTCTATATTGTGGGACCATAACGTGAATGTTGACTGGTGGAAGGGGACCTACTCACTCTGTAAACAGCTCAGTCTATGAAAACACTATTCTTATGTTCAGATGATTATACAGTAACAGAAACATAATTAGAATTTTTATGAATCTCCCTAAATATTATACATTGGACATTTAAGGTGATGTTATTTGTGGGAGGTGTTCATGTTTTGTGACTGTCCAACCATGTAAAAGACCAATGGTGCACAAAACTGTCTCCATTGACGCTCACGCTATGTTGGTCCGATTATCCACTCCTTGTTGGTATTTCATCCCGGAGGTACCGAAAGCAAAATGTTGTTGAGAAGACGCTGCTATATTCCACAAGCACTGGGTCAAACTAAAGGCTATACTTGCACATTCAGCAGACGGAGCAGGAGAAAGAATCTGCTGTGACGCTTTTTAGAGTTAATTATTCCCTGGTTCTAAAACAGCAGTTCCAGTGGTGGGGGTGAGGGTTTTACTTGGCTTAACAGCAATTATTTGCTAAAATACCAGTAGTGAAATGCTTGGTTTATCATGTCGCTTGGACTCAAAATGAAGGCTTTTTGCAAGGGGGAAAAAAAATTAATAAGAAAGTTATGGGTGGTGGTTTTGTGAAACTAAAGGGATTTCAGAATCCCCTGACAGGCTTCAAACCAGTACACATTTTAAACATTATGCTTATTTTAAGGAAGTACAAGTTTGGAGCGAATCTACTTGCCTTGCTTTTACTCCTGCTAATGGCCAACAAGAGTATAAGTAATAAAGCCCTTTTTTTTTTTTTTTTAACACGACCTGCATTAATAACAAAAGGCTTAAAACAGCTGTGGTAGAACAAAATCTCTCTCGCAGATAACTCTTCGAGATAGATAGAAAGATATATAGATGGAGAGAGGGAGGAGAAAAGGTTATAGTTGCTGGCAACAGGGGGATTTTCTAATTATGCATGTGTAGAATTAAAAATAAAACAAAAAAGTGGAAAGGCAACATCAACCGAAACAAAAACTATCTAAGTGCGGAGAAGGTCGTGGCTGAGGTCGAGCAGTGCCTCAGAGGAGATTGGGAGTTCAGAGACAATGAAAATAAACCCAATAGATCTTATCGCCTATGCATTGTCTTGTCTTCCATTGTGATAGGGCAAAATCACGTCAGGGATAAACACTGTATGAATTTTTAAGAGGCACTTCCTCCTTATTTCTATTCCTTCTTATTTTGCCCCAGCTCAAAATGACCTCCGGTAATCTTCAGAGGTGAATATCGCCATTTTTTTCCCCCCTCTCTCTAAAGCCTGAATATGAAAGAAGATTGTGAGACCTACCAGGGGAGCTGCAGCACAGGTGTTGAATATTACAGTATGTGTATTTCATTAGTGTTTGGCAGTTTGAATGATGTGCTGGGAAATATTAAAAGCACCATAACTCTAGGTGCATTGATCTGAATAGTAAAGGTTGTGAACAGAATGCAGCGCAGGAAAATGGACATAACGCATCGAACCCATTGTGAAACTGATCAATGAATATTTGATCAGCTAAAGATTTAGCCCGTATGTAGGATTTCTGGCTGAAGCAGCTTTTTCTTACTCATTTATGCACACAAATAGTATCAAAACAGCATTTGCACTTGGAACACATACACTTCCTGGAGGATTTGAATGTGTAAAGAATATATCACATATGTATTGTATGTATAATGCATTTAATGTATGACGGTATAGGCTGTCCTCATGAAAAAATGCAATCCACGTTTACCAGGAAATGAGACACAAAGTTGCTTGAAAATTCTGTGAACAATCATGAAATGCTGTGTGGGAATACTGGGAGCACGCAGACCAGACTATGCTATGAAAACGACTAATGATGTGCATTAAGACATCCAGTTCACACTCCTGAGGATCTTCTGTGTGTGAACTGGATGTCTTATTAGGATCTTTTCAGACAGGATGATTCTTCAGAGAACATGCCAGTCTTCATCCCCCCCCCCCCTTCCCTCTTTGCTGCAACATATTTGGTTCCCCAACCAGGTAAATTCTTGTAGAAAATTCAATGTTTCAACACACTATGTAAAGTACAAAAAACTGCACTGGGCATGGTGTGATTGAAAGTGCACAAAGATAGAAGAAAAAAACTTTTAAGAGCTGAATTGGTGGCCCAGTCATTAACAAAAATCATTATGTAATTATTTCTACATGAAAAGCATCTTTACCATATTCTGCACAGCTTCACACTTAAAGATGGAGTAAGCGATTCTAATCCAACATACAAATTTGATCAAAGCCATGTTCTTCCCACACTAACCAGAGCTTTTCGCTGAACTGAACCATTTCACATGACAGCAAATAAATAAATACAATAAAAGAATAAAAAATATGGGATGAGTCTGTTTTGACTGACTCGTTTCATGACCGTGTCCAGCATCAGAGAGCAGATGGGATGAACAGGAAGTCAGATACAACTGGACAGTTACAAAAACATCCCATGTAGTATGAATTCAAAATATGTCAACAAACACAGCACTCCGATGCAAATATAAAGCAATTATGTGACTCTATTTCTCTGTATTAACTTTACAAGGTAGAACTGGATGGTAAAAGCAAATGAAACTGGTGTTTCATCCCCTCATTTACATTTAAAAAACACTTTGGGTCACTCATAACTGCTTTTAAAGTGAAGACTGGGTTCTTGTTTAACTGTGCTGAGAATAAAGAGAAAACCATAATGCATCCACACATGCCTTTTGCTGCTTTGTGTAATACACCTGAAACATTAAATACAGATCACACAGGTGTATAAGTCAGTCCATGACCTGTGGGCACATGACTGGTAGGTGGTGGTTGACTTGGGCCAGAGACTGTAGCCCAGTGTTTTCCAACCTTGGGGTCAGGACCTTACATGGGGTCACCTGAAATTGATAGTAACTGATAAAGATTTAAAAAAAACAAAACAAAACAAAACATAACATACTAGTAAAAATATATGGTGAGTTGAGAGAGACAATCACAATCGATAACAGGCATGACAAGCTGTGAAACTGAAACTGAAGCACTGTGGTACTGTTTATCTTTCAAACATTCATTGTGGTCAGTTTCAGATGCTGCAGCTCTTTCATAATTCATAGTTTGAGTTCTTGTTTGTTCAGTATTAATTGTCAGCCTTGTAAATCCAAGCTGGACTGACTGTACATATCCTGACCGAGGAAAATAAAATTCTCACTTTGTGCAGTAATCTACACCTGGTTTTTCTGCCTCCGTCCATAATAATATACATTATATAGACTAAATGTCATCGAAAAATCAACATTTATTTGCAACATAGTATAGCAAACTATTACATGATCAAAAACAAATGAATTTTAGCAAAAAAACAATGTCTCTGTTTTGGATGTCTGGGGTCACCAGGCATTTGTGACGTTAAAATGGGGTCACGAGCCAAAAAAGGTTGGGAGACACTGCTGTAGCCCCTTTTACACAGCACTTCTGTTCCACAAATATCTCACCTTTATTCTGGAACGATGTCTATGTCAACAAAATGGTGGGATCATTTGGTCCCACCTCTGTAACGCCTCTGGAGGTAGTAACAGAGCCCTGATAAAGGTGGAATCATGATTCCAGAGCGCTATGTAAAAGGAATACCTCTCGTTCTGCAACCAAGGTGTGATGTTTTGATGACGTATTGTGTGTGCGACCCCTGCCCTGGGGGTTTTTAAAAATGAGTGCAGGCTGTGTACAGTAAACAGACATATCAACGTGACCAGAAAGACGTCGAACTGGGGAGACGCCGAGATCCACGACATGTTGTAACTTCAGGTGGAGGACTCTATCCATGCTAACATTTATGGAACAGTGAAAGATGGGCCGACTCTGGAGAGCCAACATTGCTATGCTGGGGGTATTTCTGATTTGCAAGTTATACATCACACTATACACTGCGCTGCATCACTGCCCCTTTGATTCCAGAATGCAGGTCCGCTGTGTAAAAGTCCAGCCTGTCTCACCTCTGTCACTCCCTTGGCTTGGCTGTGGAAATCAGTCAATGATGGAAAAAAAGGTGGGATCACCATCTCACCTTTTTCCTGGGATCTCTGTGTAAAAGTGGCTTGTGTTTCCCAGTGGAAATTGCAGAAACAAATCTCAGGCCGGACCTTGTGCTGTGGTCAGCCTCATTCCAGCTCATTTACATCACTGAGCCCCAGTGCCCTGGGCTTATGAGCTCTAGAGGGTGAGATATTCCAAGGTTGGAGCTGTGGTGCAACAACGAAGCTGGACAGTAAAGGTTTGACCATGGCCACATGAGAAACGAGTTCAAGGGAAGGCAAGAGATCTATCTAGAGCGGCTTAAAGGGAACGTCAATGGCTCTGGTTAAAGAGAAAGGACTCCATCTGGGCCTTCAAGTGAGTCGATAGTGTCTAGGGAGCGAGCCCAGGACTTTGGGTTATCAAGTGAATCAGAGGGTTCAGCAGTGAGTCCCAAAGGACATCATCTTTCACTTGACTACCCCACAGAGTCTTAGCAGCTCTCAAGTATATTGATATCGGTATATTTTTTATGGGATAGTGATGTATGGTGCCATGGATTTCTTTTAAAATTCAGGCTGTATCAGTGATACCGATCCAATGCCGACACTTTGTACATATACACTTAATGTCAGGGAAAAAATAGTATATTTCAAATCATAATTCATAAAGAATAAAAGACATGAGCATAATTATTATTTAATTATTAAGAACTATTGTACAAATGAAAACTTGTATATTAATTCACGTTACATGGACGTGTTAACATGAAAATACTGAACATGTAACACTTCAACAAAAGCATCCAACATTAACACTTTCCTTCATTCACAACTTTTTGTTAAGGAACAACAGCATATTTACCGTTTTCCCCTTTAGTCTTTTCTGTTTTTTGCTCAGTACAGACTAAGTCAGAGTTGACTGACTGTTGTACACACTTACCCAGGCGGAAGAAGAAGTAGTTCCCACCAATCACGTAACATTTGGACAAGATCCCAATAGTTTAGTTACTTTCACCTGTGTTCCTGATATACATTACCTCAGATGACCAAAGTATCAAAATTACACAACAAATCTAGGAAAATGGACACATGTAATGTTGTGATGAACTCTAAAGTGTATTCATTATAGCATATAATGAGTCAAACCAACGCATTTCAGAGTTTATGACATGACAGTTCGTGACAGAAAAAGCTCCGACATCTGTTGCAGAAGTTTATCTGAAGGTGTGCAGTTTACAGTCAGCTAGAGAAAATGATTTATAATCATTTTTATGTTTGAGAGTTCTACTCTGGGCATCAGTCAAGCAAATTCAATCTCCAGGTCTTCCAGATGTCTATGCACTGAGAAAATCCTGGACATGGGAAAAATGTTGAATTTATCTCCAACTATCTTTCTTGGGAATCGCTTACTGCACCTTTAATATAATGAAGACAAATGCTGGCGCTAACTCATGCCTGACAGTGTTTTTATATTTGACTGACAATCCTTAATAATGTTGACAACTCTGCACAGTGGCTCTGTGAGCCGTTAGTGTTACAGACCGAGTCCGATCTTCAGTGCATACTTTGATGTACTAAGAACTTTAATTGGAACATTTTGACCTCTGTTCACTATTTGTCAGCTGCTTGTCTTTAATTGTCCTTGCCATTTATCATATTTTTGTCTTTCTGAACAGTAAAAGCCACAGTCCTCTTACTATGTAAATGCAGTCAACATTTAGCAGACACAGACTTGCAGCTGTATAGTGCTATTCTGGTAAAACATGGACGGCTTCACTGTGTCTCATTATGAATTTAACATTTACTGTTTGTCGCATAAATGTTTCAAGAAGTTTAATGACGGCTGATAACTTTCCCTGTTGGAATCAGCTAGAATTATTTTGTTATTTAAACTATTGGTGGCATTAATTTGGTATTGCATTATGGTCTGTAACCTAGTCTACTAATTAGGCCATCTAGTGCTAATTAAAGTATTAATACATTACACATAGATGCAATTATTATTATAATACACCACTGCATTGCAGTGAACGGTGGTGTGTTACAGAACCTTTTCTAGGAAGCAGTGTGGTCTGTGTATTCAATAAACTAGAAGCACTCGGAGAGCGCAGACCTCCGCCAAGGCTGATCAGTGGCCCCCCCGTGGGCCCCCCCACCCCCGATCACTACCAAAATTTAATCATTTCTTCCTTATCCCATTTCCAACAAACCCTGAAAATTTCATCCAAATCTGTCCATAACTTTTTGAGTTATGTTGCACACTAACGGACAGACAAACAAACAGAAAGACAAACAAACAAACCCTGGCAAAAACAAACCTCCTTGGTGGAGGTAATTACGGATATAGAGAGTCCTGCTCCTTCTGGTGAGTCCCATGGGTCCCACCTATGGAAAAAATATGAATGACAGCACCATTTACAGATTTCTATGAGCCAATGAGCACACCCAGATGGGGCGGGACTTCAGCTCTATAGCATAAGATTATCAACTAGAAGCACTCGGAGAGCGCAGACCTCCGCCAAGGCTGATCAGTGGCCCCCCCCAAGGGCCCACCCACCCCCGATCACCACCAAAATTTAATCATTTCTTCCTTATCCCATTTCCAACAAACCCTGAAAATTTCATCCAAATCTGACCATGACTTTTTGAGTTATGTTGCACACTAACGGACAGACAAACAAACAGAAAGACAAACAAACAAACCCTGGCAAAAACATAACCTCCTTGGCGGAGGTAATTACGGATATAGAGAGTCCTGCTCCTTCTGGTGAGTCCCATGGGTCCCACCTATGGAAAAAATATGAATGACAGCACCATTTACAGATTTCTTTGAGCCAATGAGCACACCCAGATGGGGCGGGACTTCAGCTCTATAGCATAAGATTATCAACTAGAAGCACTCGGAGAGCACAGACCTCCGCCAAGGCTGATCAGTGGCCCCCCCCAAGGGCCCACCCACCCCCGATCACCACCAAAATTTAATCATTTCTTCCTTATCCCATTTCCAACAAACCCTGAAAATTTCATCCAAATCTGACCATAACTTTTTGAGTTATGTTGGACACTAACGGACAGACAAACAAACAAACAAATAAACAAACAAACAAACAGACAAACAAACAAACAAACAAACAAACAAACCCTGGCAAAAACATAACCTCCTTGGTGGAGGTAATCAGTCTCTCGTTAGTTCAAAAAATAAGATGGTGACAGCCAAATAAGAAATTCAAGGCTTCAAAAGAGTAGTTAATGACCATCATCATCATAGTGGCCATATGTATACAAGTATAAACTGAAGATATCAGTTTTTGGGGGTTAATGTTGTTCAATTCATAAGTTGGTTCAGTGTGAATCTATCAACATACCTGACATTTTAAAATGACATCTTGGAAACCATGAAATGTGATTTTATTTGATTGTTTGCTTTGGGAACATTTGTATCTTCATGGTTTACAGGGGTGTATATGAGTTTCAACTGGATTATGTGAAATGCAAATAGTTTATTTTCTGACTTAGTACAATACTGGGTTATAATTGTAATGTTTTTTGGGTTTTAAGCATTTTGTAAGGAGAGAACCTCTGTTAGTGCTGCTTTGGTCTTACTAGTATTAATGAGATAATTGATGTGTGATGCTATTGTTTTCTAATCCCATCATTTCCCTTGTCCAGACAGATGCGCACAAACCAGTTTTTTTTTTTTTTTTCAAAATATCCACATTACTGTGGCAAGGTTATTATCGTTAACAAAAACTAACAAAATGACGAAAATTAGAATTGAAAAAACATTTTTGTTAACTGAAATTAAAAAAAAAACTATAATTAAAAGGAAAAGCGATAACTAACTGAAATTGTATTGTGTGCTTACAAAACTAACTAAAACATATGAAAATGATGGATAAAATTCCCTTTGTTTTCGTCTTTGTCAACATTGGATTGATACGGAAGTGATTTATTTCGCTCGAGCTATTTTAGCTAGCGGCACCATATGGTACTTCACGGTCCGTCACTTCTTGTTACTTGTCGTTTACACAGGAAAAATTGCTGAGCATTTTTTCCAGAGTCAAAAGTATTTTCCTCAAAAGGAGTAAATTTGGCTCTGTATTGAGTTTGGAGGGCTCTACCCAGAGAGTAACATTTACTCTATTTAAGGAAGGGGCCAAATGTTATCCGAGTAGAGTAAAATTTTCTTCAATTTGAGTAAATTTTTCTCAGGCAAATTTCCTGTGTAGAGTCGTCTTCTGCTCCCCACTCTACCTGGAAACATGGAGACTAAAGTTGGGAGAAAGCAGCAGAGTCCTGTCTGGGATTTATTTGAATACAACGGAGAAGAAGAGAAAAGATACGACAAAACTAAAATTAAACTAAAACTAAACTAAAACTAAGCATTTAGACAAAAATGAAAACTAAAAAAAACTAGCAAACCTGCTCTAAAAACAAATTAAAACTAACTGAATTAGAGAAAAAAAAAATCTAAACTAAATAAAACTAAACTATAATGAAAAATCCAAAACTATTAGAACCTTGTACTGTGGACAGGCCATGACAACAACACTGAAACAACAGATCCAAATGTGTACCCTGTGTACTAACACTAGTTCCAAACCTCTGAATAAGGACAGAACTAATCACTCATCAGAGACTAACCTCCTGACCTTTAAAGACCCAATAGACCCATGGACTGCTGCCTTTTTACACTAATAACCACTAGGGGGTATTTAGACGCCCAGTAAGTGAACGCCTCACCTAAAATAACTTCCATAGCACACAGTGGACACTAATGAACATGACAGTTCCGAGTGGTATCGGCGTACTGTCTTAAGGTGAGACGCTGAGGAGATGACCTCTTCTCACAGAGTGGAAATGTAATTTCATGGCCTGTTAGACACTGGACTCCAGTAGTAAACACAGAGGTGTTAGTGCTCACATGTGACGGGGGCACACTGTGACCTCAACACCACTCGGTTGGTGGCCTTTCTAGTCCTTCACAGTGAATCCACTCTGGTTCAACGGCTTTCTGCTTCAGCTTCAAGTGTGTAAACACTGGCAGAGTGGATGAATGTGCTGAACTTGTCCTAATAAGCACACTTTCAAATAATTATACCTTGCAGAGATAGACATTAGGTGCAATTTGGAGAAGGAAACTTTAGAACATTGAATTTCAGAGCAACTAATGGAAATATTTAACGCAAAGGCATTTATGACATTAAATGTAGAAATTAATAGTTTTCCTTCACTGCAGCTGAGGCAACCAGCAATAAATTAATAGATTACATGCATTTAAAGGGGTCATATTTTACAAAAAAACCCTACTTTTATTAGTCTTTGGTACAATTATTTGTGTATTTGGACCCTAATAGTTCATAAAGTTTGAATTTGAACCCTCCAGGTGCTGAAAAGCTATCTTTAGATTCATTCCAGCAAAAACTGTGTAGATTTCTACAACCTGTTTTAATTCCTGCTTAATTTGTTATGTTTTATAACAGTTACGTCACAACATTTGTACACATAAGGCCAAGACTTCTGATGAACATTTCTCAGAGTACACCATAATTGTTTGTCAGCAGCAGTGGTTGTAGTTCAAACCAAAAATATGTTCAAACTTCGAACCGATTACCTAAAATGTTCAGTTGTTGGTTGTATTAACAAACACAAGTGGCTGAACAGGACAGAAAACAGAGTCAACAACTGGGACGGGGTGGTGCGTGTAGTGGCTCATTTGCATTTAAAGGGCCAGCGCTCAAAATGATCTTTCTAGGGTTGAAGATGGACCTGTGGAGTTTAATTAATGAAGAATTTAGACCCAAGCATAGCATTTACAGTTTATGTAGACCACAGGGAAATATTTTAAAATGCATAATTCGATTTAAAAAAGCATAAATATCACTCCTTTAAAATAAATTTAAACAGGACTTGTGTGGAATACCAGTTTCAGACACTGTTGCCATAAAGCTGTACTAAAATATTTTTCATTCTCATCTTGTAATGAATGTGAACATGTGATTTATTCTTGATAAAGTGTAACTGGGACTCAGTATGTAATCATTGCACCTGGTCAAAGGTGATTACTGATTTGTAGAAAAAAAGAAATGTCTGAAAACAAAATTATTCCAACTTTACAGGCAAGAGTGTATTAACAAAATAAAAGAAGCTGTACTGATGCTGTAGCCTTGTAATGAGTTCAGATCAGTTCTGAAGTGTTGAGCACATGTCATTCTCCATCTCACTCCATTTATTATGTATACTGCAGATACAGTCCAATGCATACTCAATGGATTTAAAGAAGTGCTACCACCTAAAGATCTGCTCACAATGTAAAAAATTCAGTGCGCCCGTGAAAGTAGAATGTGAACATGAAGAAATGGGCTATAATGAGTCTCTGAAGACATCAAAAGTGAGAGAAAACATATAACAATTGATTCTGTTTCATCCCTCTGGCTTTCTATCAAAATTGGCAAATTAATCATCTAGTAGGTTGTGCAACCCTTCTTCTCTTAAATGATGGACTGTGTTACTATGCCAAGATACAGATATTTAATAATTCACAGAACTGACCTTTGTTGAACCTTACTTATTCTCTCAGGAAAAGCCCACTTTTATTCAATCTATCCAGTCTGACAGAGTTCAAGACAATATCTGTCTGAACAAAAGACAAACCCATCACAATCAAAAAGGTCTGGCAAATAAACGCCGAATGTGACGCACTATCTCCAAATTCTGATGGGAAAATCACACAGATATGGATTATTGCATTACTTCCTATTCTCTTTTTAAATGCAAAACAAGGGAAGAAGATTACAATTGATTTAATAGAAAATAAGGTTATGTTTTTCTTTGAAAAAAAATCCTTTGTGAATTGTGTCTTTCTTAACAAAGAAAGGAGAAACAGAAGTGTTGCAATATGCGTCTTGGTTTTTTCATCTAGCAACAAGACAAAGACCAAAGGACGGCAACAAATGAGGTCCAAAAAGACAGCCTATGAAGTCAAAAAATAGACAAAACAGTAAAATTAGCTGAAAATTACATTTTAAAGCACAGCTACTGTGGCAGCTGATTTGTGTCCTATACGTCTTTTTTTTTTTTTTTGCCAGTGAGACTCGAGATGGAAATTAGCTGTATGGTTATAAGCTCTCATATTTACATGTAAATGTTCATTAATACAAACTGTCCCATTTTAAAAATAAATCATTCATTCATATCCATGTTGATATAGAGACTAAAACAGATGTTTTATAGTCATTTTAACAGATGTAATTGCATCTCTCTCCATTATTCTTATGCCCCATTTCCACTGTGTGGTATCGGCTCGACTCGACTCTGCCTTTTTGCGTTTCCATTACGAAAAAGGTCCTGGAATCTGGTACCTGGTACTAGTTTTTTGGTATCGCCTCCGCCGAGGTTCCAGGACTGGGGACCAGATACTAAAATGTGACATGTAAACACTGCAGACCACTGATTGGTCAGAGAGTCGTCTCTGTGACCCGCCATTTTACAAAAAACAGATGCGGAAGTTGACAGTAAATACAGCGGTAGGTTAATCCACATGAAGACAGCCCGCAAAACTACACCATGGTTTGACGAAGAGGTTCGGATGTAAAAATTCAGCATGAGCTTGACGAGACAACATGCAACGAGCGAGTTTATCAGCAACTCTGAACAGAAGACACGGAAGTAACACGCTGAATTGCTATGATGTCCAGGTACTAGTCGGTGGTATCCTGTAATGGAAACAGTCTCCAGAAATAGGACCTGGTACCTGAGCGGAGTCGAGCCGAGCCGAGTCTGTTCCACGTTGTGGAAACACGGCATTAGACTGTATAAAAGCTGTGCACTGAAGAGGGGCACATCTATGTTTCCACAGCTCTATGTTCTTCCGTGATCTGAATTCTTGGATCATCGACAACACAAAAAGTGATCCTCCATTCCCATGCTACACACCTCCACCAAATTTGGTGCAAATCAGAGCAGTAGTTTCTGCGTGATCCTGCTTCAAGATGTGCCCACAGCCAAAAAATTTAAATTTCAGAAATGTGGGAACATAGGGATGACCTCACCAAGCAACCCATTCATTTTTAGAGAACTGTTTAGGAGCTTCAGTGTTGTGATGAACAGTAATTTATTAAAGTGCCACCAATACACTTTTTCTAGTGTCCTCATAGAGTGAAACGAGACAATGACATGTCATGGAAAATGATTTGCAATACCACTGATCTCCCAATACTCAGACTAAATTATTTAAAATACATACAAGAGTGCCAGTGAAGCTGCAGGGAATGTCAGGAAAAGCAAAATTTAAAAAAAATCACCTAAATAAAATAAAGGCCTTCCTTTTGCAACTCCCTCCTCTCAGTTCAAATCAAAAGACATCCTTTAATACCCATATGGAAACAACATTTTCCAAGCGTGTGATCAGACCAAATCAGGGTCTGATGGGATAGATTTCCTACAGCAGAGTAGATGCAGAATTCTTATGTCCTCTCAGACCACATCAGTTACAATATACTGAAAGGTAAAAAAATAAAATAAAATAAAAATATGGCTCTGGAAAAAAATAAGAGACCACTGCAAAATTATCACTTTCCCTGATTTTACCATTTATAGGTGTTTGAGTATGTTTTTTGTTTGATTCTCTAAACCACCAACATTTCTCCCAAATTCCAAATAAAAATATTGTTATTTGGGGCATGTATTTGCAGAACACAAAAAGATGCAGACCTCAAATAATGCACAGAAAACCAGTTCATATTCATTTCTAACCAACACAACACTAATGTTTTTACGTAGTAAAAGTTCAGACATCAATATTTGGTGGAATAACCCTGATTTTCAATGACAGCTTTCACGTGTCTTAGCTCTCCACCATTGCTGTTGGATGACTTTATGCAGCTCCTGGCAGAGAAATTCAAGAAGCTCACCAACGTTCCCTGGCTTGTGTCCATCCACCTTCCTCCAGAAGTTTTCAAAGTGGGTTCAGGTCTGGAGATTGGGCTGGCCATGACAGGGTCTTCATCTGGTGGTCCGTCATTCACACCTTTATTGACCTAGCTGAGGCCAGGAGCACTGTCCTGATAGAAAAACCAGTCCTCAGAGTTTGGGAACATTGTCAGAGCAGAAGTCCAGTTGTTTTCAATAGTTATTTTGGGATTCCAGTTACTTTTGCGGTACTAATAGCACTGTTTTTGCCCATTGTAAGAAGATAGTGATGGCCACAGTAGTGTTTTTTATACTTCTCCTTCTTAAATAAGACATGGATCAGGTGTTCATTCAGTAGAATAAGGTGTGCTTGTGTTGGAATTCAACAGATACAGGAATGGAACGGCTGTCATACATTCAGATTTCACAGGAAATTGCAGTGGTCTCTTGATTTTTTCTAGAGCTGTATATTCTCAATAGGATGGTCCAACAATTTTTTTTTAAGATTTTCTGGATTAGAACCCTGCATTTGGTTCCAAATCTGGCCAAATTACTTCAAACCAAATTTTATGCAAATTAATTAATATTTAGAGGTTGCACAAGACATGTGAAGATTGCTCTATGTACTATAACATAACTAGCCAAATGAAGAAGGCATATTAGAATAATACATAATTTTATTCTCAAAATCAAACTGCAACTCGCATAAAAATGTTACTTAGAAAGGCCAGGAAACATTGTTGCTTTATTGAAATTACAAAAAAATGTTCCGGTGTTCTTTGACAACTTGGAGCAAGTACTGTTTCTGATCTTCATTTTTTGTTCGGCTACAGTTGAGGTCTTGAATAAGCTCCACCCCTCTTTCAGCAACATCATTTACAACTTTTCTGGAATGCATAATTTGAGCAGCCTTCTGAAAGTCTTCATCATCAGCCCAGTCTTCTGGAGGAATTCTTATGAATGTTTGTGGCAGATTCAAAGTTTCAAGAAACGCATGGTGGTGGTGACAAAATCACTGATCTGCTTCCCTTCATAATATGCTTGATTAAGGGCATCCCAATGCTTTAGTGGAACCCAAAGAACCTTCATTTTCCATCATGTTGTGAACCATCAGCTGCTTCTGCTCTTGTGTCACACTGGAGTCCAAGAATGCCAGGCCAACCAATTCTTCACTCCAGTACCAAAGATGCCGGCCGAAAGCTGTTAAGGCTGCTTTCTTGACAACTGAATTTTCATACTGTGACAGCTTTTTAAGGAATGCCAAATTATTTGCAGGAGCTTTCGCTGGTGATGAGGCTTCAAACCATGCTCTGATGTAGAGGTTTTGTGCAACCTCTAAAACATCTCCTTTTTCTTCCAAATTTTTTCCTAAATCATCTTTTGAATGCCAAAACCTAATGCAGGGTTCTAATTGAGGTTATCTGAAACTTTATTTTTTACCATGATTGTTGAACCACCCTAATTCTCAATCACTACTTAAACACAGTCAGTAATAAAACAGAATGATAGGCTTGGAAAACATAAAAACCACTGAGAAATATAAAGTGAAGTCAAAAGTTGTAGCCTTTGTAGAGCCATTCAATTATTTCATTATGTTTTTGTTTTTTTTTTTCTTTTTTGACCGTCACCATCTTTAAAAAATAAAAATCTTTACTTCATAACTATGGCATTCTACAGCTTCAAAAAATTCTTTGAATATTGACTCACAAACTGAAGCCTATACATGTATTTATGGAGCATCACATCACATATGGCCTTGACAGCTTGAAGGAGAGGTAGTTTTTATCTGGGTATTATTTAGACTGCATCCTGGGGATATTATAGTTAGCTTTCTATTTTTCAACATATAATATTCACATATACCCAGGTATCAGTATTTTAAAGCGAACTGATCCTAGAGCAGAAAACACTGCAATAGGAAGTGTTGATGTTTCAGTACTGATCTGAACATCAATACCGGAGAAAAAAACAGTGGGTGTGAGTGAGTCATAACTGTTTATTTTGTAACATTTTTTTCATAAACCGTTAAGGAGATTAACGGCATCTGGTCCACAGGGGGGCACAGGGGCCCATCCCACTTAAAAACTATTTGTAGAACATATTAGTCCTAGCCAAACTGCCATAAATAAAGAAATACATATAAATTATTACAATACTCAACATGAGCTACAGAAGACAGTATAACATCTACTAAAGGCTTAGTTTTTTTCAGCTGTATTTAGTTCATTTCTATGTGAAAGTGTTCACTCATTTCATTTTTCTTGCACTTTTGTGTTTTCTGTTTTTTTTTTTGTCCTGAGTAGCAACGTAAATTTATAAGGAATACAGAATGAATAGGAAGATGAATTAACCTGCTCCATAGGTCACAAGTAATAAATATGTCCTGTTCAGCCTGTTGTAGCTCTGTTTAGCCACCTCCACCTCTGTATTTTACACAGTAATGTTAGTTTAATCCTTTCATGCATTGTGGTCACTATAGTGGACAGATGTTCTCCAGCTGTTCTCTTGTATATTCATGGGTTAGTTGTTTTAATTCCATGTCCTCCTGAGACCCACCAATGCATTTTTGTCCTCTGTAGGGGACTAAAGTTTGACAGTTTTAATTAAAAAAAAAAAAATGCTATTCATTGCAAAGGACTTTCCATTAAAAAATAAATAAATAAATGAAAATAATTTTAAAATTGTATCTGGAAAAACTTGCATTATGCAGTTTCCAATTAAGATGACTGTTTAATGTAAAAAAAAAAACGAAAGATTTTCACTTTACTGGATCTCAAGAGGATAGCAACCAACACAGTGGACGCTCATGCATCATCTACACTGATATTCAGACCATTACTTTAACTTTGCTGTTCTTGATAAACCTGGTCTGCACTAACATGTTGGAGTGTAAATCAACAGCTAATTTTCTCAAACAAAATTTTTTTTATTAATTTTATTTTTTTTTTATGCAGTATCTCCATGAAATGAGTAAAAACTAGTGTTAGAGTATGATAAAATGTGAGATAACATCAGATTAGCTGTTATTATAAATGTTTTTATTTCATAGTTTTCACGTGTATATCACTTTATGATGATGGGTTTTAAATATATGTGTCTTTGCTTCAAAAATTTAATGCATGGTGTCCAGCTGAGTGGACATTTTTGTAACTCCATGAAAAATAGATTCATAAAAAAATTAAATCAAATTGTTTTTTTTCATGCCTAAATAGGAATAAAAACACTCAAGAAAAAAATCATGATTAAGGTTCTCATAATTCATGCATGAAAGGGTTAATGGAATATGAGGCAAAAAAACCCCACCTGTTTGGATACGTAGGGAAAGTAGAATCTTACCAGAACAGCTGGTGGTTTTTTAGGTTGCAGGTTCGCTTCATGAGATACGCGAGTTTGACTCCAACAAGGAACAACGGTCCTTTCCTCATACAGAAATATTCTCATAAATGTCTCTCATATTTTCTCTTGTGATGCATGTTCAGCATATGTTCTGTTGAATCTCATTAAATGGGACAGGTGTGGCTGATTACTTGTAATTAGCATATTCAACGCCCACTAAACACCATATAAGGGCATGTGTTGTGCCGTGTGCAAACAGCTGACTTTGGATCAGGTATTTTAGAGATGCAACCAAAAAAGATCAGGAAGAAAAAGAACTTTAACAGCAGCAATATCAAAATACCTTTAAATCCAATCAAACAAAGTAAACATGGGATGTTTTAGAGAGTCAGTACTGGTGTTAAAGGAAGAGAAAAAACACAGCAGATACACATGTGTGATGCTGTGAATGTGAGCAGAGGGACGCACAGTGACAGAAAGTGGTCTAATCTAAAAACCACTCTATAGTTTTGTAGGTAAAAATAATAAAAAAAAAAAAAAAAAGGGGGGGGGGGGGGGCAATGAGTCCAGTCAGATTTTGTTGGAAAGGAAAATATATGGTACTCCATCTTACAGTGTAAAAATATATTAATTTATGAGTGTAGACTGTAGACAAACAAGCAGACCATCATGTATGGACAATGTCTTTATGAGACTGACTGTTATGCTCGGAATAAATAAATAAACAAATAATTTTTCTTTTTTTCTTTCAAAGAAAATCTGAAATAACCCCCTTTTTTTCAGTCATCTACCATGGTCAAACAGATCTGAGGAATAACAAGATGAAGAGGAAAAATATTTATTTCCACTGTGCCAAAAAGTTATTATTATTTTTATTATTATTATTCATTTATTTTTTATATTTCTTATACAAAGGTGTCCGATCAGATGTTCCATTTGACAACAATGCTATGGATCAATTGACAAATGAGACATTTTTCAACAACAAATTAAATAATCAATCATTGAAATTCTTCTAAAACATTAATCGGAATTTGATTGTATTAAGTGTTTCTGTGGTCCTAAAATTCAAAACACGTTTCTGTGCATTGAATATCAACTTCCTTTTATCTGGAGTCAGAGCAAAGTATTGGTGAATCTCACAAATCTATGGGTCTGAACAAAATAAGAGAATATTTAGTATACAAACAAAAGTAAGAGAACGTTTGTATATATGGTTTCTTACATTATGCCCAATGACTTTATTACTCTTTTCCTGGAAAAATTATTCAGGTGGACTTTAGTTAGACATAGCCCTATCGGCCCACCCGCGGGCCTAAAAAATTATATTAATATTCATCTACTATAAAAATATAATAAGTCGGGACAATGGATGTTTTTTTCAACTTTTGCTCAAAGTTTATACCCAAATGTTAATCAAAGTATATCAAAAGTGTATTTTAGTGCAAACTTTAATGTTCAAACATGATTTTTAATCTTTTTAATCTAATCTCTCTCTTTTAATCTTTTTAATCTTTGTGGGGTGAAATATACGCTATTAAAAATCTCCGACATGAACAATTAATTTATGCATATCATCGTCAATCCAGCAGAAAAAAAACAGGCGAGGATAAACAATTCTAATTTCTCTTTTAGTTTGTTACAGTTTACTCAGGCATAGTAATACATACAATATTTTAGACAATGGGAATAGATTCTGTGAGGTCTCTAAATGTCCATAGACACCAAGAACATCCATATGAACCTTATTATTGTGAAGTAATTCTTCATTTACTTTGGGTATGTCTTTTTAGGCGTTTCTCCCCTGAAAATATGGTCAGGGTTAAACAGGTTGCAATGGTTTAAAACAAATCCAGCCTCTTCTTTGGCACCAGTTGCTACTGGACCCCACATATTTTTCATTATTTTCATGTTGTCCACTGCAGGTCAGTCCAGTAGGGGCACCTGAGCAGTTTGATACCTTGTTCTGTAGAGGAAGAGAATATCTTTTGTATTGTCATTTCACGTGTGCAGCCACTGAAGGAAGGCTATTTTTTTTTTTTGAGTTTGCAAGGTAGAAATAAAACGTGTTCGCCTGAAGGTAAATCTAAGCGTCTGTTTATGTCTCTGGCTGCAACACCAGCGTGTGGCACATGTCCGTTGTATTTCACTTTAAGATACTTAAAGATGCATTGGCTTCACTATTAAAGCACGGCTGTTGCCCCTTGGGACTGTCATACCGATAACAATAAAAAATGCAAAAAAAAACTCTGACAGCTTTATTATAAAGTTTAACTCAAGGCAACTTTCAATCAGTTTAAAAGTGTCAGTGTTTTAAAACATGAGTCACACCATAAATCACAGTCGAGTGACACCAGGCGCCACATTCTAGTTATTGATTATGCCTTTAAATGGCAATACATCTCCTGCGTACATTATTGCCCGTAATGTCCCATTATTGAGGTCCATGTCTGTCACTGGCACCAACTAATGGAGTTCTGTTCCAGGCCACAAATGTTTAATAGGTTACTTTTATGACCTAAAGATCAATAATGACCTTAAATTTTCTTGCAAGAACGGGAGCGTTAACGACAACTCTGGCTTGCTTTCTGGTGCATTACTGGTGATCTCTCTGGGTAATAAAAGGGAGAGCAGATAACACAGCACCATGCCAATTACATTAGTGTATTCAAAGTCCCATTATGTCCAGCCATACAACAGTACGGTGCAATTGTACCTTATGTTGTCTCTTATATTTGTAATTGTACCTTGATGAACATCTTTGCCAACAGGCTTCTCGTATGTTTCGCTAAGTGGTTATTGTGGGGCTTGGAGTACACAGACATCTACACATCAAGTTAATGGTGGAGTCAAGAGCTGTAAAACTAAATGTGCTACAGTGATACTTATTTTCCTGACCTTTGAAAGTCGTGAAGAATAAGGCTGTAACACTACAAGGACCTATATCAATAAGAAAACCACTGTGTCACTTAGAAGATAGAAATGATAATGATAAAGTATTTCACCTACCATTTTCTCACACTGCTGTTAACCCATAAAGACCCAGTACTACTTGTGTGTCAGTTCCCAAATTATTTTTCTGTCTATTTAACCTTTCCCAAGTGATTTATCACAATTTATTATAATGCCGTCCTCTGTATTTTGCATTTTTTCAGTAAAAAAATCCAATATTTTCCCACTTTTAATTTACTGATCATGTACTTAAATCATGCTAAAATTATATTTCAGGATTATTATATCAAAAACAGAGAAAACTCAAGAAAAAGTGACTTTTTCAGTCAAAAAGTATCATTAACTGAAAATAAACCAAGTGTGTTCACTCACTGTCATTGAACCAACTCCATGAATCAATGTTGTAGAAGATGACAGCAGTCGCTTTTCCATTGGACATATGCGCAAAACTTTACCGATATTTGCTAAATGTCCAAAAAACAGAAGTGTGTAATGTCGGTTATTCCATTAAATCACAAATGCGATGATTTGTTTATTTATTATCACAAGATGACACAAGAAATCATTCCATATACATGGTGACGAATGTAAATATTGTGTTGATTTACAGATATATTCATTATTATTATATATTACCCCTCTATCCCATATTAATAAAAAACAAAATATTCGGTTTCCTGGTGTGTCTACACATACCACGCCATGTTTCTATTAAAATTCCATTTTAAAAATCCATTTTTTTTTTTTTTTATTTACATGACTCTAGCTGCAGAAAAAGGTCTTTCCATTGCAGTTTTGCATGATATAGCATTTGGGCTACACCTGAAAAAACACTTCTTGCCAGCGCAAAAACTTTAAATTGAAAAATGAGAGTTTTGGCGAAATTGTCATTTTTCCATTAGGTAAATTTTTATGCTCAAGTTATATTCGCGCAATTTGATGGTAAATGGAAAAGCAACTAATGTTTCCACATTCACATTGGAGCCTCTGAATGTCCAAATGGGTCATATCTGATGACCATAAAAAGATGACAAACTGTATTTTACACCAATTATTGACATGTATTGATAGAATTAATGGAACAACAGTTATTGATGCTTTTGGTCACTGGTGTATATTTGGGTCTTTATGGGTTAAAAGCCAACATCTGATAGTATCACTGCAGACACCCATTTCTTGCATAAATTGAAAAACATTTTATTTTTTCTCCAGATGAAGGTCATTATGTCAAGATTTGCAGATTAGGAACAGTAAAGTGAAGATGGAGAATCTTCAACCTGGTTCACGATGATTAAAGCAATCTCAGAGCAGACGAGGAGGTAAAATGATGAGGAGGTAAAAAGGGTATAAGGTGAGGGGGAGATGAGAGAGAGGGGAGAGGTAAATCAACGGTCAGGTGAGCAGGGCAGCCAATGATGGGGATGAGGACTCTGGTCAGATAAATAGAAGGATCTACAGCCAGGGGATGGACAAGAGGAAAAAGGTTAAGTAGATGGGAGATGAGTTCCAGAACACAAAAGGAAATGGAAAAGTGGAATGTTTTCAATGCATAAAATACACAGGCCCAGTCCCTTTGGTTGATATGCAGGAAAAAATACAGACAATGAAAAAAAGAAGCACAAAGTAAAAGTCTAAACCTTGACCCAAAGTGAAAAAGGCAAAGATGGAGGAGCTGCCAAGGAGTGGATCTCTAAACATTATTTACCTTAGAGACTGTGAGAAGTGGATGGAGTCACTATGACATCATCCAACAGGTTTGGAACTGCTGTTCTGAAGCCAGGAGTTTGAATTTTGGCATCGCTGTCTTGGCTCTGTAAAGCCAGAAGTAATCTTATTCAGACAAAGTTGAGAGCTGCAGGAGGATGAGGGGTCAAATTCATCTAAGAAGGGTCATCGATGAGCTAATGCTAGCTTAGCAATAGAGGAAAATGGGGGGGGGGGCGGGGGGACACATTTCATTTTAAAGTTGTTAGTGTAACGATAACTGACATCTTAAAGCATCAACTGATGCAAAATGTTCAATTACTTCTGAACCACGAATCCTATCAATACATTGAAAAAATGTATGTAAAATACAGTTTGTCGTCTTTTCATGGTCATCAGATATGGCCCATTTGGACATTCAGAGGCTCTGTAGTGAATGTGGAAACACTGTCATCTTCTACAACACTGATTCACGAGTAAAACCCATGGAGTTGAATCAATAACGGTGGATGGTCACACTTGGTTTATGTTCAGTTATTGATATATTTTGCTGAAAAAGTCGCTTTTTCTTCAGTTTTCTCTGATTGTGATATAATAACCCTCAACTTTAATCTGAACTTTTATAAACATCTACAAGTTCAATGCATTAAATATAGAAAAATACATGATTTTCACTGAAAAACCACAAAATACAGAAGATAATATTACAATAAAGGATGATAAATCGCTAAAGAAAAGTTAAATATGAAAAAAAAAAAAAAAATATATATATATATATATATATATATATATATATATATATATATATTTTGGAACTGCCACAAAAGTAGTACTGGGTCTTTGTGGGTTAACCATAAAACAGCTGAACTGCTTGTCAAGAAAAATACATGTTTCTGTCAATAAACACAAACTGAAAGCTTCATCTCAGTGACCACTTGAATAGTTACAAGGAACTCCAAACACCAGTTTAAGCCTGAATGGCTCCAGGAAAAAAATACTTATTTGTTTAATTTGTCAATTGTCGCTCATGACGCTATGTATATTACATATTACATAGTGAATATTATTTGCTCTATAGCTATATTTTTGTACTTAGTCACAGTAATACTTATATTTCATATACACTACCAGTCAAAAGTTTGGACTCACCTGTTTTTTCTTTATTTTCATGACTATTAACATTGTAGATTCTCACTGAAGGCATCAAAACCATGAATGAACACAAATGGAATTATGTAGTTAAAAAAAGTGTGGCATAACTCAAAGCATGTTTTATATTTTAGATTCTTCAAAATAGACACACTTTGCTTTCATTACTGCGTTGCACATTCTTGGCATTCTCACGATGAGCTTCATGAGGTAGTCACCTGAAATGTTTTCCAAAAGTCTTGAAGGAGTTCCCAATGATGCTGAGCACTTGTTGGCCATCTGTGGTGTATCTCATGTCATTTAAATGAGAAGGTGAGTCCAAACTTTTGACTGGTAGTGTATATGGCAAACTTTTTTTTTTTTTGTTGCTTGAATTAAGCAAAAAAATCTTGAATTAAGCAAAAATATCTGCCGATGGAACAAGTGAAATTGTCTTGGTAAGATTTCTTGAAATAAGGTTTTCAAGATCTATTGTCCAAAAATAAGTTCTTATATCTTGCTGAAAAGTTACTCTTTAGGCGATTATGACTTATTTTAAGTGTGATGAGATATTTTGACAAGAAATGAGAAAAATACACTTGGTAAGATTTCGATTTTTTCCAGTGTAATGTGTATGATCAAGCCAGGGGTATGGGGGCGGGCTGTTTTTTTTTTGGGTTGTTTTGTTTTTCCTCTTTGTTTCTCTCTTTCTTTTCCTCTGTCTGTGTGTCTTTCTTAATGTTCTAAATTTCAAAATTAATAAAGATATCTGAAGAAATAAAGTTGCCACACTGTTAAGCTGATTACCACAGTGTTTTGGGTTCTTCATGAGACTATTGTGGAACAAAACAGACCATGGCGGGCTGCCACTCTCTGTATTATTAATGGAAAACACTGCTGAGGCTGGTACAAAGCTTGGAAACCGCTCAACCATTAGAACGCACAAAAGAAGCTGAAGCATTATTGAAAACTGGCAGGAATCTAAGAGGGAAGTGACGCCCAAGGTGATGCAGCTTCATACTGGAAAAATGGGCAACAAAAGGAGCAAAAGAACACTCTAAAATCCTGAACACAGTAACTAGTGAAAAAATACAAGGAAATTAGGTAGGACAAGTAAAAATAACTGCAACATTCTGATAATATAAAAAGATTAGAAAATGATGGAGCTTATCCTGTTGTAAGAGGCCAAGTGATAAAGGGAGTGAGAAAATACCAATAAGTGGAGAAAAACAATGGACAAAACAGGCTAGGACTCCTGACAGTTATATGAAAAAGGTCACATACTTTATCCACAAATCCATTTTCCTTATAATTACGAGATAAGTTCCAAAAGTATTGATGGCCAGATTGTCAGCCCTGGAATGATATGATTAAACTGAAACTCCACAGTCATCGACAAAGGTTTTGTATTGTTTTCACATTGCTGCTTCACTTTTGTAGGATGTTTTATTTGTTACACTAACGAAAACATATAAGCATTTTATTGGCAAATAAATCACACTTATAGAAACTAGTGGCATTGTACCCGTGGTGCCTTTGTATGATAACAGGAGAGGCTAAAATCACCTAGCATACCTCACAACATTTGAATACGGACATAAAATTGTGTCTAGTAGATAGTCAGGTAATGTTTCTATTCATTTGGCGAGTTTGGTGGCGATCAGGTGTGTGAAGGTCTGTGGTGAGGTCGGACTAAATCTGAGGTGAGCAGGGATGCGGTCCGAGGTGAGCTGGGACCCGGTCCGAGGTGAGATGGAACCCGGTCTGTGGTGAGCTGGGACCTGGTCTGTGGTGAGCTGGGACCCGGTCCGAGGTGAGATGGAACCCGGTCTGTGGTGAGCTGGGACCCGGTCCGAGGTGAGATGGGACCCTGTCTGTGATGAGCTGGGACCCGGTCTGAGGTTAGCAGGGAGCTGGTCCGCGGTGAGCTGGGATCCTGTTAAAGTCGCCCAGCATACCTCACAACATTTGAATACGGACATAAAGTTGTGCCTAGTAGATACTCAGGTAATGTTTCTATTCATTTGGCGAGTTTGGTGACGATCGGGTCTGTGAAGGCTGAGGAAAACCCGTACAAATGCCCTCCTGTGCTGCAACATCAAATGAACGCCGGGCGGATGCCGGACGGACGCCAGACAGACACGAAACGTCCATTTTAGTAGGATAGTCAATTTGTGTCACTTACAAAACTTTGACTACAGCTGAAACAAATTTAACGCCTTTGACTCTTAACTTCAGTATAATTTTTGTACTTTTCAGTTTCATTCTGTGGGCCAGACTGGAACCTTTGGTGGGTCAGTTTTAGTCTGCGGGCTGCATGTTTATAAAGTGCCTATGGACAGGTCCGTTCATCCCCATATCCACAGGCTGGTGTAGATCAGTGACCTAATGTCCCATATATCAATGGAAAGTGCAAAGTCTTTTCTTCCAGCAGGATCTGGAACTTTTCCAATCACACGAACATTGACAGACATTGAAATTGCGCTTGCGCCTATACATACGCATTCAAAGAGTTTTTCCTGCGAAAAACAATGAAACGCTCCGGACAGGATGTGAAAAGATGACATGTCCACGGAAAAGAGGACGTTTGGTCACTCTATTGTAGTAGTAGACTGCATATTGTAATATGTACAATCTGGATCACCGCTAACAATTGTGGACCCCATGGAAGGTAAAACTTGTGGGGCCTTCAGAAAATAAATTATCTGTAAATCTGTCGTTGGGGGGATGGGGGGAGTGCTTATGTACGTACTGTAAGAATTGGAGGCATAGGGGTGTGTTTCATAAGTGCTGCAACAACAACAACTGGTGTGAAAACGAAAGTAGAACTTAACTTTGGATGTCCGACTCCCAGCTTCTATGCTTCTCTTTTACTGCGGCACTTACACAAAATTTTACTTATAACCTATATCCACTGGGCCCCCTGGAAATGCTGGGCCCCATGAATTTGTCATGTCCCCCCCCCCCCTTTCTGGCACCCCAGTGTACATTAAACTATTAATTTTTTTACTATGTAAATGTACAAGCAGCTTTTGTTGCAATGTTTTAACTATTAGGGTTATGTTACAGCTAACATTAGCTGTTACTGAACAATTGATATCCTATATCTTTAATTATAAAATAATAGTTAACTTATTTTGAACAATCTCTTAGTTGAACCCTTTTTAACATGTATATTTGTAGTTTGCAACACACTTGAAACACATATTTAGAAAACAAGCAATTTTTCATGTACTCATATGATATATGTTAAAATAGCTTTAGCCTGTCATGTCATGTTAACAGTCGGGTTATGAGTTACTAACAGTTAAATAAAAATCAGCCAGACATCACTGGTGCTATTGGTTGATTTTCCTTTCGTTCCTTTTTGCTAAACACAATGATTTGTATTATATTTTAGAAAATCTCTGCAGAACCGCTCTCTAAAATCCAGGGACATTACTCTAAGAATCATAATCATTGTTAGATTACGTTCTGAAGAATGTAATTCCAGACTTTGCTGCCCACCCACTGTTCAGTTTCGATCACTGCATGCACAGAGAGAGAGAGTAATCCAAGAACCTCACAAGATTATAGTTCTGATGCTTTTTATCCATAAACTCAACTGCACCCTTAGAGAGAATACAACTTCAGAATAAACAACACGCTGCTCATGTAGCCGCCATATGTTCGGCTGCTATTAATATGTCACACAGCTGAGAACTAGAGGATAATAGGGAGCACAGAGGCTTACTTTTCTTTTCAGTGTTCATGGCATGATTCCATCTCACCATCCTTTTTTTCGACTGGCTCATTGGTCCATTACCTCTCTCTTTGGCCTGCCCTTCATATCGCTTCTCTGGACACTCAGGCACCCATGACCCTGTGTGTGGGAAGAGGTGGGGGAGATCAGGGGAGCACAAAAGGACTGGCTGCTATTAATTTTGCCCAGGCAACCTTCACAATAATCCAACGAGACAGCCGTTTAATTGCACTAACCCTGAGCCCGCAGCGAGCCTGGCTGTCCCAGCGTTCTCTTTTCTCAGTGAATACCGAGAAAGCCATCTCACTTTGCCATCATTAGAGAGGGAGAAATAAAGTGTTGGGCATGTTAGAGTTTGGTTTTTGTTCTGCTGTTTCCTTGGCTTTGCTCATTTTTATTTCTTTTAGCATTGTTATCGCTCCTCTTCTATTGAAAAAAGTGTCAAACAAGGTTATCGATGGCCATTGTGAAGTAGGTTTATTTTTGAAAAGAAACTCTGGAGTATTGTTCACTTTCAACAGTGAGTTACAGCTTGCTGGAGGGAGACATTTTGGAACAAAGGCAGAAAATGAGTTGTTATGTGCCCCAAAGATAGAGTTGTTAGAGCTGTAGAGGTCATGGACAAGTAAAAGAACTACCGGGTTAAAATATCACCCCCTCTGACCTTGAGCAGAGTACATTAACACATGGAAAAGAAATGGAAAATTGAAAATTTTCAGCCAACGCTCTCTCATACAGTCAAGTAACTGCTAAAATATTTTGCATTCTGTGTACTTTAGAGCAGGGGTTCACCCACCTTTATCAGCTCAAGGCCCAAAAATAGAGATCTGGTGTCACCCTGGGACCCAAACATACAAAGATGTGAATATGAATTGAGCTCACATCTACAGTTTCTACAGATGCTTTCTTTGTCACAACAGTGGTGAAAGGATGCATTCAGATTAAAGGTGAATGTCAGTCATGGCTAACAACGTCAGCATTTGCAGCTCAGCTAACACACACTAGTAAGGTTAGTTATTTAGTAATATACAGTATATCAACAACAACACATATGAGGAAGAAACTCAAAACAAGACTTACTTTTTATGGCAAAATTGTGGATCTTGAGAGTTGTGTAGTTTAAATCAATGCTCAACTTCTCTTAAAGGAGTGATATTTTTTAAATGGAATTATGCATTTTAAAACATCTCCCTGTGGTCTACATAAACTGCAAATGCTAGGCTTGGGTCTGAATTCTTCATTAATTCAACTCCACAGGTCCCTTTTCAACTCTATTTCTGAGGAATGACACCCTGGGGGAATGATAAGGGGGGTTAAACATGACAAATTCATGGGGCCCAGCATTTGTGGGGGGCCCATAAAGCAGTGGAAGGTGTCCAGTGGATACAGGCTAGAAGTTGTGAGAAATTTGTGTGTAATAGAGGAATAGAAGTCGGGAGTCAGACGTTGAAAGCATGTAAAGTTTCAGTTTTGTTTTCACGCTTGCATAAGTGATGTTATGTATGGACCGCACCCTCACACACAACCCCCCCCCCACACACACTTATTTTCAGTATGGACTACAACCGCTGCTGCTGACAAACAGTTATGGCGTACTCGGAGAAATGTTCATTGGCAGTCTTGACCTTATATGTGCAAATGTTGTGACATAACTAGTTATAGACGTAATAAATTAAGCCGGAATTAAAACAGGTTGTAGAAATCCACTCAATTTTTGCCAAAATGAATATAAAGATAGCTTTGCAGCACCTGGAGGGTTCAAATTCAAACTTTTTGAACAATTAGGGACCAAATACACAAATAAATGAACCAAAGACTAATAAAATTGGGTTGAATTAGCGACACTTTCAGGATGTACCATCAATCAATCAATCAATCAAATTTTATTTATAAAGCACCAAATCATTAGAGAAGTTATCTCGTGACATTTTACATATCAAGCCGGTTGAAACCAGACTCTAAGCCAATTTACAGAAACCCAACAGAATCCTCCAGGAGCAAACACTTGTGAGTGGTGACAGTGGAGAGGAAAAACTTCCCTTTAACAGGCAGAAACCTGGAGCAGAAGGAGGATGGACGTCTGCCTTGACCAGTTGGGGTAAAAGAGAGAGGATAAAGGAGGAGAAAAAGAGAGAGAGATAGAGATATAGAGAGACAGGGGGTGAGGGGGAGAAGGGAGGAAGTAGGGGGAGACTCATGGATGCAATTGATGCACAGATAAATGAACTAGAATTGTCAAAAGTAGATCGGCTGGTGTTACTATAATATCTAAAGATCATGCCATCAAACTGTTGCTGGCTGAGATAGACCTCAGCATCCCTGCAACCCTTTCCAGGATTGATTAAGTGGATTGGAAAATGAATGAATGTATGACACACCAATGCTGAAATTCTGGTTATATGTTGATGCCAATGGTTGAAATGACCACTGAGCCGATTTAAATTTTATGGTACATTAATGTATTTTCTTGTTGTTTTGCTGCTAATAATCTGATTTAAAACTACTGAACCTGAGCTGCATAGTCTATGGATGGATTCAAATCAGTGGCGGCTGCTCGTCTTTCAGAGAGGGGAAGCTCATTGTCGGCTTACATAAAAAAAATTTTAAAAAAGTCAAGTTGTTTAAACATAAATTCAGTCCTCCGTTTCTTTTTAAGAAAATGGTCAGTGACCTTATCGTACCAAGTAAACAAGAAAATGTTGAAATTATGTTAAACTGAAACAAGGAAGTAAAAATGAGTGTGTTTTATTTACAGTGCAAGAAATGAACAAGTAATTTCGTAGTGGTTTCTCTCACAGCAGAATGCGCGACGGTATTAAACTGAACTCTGTCAAGTGAAGGAGTAGATCTCAAAATACAGGGGTTGGACAAAATAATGGAAACACCTGCACCTCAAGATGATAATGCTCCAATCCATACAGCTAGAATTGTTAAAGAATGGCATGAGGAACATTCTAATGAAGTTGAGCATCTCGTATGGCCGGCACAGTCCCCAGACCTCAACATTATTGAGCATTTATGGTCAGTTTTAGAGATTCAAGTAAGACGTTGATTTCCACCGCCATCGTCTCTAAAAGAGTTGGAGGGTATTCTAACTGAAGAATGGCTTAAAATTCCTTTGGAAACAATTCACAAGTTGTATGAATCAATACCTCGGAGAATTGAGGCTGTAATTGCCGCAAAAGGCGGACCTACACCATATTAAATTATATTTTGTTGATTTTTTAAGGTGTTTCCATTATTTTGTCCAACCCCTGTAGCTGTCAATCAAATGAGATTCAGCCTTTCGACTGATCCTCCAATCAGCATGTGGAAGCTTGGCGTCCAGCCCAGCCGAGCTCTGCCCACAGCTCCATTCACCCCCAGAGACGCCGGGCTTCCGGGGGTGGGACAACATCGTGGCATTCATCCAATTACCGTCCAGTTTTGAGGCAATGAAAAAAACTGTTCCACTCAGTCCCATTGAAGTGCATGGACACTGAGTGTCTACAGGCAAATGCACTGAGCAGAGATCATATGAGAAAACAGCACAACGGGAATGTATGAGAAGTGAACAACATCGAGTCCGTTGATTTGTGATAAAGCTGAGACTGAACGAACTCGTCTGTGAGATGAATGTGTTCTAACACATTTGTAGTCAATGAATTGTCAACACAACCATACATATTTGACCATTTAATTTTTGTAATTTTAGGGGAAGCCGAGCTTCCCTTGCCGTCTATGAGAAATCGCCTCTGATTCAAATACCTTGGCTGAGCTGGAATTAGATGGAAGTTGTACAACAATACATAGATAGATAATAAAAACAAACAAAAAAAAAACTATAGATAACAAATAGACACTGCTGTCAGAGAACAGCTATATCACAGCATCCTACACACTTGTTACTTCTTACACCAAAGCACTGAAAACTTCCAGGCCCAAACAACAACAGTGGAGCATGTGTGCTACTTTTCCAAAACTTCCCCATTTAGTGAAGGACCAACAGGGTTCAGTGGGGGCTAAATTCATTTATTTAACTCAGCTGCAGTTATTACAGCTATTTTTCATGGTCAGTGTTTTACCTGTTGTGGATTGTGATGTTAAAGGGGTCATATTTTGCTAAACCCACTTTTATTAGTCTTTGGTACATTTATTTGTGTATTTTTGGGTCCTAGTAGTTCCAGAAGTTTGAATTTGAACCCTCCAGGTGCTGCAAAGCTATCTTTAAATTCATTTTGGCAAAAGTTGAGTGGATTTCTATAACCTGTTTTAATTCCTTCTTAATTTATTATGTTTTATAACTAGTTACGTCACGACATTTGCACATATAAGGTCAAGACTTCCAACAAACATTTCTCCGAGTATGACATAATTGTTTATCAGCAGCAGCAGTTGTAGTAAAAACTGAAAATATGTTCAAACTTCAAAACGATTACCTAAAATGTTCAGTTGTTAGTTATATTAATGAACTCAAGTGGCTGAACAGGACAGAGCAGCAGCCTGAAGGGGGTGGTGTGTGAAGTGGCTCATTTGCATTTAAAGGGCCAGCTCTCAAAATGACCTTTCTGGTGTCATTAGTCAGAAATAGGGTTGAAGATGGACCTGTAGAGTTGAATTAATGAAGAATCCAGACCCAAGCATAGCATTTACAGTTTATGTAGACCACAGGGAAATGTTTTAAATGCATAATTTCATTAAAAAAAGATAAATATCACTCCTTTAAGTGCCTTAAATATAGTTTAATCTCCATATCTGTTTACAACAGTTTATGCTGACATAAATGGTTACTTTATTTACCTTCTCCTCAACTGTACATTACAAATAAAGGGCCGACAAATGAAAGATGAAGAGAGAAGACATCCTCTTATACCACTTTATGTCAGGGTAATCCATAAAGATCTGGTTAAGTGGATACAGTGGGAGGTGACATTAATCAGCTTGTGTTTACCATTTGTTTAAGAATAGGAATTTCATCCGCTTCTTGTGGTCTTTTTCGTCACATGTAAAGTGTTTTATGGACTGCAGCAGATTGAACACAGATTAATGAACAGAAGTGGAAGTGACATCACAGTGTATCAAGTGGAAAGTCTGTCATCCAACTGTTGTTGTGTGTCAGTCTGTCCGTTGGAAAACCGATAAAAATGAGTCTGTGACCCATTTTGGATCTGACCCTAGATTTGAGAAAGGCAGCTTTAGAGACTTTAGGGAAGATGATGATGTTGGTAAAAACCAGGTTGTATCCTGAGAGATGCTCTTATAAAAAAAAAACAAAAAACAAAAAAACACTTCCAAGAGTACAAGAGTAGATGGCAGTGTCAAAAAGAGGGTGTGATTTAAGGGAGGAAAATAAATAAATAAATAATTTTCATCCGGTTAGTGGTTCTTGACATGTAGTGCTTCCCACTTTATAATATAAATAATCTGAAAGGTCGTAAACCCACATTGGAGCAACCAGTCCATTTAGGGTAGTCAACTCTGGAGAAAATCCTCCTGGCAGGTTAGAGTGGCCTGACAAGTGGTCTTCCATCCTGTCAGTCTTTACTCACTTCTTCTCTATCCGCTCTTTTGCTGACCCCTCTCTCAGTAGCTATCCCTTCACTGCAGGTAATTACAGAGCAGCAGCACCCTGGTCGGTAAAAGGCGAGGCCGACCACTTCAGGGGAAGGCACATGATCCATTAGCTGAGCACAGGGCTCGACGGCCCATTCCTCATTCCCATTTGTCTTTCCCTTAAACCCCCAGCTACCTCCATTTCATTCTACTCTAGACACCTCCCTCCTCTTCCTCGCTCTTCTTCTTTTTCTTCTTCCTCTGCTTCATCACAGATACAAAATAGAGCACATACATACAGGGTGTATCAAAAAAAAAAACTATACATTTTGAAAAATTACCCCCAGTTCCGCATTTGATGATTTTTGGAATTCTCTTTTGTGGACGTCGGTAGGTAGGGGATTGGTGGATATTTGTCCAAATTTAGCCCTAACCCTAACCCTAACTTGCCCTGTCCTCTGTGACATTTCCAGGCCTAAACAAGTTGAATTAACACTGAAAGGCAGGAACAGCTGCCATGGGTAAAGAAAGAAAATTGACATGGTGGCCAAAGTGTTAATGTTGTAACCTGGCAATTTTGTGGAAAACAAGATGGATGCCCATTGGCCCCTCCCATGACCTTTGATTGGATTTAAATCCCACCGCTACTTTGTGCAAACCAGTTTTAACTTGGATTGCGCAATTTGCCCCAGCTCACTAATGCATAAAAACCTAGGTCTGTAAATTTGGACGAATATCTACCAATCCCCTACCTACCGACGTCCATAAAAGAAAATTCCAAAAATTATCAAATGCAGAACTGGGAGTAATTTTTCAAAAATGTTTAGTTTGTTTTGTTTTTGTTTTTTTTGTTTTTTTTTTGATACACCCTGCATAGAGAATAACATCTCTTTAACCCTTTCATGCACAAATTATGAGAACTTTAATCAAGATTTTTTTACTGAGTGTTTTTATTCCTCTTAAATTTGGCATTAATTGCACAGCTTTTTTATGTTTTTAATCTATTCTTGTATTTTATTCTTTTATTTTGGTTTTATCTATTCTTCTGTATTTTTATCTATTTAATTTGATTTTATTATTATTATTATTATTATTATTATTATTATTTTTTTTTTTTTTTTTTTTTTTTTTACAGTTGTTCTAAATCTTTTAATCTATTCTTGTATTTTACTCTGTTATTTTGGTTTTATTTATTTTTTCTGTACAGTAGTTTAATCCACTGTGCTTTACAAATAAAGTTGGATTGGATTAAAAAACACAATGTGTTTAATTTTTTTTTTTTTTTTTTTTTAATCTATTTTTCATGGAGTTGCAAAAATGTCCACTCAGCTGGACACCATGCATTTAATTTTTGAAGCAAAGAAGCATGTATTTACTAATATGATGAAAACTATGAAATAAAAACATTTTCCATGCTGCTAATCTGATCTTTTGTCACATTTTAACACAATCTAATACTAGTCATTACTCACTTCATGGAGATAATATGGAAAAAACAAACCTTTTTGGTGTTAATGACAGTCTAATAAAAATAATAACCAATTACTTTACACTCAAACATGTTACTGCAGATCAATTTTATCAAGAACAGCAAAGTTACAGTAATAATTTCAATGTCAGTTTATGGGATGATGCATGAGCACCCAAAGTGTTGGCTGGTATGGAACTAAAACAACAAAATCCATGAATATACAAGAGAACTTCTGTTGAATAGCTGTCCACTGTAGTGACCACTATGCATGAAAGGGTTAAAGAAATAATAATAATAAAAATTCAACTCAAGAGCTCCACAAAGCTTTTTTACATACCTGAATAAAACCATACCTTTATAGCCAGGCAGCCAGCCAGCAAAAGAATCATTTCACCATGGGGGAATTTTGACAAAACAGAACTCAGCTGCCTTAAATTCAATAAAAGCAAATGTAATATATTTCTCATAGGCTAATACCACTCGAGTCCAGATAATATAAGTAGCCCACTGAGAGGTGCAGCCTGATGGTTTCACGCGGTTTTCATTTTCGTGTCTGTTTTCATTCGGTTCCAAAGTCATGATGACAAAAACAGAAAAGAACAAAGAAAAAAAAAAAAAGCCCTCACAGGGCTGCTGCTGTTTCCACTGTGAAAAAGGTACAAATCTTGTCTTAAAGAGTGGAGTATCTATCAAAAGGGGATAGGTCTAAAATACATTGAATCCTCCAAATGACAACTGCCACAATAAGATTCAATTTTCACCACTGTCTGCACTGCTGCCACTCAACTGCCTGTTACACAGTGACTCTTGTACTGACTTTTGTACTGATGTGACTCAGACAGGTGTAATTCATTTGGATCCTTTTTACCACTGGTTCAATTTAAGGAAGACAGAGAATGAAGAAAAAGCTAATTCCTGTAATGACCTTCCCCACAACTAATAGGTAAATCCATTACCTGGGAGTATAAAGGAGCAGAAACAAAGCCAGTAGAGCTGCAGCGTCCTGTCACGTCCCAGAGTTAACTCCTCTTGTCTTATTTAATCAGGTGTGAAGTATGTACTAATCGATAACCCTTCCAGCAGGTAAACGACAGCACGTTACATCCCTTTCAGACCACTGTTCCTGATTAGCTGATTGTTCATCAGTCTGCAAACTCATTGGTGATCCAGACAGAGCTTTTGTTCTTCATTTCAGATCTATTACAGTTAGAACACTATAACATTATTGCTGATATCACCACAGGTCCCTTTTTGCCTCCATAATTAATTCCCAGTATTATTATGAGAAGGATAACAACACATAGGAATGTAAAATATTAAACCTGGGCTGATAATATACTCATGGTACATTTAAAGGGCAAGTCTGTCATCAGTTTGTTCCTAAAAGATCATATCACAGAACATGCAGCACACTTTGTGGTGCAATTAAACACACTTTAGAAGCTCTTTAGAGGTGTTTAAACCTGTAAAGCCTGAACCATTAAATCATTGACAGAAAATTCAGGTTCTTTGAAACTGGAGCTTTTATTGGTCCTTCTGAACAGTCAAAAAAAGTTTTTTCAAATATCAATTTCCATGTATGAGTTTCAATTTTGTATCATATTTGATACATTGGGTCTCAATGCTCAAATATTATTATTTTTGAACAAACAAAAACATAATATAACACAAACATGTTTAATAAATTGGTAATTCCTTTTCAAAATTGGCAAAGGTCTGCCTCCTTCCTCATTGACCCTTTCATGCATACTGGTCACCACAGTGGACAATTATTCTATAGCTGTTCTCTTGTATATTCATGGGTTTTGTTGTTTTAGTTCCATATCAGCCAACACAGTGGACACTTATCTATCATCCCATACACTGACATTCATACCATTACTGTAACTTTATGTTCTTGATAAACCTGATCTGCAGTAACATGACTGAGTGTAAATCAATTGCTAATTGTTATTAGACTGCAATGAACACTTTTCCTCAACATTTTTTTTTTTATATTATCTACATGAAGTCAGTAAGAATTAGTATTAGAGTATGACAAAAGGTGAGAAAACATCAAATTAGCTGCATCAAAAATGCTTCTGTTTCATAGTTTTCACACAGTTTATCACTTCCTGATATTGCATTTTAAATACATGTTTCTTTGCTTCAGAAATTAATCACATGGTGTCCAAATGAGTGGACATTTTTGTAACTCCATGAAAATATGTTAATTTAAAAAACAAAATTCAGTCTCATTGTTTTTTTCATGCCTAAAGAGGAACAAAAACACTCAGGAAAAAAATCTTGTCTAAGGTTCTCATAATTCATGCATCAAAGGGTTAATGACAGTCTTGTAGTGTCACTAGAAAGGCCTCTGGTGAACAAATTCCTCCCCCCCTGGTGGATTATCTGTGTATTGCATGTATCTAATTGTATACATCAGGTTTTTCAAGGAAAAAAACATCACACTGATCATGTAGAGGCCTTCAAAACCCATGTATTACATATGATACGTTTGGCGTTATGGGGTTAAAATAAAGGAAAATACTTAATTTTCACTGAAAAAATGCAAAATAAAGAGATGATAATGTTGCAATAAATGGTGTTAAATTACTTAAGAAAGGTTATATATAAAGAGAAAAAAATGCAACTACCACAAACATAGTATTGGGTCTTTATGGGTTAAATAGTGATCAGATTCATACATAGATTTATGTGTAGATGAAGATCAGTTATTCTGATTCTTAACCCATAAAGACCCAAACATCCACCAGTGAGCAAAACCATCTACTGATCTAAACTGTTTAATACCTGTTGATCCACTAATCCTATCGATACATGTAAATAATTGGTGTAAAATGCAGTTTGTCATCTTTTCATGGTCATCAGATATGACCCATTTGGGCGTGGAAACACCGTCATCTTCTACAACATTGATTCACCAGTAAAACCCATCGAGTTGGATCAATGACAGTGGATGGAGACACTTGTTTTATGATCAGTTAATGGTAGATTTTATTGAAAAGGTCACTTTTTCTTCAGTTTTCTCCATTTTTAATATAATAACCCTCAACTTTAATCTGAGCTTTTATGAACATTTACATGATCAGTGAATTAAATATAGGAAAATACATGATTTCCACAGGGCAAAAATGCAAAATACAGAAGATAATATTATACTAAATGGTGCCTTATGACTTAAGAATAGTTAAATACGGAGAAAAAATCATTTGGGAACTGACACAAAAGTAGCACTGGGTGTTTATGGGTTAAATAGTGAGTAGATTCCTATAGATATTTATATGTAGATGAAGATCAGTGATTCTGTAAGTAAGGCCTTACTGCTGTGGGGTCCCACAGACTTTTTTTTTTTCTCTTCCAAGAGTCCTTCAGTTGTCATGTATTTTATATGTTTATGTTTATGCATTTGGCAGACGCTTTTTTCCAAAGCGACTTACACGGGAAAACCAATTAAATCATTCAATCAATCAAATTTTATTTATTTATGGATCCTCTAATAAGTGTCCAGAGGTCTATCTTTAAATTATTGCTCCATTACTACAGTTTTAGTCTTGGATGCCTGCTGTATTGGACTTCATGACAGTGTGATAGACACTCGCTCTCCTGCCAAATCAGTTTTTAAGAGCTTCTGTTTATTGAATCAAATGTCTTTTTTTTTTTTTTTTTTACCTCAAAGACAGCCTGACTGTAGTTGTGAATAATACGTTACACAAACAAGACTGCCAAATGCCTCTGTACTAAAAATGCTTTACGATTACAGTGACTTCTGGCTCCAACATGGCAAAATGCAAACATCTAACAGCAAAATAGTAAAATGGACGACATCACAGGTTCTCTGTCCATGTGTTTTGTACAATCTACAGTCCATAGTTTCAGCCCTCATGTTCCCTCAGTTACTCATTCTCATCCAACATACAGGATTTCTTTTGTTTTTCAAAGTTATATTTTATGGTTTCATTTTTGAGACTTTACAACACAAAACTTTTAGAACATAGTGTCAGTTGTCGTCCTGTGAATTGTCCACTTTTTCCAGCGATCTTTATTTAATTTAATTTCATTTATTTATTCACATATCTCTTAAAATAAACCAATTATAAAAGCATTGCATTTTGGATTTACATTATGTGAAATGGGACACCCTGGGAAGCTGAAGAGCTTTTTGAGAGGGGCCCAAGCACAAAAAAATAAATAACACATGTAATAATAATGCAACACATTTTACAGTAAGACAAACCCAAAATTACCCACCCTTTTCAAACATCCACACTCTCACACAGTACAGGTTTCACATTGATCCACAGTCTTTCACACACACTCACATTTCCCACACAATTCCCCAAACCAAAAAACCTAAATTAGTTCATATTAGAGCATATTCCAGTAGCAGCTGCCTCCTAAATCTCTTTTTAAAAACATGTACAGTTGGAGACATTTGTTGCATGTTGCTTGCTGTAGTCTTATGATATAAGTAAGTCTCTCCATGTTGTGAATTTCTTCCACAATGTCCCTCTAATTATTTACAGTATGTGTGGGAGAGGTCCTCTTTACACCATTTTCATGTGATGGCTTTTTAGACACTACCAAGAGGATTTTAATCAAATATTTATCCTTACTTGGTATGTTTTTTCCTGTTAAATGACCCAAAAATAGTACAGAACATGACCTTGGTAGTTCATATCCCATTATTTTTCCAAATTCTTTGTTGAAATTTTTATTCATTTCATTTCATTTATTTCGTTCATGGCTGTGCATTTCATTAGCAGACATTTAATAATCATCAGGTGAACAAACATATACACACCCATTCTCGAAAAGGAGCAGTATGAAAAAAGTCTTATATTTCCTGCCCCCTTCTAAATAATAATAGCCTTAATGCACAGGTGTCAAACATGTGGCCTGGGGGCCAAATCCGGCCCGCCAAAGGGTCCAATCTGGTCCCTGGGATGAATTTTTAAAATGCCGAAATTACACTGAAGATATTAATCATTTTAGTTCAGGTTTCACATACAGACCAATTTAATCTCAAGTGGGTCGGATCAGTCAAATACTATCATAATAACCCATAAATACTCACAACTTCAAATTTTTCTCTTTGTAAATGTAAAAAATTTCACGTCATTTTACTGTTTTTACAATAAAACAAACTAACATTTCACAAAAACACGAATAACCTCAACAAATACAAACATTTTGAAATGTCTGAAGTGTAATTTTAACAATATTCTGCCTGTTATTAAATGTTTTGTGTATTTTCAGATCCACTGTGATCTGTAAGTCGTAATTTACATGTTTAAATGATAAACTGAGACATAATATTGTTAAAACTGCACTTAGTTTTCTTAAGAAATTTCAGTTTGTTCATGTTATTCAAATTGTTTTAAAGGATAGTAGGTAGATGTAAACATTTTCATCACATAATTTTTTTTTTTACTTTTTTTGCTCTAAAACATAGAAAAAAGTTTGGAGTTGACATTATTTATATATTATTATGTTATTATTTCACTGGTCCGGCCCACTTCAAATCAAATTTGGCTTAATGTGGCCCCTGAACTAAAATGAGTTTGACACCCCTGCCTTAATGGTTAGCTTTACACAACTAGCTATACTGTATAAAATCAGACAAACCAAACAAAATACCTCCAAAGATAATACAAGATGAATACAAAATGAGCACAAAACCAAGTGCAAACTACATGTCCAGGAAGTACAAAACAAACAAAAAATAGATAAATATATACCTAACAAAATGATGCAAAGCAATTACAGTAGCAGACCAAAATAAGTAAATAAATATGTCACAAGATGCAAAACAAATACGAAGCAAAATAAAAATTTGCAACTGTTCATATTATCTCATTGTTCTGTCTTTATACACTTCTTTCAGTTGGAATATGTTTTTACAGTCCTTCAGCTCACTATAAAGAGAATTCAAGAGTTTAACACCAATCACTGATATACATATCTGCTTCAAAGTTGTCCAATATTGGGATAATTTTGTCAAATACAGGATTTCTGACCCCACAAAAAAAAGGTGGTAACACAATACCAAGCTAACCTTAACCCTATGACATACCTGGAATATTTGAAATGCATTTGGCTACTTTCATAAAAAGAGCAAAACAGTTACAGAACCAATAATTGTTTCTCATGGGGTGAGTGATGACCTCTTTGCATATATTTATTCAGCATATGCATAAATACATGCATGTTAAGGTGTGTGTATGTATGAATTTTCTGCTGTGACTATGAGAAATTGTAGTTGTTGTGTGCTTTCATCTTTCTCTGTCTCTTCCTTCTCTTGCTAAGCTATGCAGAAGGAATCAATTCTGCTGACCCTAATCTGAATGCATGACGTGAATTAATACCTCACCTGATATGGAGTATGCACGACTTTCTGTCAACCAGATGAATAGGCTGCAGTCTACCTGAAATAACATGCAAGGGTCTTTTTAATCATTGGGTCAAGGAAACAGGAAGAAAAAATCACCACACATCAGGAACAAAAGGTTGACGTATGTGCTAATATGAGAACAGACTTTTTTTTTTTTTTTTTTTACAACCTTTGTTTATTTGGAGTTTTGTGGAAATTGGGCAATGCAAACACTATCATATGTGACAAAACAATTGAAAATAAATTGTTGCACAATTTCCTTTTTTTTTTTTTTTTTTTTTACACGTATACACAACCAGAACAAAACAAACAAACAAACAAACAAACAAACAAACAAACAAACAAACAAACCCAAAAACAACTACACCAATGTCTTCAATTAACACAAAAAAAACAAAAAAAACAACTTGGAAGGTTCAATTGTGTGTTACACAACATAAATTGCCTGGCAGAAAAAACGAAGAGGACCAGGCGGAAAAAAATTAACATAAAGGTCAATCTGGAACAAAGGGGAAATTAGTTTTTTTGACTAGTTGAAACAGAGGACTCCAGATTTGTGAGAATTTATCAGCAGAGGCATGAAGAGTCATTAATGTGGGAACAGACTTCAAATAAAATGTTTAATGAAGAAATTCCCTTTTCAGAGTTTATTTTTTTGTGCTTAGGTGGCTCCTAGTAGGCCATTCTGATTTGTACTTCCTTTGTTATCATTTTAATACTGCAGTAAATGTACACTAAAGCACCCGGTGAATAATACAGTCTGCACAAACCTCAGCCTTTAACAGCAAGCTGAAATAGACTGTAACAGGAGAGTGTTTTGCTGCTGCCAACCTCTGTCAGCAGTTCAGCACCGCTTCTAGTGGACAGCTCCTATTAAGCACCGGTTACAAGTGTTCATTCACGTGTCCAGTTCAGCAGAAGAAGAAACACTTTCTGTCGCAAAAGTGTCCTTCAAGGACTCCTGGAGGTAAAAAGACACTTCACTTGAAGTTAAATTTTGCCACCAAATCCTCCCAAAGCAGGTACATTGAAAGTAACCATTAAGAAATGACAGTACCTGAAGGCTAGTATTTCAAACAAATCACAAAACAGCTAGTCGTGTTGGTTTTACAAGAGCAAATACAATTTTCAGAGGTCTTCAAGTCATGTACATCCACTGTAAAGGCTGTTCTAACAACAACATGCAATAAAAAAAGTGAGAACATATCTTTAAATCAATTTACCTGCGAATATGAATAAAGGAATCTGACCCTGAACCTAAAGTAGGACCTTAACATTTTCTTAACATTTACGTGGCCGATAAAGTACAGCGAAAAGAGTTATATGTTTTCATGTTCACAACCAACTTAACTGTATTATATAAAAGGACATTCAGGTTCAGGTGCAGGATCTGAGAAAATATTTACATTATATATAAATGTCTGAAAATCATCATATGTTTGTTATTTAGAAATGTGTAATTAAGTTCATCAATGAAAACAATGACATCTTATTATGTAGTTTTGTCAGTTCAGTAAAGGTTCAAGTAACAAGATTGTTGTTTTAGTTTTTATTGCATTTTAAGAAATGAAATGATTTTTTATTGATATTTATGTAGTTATTTATTTTTAAGAAGTCATTTTGTACACTGTATTTTTTGCCTTTCAGTGTGCATATAGCATGTTTTCTGCCATAGTCATAGAAATGTCTGCATAGAAATTGCTAGAATTATATTAAACTCACATGTGACCCGTGGGGAACTACATGTTGTAGATGTGGTAGTGTTTATGCTGGGCAGAGCAGACTTTTGGGAAAAGATGTTAGTCTATATTTTATAAGTAGTGACATAAAAATTGTTTGGTAAGTCATTCTTGAAAATGTAAACAATAATTAAAATACAGTATTAACACCCAAGTGCGCCTGCAGAGGGAAATTGTGAGGTACATATGTAGCACACGGACAGGGGTGGGGGGGTGAATAGTTCGTAAGACTGGGGTGGGGGGGTTGGCAGGAGTTCTCTGTAAGTACCGGGACGTACCTTACCTATCTCTGTCTATATATGTCAGTCTCTCGCTCTCAAATGCCACTCAGTATGCACAGGCCGTATGGCTGTAGGTAATATGTCGGGACTGCGGGAGTAAATGCAACGTTCCTGTTTTTAACATCATTTCACATCATGCAGCGTGGTACTGCACTTCTGTGATTGTAAGGCTATTTTATTCCAAAATGACTAATATCGCCGAAAATATTGGTCCTATCAGCTTGCCAAGATATTTAACCCTTAATAGGTCACTCATAGAAATACTCTGAAATTCAAAATTTCAACCTTAGTGTGTTATTGCAGGACTTAAAAAGACTTTATTACTTTTGTGAAATAAAAACAAAAAACTATTATTATGTAGAAAATCAAGGTAAATGAAATTACCATATTTGGTTCCATACCTGTAAGTGGAAAAAAAAAAAAAAAAAAAAATCCAAGAGGCAAATATAAAAAATTACAAGAAAAAAAATATGAAAGGTGAATACTTTAGAACATTAGAACATCACTTTTACAACATTACAACAACATCAGCGCTGATCCAGACTCCTGTTCACATCCACATTCTCCCTTTGAACATCATTCCTTACATTAGTACCATTACTTCATGGTACCTAACAAAGCAGTTACACTCACTGTTCAGGCAGAGGTGGACCTTACAGACCCTGTAGACCACACTGGACCTGAGATTGTTGACTCACTGTCCTTACTGTAACTGTTTTGTAATGTATGCAGAAATGACCAAAAATAGTCACTTGCACGATAAAGGGTTAATATGGAGATGGGACTATTCCTCAACTGTAGGTACCAAATTGTCCAGGTAAAAACATCTCAATTTGTCAGAATCATACACACACACACACACACACACACACACACACACACACTCTGAGACCTTCCAGTATTATGATATAGATGACGTATATAGTCCAAGGGCACAGCTAGTAAGTGTAGAAAATGTCCAATAAAATTTCTGTTCAGCCCTTTTGTGTTTCTGACCTTACAGTTTAGAATGAAATGACCATTACAGTGCTTATCGAAAGCCTTAGAAAGTGAATGTATGGTATAATGTAACTACAGTATACTGTATATACTCACAACCAATCCTTCTCAGAACCACAGGACAGAAGTATAAATGCTGTGTTATTTTTTCTTTTAAGAGTAATGTAAAATGTTATGTGTGTATGTGAAGCTTTATAAAAGCTCACCTATTCACAATCCATACAACCACAACAGTTAGTATTATAGGACTAACACCACGTAAAAACAACATAAAAAAAACGTTAGTGTATTACATATTCTCAAAAGCCACATGAGTGTAGTCCCAATTTTGTGCTGAAGCATGTTTTTTGGGCTTCCATATGAATGTATAGCAAATTTCTTTTGAAAAAAATGCAAAAGGAAAATCTACATTTCCACTCACTATTGTTATTTGAATGTTATTATTACAACTAGTTTAATGCCCTATCAAAAATATAATATCACACTGGTAATTTGTGCAAATATTACGAGTTGGTATATTATCATCAATATCATCATCATCAGTTACACACAAATTTTAAAATCTTGGCAGTTACATGTAATACCTCATATAACTTAACTTATTATCTCAGCTATAAATTAAGGAGCTGATTAAAAAAAAAAAAAAAAAAACAACTTGAAGCTTTATTTAGCGACTGACTTTTTGTGATAGTCCACTGACTCTAGTCATATTGATGTTAAATAATTAATAAGCAAAGGAGATCGCTAACATTTAGCTCCATTATAAATGCCTCTTACTTGAGTTTTTTTGTTTTTTTTTTTTGTTTTTTTTTTGCCTCTTTGCTGCTTTTCCTTTGCTCTAACAATTTGCAGAATTTACAACCAAGGTTATAATAGTTTGGGATTTTTCATTATACTTTAGTTTTATTTAGTTTTGACTTTTTTTTCTCTAATTCAGTTAGTTTTAATTAGGTTTTAGAGCAGGTTTGCTAGTTTTTATTAGTTTTCATTGTTTTCTAAATGCTTAGTTTTACTTTAGTTTTAGTTTCTTTATATCTTTTCTCTTCTTCACCGTCAAATTCAAATAATTCCTATACAGGACTCTGCTGCTTTCTCCCAACTTTAGTCTCCATGTTTCCAGGTAGTGGGGACAAGAAGACGACTAAACAACAAGTGACAAGAAGTGACGGACCATTAAATATCATATGGTGCTAGCAACTAAAATTGCTTGAGGGAAATAAATCAATTTTATATGAATCCAACATTGACAAAGATGAAAATGAAGGGAATTCTATCCAGAATTTTTATATGTTTTAATTAGTTTTGTAAACACACAACACAGTTTCAGCTAGTTATCGTTTTTTTATTCTTTTATTTATAGTTTTTATTTATTTCAGTTAACGAAAATGTTTTTACAATTCTAGTTTTTGTCATTTCGTTCGTTTTCATTAACGATAATAACCTTGCTTACAACTGTAAGTTTAGAACTGGAATGATCTAAAGCTACGTTCAGACTGCAGGCAAATGTGGCCCAAATCTGATTTTTTTGCCCATATGTGACCTGTATCCGATCTGTTAAAGACAGTTTCAACATCACAATCCGATTTTTTTCAAATCCAACCCAGGCCACTTTCATATGTGATCCTAAATCTGATACGTATCTGATATTTAGCAATGCGACTTCAGTCTGAACGACATTTACGTCACTGAAATACGACAAACGTCATAATTCTGCATCCTAGGAGTGTTACTTCCATAAACACAATGCTTGCCTGCGTGGTTACGTGTTACATCAGGACGCCTTTTGCACATGCGGGTCACTTCAGGGTTGTACTCAGTTCATCCTCAAAAATGATAGAAGTCGCATTTGTAATATGAACGAGCACACAAAAAAATCGGATTTCAGCAAAAAGCCCGATTTGTGCATTAAACCCTGTTGTCTGAACGTAGCCTAAATCAATCCTCACAAACCCAACCTTTAACTGCGCTCATTGTTTTTCTTGTTATTTCACTGGTTTTCGTATTTGGTATTTGTTGAATTATTCCCAGATGAGTATGGACTCTTATTTCTTACGGACGTTTAGGATAATTGGAAGCAAGCGTTTTTCCCTCTCCACTGTTGAAGGAAATGTCAGTCAGCATTAGCATACTCATTTATAGAGTGCTACAGCTGTCCCTGGCTGCTACCTCGCCGACCCTCGCTCTCGCTGCACCCGGCCACCCCTTTCAAGGAGGGTTATCACAACGATTATGAAAAATGACTTCTAAAAAAACCTGATGTGACACATTATCTCAATATTAAGGGGGTTTGAGCGAATAATAACTTTGGCTTATTAATCAAGGTATGAAAGGGTAAGAAACTGCCAAGGAAAGTTAAATGCCACTGTCAATCTCAGCATGAGTCATTTTTGACTTCAAAGGACATTTCACCTGAGTTGTGAGACAGTATTTATAGAATCTGCTCTCCCACTGGGACTAATAACACCTCTGTACGACAGGTGGAGATTTTCCTCAGTGGGAATCTGGTAGATGCATGGAAACATGAAAACTTGCTGAATGTAATGAGCCCATTAATCCCTGCCATGAATTAGTTTCTCTGTATAAGTATTAAATAGCATGTGTGCATATGGATGTATGCAAACGAATATGAATATAGCGGTATAACCTCCTTTTCTTACCTATATATACATGTAAAAGTGTGTGGGTAGACACTTGTGCATGCTAATGAACTCATCGAATCACATGCATACACTTATTTCTGTAAGTCACACTATAGATTTACCTTTTAGCCAATTAGGGAAGTCAGACAAGGGGCAGATAAACCATGAACGCCCAGCGAGAAATATATTATTCTCCATAAGACAGCTTTAAAGAAAGAAAGAAAGCTTTGAATTCCCTGCTCACTTTTCATGAATAAATGATGAGGTGTGTTTGAATGAATCCATGTCCTTTCTTGGTGTCCTTTCCAAAGTTCGCTAAATGGCAGACATGGCAGTACATTTCCTTCTACGAGCTTGGTGCTGCTAATCTGATGGTGCGCCGTTATCTAGGTTGAGCTATTCACTGTATCCCTGTGTTACAAAGCTTTCCTTGGTGTGGGCTGTTGATAGCCTAAAGGTCCAGAACAAAAGAGGGCACTGAGGTATGGCGCTAACTATAGCATAAGATACTAACCATTTATCCCCGGGTTCCTTCCAGGCTGGGGTTTTGCAGTTTTTTTTTGTTTTTTTTTCTTTTGTCAGATGATAAAAATTAAAGAATGATGTGCTGAAATTAGAGCTGACTATTAATTGTTTTTAAAAAATGGTAATTATGTTCATGCCACTACTACAATGTAAGGCAAGTAATAGCTTAATTACGCATATACACCTTATGAATACATGAATTAACCCTTTCATGCACAGTGGTCACTCCAGTGGACAGTTCTTCTCCAGCTGTTCTCTTGTATATTCATGGGTTTTGTTGTTTTAGTTTCATATCAGCCAACACAGTGGATGCTTATGCACCATCACATACACTGACATTGAAAACAATACTGTAACTTTGCTGTTCTTGATAAACCTGATCTAACATGTTCAAGTGGAAATCAATTCCTTGTTATTGTTATTAGACTGCAATTAACAACAAAAGATTTTTTTTTTTTTTTTTTTTTTTGGCATATTATGTCCATGAAGTGAGTAATGACTAGTATTACAGTGCACTACAAACAAAAAGTTAAGGATATTTCTTTTTTTCTTGCCATTTTTTTGGGTCATTTTTGCCATTTGTAAATAAAACTATGTCTGGTCATTTAAAAAAATGTGTTTCAATTCAATTCACACACAAAAAAAGAAAAAAGTGTTGTGCAAGAATCCCAACTGAAAAAAAAAAAGCCCAAAAATTAAAAATATCCATAACTTTTTGTTTGTAGTGTATGTTAAAATGTGAGAAAACATCAAATTAGCTGCATTTAAGGTTTTTATTTCATAGTTTTCACACAGTAGATCAGTAAATACATGTTTCTTTGCTTCAAAAACTAAACACATGGTGTCCAGCTGAGCAGACATTTTTGCAACTCCATGAATAATAGCTTCATAAAAAAAAAAAAAAAAAATAATTGCATTGTTTTTTTTAATGCCCAAAGAGGAATAAAGAGAAAAAAAAATCTTGATTAATGTTCTCACAATTCATGCATGAAAGGGTTAAATTTCTTTTCACCTTTTGATGATGATGGTAAAATTCCTTATTCAGTCATCACATAATACAGCCACTGTCAACACTACAAGCATTACTAACAGGTTAGTGACTGAAAAGACACAGGCAGAAGCATAATACTCATATTAATGCCTGTCCTACATAACAAACTAAGCTACCCAGCGTTCAGTATAGGAAAAAGAAAAACAAGAATGCATACAACCAAACAAACAAACAAGCAAAAACATACAGAAGTGAAACTAAACCAGAAAACCTAACCAACCAAATTAATGGTAATTTAATGTAGAGTAGAAAATAAATAACTTACTTATTAATTATTAGATCTTAGCAACTGTAACCTTCAAAAAATGCCTTACATACCTTTTTTTTTTTTTTAAAAACAAAAATGAGCTACGTGTTCTTTTTCTTAATGAAAATGTATTATGACAGGTATGACATGAGTTAAATATACATTCAAAGCACTCATTAAACCCTTTCATGCATGAATTATGAGAACCTTATTGTTGAAGGTTTTTGTTTTGTTTTGTTTTTTTTTAGTGTTTTTATTCCTCCTTAGGCATGAAAAAAACAATGAGATTGAGGTTTTTTTTCATAGATTTACAAAAATGTCCACTTAGCCACACCATGAATTTTATTCTTGAAGCAAAGAAACATGTATTTCAAACCCAATATCATAAAGTGACATGAAAACAGTGAAATGAAACCCTGTTTAATGCAGCTACCCTGATGTTTTCTCACATTTTAACATATTCTAATACTAGTTATTACTCACTTCATGGAGATAATATGCAAAAAATAACAAGTAAAAATTGATTTCCACTCAAGAACCAATCAACAACAGCAAAGTTACAGTAATGGTATGAATGTCAGTGTATGAGATGATGCATGAGTGTCCACTGTGTTGGCTGATATGGAACTAAAACAACTAAACCCATGAATATACAAGAGAACAGCTGGAGAAGAACTGTCCACTGTAGTGACCACTTTGCATGAAAGGGTTAATACTAAATAATTACTTTTTTTCAGATTTTTCAGGAAACACAAAAAACTTAAACAGAAATTGAATATTTTATGATTTAGGCAAAAAGTTAGGCAATTATTTTAAGAAGGTGACTATGTACTACTTCATATATCGCTAGCCTCGCTAGCCTCATAGCATAATTACTAAAGTCATATACGAGGGCTGTTCAATAAGTTCATGGCCTCACCCAGAAATACTGGTTGTTATAATACAGGATGTTACATTCTTTCGTGATGGGATAGTGATGCTTGAACATCGATGGACCAAGTGCATTGCTGTAAATGGAGATTATATTGAAAAATAAAATATAAATTATCAGTCTGTGTTGTTCTGAGGCCATGAACTTATTGAACGGCCCTCGTATGTACATAACTTTACTCTCTTAATACTACTGCTTCATTTTACGTAGAGTCATGTACACTTTACTCTTGAGATAGCCCCACAAGAAAAAAATCACAAATGGACAAATCTGGTGATCTAGGGGGCCAGGGAACGTTACCGAATCTTGAGATCACACGGTTACCGAACAATTCTCACACAGCTGCCAATGGTTACTAAAATGGGGGTGTGTTTACTTGCTCAAGGTCACCGTCTCGCAGTGCTGCCACTTGTTCATGTCTGCCAATATGCACTTCAAAAATTCCCGTTTTTTTTGGGTCACCATGTATTTTATTTATTTATTTATTTTTACTTTATTTTTACTGTTTGATTTCTGTACATTACAAAACAAACATAAGGGACATTTAATATGCATGTTTATGAACATTGTTGTATAAAAAAATACACCCATGTAAATACACCAGAATTAGTAAAAATAACTACTTTTCATCACTTGCTCGCTATAAAATTTTTTTTAAAAAATTACACATAATGATGACATAGACATCATCAAAACAAACAAACAAACAAATAAACAAACAGACATAAGATGATCACAGGGGCATTAGCCTATACATTCACCTCTATACTTACATACAATTTAACAAAGAAGATGTATGGGTGATGAAATGTATGTCAGTTGAAAATGAGTGCATCTCTGCTTTTCTAAGAGCCACTGTTTTAAGTGAATTTTAAAAGCGTTGTATGTTGGACACTGTCTTATTGGGAGGGGCAGGCTGTTCCAGCATTTACCTCCTACTATTGACAGTGTGTTTTGTCCAAAAGTGGTGCGTCTGAATGGTATCACACAATTCCCATTTACAGAGGCCCGTGTACTACCTCCGCTTTCAAGTCTTTGGAAAAAGCCACGCAGCGGGGGAGGGCCAAGGTTATGTGTAGTATAATATAAATGACTGAAATATTGTATCAAGGCATAAAAGGCTCAAAATAAGCTACCGATGCACTTTCTCTCTAGGTTATTTCTGCTAGTTCCTGCCAACTGTTATTGTATTGCTGTATTGTATGTTGAGAAAATTATCACAGCATGATAAAATAATTGCAATACTCTCAGTTGGAGCTGTGAACTGGGTGTTTATCAGGAATGCATGCTTTGTAAAGTCATCAGTGTACAGACATTTAACATGGATGTAAGTAACTGAGGCAGTCAGGGATATATTTTATATTTCAGTCCACTGTAGATGTAAACTGCTAGATGTAAACTCTTCCAAATCTGCTGGAAAAATGTTTACATCAGAGTAATTTGACCGTAAAAATACTATATTATACTGAAAATGTAAATATGGGGTGGGGAAATCACCAACATGTAACCTGTTAACTTCAGACTTGAATAGGTGAGGATTTTTGGCAGTAAAATACATTAAATTATACAACAAATTATATATATATATTAAAAAAAAAAAAAAAAAAAAAGACATTGTATAAAGTGCTTTGACAGACAAAGCAAACAGGATGGCAAAGATGGCGATATGGGAGAACAGTATGAGATATGGAGATATACTGTATATGTATATAAAAATTCCATATATATGCGAAAAGATTCAGCAAAAGATCTGCAAAAAGTACAGAATCATTTGGCACTTGACATAAAGGTAATGCTGGTTCTTTATGGGTTAAGTGAGATCGCTGATATAGCACTTCTACTTTTACTTGAGTATATATTCTGCAGGATATTTATACTTTTACTTAACCCTTATGGGTCTGAGCCTATTTTGGCCATTTATCTTTTTTTTTCAGCACAACTTCATCTATCTCATCTGCGTATTATTATTTTTTCCACTTTAATCTACTATATCAACACAAAAGGACAAAAAAGCACACAAAAAATATAAAATCCGATCTGAAAAATGTATATAATTTCTTGCATAGATAACACAAAGATGCTTAACGAACCTTTTCAAAGACTTTAAAAGTGAATATTGGTTCCAAATATTAGGTATATTAAATCAAAATTGTAATAAATTAAAACTATACTCAAATATTTGACATAAAAGCACATCTTTACATAGGCGTTTTCTCCCTTTGGTCCTCCCGGTCTCCACATCCGGTTCAGGTGGGGTCATTCTTACCCTTACATACACTGATAATGCAGTCTGTGGATTAGAATCTGCAGATTTAAGCCAGTTTTTTTGCATTTTGAAAAAGGACAAAAAATGACAAAGATATGGTCAGAAATATAACACCTCACTATCATACTTTTATTCACGTTCGTTTGCTCTGGTTTCAAAACCTCATATATCTGGTTGTATTTACTCTGTCAACATCAAATAAAAAGTGGGAGAGTGTTTCAAGTCCACACTTTCAAAAGCAATTGACCAACTTCTGACACTACAACATGTTGAAAATGTCATGTCGATGGCCAGAATACAAAACCTCCTATCTGAAAAAATCACTTTTTCAGGAAACAAAAAAAACCATTTAGTTTTATTACAGTATGGTCTTTGTTAAAGATATCCGAGCATATTCTTCTGTTCTCAGACTCTCTTTCTATATTATGTGTTAACAATACATACTAGGTATTCATGCCTTGTTGAGCCGCATTATGTAATAAATTCCCATTATGTAATAAAAGTTCAAAATGTAATAAGAATGTCACGTCATCTTATAATAAAGCCACATTATGTCATAAACTGACGCATTTTGTAATAAACTACCTCAGTACATTATGTAGTAAATTTTTTCGCATTATGTAGTAAGTTATTACAGTTTGAGAAATTTATTACAAAACGCATTCGACACATTTTTATTTTCAGGAAAATGTAATAACATGGTTCATTACGTAATAACGACACTCAAGTAAATTTTTTTACCCTCTTTAATTGAAGTAACCCTGCAGATTAGTAGTTGTAGTCGTGGTAATGATAGCCTACCTATTAGCATTACATTCGCAATTAGTACACACACTCCAACATGCACACACAAAGTAGAAAGTGCTGATGTTGAACAATAAATGGCTTTATTTCTAAAAAGAACCTTTTTAAGGCAAATTAAAATATTTTGATCAATATAAGGTGTCTATGCCAGTTGAAAAAAAAAAAAAAAAAAAACAACTCAGGAAAGTGTCTTTAACAATGTAAACAACATTTCTGGATATAAAAAAAGAGCTAAACCGTCACACCTTTAGTACATACGTAATGAACCATGTTATTACATTTTTTTTAAAATAAAAATGTGTCAAGTACATTTTGTAATAAATTTCTCAAATTACAATAACTTATTACATAATGTGAAAAAATGTACTACATACTGCGTTGACGTAGTTTATTACAAAATGCGTCAGTTTATTACATAATGCGGCTTTATTACAAGATGATGTGACATTCTTATTCCATTTTGAACTTTTATTACATAATGGGAATTTATTACATAATGTGGCTCAACATGCCTCCCAAAGTGCAGTCCATTTAATGTGAAAACTCAAAATCTAATCATTTGCAGATGGGAGGTTTTGTTTCTTGGCCATCAATTCAGTGTGATTCAGTCACAGGGTTACGTACTAAGCTTCGGTACTTCCTCCACCACTGCTGATGACCATGAAAAGACAACAAACTGCATTTTATACCAATTATTGACACGGATTGGTAGGTTTACTGGTTCAAATAGTATTAAACATTTTACATCAGTAGATGATTTTGGCTGCTTGTGACTGTTTGGGTCTTTATGGGTTCAAGTTACTCAGCGCTCAACAAAATACAGTACAATAAATATACTGTAAATATCCTTGTTATTTGACTACTGTAGACCAGCTACTAAGCCACGCTGAAAAAAAATGACAAATAAGATGACGTTGAAAATGTCAAAGTACAGACACATAAAAACCAAACGTGTAATCCCTTTCACTGCTACTGAGAGAAGTAATCATACGGAAACAACGCATTAATCAGAGCGCAACTGCCGACACTGCTGCTTATTGTGAAAGAATGATGCGGTCAGCTTGGGAAGATAAAGGTCACTCTAACATTTCTCCCAAAGTGCTTTACGTTATATTTACATTCATAATATCTGTTTATATATGACAGTCATGCACTTCACACATCTAATTGAATTAGTCACTGTCATTAAATACTCAGGCAACTCAGGGGGCAAATTAGCTCGCAGTCGTCTTTCAGAGAAGGAAATGAGGACATATGGGACATGTCTCTGAGCTCTGCGGAACAGACTCTTGGGAAAAAGGCGACTGAAGAATAGAACCAGTTGCAGTTTGCACCCGAGCCCATTTGCACAAAGTCAGAGCCGAGAGCAAGAGTGAAACAGGGCGGAGGAGAGAAAGGCGACTTACTCAATGAGAGTCTGGGGCAAAGATAAGAGAAGAATTAGCAGTTAATTTGTGGAGAAATTAATCCGTTTTGAGCATGAATCAGAGCCTAACTCTGTGGCATTGTTCAAGGCAGCAAGCATTCCTATCTCATGTCCCCAGATATTTGCAGGTCACTACAGAGGAGAGGATTTCAATTTGGTCACTGATGTTGGATCAAGAGCGGAAAGACACAAAAGAAGTCTTTGTTCCAGCAAGAGTGGTGGTGGTGGTGTAGGGGGAGGTGGTGGTGGTGGTGGTGGGGGGGGGGGTTCACTGGAAATGGCACATATCATCTCGGGAAAATCTCAGTGTTGCCGACGAGCGCCGCCGCGATGTCTGAGTTGTCTTTTCATCAAGGAAACTGAAAGCCGCACAACAGCAAAACCGAGCAAACTGTAATTGGACCAGCCTGTATTTGATATTGAGCATTTAATCGCAGATCATTAATGCAGTGCCATTTAAAAAGGCCCAGCATCCCCAGAATATAGAGAAGGTGACATTTAAAAACCCCCCAGTTCTCCGCTGACACCAAATATTTCGCCAGTTACTCAAATTAATTCACTGATGACATGCCTTCGGATACGAGCTGCGCAACATAACAATACAACTCCGTGAAATTATTCCACACCAGGCAAGGTTATAGAGAGGCTTCTGTTTTTTCCTAAAATGAAACTAAAAACTTCAAAAATGACTCTGGATAATACTGAATGTGTGTGCGTATATATACAGTACGCCCTTGCGGATCAGGTTTTGCGATATGATTGACATTCTCTATACAGTGGCACATCCCAGAGCTACAGACCTCTCACCTTCATTAAACAATATATTCAGTGATACCTCATACATCGCAAGTACGCCTTATGTCTCTGAGAAAGCTAACCCTTTTCAATACATGGTCTCGGCTGAACCTTTGACCTCTGCCTCTCAAAGTCAAAGCTCCGAACCGCTGCTCCTCTGAATCTAACCGACTGAATCAAGAAGACATCAGCCCTTTGAGCCAGAACCTACAAGCAGAAGCACCTCAGATGAGCTGGTGTTTGGATGTGTTTTGCGCTGTGTGTTGCACCCATGGCTAGTTTATTTGTGAACACTGCTCTGGAGACAGCTGGAGTGAGGAGGGATGTCGGAGAAGACTTTTCTGCCTCCACGTTATATCAACCGTAAACCACTGAATTGATTGTACAAAGTGTTTGCTGCCATTTGAGATACGGGTTTATACAGACTGTTAGGTACTGTGCACTATTTTTTCTAGTCTTTTTCTTATATTGACTTTGGTCTATTTTTGATTGATAATTTTGGACATATTTTGCCAAGTTCAGTGTTTCCCAACCAGTGTGTCGCGGTACATAAGTGTGCCGTGAAAAATCATCAGGTGTGCCGTGGAAGATTATCCAATTTCACCTGATTGGTAGTCTAAGCACATACACTACAAACAAAAAGTTAAGGATATTTCGGGGTTTTTTTGGTAATTTTTTTGTCATTTTTGCCATTTGTAAATAAAACTATTAGTGATGTGACTTTCATGAATGAATCGAATCTTTTGAACGGCTCTTTGAAATGAACAATGGGAACCGAGTCGTTGTAAAAAGTTTTTTTTTTTTTTTTTTTTTTTTAAGGAGGGAGTGTCCGATTGCCTGTCAGTTAAGCATCACTGGGGAGGCATTAGCTTTATATACAGAGTAGAAGTGAGAGAACTCCTGATGTGGTATCATTTTGATATTTGCATTAGAGATATCAGGTATTTTGCAATGTTACTTGAAGTATTTTATTTGCACTACAGTTTTTTAGGTATTTAAGTACTGTAATTGCAGTGATTAATCACTGTTGTGTCTTGTGCAATTTTTTCTGTATGTTTACACACATTTATTGTTCTTGTTTTGAGGAGAATAAAATGTTATTCCATGAGAAAATGTTTTATTTTCTTCTTCATTTTTAGGCTCCAGACTACATTTTTAGGCTCCAGACTAGTCCACATAATGTACCGTTATGTTTTTGGTCAAATTCCAGCATTTGCCTAATGTCACCTCTCATGTCATGTATTTAGCCCACACATTTTAGCTAACTATTCTTTTTTATGGTAAGATAATATTTACTGCCGCGCCAATTAAACACCTTTAAAATGTAATGTCAATCATCACATGTAGCCTATTTAGTCATTAAAACATTGGTGTTTCAAAATAATGCAAAAAACATAAAAGAGCCAGTCTTTTGAATGGCTCTTTTCAGTGACCCTTCAAAGAGCCAAAAGTCCCATCACTAAAAACTATGTCTGGTCATTTAAAAAATGTGTTTCAATTCAATTCACACACAAAAAAGTAAAAAGCCCTATGCAAGAATCCCAACTGAAAAAAATAGCCCAAAAATTAAAAATATCCTTAACTTTTTGTTTGTAGTGTACGACTGCACACACCAATGATCCGCTCTACAACAGTCTCCTGTTTCCCTTTGCAAGATAAAAGTGAAAGTGAAGCGGCCCCGATGCGGTGCCGTTCTGTTGATAAAGCCCCCCTCCCTAGTGATGCGTCAATTAGCGAGTTACCCACAAACCCCGGGTATTAAGTTGGGGCGGGGGGATATGCCTCCCATACTATTATATGACGGACCTCAATCTGTAAGAGGGGGAGTCCATGTGAGTGGTCACTGATGCACCCCTCTCAGCCTTCTTGTCCCCCCCACCCCACCCCGCGATAAAAAGCGAAAAAAGAGAGACTCAGAGCTGTTGAGGAAGATTCGTGTGTGTCTTTGTGTTTAACTAAACAGGCCCAGGTTTCACACTGAGGAAGTAAACTGAGACTAGATTTGCATTATATTTCATTAAATACACTTTTTATGACATTTTTGTTTGGTGGTGTGCCTTATGATTTTTCTAATATTAAATGTGTGCCGTGGCTCAAAAAGGTTGGGAAACACTGGCCTAGTTGATCCTTAGTTGATTGCGTTTTTCTAGGTTGGCTATTTTCTGCCCTTGTCGTATTTCTCCCATTTTTATGTGTTTAAACTTAATTGGTTTAGCGCCACTGGTGCTATATAGTCGAGTACCCGTGGGGCGGCTCTCTCTCTCTCTCTCTCTCTCCTCCTCCTCCAGCGATGCCAGCGTCCAGAGCGCGCACGTCGAGGCGCGTATCCGCTCCAATCCACTCCACTCCACGCAGGTTGACGCATGCCAGCTTAGCTTTTTGTTAGCCTTTTGTTAGCTTTTTCTTTCTGTTTGGCCAGGTGGATCTGGATGTCCTGTTTTCGATATTCCTTTCATTAGGACTTCCGCCAAGGAGGTTATGTTTTTGCCAGCGCTGGTTTGTCTGTCTGTCTGTCCGTGTGTAAGATAACTCAAAAAAGTTATGGACGAATTTGGATGAAAATTTCAGGAAATGTTGATACTGGCACAAGGAACAAATGATTAAATTTTGGTGGTGATCAGGGGTGGGGGGGGGGGCTACAGGGGTCCACTGATCTGCCTTAGTGGAGGTCTGCGCTCTCTTTTCTAGAAAAGCACTCAGAGAGGTAACATTGCAAACAAACATTGGGGGGGCACTGATCTGCCTTGGCGGAGGTCTGCGCTCTCCGAGTACTTTTGTAGTTTTGTGGTTTGTTTTTTTGATAGGGTAGCGGTGCGCTGGCAGCTCCTGTATAGGGTTGGCCTGTCCAGCGCACCATCCTTATGTTTAGTTTGCCGGTCCATTCTGGTGTTTTGTTACTTTGGGCACGGGGTTTTAAAGGGTTTGTTTCTGCTGAATTAAAAGCAGCTTGTTCAACAGAGAAATGAAGTAAGTGGATGAAGAAACAACAAAATAAACAAAATACACTAAAATATGTTCTTTTGAATTACACCCTTTTGACTCTGGTGTCCTCTGTAAATATGTTTCACCTTCGGGTCGTAACACAGACCATGTGCAGTACTTTTGAGAGAACGTTATATAGAATAAATGCAGTTTTCGTCAGAGAGCTCATGACTCTTTTACTTTCTTAAAGGATTAAAGGGCTTAAATCAAGAGGCTACCGCTGTCAATGAGGATAATAAAGAGGACATTTCTATCATCCTCTGATTACTTTACTAACCTTTATGCCATGCAGTCAGTCAGTATTTGTTGCTATTGATGCTAGCTTTTTTTTTTTTTTAGAAAAACTATAGAAATGGCTCATAAGTGGCAATAGCTCATAATTCAACCTTTTGATTATGTTTCTCAACAGCTGAGCACTGAAGGTCAATGTAAAGAAACTCAGATGTATTTCTTATTTCACATATGTGGAGGATTTGTGACCCTCTGAAATGACCATTACCAATTAACTAGCTTTCCTAAAGCAAAGATATAGAGACATATTGTAGACTTTTCTACCATGTCCCTGGAAAAAAAAAAAAAAAAAAAAAATTGAGACTGCACAGAAAGGAATATAATGACATGCAATAGTGGATTTTCCTACCCTCAGCGCCACACCTCCCTGTTTATTTATTTATTTTTTTAACTTTGTCTTTTTTCTATAACAGGCAATTAACATCATTAATGGAAAGAGAGAGAAAAATATAAGTAAACTGGAAAAGCACTCGGAGAGCGCAGACCTCTGCCAAGGCAGATTAGACTCCACCACCAAAATTTAATCGTTTGTTCCATATGCCAGTATCAACATTTCCTGAAAACTGCAGTGAAAATCCATCCATAACTTTTTGAGTTATCTTGCTAACTGACAAACAAACAAACAAACAAACCCTGATGAAAACATGACCTCCTTGGCAGAGGTAATAAAAATAAAACATAACAGACAGGGAGAGAGAAAAAAACAAAAACATAAGCTGTATATTTGTATGTTTGCAAGGTTTGGAGAACAATTAATGAATAGAATTATATGCTTTGACATTTGCTTCTGTCTATATGTGATTTGATGAAAAAAAAAAAAAAAAACAACAACAAAAAACAATAAGATATTGCTAGCCTCTGCTAAGCAATAAATGATACACCAGTTTAAAAGATTAGCAAAGGTGATACACAGTGGTGTGCCCAGGAGGGGGGCAGGGGGGGCGGTTGACCCCCCTCATGGCCTAGTTGTTAAAAAACGTGTGCTAAAGTGTCCTTTTGGGAGCCAAAGCACATGCTAGTGCCCTCTTGGGAGCCAAAACGTGTGCTAAAGTTGCCTCTTGAGAGCCAAAATGCGTGCTAAAGTCCTCTCTTGGGAGCCAAATCGTGTGCTAAAGTGCCCTCTTGGGTGTCAAAATGTGCTAAAGTGCCCTTTTGGGAGCCAAAACCCGTGCTAGTGCTCTCCTGGGAGCCAAAACATGTGTTAAAATGCCCTCTTGGGAGCCAAAATGCGTGCTAAAGTGCCTCTTGGGAGTCAAAATATGCGCTGAAGTCCTCTCTTGGGAGCCAAAACATGTGCTGAAGTGCCCTCTTGGGAGTCAAAACGTGCGCTAAAGTGGCCTCTTGGGAGCCAAAACATGTTAAAATGCCCTCTTGGGAGCCAAAATGCGTGCTAAAGTCCTCTCTTGGGAGCCAAAACATGACCTAATTGCCCTCTTGGGAGTCAAAACATGTGCTAAAGTGCCCTCTTGGGAGTCAAAATGCATGCTAAATTGCCCTCTTGGGAGCCAAAATGCGTGCTAAAGTCCTCTCTTGGGAGCCAAAATGTGCACTAAAGTGCCCTCTTGGGATCCAAATTGGGTTATATAGTGCCCTCTTCAGTGGTGAGAACGTGCTGTATGTGCCCTTTGTTTTCTTTTTGCCCCGGCCCTTCAAAAAATCTATGCGTGCCTCTGGTGCTACATTTAAAAAATGGGAGTAAAAGTTTATAAAATGTGTATTTATAGACATTAAACATACAGGCCAAGAAACCTGGGTGATAAAAGAGAAAGTGCGAATCCATTACCCTCTATTATCAGAGAAGTTTTCCAATCATCAATTCTATTTCTCTGCTGATGGTGGATGAGAATGAGCTGTGTTCTCCCTATTAGCTTCTCCTCATTATGACCCAGAAACAAAACAAAACACACAAAAGCCGGAGCAAGTGAAAGCATTAAATTAATTCACAACACCTGCTTTGCAACACATTGAGCCTCCACTGGCCTGCTGCTGAGAATTAAGTAGAATTGATGACAACACTCGGAGAAAAAAAAAACAAAAAAAAAAGACAATGACAATATACATTGATAGTCTACATACATACACACAGCCTATTTGCTTGATTTACTGGCCTCACATAGAAAACCTTTCGACAAGGTTTAATTAGCGTGCGTTTTACACCGTTTTTCATGTTTAAAAGGTGATGAATTGTATAATTAAAAGGCTCACAATGTAAATCAATGGGCCAGAAAGAAAGAAGGTAATTAAACAGGGCTCTGGCTGGCATCATAATGTTCCGACTTTCATGGGAGATGAGACACCCCCCACTTGCCCGCACACTTGTTGACTGTATTAATGAAAGAATGTTGACATACAAAGAGGCCTCATGAAAGAGAAAAGTAAATGAGCAGCGTTTCATTAGGTCAGTACAAAGAACTATTGTCAAATGAAATACAAGTTCATCACACCGCCTTGTTTTCTTTGATCATGAGGGTTTCATGGATTCGCTCACAAGCTATAAATGATCTAAATTATTCTAGACGTGGCAACTTCCACTCGCCTGAGCCTCTATATTTGCTGCTGACACTGCTTCATGATTTCCCGCTGCCTGCAGGTCTGGAACGGTTAAATGGTTAAGAAAAATTTTTGCACAAAACTCCTTGCATTGCTGCTGTTACATGAGGAGAAAATGTCAGGATTGTGCTGGGCTTATGTTTCCATTCTCATACTGCATTTCTCATCCAAACCAAGCTTGCATATTCTCTATTCTCCAAGGATTCATGACATTTTGAAGCTATGAAAAGCTGCAAATGCTGATGTGACAGACCTCATTTGCAGCCTCACCTAAGGCTCGAGAGACTCAAAGCCTTAGGTGTTCTGCTACTTGAGTGGCCAAAGATAAAGCAATTTTTTTTTTTTTTTTTTTGGACAACCATTCCTGAGCTTCCTAGGATTGCCAAGGCTGGCAATGGGGGTGCACATGTGTGGTAATTGAGTTTGGAATGGGCTGTTTGAGGTGGAGTCTCCGCTATGCCGCTCAGTCATAGCTACCCACCCAATTTTCTCTCTCTAAGGAGTTCTCGCCGCAGGGAGTGTGCATGTGAGTGGACTATGGTGGACTGTAACTACCGCATGAAGTTGCAGATGACACAAGCTGTACTTTTATTGAGACACTCTTGCCCACATCCTGTTCTCACATACTGTATTGTAGCCTTGTAGCGCTAACAAGATTAACCACTGGCTTGGATTCAGACACCATTATATGTCTATGGGCTCATGCTTTGGTTTGGCAATGCAATGTTTAAACTGCTCTTGGATTCCAGTCTTATGCTGCATTTCTGTACTCATTAAATCTGGCAGTGTGTTTCAACCACAAAGTGACTTAGAACTTAAAAAAGAAAAAAAAAAAAAGAAATTCAATAGGTGTTTCAGTAAAACAGTACATCAAAAATGTTAAATATACATTTTTATATATATAGTTATAGCTAAATTACATATGCATGCCATGGTTTTATCACATCTACTTTAATATATAACCATCTGAAACCTGAACAACAATGAAACCCGTAGTTGTTGCTTTTCCATTGACCCTCAAATATAACTTGCGCATAAAAATTTACCTAATGGAAAAATGACAATTTTGCCAAAAGTCTCATTTTACAATCAAAAGTTTTTGCGCCAGCGAGAGGTGGTTTTTCGAGCGTAGTGCAAATGGTATATCACCAAAACTGCAATGGAAAGACCTTTTATCGCAACTAGAGTCAGGTGAATTTAAAAAACAGATGTTGACGGACGCTACAACAAGCAAAGAAGAAGAAGAAACACGTCGCGGTATGTGTGGACACACCAGGAAACCCAATCATTTTTTCATTTAGTATAAGACAGATGGGTAATATATAATAATAATGAATATATCTGGAAATCAACACCATATTTATGTTCATCACCATGTTTATGGAATGACTTCTAATGTCATCTCGGGATAATAAATAAACAAACCATCGCATTTGTGATTTAATGGAAAAACCATTACACACTTCTGTTTTTTCGACATTTAGTAAATATCGGTGAAGTTTTGTGCAGATGTGAAATGGAAAAGCAACTAATGAAACCCACCTTACATCTTTTTTATTATATAACCATCTGAGGCCGGGAAACCCGAACAACAATAGTCACTTTTCCATTGACCCTCAAATTGTGCAAATATAACTTGCACATAAAAATGTACCTAATAGAAGAACGATAGTTACGCCAAAAGTCTCATTTTTCGATCAAAAGTATTTGGGCCAGCGAGAGGTGGTTTTTCGAGCGTAGTGCAAATGGCATATCATGCAAAACTGCAATGGAAAGACCTTTTTTTTGCAACTAGAGTCAGGTGGATTAAAAAAAAACAATGTCGATGTGCGTTACAACAAATGAAGAAGAAGATGAAACATGTCGCGGTATGTGTGGACACACCAGGAAACCCAGTCATTTTTTTAATTTAGTGCGAGATAGGGGGGTAATATATAATAATAATGAATGTATCTGTAAATAAACACCATATTTACGTTCATCGCCATGTTTATGGAATGACTTCTTGTGTCATCTCGCAATAATAAATAAACAAATCATTGCATTTGTGATTTAATGGAGAAACCAACATTACACACTTGTGTTTTTTCGACATTTAGTAAATATTGGTTAAGTTTTGCGCAGATGTCCAATGGAAAAGTTGACTAGTGTCTCCTTATAAAGACGCCTTGAACATATTGGACAAGGAACAAATAAAATGGAACCATTAAATGATTCAGAAAAAGCACAATCTGATCATTTTTGACCGTTTTCTGAATTTCTCATTTATAAAGTTGATATTTAAGTGTTTGAAAGGTCTTGCCCCAGTAATATTCAGTCAAACTAAACTAAAAAAAAAAGTAAAGGAGCCTCCAGAAGGAGTGCTGTTAAAAAAGACCAGGAAAAACATTTGATCAGCCCTCTAGCTCAGTTAAGGGTCATCAGATCTGGAAAACCATGGCATTAGATTAACCACTGGCTTGGATTCAGACACCATTATATGTCTATGGGCTCATGCTTTGGTTTGGCAATGCAATGTTTAAACTGTTCTTAGATTCCAGTCTTATGCTATGTTTCTGTACTTATTAAATTTGGCAGTGTGTTTTAACCACAAAGTGATTTAGAACTAAAAAAAAAAAAAACTTAACTAAAAAAAATCAACAGGTGTTTCATTAACATATCACATCAAAAATATAAAACATGTATTTTTAACACAATGCTTAAAGCTGCGTAGGACTTTCGCCACCAATTTTTCTTCAGATCTGTAAAACCCCAGTCATAGCCTAAGTATCACAAATTTGTGAGTCTTTCTGTGATTCCGCACCGGAATCTCTTCCCTCACGGTGAACAATTTCGAAGTGTACTCCACCATAAACAGTCCATATGTTTACAAACAAAGCCGGTGGGTCACTCGGGCATTTTCGGGAATTTGTCGCGAAGTGCATTGTGGGAACCAGAGCTCCATGTAACCGCCGTAGCAGTAACAACAAACATGTCGATCAAGCGAAAGCGGGTGTGTGGAACTCCGCTCCCACAATGCACGTCATGACAAATTTCCGAAAGTGTCCAAGTAACCTACCGGCTCTGTTTGTAAAGGGAAGAGATTTAGGTGCATCATCACGGAAAGACTTACGGATCGTGATACTTAGGGTATGACTCGGGTTTTACAGATCTGATGAAAAATTGGTGGCCAAAGTCATACACAGCTTTAAGCATTGTGTTAAAAAATATGTGATATTTTAATGAAACACCTGTTGAATTCCTTTAAGTTTTTTTTTTTTTTTTTTTTTTAGTTCTAAGTTTGTAGTTGAAACACTGGGCCAGATTTAATGAGTACAGAAACTTAGCATAAGGCTGAAATCCCAGAACAGTCACTTCTGTGGGAACTCTACTTACAATGCAGGAAGTTATGAACAAAGACACAGCCAGTTCATTTAAATAAACACAAAAACAATGTACTGACAGCAGCCAGAAGTCACAAACAGACTCGCTGAGGGTCAAAACAGACATTATCTGACAAGTCTGGGTTTTACATGTGTGTGATAATGCAGATTAAAGAGAGACAATAGAAGGACAGGTTTTGTGTGGTAGAACTGGAGGTGTTCATGAGGCATGTAACTTTAGTCACTAGGGACGTGTATTGGCAAGAATCTGGTGATACGATACAAATCACAACATTAGGATCACGATATGATATGTCACGATTTTTCATGATACTGTTAAAAAGGCAGTTTTTTTGTTTATTTTTTTTAAAATGAGTATTTCCTTGAAGAATTGAATTACACCAGATATATGCACAAATACTAAACACATTTTTTATTTGATCACAACAGGATCTAATGTTATATCACAAAATTTTCCTGTGTTAAAACTTAAATGATGTTTTACAGACATTACAATTTAAGATCCTGTTCAAATGTTCAGATTCTATTAGTTCAGAACTAACATCAGAACATTATTTTTGTGCAATCCTAACAAAGGAACTAACATTATTTAATAAAAGAGTGTTAAATGATAATAAATAAAATATAAATAAAAAAAAGAAAAACAAAAATGAACCTCCACAATATCTGCATTTGAATAAATACCAAAAAATATCGATACAGTACTTTTTCATATCGATACAGTATTGTGAAATGAAATATCGCGATATATTGCGGAACTGATATTTTCTTACACCCCTAGTAGTCAGTAAAATACACAAAAGAGACACATGGAATTGTGGGAAAAGTAGATGTTCTATGGTGACGCATAAATGAAAAGTCATCTTAGTATACTATGGAGGCACTAAACTCAAATGTCTACAGTTGTGTTTATTGCCAAGTCTGACCGGTAGCCTACATTTACCCAATATTTTCTACATAGCTGTTAGTGCTAGTGTAAATTTTCACACCAACATCAGCAAAATGTAAGAAAAGTGTTGTCTATAGTCCTGAAATGAGCAAAAGAAAAAGGAAATTTGAGTGTTTGAATTTACAGTATTTGAACTAGAAAAGGGGGATACCACAAGGGCCTATTCTGGATCCACTGCTCTTATATATCTAAAAGCCAAGTGGCCTCTGTCTGCATGTGTTTGTGTGCACCGTTTCAATGAGTGTAATATACAGTTACGGAAAAAAATTATTAGACCACCCCCTCATTTTCTTCAATTTCTTGTTCATTTTACTGCCTGGTACAACTAAAGGTACATTTGTTTGGACAAACATAATAATAACAATAAAAATAACTCATAAGAGTTTCATTTCAGAGCTGATATTTAGCCATTTTCCATGTTTTCTTGATAACAACCAAAATCACTTTAGTTCTTACATCAATATCTATGGCATTGTACTGACAAAAACAGTGCTTTTAGGCATTCCATGTTTTCTTTTTTCTGTTTTAGTCACATGATACACACAGGAGTTATTATTTGATTGCATAACCATTGTTTTTGATGACTTTTGATGGTCTAATATTTTTTTCCACGTCTGTATGTGAAGGTTTTACTACAACTATCAAAAATAAATTGGAAAAAGTGTATGTCAATTAAAATGTGATACACATATTCGGAAAGTGTGCAAAACCATCAACCACCAACCGATCTTGATTGTTTTTGTCTAATATGATATTGCTGAACTATGAAAATGCTTCAATTACACATGCGTGCCATGATTTTATCACATCTATTTTATTATATAACCATCTGAGGCCTGGAAACCTTAACAATGAAATCCTTATAAACAAGTTTTGACAATACTGGACAAGGAACTGATCAAGGTTATTATCGTTAATGAAAGCTAACAAAATGACCAAAACTAGAATTGTAAAAACATTTTTGTTAACTGAAATAAATAAAAACTATAATTAAAATAAAAAACGATAACTAATTGAAACTGTATTGTGTGTTTACAAAACTAAGTAAAACGTATAAAATTTCTGCATAAAATTCCCTTTGTTTTCGTCTTTGTCAACGTCGGATTGATATGAAATCCATTTATTTCCCTCAAGCAATTTTAGCTGCTGGCACCATATGATATTTAACGGTCCGTCACTTCTCGTCACTTGTGGTTTACAGTCGTTTTCTTGTTCCCACTCTACCTGGAAACATGGAGACTAAAGTTGGGAGAAAGCAGCAGAGTCCTGTCTGGGATTTATTTGAATACAACTGAGAAGAAGATAAAAGATATAATAAAACTAAACTAAAACTAAGCATTTAGAAAATAACAAAAACTAAAAAAAACTAGCAAACCTGCTTTAAAAGCTATTTAAAACTAACTGAATTAGAGGGGGAAAAAAAGTCAAAACTAAATAAAACTAAACTATAATGAAAAATCCAAAACTATTATAACCTTGGAACCAATAAAATGGAACCATTATATGATTCAGAAAAAGTACAATCTGATCATTTTTGACAGTTTGCTGAACTTTTCATTTATAAAGTTGATATTTAAGTGTTTGGATGGTCTTGCCCCAGTTATATTCAGTCAAACTAAAGTAAAACAGAAAAGGAGCCTCCAAAAGGAGTGCCGTTAAAGGAGACCAGGAAAAACATTTCATCAGCCCTCTAGCTCAGTTAAGGGTCATCAGATCTAGAATACCATGGCATCAGAAATAAAAACATGAACAGATTTTAAGGTTTTCATCAATATGAGTGCAAAACCTTGGCTCGAACAAAGACGAAACTGTGAAAACTGAATCATATCACCGCATATATCTAACACTGATCTGAACTTTTGCTTTCTTATCTTGCACTTTCATTCAACTGTGTCAAAGTGTGTGTTTTGTCAGTTTAGTCGTCATAATGATCTCAACAGTTCTCTATACGCTACTGTGCAAAAGTTTGAGGTGGCTTTTAGATTTGTTGTTTTTACAGCGTTGAAATGAACATTCCTATTTATTTCTCAGTCTCTTTTCTTCAGATACAAGAAAATACAGGAAATATGTGCACAGCCTTAAAAGACAAACAAAAAAACTGAAATAAATGGGTTGTAAAGGTCAAAGTCAGTACTTAATGTGACCTCTGACCCCATAACAAGAAGCAGCGAAAACCATTAGAAAGTTGAATGAAACCTGGAATAAAAAAATCAGAAAGTGAATAGAAAAAATTCATATTGAATGAATAAAAGGATTGAAGACTTAAAGACATGTGAAGTGTAAAAGGAAGGTCACATTAAATATGACCACTTTGGTTTATAGAAGCCGTTTTTTTCACTGAGACTTTTGTTTTTAATGCTGTACATACTACAGTAAAGTCATATGTGCTTTAGTATGTAGTATGTACTTGACTACAGTAACGTATGTACAGCAGTAAAAACAAAAGTTTCGGTGAAAAAAAAAGCTTCTGTAAACCAAATTGGTCGTATTTAGTGTGACCTTCCTTTTACACTTAACATACCTTTAATCCTTTTATTCAGTCAATATGACATTTTTTTCATTCACTTTCTTTTTATTGCAGGTTTCATTCAACACATGCCCGATCTTTCTAATGGTTTTTGTTGCTTCTTTTCATGGGGTCAGGGGTCACGCTAAATACTGACTTCAACCTTTACAGTCCATTTAGTTTCGTTTTTTGTGTGCCTTTTAAGGCTGTGCGCATATTTCCTGTATTTTGTCGTTGTATCTGAAGAGAATGAACATGCATGTTCATTTCACAAGCTGCCCCTGATCATTAGAATAATTACGGACTTTGGCCTTTTTAAATCCAGGCTAAAAATGTACTTACTCAAACTGGCTTTCAACATTCAGTATTACTTGTATTTGTTTTGTTGTTGTTATTTTTCATTATTGTTTTTATATTGTTTCATGATTGCTTTTTATTGATTTTACATGCTTTGATTTTATTGGATAGCACTTTGGTCACTTTAACCCTTTCATGCGTAGCGGTCACTCTAGTGGACAGTTATTCTTCAGCAGTTCTCTTGTATGTTCATTGGTTTTCTTGTTTTAGTTCCATATCAGCCAACACAGTGGACACTTATGCACCATCCCATACACTGACATTCATACTGTTACTGTAACTTTGCTTTTCTTGATAAACCTGATCTGCATGTTTGAGTGTAACTCAATTGCTAATTGTTATTAGACTGTAATTAACAGTTTTCTTCAACAAAAAGGTTTTTTTTGTATATTATCGCCATGAAGTGAGTAATAACTAGTAATAACTTAGAGCAGGGGTGTCAAACTCATTTTAGTTCAGGGGCCACATACAGCCTAATATGATATAAAGTGGGCCGGACCTATAAAATAATATATATATAATAGTATAAGAACTTTCAAGTGAAAAAAGTAAAATTCTGTAATGAAAATGTTTAAATCTGTGCACTGTAACTGAACATAACATGAACAAATATGAACAACCTGAAAATTCAAAGTGCAATGTTAACAATATTGCGCCTTAGTTAATAATTTCTACATGTGCATAACAACGTACAGATCACAGTTTATCTACAAATACACAAAACATTAAACAACAGGGAGAATATTTTTAAAATTCCACATACGTCTGTTAGGACATTTCAGGTAATTCACACTTTTTGTAAAAGGTTAGTCTGTAAATGTAAACATTTTTGTGAAGTGTAACTTTTTTTTTTATCTAAAAGAAAGAGAAAAAATAGCAGTTTTCATTATTTATAGGTTATTATGATAATACTTTACTGGTTTGATCCACTTTAGGTTGAACTGACCTAAAATGATTCTAAAATCTTTGATCGTTAATATATTCAGTGTAATTTTTGCACTTCACAAATTCATCCCATGGGCCACATTGAAGCCTCTGGCGGGCTGGATTTGGCCCTCTGGCCGCATGTTTGACACCTGTGACTTAGAGTATGTTAAACTTAGAGTAGGTTAAAATGTGAGAAAACATCAGATTAGCAGCATTAAAAATATTTTTATTTCATAGTTTTCACACTTTATATCAGTAAATACATGTTTCTTTGCTACAAAAATTAAACACACGGTGTCCAGCTGAGTGGATATTTTTGCAACTGTGAAAAATAGGTTCATAAAAAAAATGTCAATCGTATTGTTTTTTTTTGTTGTTGTTGTTTTTTTTCATGCCTAAAGAGGAATAAAAACACTCAGGAAAAAAATCTTGACTAAGATTCTCATAATTCATGCATCAAAGGGTTACAGGGGTCATATTTTGCTAAACCCACTTTTATTAGTCTTTGGTACATTTGTTTATGTATTTGGACCCTAATAGTTCAAAAAGTTTGAATTTGAACCCTCCAGGTGCTGCAAAGCTGTCTTTATATTCATCCTGGCAAAAACTGAGTGGATTTCTACAACCAGTTTGAATTCCTTCTTAATTTGTTACATCTATAACTAGTTACATCACAACATTTGCACATTTCAGGTCAAGACTTCTGATGAACATTTCTCCGAGTACGACATAATTGTTTGTCAGCAGCAGCAGTTGTTGTAAAAACTGAAAATATGTCCAAACTTCAAACCGATTACCTACAATGTTCAGTTGTTGGTTGTATTAATGAACACAAGTGGCTGAACGGGACAGAGCAGCACAAACAACAACCTGGGAGGATGTGGGCCAGCGCTCAAAACAACCTTTTTTATGTTATTATTTAGAAATAGGGTTGAAGATGAACCTGTGGAGTTGAATTAACCCTTTCATGCTTGATTATAAGAAGAATAAGCCTTAAAAAAAACAAAAAAACAATGTGATCGAAATTGTTTTTATGAACCCATTTTTTATGGAGTTGCAAAAATGTCCACTCAGCTTGGCACTATGCATTACATTTTTGAAGCAAGGAAACGTATTTACTGATAAACTGTGTGAAAACTATGAAATGAAAACATTTTTTAATGCAGCTAACCTGATGTTTTCTCACATTTTAATATACACTAATACTCGTCATTACTCAGTTCATGGAGATAATGTGCAAAAAAAAAAAAAAAGTTATTTACAGTTTAATAACCATAACAAGCAATTGATTTACACTCAAACATGTTAGTGCAGATCAAGTTTATCAAGAATAGTAAAGTTACAATAACAGTATGAATTGCAGTGTATGGAATGGTGCATGCACTGCAAAAATCTAAATCTTACCAAGTGTATTATTCTCATTTCTAGTCAAAATATCTCATCACACTTAAAATAAGACACAATCACCTAAATAGTACTTTTTTTTTTTTTTTTTGCTTAATTCAAACAAAAAAATCTGCCAATGAAACAAGTGAAAATTATCTTGGTAAGATTTCTTGAAATCAGATTTTCCAGATTTGTTGTCTAAAAATCAGTTCTTAAATCTCACTGAGAAGTTACTCATTAGGTGATTATGTCTTATTTTAAGTATGATGAGATATTTGGACTAAAAATGAGAAAAACACACTTGGTAAGATTTAGATTATTGCAGTGTGAGTGTCCACTGTGTTTGCTTATATGGGACTAAAACAACAAAATCCATGAATATACAAGAGAACAGCTGTCCACTGTAGTGACCACTATGCATGAAAGGGTTAATGAAGAATTCAGACCCAAGCATAGCATTCACAGTTTATGTAGACCACAGGGAAATGTTTTAAAATACATAATTCCATTTAAAAAAGCAAAATAGCCCTCCTTTAAGTTTTGTAAAGAGCTCTACAAATAAATACTGATTGATTGATTGATTGATTGATTGATTGATTGACTGATTTCAACACTGCAAAAACAACAAATCTAAAGTCCGCCTCAAACTTTTCCACAGTACTCTACATCACATTGGTTTCATTCCATTTAAATGCAACAACTTAAGGAGCAGATTTCATCTATTTCACGTAGGTTATTTCGGTGTTAAGCACCACATCAAGCCTCCTGGTACTTGTATGAAAGTAAGAGTTTATTAATCCCCTGTCTGACTTCTTGGAGAGCTTCTTGACCATTTGGAAATGTTATATGCTTCTGCATTTCATCTCATTAGTGACCTGAAGGCCGGGGGCAACACAGGTGAAAACGCAGCCTATGAAATTCAGATGAAAAAAATGAGTGATTCCCAGAAGTTTTGATGCAATGGATATTGATTCATCCCCTCTGGCTGCAGGTTCCAGGTAGTATTTGATTCCCTCCCGCAAATTAACAAGCTTTGGCAATTGATATGTTGTGATAATGTCTTCCTCTGATATTCCAAATAAATGAGCAGAAAAAAAAGAAATTCTCCCCCTTCTACTACACACTTTCCATTCTCAGTGGCACCTAGTTCCTACTGCTATCATAGCACTGTCAAACACAAAGTGTATTAAAACTTGCTGCTGGTTTCTATATTAGTGTAATTGCTTTGCATAAACTTTACCAAATGTCGGATTCATTAAAATGCTATCCAAAACGGTGCTGTCTGAAACAGAAATTCCCTCAAGTACATATTGCTGTAACGCCAGTCACAACAACTATGCCCAAACATTTCCAACACTAACTTTCTACTATTCGTGTGAAGCATAACCTTAGACTTTAAATGCCATTAGAGAGTTTGTGGGAGGACAAACTGTAATTCAGCCTGTGTCTGGAATTCATTGTTTCATTTTCACCACGTATTAGGAGCTACATCTGTGGCATTGTTCAAAGAAAGGAGCATTCAGACTAGGACCACTTTTGTGACTGTGAATATCCTTGAGTTCCCCTGTATTTGTACTTAAGCTCTGTCTGTGTAAAGCTGACACCAAGAGCTGGTGATGAATGCCTTAAGAATGGAAGAATGGTACTGACTACAAAAATGTGCCCCTACAGATTGTCAAGACTGATGATTTTTTTTTTTTTTTTTTTTTTTGTAGCATAGCACAAAAGCATCAGAGCCAGGAAATAAATTTAACACCTTTATTGTTCCTTTAAAATGCTGCATCTTGCCCTAACTGGTTGCATTTTCTTGCAAGTATTAAATCAAAGTTCTGCTGTATGAATCACCACTTTTGTTGTGATGAACATGACTTCAGCAGGATACTGTACTGAGTCACAAAAAAGAATGTGGAGCCCACATGGTGACCTGGCATGTTCAACTCAACGTGGAACCAAGGTTATAATAGTTTTGGATTTTTCATTATAGTTTAGTTTTATTTAATTTAGACTTTTTTTTTTTCTAATTCAGTTAGTTTTAATTTGTTTTTAGAGCAGGTTTGCTAGTTTTTATTAGTTTTTGTTATTTTCTAAATGCTTAGTTTTAGTTTTTTTTATATCTTTTATCTTCTTCGCTGTCGAATTCACATAAATCCCAAACCATGTTTCCAGGTAGAGTGGGGACGACAAGACGACTGTAAACCACAAGTGACGAGAAGTGATGGACCGTTAAATATCAAATGGTGTCAGCAGCTAAAATTGCTTGAGGGAAATAAATCGATTTCGTATCAATCCGACATTGACAAAGACGAAAACGAAGGGAATTTTATCCATAATTTTTATATGTTTTAGTTAGTTTTGTAAACACACAATACAGTTTCAGTTAGTTATCGTTTTTTTCTTTTAATTATAGTTTTTATGTATTTCAGTTACTGTTAAATGTTTTTACAATTCTAGTTTTCGTCATTTCATTAGTTTTCGTTAACGATAATAACCTTGCATGGAACCAGCTTGACTTGACTCAGGTACCAGGTACTATTCCTGGAGACTGTTTCCATTACAGGATACTATCGACTTTAGAGTACCTGGACATCAATAGCGATGCGGCGCGTTACTTCCATGTCGTCTGCTCAGAGAGTTGCTAATAAACTCGCTCGTTGCGTGTTGTCTCGTCAAGGTCATACTGAATTTTTACGTCAGCCACCAAAGACTGAACCTCCTCGACTGATCATGGCGTAGTTTTGCGGACTGTCATCATGTGGATTAACCTACTGCTATATTTACTGTAAACTTCCGCATCTGGTTTTGGAAAACGGCGGGTCACAGAGACAACTCTCTGACCAATCAGTGGTCTGCAGTGTTTACACATCGCATTTTAGTATCTGTTCCCCAGTCTTGGAACCTCGACACCAAAAAACTAGTACTGGGTACCAGATTCCAGGTCCTTTTTCTTAATGGAAACGCGAAGAGGCCGAGTCGAGTTGAGTTGAGCCGGTACCACATAGTGGAACCGAATGTAGGATGTTTCGGACTTGGACGTTTCGGCCTAGGACGTTCCGGACTAGGATGTTTCGAACTGCACGTTTTGCAGTCTCTAACCCTAACCCTAACCCGTCCTAGGCCGAAACGTCCAAGTCCGAAACGTCCGTCCACCAGTGGAACCACGGCATAAGTCAGACATTAACGCTTAAAGATCCTAACATCAACCATCGACCAAAACCATCTACTGATATAATGTTTAAATACCCATTGAGCTACTAATCCTATCCTGTAAATAACTGGTGTAAAATGTAGTTTGTCATCTTTTCATGGTTATCAAATATGACCCATTTGGACGTTCAGAGGCTCTGTAGTGAACGTGGAAACACTGTCATCTTCTACAGCAGGGGTCACCAGCTCTGGTCCTCGAGATCTACTATCCTGCATGTTTTAGATGTTTCCCTCTTCCAACACACCTGACAGTCGTTATCAGGCTTCTGCAGAGCTTGTTGATAGGCTTATCATTTGAATCAGGTGTGTTGGAAGAGGGATATAACATGCAGGGTAGTAGATCTGGAGGCTCAGGGTTGGTGACCCCTGTTCTACAGCACTGATTCACCAATAAAACCCATGGAGTTTGATAAATGACAGTGGAGAGACTTGGTTAATGTTCAGTATATCTTTGCTGAAAAAGTCACTTTTTCTTCAGTTTTCTCTGTTTCTGATATAACCTTCAACTTTAATCTGAGTTTTATGAACACCTACATGATCAGTGAATTAAATATAGGAAAATACATGATTTTCAGAGAAACATGCAAAATAAAGAGGATAATATTACAAGTAGAAAACCATTCGGAGAGCGCAGACTTCCGCCAAGGCAGATCAGTTCATTAACGTTAACTGTCATAATATCAAAAAGAGAGAAAAATGAAGAAAATGCGACTTTTTCAACAAAACTTATCACTAACTGAACATAAACCAAGTGTCTCCATCCACTGTCAATGATCCAACTCCATGGGTTTTACTGGTGAATCAATGTTGAAGAAGATGACGGTGTTTCCACGTTCACTACGGAGCTTCTGAACATCTAAATGGGTCATATCGGATGACCATGAAAAGATGAAAAACTGTATTTTACACCAATTATTTACATGGATTGATAGAATTAGTGGATCAAAATGTATTAAACATTATATCAGTAGATGGTTTTGGTCAGCGGTTGACGTTTACACCAATTATTCAGATGGATTGATAGGTTTAATGGTTCAGAAGTTATTAAACATTTTATATTGGTAGATGATTTCGGTCACCAGTGGTTGTTTGGGTCTTTATGGGTTAAACTGACACATCATGTGTGAATTAGGGATGCAAATTATCAATTAATCCATTAATTGTTCATTCGTTGACCTAATCGATTGATTAACGATTAATTGGTAAGCAGCGATTTTCCTGAGAACCTGAATTTCTCTTTTGATAGGGTCTAGAAGAATAAAAGCTTAATATTGTTTACATACTTCATGGAAAAAGCATGTCATATTCCTTAATGATTGATTTATTGTACCATTGGATACAGTCCAGGCAATGACATTTATGGAGAAAACTAAAGAAATCCTGCAGAGAAATTCAATAAAATAAATGGATCTGAAGAGGGGCAGTTTAGAAGAAATGAGCATTTCTGAGTTTGCATCACTGACATGATGAAGCGAGATTTCAACAGAGATGAGAACAGAGAACTCATCAACGCCATGATCCGGTTCAATGACCGGCTATCCCAGCCACGGCATCACAGCGTGGACAAACCGGCAGCCTTCGGACAGGATGCAGAAAAGGGCAATTAACCAACAATTAATAATTTAATCGAGCAAATTCTTATCGACAATTAACTGATATCGATGAATTGTTTACATCCCCAGTGTGAATGATGGCAGAATTACTACAGAATCCAAGCATTACTTGTCTGTCTTCACTGAATGTAATTTTTTTTCTTCAGTAAATGGTAGACGTTTGCCTCTCTATTACTGGAGAGTATAAAACTTCATTAGACATTAGATACAAACACTAAATGAAGCTGCTGCAGAGAAAAAAAGCTCAAAGGAGCGTTGTCTGTGTTTCTTATTCAGAAATCTGTCTGATTGCACAAAGAAGCTCATGATAATTATTAAGAAGTTTTGTTGAGAGCCAAGCATCGTAGGTTATCTGGAAAGTAGTGATGGGACTTTTGGCTCTTTGAAGGGAGCCGTTCAATCAGGAGTCGTTCACTGAAAAGAGCCGTTTAAAAAACTGTCTCTTTTATGTTTTTTGCATTATTTTGAAACACCAATGTTTTAATGACTAAATAGGCTACATGTGATGATTGACATTACATTTTAAAGGTGTTTAATTGGCACAGCAGTAAATATTATCTTACCGTAAAAAAGAATAGTTGGCTAAAATGTGTGGGAGAGGTTTAATGGTTTAGAAATAATTAAACATTGTATATTGGTAAATGATTTCGACATGAGAGGTGACATTAGGCAAATGCTGGAATTTGACAAAAAAACATCATGGTACATTATGTGGACTAGTTTGTAGCCTAAAAATGAAGAAGAAAATAAAACATTTTCTCATGAAATAACATTTTATTATCCTCAAAACAAGAACAATAAATGTGTGTAAACATACGGAAAAAATTGCACATCTTTTCTTTCAGAAAAGTGCATCCAAATACTACTCCTTTTTCTTTGGCTCATTACTCACAGGTGGTCACTCACTCACTCACTCTCAAACTTTTCTCCGGTTTTGACCAGTCCTCTAGCTCCGCCTCCTCCAGTATGCTCACCTCACGCTTCAAACTGTTGTTTTTTTTGCTTACTTCTTGCCATGAGACATGCGAAATGCACAAGCACTCATTTTTTTCTGCTTGAACATTCTCTTCCTGCTCGATGCCTCCCCAGTAACACTAAATTGACAGGCAATCAGACACTCCGTCCTTAAAAAAAAAAAAAAAAAAAAAAAAAAAAAAAAAGAACGGTTCTTTACAAAGACTTGGTTCCCATCGTTCATTTCAAAGAGCTGTTCAAAAGATTTGATTCATTCGTGAACGTCACATCACTACTGTAAAGTATTTCAGAGAAGCTGAAACTGCTGTGTGTGTCTAAACCACTAGCTCTGTTTGGTTCGTAGACAAAACCTTAGCTTTGTTTTGACTAAACCTTGTTATCTCTTTATACTCATGGAGTCTGCCCTGTGACACCAACGACACACACACACACACACACACACACACACATACACACAAATAGAGACGGTACAACGCAGACAAAACGGAAAGTAGAAAACATCCAAAAAAAGTTTGTTTTAAGTGAGAAAAACACACTTTAGCATTAACCGTGTCCTTTTGCAATCACACAGAAGCACGAAAAAGTAATTGGGTTCAGATTATCCCCCAAAAAAGCAGACATAATTTGTCCTGCGCTAAAAATCAGCAGGGGCAAAGCTCAGAACTGTGCTGAATTTGATTTCATGTGCTTCAGGGGAATTGAATAAGGCTGTTGATGGAAGTGGTGCAGAAAGGAGGGGGTGTGGGGTGTAAGTGAGAGCGACCAGCCACCGTTTTCTTGGAGGGGTTACAATTTAGACGGCGGAGCAGATGGACGGCCAACAATCAAACAGCTGCTGTAATCAATTCAGTATGAGAGTTCATCATGAATCTGTCGGAGAGGGAGAGCAGAACAGAAAGATGGCAACAAAAAAGAATGAGACTGATGGTCGGTGGCACACAGATCAGCTGTTATGTTCTTCATATATATGTATTTGTGGAGAATGTCTGAAAGGTAAAATATAGTATATGATGTTTCAATATGCTTACCTGAAATACAGTTGCTGAAAAAATTGTTATTGTTTTCTTCAATTTCTTGTTCATTTTAATGCCTGGTACAACCAAAGGTACATTTATTTGAACAAATATAATGAAAACAACAAAAATAGCTCATAAGAGTTTAATTTCAGAGCTAATATCTGGACATTTTCCATGGTTTTCTTGATAATAACCAAAAACAGTGCTTTTAGGCATTCCATGTTTTCTTTTCTGTCTGTTTTAGTCACATGATACACACAGGAGTTAGTACTTTATTGCCTAAATGCCTCATTGTTTTTGATGACTTTTGGTGGTCTAATAATTTTTTCCGCGACTGTATATATTTGTGGAGAATGTCTTAAAGGTAAAATACAAGTAAAGTACAGTATATTATGTTTCAATATGTTTAGCTGAAGTATGCAAGTCTGCTTTGTGTTTGGAGAAGGTTCTTTATAACAGTAACTCCTCTTTTAATGTAATACCAGTTAACCCTGTAAAGCCTGAACTATTAAATCATTGACAGAAAATTCCAGTTCTTTGAAACTGGAGCCTTTATTGGTCCTGCTGAACAAACAAACAAACAAACATGTTTTCAAATGTCAGTTTCCATGTATGAGATTCAATTTTGTATCATATTTGATACATCGGGTCTCAATGCTCAAATATTATTTTTGAACAAATAAAAACATAATATAACACAAACATGTCTAACAAATTGTTAATTCCTTTTCAAAATTGCCAAAGTTCTGCCTCCTTCCTCATTAATGACAATCTTGTAGTGTCACTGGAAAGGCCTCTGGTGAATGAATTCCTCCCCCTGGTGGATTATTTGTGTATTGCATGTATCTAATTGTATACATCAGGTTTTTGAAGAAAAAAAAACATTACACTGATCATGTAGAGGGCTTCAAAACTCATGTTTCAAATATGATACGTTTGGTGTCATAGGGTTAATGTGATAACCCAGGTCCTTTACACAGAATGTATGTAGTCTATAGTTAAGTTTATGTTTGAGGCTATTCGGGGCTGGAAACTTGTCATTTGTCAATCCTAGCTAACACCATTTCTATGCATCTGTCTTAGCTACCTTTATCCATAATAACAGCTTGTGCACTTTTTCTATGTACATGATGCAGATCAGGGTTTCAATAAAAATCCTTATTCTCACTCTCAGGAAACTCACTGCCTGTGGACTGGCTTTAGCAGCCAAGGTTTATAAAAGAAGAATTTGACCCAGGTGTCATCCAGCAGAGAGCTTCTTTTTAGTCTGAGGGCACTGTAAAAAAAAAAAAAAAAAAAAGAAAGAAAAAAAAGAAGAGAAAAAGAAAGGCCATCACCATAGATTCAGACTGACTGCTCACATACAGAAGGCTGCTGATTAAAGTGAATGGAATGTACCATTTGTTACAGGTTATATGAAATGCATACATATTTATTATCCAGTGAATATTTACTCAATACCATCAAAACATAGGCATTATCTACAAATACTCACCCAAACTGAACCGCAGCAACTACACACTGATAAATAAACCACAGAACATACAGATTTACATTTAAATCCTGACACCAAACACCCCTCTTCCTCCTTTCCATGTGCTATAACCCTTCAAAAACCATAGATCAAGTGCTTGAATCTCTTTTTCCTTTTGCCCCAAATAACTAAGAGGAAGGCATCATGGTCAGATTTGAGTTTTTTGTATCATTGCTTTACAGTGCATTAGCATATCATTATAATACACAATATAAAATAGTTAATTAACCCACAGTGTTTTTAAAAGCATAAAGACCTAATGTGAAAGAAATATAAGGTTAAAGCAGCTGTGTGTTGTATTTCTACTTTCAAATATTAATAACCAAAAATGATCATTAGAGTATGTAGAATGAAATTATTCCAAAGATGCCAATGTACCAGACTTTATTGGACTTATTTTTTTTTTTTTTTAATTATTATTATTATACACTGATAGTCCACTGTATCTATGTAATATGATACTAGAGGGAGTAGTGAGTCACTCTGCTGGTCTCCCATGGTGAGGAAAACTAACGCCACAGGGCCTTTGACCAAAGCACCAGAAAGTGACCAGATGGGATGAAAGCCACTAAAAAACAATTTTTAGAGTCAACGAAAGTGACCAAGTGACAAAAGGTAGAAGCACTATAGTTGTGTTCACTGCTGGACGCAACTCTAAATGAAAAGAATGGAGTTTGATGTTGAAATCACACTGTTTCTCATACAGGGGTGAGTTTGATTATGAGGCTTTTGAGGATATGACAGTGATGTGGGGGTTTTCTGTGGCTGTTTTCTGTCTAAAACTAGAGCTGAGCTAACAGAGTTATAATGTAAACTATCAGCTGATAAACAATGTGAAGATTAGAAGACAGTTTTATGTGGAAGAGCTGTTAAAATAAGCGGCTTAGAGTTTTTATTTGAAGAAGAAAACTTGATAATACCAAAATACAGATAAATGTAATCAATGAGCTTTACAATTTATTTGGAGAGTGATAGTCTGTGGATATATTGTGCTTATTTGAGAGTGGTGTGTTTTGGTACACAACCTGCTGTTGAGAGTTTAGAAAATCAATACTACATGTAACCCCTTTAAAAGTTTTACACAAAGCAACAAAAATAAGAATTTGTGCATTCTTACCTGTTTATTTATTTATTTATTTATTTTATTTTATTTAACTCCCCATGTGTCTGCCTAAATCAACAGATTTATTAGCAAGTACAATCAATATGTTAGTCCACAATGAGTTACTAGTGACCTGTTGTTAGACTGCCTCTTTCCTGGTCCTCCGCTGGAAAAAATGTAAATCTTACCAAGAAAGTTTTCACTTGTTCCATTGGCAGATTTTTTTTGCTTGAATTCTTGAATTAAGAAAAAAAAAATCCACCAATGGAACAAATGAAAATGATGTTGGTAAGATTTCTTGTAACAAGATTTTCAAGATCTATTGTCTAAACATAAGTTGTTATATCTTACTGAAAAGTTACTCTTTAGGTGATTATGTCTTATTTTAAGTGTGATGAGATATTTTGACTAGAAATGCAAAAAATACACCCGGTAAGATTTTGATATTTGCAGTTATACTTGCAAGTACAGTTAGTTTAGAAATGACTTCCAGAACAAAACAGACTCCAACACTAATGTCATTTTAAATCGTTAAAACTAAAATATTTATGTAAAACACTGAACATTATGTTACCGAGTCTGGAGCATTTTACCAGAAATATTAGTTGTAATTAGCAAAAAAAAAAAAAAAAAAGTTGCATGTGTAGTTAGCTAAATCTAAGTAATGTTGTGTAGAAGCTACTTTATCACCGCTGCAGGCTTTAGGCCAAACAGGCAATCTGCTGTGCCAAATTCAAGGCCAAACTTGCATAGTTTGTCATGCTGTGTAGACAGTAAACCTAATGCTGTCTCTCTTTCATCCACCATGACCTCCCTAGTCACAGCTGGCCCGCTTATACGGCCTCTGCAGTGGTCTGTCAATTTTCACCGCTGCTATCCCTCCCTCATCTCTAATTGTTTCGGTTTTGATTGGCAAGCTGCATATTATATGAGGGAAACATCAAATTGCTATTCTACATACAGGCTGTGGACGTACGGCTAATGCTTTGATCTTTTAACCTTTTTGCGGAGCAGTTTTTGATTTTCTGAGACAGAAAAAAAAAAAAAATGCTCCAAGTCTTCGCCCTTGACAGACATTCTTGTTTGGATAGCTTAAATTGCAATAAAAAGAGTACACAGAAGTCCTGAATGAGTGTACCTAAGAAGATCATTTGATTAAATAGAATCATCTTCACAGAGGCTGTGTAATTTAAATCGTTCTAGTACCACATTGTTATCTGCTTTACATCCTGCTGTAACTTAAACTATTATCCCACTGAGGAATAAAATGATGGCTGCTGCAAGTGTTTGAATAATCTTTGCTCAGGCTTACAGTGTACTTTTCAATTCTTGCTTTTTCTATGTTTTCTCTGAAGCTCGTGGACATTTATTCACTTGTAAAAACCCACATTGCTGCTGAAGGCGACTGTATCAGTAATACACAACCATCTGAACAGATTTTTATGGACTGTTATGTCCTTTATAGCTGATTGAAAAAAGAAGATAAAGCAATGTAGGCAATACATTTTTTCATCATAACAGTGTTGACATCAATTGGCTGTACTGCTTTGACCATGTAACACATTGTCTAGAGTTTCTGAGGCAGCGCTGACCTTTTAGATGGGGAGAGTTAAAAAGACCAAAAAAACAATTCCATTACTCTGATTAATTGATTTTGAATGCTTTCAGGGAATTGGCCCGAGGAGTAAATGGGGTTTTATGCTGACCAAAAGCACTCACATGATTAGAGTTCAACCAGAGAGTATGAGGATTCTGGTTCATTGACGAAAGAAAGGTGGACATGAATCCATAAGGTATACATGTATTAACACGTGTTGATATTTATGAGAAGCAATTAAAGGTTCAATATGTACTATTCTGACATACCGGTGTGCTTATTTAAATCCGTTTTGTTCTGGGACTCAATTATTTGATATTACCTGACTCTGTTTTCCATCAATGACCATCCTCTGCAGCTCAAATATGCACTTTCGTCCCCACTAACTACTAAAATATTTGTGACATCTTACTGCAGGCCACTAGGGATCAAGCAATAAACTCCAGGACCAAAAAAAATGTAGTGACAAAACTGCAGTTCCCTTAATGGCCACTCGAGGCTGACACCAAAAGTGAGTATTTAGCAGTAAGCCTGCTAAATAGGGTCGGTAACATTTATTAGTGTGCTTACATGCTATGCAAGATTAACATTGCTGTCATGAAACACAACCATGTTTGTTACATTTAGGATATTTAAGATTTTAGTGTTCATTAGCTCTAAGTGCAGTGTTTTCAGAGTTTGGTCATGTTCACACGTATCCGAGTATTTATAGAAACAGATATTGCTGCATGTCCATTTTCAGTAATTATATTGTGCAAATCAGATCGTTTTCAGGAAATATTTTGTCTACACAAACCTGAATGATTCACCTGTGGGACGATATCATGGGGTTGGGGTTAGGACAGTGTTTTTCAACCTTGGGATTGCTGAAATTTCTAGTAATTGATTAAAAAATTAACTAATAAAAAAAAAAACTAATGATTCAATATAATTCATATTTCATTATAATTAAAACACCACACACTTTTCCTAACAAAAATCCAGATCAAATGAAATGCAGAATATAATATATGAGAGGGCATATCTTGACTGACCTGATCATGTGACCATGTGTGTTACTACTCTTCAACCTGACCAGATATAGTTGCAGTCAGAAAACTGGACCAAACAGAAAATGGTCCCGCTAAGACAGGGGTGTCAAACTCATTTTAGTTCAGGGGCCACATTCAGCTTAATATGATCTAAAGTGGGCCGGACCAGTAAAATAATATAAATAACAGGATAAGAACTTATAAATAATGTCAACTCCTAAGTTTTTTTCTCTGTTTTTGAGTGAAAAAGTCAAATTCTGTAATGAAAATGTTTACATCTACGAACCGTACTTGAACATAACATGAACAAATATGAACCTGAAAATTCTTAAGAAAAATAAGTGCAATTTTAACAATATTATGCCTCAGTTTATCATTTATACATGTGAATCACAGCTTACAGATCACAGTGGATCTACAAATACACAAAACATTTAGTACGAGGCAGAATATTGGTATAATTCCACATACTTCTCTTAAAAAATTTCAGGTTATTCACATTTTTTGCAAAGGGCTAGTCTGTAAATGTAAACATTTTTGTGTAATTGTACGTTTCTTTTTACACTACAACAAAGAGAAAAATTTGTAGTTTTCATTATTTCTAGGTTATTATGATAGTATTTTACTGGTCTGACCCACTTGAGATTGAATTGACCTAAAATGATTCTAAGATCCTTTATTGTTAATATCGTCAGTGTAATTTCTGCATTTCACAAATTCATCACAGGGGCCAAATTGGACCCTTTGGTGGGCCGGTTTTGGCCCCGGGCCGCATGTTTGACACCTGTGCGCTAAGACATCTCTAAGAGAAACTGAGAAGCAGACACCAAAAAGGTGCATTATATACATTATATAGCCTAAATGTCATCTAAAATTAACGCTTTTTTGCCACATAGTATAGTAAACGACAAACAAATTAATTTTAGCAAAACAATATCTCCATTTTGAATGTCTGGGGTTGCCAGAAATTTGTGATGTTAAAATGGAGCCACGAGCCAAAAAAAGGTTGGGAACCACTGGGTTGGGATAAACAAAGGTCACACATGATGTCGATGTATTTTTTATTTTTTGTCTTTTTTGACGTATGGGCCCCTCAATATTTGTTTCCCCCTCTAGACACGAAAGCATGAAAACATAATTTTCCAAAATCTCCACTTTGGCCGGAGTTTTTATGCGGATGAAAGACAAAACACATGAGAAAATACAAGTTTTTCCAGATTTCCGGCTCTGTCTATATTAGTGTTACTGTTACCTTGGACCTCACTCTGCTGTAACCTCTTGCCCTTCCCTCTCATCACTTCTGGCTTCAAAAAAATGCAAGATATTTATGGTCAAATCCTAATGGGTGACTTCACATGATTATGCCCGCTCTTCGAATAGATCTTCTTTGAAATCGCCTACATAGAAACATTGTATAGACCCTCTATATTAACCATCACACATCTTTCCAAGTCACATACACATCAGTAAATATGAATAAAAATGTCAAATGTGACATGACTTGATGAGGTCTGACTAACTGTGAAACATATAATAAGGTGCTTTTTATCATGTAAAGAGATGCACCTCAGTATGCGTTAATTTATTCCTCACCTTTTCACAAAGTTGACACTGGTGCTCATTAGGATGGAGTCAAGCCTGCCACCTGTGGAGCCTGGACAACTCGAAAGGAAAACCGTAAGAAAAATACACACCGGCACAAATATAACAAGCGGATTAGACATGATGACAGAAAAGTAAGTCCAGAAGCTACAAGAGAAAGAGAGAGAGGGAGACTATGTGCGTAGGCAACGGAATGAACAAACAAGAAGACGGATGTCTTCAGTTACCATGCTTTATAGATGATATTCAAAGCATGGCCCTGCATTTATCACACCACTGCTGCTGCTCGCTGTCAGCGCTACACACTTCAGGTAATGGCAGATGGGGTTGCTGTTGTAGAAGGGGTGACAATTGGGAATTGATTAAAGGAAGAGGGCCTGGACAAATGAGCAACTGTGCGTTCAAATGAAAAGCAATGAATTGTTAAGAAAGAAGAATGTCAACAGTAAAAGAAAAGAGGAGAGATAAGTCTCAGTCCCCCCATCCTCCCACCTCCTCCTCCTTTTTCTGCCCCTCCAATCACTGTGATAAAATGTTACCATTGTAGGTTTCATATGATCAACATCTGTGTCCAAAAATAAGTTTCTGAATACACTAGCGGCATTGTACCCGTGGTGCCATTGCACAATAGCATGAGAGGCTAAAATCATCTAGAATACCTCACAACATTTGAATACGGACATAAAATTGTGCCTAGTAGATAGTCAGGTAATGTTTCGATTCATTTGGTGAGTTTGGCGGCGATCGGGCCTGTGAAGGTCTGTGGTGAGCTCGGACTTGGTCTGAGGTGAGCTGCGACCCGGTCCGAGGTGAGCTGGGACCCTGTCTGTGTTGAGCTGGGATCCTGTCTGTGGTGAGCTGGGATCCTGTCTGTGGTGAGCTGGGACCCGGTCCAAGGTGAGCTGGGACCTGGTCTGTGGTGAGCTGGGACCCATTCCGAGGTGAGCTGGGACCCTGTTAAAATGGCCCAGCATACCTCACAACATTTGAATATGGACATAAAATTGTGCCTAGTAGATAGTCAGGTAATGTTTCCACTCATTTGGCGAGTTTGGCAGCGATCGGGCCTGTGAAGGCTGAGGAAAATCCGTACAAAAGCCCTCCTCTGCTGCAACATCGATCGGACATTGATCGGACGGACGGACACTGAACGTGCATTATATAGTAGGATATATACATCAACGTCACAGTGGCTCAAATATTAAATTCATAAGAAAATTAATGGAACTGAAACACCTTGGTTTGAGTCAGAAAGACATTCAGTATCAGGGTGTGGTTTAATACAAAAAACAGCCACCAAAGATGATATCAAAAGTAACTTAAAATCTATTGAATAATACATAACAACCCTGTGTCACAAAAATTATGCTCACAACTTAATTGCAAATCCAGCTAAGTTTTGAAATAAACAAAATGCCACCTGTGCTGTTTATTACAAACATAACCAGTCTATTGATTTTGCTCCGAGGGGAAAGTAGATTGACATCGAAAGATTTGCAGATTCTCCTGCCTTATCTCAGTGGAAGAAGGTTCCTATTAGTATGTAGATTTAGGCAATAAAAGTGTGCAATTTGGGGTGAGGAGAAAATCAGTGTTTGGTTTTAATATTAATATTTGTGCAGCTTCAAATGTTTAACAGTTTTATCAAAACCAGCGTTGGTGACTTTTTAGAAATATGAAATGTCTGTGAATACTTGCAGGATCAATATTTTGCTACTTATATTCATTCATTCATCTTCTGATCTTCTGATTTATCCTCACAAGGGTTTCGGGGGGTGCTGGAGCCTATCCCAATTACCTATGGGTGAAGGTGGGGTACACCCCGGATGAGTCGCCAGTTCATTGGAGGACCGACATATAGAGACAAACAACCAATCACTCTCACATTCACACCTATGGACAACTTAGATTAACCAATTAACCTATCAGTGCATGACTTTGGATGGTGGGAGGAAGCTGGAGAGAACCCAAACATGGGGAGATCATGCAAACTCCAATAACAATAATTACATTTTGGTAAAAAACATAAGATTAATGCACAGATCTTAATAAGAAATGTGGTTTAACAAACATAATTTCTGACATATGTTTTCTTCAATCTCATTGTGTTTTTTAATACAAGTCCCACCTCCTGCCTCTTAGTGGTAGCCCATAAAATTCTAAATCATGTACAGTTGTGCTCATAAGTTTACATACCCTGACAGAATGCGCATGGGATGGACTTGGATGTTCAAACATGACAATGACGCAAAACACAAGGCCAAGTCGACCTGTCATTGGCTACAGCAGAAAAAAGTGAAGGTGAAGGAGTGGTCATCTCAGCCTCCTGACCTCAGTATCGTTGAGCCACTTTGGGGAGGTCTCAAACATGCAGTTCATGCAAGAAAACTCAAAATCCTAAAGGAACTGGAGGTGTTTTGCCAGAAGAATGGGCAGTTTTACTATCTGAGAAAATAAAGAGCCTTATCCACAACCACCACAAAAGACTTCAGGCTGTTACTGACGTTAAAGGGGCCAATACAGAGGATTAAGAACTAGGGTGGAAACTTTAGATCAGGGTCATTTGGATAGTTTCTGTTGTTAGTATGATTTGACACATTTGATTGATAATAATAATAATAATAATAATAATAGATTTTATTTATAATGCACTTTTCATTCAGTGAATCTCAGAGTGCTACAATAGAAAAGGACAGATCCCCCCACAAAAACATAAACATCAACAGTAATAAATGGCTTCACCCAACCACTAGCCACGAGTGAAAGAAAAGTTTTTGTATTATCATTCATATCCTCTGAAAAATGGCCAAAGAATCACAATTTCTGCTAGGGTATATAAACTTAAGAGCACAACTGTATATGCTATGGAGGGTGCGATTTGTCAAAAAACTGGGGGGGGGGGTATTTATTTATTTATTTGTCTTGGGGGGGGCAGTTATATACATGGGGGTGCAGAACTGATGCCCGATACTGGTATCAGATCAGTGCATCCCTAGATATACAGGGTGGGGAAGCAAAATTTACAATATTTTGAGGCATGGATTGAAAGACAGTGTATGACCAATTAGTTTATTGAAAGTCATGAGAATTTATTTGCCACAAGAAAATGTACATAATAGAAAATGTTTTTATTCTATGTGTCCTCCTTCTTTCTCAATAACTGCCTTCACACGCTTCCTGAAACTTGCGCAAGTGTTCATTAAATATTCGGGTGACAACTTCTCCCATTCTTCTTTAATAGTATCTTCCAGACTTTCTCGTAATAGTTTTGCTCATAGTCATTCTCTTCTTTCCATTATAAACAGTCTTTATGGACACTCCAACTATTTTTGAAATCTCCTTTGGTGTGACGAGTGCATTCAGCAAATCACACACTCTTTGACGTTTGCTTTCCCGATTACTCATATGGGCAAAAGTTTCTGAAAAGGTATGGATAATAGTGTTAGGTATGATTATGACATCAATATATGTTTGGTTTCAAAACAATTGACGTAGTGCCTGCTGAGAAAAAACAACTAAATGTTCATTGTAAATTTTGATTCCCCACCCTGTAGGTGTAAGAAAACTATCACAACCTGCCTGTTATTTCAATTGGTTGGTTGCCCCCCCCGCCCGAGGATGAAATTCATTGAGCAGAAGTAGGGCTGTAACTACCAGAGGGGGGGGTTGATCCCCCCATCCCCCCCCAATAAATCACACCCTGATGCTAAGTATATTTAAAAGTTATTATAAGACATATTTTGCTTCACAAATGTTGAGGTTATGCATATCTGTCATTTGCAGTTAATGCAGGTGAGCCAATTTTTTTTTTTCCTGGTGACTGGCTTGGCCCTTTATATCTCCTTCTTTCTTCCATCTTCCTGTGCAGCAGCAGACAATTTTGAAGTCTGCTGACTCACAGATATATAAGAGATCCCATTAATTAACACTTTGCACAGTTGCAGCGCAGTCTGTCTGCTTTCTGTGGGGCTTCACAGAGACGACCAGGAGCCCAGGGATAAGGTGTCAGAAGTGGAAATGAGACCAGCGCCTCAGTCCACCGGGGCGGGATGACACAGGTGGAGCAGCTCCGGAAAACTTCCTTTACATAGAAGTCACACCGTCTGCATCAGAGACGACACCCTGGCTTCAGAAAGTGTTGCATAGGCGCTTCTTATTATGGCATGGCAATGACTCACACTGTTGAAATGGGCTGTCACTTCCACTGAAGCTCAGGGACTGGGAGACAACGAACAAACACTGGTGATTAGCATTAGAGATTTGGCTCCTTCACAACTGTCTAGACTTGCAGTGGAGAGCTAATAGTCTCACGCTGGGCTCCCAGACTCTACTGTCATATAAGCCTAAATATCGTTAGGCGACTAAAACCCCACGTTCCTCATTTTTCTTTTTGAGAACGTAAAAAGTAAATGACAGGAAGAAGATATAGATCTATTTGAGATGTGTTACTGTGTTATGAATTAATTTAGGTGTAAAACCTCGGTTTTATAGCAGCCAGCTTGCCATTGAGCACTCATTAAACAGTCACTTGATTTTATGAGGAGTTTTATCCATGCCTCTGAGGTATAGCTGTTGATGTGGCATATATTGCTGTCCCATAAGATGTTAATATGCCTCCCAGCTTTAGTTTCCATCTTGAAATACTGTATGTTTGCCTAATTGATCCAATCAACGAGCCAGGCTTCAGTTAGAGAAGTTCTGCAGGGACTCCTCTTGACAGTTTAGATTTGATTGATTGACTGTCTTTCTTCTATTGATCATAATGGAAGCAGTGCAGCTCACACGGAGAGTTTGATTGGATTTACAGCTGCAGCCGAGACATGTTCTGCAAACATAAGATCGTCATATGCATGTCAGTCAACAGAGCCATTCCGCCTTTATGCCATGCTCATATCAAACAGCAGGGGGGTCCACACACAAGAAATATCCACTGTGCTTCTCTGCTTCCATCATTAAGCAGGTTGCAAACCCCATTTGATTTCTGACTCTGCAATGCTGTGAATATCTCTGATCTCCTCCATACATGAGCTACCACAATTATTAATTCACTAAAGCTTTTGAGCATTCGTGTTTAAGCCCCGTTAATGCAAAGTATCATTTTAACACTGAAACAACACGGCATATGTGGAATGCATCAATTTTGCAGTAGCATCTGTTCAATGGTTATTTCAGCTGTGAGTGTTTGCATAACCACGTGCTTCAATTTGAATAAGATGATTGTATTTATTCTCCTCTCCCTATTATATTGCATACATTAGAAACTGTTAAAAGCTGGTGTGTTTTTAGTTTTGACAGGGTTGGGTGAACAGTAAAATGCGCGTTTCGGAATTGATAAAGAGATAGTCGAGGATCAGTAACAACAACAAAAGCATTTTTCCACCAGACCACAATTGAAGAGATATCTGCAAAACAAAAGCCACTTCTAGCAGATTATGCTTTCATGCAGAAATGCAGTCAAACTGGAGTTTTGTAGTGGGATTTGTTTACATCGACTCAATTACAGAACACTGTGGACTGAAAACGCTTTAGAAAGGACTTGACAACTGATAGTGCAGACCTAGATACTGGAGGGAGAAGGGGATCTTTGGTGGATCTGGTGTTGCAGGTAGTCCGGGCTCTGGGACAGGACAGGATAGGGAACGGGGCCATGCTGCAGGCGGAGAACTGGATCAGGTAAGCAGGGGGAAGTGGATGAAGGAGGGAGGAGGAGGACGGCTCACCAGATTCCATTTCCTTCCAATGCAAAGTCAAAGTCTTAATGAAAGCTGAAATTAAAAACTCTCTCTCCCATTTCTTTGAAGTTCCACATCATCAGACTGAAGTTGTTGGATTTCAATATATTGAAATTAAATGTGAATATTTGAGTTTTAGGTACGGTAAGTCAATATGTGTGTAAACTTCCAACCTTTTTTGCATCATTCGCCGGCCGGAGTTAAATATGCAGCAGCCAGATGGATTTTATTTTTTGTTTGCAGCGCAGTCTTCCTGGTAAACAAAACCTTATCTTGATAAAAAATAAATATATAAATAATTCCTCTAGGTAGACACAGGAAATATTCAGAACACATAGAACACTTGTGGACCTGTTGGCTGAAATCTGAATACTGAATGAGACTGAATTTAGCCCCGTTCCCTTCACACTGCTTGTATTGTGCATAATATACATTTCTAATGAATGTGTACCAAGATCCACTTCTGGCTGCGATCAGAAAAAGGAACCCTGAGGGAACGAGCGCTGACAATGAAAGAATAAAAACGATGTTTGTATTTGGAGTCGCATTTTGGGTGGAGATGCATATAGATCACAGCTGAAGAAAGAACAGTTAACGTGCACACTCATACATACACATTTCGCTCTCTGTATTCCATCTAATCTCCTCAGTTGTTTGTAGAAGCCTCTCTGCTTTAGATGCGCACACGCTGGCCGGCATCCATCTCAATATTACTGCTGTGTATCTTAAACTGTGACCAAAGGAACAGGAGGAGTGATTACTGTCTCTAACCCCCCCCCCCCCCCCACCTTGTACCACCTGGATATCTTGCCAACATGTAGGTGGCAGAGTAGTGTATGCTTTTGGTCCATGATGCTGAGTGTTGTTGTGGGTTATGTGGGTTCACTCTCTATTCAGACCACTTCCTACTTCCTCTGTCTTTGTACCCAGAGCTGCAAAAAGTACTGTTTTGTATTCAGCAGTACCAATCAGGGTTGCTTTGATCAAACCGAATAGAGGCAGCGGGAGTGAATTTGCTCAAGTATCGTTGCCAAAAAAAAGGACTGTCCTCAAAATAAATAAATAAATAAATAAAAAAGAAGGCATCATTTGTGTTTACAAAGCTGAAATAATAACATTACACAGAACTGTAAGTGGCAGTTTAGTTTTCCCATTATACGTTGTATTTTGTAGTTTGTTTTGGAACACTTAATGCAGGGTTTTTCAACCGTGGGGTCGGGACCTCATGAGGGATCGCCTGGAATTCAAATGGAGTCGCCTGAAATTTCTAGTAATTGATAAAATTAAAAATAAAAACTTACTAATAAAAAATATATGATGAGTTGAGAGAGACAATCACAATCCATAAAAGACATGACAAACTGTGAAACTGAAACTGAAGCACTGTGGTTCTGTTTATCTGTCAGATGTTCATTGTGGTCGGTTTCAGATGCTGCAGCTCTTTCATAATTCATAGTTTGAGTTATTGTTTGTTCAGTATTAAATTGCAGCCTTGTAAATACAAGCTGGACTGATGACGGAAGAGGATTTGGGTCACTGAAAAAAACAAAAAAACAAAAAAAAAAACACAAGTCCAATATTTTTTTTATTATTCAGTCAGAATTCTCACTTTTCACAGAATTCTGACTTTTTTTTTTTCAGAATTCTGACTTTAATCTCAGAATTCTGACTTTTTTCTCATAATAATAACAATAATAATAATAATAACAATAATAATAATAATAATAATAATAATAATAATAATAATAATAATAATATATATTTTAAAAAAAAAAGACCTTTTTTTTTTCCTGTGGCCCTAATCCTCTTCCATAACTGACTGTACATATCCTGACCAAGGAAAATAAAATTCTCACTTTGTGCAGTAATCTACACCTGGCTTTTCTGCCTCTGTCTATTATAATATACATCATATAGACTAAATGTCTAAAATTAATGTTTATTTGCAACATAGTATAGCAAACTATTACATGATAAATAAAATTTAATTTTAACAAAAAAAGAAAAAAAAAAGTCTGTTTTGAATGTCTGGGGTTGCCAGAAATTTGTGATGTTAAATTGAAGTCATGAGCCAAAAAAGGTGAACATCTACATGATCAGAAAATTAAATATAGAAAAATGCATGATTTATTAAAAAAAAAAAAATACAGAGGATAATATTATAATAAGTAGTGATAAATAAATTAAGAATGATTAAATAGATAGGAAAATTTATATGGGAGCTGCAACAGAAGAAGCAATGGGGCTTTATGAGTTAAAAGAAATGACCTGGGAGTGTATTTTTTTGCACCTTGTAGCCAATAAGAATTGTTTTTATTTTGTTGTTCGTGTGTGATTAGGTGGTTTTGTCTGGGTTGCCGGGTCATCTTCAGTGATATACCAACACTTTCAAGACTCCAGAATGGACATAAAGCCTAATGATTAACCTGCCCCAGATGTCACAGATAACAGTGGTTTCTCCTGTTGAACCTCTTACACCTCTAGGAACTTCTGTTTATCGGAATATAAGGCTAAAAGCCACTTAACTCTTTGGCTTGTAATGTAGGGCCCTTTATATATATATATATATATATATATATATATATATATACACACTTTATTTGTAAAGCTGGCCTATGGCTGAGTGGTGTTTTAATCCCATGAAGTACATGAGACTTTTTTTGCAAGCAGCCTTTAACCAAACATTTAGGGCTTATTCCATGTAAATACAAGCATTAAAGGGGTCATATTTTGCTAACCCCACTTTTATTAGGCTTTGGTCCATTTATTTTTGTATTTGTGGACCCTAATATTTCATAAAGTTTGAATTTGAACCCTCCAGGTGCCGCAAAGCTGTCTTTATATTCATTTTGGCAAAAATCAAGTGGATTTCTACAACCCATTTTAATTCCTGTTTAATTTGTTACGTCTATAAGCAGTTATGTCATGACATTTGCACATGTAAGGTCAAGACTTCCGACGAACATTTCTCAGAGTACGCCATAATTGTTTATCAGCAGCAGCGGTTGTAGTCCATACTGAAAATATGTCCAATTTCAAGCTGATTACCTAAAATGTTTAGTGGTTGGTTGAGCAGGACAGAGCAGCACGGTCAACAACCTGAATGGGGGGGGGGGGCATGAAGTGGCTCATCTGCATTTAAGGGGCCAGCGCTCAAAACAACCTTTCTGGTGTCATTACTCAGAAATAGGGTTGAAGATGGACCTGTGGAGTTGAATTAATGAAGAATTCAGACCCATAGCATTTACAGTTTATGTAGACCACAGGGAAATGATTTAAAATGCATAATTCCATTAAACAACAAAAAAAAAGCAAAATATCACTCCTTTAAGACTGAAAAACATTTAGCTCTGTACATAACTTCATAACTGCTGTGTATTTTCCATTCCACTCACATTGCACATCCATTAGCTCACATTAGCTCCTTCAATTTCTAAGTGACACCTTTCTTGGTCATCTACACCCATGATAACTTCCTACACATTGATTTCTATGTAAATGACTGGGATGTCCTTGTTTTCACTAACGGGTTTTCCAGTACTTCTCTTCTGCTCCTCTACAGTGTTAACAATGTGCAACACAAGCTACCATTAGCATTAGTAATGGAGTCGACAACCAGCTACACACACAGCATCACTAAATTTCCCATTTGTCCCTTTATTTATTATTCTTTTTAATATTTTCTACCAGAATTAGTCAGCATCAGTTTATGCTACTTTACAGTACACTAATTTAAAGATGATATTACACATTCTCAAATCCACAGATTATTGTCTATGGTGTCTAATGTGGCACTAATAATAATAAAACAATGACTTTCATAAAATCGGGATTGCATAAATTGTTGATATTTTTAATAAGCCTGATTTTATGGGAAACCACGATCCTGCAGCCTTTCAAAGAGCTACTCAAAAAGCATTTGTCAAGTGCTGCTTCTTTCTCCCTTTTAATTTCATGAGATCTATTCGATGACATTATGAATTCACCTCTAAAGGACTCTCCTTTCAAAATCTTTACACAGAGTGATTTTGCACCATTACATTTTCCCCTCTGTTTTGTGGCTTTCATTGAGCTTTTGTGCAACAGCGAGATGTCACTTTGTCAGTCTTGGTCACATGATGTCAAATGATTGTTAGTGATGGAAACCCACAAATATACCTGTAGTATTCACAGGAAATGATATTACGCTATCCGCTAAAATTTATTGTTGTCTTTTCAGAAATTTTGAGGGGCAAGAGCTCTGAAACACTGTGACCTGCACAAAATACATGTAACAGCATTATAGATAAGATAAGATAAGACTGGATATTCACAGTGTATGCTATAGTAGTAAAAAAAGAAGATACCATTGAACGTGGGGTGCCGCTAGCAATTGTGGGCCCTATGAAAGCTAAACGATGTGGGTCCTTTATAAAATTTAGTATCATATCGATTTGTTGGGGGGGGGGGGGGGGGGGGGGGGGGTATGTACATGGGCAGCAGTTATATATGTGGGGGTGCGGTCCATAACTATCGCTGGCGGAAAACAGAAGTAAAACTCAACATGCTTTCAACGTCCGACTCCTGGCTTCTATTTCTCTATTACACAGCGGACCTTACACAAAATTTTCACAACTTCTAACCTTTATCCACTGGACCCCCTCCAGTGCTCTATGGGCCCCCTAGAAATGCATGCATTTGTCATGTTTCCCCCCACCCCTTTACGGTGTTCCAGCCATAAACCACAGACCAACATTAAAAAAAAGGGGAATTCCTATCAAGGTTATTATAGTTGACGAAAACTAACGAAATGACGAAAACTAGAATTGAAAAAAACATTTTCGTTAACTGAAATAAATAAAAACTATAATTAAAAGAAAAAAACAATAACTCGCTGAAACTGTATTGTGTGTTTACAAAACTAAAACGGATGAAAATTATGGACAAAATTCCCTTCGTTTTTGTCTTTGTCAATGTTGGATTGATTCGAAAGTGATTTATTTTGCAATTTTATCTGCTGTCACCATACGACACTTGACGGGCCATCACTTGTGTTCACTTGTGGTTTACAGTCGTCTTCTGGTCTCCAGTCCACCTGGAAACATGGAGACTAAAGTTGGGAGAAAGCAGCAGAGTCCTGTCTGGGATTTATTTGAATACGACGGAGAAGAAGAGAAAAGATACGACAAAACTACAATTAATACTAAAACTAAGCATTTAGAAAAAAACGAAAACTAATAAAAACTAGCAAACCTGCTCTAAAAATGAATTAAAACTAACTGAATTGGAGGGGGAAAAAAAGTCAAAACTAAATAAAACTAAACAATAATGAAAAATCCAAAACTATTAGAACCTTGATTCCTATAGGAAATAGGACAAATACACTAAAAATAGCATGAATAGAAGACAGTAGTACATGTCATTTGTGGACGATAATGAGGCTATTGCATGATAAAGCTCTTGCACAATAGTAATGAACAAATAAAAGACTATAGCACTCGTACTGTGAATAATACAGTTACATTCTTACAGTCAGTGTTGTTCTTTTAAGCTGCAGGAGCCAAAACCAAAGGTATACCAAATAATAATAATAATAATAATAATAATAATAATAATAATGACACTAGCATTGTAGCTGTCTTCTCTTGGTCTAAATCAAAAGACTATACATAAATATTGATGAGCTGATGTTGCTTCATGCTGTTATGGAAATGTGAAGCCACTTTTCCGAGCTCCATTGTCCTGTCAAAGATCTTTTTTTCACGTCTGTCAGAATCTGCTCAGTGACTGGTAATTACCACTGTCAGTCACATATATGACCCTCCTACCCGCCTGAGAAGGATCAGGATTAACTGAAATCAGGGAGCAGATATTCAACAACCTGAAAACGCAGTTACGGAGAAGATGCAGAAATCTCATCCTCTACTTCGAAACATAGTCTGTATTATTTGCTTCAGAATCTAAAAGGCGTCATTTATTTCTACAAGGTCTCTGATTGTACATCTGCATTAAGCGCACAACACAACCTACTTTTCCATACATGACACAAGAGTTACAATCAAGTTAGTCACTTGCACAGTAAATTTACTTTATTGTTATTTTTCTGTCTTTTTCAGCCATTTTATGCTGTGTGAAAACAAAAAAGATAATCAAAAACACTGTTTCTGGAGCCACTTTTATTCGAAGTGGACTGCCCGCAAGGCAACGAAATGCACTTCAGAAAATATGCGACAACAAAACGTTCAACTATGGAACTGTAAAGTCACATTTTTTTTTTTTATTTTCATCTTTGTTTACTGCTTTTTACTCTGACTTGATGCTGTGGAAAATAAAAGGTCAAGGAAAAAAATGAGCCTTCATCTTTTTTTTTTTTTTTTTTTTTTCTTTTTTGCCATCAAACAAACTGCTATGGAGTTTCCATATATTTACAGCTTCCATCACAACAACAAGTCTTATCTCCTGAGTTGACTCGTATTGGTGAAGTATTGCAAATGTTTCACTGTGATCAATGCTACAGGATATTTTACAAATGAACTGTAAAAGCATGCTTTCTTCTTTTAGTAACAGCCCCGGCACTCAAGAGAAAGTTACTGACTGCAAAAAGCATCTCTACTCATCTGTTCTCATAGTCTCATTATTCTCTCAGCAGCCTTTTCTGTTGTTGGAAAGCCATCCAGCTGCATATATTTTGGTATTTTAATGGCTCAGAGTGGAGTCCGGGGTGCATGTTGCAGCCACGAGTTTGATTTCACAACGGGAACATGTATATACATCTAGAATCTCATCTAGCATGAGCAATGAGGCTTTGGATGAAGAATAGAAAGGGAGGCAGGTGCTTGTGTATGTGTGTTCGGTTCAAGCTGCAGTGTGTGTGGGTGTCTTTGTATGTGAGCCAGTGTTAAGGTTCAGGTGTTGTGTAGATGTGCGTCAGAGTGTGAGTGTCTGCGAGATACGGGAGGTAAATTGTTACATGTTTTTTTTTTTTTTTTGTAGAATGGCAGTGCTGCAGCTCTCGTCAGAAGGTTTGTGTATGTGGTAGCGTAATCGGGTCACAGTGGATGTGCAGGACAGGCAGGGGCTCTATTTCAGAGGCTCAGAGATGGAATGTGCTAGTCTGGAGGTGCAAGCTGAAGAAGGCTCTGAATAATGAATTCTCTCTCGCTCTCTTTCTCTGGCCTGTCTGCTTTGTGCCCCCCTCTCCTCATCCTCTCACCCATCCCCCTCACAAAACTCCACTTGGATATTTAAAGGTGTCACAGACCTGTACTGTCACTGTACAGCCACTGATAATGATACAAGGACAGTATAGCAGAGATGTGCAGACGTGCAGAGGACAAGCTGATAAAGACTGACAGCGTGATATGATAAGCAGAGTGTTTCAGGGATCGCTTGGAAAAGTCAGGGAGTTCTGATTTGTGCAATTATGGTAGTTTTTTGCAGACAGGAAATGACAGGATGAGGCTTGTTTGTAGAGAACAACGAACGGGTGGGAGGGAAACTCCTGAGAGTAGCTTGGATGGAGGTAGACAAGAGACGGAAAGCAGACTGCTGTGGCCACACCATGACAAAATCTGTGTCCTTTCATTCAGGTGACAGCACAGGAGCAATGCGAAGCAGATTCAACATGGAAACACTATTCACCAAGTTTCCGTTTTACCTGAGGGGAATCTGTAACACTTCTCCCTGAGTAAGCACAAATGTGACACTGCTTAGACCGACTATAGTTTATTAGAAACGTGAGCGCTGGATTTGTGTTAGGAAGTGATACAACTATGAAGAGTCTCAGAGAGTAACTACTTTTTGTAGGTCAACACAAAAGTTAGTGTTGTCCCAATTCCTTCCAAAACAAGTATTTACTACTTATTGGGCTGAAACTTCAGAGACTTTGCCACGTTTCCACTACCAGCTCGACTCGATTCAGCCTTTTCGCATTTCCATTATGAAAAAGGACCTGGAATCTGGTACCCGGTACTAGTTTTTTGGTATCACCTCCGCCAAGGTTCCAAGACTGGGTAACAGATACTAAAATGTGACGTGTAAACACTGCAGAACACTCCCAGATAGCAATTACCTTTGGGCCAGATCCGCATTAAAGCCTTTACATCCGTTTATAGCTCACATCCGTTTTCTGACTTTGGACCAAATCTGCATCTGATCCATTTTTCAGCTCTCTCTAGAAATTCCGGAGTTGTGCTGGCTTACGGATTTGGCCCAGAACAGTCTCCCATCCAACAACCAAGACTGATTTTCAAAGTTGTAATGCTGATCTGGACCAGAGTCGTAATACAAATCTGGGCCAATATGATACTTGTGTATATTCTAGATGTGATTGAACGGAGCTGGGCCAGAGCTAGACTGTTTCTGTAGAAGATCTGTTTCGCGGAGCAGTACCTGTTTTGGCCCAATGTGCATTTGGACACCGGGACGGATCTGCCAAACGGTTCCGGGCCGAGTCAAGGTGCGATTCTGTTCCAGATCCGTCCCAGTATCTCTTTGCTATCTGGGCTGATTGGTCAGACCCAGATAGCAATTACCTTTGGACCAGATCCGCATTAAAACCTTTACATCCGTTTATAGCTCACATCCGTTTTCTGACTTTGGACCAAATCTGCATCTGATCCGTCTTTCAGCTCTCTCTAGAAATTCCGGAGTTGTGCTGGCTTACGGATTCGGCCCAGAACAGTCTCCCATCCCACAACCAAGACTGATTTTCAAAGTTGTAATGCTGATCTGGACCAGAATCGTAATATGAATCTGGACCAGAGTTGTAAAACAAATCTGAGCCAACATGATTCTTGTGTATATTCTAGATGTGATTGAACGGAGCTGGGCCAGAGCTAGACCGTTTCTGTAGAAGGTCCGTTTTGTGGAGCAGTACTTGTTTTGACCCGATGTGCGTTTGGACACCAGGACGGATCTGCCAAATGGTTTCAGGCCGAGTCGGGGTGCGATTCTGTTCCAGATCCGTCCCAGTATCTCTTTGCTATCTGGGGAATTGTCTCTGTGACCCCCCATTTTACACAAAACAGGTGTGGAAGTTGACAGTAAATATAGCGGTAGGTTAATCCACATGGTGACAGTCCGCAAAACTACACCATGGTCGTTCGAGGAGATTCAGTCTTTGGTGTCCAATGTAAAAATTCAGCATGACCTTGACGAGACAACACGTAACAAGCAAGTTTATCAGCGACTCTGAGCAGACGACACAGAAGTAACGTGCTACATCGCTATGACGTCCAGGTACTTTAAACTCGGCAGTATCCTGTAATGGAAACGGTCTCCAGGAACAGTACCTGGTACCCGAGTCGAGTCGAGCCGAGTCAGCATTTGCCTAAGATTTTTAAGAGATAGATCCCTCCAGACCCAATAACAATAATGTTCGGTGTGGAACCAACAGGAGTGGACGTTTGTACTAAACAGTGTTGTTTTGAAGTTTGTGACACTACTGGACAGACACCTTATTCTGTTAAACTGGAAGAAAAAAAAGTCCTCCAACTCATCATGCTCTGTTCAAAGACATTACGCACCACTTCTTACATTTGGAGAAAATCTAATTTTCACTAAAAGATAATGTAAAGTTATTTTATTCAATTTGGCAGGACTTTATAGATTACATTAATATTAAGTAAGTAGGCAGACCCCCCCCACCTTTTTTTTTTTTTGTATGTCTGTATACACGAGTGCAAGTGTACTGTTCTTGTGTACATGACTTTATTATATTGTCATTGTCCTAATTTCAATAAAAAGAGTTTAAAGAAAAACAAACAAACAAGTATTTACTCATATATTTTATATTTTCGTGTAAAATTTGAAAATTATCTTACATGGTGCTTGTGCTATCCAAATAAAAATTCCAGACTTTTTCAAAACTGCAATTTTTTCCCCCTAATACCTTGACTTTATGTATTTTTATACTTGCATGCCTACTTTTTTGGCTGGGATTGTACCTGCTGTGTGTAGTAGAAAGTGTTACTTTGCATTTGCACTGCATTGGACAGATTTCAGAGACAAAACACCAGGGAAATACAGGTAAAAACAGGTTTTATTGAGGGGTGAGGGAATAATCTACTGGACAGCAGATGTAGTTGTAGACGTGGACGTGAACAATGGATGAGAACGACGATGAAACAACTTTCCCCACAGGTGTGTCCCTGGAGACGACGCACCAGAAAACAGTCTGAGAAACAGCACAAGACAAGAACAAAGCTTCAATTCACTAACTTGACATCCAACCAATGAAACTGCAAACAGTAGTGGCTGATCTTCTACCAGTAGTGGGTGACAATAATCTGGCGATCAGCTTTCGTCAGAGCAGGTCTTTTAAACTCGACTGATCACTGATTGGGGTCAGGTGCACACTTCCAGAATTGAACACACCTGCAGGAAGAACACGCAGGGACATTCAGGGGTTACAGGGAAAGGGGAATGAGAGGACAGGGAACCACTATAATAGAAAAGTTCATTTTAATGAATGAATGCATAATTCGCAGTGAATTATGTTTTACTGACAGAAATGTTTTCAGAACATGTGAGAATTACAAAAGTACATAAATATTGCACAACCAAATTTCACTAGAATGAATGAATGAATTTATTTTGGTTTGTGCATCAATCATTGCGCTCAGTACGATTACAATAAACAAAACAAAAAACAAAAAAAAGAATAGGCTAGAAGCAAATTTTGTTTTTTGTTTTTTTTGCCTATCCTTTTCACCCAATACACTGCCTACATTAAATTAAATGTGTACAGCACCGAGCATTCACACCATAAAAAAACATAAACAACAGCAAAAACATATCTACCATCTCATTCAATATCCCTAAACTACTTTAAACTTAAGGCTGTTTTTTTTTTTTCTTGAGGTCATTCCACTACCGACCGATTACTGCACTGGTGTCAAACATGCGGCCCGGGGGCCAAATCCGGCCCGCCAAAGGGTCCAGTCCAGCCCTTGGGATGAATTTGTGAAATGCAAAAATTACACTAAAATATTAACAATCTTTTTAGTTCAGGTTCCACATTCAGACCAATTCAATCTCAAGTGGGTCAGACCAGTAAAATACTTTCATAACATATAAAAAATGACAACTCTAAATGTTTCTCTTTATAAATGTAAATATTTTCATGTATTTACACTAAAACAAAGTTTAATTTTGCAAAAAATGTGAATAACCTGAACTGTCTTAAGAGAAGTAAGTACAATTTTAACAATATTCTGCCTGTTACTCAATGTTTTGTGTTTGTAGATCCACTGTGATCAGTAAGTTATAATGTACATGTGTAAATGATAAACTGAAGCAGAATTGTTAAAATTACACTTATTTTTTCAGTTTGTTCATGTTAATGTAAATGTAAATGAACTTTTTTTGCTCTAAAACATAGAGAAAAGTTTGGAGTTGACATTATTTGTATATTATTATGTTATTATTTTACTGGTTCGGCCCACTTCAGATCAAATTTAGCTGAATCTGGCTCCTGAACTAAAATGAGTTTGACACCCCTGGGTTAATTAAATCATATCAAGCTTTTTATGTTTCCCTCATGTATTTCTTTTCTTACAAGATTATGTGCCTTTGTGCATACTCTAAAATTCGACTATGGGAGAAACTTTTTATTTTATTTTTTTTTATACTTTATTAAGTCATTCACACAAAATTCCAGACTTTTCAAGGTCTGGAAAACAGCAGTTAAAAATTCCATACTTTTTAAGACTTTCAAGACCTGCACAACCACCCTGGTCTTACACTTGTACACTAACTGCCAAAAAAAAAAAAAAAGTTTCACCTGCATTAAGTTCTTCAACCCTTTAACTGACACAGGGGGTAGTTTCTCCTGTCTTAAACAACCATCATTTTGCGAGTGAGCATAAAGATTGGACTGTGTTACTGTGGAAAAAGGTCATGAGTCCAGAGTGACCCTGTTCCAGAGTGATGAGTGCATCAGGGTGAGAGGAAAGGCAGATGAAGCGTTTACCCATCATGCCTCGTGCCTATGGTACATGCCTGTGTGGGTAGTGTTATGATCTGGGGTTACATCCATAAACATAGTTTTCAGTAAAAAGCTGATAGATATTGTAGCTGGTAATATTCTGTTAGTTTGCTGTGTAGAAACACCCTCTGTTGAAGTCATGACCTGGCTCTGAATCCATGACAAAAAGGATGACACACAGGTTGAAGGCCAGTAAATAATTTTAGTGCAATGAAAATAAACCAAAATAATACAAGCAACAAATAAAACTATGGAGTATGAGAGTCAGAATGATCAGTGGTGAAGTTATAAACATGATGAGTGATAATGCTGTTATACAGGAGGAACTATTACAGCCACGTTTAACCCTGTAAAGCCTGACCATTAAATCATTGACAGAAAATTCCAGTTCTTTGAAAGTGGAGTCTTTATTGGTCCTTCTGAACAACCCTTTTTTTTTTTTCTATATACAAGTTTCAATTTTGTATCATATTTGATACATCAGGTCTCAATGCTCAAATATTATTATTTTTGGACAAACAAAAACACAATATAACACAAACATGTCTAACAAATTAGTAATTCCTTTTCAAAATTGGCAAAGTTCTTCCTCCTTCCTCATTAATGACAATCTTGTAGTGTCACTGGAAAGGTCTCTGGTGAACTAATTCCTCCCCCTTGGTGGATTATCCGTGTATTGCATGTATCTAATTGTATACATCAGGTTTTTAAAGAAAAAAAAATCACACTGATCATGTTCAAAACTCATGTATCAGATATGATAAGTTTGGCGTTATAGGGTTAATATTCATCAGTCCATTTATTCATGCAAAAATGGAAATAGGCCATTCCACATTAGACAAATAATCTCATTAAAACTGTAACTGATACAAAATGGAATTGCAAATTGTTAGAATTATACAGTAATCATTATATAATTAGAATGCAAATATTTTATAACCATAATTTTTATGTTCATTAAATGACTGATTCATTATTATTCTTTAATTCTACTTTGGGTTTGTTGTACGGTCAAGTTAAAAACTAAGGCCTCTGATGAATGAATTCCTCCCCCCTGGTGGATTATCTGTGATTACATGTATCTACAGGGTGGGGAAGCAAAATTTACAATATTTTGAGGCAGGGATTGAAAGACAGTGTATGACCAATTAGTTCATTGAAAGTCATGAGAGTTTATTTGCCACAAGAAAATAGAAATAGAAGAAATAGAAAATGTTTTTATTCTATGTGTCCTCCTTCTTTCTCAATAACTGCCTTCACACGCTTCCTGAAACTTGCGCAAGTGTTCCTCAAATATTCGGGTGACAACTTCTCCCATTCTTCTTTAATAGTATCTTCCAAACTTTCTCGTAATAGTTTTGTTCATAGTCATTCTCTTCTTTCCATTATAAACAGTCTTTATGGACACTCCAACTATTTTTGAAATCTCCTTTGGTGTGACGAGTGCATTCAGCAAATCACACACTCCTTGACGTTTGCTTTCCTGATTACTCATATGGGCAAAAGTTTCTGAAAAGGTATGGATAATAGTGTTAGGTATGATTATGACATCAATATATGTTTGGTTTCAAAACAATTGACGTAGTGCCTGCTGAGAAAAAACAACTAAATGTCCATTGTAAATTTTGCTTCCCCACCCTGTAATTGTATACATCAGGTTTTTCAAGAAAAAAAAAAAATCACACTGATCATGTAGAGGGCTTCAAAACTCATGTATCAGATATGATACATTTGGCGTTATAGGGTTAAAGCTAAAGACAGTGCCAGTGGTTGTTCACTATTTTACTGTGTTCTATGATCAGCTGAGAACTGAGGTTTGGCTGTTGACGAGTGGTCCGAACATGGAGTTTCAAAAAGACTGAACTTCCGATCTTTCATGGGCAAAAAATGATACCTACAGTATCTTCAACCTCCAATCCTTAAAGCCATTATTTGTGTGTTAGAAGTAATTCTTGAGCTTTGTCAAATTGTAGAGTTTCAGAGGTGGAACAGCACAGAATAGGGGTGAACTAACATTTTTTAATGAAGTTATGGAAGGATAGAAAAAGTCTGCTATTCTGCTTTCATTTAAGGTGTATTTTTTGTGGAAATATTTCTGTCGTATTGTGACCTGGGTTCACCATACAGTACAGTAGTTCTTGTTTTTTAGGTGCTGTCATCGTGAATGCATGTTTCACTGACCTCTCTGATGTTCCTAGTTGTGGTTTGAGGACTGGGACAGAATTCCCTTTACTTTGTTTGTATTTTATTGTATTTTATTTTTATTTATCCAGTAAAAAATGACACTCCCCCCCCAGGCAGTGTATACACTTGTTTAGGTCACTGAAACAAAATTTGGATCTTGTGCTGTTTGTACAAGGTTTTAGGGTCCCAGACGTCATAGTAGGCGGCAAAAATACATCGACATCGTGTGTGTGACCTTTGTTTATTGTTTATTAGCAGATATTTAAGGTGAAGGGACAGCAATTCTAAGATACTTACAAGGAGCTGCCCTTCATATCTAAGCAGGCTCCATTCATTTGGCCGTATCCACCCACATTTTGAGCAATTATCATTATCTTTACCTCCCATTAGGGTGTTCCAGTCAGATCTGTGTGTTGGAGCCTGTAACTAAAAATCTACTGTACATTTCTACCTTCACTTTTTATGCAAAGTATGTCTCTATCATATCTCTGGCCTCTGCAGAAATCGTCCAGCTGTTGACTGCATAACAGTATATCAACATGACCAAAAATTCTGACTACCTGGAAAACAAAGAACGGAGAGCATGTTTCCATTTCCAAATCTGTCACATTCGATGAACGTTCCTTACACATATGATTCTTTTCAAACAATGCAGTATTTGTCTTGTTTTTGATTGGTTTTCTTGTTTAGATATTCACTGCCTTTTGTTTCCCAGTCAAATCAATGCATGTTACCCAGAACAACCTGAGCCTGCCATATTATTACCCTGCCCCCCCAAAAAGGAGGCAAGGGGTATTGTTTTGGTTCGGTTTGTTTGTTTGTTTCTTTGCTCGTTAACACTCTAGCAGCAAAACTATTGGTTGAATTCATACCAAATTGGGTTAATAGATTGCCAGTGACTCAGAATAGATCTGATTACATTTTGGGAACAGTAGGTCAAAGTTCAAATTTTTTATGAATTTTTAAAATCTTTTTTTTTTTTTCCAATTTTGTTATAATGGCTGAAATTTCACATGTCTGTAGCAGCAAAACTATTGGTTGAATTCATACCAAATTGGGTTTATAGATTGCCAGTGACCCAGAATAGATCTCATTACATTTTGGGAACAATAGGTCAAAGTTCAAATTTTTAATGAATTTTTAAATCTTTTTTTTTTTTTTTTCCCCCGTTTATTTATAATGGCTGAAATTTCAAATGTCTGTAGCAGCAAAACTATTGGTTGAATTCATACCAAATTGAATTTATAGATTGCCAGTGACCCAGAATAGATGTGGTTACTTTCTGGGGACATGAAGTCAAAGTTCAAATTTTTATTTATAAATTTTTTAAATCTTTTTTTCCCCATTTACTTATCATGGGCAAAATTTCAAATGTCTATAAAAACATCCATTTTGTTTCAATTTACTTCACACTTGGCACATATATAGAAGCAGTTGATATGCTGACATCACCACATGCATAGACATGATGACATCAGCTGGATTGATGCCAAAATAAGATACAATATGTGCAAGGGGCGGGGTTTGTTGTGCCTGGCACCACTTTTATTTGCTTCAAAATTAATTAGAAATGTAACCTCATATAACATGCTTTATTTTGATTGAGTAATTACATTGCTGCATTACTTCTAACAAGGTAATTAATAATCTGTATCCCATTATTGTTTATTATATAGTAATCTAACCTATTATAAGTAATTTTCCTAAAGCTGACAATGAAATACGTATTAGGTAAGTAGGCATAAATGAATAACTGTACACAAGAGCACAAAACAAATTGGGTCTTGCAAACATAGACACAGAGACTTAATATTTTAATTAGAATATTTGCCTAATGATGATAGGAACATCCGAGAGGGCTGTAGTCTGCAGGTTACAAGGACTCCTTCTGAGGACAAGTTAGCTCATTCCTGTTTTGCTGTTTCATTATCTTGCTTCATTAAAAGTTAGATAACTGCTGAATAACTGTGGATGTGTGTCGCATGTATTTGTGTGTAGGTTTGTGCTGTGAGTGATAAAGAGGAGGAAGGTGGATGGGGACATACGGGAAAGTGACTTTAAGGCTGTGCCACATCATTAGTCTAGTAGCCAGGCTCACTAGGTGCACGGCTGGCATCCTACATCATTTGCTGACACACTGAGACACTGGTGGATGTACTGGTGTGTGCAACGCTTTCTATCTCTGTGCTACAAGGTGAACAGAGGCATGGTCTGATTGTCTATTCAGAGTGTTGCCGTCATGCAGCTGATACAGACACGGTGACTTGTAAGTACCAGGGACGCGCATCTCTGATTCATATCTTGAGGCATTTCCAACATGTGATACATTACAGAGACATATGAAGCATGTATCAATGCAAAATTCAATGCATTGGGATTCAACACCATCTGATTCAACATGATATAGCGTGATGATAAAAAATATGATGCTATGTGGTGCAGACAAATTCAATTTATGAAGGTTTGGCGACTGCAAAGCATACATTACAACTACATGTATATATGGGGGCTTCTATGAAACTATGTTCATTTTGGTATCAGGCACTTTGCCAGCTTTTTAGACCCAATAATAAAAGAGAAATTTAGACCTACAGTTGTCCCTCACTATAACGTGGTTCACCTTTCGCGGCCTCGCTGTTTTGCAGATTTTTTTTGGGTGAATTTTGCATGCTTTTTTTAACAGCGTATGAACACGCATTGTGTTCTGCGTCCTGATTGGCTAAAGGCGGCCATCCACTGTGCGATTATTTCGATCGTTGCATGCAGCTCCATCTCAAACTGTGCAAATCAATTGTAAAGTCAGGCTCACGATTCATGTTCTCACACTGTGCGGACCGATGCTCATATGCGACCTGAGGACGCACGACACGTTCGAGTGTTGTATCCGGAAATACAACGTTAAAATACCAAGGAATCTGAAAGTGCATAGACGATTGTGTATTGGCGTGAGTCACAAAATGGTAGTGCTAAACAAAAACCAATGAGCTGCTTTGGTAATATGTGCCATTATTTGCGGGGAATCAAAAAAGAAGAAAAGACGACAACGTGTTTGGTGCAGGAATTGGTTTGCCAGACGTGCACAGTATGGGCTGTCAATCCCACAGCAAAGGGAACTAGAGGTACACTGCAAAAGCTAAATTGCACTAGGCCAATAGCCAGCTACTGTTAGCTTAGTGTTAGCGTACAGTAGCTGGCTGTTATTGTATTTGCACATGCACAGTGTGAGAATTTGAGGCACATCGGCTCGTGGCACTGCTTTGACAGTCCGATACCCTCACGAGGAGCGAGCAGGATTCCAAACAACTCCGTTTTCCTTGTGAACACACGATTGCTGGTCGTGAGGTGGTCGTGCGGTGTTAATCACTTCTCCTTACCCCATGTACACTGCACACGATTAGAGGCACATCTGGCCCGATCCCAGCAATAGTCGCACGAGTGAGAAATCGTCTCTAAAATCGCACAGTAATATGGCCGCCTTAAGGGAGAACCCGTGCATTGTGTTCTGCGTCCTGATTGGCTAAGGGACTGTAGACCATTGTCAATCAATCTCCTCCGTGCCGTGTCTCCGGTACAGTACAGAATGCGTTCAGCTTGCCAAATTTACATAAATGTTCGATCGCTAGCAGTGTAACTCTGAAGTGCTGTATGTTTGCAAGTTTTCTCCCCGACAAAACCCACAATGTTGGCAAAACGTTCTGCACCAACAAAGGCACCTGCGGTCGCACCCAAAAAATGTGTGGTGAGGGGTTTTACAGCCTTAAAACATATTTAATAATTGTAAAAAATAAAACTGACTACTTCACGGATTTCGCCTATTGCGGGTTATTTTTAGAATGTAACCCCCGCGATAAATGAGGGACCACTGTATTTCCCCCCAGGATGTACCTATTGATAATCTCAGATAAATGTAAAAAAAATAATTCTGTTGCTCTGAGCCATCCCAAAATTAATGAATTTTTTAATAAAATATCGGGGCCAAAAACAGGACCAAAATTGGGACATGAAAAGCAGTGCATTTAATCTAGAAATCATGGCTTGAAATGGTTTTATATACAGCTATAAATAAAGACATGTTCACTTTAAGGATGCTACTGTTTTTTCTAATCTAGACATGCGGGTTTTTCATGAATCTCAGTCTCATTCCAGGTTTCACGTGTAACCCACCGTGTCCAATGGCGTTACATGCAGAACCTGCCCATTTAAACACGAATAAATCATGAGTGATTTTGCAAATAAGGTCATTTTTGTGCAACACTCTGCCTTGCATAATGAGTTCGATTCCCAAAATGTACCTGTGAGAGAATGAAAGGTTTTTGAAAAAATAGTAATGCAGAATTTTCAGGTCCCTTTTTACCGTGTTACATGCAGATTTTTGTATAAAACAAAAATATGAAAATGTGTTTTATCTGAAAAATTGATTCTTTTTTGTTTTTATCTCAGTAAATATTTAGTTTCAAAATAGACCCAAAGTGCTTCCAAACTTGCTTCATAACATTAGTCTACATCTGATTTAAATTTTTAGCCCCTCTGTCTTGTTTTTAGGGACCAGTTTCTTAGAAGCACCCACATATATATATACGTTTCCTCTGATGGTAATTTCTTCCATTAGTTCCTATTTAGTCCTTTAATGCTAAATATCTCAGTTGGATGATGTTTATACTGTTCTGTCTCTGCAGTACCCTAAAGCTTTTTTGGGTCTTATGTAACTCTTCATCACAGTATTTAGTGAGACTGGCCTCTGGCAGCAGAAAAATAATCAAGCCACAGTTTCTATCAACTACCATACTGCTGTCAGGGGGAAACCTCGTAAGTCCATTTTTGGTCTTTTTTTCCTTTGTCATAAAACACTTCTATTGGTTGGTTTTAGAAATATTCAACCAATGAAAAGTGTTGAAAACAGCTTGTGTCCACATCTGTTAACTCCATGTCTTACCCCGCCCCCCAAAAGGGAGACAAGGGGTATTGTTTTTAGTTTGGTTTGTTTGTTAACACTTTAGCAGCAAAACTATTGGATGAATTCACACCAAATTTGGTTTATAGATTGCAAGTGACCCAGAATAGATCTCATTACATTTTGGGAGAAGTAGGTCAAAGTTACAATTTTTTAATGAATTTTAAAAATGTTTTTTTTTTTTTCCCCATTAACTCATGATGGGCAAAAATTCAAATGTTTGTAGTAGCAAAACTACTGGGTTAATTCATACCAAATTTCAGAATAGATGTCATTACATTTTGGGAAAAGTAGGTCAAAGTTCAAATTTTTTATGACTTTTTTAAATATTGTTTTTTTGTTTTTTTTTTACCCCATTTATTTGTAATGGGCAAAATTTCACATGTCTGTAGCAGCAAAACTATTAGTTGAATTCATACCAAATTGACTTTATAGATTACCAGTGACCCAGAATGGATCTAATTAGATTTTGGATACAGTAGGTCAAAGTTACAATTCTTTATGAGTATTTAAAATCTTCCCATTTACTTATAATGGGCGAAGTATGTGTGGGGGGTGGGATTTGTTGTGTCTGGCACCACTTGTTTATTTAGAATACACATTGTTTTTCCAGTTTCCTGAAAAATAGCCATTTTGAGCACACAAGGTTTCTACCTGACAGCGACGATATACAAATAAGTCATTGGAATCATGCCATAGTGTTTCTGTTGTACAGTTTTCCAATCAGAGAGGTCACATCTTGTACATTTTTCTGGCGCACCATCGTGAAATTCCCTCAGTTTAGTCGTCTCGGTCTTGTTCCTTATAAAATGAACAGTTTCTGTAGACGCTGTGTGATCATAGAGTGAGCGTTCCTCTTCTCTGACAGAAAGAATTAAGCTGAAATGACAGACACAAGGCCAAATGGGTGCAGAATGACAGAACGGAAAGTGCTGTTAATGAAACTCCCTTGTTGTGAAATTGAGGTTTCGCTGGAACCTCTGTGGCCACGGAACCCGCCATGAATATGCAATGCCTCAGTCAGTCGAGCTTATTTAGCATAGGAAGGTGAGAAATGTAGAGATGTGCCACCGGCTTTTAAGTTGGGAATGTGGATACCAACATGGATTTGTTGCTTTATCCATGAACTAATGTGAAAGTTTTTTTTTTTTTTTTATGGAGTGTATTAACCAGCCACTTAAAAAAAGAACAGCAATTAAAAGAGTGACAGCTTTATTAACACATGCCGAGGAGTGGAGTACTTGATTAACAAAGCACCTGATTTACATTCCTGTATGCATGTGTGTAACCCTCGCCGCTCTATTAAATGTGATGTGCTGGCATTTGAGCCCATTCTTCTCTAAAAAAAAAAAAAAAAACCATCATCAGTGGCTGTCAACACCTGTTATCGATTTTTTTTTTCTACCCGAAAAAAAAATTGTTTATAGAGCTGACAGTTACTTGCAGTGTGTAGGTGGCTAGCAATATGTCATTATTGCACTGGTGATTGAAAAAAGTGTTATGGAGTGAGATAGGACATTTTAGGGGCCTTGTTTACACTTTCCTAGACTTTTCTTATATATGGAGTTATCTCCGCACAGAGAAAATAAAATCAGCCTCTCATAACAAGGCTGTCGGCATCTGGCACAAAGCGGAATTCAAAACCTAGTTTTCTCTTTAACGATGGCTGGCTTAATCCGTGTAATTCACTGTGAAATCTGATTTGTGGTGACAATACCAAACTGAGATAAGATAGAGCTGTAATTGTCTGGTGCTGCCAGTCAGGCCTGATTGTGTCTGACACTCACATACACCCACACTGGGGGGAATTAATTATAGTTCCTGTGGTTTAGCATGCATGGAAATAAATCTGCTCTTAAGGTATGGCTATGCAGATAAATGCAGACATGTAATCTGTAAAAAAAAAAAAAAGAGGTCTACTACTACTACTATTTTTACTATTTATATACAGTATGAGTATGTGCTAGTGATAGGAAACTGATTATTTTTACTGAGTTGAGTTTATATATGTACCTTTGTGAGTCATTTGAGTCATAGTCAGTAGCTGAGAGTGTGTGGAAATCTATATATGTATAAACTCCACCCACTCCCAGTCCCCACTGATTCATAAAACTATGGATCACCGTTGTACAACAAACGTAACACGTATAGTTATAGTGAATAATATCTTTTTATAATGTCACTTAGACACTACCGGAACACAGTACTAGACAATCCAGGTAAGAGAATGACCCTCCCAGTGGTCGGAGAGTATGAGTACACTGTTACTGGACTGGAAGTGAGCAGATTATAGTTCACAGTTCACAGCAGGGAGGGGAATGTTGAAGCTAGAAACCAAAGCTGTTGTTTTTCCCAAAGGGCTAATACAGTTATTATCTTGATACACAGTATTTATACCATTGCAGTTAGAATAGCAGTCATTCAATAGTGGTATGTTGTCTGATCTCTCTTTTTTGCAGTTATGTAACCAGTGGTAGCAGGGACAAGTCAGAGAATGAGTTAATACAAACAAGGAATAATGACTCATGAGCCAGTAAAATGACTCATGAGTGTTGGATGATTCATTCAGGACTGGTCCAGAGCCATGTGCCCTTCCTGACTGAATTGCTAGACTGTAGTGGTTGTTAATAGGTTATGCCGCTAGCTATTGTGGGCCCCCATGAGAGCTAAACATTGTGGGCCCTTTATAAAATTCAGTATCTTGTCAATTTGTCGGAGCAGGGGGGGTCGAGGCAGCAGTTATATACGTGGGGGTGCGGCCCATAACTAATGTAACTAACACTGGCATGAAGCGAAAGTGAAACTTAACATGCTTTCAACATCCGACTCCTGGCTTCTACTCCTCTTTTCTACCACGGACCTGACACGAAATTTTCCCAACTTCTAACCTGTATCCACTGGACCCCTCCACTACCCAGAAATGCTGGGCCCTATGCATTTGTCACCCCCCCTCCCCCCTCCTTTGCAACGCCCCAGGGTTACACTAATGACTTTACAATTTACTTTGTTATGCCATGTTTTATTGTTTCACCAATGCTGCATTTGAAAAGCTAATGCCCTTTTTCCACTACATGGTATCGGCTCGACTCGACTCGACTCAGCCTTTTTGCGTTTCCATTACGTAAAAGGACCTGGAATCTGGTACCTGGTACTAGTTTTTTGGTATCACCTCTGCCAAGGTTCCAAGCCATTCTAAACCGTGACATATAACACTGCAGACCACTGATTGGTCAGACAGTTTTCTCTGTGACCCGCTGTTTTACAAAAAAACAGATGCGGAAGTTAACAGTAATGATAATAACCCAAAACTACACCATGGTCGGTCAAGGAGATTCAGTCTTTGGTGGCCGACGTAAAAATTCAGACGAGACAACATGCAACGAGCGAGTTTATCACCAACTCTCTGAGCAGACGACACGGAAATAACGCGCCGCATCGCTGTGACGTCCAGATACTGTAAAGTCAGTAGTATCCTGTAATGAAAACGGTCTCTAGGAATACCGAGTCGAGCTGATTCCATGATGTGGAAACGCGGCACAAGTCAGTAAGTCAGCATTTAGCATTACCTCACCTCTCACCCTTTGGGCTACTGTAGTTCTGCCCCTATGTCCATATATGGTCACTTATGACTCCAAAAAGTCAACATGGAGAAGGCCAAATCACAAATTACTGGCTTCAAAATAGCAGCTCTGCAACCAATGTGTGAACATAAGACAGAAAAAAAAACAAGAGAAAAAGAAAATGAATTTGGAGCTGTTACAGAAACATGACAGGGGACCTGGTCCCTCTGTGGCACATTCTAAGGTAATGGAAACCCAAGTCTTATTTTCGGTCGATTATGCACTAATAGAAACATAATTATATTCAATTTCTGCAATTAGATCCTCCTACATTTCTGAAAATCCTACGCACTGAACCTTTAAAGTGTAAAACAACTGATCACACTTTGTGTTTTAACACACAAAGGAATAATGAAATTGAGTAATACACTCGTTATCTACTGCCATGAGTTAATAAAAAGAGCACTCAAAAGTTCCAACACATTAACTGGGCTCGTAAATACTTTACAGCAAGGATCAATAGATGGAAATAAACATCAACTCAGCTTAGTTTTTTTAGGGTGGTGTTTTACTTTTACTTGCCAAGCTCCATCAGAACATCTTTCTGAGAGTGTGAGGCGAAAACCAAACACACAAAGGAGTCTGACAGCTACTTCGAGATCCCTCCTCTCATTAATGTCTAAATTGTATAGCTGATGGGCTGGGGTGTGTGGAGCTTGGCAGGGGCCTGCTCTCTGGGACTCGGAAGCATTACTTGGACAGATGGCGGAGAAAGCAGCTGTGACTAAGGGATAGACAGAGGAGCCAGACAGCTAGCTTCAGCCATGTTGATGTTGCAATGACACAACCCCAAGACGGAGGGTTGAGAGCAAAAGCAGTAAGAGACTCATAAACAATAGGGAATGAGCCAGACACTGTTGGGCAGTAAAACTCCATTCCTCATGTGGTTCAAAACTCTCTGTGCGACTTCTTTCTCATAAACAGTGTCAAGCTTCAATCAGTCATTTCCCCCCTTTCTTCCCGTTTCATTCAATTCTTCAGAGGCCCCAAACCAATCCAATAACGTCCTCCCAAAACTACCTTAACTTGCTTCCTCTGATATCTCCAAGCACCAAAAATATAGCCCAGGAAAACTTCAGGCTCTTTCCTCATCCCAGTTGATGTGCTGTTTGGCAGGAGGGATGCATAAGAATGAGCAGTTAGCAGCATTTGGAGTCCAACTGGGGGCCTAGCTTGAGAAATGAGCTGGCATTTGCAGATAGGCAGGCACAGACTGATGGAGTCACTCTGAGGGGTTCTGAGGGAAATTTTCATTGCTTTTCTTGGGGGGTAAATCATGCTGTATGGTAAAAGGGGCAAGAGCATTGAGGCACTGTGGGCTGTGGCACAAGGCAGTCGTCTGAGCCTGGGACTTCTGCTGAGCACGATATTAACATGCGCCAACATGTCTGCACTGGCATGTCATTCTGTTATCTGCTGCCCTCACTTTACTTGTCACCTGACTTTGGATCGAATTGGAAGTGTATTTTTTTTTTTTTTTTGCCTGTAAATTTTGTGAATTCTCAGCAGCTCCTCAAATGAAAAAAACATACTGCATATGATGTGGAATTCTGTTTGATTCTATGATGAAGTTAATTTTATGCTTTGAATATTGACTAATATGAGAGCATACAGACTAGGCTTTAGAGGAGTTTTACGTATATCACTAATGTCAAGCATTGGCTTAATCCATAAACAATTAAAACTAGTGTGTCAAGTTTTCTTCCACTGTTTTTTTCCTCCCCAATCACGGTAAAAATATTTAAAAGTAAAGATAATTTGAGAGACTTCACTCCCCGAAACATAATAGGACTCTGCTTAACCCTTTATCAGGCAAGTGACTATTTTTGGTAATTTCCACATACATACAAGACAGTTATAGTGAGGACAATGAGTCAACAATCTCAGGTCCACAGGGTCTGTAAGGTCCACCTCTGCATGAACAGTGAGTGTACCTGCTTTGTTAGGTACCATGAAGTAATGGTACTAATATAAGGAATGATGTTCAAAGGGATAATGTGGATGTGGACAGGGGTCTGGATCAGCACTTATGTTGGTCTAATGTTCTAAAGTATATGTTCCTGTTTTAATTTAATCTTAAATTTTTAATCAGATTAATCACAGGGTTGCTGTAGATTAATCAAGATTAATTAATTTTTAATCTATATTAATCACATTTCATTTTGTATCAGCAAACAGACTCAAGAAAGATGGGGATATATTTGTACTTAACGTATTTGTTGCAAGCTGGGCGATGCGTTAGCCAAAGTGCTAGCAGAATCCCAGAGTAACATATGCTTCGCGTTATGTTATTTTAAGTTGGAAGTGCTTCAGTGAAAAGTAAACTCCTTCCTGCAGAGTGTGTATAATACTTTATGTCAGTCAACTGTTCCGTCTTGGTTTTTTTGTACTCATATTTCCATCCAGAGGGCCAACGTGGTATTTAGCATCTTCCATATTTATAGGTTGGTTCAGTTGCCTGTCACTACCAGATCAACTGCCCATTTGTTTATATGCAATGCTAACTCTGCTTGGACAAACTGCCCTAAATGCGTTGCCAGATACATTCACAGTCATTCTGTGCCGCAGATGGGTTAACTGCGTTAAAATTTTTACTCAAATTAATCATGATCGTGGATTAATCTGCATTAACTCATTAATTTTGACAGCCCTAACATATACGTCTTGGTTATTTTTTTTTTCTGCTCCTTAGGGGTAAGGAACCAAATATGGTAACATCATTAACCTTGATTTTCTGTATAAAAATAAAAAATTTTGAAAAATTTCCCAAAACTAAAAAAGTCTTGTCCTCCAATAACACACTAAGGTTGAAAGCGTGCACTATAAAGGGTTAATGCAGGGTCGTAACAATTATTATTAGCTCTTCTGTTACAAAACAGGACAAAGCATCACACTAAATGTCACAGCCCACACAAATGTCAGTTACAATGTCAGTCATATTTTTTTATTTCATTGCTTTATAAATGATTGCCTTGCAGCAATCAGTGGCAGGATTCATTCAATCATTTTGAGGCCTTGATTTTGGCATTTTCCTGCTTTTGTTGTGTTTGAAGTGACTATATTTAGACATACGGGTGAAGGCGAGGAGACAACACAAGGATGGCACCAAATTGTCAACAAAGCAACCCTTACTTATGGATAACATTAAGATTTAATAAAAGTTGATCATAGCGTACGTGAAAATTATGCGTTATTATGACCTAAACCACAACCAGCCCAAACCTTCAGTCCCAATGTCTCTATCTGAAACCTAGCTTGATGTGCATTTAACCAACTCTCCTTCTGTCTGATCATATTCTTACATCGTATATATATTTTTTCCAAACAAGACTTTATGGCTAACTGTAAGTCTTTGCGGTTTTCGCAGTGTGTCCGATGCAACTATCCCCTAGCTCTCATCATAACGCGCCATTTCATTTATTTCATTGCTTTTTTCTTTTCAGCAGCAGCAGAGGTTCCCTACTAAAATATCCTAGGTTCTTCAGGGAGCTTTTAGGGTCAGGGTTAGCATGAGTTGTTCGGCAAGAAAAACAGCCATCTCTAATTAAGCATGGATTCCAAATGGAGGGGTAAACAGAAAACACTCTGAAAATGGTTGTCATTAGGGGTTCATTGTCGGAACACACAGATTTGGTCCCCACTCTCATTAAATAGGATCTGTTTTCGACAAACAGGCAAGAAACTGTCCGAAGCCTAGTGTTTATGTGCACATTTGTGTATACATTGCCATTTATATTATGCATGTATATGTGTCTTTTGTGTTTAAGTATTCCTGTTTGTATGCGGCTTCCTGAGAAAGGAAGGCTGAATCTCATTTACAGTCCAAGGGGTCACTTATTGACTGAATCAAACCCCCTGACAGGGCCCAGACAGAATGGAAGCTTAACAAGATTACTGTTATATATAGCAGCGGTAATGGGAGTCTCTCTGGAGATTCTGCGGCGGCTGATTTGTGCCCTCCTGCCCAGATTTGAGCAGAAATGCCTAACATTCTCCACACAGGCACTCTCCACCGGGAAACTCCTGATGCATTACAGCTGCAACGGATCAATCAATCTACCTACTCCCAGCTCTCCCATCTCTCCACCTGCTGCCTGCCAGGACACTGATTCCTCAGAGGGCCGAGCCTGCGGCTGCACACTCCGAGCCGGTAGCCCCCCCGCTCATGCATGGCTGTCCATCTCCCTCACCGGTTAGTGAAATATTTGAGCACCTCTCCACCACATTCTCCTGTCCCCTCTGTACACTCATTCAAGGTAAAAATCCAATTGTGCAACAGATTGTCCCTCACCAGTGTGCCGCCAGTCACGTCAGTTTAAGGTGGAGGAGTTAAGGATCGAAGGAGGTGGGAGAAAGGAGGTTTGTATTAGAAAATGCGGCGGCGCCACACTTGTTTTGATTAATGGACCTCTCTCTGCCTGTGAGTGACGAATTATCAGAAGGCTCGATGGCTCGTTCATCACTGTCAGCCGAGGCCTGCGAGTGTGGCGTCTCCAGTCCACCAAGCAGTCGCACTACGAGCTTGGCCTTATCACTCCCACCTGGTGCCGAAGATTTGCTGCGCTGCAATAGTACAAAGAAGAGAAGAGACACGAGGATAAACCCCAAAGGAGAGGAGCTGACTTGTTGAGGTAATAGTGGTGCTTCTGTAATGGAGTGGTGATTTGAAACTATAGGTGAGGATAGCCACAAGGCACCACACGAAAAATATACATGTACTGTATTAGGAGAACTACATGAAAGAAGTCGGTACAGACTGTGATCACACCATTGGTTAATGGACTGTCCTTGTGAAAGCTCGCAAACCTGGTCATCACTGTGAGGGTTTCACTGAAGAAGATGAGCATACCAATGGCACATTCCAAAGTGCTGAGAAGTCGGATATATCCTACCTGGAGTAAACTACATCCCACCTCAAGACATTCTAGACAATCCATGTTGAAGACTAGAAAAGCACTCGGAGAGCGCAGACTTCCGCCAAGGTAGATCAGTCCCCTCCAGGTCACCACCCAAATTTAGTCATTTGTTCTTTGTGCCAGTATCAACATTTCCTGAAAATTTCATCAAAATCCATCCATAACTTTTTGAGTTATCTTGCTAACAGATAAACAGACAAACAAACAAACCCCAATGAAAACATAACCTCCGCCGTTCCTTGGTGGAGGTAACAAACAAACAAACCAACTAGAAAAGCTGATTTCCTGAAAATTTCATCAAACCTCCCTCCTGATCACCACAAAAATGTAATCATTTGTTCCTCATGCTGTTCCTTGGTGGAAGTAACAAACAAACAGACAAATCCTGATGAAAACATAACCTCCTTGGTGGAGGTAATAAACATCAAATATGGAGGACCGCAGATCTCAACTCCTATTTGCTTTCTGACTGAAGAGGTATTTTGACTGTCAACAGTACGGTGTTCTCATGTACGCAAACGAGATGGAAGAGGTGAAATGACGGATGAGCTAATTATACATTGTAAAGTTTTTTTTTTTTCTTGCACACAGTGCGCCACCATTGTTGTATTGACGTCACGTTGTAGTTCGAGGTGAGGTCGGGGTAGTTCGATCTGGCCCCACTTTGCAACTACGACCTCTGGCTTCAACAAGCGTTCCAATGCATTTTACCTAATTGGATGTTGGAAACTTCCCACCTCCCAGCACTTTGGAATGCACCATCATAAAGAGGTAGGAAAGAGGAAATGGGAGACACTAATTCACAGTAGTTCTTCTTACCAAGCAAGACAAAACATATTGAGCATTATAAAAGTTCCTGTAATGGCATCCTGGTAAACTCAAGCAAATTCTGGACTTGAGTATTTATTTATTTTTTATTCACTTCATTTCAACACAATTATCTGGACTTTCTACTCTGTACATTTTCAAAGCAAGCTTCTTACTCTGTGAGGCATTTAGGAGAGATCCTCAATTTTTTTTTTTTTTTTTTGCATCATGGTACACCTTCACACCATCAAGACTGATTTCAGCCTACATCAATGAGACACTGGCACATAGGACGGACAAATCCTTGGTGTATAAAAGGACATATCTCACATGACAGAAAAAGCATACACTAGAGAAAGAGACTCGATCTTGGAGATCATGGCGAACTCAGCTTTGTCCAGAAGAAGCTGAAACACTTTTAACTTTACTTGAGTACACTTCAGAGCATGTACTGTTGTACTTGTGATCAATACTTTGACTCTTGCCAGTGCTTCTATACTAGAGTGAAGAATGCCGATATGGTTCACAACTACACTGACTGACAGGGAAAAATATGTTGAATTCAATCAACAGAAGCTCAAACAGTTCGAATTTGGAAGTTACAGAAGTTGTCAAAACTTCCACAGTAGAAATATTCAGCCACCATCTGCCGTTCAAAACCACTCCTACAATTATGACTCTGAGTCTTAATACTAGTAATGCAGTCACTGAATGCTTCTGTTTTCCATATGTTGCTTATTGATATAAGGGGTGACAGAAGAACAGGCAAAATGTGTTGTTTTAAAGATTCTTTTCACCCACGGAAATTATGCTGAATAAATCAGAAATAAAGCCTTGAGTTCTCTTTGAGACAGAGACAAAGCAGAATAAAAATGCACCTTTAAAACTTAATCCTGAGATCATGTTGTGTACTACAACACTTCTTACATTAAAACAGGTGAATTGTATAAAAAGTTACCCCTGTAATATTGCCACCGAAAGGCAATTAAGCTACAGTGACCAAAAATGAGGTCAAAAACGTGTTTTTTAAGAGGCAATTTAGCATAGGAGTCTTGGGGGATTTATTACCCTGCACCCCAAAGGGGAGGCAAGGGGTATTGTTTTTGGTTCGGTTTGTTTATTTGTTTGTTTGTTAACACTCTAGCAGCAAAACTACTGGTTGAATTCAAACCAAATTTGGTTTATAGATTGCCAGTGACCCAGAACAGATCCAATTACATTTGGGGAAAAGTAGGTCAAAGTTAATTTTTTTAATGCATTTTTAAAATGTTATTTTTTCCCATTTACTTATAATGGGCAAAATTTCACATATCTGTAGCAACAAGACTATTGGTGGAATTCATGTCAAATTGATTTTCTAGATTGCCAGTGACCTAAGAATGGATCTCATTAAATGTTGGGAAAAGTAGGTCAAAGTTCAAATTTTTTAGGACGTTTTTAAATCTTCCCATTAGAGCTGCAACCGGTTAATGAACTCAAAGTGATCCCAAAAGAAATCATTCAACCACAATTTTCCTGAATCAAAGCTTTGTTTCCTTCATTTCTCTGCTGTTAAATATTGGTTCCACTGTTGTGTTTCACACGGACGCTTATTAAGACGTACAAAGAAGCTTCAATTCAGGAAAACTGCAATAGAATATTTCCCTTCAATCAATTCGAGTCGATTTGGGAATTTTTGCATTGACTTCAAGCACCTAATTGATTAATCGGTTGCAGCTCTACTTCCCATTTACCTATAATGGGCAAAATATGTGCAAGGGGCGGAGTTTGTTGTGCCTTGCACCACTTGTTTGTTTTTGGAGCTAGTCTCAAGTGACCACATAAGGAATTGCAGATTTCGTCACTTCTACACTGGCTTCAGCCCCAGGGGTTGCCACCAAAACTCCTTGGTTAAGGTTAGAAAATATAATGTTCGGGTTTAAACACACCTTGTCACAATGTTAATTGGGTGTGAGAAATCTTTCCTACCAGAATGTGTCATATTCAAATGCAAATGTCATACAATTACGTCTAACACCCAGGTGAAAAAAGCATGGTTAGCTACAGGCTCTTGGGTGTAAATAATCTGTGCTATTCATTAAGCAATGGCAGCCATTTTGAAAATGGACCCCACACTTCCTCTGCGAATATTTAGTCCGATAACCTCGCTGGTAAATGCCTACAGGAAAGCACGGCTATCCTCCAAGCTATTATCACATGATTGAAGTTAATTCGAAGGAAACAAGGAGGGAGATGATAAGAGTCGGCGTTTTCAACAATTGAAAGGCAGAGAGTGAAATTTTGTTTTGTATCTAAGCCCAAGGCTCTGCTGTGCCTCTAATTAAGCAGGTAGAGAGACGCTTTAGCAACGGGAATCTTATCTTTGCTTTGGCAAGGCGACAGAGATAGTGTTCAGAGGTATAAACACTAATTAATTACCAAGAGTGTACTTTACTGTGAGAAGGCGTCTCTGCTGTTGCCTTAATGGTGCCTGTTGTGATGGGCATTACAGAGATACAGATGGAGACTGAAGTGTACACACACACAAACACACACAAACACATCATAAAATAAGCAAAAATCTCATTTCCATTTTTACGGTCTGTCTCCTTTTTCATGTTGGCTCTCTCTCTCTTTCTGGCTCATGCTCCCACTCCCACCTGGACACAGGAGGGAAGGTAAAGCAGTTGTTTTTCAAGTGCGGTACTATCCTTTGACACAGACAGCAGACCAAGCTGAGCCGGTGATGGATGGGAAGTGGACAGCTGTCGACAGGCGGGAGGACGGCGGGGCCACAAGCACCCGACGGAGACACACCTAATTCCCAGGTCTTATTTTGTCAATAACAGCAGCCAGTGGCACTCAATTAGAGGGGCTTTATTGACTATGCTGCCTGGGCTGTGTCAGATGTCAGCTGGTGACATAGCGTGATGTCCAACACTGACACCTTCTGTGAGATTACAGAAAATAGAAAAATCAAAAGAAGATTGCAGAAGCAGAGAAAATAAATAAAGGACCGAAAGCAGGCGGGGGATTTGGCGAAAAGTACAGGAAGGAGGGAAGGAGCGGGTGAGATTAGGAGATGAAAAGTGGGCGAGCGGGGGCTACAGTAGACCTCAAAGCTTTTCTCTTAAGTGCTCAGGTTATTATGTTTTGTCGGTTGTGCTGAATGTGATCTTAAGCAAAATGTAAAAATGTAAAAATCTGATATGACAAGTCATACCGGTAATTGGCAGGTTTCACATTGTTGTCTTTCATGTTTATTCTTGCCACTAGACAAGTCATGATAAGAAAAAAAAAAATCCTCCTGCCTACCTCTTTCTTGAGAGTGAACAAATCCTCTAACTATTGTTTGTTTCCAGTCTTCTCTCCTGCAGTATGTTGTCTTTTGTTTTACTTCAAACGCCACTGCATCATCTGTTTCTCTCCTGGAGAGGCGGAAACAAACACAACCACCAGCTTATACTGCTTTCACAAGTAATTGGTTTGGAGTCATTTCTTAAAGTGGTTGCATTTTTGACATGCAATGTTTTTTTTTTTTTTTTTTTTCAGAGCTCCATTTATTATCTCTAAAAGAAAACCGACTGCTTTTTACCTGCAAATAAAGTGATTGGCCCAAACCTGGCACCTTTGATTTAGAAAAACAAACTACAACTCTGCAACTCTGTTAGAAATCCTAATATGGAGAACTGGAATGTGCTTTTAACATTACCAGTATTTAATTCTTCATCACAGATTTAAAGTTAGCAAAGTTTTATTGAGGAAATATAAGAAACTCAACATTACATATATTTATTAACCCTTTCATGCATAAGGGTCACTACAGTGGACTGCTATTCTACAGCTGTTCTCTTGTATATTCATGGATTTTATTGTTTTACTTGCATATCAACCAACACAGTGGACGCTTTTTGGTCAAAACACAGTAATGTCCTGTCAGAGAGCGAACTTTAACCCTTTCATGCATAGTGGTCACTACAGTGGACAGTTATTCTATAAATTTACTCTTGTATATTCATGTGTTTTGTTGTTTTAGTTCCATATCAACCAACACAGTGGACAGTTATGCATCATCCCATACACTGAAATTCCTGTAACTTTCCTATTCTTTTATCTAAATCAGTTACTAATTGTTATTAAACTGTAATTAACAGAGTTGCTTTTTTTTTTTTTTAAACGAAAAGTTTTTGGGGGTTTTTGCATATTATTTGAGTGAGTAATAACTAGTATTATAGTATGTTAAAATGTGAGAAAACATCAGATTAGCAGCATTAACCTCCTGAGACCCAGGAAATGAAAATTTTAGGTTTTTTTCCATTAAACAATTGTCTTGATTGGAAACCGCATAATGAGACAGTTTCGTTTTGTTTTTTTTTTTTTTTTTTTTTTTTTTTCAGATTTTTTTTTTTTTTTGTTGTTGTTGTTTTTTATTTTTTTTTTTTTTAATGGAATGTTCTTTGCAATGGACAGCAAGTAAACCTGTCAAACTTTTGTCCCCTACAAAGGACAAAAATGCATTGCTGGGTCTCAGGAGGATAAAAATGTTTTTATTTCATAGTTTTCACACAGTATGTCAGTAAATGCATGTTTCTGAGCTTCAAAAATTAAACGCATGGTGTTCAGCTGAGTGGACATTTTTGTAACTCCATGAAAAATAGGTTCATTAAAAAAAAAAAAAAAAAAATCACATTGTTTATTTCATGCCTAAAGAGGAACAAAAACAGTCAGGAAAAAAAATCTTGATTAAGATTCTCATAATTCATGCATGAAAGGGTTAATTGATTGTCATTCCAACATTTATTTCAATATAAAGTAGCTCCTTGTTTTGGATAAATGGTCCAACTAAAGCAAAAAATGAATTTAAAAATAAAAATGTGGGTCATTTAGCAACACTAATCTGTCAAATTGTCTCTAAAATGTCCAGTCAGATTTTGAATTCTGTGTTTTGACCCTTATACACTGTAATTCATACCATTACTATAATTTTCTTGTTCTTGATAAACCTGATCTGCAGAAACATATTTGAGTGTAAATAAATTGCTAATTGTTGTTAGACTGTAATTTTTTTTAACAAAAAGTGTTTTTTTGTTGTTGTTGTTGTTTTTGTTGCATATAATCTGAGTGAGTAATAACTAGTATTACAGTATGTTAAAAATGTGAGGAAAATATCAGATTAGCAGCATTTTTTAAAAAATTATTTCATAGTTTCAGTCAGTAAATGCATGTTTTTTGGCTTCAAGAATTAAACGCATGGTGTCCAGCTGAATGGACATTTTTGTAACTCCATGAAAAATAGGTTCATAAAAAAAAAAAAAAAAATCAATCACATTGTTTTTTTTAATGCATAAAGAGGAATAAAAACACTCAGGGAAAAAAACATCTTGAATAAGATTCTCATAATTCATGCATGAAAGGGTTAATGTGGTAAAACTGTAAGAAGGTTTAAGATGGTGTGGATCAAGGGTAGAGAACCAAGAATTAGAAATATACCAATAAAATGTGGTTTATTATAACAAAAACTACAAAAATCTGACACTGCTCCGACCTCAACGCCTTCAAATCCCTTTTAAAAAGTCATTTATTTCAGATTGTTTTTTAATGTTTAACTGTTTTATGTGTTTGGTTTCTGTTTTTATCTGCTGTATGTAAAGTGTCTTTGAGTGCCATGAAAAGCGCTATGCAAATAAAATGTATTATTTTCCTAATTATTATTAAAAAAAAAGGAATTTATTAGCATTACAAGCTGTTAAAATGAGCTCATTTGTTATTCTGAAGAAAACAAGAGGCAACTTGGGAACGATGACATTTTAAGCGTACATTAAAAAGACCCACATGTCATGTAAAGTGAAAAAAACATGGCTAAAAACTCCTTGCACTGACACAACAGTATTATTTTTTTAATCTGTTTTAAGGTCACATTTACATTGTTTTTTAAATTATCAGCATGGAAGTATATGAAATCGATACAACTGTCGGCGCTAGCTCTGAAAATGTTGAAAGGAAGATGATCTGTATGTCAAGGATAATTGATAGATCTCCCACCAAAAGAAACGAATAAAATAATTTATAATAATAAATAATGTAATACATAACTGAATAAGGCTTCAATCGTTAAATCATCATGAAAATACATCTCCACTTTGTTAATTCAAGAGTAGCTTTAATGCTGAAAGAACTTTCCCTGACTCTTTTTGTCCACTTTTTTTTTTTTTTGCTTTCCTTTGTCCTCTGAGCTTGTTATTATTGGAATATTTAATTTTTTTTTTTATTTAGGGAAAAAGAGATGGATCTCGACATAGTACGACTGATTTAATTCCTTTGTTTAATTAATGATGATTAAAGAGACCAATACTGTACAAAGCACTTATCAAAGCTGTTGTTTTGTACAAAAAAAAACCAAAAAACAAATGTCAACAAAAAAAAAAAAGCATTAATAATGTTAAAACATGATAAATGCTGTGTTACAGATGACACAAATGTATGATGAAATATCTTAGAAATAATTGATACTGCAGAGGCTGAGTCACATCGCTTCATCATCTCCTCCACTGAGTTTGTTAGTTTCCCACCTTTGGGCGCTGTGCTTTTTCAGCATGTTTAAAAGCCACTTTGGAAACTTCATTTTGTTGGTCATTGTTTGACAACTCTAAAAGTTAAAAAAAAAAAAAAAAAAAAGAAGCCTCTGCTGTCAAAACATTATTGCAGCATCCTTTGAAACATATGTTGACAATTTAAATGACTCAAATCTATATTATATGGGTTTTTTTTTTTACACAGTCTTGCAGATGTTCTTCTGGGAACTCTACAGGGATCTAGTTGCTTCCATGATCTAATTATGATCATTAGCCCACAGCATGATGCTAAGCTGCACCTACTCTGACACCCAACAGATGGTTATGTGCTGGATGCCAAAGCCGGGCAGCGGGTCTCCATCCCAGCAGGCGCATTCTTAGCCTCAGTGTACAGCCTCCACTTCACCTGTCTGACACATGAGGTGCTGAGATGCACACCTGTCAGCCAAGTCTGGAACAATATCAACCTAAAAACAATCAAAGAAAGTAGGCTGCCTTATCCCATAAAGACCCAGTGCTACTTTTGTGGCAGTTCCCATATTATTATTTTTTGTCTCTATTTAACCTTTCTTAAGTGATTTATCTCCATTTATTCTAATATTATCCACTGTATTTTGTGATTTTATTTTTTTTCAGTGAAAGTCATGCATTTGCCTAGTGATGTGACGTTCACGAACAAATCGAATCTTTTGAACAGCTGTTTGAAATGAACGATGGGAACCGAGTCTTTGTAAAGAGCCGTTCATTTTTTTTTTTTTTTTATAAGGAGGGAGTGTCCGATTGCATGTCAATTTACCAACATACTGTTCTTGTTCTGAGAATTGCACTACAGTTCAGGTATTTAAGTAACTGCAGTGATTAATCACTGTTGTGTTTTGTGCAATTTTTCCATATATTTACACACATTTATTGTTCTTGTTTTGAGGAGAGTAAAATGTTATTTCATAAGAAAAAGTTTTATTTTCTTCTTCATTTTTAGGCTACAGACTAGTCCACATAATGTCCCGTGATGTTTTTTGTCAAATTCCAGCATTTGCCTAATGTCACCTCTCATGTCATGTATTTACCCACACATTTTAACTGACTATTCTTTCTTAAGGTAAGATAATATTTACTGCCGCGACAATTAAACACCTTTAAAATGTAATGTCAATCATCACATGTAGCCTGTTTAGTCATTAAAACACTGGTGTTTCAAAATAATGCAAAAAAACTTAAAAGAGCCAGTTTTTTGAACGGCTCTTTTCAGTGAACAACTCCTGATTGAACGGCTCCCTTCAAAGAGCCAAAAGTCCCATCACTACATTTGCCTGTATTCAATTCACTAATCATGTAGGTCAGGGGTGTCAAACTCATTTTAGTTCAGGGGCCACATTCAGCCCAATTCGATCTCAAGCGGGCCAAACCATTAAAATAATAGATTAAAAACCTATAAATAATGACAACTCCCAGTTTTTCTCTTCATTTTAGTGCAATAAAAAACAAATTATGAAAATATTTACATTTACAAACTCTCTTTTCACAAAAAAGATGTGAATAACCAGAAAAAAATTTAATTTCTTAAGAAAAATAAGCTAAATTTTAACAATATTATGCCTCAACTTTTCACTTGTACATGTGCATTACACACAATGTTACACAAACATAATATTGTTGAAATTTTGAAGTTTGGAATGTGTAACTAAAATAAGAATGTCTATAATATTAGGTGTCAACTTAATAACACAACTTACAAATTGGATCTACAAATCCACAAAACATTTAGTAACAGACAGAATATTGTTAAAATTGTACTTAATTTTCAGGTTGTTCTCATTTTATTGTAAGGGTTATTAGACTATTATTTTACTTTAGATCACATTTGGCTAAAAACAGTTCAACACCCTTGACTGTTAATATCATCAGTGTAATTTTTCCACTCCATAAAATCATGCCGTGGGCCGAATTAGAACTTTTGTCGGGCCGGTTTTGGCCCCCGGGCCGCATGTTTGACACCTGTGATGTAGATGTTCGTAAAAACTAAAATTAAAGTTGAGGGTTGTTGTGTCAAAAATAGAGAAAGCTGAAGAAAAAGTAACTTTTTTCAACAAATATATCAGTAACTGAATGCAGAAACAAGTCTCCATCCACTGTCGTTGATCAAACTCCATGCGTTTTACTGGGGAATCAATGTTGACATGACAGGGGTGGCCTACCCTGGTCCTGGAGAGCCACTATCCTGCATGTTTTAGATGTATCCCTCTTCCAACACACCTGATTCAAATGATAAGCCTATTATCAAGCACTGCAGAAGCCTGATAACGACTGTCAGGTGTCCTGGAAGAGGGAAACATCTAAAACATGCAGGATTGTGGCTCTCCAGGACCAGGGTTGGCCATCCCTGTTGTAGGAGATGACGATGTTTCCACGGGAACTACGGAGCCTCTGAACATCCACATGGATCATATCTGATGACCGTGAAAAGATGACAAACTGTATTTTACACCAATTATTTACATGTAATGATACTTACATTTTGAGAAAAGTAGATCAAAGTAAAAAAAAAAAAAGAAAATGCATTTTTTAAGTTTTTTTTTTTTGTTTGTTTCCCATTTACTTATAATGGGCGAAATTTCAAACATCTGTAGCAGCAAAACTATTCGTTGAATTCATACCAAATTTAGTTTATACATTGCCACTGACCTAGAATTGATGTGATTACATTTGGGGAAAAATAGGTCAAAGTTTACATTTTTTTATGAATATTTTAAGTCATATCTCTTCTCCCATTTACTTATAAGGGGCAAAATTTCAAATGTCTATAAAAACATCAATTTTGTTTCAATTTACTTCAATGTGTAGATATTGAGGCAATGTAGAGGCAATTGATATTCTGACATCAGCACACGTATAGACATGATGACATCAGCTGGATTGATGCCAAAATAATTAACAATATGTGCGAGGGGCGGGGTTTGTTGTGCCTAGAACCACTTATTTTATTTTGTTTTTCTGTTCTATAGTCAATATCAGGTGTCAAACATCATTTATTTCAAAATTAACATTCATCAGGTTCATTTAATATCACTGTTTACACTTGTCTTGTTTGAGAATAGACAAATTTACAAGAAAATGTTTTCAAAAACTAGTAAAAATACTGTGTTTTATAGCACCTTTATGGACTTTTTCCTCCTAATTTCCTATTTAGAAAGTTATATGTGGATGTTTAAGATGTTTTGTCTGCATCTAACTTTCCCTAAACAAGTTAGATCAATGTATTGGATAAAATTAAGGAATTATAATGAATTAATTCTGCAGAGTATTGAGGCTTGAACACGTTAGAAATGAAGTGTCTGAATGTGTAAACAGGACATATGTGATTACTGGCAAGGTGACAAACTCCATTTTACCTGAATTTTTAAAGAATATGGGAAGCATAAATGGTCCATTTATTGAACATTTTTGAGAAAAAAGCCATTTTAGCCACAGATGTTCTTGGCTGTGGGTGATTATATAACTAATTTTTAACAGTTATATGGTAATATACTGAATAACAGTCAAAGTGGAAGGATGTGTACAGAAAGATAATGTATCTTTAGTTAGATTTTATGCATTTTGTATTTGTGAAGCTTCACTATTCATGTGCTAAATAGTAGTAGTAGAAAACTAAATGCAGGAGAATAGAATAGAATAGAATAGAATAGAATAGAATAGAATAGAATAGAATAGAATAGAATAGAATAGAATAGATCATAATCATCATTGTACAAAAAAATTGAAGTGTAACTCCCTTGTCAGTGCAACTGAATAAAAACACGTACTAAGATAAAAACCATCAATATAAAAAGATAAAATAAATATAAATGTCCATATAAAAAGATAAAAACAGCATACATATAGCACGTCATTTCAGGTCAACCAAGTGTCATTGCATTCAGAAACACTGTTGCACTTGGATAAAAGCTGTTTTTGAACCTATTTATTCAGCATTTTATTGTCTTCTATCTTCTTCCAGGGAAAGAGGAAAAGCTGTGAAGATAAAGCATGACCAGTTCTGTGGCCTGTTGCACCAGCTGGACCCACGTTTTCTCAGCACAAAGACCACAATAAACAATCCACTCAAACACTGAACTACAAAATGCATTGCAACAAAGACAGTAGCCGCTTTTCTATTGACCCTCAAATTGCATGAATATAACTTGCTCAAAAAAAATTGCCTACCGGAAAAATTTTGCTAAAACTCTTGTTTTTGATTAAAGTTTTTGCGCTGGCAAGAGGTGGTTTTTGGGCATAATGAAATTGGTATATCACGCAAAACTGCAATTGAAAGACCTTTTTCCGCAACTAGAGTCGTGAATTTAAGAAAAAAAAAAAGGGATGTTGACGGACGTTACAATAAATGAAGAAGAAGAGTTTTAAAAGAAACATGGTGCAGTATGTGTGGACACACCAGGAAAACTAAACTAATAATTTTTTAATTTAGTACAAGATAGAGGGGTAATATATAATAATAATGAATATATCTATAAATCAACACAATATTTATGTTTGTTGCCATGTTTATGGAATAACTTCTCGTGTCATCTCGCGATAAATCAACAAATCATCGCATTTGTGATTTAATAAAAAAAAAAAAAACACATTACACACTTCTGTTTTTTCGACATTTAGTAAATATCGGTAAAGTTTTGCGCAGATGTCCAATGGAAAAACCACTACTGTCAATGATTTGTGAAACTATGAACGGCATACGATGGAATGCAGGATCATACCATAGGGAACCATGACATGATGAGGTACACATGAAGCAGTGAAGGGTTCGATGTAACATTTAAGTTGTAATTCATTCTCAGGTTGGAACTATTTCACATGGTGCAATTATCAGCTCCCAGTAAAATCAAAGATAGTTTTATGTGAAATTATCTTTAGTCAATGCAACACCTGTATTTTAGGTTAACGGGATCAAAATAGTGTGAAAGAGTCTGTTATATTAATTTATATTTAGTTATACCACTCTATAGTAATAATTACAATAATAATAATTTGATTTCATTTCATCTCATCTCATTTGATTTGATTTGTTGCTTTATTTGACAGAAACTGTGCTCATGAATTAACATAACCACTAATGGAAATGGAGTCAGAGGTAACAACAGGGGTAATTGTCATTCTTTTGTTCCTGGTGTTGAATGACAGAAGAAAAACAACAGTGGCAACAATCAGACAAAACACATTGCAATGTATCATGTATTAAATATACATATGTTAATGTATTATTAAATATACATATGTTAAATATAACCATTCTAGTAAGTAATGCATGAATAAATTAAAAAAAAAAAATGCAGGTCAAGATCAGGATCAGTGTTCATAAGTTTGGTTCCGGAAGTGTTTATTTCTTAGCCTGTGTGTGAAAAAGAATAGTCAGTTCATGTCTAAAAAAATTATACAATTAAACTATCCTGACATTTTATTGGGGACATTTTCACTAAACAACTTAAAGGAGCCATATGTAGGATTGTGGCCAAAAGTGGTACTGCAATCACATTAAAAATACTGCAGAGCGTGGTATCCCCTCGCCCCAGACTAGGGGTTTCCAGATCCAGCATGAGCGTCTACTACAAGGAGCTACCATGGCAAGTGACGAGTCCTACACTAGTATTTATACCGGGCCTCTTCACCTGGCCCCCGGGAGAGGACGCTGCGGTCTGGGCCCAGTGAGATCACAGCCCGGCCCTGGCTCTCAGTGGCTCTTACCGAGTGGTAAGACTGTGGGCTCGGGCCACGGGAGACCACAGGGGAGTCGGGGTCGGTCTTCGAATTCTTCTCCACTTTCAGTCGTCTCCATGTTTCAAAAGCATCTCCTGTGCATATCCTTGTTTTGTTTCTCATTTTGTCACAACGTATTTGGGAATAATAAGAGGCCTTTTAAGTTTACAAATGTCAGACATTTGTGATCAGAAATGCTTGTAGTTGCAGCTCAGTGGGAACTGGTTACCTGGATGTTGAAACGCTACTGACTTCGCAATTGGGAGATAGGTGATGGGTAGGGTGACCAGGTGCTTATGAGCCACATGTGGGACAAGGGGTGTGTTTGTGTGGGACAATGTGGGACACATAACTGTAATGCTGGAACAAAGTCTAGATTTTTAAACAATGCCCATCTTATTGTTGAGCTTATAAATATGAATAACAACAATTTAATTTGGTTGCACACAATATGCGAAGTTTTGCAGTGGGCATTTATTTTTTGCTTTTTTTGCACAGGTTTCAACCATTTTTTTGCTTGTAAAAACCAAACAAAAAGTATATTTTGTCACCTGAAGTCTCAGTTCAAATTCCAAACTTAAAAATAAGTAAAAGGGATATCACATACATACAGTGTGTGGCTTCAGGTTGTATCACCTCCATGTACGATGGAGAAATAAGTTTGAAATAGTTCGCAGAATACCCTATGTGAATCATCCCCCACTGCTTTCACCCATGCATAAACATTTTCCCATTCTTTTCTGTAGTTGCATCTTCTTTTTTTGGCACGGAGTTTCAGTGATTTCCACCAATATTTGCATGCCGGTGTCTGAGGCTTTATCCTTGGTTTTTTGTCTGTCAGTGGGCGGAGCTCAGGAGGACGCCAGTGACAGGTTGATGGACTCCTGACCCTGCGTGTATGGTGGTTGATTGACAGCGGACACAGCCAATGGTGATCGCACTGTCTCCGCTATAAAATGAAATCACGTTTGGAGAAAGGGGACTGTCTTGCACTTTGGAGAGACAGAGCCAATCGAATGCGGGACATCGTCTCAATTTGCAGGATGTGGAAAAAATGGTCATAATTCTGTGCAGTCCCACACAAAGCGGGACACCTGGTCACCCTAATGATGGGTGGAGCATCAGACCAAAACACAAAATGACAACATAAGCATTACTTGTGGGCTGACACTGACCTTTTCAAATGCAAATATTCTGGCTGGACTACTACTGTCACTGATATCAGTATTTGAAATGAACATGATTCCTTAATGTCTGGTGACATTCAGGGCCATTTTATGATCACTTGGAACATAATTCTTAGATACAGCTCCTTTAAAGCTTCAGTGCTTGTTAATGTTTTGTTTTCATTGGGTGAAATTCTGTAATTGTAGTTTAAGTCATTTTACAGGAAATAAGAATTCCACCTCCTTCTCTGGATTCTGTTTTCATGTTGTGTAGATAATTCACACCATGACCAAGAGGTTTTGGTGATGCGTAGGTGTTTTCAGGTAGGTAGGGGGTAAATACATGACTGACGGCTATAAATAGTGATCGGATTCCGTCAGATGTGACTCCGCTGCTCTGCTGCAGAATCTTGGAAAGTGGCTTCACTTCCTCAAGTTTAAGGGTAAACTTTGTCACCAGGATTTTTGCAAAGTACTGTCATTGCATCTGAGTTAAGAGAGAACAAAGGTCTGTGGTTTTCAAATGGTGTCCAAACTGGGACTAGTCAGACGTACAGGTTGGACTTATATGGGGAGTAATTCTCTGAGAGTATTAGGCAAACAATTCATCTGTGAGCCATGTGCCAGAGCATCTAAGCAGCCAAGTGGTCATTCAGACATTCAGTTGCCAAGCATAACTAATTATAGGGTGAGTTTGGCCAACATGTTCAAATGATTTATGATAATGAGAATGACAATAAAACAGTGCGAGTCAAACGGTGGGTCTGACCGTGGAATGTCAATTTGATCTGCCCTTTCTGTAATGTGGTTGAAAGCAGAGGAGAAGAGATTCTCTCAGTATAAAGTTCACACCATGGAAACACACCTGAGAGTTTGTCTGTGAAGGCCTTTAAAAAATAAAACAACAGAATGTGACTCACGAATAGACTCATGAGCTATGCCATGTAATAAGATCTGCAGCCGTATGAAGAGGGATGGGGAGGAAGGGGAAGCAAAGGCTGGTCTTACACTGTGAAACTTTCACACTTTTAACTAGTTAAAGGTTGTAAATAGAAAAAGTGGTGGTAGACACAATAAACCCCGCCCCTCGAACATATTTTAGCTTATTTTGGCATCGATCCGGCTGATGTCATCATGTCTATGCGTGTGGTGATGTCAGCATTTCAGTAGCCTCTATATATGTGCCAAGTTTGAAGTAAATTGAAACAAAATTGATGTTTTTACAGACATTTGAAATTTTGCTCATGATAAGTAATGGGAGAAGAAAAAAGATTTTAAAAATTCATTAAAAATGTGAAATTTGACCTACTTTTCCCAAAATGTAATGACTTCTATTCTGGGTCACAGGCAATCTATAAACCCAATTTGGTATGAATTCAAGCAATAGTTTTGCTGCTACAGACGTGAATTTTCACCCATTATAAGTAAATGGGGAAAAAAAAGATTTAAAAAAAAATATTAAAAAAATTTAAACTTTGACCTTCTTTTCATAAAATGTGATGACTTCTATTCTGGGTCACTGGCAATCTATAAACCCAATTTGGTATGAATTCAACACATATTTGTGCTGCTACATACATTTGAAATTTCATCCATTATAAGTAAATGGAAAAAAAAAAAGATATTAAAAATTCATTATTCAATTTCATCATTCAGTGCGGGCGACACGGTGGTGCAGTGGTTAGCACTCGTGCCTCACAGCAAGAAGGTCCTGGGTTCGATTCCAACACCAGTCGACGGGGGGTGGGACCTTTCTGTGTGGAGTTTGCATGTTCTCCCTGTGTCTGCGTGGGTTCTCTCCGGGTACTCCGGCTTCCTCCCACAATCCAAAAACATGCACTAATAGGTTAATTGGTTAATCTAAATTGCCCATAGGTGTGAATGTGAGAGTGATTGTTTGTCTCTATATGTTCAGCCCTGCGATGAACTGGCGACTTGTCCAGGGTGTACCCCGCCTTCGCCCCTATGTAGCTGGGATAGGCTCCAAGCGACCCCCGTGACCCTAGTGAGGATAAAGCGGGTTCAGAAAATGAATGAATGAAAAATTCATTAAAAAAAAATTATCTTTGACCTACTGTTCCCAAAATATAACCACATCTATTCTGGGGCACTGGCAATCTATAAACCCAATTTGGTATGAATTCAACCCATAGTTTTGGTGCTAGAGTGTAAACAAACAAACAAACTGAACCAAAAACAATACCCTTGCCTTCCCTTCGGGGGGCGGGGTAAAAACATAACTGTCACGCCATGCAACATACAACAGTCCATTTCATTAGCTTTTTCCTTGTTCGTATTGTCTGTCAAAAGCAGCCGGTTCATCTAGGACGACATCTCTGGGTTCCTGTCTGTAAAGCTTTATTCCGTGGGAACCTTCGCTCTGTGTAAAATTAAATGGATCACAAGATGCAATGAATTTAATAACCTGTTTAAATGAGAATAACCAACTAGCTAATAACTGTCATGTATATAGTCAACACACTATAGCATTAATATGAGTCCCAACCCAACTGCAGTGGTAACAAACTTTGCATAGTTTGTTGCAGACATCGTTCATGTGCTTTGTAATGGGTTTTACATCATGGAACTCAACTGACCCTTTACCATATGCTTCCCATGACAGACTAGCATCCATTCTTCTACCAATATGCAAATGTATAAATCTGACGACAGACACCCTCAAAGATTAGAGCACCCGATTGTATTTTTTTTTTTTTTGTTCTTCCAATGCCAAAAATATGAGAAGTTAGATTGAAGATATTAAGCAGTATAGAAGCACTTACTCACTGTTATACTGCCTGCTCTCACTATTTCTATAACATTGTTAATGTTATAGAACCAACATTATGGGGAATATTCGGCATTTTATTGCCTTTACGAATAAAGTGACATATGACTGCTTTACATCATAAGATGCAGCTGATTTAGACATGGATCATGGTTCGTAATCATCTGCTCTTGAAGCCTCTTTAAAGACATGAGCCTCTAAAATATGCACTTTAAGGTGATTTGTACAGAAGAGTATTTCAAGGAATCTGTTGCTTCCGTATAAAGGACTGAAAAATAGAACAAAACTAAACTCTATTAAAAGTTGCAGCAGAAAGTGTTCATTCTGAATCCAAAAATCATCCCCAGTGGTATAAAGTAGTGCATTAAATGTATGTCAATGCAAATACTAATATCTCCATTTCATGACATTAGATTCTTTGTCCAGTCTGTTAATTCTGTGCTCATGTTTATCTGGAGTCTGTTTTGTTGTGGCCCTGGAGTCTAGAAGTAGTTTGCTTTGCTCTAACCTTGTGACATGCCCACTTTCCTACAGCAGAGCAATTGAAATACAATTGCTACGCTTTTCATTCAGCCATTGCAGCTTGTTTCCACTTCATTGTCAGGACAATGGGTCAAAGCTGTATTGCAGATTAACTGTGCAAATAAATAAGAAGAGGCGAGTGAGCAGAAGCTTGGGTTGAGGCAAATCAATAGGGTCAAACAAGGAAGGAAACCAACGAGAGTGGGAGAGAGCGGAGGGAAACACAGAGATGGAAGTGTAGAGAGCTGTAGGTAATCAAGTGAGCCATCAGCTGCATAGTAAACCCACAGGAAGGCCTTTTCCCAGAGGAAATGATTGTTTAGGAGCTCAGTGAGTGCTCCAGTGGTCTCAGCCAAAGACCATGGGGGATGAAGAAGTGGACAACAAATAACTTGTCCTGCAGCTGCATTTATGAATATAATTACTCCAGGTTTCTTTTCAATTACACAAAATCCTACATTTCATGTTTGTTAGGCTCATATGGACACATATAAACACCCAGCAGCTGCTGAATGTATCCAATTTACCAGAACATATACAGTCAATTTATGTCGCCCACCAGATGTCAATGAATTTAAAAACAGAGCTGGAGAATATATGTCAGTAAATATATAAATTAGTACTGTCACACAATTAAAAGTTTTAATCAGATTAATCACAGGGTTATTGTGGATTAATTTCAATTAATCACAATTAAATATTCATATTTAATCTGTATTAATCAAGTAACATTTTGCATGAGCAAACAGACTCAAGAAAGAAGGGAATATATATGCACTTAACGCAGTGGTGTTCAACCTTGGGGTCAGGACCCTACGTGGGATCGCCTAAAATTTTAAATAAAAATTACTAAATTACGAAAACATTGATATGGTGTGTTGAGTTAAGAGAAACAATCACTATACATAACAGACATGACTAACTCTGAAGCTGAAACTGAAGCACTGTGGTTCTGTTTGTCTTTCAAATGTTCATTGTGGTCAGTTTCAGATGCTGCAGCTCTTTCATAATTCATAGTATGAGTTATTGTTTGTTCAGCCTTGTAAATCCAAGCTGGACTGACTGTACATATCCTGACCAAGGAAAATAAAATACTCACTTTGTGCAGTAATCTACACCTGGCTTTTCTGCCTCCGTTCATAATAATATACATTATATAGACTAAATGTTGCCTGAAATTAATGGGGTTTTTTTGCAACATAGTATAGCAAACTATTACATGATCAAAAACCAATTAATTTTAGCAAAAAAAAGTCTCAATTTTTAATGTCCGGGGTCGCGAGAAATTTGTGATGTTAAAATGGGGTCATGAGCCAAAAAAGTTTGGGAACCACTGACTTAATGTGTTTATTAAACACCTTCAACAGTTTCAACAACACAACTTGAACAAAACAACTTGAAACACCTGTTCCGTCTTGGGTTTTATGTACTCATATTTCCATCCAGAAGGCCAACGTGCTGTTTAGCATCTTCAATCTTTATCGGTTGGTTCTGCTGCCTGTCACTACCGGATCAACTACCCATTTATGCATGTGTGACACATGCATAAACAAACTGGGGCAAACTGCCCCAAATGCAGATGGGTTAATTGCATTAAAATTTTTAATCAGATTAATCATGATGATGGATTAATCCCCGTTACTGCATTAATTTTTACAGCCCTAATATGTGCAACTATGCTTGATAAGTTAATGCATGTAATATACATGAATTCTATTAAAATGTACAATCATTATTCATTTCCACTATATTAATTTGTTATAGAACTGTGCAGTATGTGCACCAAATCTATTTGTACACACACACACACACACACACACACACACACATATAAATAAATAAATAAATAAATAAATATATATATATATATATATATATATATATATTTATATAGATAGATAGATAGATAGATAGATAGATAGATAGATAGATAGATAGATACACACACACACACACACACATTTACATAGTTATTGAACCAAAATCAAGTATTAACATTAAGGCCACTTCAGCTGTCTCCAAAACATGCCCCGACTGAATGGAATCCAAATAAAAAGCTGTTAGAATCAATGGAAAGCAGATAGAGTTTGAAACCTGATGCAATCCATTTCCATTTTTTTGCAGATTTCTCTCAATCCTGTATGCTGTGTTACAGCTTCACATAAACTACAGCAAAGCAGCAGAACAAATATAGTGTTGTTCCTGCAAAGCCCAAAGCGATGGCATAAATTAAATTGAGGAGAAATTCTGTTTGTGGCCTAAAAACAATGAGATGGGGTTTATTAAGTGAAAATGGGGAGAACTGTGAGAGTGGAAAAGCTTTGGCAATTGCATTAGGAGCGGATCTGGGAGAGCTGGTGCAATAATGGCACGGAAGGCCGGGTCAGATTACAACAAAATGGTAAAAGGTTTAAAGGGCCCAGAGAGAGCGGGGCAGACCGACTGAAAGGCTAAACAAAAATTATCAAAGATATTGCAAGTGTAGGAAATGGAGTGGATGTGAAGCAGAGGAAGCAGAAGTTTGAAAAGTTTGATCCAAGTATAAACGAAGTGGAGGAAAGGTCTGCGTACAAGAAAATGATGGATCCAGCACTAGTCGCTTTTCCATTGGACATCTGCACAAAACTTTACCACTATTTACTAAATGTGGAAAAAACAGAAGTGCGTAATGTCGGTTTTTCCATTAAATCACAAATTTGATGATTTATTTATTTATTATCACAAGATGACACGAGAAGTCATTCCATAAACATGGCGACGAACGTAAATATCATAATGATTTCCAGATATATCCATTATTATTATTATCTTTTACCCCTCTATTTCATACTAAATTAAAAAATGATTGGGTTTCCTGGTGTGTCCACACATACCGCGACATGTTTCTTCTTCTTTTTCACTTGTAACATCCGTCAACATCCATTTTTTTAATTCACCTGACTCTAGCTGCGAAAAAAGGTCTTTCCATTGCAGTTTTGTGTGATATACCATTTGCGCTACGGCCGAAAAACCACCTCTTGCCAGCGCAAAAACTTTTAATCGAAAAATGAGACTTTTGGTGAAATTGTCGTTTTTCCATCAGGTACATTTTTATGCGCAAGTTATATTTGCACAATTTGAGGGTCAGTGGAAAAGCAACTACTGTTTATGTTCTCCTTGTACTAGCGGATTTATTTTGAAGTTCCATACACTGTTTCAGGTTTAAGTATTCAGTCTACTCTCTACACTCCTCTTTGTTTTCCGGGTCCATCTTTGTAAACTTGAGGCATTTGTTCCAGACCCTTTTTTTTTTTTTTCTTCTATATGCTCCTGACTCCTCCTCTCAGTCATCTCAGTTGCAGCCCCTCTTGTTCTCACCTCAAATCCTCGACTCCTCCCACCGGAGGAATCGAGACAAGGACCCGAGGAGAAACAAGCATTGAACAGAAGGAGACATCCTCACCTCAAAGCCGCCATGTCAAATAGACATCGGTTAAATATGTTGTAACAGCTACATCATCTGACTGGTTTTCTGTTGCAATGCACCGCTGTATTTGATGATCTCTGACAGATGGGTGCTCGTGTAAGCTTATGATTAACTTTTAATTCAATTCACAATATTGCATGTCAGTGCATGAATCAGTAGGTAATGAAGGGATGTCATTCCTTTTATTTAATCAACACGAGTTTGACTATATTTGATCACTTTGTCATGCCTCTTTTATACGTTCCATCGCCAAAAAAGAATTTCGGCAGATGAAAGTCGTAGCTGCTCCAGCCTCTTCAATCCTCTTTCATCATTGGGCTCTTTAGACATCCTTCAAAGCTGTGATTGACTGGGGTCAGCCCTGTGTTCCCCTGTACCTATACTTATACATATACATATAGCATGTGTTTGTTTTATAGCAGGGGTTCCCAAAGTGGGGTATGCGTACCCCCAGGGGTACTCGGAAGAAGCCCAGGGGGTACTTAAAATTTTTTTTTTGAAAAATACATTAAACTGTGAATGGTGTTTGGGTCTGTGGGACCCATTTTCATTTTTTATTAAAAGAAAAATGATGAGTAATATTTTTTTATGAAATGTTTCTTCTCATATCTTGATTATATTACATTTTATTAAAAAGCAAATGAAAAACGAGTAGCACTTTAATTACCTCCGCCAAGGAGGTTGTGTTTTTGCCAGCGTTGGTTTGTCTGTTTGTCTGTCTGTCTGTCTGTCTGTCTGTGTGCAAGATATCTCAATAAGTTATGGATGAAAATTTCAGGAAATATTGATACTGGCACAAGGAACAAATGATTAAATTTCTGTGGTGATCGGGGGGGGCACTGATCTACCTTGGCCGAGGTCTGCGCTCTCAGAGGGCTTTTGTAGTTCATAAATGTGTATGTAGCAAAGGCAAAAGGCACATATTAAACATATATGCTTCTTATGTTGCTTGTAATTGGGATGAAGTAAACATCTGTGTTGAGTATTTTAATGTAAAATTGTTTAATTATATTGAATTAAAAACCCCCAGATGCAGCAGGTCCACCAGACCCACAAGCACTGGCTGAATAATAAAAATCTGAACATCGCACAAGGGTTAAATAAGTCATCATGTACTGAATACAAAATAAATAATGAGAATTAATGCTGAAATATAAAACACAACAAATACATTCATATAATAGTTTATTGTCAATCATCTTGTTTAAGCTTTGGCAACATTTTAAAACATTTTATATTATTCAAAATGAGTTTGAGTAGCTAAGTAATTACTTTTTGTTGATGAAAGGTTCATTTATTAATTAATCACAAATTTATTTATTTTTCTTATCAATGAAAGAGGGCACTTTTCAGTTTATATGTTGAACACAAAATTTACTTTAAAAATGTGTTATATATATATATATATATATATATATATATATATATATATACACATATATATATATATATATATATATATATATATATATACATATATATATATATATATATGTATGTATATATATATATATATATATATATATATATATGTATATATATATTACAGTTAAATATAGGTTGCTTGTTTACAAAGTTTTGGCACAAGACCAAATTTTGTCAGAATTTTTCAATCAAAAATGCTGAAGTGAGAGTTGGGGATACTTGGCTAAAAAAGTCTATTTCAGGGGGTACTCCACTGTAAAAAGTTTGAGAACCACTGTTTTATAGTATATAGGCAAAGACTTGGTACTAAGAATATAATCTGGTGCTAATATCACTAATTGTACTGGTGAAGCTAATAAACTTGCAACTTTTTGAATTTGATTTTTTTTTTAAAGGTACCAATTAAATTAGAAGCCTATCTAGATTCCTAGACCTGGAATGTCTCGATCAGGGGTCACCAACACTGGTCCTCCAGATCTACTATCCTGCATGTTTTAGATGTTTCCCTCTTCCAGCACACCTGACGGTCATTATCAGGCTTCTGCAGAGTTTGATGATTTAGCATTTGAATCAGGTGTGTTGGAAGAGGGATACGTCTAAACACGCAGGATAGTAGATCTGGAGGACCAGGGTAGGTGATCCCTGGTTTAGATCTATTGAATTCATTTTCCAAACAAAAACCTTTGAGATAAATGAAAAATATTTGACTTATAAATGTGAGTAATTATTATTGGATTCAAATTCTTTGTTCAATATTCTTATATATTATATGGCCTTCTTCTCTGATGAAAACAGCACAATGTAATATAATGTATCACAGAGATGCCTCTCCTCTTCCTCCTGATTGGTTGGTCAGCTGGTCTAGCTACTCTGAAAATTTCCCCTTGTGGGACTAATAAGGACACATCTTATCTTATGAATATGTTTTCTAAGGGGAACATAGGTAAGCTCCCAGTTGATTTCTGAGTCATAACCAAGCATTGAGGAGTTAAGAAGTCGAGGAGGTGAAAAGTATGGAACTGAGGAGATCTCTGACTGATCTGACCTTTTTTCCTGTTCCACTGACCCCACCTTTGTCTTATGTTACTGAGACCTCTGCCTGATTTTGGACCAACGTCTGTGAACCAAACCAAGCTGCATTAAAGACCATTTATTCCTTCCCCTGAGGTCTGGATCATATAGTTGTGTGTTGTGTGTATGCAACACTAGATGTGATTATGTATTAATCTTCTGAAAATCAGCCTCTTAGCTGGTGCTAATACATACAGCATATGGATGAACACATTTTCGTGTGATGTCTGTGCATGTGTACGTCTGGTTTGTACTGTAACCTTGTTAATTGTGCTGCAGAGTATCTTTGCCAGGATGTTCTTGTAAAAGATATTCTTAATCTCAATGATATTTTTGTGATTACATAAAGATTAAACAAATAATACAACAAAAAAATATAATAAATATAACTTTCCAAAAAATCACAAATTGGGCTGTTGCATATCTGTCAATTTAAAAACAAAAATAGTAACCCCTGGGGGCAAAACTAAGATATAATATTGTGGGGAAAATACAGAGACCCTGTAAACCAGTGTTTTTCAACCTTGGGGGTCATCTGGGATTTCTAGTAATTGATAAAAAAAAAAAAAATAATAATAATAAAAATGTTTTAACCCTCCGGTATCCCGTCCACCAAGGCCCTTACTAAGCACCAAGTGTGCCTTTTTCGCACACTTGTGGAATAATGTCAAAAAAAAATTTTCATACAGTTTGTTTTTAATTCTTTTACACTTTTTTCTATTTCATCAAATTGAGCCGTAAATAAAAATACCAAATACTCAATAACTGTCACATTTTTTAACCCTTTAAATGCCATATTGTAATGTAAACAAACCATTTTTTGGATGCAAAAAACACAAAATATGATTTTTTTTCAAAAAACTACATAAAAATTGGATCACATATTATTTGATTTTTGCAGCCTGACATATGTCAATGATTAACTCCAACATTGGTTAATTTGCATTATTATTTTTGGTGCCAGGTCAAATGTTCAAAAATACTAGCATCTGTCACCAAGTGTTCGTAAAATGCACACCTATAAATCAAACTATTAAATATTATATATTGATTTATTTTTCTGCTCTAATTTGATTTTATTTTTGTAAATCAAGGTCAGCCCTAATCATACATATACTACATTGCCAAAAGTATTGGCTCACCCATCCAAATAATCAGAATCAGGTGTTCCAATCACTTCCATGGCCACAGGTGTTTAAAATCAAGCACCTAGGCATGCAGACTGCTTTTACAAACATTTGTGAAAGAATGGGTCGCTCTCAGGAGCTCAGTAAATTCCAGCGTGGAACTGTGATAGGATGCCACCTGTGCAACAAATCCAGTCGTGAAATTTCCTTGTGGACAGCCTTCCCAGAAGAGTTGAAGCTGTTATAGCTGCAAAGGGTGGACCGACGTCATATTGAACCCCATAGACTAGGAATGGGACGCCACTGAAATTCATATGAGTCAACGCAGGTGAGCAAATACTTTTGGCAATATAGTTTATCAAATGGAATAAATAGTGCATTTTAGGCACACTTGGGAGACAGATGCTAGTCTTGTAATTTTCTTTTGTTTACAATGTGCAAATTTTAGTTGGTGATCAGAATTTTAAAGGTCATGCAAAAATGAACAACTTTTGAATTCTAACCTTATTTAAATTATGAAAAATAATATGAAGTTGTTTAACATGAAGTGCAAAGTGTGCCTAAAAGGTGCACCCGGATACCGGAGGGTTAATGATTCAATATATACTTCATCATAAACCTTGGAGTCACGACCCCACATGGTGTTGTTTGAAATTTCTAGTAATTGATAAAAAAAATTACTAATAATAAATATTTTTTTAATGATTCAAAATATATTTCATTATAATTAAAACCCCACACTTTTTCCTGAAAAAATCAAGTTCAAATAAAATGCAGGATATAATATCTGATCGGGCATATCTTGATTGACCCGATCATGTGACCGCATGCGTTACTACGCTTCAACCTGCCTGGACAGAGTCGCAGTCAGAAAACTGGACCGAACACAGAATAGAAAGATTCCTTCACCCACCTGACCCCACTAAGACATCTCCAAGAGAAACTGAGACGCAGACACCAAAAAGGTGCATATTTACATTATATAGCCTAAATATCTTCTAAAATTAACATTTATTTGCAACATAGTATTACATGATCAAAACTAAATTAATTTTAGCAAAAAAAATGTCTCTGTTTTAAATGTCTGGGGTCAGCAGGAATTTGTGATGTTAAAATGGGGTCACAAGCCAAAAAAGGTTGGGAACAACTGTTGTAAACTAAAAAGAACATCAGTTAAATCTCTGGTCATTAGACATCATGAACTCCATTTCCACATCCATGGTAACAGCACGTACACTGACTGATTTCTATATAGTTCACTCCTGAGTGCTTAAATGCATCTTTTTTACTCCTTTATAGAAGCAACAGTTTCAACAACAGGAATTTAGCTAATGTCAAGAAATGATTGGCTCTCTGCACAAAGTGCTCCCCGCTGAAATCTTGCATTAACATGCAACTCTTCGTTTCCAAACACAAGTAACCAGCTGTAAGTGCATCTGCTCACACCTGGAGCTAGGTACGCTCAGGCATATAAAGCAACCGTAATAATCTTTGTGGGCTTTTTGACAATTTCAGACCGTTTAAAACACCGTGTTACACTTAGACAGGGCACATCAGCTGAGGAGGCAGACCATCAGTGCATCTAAATGTGACCACATATATCCCAAACCACCTCCAAATGCATTATGAAATATATGTTCAGGTGTTACATTACAGCTTATCGTGTGTGACCAGGTTTACAATAGAGGGAATAGGGCCATACACTAAATCATAGCCTTTACATAAGCACACAAGCACCTGCAAATATATTTTTGTTTTGCCATAATCATAATAATTACAAAATTTTATTTAGAATTCACTTATAATCATGTCTTTTGGAAGTGTGATAAAATAACTGTCTTTTGGGCGATGGTGTGTGGAGCGCTACCAGAAATAATGGGGTATGAGATTCCAATGTGCTGTATTAGTGTAACTTGTCTGATGGAAATATAGTGGAAACGACATGTATTTGGTTAAGGTGCTTTTAGTGGCTTGCACAAAAGTTATTACAAGGAACTGAGGAAAGACAGAACCACCAACAAAGGACCAATGGATCACAATTATTGAAGGAATATATACAATGGAAAAAATAACTCACAAACTGTGACAACAAGAAGCATAAATGGACTAAAAATGGAATAAATGGACTGATTACAGAACCCGGAATGGTGGAAGGACTGAATAATGTGAACGTAGTGTCGTGTAGTATACCCAAGCAAGGTTTGTGTATTAGTTTTTTGTTGTTTTTGGTGACTATGGGCCAGATCTACTAAGATACCAGTTTGTTTATGTTAAATGTTCAAATTAAATATGGACGTTTTCGGCTAAAATATGGGATTTATAGAAGCAAGTTGTGCTTGGTGTCAAAATTTAGGACAATTCCTGTACTTTCACATGGTGTCTTTTATTTTGTGATACTACGAGGGCTGTTCAATAAGTTCATGGCCTCACCCAGAAATACTGGTTGTTATAATACAGGATGTTACATTCTTTTGTGATGGGATAGTGATGCCTGAACATCGATGGACCAAGTGCATTGCTGTAAATGGAGATTATGTTTAAAAATAAAATATAAATTATCAGTCTGTGTTGTTCTGTTCTGGGTGAGGCCATGAACTTATTGAACGGCCCTTGTACCTATCCCACATGCTGATATTGACCTTTGAATCCAAAGGTCGGACAGATATTTTTGATTTTAAGCTGTTCATATATCATACATAACAGAACATAGGACCTTCATTTAACACAGATCCATTCCCTAAGGAGCCAAGATATAGCACATAAAATTTCTAATGAATATGATCATTAGTTTTTGTGTAATGAGCAGCCAAAAGTAGCATTTTAGAAGTTCGCGATGGATAAAATCTCAACTTTGTCATTCTCTGTAACATGCAATTATAAATTTTAAGTAAATATTTTCACATTTCTTAGGACTATAGATTCCTGTGAAATGATTCTGAAAATTTCAGACCTCTAGCTCTTGTTGTTCAGAAGTTATAGAAGCCTGAAAATAGCCGAAAATTTCAAGTCATAGTTTGGTCGCAATTTTAGGGCACCCCCCTACCTACTTCAAAAGGTCTAACTTTGGAACTATTTACAATTAAGCCTTGAAATTTTGGATTTTTCCATCATATATAATGTACTAGAAGTACGTAAAAATTTAGAAAAATCTGAGAGGGTCAGGTGGGGACCCCTTGATGAAATTATATGGAATGACCCGTGTATTAATCTGCGTGTGCAATCTAGAATTTTGCGTGTGGGGTTGAACCGCAGTTTGAGGGTGATTTACAAAGACTGCCTGCATAAATTACAACAGGGGCAAAGTCTTGGAGACCACCCTATTTAAATGAGGATTTTGCAACTGAAGACAATACGTTGTAAAAACTGCGGAATCCACCAGCACTAATGGTAACAGTGCACTGAATGATCCAGATGCAAGGAAATGTAACGTTGGAGGAGTTTAGTCACAAGGAACTGCATGACTCATTCATTCATTTATTTTTCATTTTAGAGGTGGGGGGGGGGCGTGGGGGTTGTTGGATTGACTGTCAGGCGCACATTATTTTGTCACGCTGTAGCCTAATGTCAGTGCATATTTTTAATCACAATCGTCAGATCAAGTTGAAAAGAGTCCAGTGAAGTGTGTGTGTGTGAGGGGGTGGCATATGTCTCAATAATTTTTTCTTCCATCACTCCAAAAATGTTCACACGAGGATGAAAAATATGTTCTCCACATTTCCTTTCATCATTTCAATGTGACAATAACCACCTTCGTGTGTGCACAATTACACATACAAACCGTTTGCACCTCCCTTTGACACATATTAAATATAGACGCAGTTTTATGTGCAAAATTGCTTTCAGGTTTGATAAATCACTTTGCGTGTGCTTAATTAATATATTCATATTTTCTCCTCCCAGCACACGTACAATTGCGCGTAAATGCCCCATATTGAATATACATTATGGCAAACGTACTAAATCACAGGTGTCAAACATGCAGCCCGGGGGCCAAATCCAGGCCACCAAAGGGTCCAGTCCGGTCCTTGGGATGAATTTGTGAAATGCAAAAATTACACTAAGATATTAAGAATCCTTTTTAGTTCAGGTTCCACATTCAGACCAATTTAATATCAAGTGGGCAGGACCAGTAAAATACTTTCACAATAACATAGAAATAATGACAACTCCAATTTTTTTCTCTTTGTAAATGTAAATATTTTCATGTATTTACACTAAAACAAAGACTAATTTCACAAAAAAAACTTGAACCTGAAAAAATATGAACAACCTGAAATGTCTTAAGAGAAAAAAGTACAATTTTAACAATATTCAGCCTGTTATTAAATGTTTTGTGTATTTGTTGATCCACTGTGATCTGAAAGTTATAATGTACATGTGTAAATGATAACCTGAGGCAGAATATTGAGAAAATTACACTTATTTTTTCAGTTTGTTCATGTAATTCACATCTTTTGAAAGGATAGTTTGTAGATGTGAACCTTTTCATAATGTAAATTTACTTTTTTCACTCTAAAACAGGAGTGTCATACTCATTTTCTTTCAGGGGCCATATTCAGCCCAATTTGATCTCCAGCGGGCCGGAACCAGTAAAATAATAGCATAATAACCTATAAATAATGACAACTCCAAATTTTTTGTGCAAAAAATAACATCAAATGATGAAACTATTTCTATCCAAAACAAAAAAAAAAAGATGTGAGTAACTGGAAAAAAACTGAAATTTCGTAAGAAAAATAAGTGCAATTTTATCAATATTACGTCTCAGCTTGATTTCTACATGTGCATTACAGATCGGATCTACCAAGGCACAAAATAGGCAGAATATTGTTAAAATTAAACTTATTTGTCTTTAGACATTCCAGGTTTTTCATATTTGTTCAGGTTATTGGCATTTTGTTGATAAAGGATATCAGAATTTAATATTCTTTGCAATAAATCAAAGAGAAAAAATTGGTGTTGCCATTATTTATAGGCATAATATCATATTATTTTGCAAACTCATTGCACACATTTTTATACGTGTGTACCTTTGGTAGATCCGGCCCTATGCGTTTATAAAATTTCAAGAAAAAAAATCACTTATAAAACCGTTTTTGGCTTCAGCACCACCTCCTCCTACTAGATACAAGTATTCTGTAGCTGTGAAATGTGGGTAAAAAGTGAGGACGGTGTCAGATCTCGACTTTGTAAAGAAAAACCTGTTTTCCAGCAAGAAGAGGAAAGACAGGAGATAAAGAAAAGAAAGGCCAACCCAATTTTTCACAAAGAAAGGTGGGTGTAGTTTTTGAGTCGAGGAAATTAACCTGTTGGCGTAGTCCCAGTGACATAGGCTACTGTTGCTCTCTACACATTCGTCACTTTATATCTTCTGAGTGTTTACATTTTAACTCCACTTTTAGCCGACGTTTAATCAATGCAAGCAAACTTTTAGCAGCTGTTCACAGTAAATCAACGGTCCCTGCCCCTGCCTGGTGCCAAACCCAACAGATGCAGCTTCAGCCTCAGCATCCCTGTCTCCTCATCCCAATGGCCCTACCAATGAACCAGCCCGGTCCCAAATGGAGATGCAGCTGAAAAGCAGCGTTGAATGACATTTCAGTTTGTATAATTACAGGGATTTGTGGAATATCTTTTTTTTTTTTTAATTCTCTTGAACGAAAGGAAATTTATTCTAATCTTTTTAATCATGAGAAGTCAAAAAGTTTTTTTTTTTCCCTACAAACGTACAAAAAAGTACAGCCTATCACCAGAATTGGATGGTGGAGATAAAATGTAGAGTTAAAGGTTTAATATGAAAGACTGGTGCGTGATGTGCTTACTTTAAGTTCTTGTTGGAGTGTTTTTTTTTATGCTCGGATTGGGCTATTTGTTGATGTTAGCATATTTTCTAAGCTAAAAACTCCTCTTTATTTGTGAAATCTTGACTCTCACTACCAATTTCTTACTCTTCTGCACCTTTAAGGCACTAACAATTATTTTATTTTATATTTATTTAACCAGGAAAACCTCATTGAGATTAAAAATCTCTTTTTCAAGAGTGTCCTGGCCAAGACGGGCAGCAGTACATTAGTTACAGACACAGACTTTCATGCATGAAACAAATACATAAAAAACACATAGTCAAGTCAAATTTTCCAAAATCAACTTTGCAAAAAGTGCCCATGAGATGAAGACAAAATGTGTCAGGCAAAACATCTGCAGCCAGATGTATCCCTCTCTAAGTCATACAACATCCTCTTAAAAGTGTCCAACAAAACCAGATCCTTAAGTTTCAGGTCTTTTTGTAGTTCATTCCAGGTGAATGGGGCCGCAAACCTGAAGGCCTTTTTCCCCTGTTCAGTTTTAACTTTAGGAACAGACAAAAAGAAAAGATCCTGAGAACGAAGATTATAAGCAAAGTAACTATGTGCAGCACTGGCTACTGTTAGCATAGAAATGAAGTCCGCTAACATCAACAAATGACCAGCTGCCTGCAAAATACCAAGTGAAAAGCAAACTTTACAGAAACACACCACTATGTTCAAAATGTACATACATAAAACTACCTACACCGTATTCATTTGAAGTCAACATGACTGCAACAGAATTTTTTATCAAGAATTTTACCAGTAAAGTCAATAAACATGGTCTTCAGCCCATGTCTTACAAGGATACTGGTTTTTACATCTTCACTGTAGCCGGTATAGTGTTATATTTTCAAAGTTTGCATGTCCTATAGTGGTGATGTCTGATGGAATATCTTCGTAATATCTCATGGGTCTCAAAATCCCTTACGACGCCCCTGTTTGGAAATATGTAGACTGGTTGTTCTTGCTTTTCAGCCCAAAAAAAACCAAAAAATACCAACCATGCTTTTAGACCAAAAATGAAAAGGAATGAGTTTAAAACTTCAGCCCAGGAGCAGTGTTTTGTTGGAAGGTGAGAAGAAGTGATACATACTGTACAGAAAAAGGTCTTAAGAAAATGTCAAAACAAGGTTAGCATATTTCAGTGAAATATGTGTATTAAATATTCAAACTATTGACTGGCAGAGACAGATAGAGGCAGCTGCTTTGTAATCCAAGGAGACTGCAGTCTCATTAAACTGAACTGTACAAGGACCTTGAGAGCACAAAATGGTTCCAACAACAGGCTGAACTGGCCTCAGTGCTGCCCCCCCCCCCCCACCCAGGATGACTCTGACTTCTCAATAGCATCCTTATGTCTGGCCTTGCTGCCTGGCTGTCTGCTCTCTGACCGTCCCTGACAGGGAAAGTATCTGAGTGGCACTCACTCAGTGTCCTTGCATCCACTGGGGCTCGACATCCTCTCATCGATACGTAGAAAGATAGACTCTGTGGAACAGTGGGGGATGAAATTGAACTGATTTAATCACACCGTTCGATAGGCACCTCACCTTCTGCCAAATGACAATGTAATCAAGGACATTAAATAGCAATAACAGACAGCCGCCATGAGAAAATGAACTCCCAGGATACCGTTGTCAAATTGCAATCCTCTTAAGAGTTGTACCGATGGAAATACCTTGCTTTTGTTGTAGATGTAAGAGCTAAATATTTCCAGTCTTTACGTCGGCACAGAAATAATGATGTGTGTTTGCATGCTTTTCTTAAAACATCCTGCCCTCGTTGTTATTGCTTTGGGAGCTATTGTAGTTGTTTTTCCAGACGTGACAAATTCAATTGTCCTTCAGGAAAACAATCTTTATAATTAGACTGCCATTGCAATTAATTATATGTTTACCATCACAGCTAACAGGCATTACTTTCAAGGTTGCGGGTTTTCACTGCTCAAGGCAGAAAAGTTTAAGCTTGTAGGTAAAAACTATCCATTCTACTCTGTTCATTCTATTTGTTTCACCTTGCTCACTTGGGCCCTCCCCTGCCTTGAAGATCTAAACCTATTCTGTTTTCTCAACATTATTGCCTCCTTTTCCTTGCTATTTCACAACAACTTCCTCTCATGCAGGATGTTGTTTTCTGGGCGGGCAGCTATTATAGGTTGTTCGGTTGCGACCCACGGGGTTGTGTAGTCTCTCATACTCTGAGCTCTTAGCCAAAGTGATTCCGACAGGCACATTAAAATGCAAATTCTTGCCTGTGCACTCCTTGCCATTTTGTCACTTCCTTTCTCCTTGTGTGGCATGTTGAGGGGAAAGGAATTAGAGCGCTGGCCCTGGGGTTGAATATTCAAATGGCCACCTGATTTCCCAACAGAGCAGCACCAGCCAGGTTCCCATTTACATAGTTCTCTTTCCCCATTAACTGCCCATCAACGCTCAACGACTGAACCACAACTATCAACTGGGCCACTAGGAGAACTTCCAACTCAGACTGTGCCACAACATTCAAATACTGAACTTCCATTAGCAGCATTGTGCTATTAAAAAAAAAAAAAAATGTATTCACAAAACTTTATGCAGCCATGGGGGTATGAAGAAGCCATCATTAGAATAATGCTTTGAAATAATGCACCTCATTACCACTACTGTGCCTATATGCTGTTGCCGGTAGAGGTCAATGATTTTGTGTAGCACTGGAGGGGTGCGTGACTCACCAATTAACACCAGATGCAATTAGTGAATAATGCTAAAAATGAATACAATAAGAGAATAAAGGTAATCAAGATTATAATGAAGTCAAGTTTACGAATGCAGGTTTATGAAAGACTGTTCTCAGAGGTACATCTCAAAGTAGTTTTCACAAAGGTTCATTTACTAAAGGAGAACTTACATCTGCAGGAGTCAATATCAAGAAAAGAAACACCAGTATGTGAAAGTACTGCTGCACTCTCCTCTTGGTTGGATTCAAGACTAAATATAAAGACGAATGACCTGTCGCTGTTTTGTGTTGCTGTGGAAAAGAAAGGCGTAATTTACAAGCTTCCGGTAGAGCAGTAGAGTCATGCCTGAATTAATCTGGTCAGTCATTGGTAATTACAGCTGTCAGTCAAGTCTTTAACCCCTTTCTAGTCCGACAACACCTATGAGCTGTCGAAAACCTCCTGCGACAGGGTAGATTCCCAGCAGCCCTAGTGCAGAGAAGGAAGTAGAATTCTTGTTTAGAGTCAGACCACTTCAGTTACAACATACTAAGAGATAATAATGGGATTTTTGCCCAATGGTTAAGACTTCTGAGCACTTATAATTGTATGGTCCCCTTACTAAATGCTATAATAACATGAAGCTTGACTTGTGGTTGAACCTTTATTAAAGGGGTCATATTTTGCTAAACCCACTTTTCTTCGTCTTTGGTACTTGGGTTTGTCTGTTTGTTTGTTTTTGTTTGCCTGTTAGCAAGAAAGCTCAAAAAGTTATGGATGGATTTTGATGAAATTTTCAGGAAATGTTGATACTGGTACAAGGAAGAAATGATTAAATTTTGGTGGTGATTGGGGGGGGTTGCTAATCTGCCTTGGCGGAGGTCTGCGCTCTCTAGTGCTTTTCTGGTTAGTCTGTGGTATATTTATTTGTGTATTTGGTAGGGGTGTAAGAAAATATCGGTTCTGCAATATATCGTGATATTTCACTTCACAATACTGTATCAATATTAAAAAGTACTGTATCAATATTTTTAGGTATTTATTCAAATGCAGGTATTGTGGAGGTTCATTTTTGTTTTTATTTTTTTGTTTATTATTATTTAATGCTCTTTTATGAAACAATGTTAGTTCCTTAGTTGGGATTGCACAAAAATAATGTTATGATGTTAGTTATGAGCTAATAGAATACGAACAAAACAGAATTTAAGTTCGAACACAGGAAAATTTTGTGATATAGCATTAGATCCTGTTCTGATCAAATAAAAATGTGTTTAGTATTTGTGCATATTTCTGGTGTAATTCAGTTTTTCAAGGAACTAATCATTTAAAAAAAAGAAACAAACAAAAAAAATTGCCTTTTTAACAGTATCATGATATACCGTATCGTGATCCAAGTATTGTGATTTATATCGTATCGCCAGATTCTTGCCGATACACAGCCCTAGTATTTGGGGACCCTAATAGTTAAAAAAGTTTGAATTTGAACCCTCCAGGTGCTGCAAAGCTATCTTTATATTCCTTTTTTATTCAAAACCCGTTTTAATTCCTTCTTAAGTTGTTAAGTTGTTAGTTACGACATTTGCACATATAAGGTCAAGACTTCCGATGAATGTTTCTCCGAATATGCCGTAATTGTTTGTCAGCAGCAGCGGTTGTAGTAAAAACTGAAAATGTGTCCAAACTTCGGGCCGATTACCTAAAATGTTCAGTTGTTGGTTGAATGGGACAGAGCAGCAAAGCCAACAACCTGGAGGGGGTGGGGCATGAAGTGGCTCATATGCATTTAAAGGGCCAGCGCTCAAAATTACCTTTCTGATGTCATTACTCAGAAATAGGGTTGAAGATGAACCTGTGGAGTTGAATTAATGAAGAATGCAGACCCAAGCATAGCATTTACAGTTTATGTAGACCACGGGGAAATGTTTTAAAATACATAATTCCATTTTAAAGAAGCAAAATATCACTCCTTTAAGTGAATGAAACTATATCCTGGAAGTGCACGGGTGATAATGAAACAACCTTCCTTCAGTGACCTAAACACCATTTTAGCAGAACATACACTATCAATGAAAAAAGTTTAAGGAGCACAACAATGCAGAAGTAAGAAACAGTTGTAATACATCTGATGGCTGCTTGGGATTGGCTCCAAAAAAAAAACCACCGACTCATAAACTTACAATGGACTTCTCTCTAAAAGTCAATCTTTTTTTTTTTTTTTGTCTAGGTGTCATTCTGTTCTCATACATTTTATTTGGAACATCTCGTAAGTGATATGGCAGTCCATCTTTACATTTTCCCTTTGGTAGCTAGATTACACTTTGATTGACAGGTCTATATGACAGCTCTCTTGGCTGCAGATCTTCAGACTTTCTGTTTATTTAATAAAAGGCATTTTTTCCTGACAGACATTTCTACTGTCGGTGTAGTTAATAGATTCCACTGGCAGGGCTGTAAAGTTACCAGTAAGTAAGAAACTATTAGTTTAACTCTGATCCCAAGATTTCATCCCTTTTGTCCGAATATAGTCACTTCTGGCTCGAAAAATGACCAGTTCAGAAACGAATGGCTAACATCACATTTCTCCCATTATACAGTCTATGGTTTTTGTCCATGATACTATCAAAAATTAAGAGTAAAAACTTAAGTTATCATATTATGATGATAGCACATGAGCATGCATGAGTACAAGTCCTTGTTACCCCCCCCCCCCCCCCAAGCGGAGGCAAGGGGTATTGTTTTTGGTTCGATTTGTTTACACTCTAGCAGCAAAACTATTGGTTGAATTCATACCAAATTTGGTTTATAGATGGCCAGTGACCCAGAATAAATGTCATTACATTTTGGGAAAAGAGGTTAAAGTTTCAATTTTTTTATGATTTTTTTTTTTTTTTTAATTTAAATTCTCATTTACTTACAATGGGCTAAAGTTCACATGTCTGTAGCAGCAAAACTATTGGTTGAATTCATGCCAAATTTAGTTTGTCAATTGCCAGTGACCCAGAATAAATGTCAATAGATTTTGGGAAAAGTCGGTCAAAGTTTAAATTTTTTATGATTTTTTTAAAAATCTTTTTTCCCCATTTACTTATAATGGGCTAAAGTTCACATGTATGTAGCAGCAAAACTATTGGTTGAATTCATACCAAATTGACTGTATAGATTACCAGTGACCCAGAATGGATCTCATTACATTTTGGGAAAAGTAGGTCAAAGTTCAAATTTTTTTTAAATGAATTTTTGAAATATTCCCATTTATTTATAATGGGTGGAATATGTGCAAGGGGCGGGGTTTGTTGTGCCTGGCACCACTTGTTTTTTCTGTTTCTTTCCTCAAGTCTTGTTTTGTCTAAAACCTCAGAGTCATCTCATTCAATTAAATCTTCATGTATTTTCACGTCACGCCATAGATCCTAATCTGAGGTCTATGATCACAGGATTTTTCTGATGCCATACAAATTAAGTTTGAACAAGTTGATAATAACACTTGATGATCAAATGTCATTGCATAAAAGTTGATTTGTTACTCATTTATTTATCCACTTTTTTGGTCTTCGCTCTTAGTTTCTGTGACCTTTGACCTCTTCAAAAGAGTTGTTCCTTACACCAACTAAATATTACAAGAGCAACCCACTGAGAAAAGGAAGACAAAAGTATAAATGATGCTCATTTTTGCCAATAAATGAGCCGTCTCACTTGTTTTATGCTGTTCCAACCCCAGCTCATTAGGGAAAAGGGGAGCACATAAAAAAAACAAAAAACAGATGGAATTGGTTTAAATGAAAGTTCTGGTTTAATAGGCAGAATAATCTAATCAACACAAAGTCAACAGAGGTAGGGGACAAATGAGAACAAAAAGACAACAAATACTGCTCCAATCAATAAACAAAATGTGACCAGAATAGGTCTACTGATTTTACAATTACTTCAAAAATATTAACTTTAAATAACCAGACTTGTACTAACTTACATGCCCTACATCACAGGTGTCAAACATGTGGCCCGGGGGTCAAAACCGGCCCAACAAAGGGTCCAATCTGGCCCAGTGGGATAAATCTGTTAAGTACAAAAATTAACTGAAGATATTAACAATCAAGCATGTTCAAATCATTTTAGTTCAGGGGCCACATACAGACAAATTTGGTTTAGTTTGAATTTGTTTTAGTGTAAAAAAAAATAAAATAAAATTACATGAAAATCTTTACATTTACAAACAATGTGAATTACCAGAACAAATGAGTAATATTCAGCCTGTTACTAAATGTTCTGTTTATTTGTAGATTAGTGCTGTTGCGATTAGTCGACGTAATCAACCATGAAAATGAGTCAACTGCAATTTTTGTTGTTGTTGTTGTTGCTGTTGTTTAGTAGTAGTTAGTTTTACTATTGACTGGCTATTTATTTTTGGTCCCCCCCCCCCCCCGATCTGTGCCTACATCATTCAAATGTCCTGCCCCCTCCAAATGAAAGTTTGCGAAGATTCAGGAGGTTCACTTCCGCAGTTTGCACTGTTAAGCAAATACTCACTGGAAATTATAAGGACCTATTGTATTATTATTTTGTTTTATCTGATATAGCTAGTCATTTGCTTGAATAACTTTGCACAAATTTTTTAAATTTATTTTTTTGGAATGTGGAAAACATCCCACTTTGTAATATTTAAGTTATTTATATTGTTTACATTTGTCATGGTATAGGTGACATTTTATGTTTTGGCCCTTGAGTTGTATTCAAAATAAAATGGACGCAAGAAAATAACAAACACTTGATTTAAAAAAAAAAAAAAAAAAAAAAAGTCATTTAGTCGAAAAAATATTTGAAAGATTAATTGTTAGAAAATTAGTCGTTAGTGGTAGCACTATTATAGATCCACAGTGATCTGTAAGTTGTAATGTATATGTGTAAATGAGAAGCTAAGACAATATTGTTAAAATTGTACTTTTTTTTTCTGAAGAAATTCTAGTTTTTTCATAGTTGTTCTTATTCACATTATTTAAAGGACAGTTAGTAAGGATAGTGTAAACATTGTCATCATGCAATTTTACATTTTTCACTCAAAACAGAGCAAACTTTGGAGTTGACATTATATATAAGTTATTATTTTACTGGTTCAACCCACTTCAGATCATATTGGGCTGTATGTGGCCCCTGAACTAAACCGAGTTCGACACCCCTGCCCTACATTAACCTAAATCCAGGATCTCTTCAGCTAGTATAAAGAGACTAAATTAGTTCAACTCAAGTGTAGAAGAGTAGAAAAGACTGCAGCTGGGCCGAGTCTCCAGAAAAAGATCAAGTGCCTCGGTAACAACAGCAAATCAGCAGAGCCACAAGTAAACACATCACTAACCTGTGATTAGGTTACTCAAAAGGCACAGTGGAGAGCTGCTAACATCAAATCAGAGACGCCTGATTGGAGCGGCGGGGTGGGGCACTGGTCCAATCAGTTGAGATGGGAGGTGGGACATGAGGTGAGTCAATCGGAGACAAAACAGGAGCTTTCATCTACCATGTTCCAATTTACACTTGAGAAAAACAGCCAGAGGAGGCACACATACAATCAGGTCCATATATTTATATACTGTATGTATGTGCAGTGAAAAAAAATGTAGTACTTCTGCTTCTGTGATTAAACCTTAAGAGTCTGAAATATACATGTTATTTTTTCCCATACTGGCTTTTTAGGCACTTAGAACCCCAGGTGTTACATATCAACATGTGCAGAATATTCTCACTCAGTAGAATAAAGATTCTGACTTTTTATATTATTATTATTTTTGATGACTGTATTTGTTGTAAATATTTAAAGTGCATACAAATATTGCAGTTTATATTAAAAAAAAAGGTTGATTCCCCTTCAGTACGACAATGGACTGAAAGACTGAGACAAATGTACATAATGGAAGGAAAGACGACACAATTCCAATTGAAAAAGGATATTTTTGTGCGTAGGTGGTCATCTGTATCGCCATATCTGTTGAAAAAACAAAATATCTAGATAGAAAATTTTTTGTTTGTTTGTGGGGTGGTCTATATGTTTTTTGTTTTGTTGTTTTTTTTTTAAGTTTAGTGTTTTTTTCTTCCCCTCTTGAACTTTGACTTGTGAAATTCTTTTCCTTCCTTTCCTACTTGGAATTTAACTGGTACAGTAACTAACTGTTGTCAGGGAGTGTTCATAATTGTATGTGATCAATGTTTGACCTTGATGATCAATAAAACTAGTTCCAAAAAAAAAAAGAAAAAAAAAAAAGGTTGATTATGTCAATCTGATTGTGTGTGAGGTGACTAAAAAAGTGTGTGTGAATGATTTGTATGGATGTTTTGTGTTATTGTAAAAACATATATTAAGAAAAAAAGTGAGTTAAAGCAAAGGAAGTGGAATCCTACTATAATGGACGTTCTGTGCGTCTTTGTCCGACGCGTGTCTTGCAGCACGGGAGGGCGTACGGGTGCAGTGCCTCTGTTGCACCACGGGAGGGCGCTATCATACAATGGCACCACAGGTACAATGCCACTAGTTAATTTAATTATTAGTTTATAAAAAGGGAGTGGGAGTCCATAAGTTGTACTTCTTCCAACTCCTTTTCAAGTGGCAAAAGTTTTGTTTTTGACGTATTGTATCGTTCTTTATTATCTGATGATTTTATGTGCTCTAAATAAAACTAAACTAACTCATCTGTACTAGAAGACTGATGAAAATATTAAGCCCTGAAGCTGAAAAATTTTAATTCTGATTTTGAGATAACTTACTCACTATATGTAAATGGAAATTTGGAGATTACAGATTGATTTAGCATTGAGTTCTGTTCACAAAAGTAGTGTAACATATGAAATATAGACAAATAAATACATAAACAATGCCTAAAACTTAAAATAAGTAAAAGTTTTATGAGTAAAATTATCATTTTTTTTTTAACTTATCTTCCTAGAAATGTAAAACTGACATGAAACGATAAAGAATAATGAATTAGTTGCATTGAAAGTTTTAACCAATGGAAACTCAGAGAAGGGGTGGAAATGTTGCCTTCAGGGACCAACCAGAGGCTCTGTAAATCTCAAAACTCACCACATATGAAGCAAACATCCTCTACACAAAACAATGTAAATTTATATATAAATGATTTCTTTGCATGTTTTTATAGACATATTAATGGAAATGTTCGGTGCCCGCATGCCAATTTTTAAGGGTTACAGTTTAGACTTTAAGCTTTAATAAAAATATCGCATTAACCATTTGGAAATTAGAAGCATTTTAGATGTACCCCCAAAATGAAAAATATAAAATGTTTAGAGTTGATTCCAAATGTTGAATATGCATTTGGTAGCTGTTCACTGGAATTCTCAATATGACATCCTAAGAGGTCAATGGAGGTTGAATTACTTATTATTCCACCCTCGACCAGCATATTTATACATGCAGGTGCTCTGTTTAGTCTGTTATTTATCTTTATTTATCATGTTTCATTTTAGTGATTTATTGGTATCATCCTACTTACTGTGATTTCCTCTATTAAGCATCTCATCTCCACAGAAGCATTCACTCTGGGACCATAATAAGTTTGTGTACTCAGCCTTTCCTAAATACAAGTTGAGAGGCTACGAGAAAAAAAAAAAAAAAAAAAGTTGTGAACCACTGCTGTAATGTCTTGTATGTGAAAGGTCAATGTTTCTATCAAAGATATAGTGATAAAAAGCCAGTGTAGTGAAGCTAAAAAACTGTGTAATGCTTTGTTTTTGTTAAAAGCTTTGGCACAAAGCACAGAAACAACTGGAGCCAAGCAAATGAAGATTTGATGGTGCAAGTAATTAAGGTGATTAAATAGTTCCACATGATTATTTCCAGTCAACTTTTTGAGCAGCCCAAGTTTTACTTTGTTTCTTAATTCTAACAGTTAGAGGAGATGGAGGGACTGGATTTCACAGGAACATTAAAATGCAGTTTTGAGTCCAACTCAGCACTTGGGTGCACACCATGGGAAGTAATTTGCGAGTTCTGACGTGAAGACCAAGGTTATTATCGTTAAGGAAAACTAACGGAATGACGAAAACTAGAATTGAAAAAAACATTTTCGTTAACTGTGTAAACACGCAGCAAGCAGTAAATCTCAGAAACCACAATTTATTTCAGTTAATGAACTACTGCCCTGGTTTCTTTTAACTTTAAACCACCTCGGTAACAAAAATCTCCGGTTATCTTGGACAAAAGGCTGCGTGTTCTAGAGATTCTGGGACCAACGGTGGCTCTGGACTACTCCATTTAGGTGGCTTACCAGAGGAGGGATGCTGTTAGAAAAATTAGGCTATTAGACTATATCCTGTAAATACCAGGTGTGTTTTGAATACCTAAACCAATGGTGAACTTGATCAACGTCGTAATATTTGTACACTTGGTCCAATGACTGTAATATTCATGTTCTTTATAAGATCTTAAACTTCCTGTTGTTAGTCAGTCAACTGCTGCATCTCACTGTATGTACTTGACTCCTTGCAAGTAAAATCTTCTGATTCCAGAGTCCAGTGACTCCGTCTTTTGTCTCAGAGTGTATCACAGAATTTTTCTATCAGTTGCGTAATTTAAATTTAACTCACCAGTTACGTTTCGGATGGACGGACGAAACCAGGGGAAATGGAAGAACTCACCAAAAACAAGGTTTGAGGTTTTAAAAAATTAAGACAATAGCTTATTATTCATTCATTTTCTGAACCCGCTTTATCCTCACTAGGGTCACGGGGGTTGCTTGGAGCCTATCCCAGCTACATAGGGGCGAAAGCGGGGTACACCCTGGACAAGTCGCCAGTTCATCACAGGGCTGAACATATAGAGACAAACAATCACTCTCACATTCACACCTATGGGCAATTTAGATTAACCAATTAACCTATTAGTGCATGTCTTTGGATGGTGGGAGGAAGCCGGAGTACCCGGAGAGAACCCACGCAGACACGGGGAGAACATGCAAACTCCACACAGAAAGGTCCCACCCCCCGTCGACTGGTGTTGGAATCGAACCCAGGACCATCTTGCTGTGAGGCACGAGTGCTAACCACTGCACCACCGTGTTGCCCTAGCTTATTATTTATTGCTTAAAAAGTTACAAAAGAATCTGAAAAAATAGTTTCCTTTGTTACCTTTTTATAGTCTTTAGTGACTCTTGGAGACTCCCATTATTCAATGACGTCATTTGTCATATGCTTATTATTGGTTAATGGTAGTTACTGGGCAGAACATGTCAGTCGCTCCATAAGCCAATTCTAAGAAAAGCACATGCTTTTGCATGTGCACAGCTTTTGCTTAACACCTGCACTATTAGGCCAGCATGTCTTGACTACAAAAATCCCCTAGTTCGTATTCTGGTTTTTCTGCTCTATGCTCTTTACCACAACTACTTTCTAAAGATGTAAAATTAGATCTTTTAGGTAGAATCTGACCTCTCCTCTAAGTTCAGCACAGACAGGTGTGAGTTCATCAAAACCACACACACACGAATCAAACCTGACACTGACTGTACCTCTAAAATAAAAAGAATATTACCATTATATAAGAATATTACTCAGAATATTACTTAGACTTGCAAACATAAAAAGACTCTTCAAGCAAAACAACTTTGTAATGTAAAGATTAAGCAGACAACTCATAACATTACATTTCCTCTTCTTCTTTCCCATTTTGGTCCATGATGTATGATTTATGATGTTCATCCAACATTTCTTGGAGCAAGATTTAAACACACATTCAACTTCCATTCAACGAAAGATACGTACAACAACTGAAATAAATAAAAACTATAATTAAAAGAATGAAACAATAACTGAAACTGTATTGTGTACTTCTAAAACTAACAAAAATGTATAAAAATTATGGATAAAATTCCCTTTGTTTTCATTTTTGTCAATGTCGGATTGATATGAAATATTGACTTATTTCACTCAAGCAGTTTTAGCTGTTGACACCAAACGGCACTTCACGGTCCGTCACGTGGTTTAGAGTCGTCTTCTGGTCCCCACTGTACCTGGAAACATGGAGACTAAAGCAGCAGAGTCCTGAATGGGATTTATGTGGCTACAACGGCAAAGAAGAAAAAAGATCTGAAAAAACTAAACTAAAACTAAACATTTAGAAAAAAACAAACACTAATGAAAAATAGCAAACTTGCTCTAAAAACCAATTAAACCTAACTGAATTAGAGAGAGAAAAAAGTCAAAACTAAATAAAACTAAACTATAATGAAAAATCCAAAACTATTATAACCTTGGTGAAGACAAACTCGCCACTGCGGCTCAGCTCATCGGGGGTTGTGTCGGTAAAGTCGGTCATTATAGGTGAGTCAGATAAGAGTAAGGGCAAAAGACTAGAAGAGATGATTTACTCTGGAACTTGATAAGAAGTGTACAAAAATACTGTCTGTGCAGTAAGTCTGTCTTCATTAAAGCTGTCTGAGTCAATGACCGGCCTCTCTTCTGGTCTGCCCAGGCTGAATGGCTAATTACCTCGATAAGGTGCACAGGGAGCAGTCGACCACCGCAGCCACCTGTCGGCTGGAGCGCCTCCAAATGACAAACGCCCGCGGGGCTGTGCTGCCCAGGTTGAGTCTGTGTTTTCCACTCTGTCGCCTCGCACCACACCTCGGCATGGCAGCGTCAACCTGGGGAGCAACTGTTGTCTTTACTAATTTACCCAAAATAGCTGCCTGCCTCAGGCTCTTCCATGCTGCCAGTGCTGGTGAAGAGCATCTGTTTTGAACTGCAGGGGCAAACGTAATCACACCGTGTGGTGGCTAAGGGTGTTATCTGGACTCCCAGCTAATAATACTACATGTCTGGCTGTTCCTGAGATATGATCCTAACTGGAAAGACTCTTACTAGGACTTGGCAATATGGACAAAAAAAAAAAAAAAAAAAAAAAATCACATCCTTATATGCCAAGTCAAAACCATACATGACACAAAAACACAAAATAAAATTTGATATGCATGACAAATATGGAGCATATCATGACTAACTTATCTATACTTACTTACTGAAAACTTTGCTTTAATAATGTACTGCAACTGGAAAAAGTTACAGATAGAGGTGGGCAATACATATTGCCTACGGTAGTATCGGAAATGTTAAATTGACGATGTGCAATTTTACGTTATTGAGTATTCATACTGTCTCGAAATGAAAACAAACGGACGGTGCATAGATGCTAAAGGAGAGGTACATGAAAGTCCTCATTGGCCGAATGCATGCCTCAGAAGCCAATCAGCGGACAGGATCCAGTCTGATGGTGACTCAGCGGCACCCAAAACACAACATCGTAGACGTGGGTCCACATCACTAGCCTGGAAATGGTTTGGTTTTGACAAGACTGTTGTCGGTCAAAATAACATTGTATGCAAGCTGGGGCGCTGCAAAGGGGGGTAAACGTGACAAATTCATGTGGAGGGGGTCCAGTGGATACAGGTTAGACGTTATGAAAATTTCTTGTAAGATCCGCTGTACATTAGAGGCATGTAAGACGGGAGTCGGACATTGACAGTATGATCGGTTTCACTTTCATTTCATCCCAGCATTAGTTACATTAGTTATGGACCACACACCCACGTATATAACTACTACTACTACCACACCCCCCCACCCCCCCAACACACACACACACACATACACACGTTTTGCAGAAGATGTATGAAGAACTTAAAAAAAACAAAAAAAAAAACAAGAGCTGTTGTTCTGAAACGCTGTGTCTATCCATATATGTCCTGGTAAGCAAGCAGAGTTTTACACCATTTTTTGTTTAAAAAAAAAAAAAAAAAAAAGAAAGAAATTCAAATTTTAAGGATGTCGTCACATTATCGTAATCGGGAAATTAAAAAAAAAATAATAGAGATAATTTTTTTTGCCCATATCGCCCATCCCCAGTTACAGAGTATGGTAACATAATTACCATATCATTCAAATGTACCTTCTTAATGGGGTCAAATTTTGCTAAACCCACTTTAATTAGTCTTTGGCACATTTATTTGTGTATTTGGACCCCAGTAGCTCAAAAGTTTGAATTTGAACCCTCCAGCTGCTACAAAGTTACCTTTATATTCATTATATTCATTCATCAAGTGGATTTCTACAACCTGTTTCAATTCCTGCATAATTTGTTACGTCTATAACTAGTTATGACATGTCACATTTGCACATATAAGGTCCAGATTTCCAAAAAACATTTCTCCGAGTACGCCATAAATGTTTATCAGCAGCAGCGGTTTTAGTCCGTAAAATGTTCAGTTGTTGGTTGAATGGGACAGAGCAGCACAACCAACAATCTGGAGGGGGCGGGGCATGAAGTGGCTCATGTGCATTTAAAGGGCCAGTGCTCAAAACGACCTTTCTGGTGTCATTACTCAGAAATAGGGTTGAAGACGGACCTGTGTGGAGTTGAATTAATGAAGAATTCAGACCCAAGTATAGCATTTACAATTTATGTAGACCACAGGGAAATGTTTTAGAATGCATAATTCCATTAAAAAAATAAAAAAAAAAAGCAGCTAAATATCAGTCCTTTAATAATGTACTGCTATTAGATTATAGAGTAGGGTAACATAATTACCATATCATTCAAATGTACTTTCTTAAATGTGTTCTGAAATTACAAGGAACATTTTATAATATGGAGAAAGAGAAGAAAAAAGGAATATAACAACCTGACATTGTCTGTAAATGTTAAACTAACTTATGAGAAAGTGCATTTAGGATTTCCTTTATGAAACATTACACAAAACTGTGCAAAATTCACTGAGTGACTGTAGCCACTTGATTCCTTCCAGAATATCACAGTTTTCATAGAATATAACAACCTGTGCCAAATATTGTTTCTTTCAGCTCCTTAAGACCTAGTTTTACTCTATGGCTTTTATTTGGCTTTCAAGTTGGACTGCAGTATTTTTTTTCCAAACTTGTTTTAACTGTCTAACTTTCATAATATATATTTTTCCATGTTTTTTGCGAAGAAATTAAAATCTGTTAGCATTTAAAAAGATTCATAAATGAAATAAACATTAGATTAGACTAGACTACATTAGATTAGATTAGATTCCATTTGATTTGATTTGATTCGATTGGGTTAGGTTACGTAAGAGATTTTATTGATGAGAGACTTTATTGATCCTAAATTGGGGAAATTCAATGGTCAAAGCAGCAAAAGAATTTAGTGCAAGGAAAAAAAAAAGTGCCTGCCTGAAGACAGTGCAAAAGACAAACAATATAAAGTAGTAATAATAATAATAATAATAATAATAATAATAATAATAATAATAATAATAATACTGTAGTAGAGTTTTAGAAAGAGGGTCAAGAGGGGGTGCAGAGGTCTAGTTTTCTGTTTGAAAAGTCAAATTATGCTGAATTATGATGGAATCTTTAATACAAGCTTTTCATAAAACTTCCATTGAACAACCCACAGTGCGTGAGTACACCCAAGGTACTACCCATCTCTTAATCCTCCAAAAGACGTTTAGCCTCTCACCTCACTGTCACCTGGGTATTTATAGATATGGAGAAATCCTAGAGCGGCCGACCAAAAGTCAAGAAACACCAACCTCACTCAACACTCTGAATTAATTTTGAAACAGAGCAAAATTGCTGTGAGAAAAAAAAAAAAAAAAAAAAAGAAAATCGTTGACGTCTGTGTTTACCCGTCAAACAGAGGAAGTTCTACAAAGGTTGAACTGAGGTTCGGTTATAGAACGGGGAGTAAATAAACTTGTGGTGCAACAGCTTTGGGCTGATGTGTGACTGGCTGGCAAACCTCCGGAAATCAATATCATTTCGCCGTGTCTGGTGTTTACTCTCGCCTACTGGTATAGCCAGAGTATGACTCAAATACAATAATTAGCATCCGCGGAGAAAAAGGTTTTCTTCCCGTTTTCAACAAGGCACCTGATTACGCTCAAAGTAGCAAAGTAGAGCCATCCAAGAATATAGTAACAGCTTCGGCTCGTAAGCTTGCTACAGGCTTAGTAGAGGATGTTACCAGAATATTATGTCAAGTGTCACGGCTTCGGTCAAGCTGCAGGATATTAGTATTTCCTCCTAAACAACCCGTTTGATATGAGCGAATGGCAGTCTGGGAAAAAACTGTTAGTCATGAGAAAAAGGGTTCTAAATGGTGCTGCCAAAGTAGTGCTTTATTGTTTGCTGTAAAACCTAATTGTATAATGTGAGGTAGCTCTCAGATGAAACGTAAAAGCACTGAAACGAAATTACTCCACCATTAGGTCTAAAGCGTGCACGGATCATTTCAGTTTGGGTGGGATGAGGGAAAACACTGGCGCTTGTTTGGAGTGCCATTATAAGTGTTTAAGTGTAAACATGTCTGCGCACGTCCAATATGATTCCACCTCTGAGAACACTGCCTTATTGCTTGCACAACAAACACACTCAGACGCACACACGAACACACACTGGTACACCCCGACCAAAAGGTGTCCAGCTGAGAGGCCATTGCAAAGTGACAGTGGAGGGATTTTGGAAGCAGGTTGATGGTGAGGGGAGTGTAGCTTAATGTGACATCTGTCGCGCAGCAGTGTGTTCCAGCTGGAACAGAGGGCTCCGAGCCACTGGGGCCTGGTGTAAAATATACTGTGGAGAAGGTCACTTTCCAGAGCTGGACTGAAGCGGGCCCTGGTCCAGACCGCTGTGAGATCTGCCTTCCAGTGGCACGCCTACGTAACACAAATGACAACATGCCAAGTCTCTTAGGTTATTCACACGCCAGGCAACAACAGGAATGATGCCACACATGTCAGAGAAACGGATATGAAGACGTACTGTAAAATCACAGTGGGATGGACTGTACACTGTGCTTTGCTGAATGCATTAAATACGATGGCTGACAGGTGCAAACGGGCTTCATAAACAGAAACGTGCAGCATGTAAGAAAACAAATACTAGAGGAAAACAGTGCAAATACGGAAACGCTCTGTAAGAAAAGAGTGTTGCAGAAACTAAAACAAATGCAAGAAGAAAACACTGCATATTCACTCACACAGCAGAAGTGCTCGAGGCCTCCAGGGACAGTAACATTTTCATTCATCTCCGTTTATTAGGCCACCAGTCTAACATTACCTATCACTGACTGGAACTAATACATACGACGCTAGCTTGATAGCCTATAACCAGAGCTTGTTGAAGACCACTGGTGTAGTCTAGGGTATACCTACTTACAGGGGTTGGACAAAATAATGGAAACACCTTAAAACATCAACAAAATATAATTTAATATGGTGTAGGTCCGCCTTTTGCGGCAATTACAGCCTCAGTTCTCCCAGGTATTGATTCATACAACTTGTGAATTGTTTCCAAAGGAATTTTAAGCCATTCTTCAGTTAGAATACCCTCCAACTCTTTTAGAGACGATGGCGGTGGAAATCGACGTCTTACTTGAATCTCTAAAACTGACCATAAATGCTCAATAATGTTGAGGTCTGGGGACTGTGCCGGCCATACGAGATGCTCAACTTCATTAGAATGTTCCTCATGCCATTCTTTAACAATTCTAGCTGTATGGATTGGGGCATTATCATCTTGAGGTGAAGGTGTTTCCATTATTTTGTCCAACCCCTGTATTTTTCAGTCAGCATTGCATATACCCACTTCTAAATCCCCCCTGATGCACACCATTCAGTAGTATCTGAGCCAAATTGTTCATTTTTTCCCCTAGGATGGTGAATCCATGACCCGCCCAACTCTGCCTCTAATTGGCTAGTACTCACTGCCTTCAATGATTTGATTGGTTAACTTTAGGCATGAGGACTGATGAGCCAATCAGAGGCAGAGTAGGGCGGGTCATGCCGAGGAAAATATTGCTAACTAGCGCTGGCCACCTCTGGAACCTGATTGGACACCTCAGTTCCAGTGCCACCCCAGTTGATTGACAGGTCACTGCACGTCTCATTGAAAGATGTGTGATTCTTGGAAATGTGAATGAGAAAGGCAGAATAAAGGTCTTTCAAGTGAGTGCCACATATCGAGATAAAATACTTTCATGGAATACATAATTCTGAGGTAAGTTTTAAGGTGGTTTCCAAAAGAGTCATTTGACATTTACACATCTACTTGTGTGACCAGTAAAACCTATAAACTGCTCCTGATCAAGTCATGAAAATTTTTAAAATAGTGAACAAATACTGCTGATGGATTTTTGGGTAAACTAAAAAGAGTAATCTTAAATGTCACTGTTTCTAAAACAGGGCGTTTTTCTGGACTACTTAAAAAAAAAAGGCAAAAATTGAGAGTATATCCACTTCTCCAGGGACCACTACACCACTGTTGAAGACTATAGTTTGCTAGTCTCTAGCCATAACAAGTCTAGGTAGCGGGCTAGCGCTCGCTAACTATATCCGAAGCCATTGTGGAGATGTAATCATTAGTGACTTGTCTGCAGCCTATATTACTTGGGGTTAAATACTGATCTTTGAGAATTTAGTCTTTTGTGCTAATCCGAGGAATCAATTACTTATTAAAATAATCGTCAGTTATTAAAATCATTGTCAGTTGCAGCCCTAACGAGCATGTGGAAATGTCTTCAAAAAATGTTAGAATGTAGCAGCATTGCCAGAAATAATAGCGTTACTAGCTCTTTCATTGACTATAAAAAGCACAGGTTTGGTGTGAAATTAAACAAAAGGAGACGTACAACCTACATGTAGTCGAGTACTCCTTCATGATTGAAATATCACAGTCTGTCTCATTCAGTGGCAGAAGGTAAAAGAGGACCGATTGTTTCTATTGAGTGAAAAAGATTCATTGTTCTAAACTGTCAGCAGATTTTCTTCCTTTCTTCTTATTTTTTTTTCATATTTGCAGGACTATGTCAGCCCTTCTTCAGTTAAATTAGCATTTGAACGTGGGGCACATTTTCTCACGTCAGTCATCGTTTATTTTGGTGCATATAAGAAATGATTGCTTCTAAACTGACATCTATTGAAATTCAAATAGCACCATTACATATAGGCCTGGGTTTTGTTGTAACATTTGTTTGTGCATATGAGACGCTTCAATATGAACTGCAAGTGATGAAAAAGTGTCACGGGATTCAAAGACGTGTCATCTGAAGCGGATTCTTTTCTCTTTTATCATTAACTTGTGGACATTGTTCTAACTTTAACCACGAGGACGGATTCGTGCTTTACTGCTTTTGCTTCCCTCGCCCAGAGATGGGTCGAGATCTCCTCTACAGTGTTTTTGTTAGATGTAATTGTTGACTGCTGGTGACATCCTGGAGCACTTTGTAATGTGGACTGTAATGTCTTTTCTATTGTGTTTGTGTCTGACAGTTCCCTCATACAAAGTATTTCCGACTTTCTAGTTGAATGACAGCTTCGATGGCCTTGATGGCTTTCTTGGCAATCCATCGTTTACAGAAAAAAAAAAAAAAAAAAAAAAAAAACCTGTGCTCTAAGTTAACCCATAAAGACCCAGTGCTACTTTTGTGGCAGTTCCCAAATGATTTTTTTCCCCTCTATTTCTACCTTTCTTAACTGATTTACCACCATTTTTTAAATAACATTATCCTCTGTATTTTTACTTTTTTTATTTTTTAGCTGTAAATCATGTATTTTCCTATATTTAATACATAAATCATGTAGATCAAGGGTCTCAAACTCATTTTCTTTCAAGGGCCACATTCAGCCCGATTTGATCTCCAGTGGGCCGGACCAGTAAAACAATGACATAATAACCTATAAATAATGACAACTCCAAATTTTTGTCTTTGTTTTAGTGTAAAGAGAAAAAAAAAAACATTAAATTATAAAAATACTTAATTTTATAAACTCTCCAAACAAAAAGATGTTAATAGCCTGAAAAAACTGAAGTTTCTTAAGAAAAATAAGTGCAATTTTAACAGTATTATTCCTAAACGTATCATTTCTGCATGTGCATTATGGATCGAATCTACAAAGACATTAAACACTTAGTCACAGGCAGAAAATAGTTAAAATTGTGCTTAATTTTCTTTCGACATTTCAGGTTGTTCACATTTTTTCGAGTTATTCATGTTTTATTGTTAAAGGATAGTTTGTAAATGTAAATATTTTCACAGTGTAATCTTATTTTTTTCACTTAGTTTTTTTCCACATAATTTTTCACAAAGAAAATTTGTTGTTGTCAGTATTTATGGGTTATTGTGTTGTTATTTTTACTGTAGATCACTTTGGTCTGTATGTGGAACCTGAACCAAAATGATTTTGACAACCTGGATTGTTCAAGTTAATTTTTACACTTTCATCCCGCGGGCCGGAATGGAATCTTTGGCGGGACAGATTTGGCCCCTGGGCCGCATGTTTGACACCTGTGCTCTAGAGGGAAAAAAATCCAAATAATCATGATTAATCCGGTAATTAAGTGATTAACAACCAATTATTACATTTATTACATCATTGATGCCACCTCCAAATGAAAATGGAGTTTTTCCACATACATACTGAACACCTCTGTAGCAGATGTGTTGGAGACAGGCTTCCATCATTAACACCCCATTTTTTTTTAGCCTGATTGGAGTGTGATTTTATCGACAGACAGATTTTTAAATACTTACTTTTATTAAATCCTCATCTCAAAGATCAAGTACTTAACCACGTCACCATAGTGAATTAATTGCTTACAAGTAATTTCCTGTATATCTTGAGGATTACCCAGCAGCTTGCATCTTGTCTTTCCTCATCAGTGATTTTTATCACCGCTGCATAGTTTCACTTTGTGGTTGTAAAACTCTTCTCCTTCATATTCACTACTACCCTGTTGAATTAATTTCCTCTGTATTACCACCATGCTTCTGATTTAGTTATGAACAAATTTGTGAGAAGCCTGAAATGTGACTGCTAATGGGATATCTAATCTTCTTTTATTAATGCATAAGCCACAGAATACAAAGCATTTGTCTCAGCTGTCTCCCCACTCTGGCCATTGATTTCATCTACCAAGTAATCAAGCTCTGTGTTCTTGTTCTCCGGTGTGTATATCTCTGTTTATATCCGACTTGTGTAAGCTGTTATATAAGGTCTGAAATGTAGCTCATGTCACAGTTGTTGGTTGCCTCTTTTTTTTTTTTTTTCCGTCATGAAATCCTTGGCAGAAATGAATTATTAGAAAACCGAACGTCCCAGAGGAGCAAAGGAAGAGGAAAAGTGCACACCGAGTCCGTTTATTACAGTGTTCTAGTGCTTTAGTTGAAAAGAAAAACTTCAAAATAGGGATACTGATGTAATTCTATGAATAGCAGATGTAAGCGTTTTAATATATTCTGAGATTTTAACCCTGTAAAACCTGACCCATCAAAAACTACAGACAAACTGAGATGTTTATTAGACCTTTAAACAATATCCAAGCAAAACATTTTGTCATATTTTGTTTATTTTATATTTTTCTATTACATTTAATACATTGGGTGTTTTTTTAAAGCACCTTACACCTGTAGTATTAAATTAGATACACACATTAACATTTAACTGTACTATAAATAATCACTAATGAAGTAACTATGCATTGTTTCACTACATAAGTGTGTAAGTGGTTCCAGGCACAACAAACCTCACCCCTCACACATACTGCAGCTTATTTTGGCATCAATCCAGCTGATGTCATCATGTCTATGCGTGTGCTGATGTCAGCATATCCTCTATATATGTGCCAAGTTTGAAGTAAAGTGAAACAAAATTGATCTTTTTATAGACATTTGAAATTTTGCCCATTATAAGTAAATGGGAGAAGAAAAAAGATTTTTAAAAAATTCATGAAAATTTGAACTTTGATCTACTTTTACCAAAATGTAACCACATCAATTGTGGGCCACTGGCAATCTATAAACCCAATTTGGTATGAATTCAACCAATAGTTTTGCTGCTACAGACACTTGAAATTGTGCCCATTATAAGAAAATGAAAAAGAAAAAAAAAAAAAAAAAAGATTTAAAAAATTCATAAAAAATGTTTACTTTGACCTACTGTTCCCAAAATGTAATCAGATTTACTCTGGGTCACTGGTAATCCGTAATCCCAATTTGGTATAAATTCAACCAACAGTTTTGCTGCTAGAGTGTAAACAAACAAAGAAACAAACAAGTGGTGCCAGGCACAATAAACCCCGCCTCTCGCACATATTTTGCCTATTATAAGTAAATGGGAAGATTTTAAAAATTCATAAAAAATATGAACTTTGACCTCCTGTTCCCAAAATGTATTGAAATCTATTCTTGGTCACTGGCTATATATAAAGTCATTTTGGTATGAATTCAACCAATTGTTTTGCTGCTACAGACATGTGAAATTTCACCCATTAGAAGTAAATTGGGGGGGTTAAAAATTCATAGAAATTTTATGCTTTGACCTACTGTTTCCAAAATGTAATGAGATCTATTCTTGGTCACTGGTAATCTATAAACCAAATTTGGTATGAATTCAACCAATAGTTTTAGTGCTAGAGTGTTAACAAACAAACCAAACCAGAAACAATACCCCTTGCCTCCCCTTTGGGGGGTGGGGTAATTAATAACAACATAAATGTTTTTAATGTAACTTTTTGACAATTACTAAAGACTTTCCTGCAAAAAGTGTGTGGACAATTTAACGATAGCGGCCATATTAAAAAGTGCAAAAAAAAAGCTCTTCCACTGGCTGCGATGAGATGATAATCCACCAGGGGGCAGAAACACGTATTGGGTCATATACAACAGGTTTTTAAAGAAAGTATTTCTCTTGTTGATTAGATAAAGGTCTCAGAACCCTGATATAAATGGTTTTACAGGGTTAAGTCTGTTGCTATTTAAGCCATAATCTAAAATACACTGTCACTGATGCACACAGTATTATATTGTACGATGGAGCCAACATGGAGTCATGTAACCTAGAAAAACTGATTTATTTTTTATTTTATTTTTTTTTCACGAGCGTTGTAGCCACATGTCTCTGCACCACTCTACACCTTATCTGACCTGTTCGCTCCTTTATATGAACTTCACCTGTACCTACACCTCATGATGAGTGACATCGCCCACCACAACCTGCCACCTACTCCACCTTAACAGCAGCGATGTTGGAGAAGGAAAGTACCTCAGTGTTCCTGGAAAGTGATGGAAGAATTGAGTGATATTGACCGACATTATTATAATTATATGTATGACACAAGCAACAGCAACCTCTGGCACTGGAATATGAAGCCAATGCAAAACTGACAGAAATTTCTCACACTATATTTGTTAAAAAGAAACTGTCAAAATACACATAATGAGGTAAAATGATAATAAATATACACACTCTGGAGTCATGAAGAAATTTGAACTATGTTGAAAGTAACATAGAACATAATGTTGTACCTTACAAACATAAATGTTGTACTTCGAGCAAATGAATACTTTAAATAACTCACTCATTAATTATATTAAAGTGGAATAAAGAATGGTTTGACTACTTTTAGCATCTACTTAATGTTCCGTAGTTGTCATTCAACGGTAAAACTATCAAAAACATTAGATTCTGCCATGAAGTTTAAGAACATTATCAAGTCACTTCCGCTTCTAAAAATTTTTACATTTTTCTTATATTTGTTTTAACTGTAATAATGAACGACATATGGTCACAAACTGGTTATTATTAAATACTAAAACAACATACATAAAACAACAAATAGTGATTCCATGGACTCGGAGCCTTCACAGAAATGTGGGTGATCAAATATAAACAAACATAGACATTTACTGTGTTCCCCTGTCATCGATGTCTGTGCAGTAGGAATATGTCCCGATGGACAATCTGAACTGAATTGTCCTTTGGGGATAAATGAATCTGCCTGTATCTTTATCTACTTCTGTGAAATCAGAGTGAAACAAACATAAGCACATCAGCTGGGGTCTGTATTACAAAGCAGCTTTAAACCAGGGAATTCTTTCTCTTACACAACTCAATCAAACCTGATTGTAGTCATGCAAAGTGAATTGGTATCATGAAGGTGGTTTTGTCAACCTCGATTTTGCAACTCTAGTTATGAGCCTGTTCATATGGACTAGATGACCAATAATAAACATGTACATATTATTTAGTTTTACTTTATTTATTATTATTATTATTACTATTTATGTCATTCAGTCACTTTATAGCAACACCACGGTACTTTGGTCGTGGGGTCCCCCTACAGTCAAGAAACAGTATTGTCTGTAACAACTGTCGTAAAACCTGTATCTTGGTAATACTCGTGCAATTGTTGACAAGACATTGATGCCGGCAAACTTCCTGGGGTAAGACAGGAGACATACTGATAGAAATTTGCTAGGGTCTTCCTCAGTGAGACACGATTAAAATCATCCAGTATGAAGTTTGGAGCCTGCGGTGAAATAGTCTACAATCTCCATACAACATCAAATACAGTGTGAATCTGTACAGTGAATGTGTATTTCCCTCTGTTAAGTGAAAGTGAAACTTAAGACGCATTACTAATTCCTCTAAGTCTCCTGCTGTCGTGAAGCTCATTTACCTTTTCCCTACCTCCTGAAACTTCGCAAACTTTAATTTGAGGGGGCAGGGCTTTTTTTTTTTTTTTTTTTTTTTTACTGTTTCTAGAGGGGTTTGCCCCCCTAGAACAAGCCCTGGCAGGAACTCTCAGGTCCGGTAAAATGGACGCAATTACACCGACAATAGTTCAATGTCTGGTGTCCAGATTTGTTCTCTTATAATAACAGAGCTGTATTGATCATTAATATTCAGACAGACCCCGCCTCCCTGTGTTTTACCTGTTACTTCAGTATTGCAGTCCAGTTAGAAGGGGGTCCTGAAGCCATCAATAGCGAGATTGGAGTTGTGGTCCTGGTCGGTGAGCCATGTCTCTGAAAGCCACGACACAACGGACCTTAAAATCCTTTTGGAAGCAAACGTTCCCGTGGAGCCCGTCTACTTTATTTCCTTAAAAACGAACATAAAAGCTCAAAAGCCGGGACGTCAAACTCCTTACCGCCAGTCACTGCACCCATCGATTACATGTCGTATCAGTCATGTATGCACGTAAAAGCAGTCACATTTTGTAGTTCTTTTTGTGTCAGGGTCCGTAATACAGACACTTCGGAGCAATGACAAAAGTGTAAATGAACCTATTGTGAGTAGCTGTATCACGAAAATGACCTTGAAAGTTTGAAGGCTGAAAAAATCTGTTGTGTTGCTTTAAAACATCAGTCACTTTAACAATTAAAAAAAAAAAAAAAAAGTCTTCTCTGTATTTTTCTATTGTAGTTTATGTTTATTGTCTTGTGCTGCTGCACATTTGAATTTCCCCTTTAGGGAATCAATAAAGTACATCTTATCTTATTTATCAGTCAGCTGCATCCTTCTCACAAGAAAAACATCTCATCCAATGCCACTAAACTTTTGTTTTTAGGCTGATTTTATGATGATGATCTAAATCATTACAAAAATGGATGGTGTGTCTGGTGGCTAGCATCCAGTATCCATGTGTGCATCTTTACTGCAAAGACTTCGAACTGCATCATATTTACTCTTTGAATCTGAAAGTTAATATTTTTTATCAGTCATGAGTAGATCTGACTATACTTGTGTTTTATTCTTAACTTAATTCATTAACCACATTTATTCTTGTGGTGTCTCAGATAAGTAAAACGATTAGATATGCATGTCCCTGCAGTTAATAATCTTGTGTGGTGATAGATAATAGCGCAACAGAAGTAGAACAAGAAAAAAAACCCACGCATCGGTACAGCTCCTACGTAAGGTTTTGTGTCACATTGCTCTTCTTCAGACTTTTAGTCTAAGACGTGTGCCTTATTCTTTCAGTTCAACCTTGGTGATATTCAACAGTCTTGAGACCAAATGAAGAACACGAATAAGAACAAAATCAACACCACTGAGATTAACGTCTGCTTTGATGAGGTCAAGTCCATCTGTCTGTGTTTTAAGATTATACATAATATCATTACACAAACAAATGTTAGAGTTCAGACAGTCTGTATAAGCACTTCATGGTTCTTTTAAACATCAATAAGAAATACACAGTTGAGAACTTTAGGTCAACTTTTATACTGTAGCATCAATGTTCAGACACTTTCTTTATGACATGTAGCTGAAATAGCTTCTAAATTGGCTGTGAATAAAAAAAAAAAAAAGAAAGAAAGAAATGCGTTTCAGATTTGTCAAACTTCTCCTAATTGCAGAAAAGCTTTTACTGTGTTGTGACATTCAATTAAATGATCCATGATTTTTTATTTTCTTTTTTTTCCTTTTCAGGGGGGTATCTTTAGTTTTAGCCGCAGTTATATAATGTCATCACTTTGTTGCATTGCTCACAACAGCACATAACAAATGGAGTTTGTGAAGAAGCAATAACCTTGGCATCCTTTATAACTACTCCCCAATCATGTCACTTCTTTTACAGGCAGGACCACAGAAGAAGACCTTTTTAGAATTTAACCCATAAAGACCCAGTACTACTTTTGTGATTGTTCCCAAAGGAATTTTTCCTCTATTTTTAACCTTTCTTAACGGATTCATCCCTATTTACTCTAATATTATGCTCTGTATTTTGCATTAAGTATAAATTAGGTATTCTCCTAATATTTAATGTAATGATCATGTAGACACCCATAAAAAGATCAGATTAAAGTTGAGGGTTATATCAAGACAGAGAAAACATAACTTTTTTTTTTTTTTTTTTTTTTTAGCAAAATCTATCATTAACTGAACATAAACCCAGTGTCTCCATCCACTGTCATTGATCCAACTTCATGGGTTTTACTGGTGAATCAATGTTGTAGAAGATATCAGTGTTTCCACGGTAACTACAGAGCCTCTGAATGTTCAAATGGGTCATATCTGATGACCATGAAAAAATGACAAACTGTATTTTACTCCAATTATTTACATGTATTGATAGGATTAATGGATCAGCAGGTATTAAACGGTTTATATCAGTAGATGGTTTTGGTCACTAGGGGCTGTTTGGGTCTGTATGGGTTAAAGTTGAGGGTTATCCTACTATAATGGACGTTTCTGTGTCTGACGCGTGTTTGTCCGACATGTGTCCCGATGTTGCAGCACGGGAGGGCGCTATCGTACGATTGCACCACGGGTACAATGCTGCTACTTACATCAAAACAGAGAAAACTGAAGAAAAAGTGACTTTTTTTTAGCAAAATATATCATTAACTGAACATCAACCAAGCGTCTCCATCCACCGTGATTGATCCAACTCCATGGGTTTAACTGGTGAATCAATGTTGTAGAAGATGACGGTGTTTCTATGTTCACTACGGAGCCTCTAAACATCCAAATAGGTCGTATCTGATGACCATGAAAAGATGATAAACTGTATTTTATCCCAATTATTTACATGTATTGATAGGATTAATGGATCAGAAGTTATTATACATCTTAGATCAGTAGATGAGTTTGGTCAACACTGGCTGTTTGGGTCTTTATGGGTTAATACTTTAGTTTTACATGGAAAACTCCAGAAATGTTCCCCTTAAATTATACAAAACAACCTGCATTTTGTTGGGATTCTTCTACAAATCTGACTCCAACTCTCTATCTCTGAATTCATTACATTGGTTTTTACCTTGACCATGAAACAGACCTGAAACAGGATTTAAGAATAACAATGATTCAGTCATTTAATGAACATTAGTCAATCTTACACAGATCTGTGGTCTACCAAGGTCACAGAGAATCAGTTTTCCAGGCCCTTAGACATAAGGTCTCCAAGCAAAGAATCCATCTCTCTGGCTCCCCGTCCTCAAGAGCCCAAAGTTAACTTTTTCCTACTTCTGGCCTCAACCAATGACTTTGCATTTCCCCCACCCTACAGCTGTCTGCTCTATTGACCATTTGCATGTTACATCACGCTCTGTTCAAACAAGATCCATGACGGACAGCGGAAGTGCTGGACAGCAAACCAGTGAATAATGAATTTGATCTGAACATAATTGTTTTTGTTTTTTCCTTTACTCATGGTAGAAGATGGCGATATCCTGCTGTGCTTCGCATTGTGCCAACAGGCACGGCTGTAATCCGAATACAGCGATCTACAGAATATCGTTCAAAGCAAAAGAAGACTTAGACAGATAGCTGCTATTAATCGCAAGGACTGGCAGCCCTCTAAATACTCCCAGATCTGCAGCACACATTTTTTTACAAGGTAAGTCGGTTTCAGCTAACGTTATCAAAGTCATGTAAACTCAGCAACATTTGTTGGAGTCATGTCATAAGAAAATTTAATGTGGTTAGCTAGCTAACATTAGCTTTATCTTACCTTTGCCATTATGAGATACATTCCTCTGCCGTGAGCGCAGCAGCACTACTTGGTAACCCGACCTGAAACGAAGAACTGCTAAGTATCCAGACTTTTGTATGCTTTTAGATCAACACCTGTGTACTGGGATCATGTGCTTTAATGTGCTCTGATAGACTGGAGAATTTTTTGCTCGATCCGATAACACATCAGGAGGGCGAAGGTATGGGTTGGTAGCTAGCCCTGCTATTGCTAGCTTCTCCAAATACTATTCGTTGTGTCACCCTGTAAGGTGAGTCGCAGGAGAATTCTTAAAATCATCCGTCGCTCATTCGTTTGTTTGCTATGTCATTTTTTCCGTCCAACATGGCGCCGCACCCCTAGTCATGTGATAACTGTGACGTTGGTGCAAAGGGTCAACTCTCACCCCCTGTCTTTCACCCCCAGGTCTCCTTACCATCTTCTCTTTTTGGGTAATTAAACAATAAACATTCCACATTCCTAATAAAACAAGCTAACCCAACCTGTGACCCTCTGTCTCTATTTTCCCATTCTACCCCTTGAAGCTTGTGTAGCGGGGAGGGGGGGGTGATAGGTGGTGTACGGCAGTACTTCTTTTTCATAAACAAAGGGTTGACAACGCTACCCGGGGAGAAGGCCCTGGGACCTATATCAGTTTACCACAGAATAAGACAGAGGTTGTGATTAATTACACACAATAAACTGTATTTTATTATAACACTTTAAAATAGACCTTGTTAATTTTATCAAGAATGAAATTCAATTATTAAAACAGGACATTCAGAGAATAATATTCCATGAGACAAACAACAGTAAGCAGAGCAACAACAACAAACAATGCAAGCAAATAAAATCACAGCAAACATGCAAAGCAAAATTAAACAGCAAAATACAAAAAAACTAAGCAAATAAAGAAACATGAAAGCAACAACAGCAAAATCACACAAAGCAAAGTAAGCAGCAAAATAACACACACATGCAACTTCACTCACCCTACACGTAGAATAAATCCAACTAGAAAATAAGAAACCATAAGGAATTAATTATCCTCTGATGATCGCTTACTACACACGCACGCCGGCTATAGCGCAGCGGCGTGCAGGTGCACCAGATGCACAGTTGCAGCGACGGGGGTCCAAAAGATGGCACTCGGCGTAGGGACCCCGTGACACGCAGACAGGCAAAACAACGGCACCTCTTGAGGAAGGCAGAGGCAGCGGGTATGAACCAGGCCAAGTGCTGCTGGTCCTGGATGGAGACGGGGGTTTTAATAATCAGCCACACCAGAAAACCACACTGGTTCAGGTGTGTGCCTTACCTGCTGGCCAAAGCACGTGCACGCGTGGGCAGCAAAAGGAGGAGGAGCGCCGCACGGAACCACGGCTTAGTCCCAGCAACAGCCTAGGACCCAGACATAATTTGGGGTCAGCACTAGCATGCAGCCCGAATCAACTCGACAATGAGGAGACCTACCGGAGAGGGAGTCGCAGGTGACACAAAGCCGGCCACATGCCCACCGGCCGGAGAGCAAGGAGAGGGGGGTGCGTGAAAGCCACCTGGGAGTCGCACAAACAGCTCTGGCCAGGAAATCAGGTACGCAGACAAGGGAGCGATAAAGCCCCAACAATATGCTGGTCCGCACACACTGCTTCTCCGAAACCCACCTGAGACTGAGTGAATGATATGCGGACTACCCACTATGCCTAATAGGCTCTGTCGGTGCCACCCACTAATCATCTATCAGGTGCGCACCGACATGCCACACTTGTAACTCTCTAATGTCAATGTTAGTTAGTTAGGGCTCCTGCGACGGGGTGGGTGTCCCATCCCAGTGCGTTGAGCCAACCAGGTGAACCAGTTTTTAGCTTACCGGTCAGCAGGTTATAAACTATTGTCGTCATGCGGCGTCTGTCAGCGTCCATCGTCGTCTGTCATCCGTTATAAAAATTTCAATCGTCTTCTTCTCCGAAACTACAATTCCGATTGACTTCAAACTTGGTATACAGCTTCTTTATGATCATGTCAACAAAAGTTAGTGAAATTATTTGAATCCGGATCTGATTCTGGATTTGGTGCGACTTTGAAAAATTTCCCCATTATAAGAGAAAGGAAGTGGGTCGATGCAATAACTCAGTAAATATAAATGATATCAAGTTGAAATGTCTACAGTCCAGCCCTGATGGGGAGATGACCAAAACATAATGTCCACATGCTGATCAGGATCTTCTTCTGGATCCGGGAACTTACAAAAAATTTAATGTGGGCTCTTATGGGGAAAACATTTCAATTGTCTTCTTCTCCAAAACTCCAGTTCTGATTGACTTCAAACTTGGTACACAGCTTCTGTATGATGATGTCAACACAAGCTATTGAAATTATTTTGATCTGGATCTGATTCTGAATTTCTGGATTTTCTGGATTTGGTGTGACTTTGACAAATGTTTCCATTATAAGAGATAGGACGTGGATTGAATCAGTAAGTATCAATGATATCAAGTTGGAATTTGAATTTTTTACAGATCTGATTGGAATATGACCAAAACATGGGTTATTTCTGTAATATAATAAATACACATAACTGGGTGATAAGAAATGGCATCTGGATACATTTCCCAAAACTTTTAATTTGGCCGGTAAGCTACAAGGCCATTGGTTCTATTTTTTCTATCGCTGGTAGTCTTGTGCCAGCTGCTCTGCATCCTCCATAGTAACTCCACGTTGTTGGAGGTCGCCCGCAATGACGTTGAGCCATCGGGTGCGGGGCTTGCCTCGTGGTCATTTCCAGTCTGCGGCCTTCAGGTCAAACCGAAGGATGGCTCTTGTCGGATGATCATGAGGGAGGCGGAGGACATCACCGAACCAGCTAATATCAATATTTCACACAATTCCAAGAATATTTGGCAAAACACAGAAATCATAGCTACATCACATTACATTCCAATTAGAAAACATAAAAATCATGGTAAGAACATGTTGGATTTTAATTACATAATGCTTAGGTTGTTATATGTTTATCAACTGTATAATTCTAACAATTTGCAATTCCATTTTGTATCGATTTCAGCTTTAATGAGATTATTTGTCTAATGTGGACTGGTCTATTTCCATTCTTGCGTAAATAAATGGACTGATAAATGTTAAACATCACCAAAAAATCAATTTCAAATGGACACATAAACAATATTTAGTATGTTGCTGTGCTGCATGCCTCTTTCTGACATGGACTATAATGAGATTTAACCTCAAGTGGAATTGATCTTCATTTACAAAAGGTGTTGGACACAAACATGTGCGTGTGCTTGTGATGGTTATCACCCAGATTTCACAACATCCAGCCTCTGTATCCAAAAAAAAAAGTGATTTTGGAAGAGCAGATTTTGTTCAGACACTGTGTCGGTGCACTCTAAATTGCTTTTTCATTTTCATAATATTTAGAAATGTGTTTCTAATGCATCCCTGTAGTATTTCTGGCACTAAATTCTGTCATGGACCTTGGTGACTCTTCCAACAAACTGACTGAATACAAAGAGAACCTGTGTCTTCATATAATGAGGTTTCCTTGGGTTGTTTTTTATGCAGTCAGGTTGACTTCATTATAATGTGTGTTTTATTAGAAAACTGTATAGTATGGAGGATATTGGAGAGTGATAGTATCTGTCAAGGCAAGCATACACTATTTTAACAACTTGAAATCCACAAAATTTGCAATCAGTGCCAGCTCTATATTTAACAGCAATAAAAGAAGCAGGGTAGATGGGTATTTTCTTCCCCGGAAAATATCCTGTCTGTATTAGTGTGTTGTGTGGTCCAGGACAATTTTCTGTAACTCATATTTTTTTTTTTTTTTTCTTGTTTGGTTTTTGATTTATTTGCACAACAACGAATCAAACATTTGGACAAACAAAGAAACAGATTGTGCAGGTGAGATCAGAAAACCCCATGGGGCTTATAAAATTAATGTCACCTCATTACATTAGCAAAAACAAAGACAATATAAACACAACAGCAATAGACTAAGTACAACAAAAATATAAACAAAGAATAAAAGAACAAGAGTGTGTGTTAAAGGAGTGATATTTTGCTTGTTTTTAAATGGAATTATGCATTTTAAAACATTTCCCTGTGGTCAACATAAACTGTAAATGCTATGCTTGGGTCTGAATTCTTCATTAATTCAACTGCACAGGTCCATCTCCAACATTATTTCTGAGGAATGACACCAGAAAGGTCATTTTGAGCGCTGGCCCTTTAAATGCAAATGAACCACTTCATGTATGTCAGTGTTTAATACTGAACCTATACATTGCAGAGTTTGCATAATGTGTTTTAACAAGCTGATGACTAAATATGCCACATGATCTCATGACTCACGTAAATATGCAAGTGGGTTATCTGGATGAATTATAAGCTTTCTGCGTGTATCTTCAGGGCGTTGTTAGCCTTCTGTCCAACCTGAATTGATGCATCAAATATCGTGCACTGAGGATGTGGCAGTCCCTCCAGGAATTTGCAATGTTGCGATCACAGCTATTAACCCAAATTCAACCAATCACCGCAAATTCTGCACGGCGCTGCAATTTCGTCCAATCACTGCGAATTTTCCGCAAATTTGACTAATCACCTTAGCCCCCTTTCGCCCACTGGTGTTCTGTGACGCTGCGCTCTCATTGGCTGGCGTTCTGTGTCGCTGTGCTCTCATTGGCTGATGTTCTGTGACGCTCCACTCTGATTGGCTGGCGTTCTGTGACGCTGCGCTCTGATTGGCTGACGTTCTGTGACACTGCGCTCTCATTGACTGGCGTTCTGTGACGTTGCGCTCTGATTGGCCTATGTTCTGTGACACTGCGCTCTGATTTGTTGACATTCTGTGATGCTGCGCTCTCATTGGCTGGCGTTCTGTGACGCTGCACTCTGATTGGCTGACGTTCTGTGACGCTGCGTTCTCATTGGCTGGCGTTCTGTGACACTGCGCTCTGATTGGCTGACGTTCTGTGACGCTGCGTTCTCATTGGCTGGCGTTTTGTGACACTCCGCTCTGATTGGCTGACATTCTGTGATGCTGCACTCTCATTGGCTGGCGTTCTGTGACGCTGCACTCTGATTGGCCTACGTTGTGTGACGTTGCGCTCTGATTTGTTGACGATCTGTGACGCTGCGCTCTGATTGGCTGGCGTTCTTTGACGCTGCGCTCTGATTGGCTGACGTTCTGTGACACTGCGGTCTGATTGGCTGGCGTTCTGTGATGCTGAGCTCTGATTGGCTGGCGTTCTGTGACGGTGCGCTCTCATTGACTGGCGTTTTGTGACGCTGTGTTCTCATTGGCTGACGTTCTGTGACGCTGCGCTCTCATTGGCTGGCGTTCTGTGACGCTGCGCTCTGATTGGCCTACGTTCTGTGACGCTGCAGTCTGATTTGTTGACATTCTGTGACGCTGCGCTCTCATTGGCTGGCGTTCTGTGACGCTGCGCTCTCATTGGCTAACATTCTGTGACACTGCGCTCTCATTGGCTAACGTTCTATGACACTGCGCTCTCATTGGCTGGCATTCTGTGACGCTGCGCTCTGATTGGCTTACGTTCTGTGATGCTGCGCTCTGATTTGTTGATGTTCTGTGATGCTGCATTCTCATTGGCTTGTGTTCTGTGACGCTGCAGAGATCAGCGGGTTACCTGCAGATTGGGTTAGAGCTGGGTGGGGTGGGGTATGCCTCTATTATACGGAGCTCAATCCCTAAGCCGGGGGTCCGTCCAAGGGGTGGATGACGCACCCCTCTCAGCCTTTTCATTCCAAACGCCGTGCATCTTTCTTCAATTCCTGCAAGAATATCAGCTTTGTGTTCAACTAAACAGGCCCAGGTTTCACACTAAGTCAATTGAGACTAGATGTGCATTATATTTCAATAAATATACTTTTTGTAACATTTTTGTTTGGTTGTTTGCCTTGGGATTTTTCTATTGTAAAATCTGTGCCACGGCTCAAAAAGGTTTGGAAACACTGAGCTGTTGGTGGATGAAGACCCCAAACTACACAGGTATCCTCAACGTACATAGATCCTTCACTGAAGAAACAGCTCAGACTATGGCAGACCACCAACACAGAGCCCTTGAACTTCAGTAAATTATGTTCCATCCAACAGAATTATCTTGTAGATTTGTCGCGTGGGAGGATTTCCTTTTGTATCCTATAGAAATGTTCATATTTACATGGTGGTGATGATGATGATGATGGTAAAATGACGTAAAGCTTTCACTTGCTCTTAAAGGTAGCATTGTGTTTGTGATTTCCATTTCTTTAGGTGCCTTGTATTGTGCCTGATGCGCACTCAAATGGCAGGAAATTACAGGAAGTGCTCTAAAACCTTCAGCCAATTGACTTGTTGAAGTTTTATACATTTTACAAGAAAACAGAAGAGAGCGCATGGAATTCTCCTTCCAGTTCTCTCCGCGAGCAACAAAGCAGGTTGTTAAAGATGGTCTTGGCTTTGAAAATGCAGTGAAAGCAGCCTGGCTAATCTTGCAGAAAGCCATTGTGACGCTAATGATACACCATGTGTATTTCCTCCATCTCCTACTGACCCTGACTGACTCTGATCAGGCTTTAAGGAAGCTGAGGATTACATCAGCTTTGTTTGTTTGCTGGAAGGGGAGAATTCAAGACGAAGAGACCTTGTTCTGAGAGTGAAGCAGACAAGGGCATCTTCTCCACCATCTGCCAACAAACTAGCTATTCTCTCTGCCCTGTTGTACATAAGAGCCAATATAGATTTTTCATCACCTGTCCGGTTTGTTGCCGTCTCCATCCGAAAGCAACAAACTGCATGAACAGAAATGAGTATTATTTTAGAGCAGGGGCGTCAAACTCATGTTAGTTCATGGGCCACATAAAGCCCAATATGACCTGCAGTGGGCTGGATCATTAAAATAATTACATAATAATACATAAATAATATCAATTAAAAAATGTGTATGTCTAATTTCTATGTTTTAAAGTGAATAAAGTAAGAATATATTATAAAAATGTCTACATCTACAAAATATCTTTTAAAAAAATACGAAAAAAACATGGACCGTGACCAAAATGAAATTTATTAAGAAAAAAAGTGCAATTTTAACAATTTGCGCCATTATTTGGCCTCAGCTTCTCATTTTTACATGTTCATTACAACGCACAGATCACAGTGGAGCTACAAATACACCAAACATTTAATAAGAATATTGGTAAAATTACTCTTAAATCTCTGAAGACATTTCAGGTTGTTCTTATTTGTTCAGGTTTTTCACATTTTTTGTAAAAGTCTGTAAATGTTAACATTTTGTGTAATTTTACTTTTTTTTTTTTCACTAAAAGAGACAAATATGTGGTTTTTGTTATTTATACTTTATGATGATAGAATTTTACTGGTCTGACCCACTTTAGATGGAATTGAACTAAATTTATTTTGACATCCTTGATTGTTAATATCTTCAGTGTAATTTTTTGTAGTTTACTAATTCATCCCAGGGGCCGGATTGGACCCTTTGGCCCCCAGGCCGCATGTTTGACACCCCTGTTTTAGAGCATAGTAGTAGCCCACTGGCTTTATTATTCCTTTATCAAATTATCTGACTTATCCCATGTTTCATTTCTCGAAACATCACACCACGCCCAGAGGCCAGTAGTATGATGGTGGTTCACTGTTGCAATCAGCTGTAAGATTCCTTTCACTGTGTTTTCACTCAAAACAGTAACAGGAATGTTCCATTACAGTATACTGTGAATTAAAAACTTAATTAGTATTTCGAAAGCTGTAGGAAAAGGAATTAATTTAACATCACCTCCAGACACATTGGACCTGTTTCACTAATATGAAGTAATGTCACACAAACCTGTGACCTACATCGATAGTACATACACAACACATGCTTTCACGCAGCGGCATTTTTCTCGTTTCTAAGCTAAAATGCAACACAAAGCGCTCAATACAGAGCTATGGAATCAAAGAAATAAACTATTAAAGCAAAAATATCAAAGCAAGGTAGTAAAACAACAATAAGAGGAAGTACATGAAGCAAGACACATGAAATAATGAAAGGCACGGTAAAGTATGACCTGAAAAGGAGAAAACCTTGAGATAAAAAGTGTTTTCATCAAGTATTTTGTCAATACCAGCAACAGCGGTTTGTCTGCCATTACCAATGCGGACGTGATCTTTAAAATATGCTTCACATACTGTATATCAGAGACGATTTCTCATAGACTGCAAGGGAAGGTCGGGTTCCCCTAAAATTACGAAAATTAAATGGTCAAATATGTACGGTTGTGTTGACGTTTCATTGACTACAAATGTGTTAGAACCCGTTCATCTCACAGACGAGTTCGTTCCGAATCAGCTTTATCACAAATCAACGGACTCGATGTTGTTCACTTCTCATACATTCCCGTTGCGCTGTTTTCCATTCGATCTCTGCTCAGTGCATTTGTCCGTAGATGTTCGGTGTCCATGCTTCAATGGGACTGAGTGGAACAGTTTTTTTCATTGCCTCAAAACTGGACGGTAATTGGATAAATGCCACGATGTTGTCCCGCCCCCGGACGCTCGGCATCTCTTGGAGTGAATGGAGCTGTGGGCGGAGCTCGGCTGGGCTGGACGCCAGGCTTCCACGTGCTGATTGGAGGATCAGTCGAAAGGCTGAATCCTGTTTGATTGACAGCTATTTTGAGATCTACTCCTTCGCTTGACAGAGTTCAGTTTAATACCGTTGCACATTCTGCTGTGAAAATTAAAAAATAAAAAAAATAAATACAACACTCATTTAACATAATTTCAACATTTTCTTGTTTAGTTGGTACAATAAGGTCACTGTCAATTTTCTTAAAAAGGAACAGAGGGCCGAATTTATGATGTTTACCTTGCCTTTTTTTTTTTTTTTTTTTTTTTTTTTTTAAGCCTACAATGAGCTTCCCCTCTCTGAAAGACGAGCAGCCGCCACTGCTGTATATAGAGTCTAATGTTTTCATATGCAGTGTTGCTAGTGAATACATTGGTAGGAGGATGAAGAGGATGGAGCTACCGAGCAGGAGGTAGGAAGCAGCGGAAAGTAGTAGTAGGGACAGGTCAAGGGAAAGGAAACATGTATGTAAGTTGTTCTATTTTTATTCTAGCTTAGAATCTATATTTTTTGAAACTGTTTTCCAATTTCCATTTGATTCAGTAGAAAAAAAAAGTTACAACCGATAGAACAAAAGTAAATTTCAAATTTGTTGACACCTCTCGGCACTGACTTTTTACCACATTTTCACAATACAGTGACATCTTGTCAAAAGATTAAAAGTATCATGTTTTTTATTGTATTTGTTACTTGTATTCATTCTTATTATTACAGTCTTAAACAGATTTTCACACAATGTATGTAAAAATGGCACATTGTCAAGATTTATAATTGCATGGTCCAGATTTTTGGGCTGTAGCTTCATAACCAAAAAAAACAAAAACAAACAAAAACATTTTTTTTTATTTTTTTTTATTTTTTTTTTTATTTTTAACATTTAATCTTTTTATAATGAAATTTCCAAAATGTAAAGATATTTGAACATACTTTTAGGCACCTTAACCACTTTTTACAAGACTTGAAAGAAAATGTGTAAATTTGATGTCCATTTCTGTAGCTCCATAACAGGGCTTTTTTTTTTTTTTTTTTTTTCCCAAGTTTTTACATTGAAAAATAAAGTTGGGCCAATCACTACCTCTACTAGGTTAAAGTACTTACTAATACTTACAGAAATATGTATAATAGAATGTTATAGGTTTTACAGCCTATTGATAACATAACTGCGTGACCTGACCCAGTAGTAGTAGTAGTAGAGGTACAAACAGTGTTGGATCAATGAATTATTTATAGTTTTAAGATTGAAAAATCAACTCCAACTTTCAACAGCAAGATGTAATAATTTACTGATAAACCCTCACCACTACCTCAACATCTGGATTTATGGTATTTCCATCATTCTTAGAATAGTAATGACCCTTTCTGCTGTTTACAGTGAATCTGTGAGGCTAGAGCAGAGGTGTCAAACATACGGTCTAAAGCAGGGGTGTCAAACATGCGGCCCGGGTGCCAAATGTGGCCCGCCAAAGGGTCCAATCCAGCCTGCGGGATCAATTTGCAAAGTGCAAAAATTACACTGAAGATATTCACAATCAAAGATGTCAAAGTCGTTTTTGTTCAGGTTCCACATACAGACCAATGTGATCTCAACTAAAATAACAGCATAATAACCTATAAATAATGACTCCAAATTGTCTTAGTTTAATGTGAAAAACATAATATTACATTACATCTATAAATAAGTGATGACACTCCAAATTTTTCTCTTTGTTTTAGTGTAAAAACTTACATAAAATGATGAAAATATTAACATTTGCAAACTATCCTTTAACAATAAAATGTGAAAAACCTGAAATTTTGAAAGTGAAATTTTAATTATTAACTATTCTTCCTGTTATTAAATTTTTTTTTTGCCTTTTGTAGATCCAATCTGTAATATGCATATGTATAAGTGTTAAGGTGAGGTGTAATATTGTTAAAATTGCACTTATTTTTCTCAAGAAATTTCTTTTTTTTTCAGGTTATTGTGGTGGAAAAATTTACTTTTTATATTTTATACTCTTTTAATATGTTATACTGTTAAGTGCATGCTGAGTCATTGTTATGTGTGATGTTTACCACTCTGTAGCAACCCCGACTTGGGGACGAAGTTCTTACCTTGAGTTGAAACCCAAACACCTAAATGTCTGAATGTGTAGATAGAGGATGGCGCCTGTATTTCAGATAGGATTCAAACAAGGTTAGAGTGAAGAGGTCCTCATGACCTCTTCACGGAGCAGAGAAGGAGTAGTATGGGGTGGTACGATGTACGTAAGGAATGACATCATAGTTTGAGGGGGTTGGATTTGGTTCTATATAATCTTTAGTTTTCTCTTGTTTAAGCAGACTTCATTTACAGAGCTTTGTCTGTGATTGATTTCTCAATAAATGCATTCATTATTTTAACTCTAACTTTCCCCCTTTTTCTTTGTGTGGGTTATCAGTTGAACAGTAAATTTTCACGACAAATTGGCGTTGTCGGCAGGATTCCGTGAGTGTGTTTGGACGGGGAATGGAGATTGGTGGACTGATCATCCTACGGGCCAAAAAAGCGGCTGTAGCCCCGTGGTAAAACGACACCGCGGACGGGGGACCGGTAAATTTCCACGACATTATTCACATCATTTTTGTTTGGATAGTTTGCAAATTGTACATATTTTTATAATTAAATTTTGACTTCACTAAAACAGAGAAAAATTTGGAGTGGTCATTATTTACAGGTTATTTTGCTATTGTTTTACTGGTCCAGCCCACTTAAGATCAATTTGGGCTGAATGTGGCCCCTGAACTAAAATGGGTTTGACACCCCTGGTCTACAGGCCAAATCCGGCCCACCAAATGGTCCAATCCGGCCTGTGGGAGGAATTTACAAAGTGCAAAAATTACTCACACACACCAGATGATTTTTTAAAAAGTTCTTATCGACAAACACACCATAAAGTGCTATGGACAGGACTAGCCGCTTTTCTTTTGACCACTTGGCTACTTTTTTTAGTTTTTATACACTTATACACTGTGTTTAACATTTGCAATATTATTGTACATATGCATATTTTTGCACATGTAGATTTTTTAATTTGTGAATATATTTTGGGTTTTTTTTAATCATTGCATGCCTTCATTTTTTTGCATCATGGGAAGCAGTACTCCAATTTTATTCTACTGTTATTTTACTACTTATCTTATCTTATCTTACCTTACCTTACCTTACCTTACCTTACCTTATCTTATCTTTTCTTATCTTTTCTTATCTTATCATGGGATTAGGGTTAGGATAGGTTCAGGACACTAAAATTCTGTTTCCTTCTGTACACATGAAAGCACAAGTTTTCCGAAATCAGAGTTTTCAGAAATAATCATTTTCAGTGACCTAAAGCGGAGTTTTCATTTGGATGAAAGGCAAACATATATGACAAAACAAGTTTTTCCAGATACCTGGCTGTGTTTATACAGGGTGACACAAAAAACAGGAACTTTTTAACAATCCAATAAAACCAAGAGTGATGGAAGAAAAATATTTTATTCATAGTAATTGAAACCTTAAAACATGCCATTTAAGAAACAATGATGGAATTTTCATTTTTTTTTAAATTACTTCCTGTAGATGGCGTCCTCCTGTACGAATGCATTCTTGAAATCTGCTGTTGAGATTCCTCATTGACCGCTGCAACATCTCAGCTGGGATACTGTGAATTTCATCCTGAATTCTCTGTTTTAACTCATCCAGAGTTCTTGGTCAAGTCGTGTACACTTTACTCTTGAGATAGCCCCACAAGAAAAAATCACAAACAGACAAATCTGGCGATCTAGGGGGCCAGGAGTACGAGCACTTCTTGGTCGTCTTGATGGTTTCTTCTTTAGGGCAGATCCAGTCTCTTCAAAGTTATTAATCCAACATTTTATCGCGTGTTTTGATGGAACAGCACCATGATGTCCTAAGTTGTAAAAACGTCGGAACTCCCTCTGCGCAGCTGTCAAACTATCACCGTTTTTATAAAACATTTTTATGGCTAACGCACGCTGTTGCCCGTTCCACTGATCCATGGTTACTAAAATGGGGGTGTGTTTACTTGCTCAAGGCCACTGTCTCGGAGTGCTGCCACTTGCTCATGTCTGCCAATACGGACTTCAAAAATTCCCGTTTTTTTGGGTCACCCTGTACATAGTAATGGAGATCTGAGGGTCCTGCCCATTCTGATGTGACCTATAGGATCAAACATCAGAAAAAATATGGACAGCAGTTGATAGTCGATAGAGTGACAGTTGAATTGTGCCACCATTTACATATGTTTTTTGTCAATTTCAAAGATACTGCATCTGCGTGGAATCCCGAAAAAAAACAGAGTGACGGTTTCATTTAGGTTTTGTTTTGCTATGTAAACAAATGGAGTGTTTGTGGTGGATTACACTTCAAAGTTCTTCACTGTGAGGGGAGTGATTCAGGTGCGTAATCACGGATTTGTGATACTTAGGCTGTCACTCGGGTTTTACAGATTTGATGAAAAACTGGTGACGAAAGTCGTACGCAGCTTTAATCTTCAAGTGTGAGCTGAAAAATTGTTAATATAGGTGAGAATCACAACAGGTCTGGTTTCGTTGCAGCTGCAGAGACACACAGTTATGTCACTTCTGCAACTTTCTGGTGTGGAGTCTTTGCATTTCTATATTTTCACAGATTGATAGTTTAATAGTTTTACCACAAACTGCAACTTTTATGACTTGAAAAGTATGTTTTAAATTGACAAACATCATATGTGTAAATTTTATCTCATAAAGACCCAGTGGTACTTCTGTGTCAGCTCCTAAATACATTTTTCTCTCTATTTAACCTTTCTTAACTGATTTATCACTATTTATTATAGTATTATCTTCTGTAATCTTGCATCCACTGATCATGTACATGTTCATTCAACTCAGATTATATATCAATATTCAACTCAGATTATATATCAATATTTTTTTCTCTATATTTAACTTTTCTTAGGTGATTTATCACCATTTATTCTAATATTATCCTCTGCATTTTGTGTTTTTTCAGTGAAAATCATGTATTTTCCTATCTTCAATTTACTGATCATGTAGATGTTCATTAAATCTCAGATTAAACTTGAGGAATATATCAAAACAGAAAACTAAAGACAAAAAGTGACTTTTTCAGCGAAGATATCATTAACTGAGCATAAACCAAGTGTCTCCATCCACTGTCACTGATCAAACTCCATGGGTTTTACTGGTGAATTAATCTTGTAGAAGATTATGGTGTTTCCACGGTAACTACAGAGCCTCTGAACATCCAAATGGGTCATATCTGATGACCATGAAAAGATGAATAACTGCATTTTACCTGAAATATTTCAACATATTGTCAGGTTTAGTGGTTCAGAAGTTATTGAACATTTTAGATCAGTAGATGATTTTGGTCAGCAGTGGCTGTTCGAGTCTTTATGGGTTAAACAGGACAAAAAAAGTACCAATCGCTCATGCTGACTGCAATGCAATGTTTTCCCAAAATGAGGCCCACCTGAGGCATGGGAGTACAGCATTCAATAGCTGCATCTGTGTACAAATGTAACGCACATATGAATAATATAACCTGCTTTCAGAAAGCGACTCAATGTTAAAAATGGAAATCTGGTTTTCAAACTTTTTTAACTAGTAATGTGAAAACCAGTTGAGCAAAAGCAAAAACTGATTTTTTTTTTCTTCTAAATTTCTTATTTTAAACATCCAATATTTCAAAAAAATCACACATTAGAGCAGTAGTTCCCAACCGTTTTTTGCTCATTACCCCATTTTAACATCACAAATTTCTGGCGACCCCAGACGTTCAAAACAGACTTTTTTTTGGCTAAAATTATTTGGGTTTTGATCATGTAATAGTTTACTATACTATGTTGCAAATAAACATTAATTTTAGACACATTTAGTCTATATAATGTATATTATTATGGACAGAGGCAGAAAAGCCAGGTGTAGATTACTGCACAAAGTGAGAATTTTATTTTCCTTGGTCAGGATATGTACAGTCAGTCCAGCTTGTATTTACAAGGCTGACAATTAATACTGAGTAACTTAAACCATGAATTATGAAAGAGCTGCTGCATCTGAAACTGACCACAATGAACATTTGAAAGATAAACAGAACCACAGTGCTTCACTTTCAGCTTCAGAGTTTGTCATGTCTTTATGTATAGTCATTGTCTCTCTCAACTCACTATATATATTGTTTATTAGTGGGTTTTGGTTTTTTTAAATACTTTTACCAGCTGATTCTCCAGAGGGCTGGAGAGTCGAAAGTGACTGAAGGGTCGCCAGTTCGATTCCACTGACTGGCAGAAAAAATTGATGCGCCCTTGAGCAAGGCACTTAAACCCCATTTGCTCCCCGGGTTCTTGCATGTTCTAGAGATGGGTTAAAAGTAGAGGTTTAATTTCAGTGTGTGGTGAAAAATGTACTATATACTGACAATAAAGGATCTTAATCTTAATTTTAATTACTAGAAATTTCAGGCAACCCCATTTGAATTCCAGGCGACCCCACATAAGGTTGAAAAACACTGCAATCGAGACAAAAGTCCCAAAACAGACCCCAGATTTATGTATCAGGGCTTTTTTTTTTCTTCCTTTATTTCCCATTAATCATCTCAGCTCTATATATAAAAGCCTCTATCTCCAGCAGACACAACAGAACTACAGAACACAGGGAACTTTTGTCTGTATTCTGTCAAAGTACAGTTCTTGGTGTTCTTTTGCCTTGGGGCAGTAATCAGGCCTGACATAAGGTGAGTCGCTTCCATTCACAATCTTTCTAAGTGTGTATCACAGACATGTTTGAGATGCATCAGACCTTCCCATCCATCCACGCTTTAAGATGTCTCCATGGAGATGATTGACGACTGGAAAAAGGCCGCGGTGGAAAGAAGCCCAGAGTGAACAGATGAGATCACAAATCTCATCTCTTTCTCTGTCCTCTTCTCTCTCTCTGTCATCACATCCTCTCTGAAACATACACTAATACAGGTGCTGCACACACACAAACACTGCATATTTTCCCAACTTTCATCTTCACAGTGGCAGTAAAAAATGGGGGAGAACTTTCAAGGTAAAATGATAAAATAAATAAATAAATAAAAAAAAAACAAGAACTCCTGGACTAGGTTTGAGAAAATGGTCTTATTTTCCTCCAGGATCATTGGGACAGTGAATGGTGACATTAATTACACACCTCTAAATGGACTCAAAATGTACTTTTATTCACAAAGGACAGGGAGAATGGAGGAAATTGTTCTCAGGGATTATTATTTTTTATTACTGTTATTACTGATGACAGCATCATTGTTGTTACTACAATCAGCAGTGGTTAATATGATATTATCAATGATAATTATCTTAAAATAAGTATATATATATATATATATATATATATATATATATAAATTATAATACTTAATATAGTTATTGTTGTTATTTACTGTTACAATTATTATTGATATCGTTATGTAGTACTGATATGATTATGGTGATACTAATGACAATAATACTAGCATATTATAAAATATGAATATAAATGGTAGTATATGTTGCATAACTGCTATATTATTAGTAATAGTGAAAATGATACCCAAGTATTATCTTTAGCTGGGTTTCCATTACAGTTTTCCGCAAAATAAAAGTGATATTTCTACAATTTCAACAAAGTACTTGTAGGTGCTTCCATGCGACATGTCGTAATTCTCGTAAAATTCTGTATCGTTCTCACTAGACGCTTGTTTAACCCTGTAAAGTCAGAACCATTAAATCACTGACAGAAAATTCCACTTCTTTGAAACTGGAGCATTTATTGGTCCTTCAGAACAACCAAAAAAAAAGGTTTTTTCAAATATCAATTTCCATGTATGATTTTCAATTTTGTATCATATTTGATACATTGGGTTTCAATGCTCAAATATTATTTTTCAACACACAAAAACATAATATAACACAAACATGTCTAACAAATTGGTAATTCCTTTTCAAAACTGGCAAAGTTCTGTCTCCTTCTTCATTAATGACAATCTTAGTGTCACTGGAAAGGCTTCTGGTGAAGGAATTCCTCCCCCCTGGTGGATTATCTGTGTATTGCATGGATCTAATTGTATACATCAGGTTTTCAACAAAAAAAAAATCACACTGATCATGTAGAGGGCTACATACGGAAGCGTATTGCATTCAGAAAAAAAAAAAAAAAATTTGGCTCTGTTTTTCTGAATTAATGAGATAATTATCTCATAATTACGAGAAAAAATAAGTAAAAAAAAAATCGGCGCTGTTTTTCTGAGTTTATGAGATACTGTTTCCTGAAAAAAAAAAAAAAAAAAGCTCTGTTTTTCTGAGTTTATGAGATACTGTTTCCTGAAAAAAAAAAAAAGCTCTGTTTTAAACAGTATCCCGTGAACTCAGAAAAACAGAGCTTTTTTTTTTTTTTTTTTTTTCAGGAAACAGTATCTCATAAACTCAGAAAAACAGAGCTTTTTTTTTTTTTCAGGAAACAGTATCTCATAAACTCAGAAAAACAGCGCCGAATTTTTTTTTTTTTACTTATTTTTTCTCGTAATTATGAGATAATTATCTCATTAATTCAGAAAAACAGAGCCGAAATTATTTTTTTTTTGTGAATGCAATACTCTTCCGTAGCTACACAACTCATGTATCAAAAATGATTAATTTGGTGTTGTAGGGTTAAGGAAGATGGACGCTCTAAACCTCCACGGTGTTGGCACTGTAGTGTTGGTTGTATCTACTGCTATTGCAGTGACTGTCTTAAAAGATGAAGGGAATGTACAGTCGCAGAAAAAATTATTAGACCACAAAAAGTCACCAAAACAATGGTTATGCAATCAAGTACTAACTCCTGTGTGTATTTTGTGACTAAAACAGACAGAAAAGAAAACATGGAATGCCTAAAAGCACTGTTTTTGTCAGTACAATGCCATAGATATTGATGTAAGAACTGAAGTGATTTTGGTTATTATCAAGAAAAAATGGAACATGGCAAGGTATCAGCTCTGAAATTAAACTCTTATGAGTTATTTTTGTTGTTAACATGATATTTGTCCAAACAAATGTACTTTTATTTGTACCAGGCATTAACATGAACAAGAAAACAAGTGTGGTCTAATTTTTTTTTTTTCCCACAACTGTATGTTACTTCTTCCCACTCCTTTTGGAGAACATAAAATCCCACACTAATAACTTGTGTATTTGTGTAAGTATGTATGTGTGGGTGTAAGTGTGTACAGTACATTTACAGTAAAGTATGAGTCTATCAGTCTATACAGACCGAGCCTTTTCCTGGAATTATTGTCAAAGAAATGAGAAAAATAAATGAACAGTTGAATTTTTCTATTCCCGTTCCTATCCTTCGGCTGCTCCACTGTCAGTCACCTGCTTCCTTCTCTAATTCTTTATTTAATGGTTCATAGAAGTCCTCTGCTGTTTAGTTTGGACCGTGGTGTGGCTTTTACACATGCCATTTTATTCCAGGTCAAATCTAAACATTTAAAAGCACAACTGAATGTGTATGTTTTTCTTACACTTTATACACATTTGATCATTTCACTTTTGTGAGTGGTGCAAAAACCTCACACACCTCCATCTTTTCTTTGGCTGCAAACTCAGTGAATGCTTAGTGGACGACTTTGCATCTGATGTCAGTGCATTTTTCAGTTCTGCTGGTAGATATTTATGAAACAACAGACAAATCCAGCAACATATTATATACATTATTTACTGCTGCTGCAGTTTCTTCATCAAATTACATTTTCATCATTTCTGTGTTTATACATTGACTTTTTATTACTTTGTCTTACCATATTTAGTTAAAAACATTGCCCTACCTTCCATATATGTTCCTGCAGCTCATTTTTCCTTCTTCAACTTTTTGGTTTAGTGAGAGATTATAGTTTGCTGTATTTTCCTGTAATTGGTCCAGAACTTTAAACCCTTTTCACGTCCAGTCTTCAGTTTCATCGGACCAAAACCTAACTGAAAAGTCACTGGCAGTCCTGTTAAAACAAGGCAGATGTGAAGAAACTGTTAGCTTGAAATAAAATTGACCTTATGATAACTCCCAGAAGGCCTTTTATCTGTGTCATACTATCAGCTACTATCTACTGCACAAGTGTCAAACATGCGGCCCGGGGGCCAAATCCAGCCCACCAAAGGGTCCAATCTGGCCCATGGGATGAATTTGTGAAATGCAAAAAATTACACTGAAGATATTAACAATCAATGGTGTCCAAACAATTTTAGGTCAGTTCCATCTAAAGTGGGTCAGACCAGTAAAATACTATCATAATAAACTATAAATAATAAAACCCACAAATTTCTCTCTTTGTTTTAGTGCAAAAAAAAGTAAAATTATAGAAAAATGTTAACATTTACAGACTAGTCTTTTATAAAAAATGTGAAAAACCTGAACAAATATGAACAACCTGAAATATCTTAAGAGAATTAAGGGTAATTTTTACCAATATTCTGTGTGTTATTAAATGCTTTGTGTATTTGTAGATTGCCTGTGATCTGTACGTTGAATGAACAATGAACATGTGAAAATGAGAAGCTGAGGTCAAATAATGGCGTGAATTGTTAAAATTGCACTTTTTTTCTTAATAAATTTCCCTTTGGTCATGATTGTTCATGTTTTTTCCACATTCTTTTAAAGGATAGTTTGTAGATGTAAAAATTTTGCTAATATAATTTTACTTGTGTCACTCCAAAACATAGAAATTAGGCACACAAATTTTGGAATTGATATTATTTATGTATTATTATGTTATTATTCTAATGATCTGGCCCACTGCAGGTCATATTGGGCTGTATGTGGCCCCTGAACTAACATGAGTTTGACACCCCTGATCTATATCATACTATCTGCTACTATCTACTGTGTGCTGCTGAGACCTGGACTTTGTCAGTAAGCACTGAGTGATCACAGTCTCTGTGAAAACAGATGTTAATGTGGGCTATCACGGGAAAAGTGAACCAGGAAACTGTCCAATAATGGTTGTGCCAGTTGTTTTGTTTTGGTTCTGTGCAAGTGTGAAAGACACACACACACACACACACACACACAGGAGAATTGCTACAGGCTGGATTCAATGCCATTTTCATCAACTTCAAGGGATTTCAGTGATTTAGCATTTCTAAAACATCAGAATCTTGGCGCCGAGCCGCAGCCAGGAGCTATGAAGAACCTTGATTCTACTTCCATGTCCCTCTGTCATGTCATTTCATTAGTATAATGACCCATCGATTTAGCTTTTATCCCACAAATTGTCTTGAGGCTGGCAGGGCGCCAAACCAATCACAAGCAGGGCCGGCTGTGCATCTTGGCAAAAGAAGGTGATTAAACTGACTTGGAAAATAGAAGATTTTATATTTTCCCCAGTGCCATGGACTGGATGCAGGCAGCGAACAGCATACCCGACTGGTTTTCCTCCATTCTTAGCACACTTCCCGTAGGGGCTGGAAGACGCTTCACCTAGATTTGGCACCTTTTTTCCCTTCCAGGTAAAACGGAGGGGGGATGTTCACGGACCGGAGCGGAAGCAACAGATGGACTCAGCACTGAGAGCGAGGCCAGAGCGTGTTCGTAAAGAATCACCGTCCAGCGGAGAGAGTGTGAACACTATTCAATCTGAACGTGAGATTGGCTTCTTGCTGTCCGCCACATGTCATCACCTGTGGACGCTGTTACAGTAACATGTCTCCCACAGCCAATGTCCCTGCGGCGCCATCACTCCCTCTGTCATGATTCGCAGCCTGGTTTCTGTTGCCAGTTTGGCATTTGTATTTAGCAAATTGGCAAGAATAACTGATTTGCATTTAGTATGTTAAACAGTAATGTGTCTGTGTGGGTGTTTGACCTTCCAACTCGTACTGAGGCCATTTGACCTGCAGCAGTGGATGGGAGACAGCAACAGTCACAACCATGCATATGTCTGCTATTTTGGTGGGTTGTTTTTAGCTGCAGAAATAGCATTAACCCTTTCATGCATAGTGGTCACTCCAGTGGACAGTTATTCTCCAGCTGTTCTCTTGTATATTCATGGGTTTTGTTGTTTTAGTTCCATATCAGCCAACACAGTGGACGCTTATGCACCATCCCATAATACAGTGTTTTTCAACCTTGGGGTTGGGACCCCATGTGGGGTCGCCTGGAATTCAAATGGGGTTGTGTGAAATTTCTAGTAATTGATTAAAAAAAAAAAAAACTACTAAAGTGACAAGGTTTCACTGTAAAAGGATCAACATAATCCCAATGCAAACTTTGGTGCTGCTGGTGGATCTACACCCCAGATGAGCCTCTAAATAAGACCCTCTTTTCTCCTCATTTCAGTTTAACCCCTTGAACACTGGTTTCAGATGTTTGTGGTGCAAGATTTTATCAGTTTGAGAAAGAACAGACTGTACCACACAACTTAAAAAGGGGATTGGGAGCAGTTAATGTGATGTTTTTTAACTTTAGGGTCGGGACCCCACGTAGCGTCGCCTGGAATTTAAATGGGATCACCTGAAATTTCTAGCACTTGATAAAAAAAAAATGTAAAAATTAAAACTTACTAAAAAAAATGCACATTATATAACCTAAATGTCGTGTAAAGTTAACATTTTGTTGCAACATATTATAGCAAATTATTGATCAAAAACAAATTAATTCTAGCAAAGAAAAAGAAATTGTCTCTGTTTTGGATGTCTGGCCTCACCAGAAATTTGTGATGTTAAAATGGGGTCATGAGCCAAAAAACGTTGGGAACCACTGCCATAATAATACACAGACATTCATACCATTACTGTAACTTTGCTGTTCTTGACGAACCTGATCTGCAGTAACATGTTTGAGTGTAAATCAATTGCTGATAAAAAAATTGGGAATATGATAAAATGTGAGAAAACATCAGATTAGCTGTATTAAAAATGTTTTTATTTGATAGTTTTCACACAGTATATATATATATATGTATATGTATATGTGTATATATATATATATATATATATATATATATATATATATATATATATATATCATTTTCTGACATTGCATTCTTTGCTTCAAAAATGAAACAAACGGTGTCCAGCAGAATGGACATTTTTTGAACTCCACGGAAAATTATGAAGGTAGATTTGTTGTTCGTTAGCCAAAAAACAAAAAAAAAAAAAAAACATTTTCATCAAAAAAAAAAATAAATAAATAAAATGGTATTTTTTGTCATCGGTTGGATTCCGAAACGAAATATTATTTAATACAAATCCAGCAAAACCCATCATTTAATGAAAATTTTAATTGACAGCTTTTATCCATCGTTTTTGTGTGCATTTTGATTTTGTTAAAGGATGTTTGTGTTATATAACCATCAAAAAATGACCAATATATAGAGTATGTATGAGTCATTGTGTTTCCGGTGGTGTTTATAACCAGGAAAAAAGTACATATTTTATATTCACATAAAATAACAGGTTTCTAGTAGAAATACACAGACTAAAATGAAAATGACAGATATTTTCTTGATGATTTTAACCTATTTTATTTATTTATTTATTTTTTTAATTTATGATAATTACCTTGGTGTTTTTATCCTAATTAAACCATCATGTTAAAGCAAATTGAAACAGATTTATAATACATGAATATACGCTCAGTGGCCCCTTTATTAGGTACACCGGTTCAGCTGTTTCTTAATGCAAATGTCTGGGGTTGTAGACATGATCAAGACAATCTGCGAAGCTTAAACCAAGCATCAGAATGGGGAAGAAAAGTGATTTAAGTGGCTTTGAATGCAGCATAGCAGTTGGTGCCAGAATCCTGATCTGCTGGGATTTCCATGCATAAATTCAAGGGTTTATTACAGAGAATGGTCTGAAAAACAGGAAATATGGAGACGTTATTCCTCTAAAGACCTTTCTTCCTCAATTAAAATAAAAACAAATAAATAATTGCATGAAATATAGTCATTGTAAAGAGTTGATGTTTTTTCTTTATCTAAATTATATCTTATTTTTAGTTCATGTAATCTCTGGAAATCATCTGTAACATTGAAAAAAAATCAAGCTTTTAATTTTTATTTATTTATTTATTTTTTTACCATTTTTTCCAGCTTTAACTTATAGAATCTATGTCATGAAGAGTTCTTGTACTTCTGGGATCCAACCTGGTACTATCATGGTATTCCTAATAAAGTAACTGTTAAGTGTATATACCATACACTCCCAAAGCACGAGCAACAACAGCGTTCAGATAAAGTGTCCATGAATGAAGATGTGAAATGAACAAATCTGCAGAACAAACAAACTGACAGTTCTCAGAGAAGCTCTTCGTATTCCTAAAGGTAGTACAATAGAAAGGTCAGAGCAACGTGGAGATTAGAATGATTGTGACAACATGAATGCAGTGAAGTACTTTCCAGGTCATAAATATGACATGAAGCCATTTAGAATGATAATAACTTTATTTATAGAGCACTTCTCAGACTAAGTACAAAGTGCTTCACAGAAAAGACAGAACAAATAAAGCACAATAGTGATATAATCAAACATGAAAGTTAAAACAATTAACCTCCTCAGACCCCGCTATGGGTTTTCTGTCCACATTTGTGGACAAGAGTTTCACAACTTTATCCAAAAAAAAAAGGAAAAGAAAACTGTCCACCACAAAAGACATTCCGTAACAATTTTTAAAACTGCATCTGAAAAGCTGTTACATCATGATGTTTCCAATATAGGCACTTATTTAATAAAAAACCAAAAAAAAAACCTTGTACTTCACTGATATTTCCTGGGCCTCAGGAGGTTAAAAAGCATGTGGTGCTAATCACGACAAACCCCGCCCCTCGCACGTATTGCAGCTTATTTTGGCATCGATCCAGCTGATGTCATCATGTCTATGCATGTGCTGATGTCAACTGCCTCTATATATGTGCCAAGTTTGAAATCAATTGAAACAAAATTTATGTTTTAATAGACGTGAAATTTCGCTTATAGATAACATCTGGAAATCAATTCTCCATAGGGTACAGACCTCCTCTTTATGTGCAACACATTGGCTCCTCAAATTTAAGATCCTTCAACGTTTACATATTTCCAGGGAAAAGTTAGCCAAATTCTATCCAGGCACTGACCCGCTCTGCAGTTATTGCAAAGCAGATACTGGTTCACTTTTCCACACTTTTTGGACATGTCCTAATCTTCATAACAATTGGACATCTATATTTACTACATTTTCAAAAATTTATGACATTAACTTTCCACCTTCAGCCCTGACAGCACTTTTTGGAGTGATTACCCCAAACATTTATATTTCTAAATATTATTTAAATGCTATTGCATTTGCTTCTCTACTTGCACAACATCTTATACTTTTGAGGTGGAAACAGGAAACCCTTCCCACACATGATCAGTGGATTGCAGACATTATGAGGTTTTTACATATGGAGAAGATGAGATGTACGTTAGCAGGATCAACTGCAAAATTCTATAAAGCATGGCAGCCTTTTCTAAAATTCACAGAAACTTAAAGAATGAGCAATATTTCATAACACCAAATCACCACTCATCACCTGGATAACTGTAGGTGTGGTACATATTTTATTTTGGTCTTTTATATATATATATATATATATATATATATATATATATATATATATATATATATATATATACATATATATATATATATATATACATATATATATATATATATATACATATATATATATATACATATACATATATATATACATATACATATATATATATATATATATATATATATATATATATATATATATATATATATACAGAGTGGGGAAGCAAAATTTACAATGAACATTTAGTTGTTTTTTCTCAGCAGGCACTACGTCAATTGTTTTGAAACCAAACATATATTGATGTCATAATCATACCTAACACTATTATCCATACCTTTTCAGAAACTTTTGCCCATATGAGTAATCAGGAAAGCAGACGTCAAAGAGTGTGTGATTTGCTGAATGCACTCGTCACACCAAAGGAGATTTCAAAAATAGTTGGAGTGTCCATAAAGACTGTTTATAATGGAAAGAAGAGAATGACTATGAGCAAAACTATTACGAGAAAGTCTGGAAGATACTATTAAAGAAGAATGGGAGTTGTCACCCGAATATTTGAGGAACACTTGCGCAAGTTTCAGGAAGCGTGTGAAGGCAGTTATTGAGAAAGAAGGAGGACACATAGAATAAAAACATTTTCTATTATGTCAATTTTCTTGTGGCAAATAAATTCTCATGACTTTCAATAAACTAATTGGTCATACACTGTCTTTCAATCCCTACCTCAAAATATTGTAAATTTTGCTTCCCCACCCTCAGTGTGTGTATATATATATATATATATATATATATATATATATATATATATATATATATATATATATATATATATATATATATATATACAATTGCTATCTATTCTATTTTCTTTTATGTATTTATTTTTGCTTTTACTCTGTTATAAAATTCATACAAAATTGAACTTTGACCTATTTTGCCCAAAATGTAGTCACATCTATTCTGGGTCACTGGCAATCTATAAACCAAATTTGGTATGAATTCAACTAATAGTTTTGCTGCTAAAATATTAACAAAGAAACAACCTGAGCCAAAAACAATACCCCTTGCCAATACCCCAATAAAATGACTAACCCAGATACAAACTATCTGATAAAAGTATGGGTTTCTTTTTTTTTTTTTTTTTTTTTTGGACAGATCTGAAAGCAGACACTACCCCAGACAGCTTGATTTCCTCAGGCAAGTCATCCAAAGTTTCCCTGATAGGAAACACTGTGTCCCCTTTAGTTTTGAGCCTGGTCACTAGGACACACAAAAGTCATTTGCCTGAGGATCTGAGTGTACCCATAAGTTGGTATGGGATTAAAAGGTCTAAAATATAGTCTGGAGCCGGGCCATTAAGAGAAAGCCTTAAAAGTAAACAATAAAATCTTAAAATCCTAAAGCAAACAGGAAGCCCATATCTCATATGTTTGGTTGTACAGACTCAGGTGCCAGTGCAGCTGTTTTTATATTGGAAGAACAAGGCACAAACTAAAAGGAAGCTTGTCCAAACATAAACAAGCTATAAGAACCGGCAACTTCTAATATCCTGTGGCTGTACACTTAAAAAGTCCAAGGTGGTTGCAATAAACTAAAAATATAGACTGTGCAGCAAATACGGAGTGGAGATTAAAAAGCCACTCAATACCCTCTTATAAATGCAGACTTATTTTCTTTTCCATAATTGTTTCTGTCATCAGGGTATATTGTCTAACGCTGCATGCAGTCCTTTAACAACCAAATCAAGATGCCTCCTTTTGGCCATTTACTGCTGTTTTTTTGCCCGTAGACTGGGTTTGTTTTTGGATGAATAGATTTATTTACTTCCAATGGTTTGAAACATGGTGATTTTACCTCTTGTTCCTACATTAATCATGTTATTTACCTCACACCGACCGTGTTCTGTAGCTCTTCGACTTCTATTTTTGATTGGTTTGGAGGGTAACGAGAAAGAAGACAGGAGTGTTGGAAATAATGATGAGGATGAAGATGATGAAATAATGGATGCTCCTTTTGGAAAAGTTGAGGCGGAATCATTAATAATATAGGCGGTGAGGGAAGAACAAGTGGGATACAGATGTCAGTGGCAGAGGTTGTTGCAGAATACAGAAATGAATTAAACCAGATGCAAAAGTAGAAAAGAGCAACGCTTTGGACATACTTGAATAAAACCATCCCTTTGTTTAATGGCAAAAGTTTGTCAGACAAATGGGTGTAATGATTATTATTATTATTTTATTTTATTTTATTTTTTTCAGAAGCTGGAGCTAGATATGACTGCTTTTGAGAATAACAAGTAGGAAAACCAATAGAAACACTATACTAATAATAATATTACTAATACTTTTTTTTTTTTTTTTTTTTTTGCCTTGTTAGCCACTGCTAACAATACCAAATGGTAGCAATATACAGTCACGGAAAAAATTATTAGACCACCCCTTGTTTTCTTCAATTTCTTGGTCATTTTAATCCCTGGTCCGACTACATTTGTACATTTGTTGGACAAAAATAATAATAACAACAAAAATAGCTTATAAGAGTTTAATTTCAGGGCTGATATCTAGCCATTTTCCATGTTTTCTTGATAATAACCAAAAATCACTTCAGTTCTTATATCAATAGCATTGTACTGACAAAACAGTGCTTTTAGGCATTCTATGTTTTCTTTTCTGTATGTTTTAGTCACATGATACACACAAGCGTTAGTACTTGATTGCAAAACCATTGTTTCCGATGACTTTTGATGGTCTAATAATTTTTTCTACGACTGTATTTACTGTCATCTCCATTTCATAGTTCATTCCTCAATCATGAATTAATTCAGCTGTTTCCAATCAATAAGTGAAAATTATATTATCTATTAAATATTATATATGTGAATATAAGCGTACAGTACTTGCATCAGCAATGTAATGAGACACCAAAAACAACCATCACCTTTACGTAGCTTAGCAAATTATCATAGTGTAGTGTCCAGTATGTCAATAGCTGAGATTCCATTACCCTTAGAAATGCACAAAAATGTAAATTGCACAATAGAAATATGGTAATGGAAACACCGAAATATCGCAAAAACAGTCAAAGATCGTGAAAAAAGTTTTTACGCTCTCATTAAGTCGTTTTTGAGATGTTTGGATATAGAAGTACAGTGCGAAAGTGTAGTGGAAACACATTTTGTGCATTTTGACACATCTGGGCACAGTGGTTTTGCTCAGGCCAAACATCTCACCTATGACCCTGTACTCAGAACATGTGGTTCTAGTTTGTAGTGGACAATATCCACTTGCTTTTGTACTGCCCTGGCATTGTACTGCCAAAAACAGTGCTTTTAGGCATTCCATGTTTTCTTTTCTGTCTGTTTTAGTCACATGATACACAAAGGAGCTAGTACTTGCATAACCATTGTTTTTTTGATGACTTTAATGGTCTAATAATTTTTCCATGACTGTATATTTGGTATATGCCAACACGTAAGCAACTTGTAAAGAAGTACACAGAGAATACTGTGGGTACAACAAATAAGACATATGTGCAAATTAACAATATATTACTACAGTGACATGTATGCTAAGCAGCCTGATGAATTTTGAAGTCAGGTTTGGCAAAGTTGTTTATTTAGTTAGTTAGTTAGTTAGTTAGTTAGGGCTCCTGTGACGGGGCGGGTGTCCCATCCCGGTGCGTTGAGCCGACCAGGTGAACCAGTTTTTTCCATCGCTGGCAGTCTTGTGCCAGCTGCTCTGCGTCCTCCATGGTAACTCCATGTTGTTGGAGGTCGCCTGCAATGACGTCAAGCCATTGGGTGCGGGGCTTGCCTCGTGGTCGTTTCCAGTCTGCGGCCTTCGGGTCAAACTGAAGGATGGCTCTTGTCAGATGATCATGAGGGAGGTGGAGGACATGACCGAACCACCGGGTGCGACGTTGCGCGGCCAGGCTGGATGCTTTGGGCTGGCATGTGTGGGCTCGAAGCACCTCACTGGAAACCCGCTGGGGCCACCTGATGTTTTCAATGGTTCTGAGAGCCCTGCTATCAAAGCCATCTATTCTGGCAGCCAGAGTCTTGTTTAAGGGCCATGTTTCCAAGTCATAGAGCAGGATGGAGAGGACGGCAGAGTTGTAGATCCAGAGCTTCGTCCTGCGTGAGATGGTCTGGTGCCGCCAGAGTGGTTTCCAGAGAGACTGCAGAGCTGATGCTGCCAGGGCTCTTCTGCGAATAATCTCTGGTTTTAGGTCCCTGTTGTCTGTCACTATGGGCCCCAGATACACAAAGCTCTTGACAGGCTCTACAATGTTGTTACCAAGCTGCAAGGGAGGTGGATCCAGCCCATCACCGACATGTATGAACTTGGTTTTTGTCCAGCTCACTTGAAGGCCAAGCTTCTCTGCCTCTTCACTGTATCTGCCCAGAGCATCTCTCAGCTGACTGTTGGATGTGCTGAGCAGGATGGTGTCATCAGCGTACTCCAGGTCAGTCAGGTGCAACTTACTGACCTGGAGTAAGTTGCTTACTACCAGTAGTAAATATGGAAACAGTCACAGTGTGAGACATTGATTCCCCAATAAAACCCATGTAGTTTGACAAATGACAGTGGTTGTAGTGGTTGTATACTCAGATGTCTATGGAAAGAACAACGACTATTCTATCAGCATGTTTTTAAATTTTTTCTATTGAGTAAACGTTTGAATTTTCATTAAATATTTAAATAAATGATACATTCAGAACACTCACCACTGACATGTCAAGGGTTAAAGGGTTAAAGGAATGAGTACAGAATACACACACACACACACAAACACACACACACACACACACACACACACACACACACATCTTCAATCCTGGATCTGTACATTTAGGCATAGTAATGAACCAGTGGACACTGAAAATCTTATTTCAAGAAATCTTACAAAGATAATTTTCACTTGTTCCACTAGCAGATTTTTTTTTGCTTGAATTAAGCCAAAAAAAATCTTGAATTAAGCAAAAAAAAAAAAAAATCTTGAAGCAAGCCAAAAAAAAATCTGCCAATGGAGCAAATGAAAATAATTTTGCTTGAATTAAGCCAAAAAAATCTTGAATTAAGCAAAAAAAAAAATCTTGAAGCAAGCCAAAAAAAACTCTGCCAATGGAGCAAATGAAAATTATCTTGCTTGAATTAAGTTAAAAAAAAATCTTGAATGAAGCAAAAAAAAAAAAAAGAAAAATCTTGAAGTAAGACAGATTTGACAGGCGTACAATGCAAAATTTATAAAGACTTACCAGAAATATACATCAAAGCCTCTGAGTATGAAGATGGGAGTTTGATTGAAGAATAATTCAAATTCACCTTGATAGCCCTAATGTGTGAAATGCGCAGGTATGGTTTTTTTTTTATTTGTTTGTTTGTTTGTTTTTACAGTTGCTGTAATTCAGTCGCCAAGAAATATTTAAAGGTTTTACACTCCTCAACCTTCTGAATGCCTCAGATTTTTTCCACATTCATCCTGTAAGAGGGACCCTCTGAAACACTTTAACACCTACTCTCCATGCATACCATTTCTTGCTCAATATTTATCTAAACATTTTCTTCCCTTTTAGTGGTTGTCATTAACCCTATAACGCCAAATGTATCATATTTGATACATGAGTTTTGAAGCCCTCTACATGATCAGTGTGATTTTTTTTTTCTTGAAAAACCTGACGTATACAATTAGATACATGCAATACACAGATATTCCACAAGGGGGGGGGGATTCCTTCACCAGAGGCCTTTCAAATGACACTACAAGATTGTCATTAATGAGGAAGGAGGCAGAACTTTGGCAATTTTGAAAAGGAATTACCAATTTATTAGACATGTTTGTGATATGTTATGTTTTTGTTTGTTCAAAAATAATAATATTTGAGCATCGAGACCTGATGTATCAAATATGATACAAAATTGAAACTCAGACATGGAAATTGATATTTGAAAAAAAAAAGTTTTTGTTTGTTCAGAAAGACCAATAAAGGTTCCGGTTTCAAAGAACTGGAATTTTCTGTATTATAGTATCAGGGACGCCGCTACCAGTTGTGAGCCCCATGAAAGGTTCTCGTGAACCGTTTAATGAAATTCAGTATCTTGTCGATCTGTTGGAGTGGGCGGGGGGAGGTCCATACATAATGTCAATTACACTAGCATGAAAACGAAACTGAAACTTTACATAGTTTCAATGTCTGATTCTTGACTTCTGTGCCGGTCTTATATAACAGATCTTGCACGAAATTTTGACAACTTCTAACCTGTATCCACTGGACCCCCTCTACTGCTCTATGGGCCCCCAACAAAAGCTGGGCACCATGAATTTGTCATGTTTACCCCCCTTATTGGCGCCCCCAGTATATTATGTTTTTGTTTGTTCAAAAATAAAAAAAAAATTGAGCATTGAGACCTGATGGATCAAATATGATACAAATTGAAACTCATACATGGAAATTGATATTTGAAAAAAACATTTTTTGACCATTCAGAAGGACCATTAAAGGCTAACGTTTCAAAGAACTGGAATTTTCTGTCACTGGTTTCATTGTTCAGGCTTTATGGGGTTAACAGTGAAATTTCCCACATTTTATTCAGTCTTAGAACTTACACCTTAGAACTATGACTTTTCCTAATACATGTCATCTTTCTCTACATCAGATGACAATGGCAGGTACCTACAGACGTGCCTGTTTCAGTCCAACAATAGGACTCCTCAAAAGAGTGCTCTTTGTCCCCATTCATCTCACACACTGCTCCCACTTTAACATATTGGCATTTCTGAGGCGCTTGGTGGTAATTGTCAGCCACATGGCGGCTCCTCGTTTGTTTCACTGACATTTTGCCTTTGGTTGATTGTGTATTTAACAGGGGAAGGGAAGCAAAATTAATTGGAAAGAAGCCCTAATCTGTCTGCTTGAAATGTCACCCCTGTATTGTGATGCCTGCACTGACATAGTGGCACACAAGGGCCAGCGACAGAGAGCGGACCTCGAGAGCAAAGAAAAATGAGGAAAAAAGGGAAGTAGTGAAACACAGAAAAAAACACATGACTTTACATGGCTCTGTGAAATTACCATAGACTATATAAAAGAAGTGAATGTAGCTGCCATGACACCCACTGGTTTGTTGTATACTGGCATTTTGACCATCAACATTTTTGTTTTCTTCAAGCCAGAACACTGCAAAAATCTAAATCTTACCAAGTGGATTCTTCTCATTTCTAGTCAAAATATCTCATCACACTTAAAATAAGACATAATCACCTAAAGAGTAACTTTCAGTGAGATATAAAAACTTATTTTTAGGCAATAGATCTAGAAAATCTTATTTCAAGAAATCTTACCAAGATACTTTTCACTTGTTCCATTGGCAGATTTTTTTTTTTTTTTTTTTTTTTTTTGCTTTAATTCAAGATTTTTTTTTATTAATTCAAGCAAAGATTTTCATGATCTACTGTCTAAAATTAAGTTTTTATATCTCACTGAAAAGTTTCTCTTTAGGTGATTATGTCTTATTTTAAGTGTGATGAGATATTTTGATGAGAAATGACAAAATACACTTGGTAAGACTTTGATTTTTTCCAGTGAAGTAAAGCTGGGGAATCAGGAGGGGTTTACTACTAACCTACTATGATCCTTAGACCTGAGTTGGTCTATACATGTATGAGAATTCTACTTCCTGTCACTCCTTAGTCAGTTTAACCCATAATGGCCCAGTACTACTTCTGTGTCAGTTCTCAAATTATTTTTTCTCTCTTTAACTGTTCTTAAATCATTTATCACCTATTATTATAATATTATCATCTGTATTTTGCATTTTTGACTGTAAATCATGATCTGTAATCTCAGATAATCTCAGATCTGTCTTGGCAGAGGTCTGCACTCTCTGAGTGCTTTTCTTGTTGGGAAAATGTTTTTAATATAAAAATTATACATTTCATAGCTGCTAAAAAATAAAAAGTTTGCTTCGATCAGGTAGTGTCAGTGTGTAACTTGCGGAGCTAGCATTTCTGTTAACAGAATAAAAGCACTGACTTAACTTTGACCTAAAACTACTAAAATGTCATCAAATAAATTTTCATTTTCATTTATTTATTCATTCCAATCTAAATGATTGGAAAGAAGCAGGACAAAGAAAACTTATAATACCTGCTCCTTTCTTAAAGTATCTGCTTACATCAGATAAATTGCCATGACAAATATTACAGTAAACAGTTTACATGATAGTCCATGACAATAAACAAATCCAGAATCCATAAGTAAAATTATTTCATTACATGTTTTTGTTTGTTTGTTTTTTTTTTCTAAACTTCTCTATTCTCTCCTTGTACAACCTGTTAAACTGAAAAATTTAAGCTACTTCTACAACGATCAGTCTGGAAACTAAACACCTAAGATTAGCAAAGGTTTGTGTCATTAGGTAGATTTTTATCTAGAGTCCATGGAAGTGAGTAGATTTTTGTTTCCTGTTAGACCACTTTAAGTACAACAAGGTGAAAGGTAATCCTAAAATTTTTGCCAAATAATAGGCAAACAACCAAGCACTGCAGATTTAATAAATGTGTTTAATATTACCGCCAACTTTGTGTCATATTAACAAACCAATTAGTGCTAGCTGCTGTAATTAGCAGGCTAACTGATAATGTGGATTAATGCTAACATTAGCTAAATTATGCTAACAGCCCAGTGGTTGTAATAAAGTACTGTTAAAGTACTGCTACAGAATCATTTGATGTTCTTCTTGAAACTACAACTACAGTAGAGTTGTTCACTGTCAAAATAGGTTTCATTTTAGTGAATAGAAGCTCAGATAGACCACATTTTATTCAGACGCTTAGAAATCACTGGTGCTCAAACTGCACCTTTATAAGAGGTTTTTAATGTCACCATATCCCTATAGGGATTACAAAGTACCATTTATATATAGGCTGTAAGTTTCACCCTGAGGGTAAGAAACTTTTTTAATATGTTTTTGAAGCTACCCAACTAACAACATTGTGGGGAAACTGGGGATTTGCTGCTCTAGTTGGTACATAACACTGTAAGTTGAGAACAGTTTAAACATTTACAGGAGAGACACAACTAGAAAAGTACAAGCTGATCAAAGGGTGATTATCAAATGTTTTGGAGTTTTTAGTCATGCTCTCTCCCTAAAGTCATGTTCAAAATGTCACCGCTATCCCCAGGGAGTCCCCGAAGTACAGAGACAGAAGCTCAGACAGACCTAGAAAGCCACCCGTTAATGTCACTGACACATTACTTCACTTTTCTTTTTGCATTTCCATTCCCACTCTTTCTCAACACCGGGCTAAGCTGTCAGTTTTAATACACCAGGCAAACTGTTGGAAGAACCCACATGCTTTCAGGATTATATTTGCATCAACATAATAAAGACTTTTTATTGAACGTACATATACTCACTGTGTGTTTATCAGTTTTGTGATTCACTGTCTTTTACCCTCAGAAATAGTTCCCCTCATCTATTTGCCTTCATTTTGCCAAATTTAGTCCCAATAAAAAAGCAATATTATTCTATTCACCTAATCCTTTCTATGATAGGAACCAAGCTTCAGCGTTTGCAGTGTGTATTCCATGTGTCTCCAGTGGTCTAGCACCATAAGCGCATTCTTAACCGTGATTGGTTCATGAATCATGTCCACTTCCATCTGGTGTTTATAGTTTAGACAAAATGGCTTGTCTGTTTCACAGTGCAAGTCTGTGCACACAAACTAAAAACTGACCACTAAACAGTAACACAAACTGAGGAGTAATTGGAGAAACAGAAAACAGACTTCTGACCATTATCATGTGCAGATCTTCATACTTGTCAGAGGATGAATACTACTTCTTCTGGTTTGGTTTATCCCTCTGCAGTGGCAGTAGCAGTGCTTGTATGTTCTGAGGTTGTCCACCTAACATTCATTGAACTCTCGTGAAGACTCGAGGATTGGTTTGTTTTCACTTTGCCTCAAAATTAAACTAGTCAGATTTTGGCGGCCAAGGGTCAAAGGTTAAAGCTGCTGTGACCTCCTTGAACATGATATGTAAGGATTACTTCTTCAATTTGGTTCAAATGATCACTTGGACTCAAGGGACAAGAAAATGCTGTAGTATCTTAACCCTTTATAGGGCACTCATAGAAATACTCGAAAATTCAAAATTTCAACCTTAACCTTAAACTAAATTTGGCTAAAATATCACCTAATGTCATGCCGGCCACCAGACGTTAGTCTGGTTTTGTCTGTCTTGTGTGTTTGTCTGTCATTTCCTGTTTTATTTTGTTAAGTTTCCCTCGTGTGTCATGTCTGGTGTCTTTGCTTCCTGTACCTAATTGTGTCCACTTGTGTGATTACCTGACTCCGCCCTAATTTGTTCCACCTGTGTCTCATTGTCTTCCCTCCCTTTTGTGTATTTAAGACCTGCGTTTCCCCTTGTATGTTGCCAGTTCGTATTTTCCTCGTGAGATACTTACCAGCGTTTTTGATCCTGTCTGTCTGTCTGCCTACCTGTGTTTGACCCAGTTTGCCATCTCTGTTTTGCCTGTTGCCTATTCCCTGTCGGTTCTTCAGCCTCTTTCTGACCTCGTGTGTTCGACCTTATCGCCTGACTTTACTTTACGTGAGCTAGCCTGATCCATATGTCCTGTTGCCTTTCCGTTTGCCTGCCCATGTATGACCTGGTTCTGCCACTGACCTCCCTCTGCTTTTCCCTAGTCGGATTCCCGACGCATCCTACCGATCCGGACTGTGGGTTTTCGTCTCTGGTCCGGTTCACTAACCCAAAGAAGAACCCGGGGCTCATTGTTCTCAAGATTCTGTTCATTATCATTGTCAGTGAACTGTCAGTGAGCTTGGTGTTCAATAAACACTGTGAACTTTTACATCTGTCTCTGGGTCATGCATGTGGGTTCAGTCTTCGTACTCTGAGCATTACACCTAAAGAGGTAATAATTTGCAGAGTGGGGGTGGGGGGTTGAGTGATGAGCCTGGTGAGCTTCACCAGTAGGGGTGTTAGAAAATATCGGTTCTGCAATATATTGCGATATTTCATTTCATGATACTGTATCGATATTAGCCCTTTCATGCATGGGTTATAAGAACCTTAGTCAAGATTGTTTTTTATTCCTCTTTAGGCATGAAAAAAACAATGCGATTGAAATTTTTTTTAATGAACCTTTTTTCATGGAGTTTAAAAATGTCCACTCATCTGAACACTGTGTTAAATTTTTGAAGCAAAGAAACATATATTTAAAACACAATATGCTAGTGATATACTGTGTGAAAACAATGGAATAAAAACATTTTTAATGCAACTAATCTGATGTTTTGTCTTGTCACATTTTAACATACTCTAATACTAGTTATTACTCACTTAATGGAGATAATGTGCAAAAAAAAAAAAAAATCTTTTTTGTTTAAGAAAACTATTAATTACAGTCTAATAACAATTAGCAATAGATTTACACTCAAACATGTTACTGCAGATCAGGTTTATAAAGAACATAAAGTTACAGTAATGGTATGAATTGCAGTGTATGGGATGGTGCATAAGTGTCCACTGTGTTGGCTGATGTGGAATTAAAACAACAAAACCCATGAATATACAAGAGAACAGCTGTAGAATAACTGTCCAGTCCACTGTAGTGCATGAAAGGGTTAAAAAGTACTGTATCAATATTTTTAGGTATTTATTCAAATGCAGATATGGCAGACGTTCATTTTTTGTTTGTTTTTTTTTTTGCTTTTTATTTACATTTTATTTCTAATTATTTAACACTGTTTTATTAAATAATGGTTATTTCAATCATCCTAAAAGCACTTTTTACTGTCTGAGAGGCAGATGTTAGTTCCTTTGTTGGGACAAAAATAATTTTATGATGTTAGTCATGAACTAGCAGAATATGAACATTTGAACAGGATCTTAAACTGTGATGTCTGTAAAACATAATTTAAGTTTTAACATAGGAAAATTTTGTGATACAGCATTAGATCCTGTTGTGAGCCAATATAAATGTGTTTAGTATTTGTGCATATTTCTGGTGTAATTCAATTGTTCAAGGAAATAATCATTTAAAAACAAGAAACAAACAATTTCCTTTTTAACAGTATTGTGCTATATTGTGATATATCCTAATATTGTGATTTGTATCATATCACCAGATTCTTGCCAATACACACCCCTATTCACCAGTGCTCCAAGCAGAACTTTTTTTTTCCCCCCAACTCTCTTTATTAGATGTTCACATTTTTAGAACACATTCAACAGGTAATGTAAAGATCACTTGTTCTACACATATATACTTACACTGTACATCATCCTTCACCCAAATTTAAGTCAGATATTTTGATTAAAGTATACAAAAATATATGTTATACTCACACATATATAAACCAATGTCATACAATCATAGGGCAAAAGACAGGAAAACAAACAAACAAAAATCATAATAGGGCTAAACAATAATCTTATATCTTGCCACCAGGCTACATATTGCTTCTAAAATAATCAATAAATGGCTGCCAAATTTTACAAAATTAGCTCTTGATTTTTCAATACAAATCTTATTTTCTCTGGTTCAGTGTTTCATAACATCATTCAAAAGATTTGGAAGAGTTGGGAGCGTTTTTTTGTTTCCAATTAAACAACATCAGTCTTTGTGCCAGCAGGCTAACAAATGATATCATTTCATGCTCCATATCATTTTTCAATATACTCAAGTCCAAAATTCCAAGAACTGCCCCTAGAGGGTCTGCACCAATTAGGCTGAAATATACTATGCCAATAATTTGATAATTTTGGGCAACTCCAAAACTTCCAAGGCAAACTTCTGAATATGAAAATATTCGATTCTATGTGTATCGTCTTATCTAACCACCTGTCAACTTTGAAAAAACTTTGAAAAACTTCCATTAGTTAGTCAGATGCCATTGTATCGCATTTAACAAACTGTCTCAGTGGCACAGAATCAACCGTTTCGTCTCATGTACAGGACTTCGTGCCTTCCCACAATGCCTTGTTTCTGCTGTCCGCCTACTCTGTTCATCACTGAAGAAAAGTGAGACATTCTGGCTCGACACCTTAGACCCATGGTGTTAAATGCATATCTAGGTTGACCAGCTGTCTCCAGTGAATAGATCCAGGCTTGATTCCTGTCTGGTCTTGGTATCGTGTTCTTTCAATAATAAAAGCGGCAGATGGTACATTAGATAAAGTGACACGTCGATGAACTGCTGTTATTTTCCATTGACATAACATTCATAACATAAGTGATACATTATTTAATGGCATGTGTTATGGGTGTAAACAGTTTTTTTTAGCCAAGCTATTACAACTTAAAGTTTCAATTTGTACAATTTGCTTACATGAACTTTATGTTAGATTCGATTCGATTCAGTTCGGTTCGATTTGATAGAAATTTATTGATCTTTTCGGCAGAGCCCTCAGGAAATTGAGGTTTCAATAGCAGCACAACACCTAATATACAAAGAAGAAATAACACAAGAAAATAGCAAAATAATAACTCTTAAAAAAAAATGAATTGAAAGAAACAGGCAATTGCACATTGTAAAGTACCAGTAGAAACAACAAGTAGCAAGGTAGTAATAATAAAGTAATAACAACAATAATAAATGGCTAATTATGTTGTATATTATATATGTATAGTTTAATAATCACAGGATAGAAGTTTTAATAAAGTTGTAACAGTAATAGTCAGAATGATATAATAATAATAATAATAATAATAATAATAATAATAATAATAATAATAATAATAATAATAATACATGTTGTTTGTTTTGTTCTGGAGTCCTCACATTTGTACACTATATTCATTCATGTACCGATTCTATTAAATGCACGACTATTAAACTTTGTTCTACCTTCATTTTTATAAAAGACATACATTTCATTTGATTGTATGATATCTGCTTCAACGCCCAAGGCCCCATCACCAAGGACATTTAATACATAATATTTCTTCATTCATTCATTTACCTTCAGTTTTACGCAAAAACGCTCATTTAATTTGTTTGTGTTTAATAAATAACCCGTAGATAGACTCTAAAAGTAGTATTTAGAAAATGAAACTGATGAATCATCCATGTAGTAATCATCTCTGGTTAGCAAGAAACAAGATGCTGTTTGTTTTCTTCTTTGTGCAGACGATGCTGATAATCAGCTGGCTCCATCGTCCATAATACATTCTGCAATGAAAAATAAATAAGTAAATATAAAAACACAATAAACATAGTTATGACAGCAATGAAAAGAGCATCATTTCTTGCATTAATTGCGGTTTTGAAATGTCTCTTAAAAAAAAAAAAATCACTTTCACTTTTAATCTAAAATTAGAAATATTTGTCAAACAATGGCAAAAATGGGCAAATTATGTAAAACAATACATGCCAAATGTTACCTTGGTGCTATAAAAGGAGACTATCCACTTTAATATGTCCTTTTTAACTTTTTATTTTTATTCTGTATTATTATTGCTCGTAACTTTTCTTTTCTATTGAATGTTTTACAAAGTTAGATATGTCCATGCTGTTCTCTCTCTGAATGTTTGACGGGAAAAAAAAAGGCAGTTTTAATCCCTAAGAAAGTGGGACAGAGACAACCAGAAATGTGTTAGCCTCACTGTACCTTGTTTGATGGAGATAAATATGTACACTGTGAGGAATATGTAACAGATTACTGTGACTGGAAGATGTTGTGTCTCTTAAGGTGAAGACACACCAACCCGATTTTCGGCGGTCGGATGTTGTCGGGCAGTTTGGCGAGGTTGGTGACATAGGTCTGTTTGGTGTGTTCCGTGCGATCGGCTGTCGTTAATGACATCGCCATTCTTTCCGGCTGATTCAACATGTGTAATCGGCCACTACCAGTTGTTCAGTCGAACCAGTCTGATTGGTAGAGGGATACCCCTTGACTAGTGAGAAGTTTCCATGTGAATACAGCTATGCCAAGGTTCTTCGCACTATTATTTTCTTCTGTAATAGGCTATTCACTGCTCATATCATATCTGAATGAGTGCCAGTCAGTAGTTGCTTTTCCACTGACCCTCAAATTGTGCAAATAAAACTTGCACATGTAAATTTACCTTATAGAAAAACAACAATTTTGCCAAAACTCGTTTTTTGATTTAAAATTTTTTGCGCTTTTCAGGTGTAGCGCAAATGGTATATCTCGCAAAACTGCAATGGAAAGACCTTGTTTTGCAACTACAGTCACATGGATAAAAAAAAAAAAAATTAAAAAATGGATGTTGACTGATGTTACAACAAGTGAAGAAGAGTTTTAAAAGAAAAATGTCACGGTATGTGTGGACACACCAGGAAACTGAATCATTTTTTAATTTAGTACGAGATAGAGGGATAATATATAATAATAATGAATATATCTGTAAGTCAACACCATATTTACGTTTGTTGCCATGTTTCTGGAATGACTTCTCGTGTCATCTTGCAATAATAAATAAACAAATCACTGCATTTGTGATTTAATGGAAAAACCGACATTACGCACTTCTGTTTTTTCGACATTTAGTAAATATTGGTAAAGTTTTGTGCAGATGTCCAATGGAAAAGTGAGTAGCATTGCCTATGGACTTCATTCATTCCATGACGTGAACACTGTTAGCATTGCTAGTATAGTGCGATTTCTCTTCAGTTTTCGCCTGCGACATCTTTCTTCTTCCACAAGAAAAAGCCCAAGAGCTGACAACACCAGTATATTCTTATTACTAGCCATCCATTCAACAAGAACGACAACTACAACCCTTCTTGGCTACTCAACACTCTCTGCTGACAACAATGACTGACAATAGTGAGCTCTGTATTTAAACAGATGTTCCGACATTTTCTGATTTTACATGTCGTGCAGAACGTACGCTCAAGTCACTAGTCAATTTGGTGTGTTCTTCACACTTTTTTGATCATGTCGGGAAGATGGGACCCAACTGGGCCACCTTTTCTGGTGACGATTGGCAGTCGGGTTGGCGTGTCTTCACCCTTATGCTTCTATAAAAACAAAATCAAATTAAAAAAAAAAAAGAAATGTCTCAAAAAGGTGGATTGTGGTTGGAAGTGAAATATTTTCATTTGGGTTTAGTTTTAATTGCAGTGTCTAAACCACAGGTGCCAAACATGCGGCCCGGGGGCCAAATCTGGCCCGCCAAAGGGTCAGATCTGGCCCGTGGGATAAATTTGTGAAATGCAAAAATGACACTGAAGATATTGTAAAGTAAAGGATGTCCAGATTAATATGATCTAAAGTGGGTCGGACCAGTAAAATACTATCATAATTTTCAATAAATGACAACAACTCTACAGTTTTCTCTGTGTTTTAGTGTAAAAAGGTGAAATTACATGAAGGCGTTGACATTTATAAACTATACTTTCACATAATATGTGAAAAACCTGAAAAATAATTGCATTTTTACCAATATTCTACCTATTACTAAATGTTTGGCGTATTTGTAGATCCACTGTGAGCTGTACGTGTATAAATGATAAACACAGGCATATTATTGTTAAAATTGCACTTATTTTTCTTAGGACATTTCAGGTTGTTCATGTTTTCACATTTTTTACAGGATAGTCTGTAGATGTAAACATTTCCATAATGTAATTTTACTTTTTCCACTATAATTATTCCCACTTCAGATCTTATTGGGGTGAATGTGGCCCCTGGACTAAAATGAGTTTGACACCCCTGGTCTAAACACACAGTGAACTGTTAAATATCAAGACTATTTTTTTTTATATCTTTACATGTTCACTTTCATCTACACTGAACAAAAATATAAACACACCACTTTTGTTTTTGCTCCCATTTTTCATGAGCTGAACTCAAAGATCTAAAACTTTGTCTGTGTACACACAAGGTTTATTTCTCTCAAATATTGTTCACAAATCTGTTTAAATTTGTGTTAGTGAACACCTCTTCTTTGCTGAGATAATCCGTCCACCTCACAGGTGTGGCATATCAAGATGCTGATTAGACAGCATGATTTTTGCACAGGTGTGCCTTAGGCTGGCCACAATAAAAGGCCACTCCAAAATGTGCAGTTTTATCACACAGCACAATACCACAGATGTCACAAGTTTTGAGGGAATATGCAATCGGCATGCTGACTTCAGGAATGTCCACCAGAGCTTTTGCCTGTGAATTGAATGTTCATTTCTCTACCATAAGCCATCTCCAAAGCTGTTTCAGAGAATTCATGAAGAAGACTGTGCGAGGAAAATGGTGGTCACACCAAATACTGACTGGTTTTCTGACCCCCCTGGACCACCCAATACAGTAAAAGTGCACATTTTAGAGTGGCCTTTTATTGTGGCCAGCCTAAGTCACACCTGTGCAATAATCCTGCTGTCTAATCAGCATCTTGATATGCCACACCTGTGAGGTGGATGGATTATCTCAGCAAAGGACAAAGGAGAAGTGCTCACTAACCCAGATTTAGACAAATTTATGAACAATATTTGAGAGAAATAGGCCTTTTGTGTTCATAGAAAAAGTTTTAGATCTTTGAGTTCAGTTCATGGAAAATGGGAGCAAAAACAAAAGTGGTGCGTTTATATTTTTGTTCAGTGTATTAGCCTCCCTCGAGTCATCCATCAGACCACAGCCAGACGCTTACACAATTTTATTTTATTTTTTAAAATTTTGTTTCTGTTTTTTTTTTTTTTTTTTTTTGTGTGTGTGTGTTTTCGACTTACAAACAAACATGCGGATACACATCCCACACCAGGCGATGACACTGGAGATCTGAAGCGCCCTGCCACACTCCGGACTCATGAGACAGTCCCTCGTCTTCAAGCAGCATTTTGGACATTTACTCTTTGAGCTTCTGTTCTCCGTTTGGCTTTCGTGTTTGGTCGGCTGACTTTGAACAGTATCCGGGTACTTTTTTTCCCAATCGTCACTCTGGCCTTTTCCCATGATGCTTGTTTTTTATGGACAGGCGAGTGAAATACAAGATGATGGATCAGATCTGTGAGGTATGGAAGAAAATTGGACATTAAATCTTTGCCATCGCTGAATTTTCACAGAGAATAATGAGAGCATTGTGCGCTGACTCCCACACTCGTAGGTGTCACAGTACAGGCTTTGTTTATAATAATTACATCCACTGTTCAATGTCATAATGCATTATATAATTGCTTGCTGGAAACTTAACAGCAGTTTCTATATCACTGAACCCTGTGATTCAGCCTTTATTTATTTATTTTACCTGGGTGGTTTTTATTATCGCCTCTTTATTTTAAGGAACGTCTACAACAAACCCAGTCGACATTCTCAGTTTAGAAACACTTCCTTTAAAACACAGACCTTTTGTTTTATAGATATGTGTACTCTTTTAGTGCACCATCTAAGTGTTTTAGTTTTATATTTGAAGAAGTGACTTGTTTAGTTGTGCTTTTGTGAGGAACTTCAGGAATGTAGAAAAGCCCTGTAGTTGATGATCTTGTTTTTAATGAGAAAAATAATCCTCCTTCAGAACACACTAACATTATCTTAATAAATTGTTCCTGCAAATATGAAGCTAGATTTAACCAGGAACAAGGTAAAAACAATGATTTGTAAAATACACAGAGGAGGAACAACATTGTTTTCAATTTGCCCAATTTTTCTATAAATGACTGTTTTCATTGCTTGTAATAAACACAGCTGAATTAATGTTAGACCATTTTGTCATTTGTCTTCTTTCTATTAGGGTTTTCACAGTGCACTTATAGTTTTACAACTACTATGAGGTTTATAGAGTCGAAGAGGTGGGATGAAATAATGCATGATTTACAAAAGCAAAGCCATTTTCTGCTTTTAGACAATTAATTACAGATTTTCTATTTGGGTCTAGTTTGTTTTCGCTACTGTAAGTCCCTTATAGACCTAAAACTATTTTTGTGGTGACTTCCAAATCAGTGTTTGTCTACATTTATCCATTCCTGAGTGATTTACCAGCATTTATTATAATATTATCCTCTGCATTTTTGATTTTTCAGTGAAAACAGAGAATCAGATGTTCACAAAAGCTAAGAAAGTTCAAGCTAATACGATTATATCAAAACAGAAAGCTGAAAAAAGTCACTTTTCTGCAGCATATGTAATTACCTGAATGTAAAAGCAAGCATCTACATCATTTATCGAACTGCATGGGTTTTATTGGTGAATCAATCCGTGTGTTTACATGACAACTTTTATTCCTGGTTTAAACAGATTAAAGGTTGGATCCTATTTAAGATGCCCATGTAAACACCTTATTCCAGTTGAAAAAGAAAACTTGGGATTAAATTTAAACCCGATTAAAGTCACTGGTTTAATCCACTTTTGAATTCAATCTAAATTCTTCCTCGGACATGAAAACCCTTTATTCCGTTTGGACTTTATTCCTTCCATTCTGCACATGCTCGTTGTCTTGTCCTGTCGCGATGACGCACACATTCTGCACTGGCGGAAGAATATGCAATGCAGTCTAGTCAACCCAAACCGTTCCAGTGGGCTATTCTGATGGGATCTACCAGCCTGTTGAGCTGCATTATGTAATAAATTCCCATTATGTAATAAAAGTTCAAAATGTAATAAGAATGGCACGTCATCTTGTACTAAAGCCGCATTATGTAATACACTGACACATTTTGTAATAAACTACGTCAACGCATTATATAGTACATTTTTTCACATTATGTAGTACGTTATTACAATTTGAGGAATTTATTACAAAATGCACTTGACACATTTTTATATATTAAAAAAATGTAATAACATGGTTCATTATGTAACAACAATCCAAATTAATATAATTTCAGAGCAATTTAGAAGAAATTAGTCACAGGAGCTACAGGTAATGGAATCAGAACTTTAACCACACAGTTTAAAGATTAATTTAGCACATTACATTTTCCTGAAAATAAAAATGTGTCAAGTGCATTTTGTAATAAACTTCTCAAATTGTAATAGCTTACTACATAATGTGAAAAAAATTTACTACATAATGCACTGAGGTAGTTTATTACGTAATGCGGCTTTATTACAAGATGACATGACATTCTTATTACATCTTGAACTTTTATTACATAATGGGAATTTATTACATAATGCGGCTCAACAAGCCTCTAAAACCCTGAAGGAAGAGTTCACCACTTGTTTTTTATTCATTCATTTGTCATGCACTAATGAGTTCGATAAGTAGGCAAATCAGTTTGCACTGCAGTGCACTGATTGCCTTGTTTTCGCAGCCCTTCCGTTAGCTTAACTTAGCCTAGTTTAGCATAATCGCTTCACTCCTCTGGTCAGACGTAGCCAGGCTTTTATAGGTGATTTGTAGTATTTTATGAGTGATTTTGTGAAATTCAGTTCTCCCTAATCATTCCTTTAGTCCAGTGGGGTCAATATGATCACAAATTGAGGCTCAAATCATGGCGATGTGACTTACTGCACTAATAAAATCTTGGGAAATGAAAACTAATGCAAAGCTAAAACGGTAAAGCAAAGCTAATTTAGCGCATGCATCCCTTCCAACAAAAAGATTTTCCAACTTCCGTCAACACAACAGTCCCAAGATTGTATGAGTGCAGCAAGTCGCGGATCTAAAGAAATAATTAGGGAGAATCAGATTTCACAAATTCACTTACAAAAGACTGCAAATCACCTTTAAAAAACTGGTTACGTGTGACCATGGAAATGCAGTGACTATGCTAAGCTAAGCTAACAGAAGGGCTGCAAGAACCAAAAAAATGCTTCTCATGTAAACCTTTATTCGGGTTTAACATTTCCATGTAAACATTAGAGAAAGTACTTTAGTTCCGGATTAATTTCTTCTGGAAAAATAAATTGGATTTAAAAAACATCATGTAACCGTACCCAATGTTGCAGAACATAGCACAGTTTCTATGCTCATTACGGAACCTCTAAAACAGGGGTGGCCTACCCTGGTCCTGGAGAGCCACTATCCTGCATGTTTTAGATGTACCCCTCTTCCAACACACCTGATTCAAATGATAAACCTATCATCAAGCTCTGCAGAAGCCTGATAATAACCGTCAGGTGTGCTGGAAGAGGGGAAGATCTAAAACATGCAGGATAGTGGCTCTCCAGGACCAGGGTTGGCCACCTCTACTCTAAGACTACATTCAGACAGCAGGTCTCATGCACAATTTGGATTTTTTGGTGAAATCCGATTTTTTTTGTGCTCGTTCATATTACACATTAAATGTGACTTCTTCCTTTTTTTTTTTTTTTTTTTTTTTTAACTTTATTGATAGAACATTTTGAACATTTTAGACAGTGATGGACAGCATGGGGTAGAAAAATATAGAACAATGAATGCCAACTCCCCCCTCACCCACCACCCAAGGCCAACCACTCAAAACCCAAACAAAAGACAAAGAAATAGTTAAGGAAAACAATTCTACCAAAAGTTAAAAAAAAAAAAAAAAAGGGCGGGGGGGGGGGGGGGGGGGGGGGGAATAAGAAAAATAAAATAAAGGAAAAAAAGTGTATACAAATACACACACATAATTAAATGTGACTTCTATCAGTTCTGAGTATGAACTGAATGCGACCCTGAAGTGACCTGCATGCACAAAAGAGGTCCTGATGTAATACGAGACCACGCAGGCACGCACTGTGTTTACGGAAGGAAATGTGTTTTTCCCACCAGTCCTCCTCCTGGGACCAAAGTTATTATAGTTTTGGATTTTTCAGTATAGTATAGTTTTATTTAGTTTTGACTTTTTTTTCTATAATTCATATAGTTTTAATTAATTTTTAGAGCAGGTTTGCTACTTTTTATTAGTTTTTTTTTTGTTTGTTTTTTGTTTTTTTTTTCCTAAATGCTTAGTTTTTGTTTAGTATTAGTTTTTTCATATCTTTTATCTTCCTCGCAGTTGTATTCACATAAATCCCAGACAGGACTTTGCTTCTTTCTCCCAACTTTAGTCTCAATGTTTCCAGGTAGAGTGGGGACGAGAAGATGACTCTAAACGACAAGAGATGAGACGTGACGGACCGTGAAGTGCCGTATGGTGCCGCCAGCTAAAATTGCTCAAGCAAAATAGATCGATTTCATATCAGTCGGACATTGACAAAGACAAAAACGAAGGGAAATATATCCATATTTTTTATAAGTTTCAGTTACATTTGTAAGCACACAATACAGTTTCATTTAGTTAACAAAAATGTTTTTTCAATTCTAGTTTTAGTCATTTCGTTAGTTTTCGTTAAAGATAATAACCTTGCCTGGGATGCAGAATTGTGACGTTTGTTGCATTTCAATGGCATAAAGGTCGGATAAATGTGACCTGGCCATTCAGACTGAAGTTGCATTGCAAAATATCAGATACGTATGAAAGTGGCCTGGGTCGGATTTGAAAAAATCGGGTTTGTGCTACAATGAACTGGTGTCTTGTCCAGGGTTCGCACATAAGCAGCTGGGATAGGCTCCAGCGACTCTAGTAAGGATAAAGCAGGTTCAGATAATGAATGTTTAGATGGGTTTGTGCTGTTCAAACTGTCTTTAACAGATCGGATACAGGTCACATATGGGCAAAAAAAATTGGATTTGGGCCACATTTGCCTGCAGTGTGAACGTAGCCTTAATGTCGGAATAAGACACATCTGATGCTGCTGAAAAGCTTAGAAAGTGCATTTTACCTGGATTATTAAAATGTATTGACAGGATTATTATTAGTGGTTGGACAGTTATTGAGGATTTTCAACCAGCAGATGCTTGTTATATCTGACGGCTGTTTAGGTCTATGAGTGTTAACATAGACTCATTGACATTACAACAGCGAGTCATATTAACCCTTTCATGTATGAATTATGAGAACCTTAGTCAAGATTTTTTTTCCTGATTGTTTTTATTCCTCTTTAGGCATGAAAAAAACATGCGCTTGAATTTTTTTTCGAGGTTTTTTTTTTTTTTTTGGTTACAATAACCATGTGTTTAATTTTTGAAGCAAAGAACCATGTATTTAAAACCCATTTGGGTCAAAATACGGTTTTCGAAATCTCTCTGATGGGACATTTTAGAGACAATTTGACAGATTAGTGTTGCTAAATGACCCACATTTTTACTTTTAAATTCATTTTTGTTTTAGTTGGACCATAAGGGATTATCCAAAAAAAAGCAGCTACTTTATACTGAAATAAATGTTGGAATGGCAATCAATTAAAGTTCACTCTTAGACAGGACATTACTGTGCTTTGACCCATTATCAGAAAGTGATATACTGTGTGACAACTATGCTATAATCTGATGTTTTCTCATATTTTAACATACTAATACTAGTTGCAAAAAAAAAAAAAAAAACACAACTTTTTGTTAAAGAAAACTGTTAATTACAATCCAGTAACAATTAGCAACTGTTTTACACTCAAACATGTCACTGTAGATCAGGTTTATCAAGAACAGCAAAATTATAGTAATGGTTATGAATTGCAGTGGATGGGATGGTGCTGTGTTGGTTGATATGGAACTAAAACAACAAAACCCATGAATATACAAGAGAACAGCTGTAGAATAACTGTCCACTGTAGTGACCAGTATGCATGAAAGGGTTAAGGTACCTGTGAGTCCAAAGATGTGGTTTTGTTCTCACATAAATCTACAGAAATCTAGATTTGAATCAGGATAATTAAAAGACAACCAAAACTGTTTATTTTCATAAAAGTCCTTCTACAAGTGCTACAATGAACTGGTGTCTTGTCCAGAGTTCGCACATAAGTAGCTGGGATAGGCTCCATCGACTCTAATAAGGATAAAGCAAGTTCAGATGATGGATGGATGTTTAGATGGGTTTGTGCTGTTCCAACTGTCTTTAACAGATCAGACACAGGTCACATATGGGCAAAAAAAATTGGATTTGGGCCACATTTGCTTGCAGTGTGAACGTAGCCTTATTGTCGGAATAAGACACATCTGATGCTGCTGAAAAGCTTAGAAAGTGCATTTTACCTGGATTATTAAAATGTATTGATAGGATTATTATTAGTGGTTGGACAGTTATTGAGGATTTTCAACCAGCAGATGCTTGTTATATCTGACGGCTGTTTAGTTCTATAAATGTTAATGCTTTCATGCATACTGGTCACCACAGTGGCCATATCAACCAACACAGCGGATGCTTGTGCATCATCCCATACACTGCAATTCATACCATTACTGTAACTTTGCTGTTCTTGATAAACCTGATCTGCAGGAACATGTTTGAGTGTAAAAAGAATTGCCAATTATTACTATTTTTTGCTTTTTTAAAACAAAAAGTTTTTTTTTTTTTTGCATATTACCTCCATGAAGTGATTAAAAACTAGTATTGGAGTATCTAAAAATGTAAGAAAACATCAAATTAGCAGTATTGTTTTTGTTTCATAGTTTTCACACAGTATATCAACAAATACGTGTTTCTTTGCTTCTAAAATTAAACGCATGGTGTCCAGCTGAGTGGATATTTTTGTGCCTCCATGAAAAATAGGTTCATAAAAAATATTCAATCAATTCAATTGTTTTTTTGTTTGTTTGTTTGTTTGTTTGTTTGTTTGTTTGTATTTTTCATGCTGAGAGAGGGATAAAAAACACTCTGGAAAAAAAAAAAATCTTGATTAATGTTCTCATAATTCATGCATGAAAGGGTTAATATAAACTCATGGACATTACAACAATGAGTCATATTAACCCTTTCATGCATAGTGGTCACTCCAGTGGACAGTTCTTCTCCAGCTGTTCTCTTGTATATTCATAGGTTTTGTTGTTTTAGTTCCATATCAGCCAACACAGTGGACACTTATGCACCATCCCAAACACTGACATTCAGACCATTACTGTAACTTTGCTGTTCTAGATAAACCTGTTTGAGTGGAAATCAATTGTTAATTGTTAGATTGTAATTAACAGTTAAAAAAAAAAAAAAAAGTTGTTTTTTTTTTTTTTTTTTTGCATATTATCTCCATGAACTAGGAAGATTATTACTGTTGTTAATTATTTAAGAAGGGGTGGGATTTTATAAGTTATGCCTCTTCTCACTCATTTTCAAATATGTATTATATGTCTTATGTTTAAGTGTTTTGTTTATTTATTTTCTTCTGTTTTGACGTTCATATTTGAAATAAATACATCCATCAATCAAATCAATCAATCAAGTGAGTCATAACTAGTTTTAGAGTATGTTAAAATGTGAGAAAACATCAGATTAGCAGCATTAAAAATATTTTTATTTCATTGTTTTCATATCACTTTCTGATATTGGGTTTTAAATACATGTTTCTTTGCTTCAAGAATAAAATGCATAGTGTAGCTAAGTGGACATTTTTGTAAATCCATGAAAAAAAAACAAAAACAAAACCTCAATGGCATTGTTTTTTTTCATGCCTAAGGAGGAATAAAAACACCCAAGAAAAAATCTCAACAAAGGTTCTAATAATCCATGCGTGAAAGGGTTACGGTACCTGTGAGTCCAAAGATGTTGTTTTGTTCTCACATAAATCTACAGAAATCTAGATTTGAATCAGGATGACTAAAAGACAACCAAAACTGTTCATTTTCATAAAAGTGTGAATCATTAAGAACACGGTCTAAACTTGAGTCCCCCCATGAACACTTTATTGAGTGAAGTCACATTGATTTGACAGATTAACAATTCTTCCACACTGATGATCATTTCCCCTGCCAGGAGATGAGGCCCCTGTTTTAACTGTCGGATACAATTGCTCCCCATAGACATTATCACATATTAAGTGATAACCCTGATGGTGAAATAACATCTTATCTGTGCCATCCGGTGGCTCCACATTTATTACCACTGACAGTAAATTAAATTGCTGGCATCTGGAGGGTATACCAGCATTTTGAGTGCACCTTTCCATCTCATCCTGCTTTCAAAACTCCATTGGTTTTCAATCATAAGTAATGAAATTCCATCATCCTCCTCTGCCATGAAAGCGACTTGGAAAGGAAGTGAGGAGGAGGCCATTAAGAGCAGAGAAACGAGTAATGGTCTTACCCTTTGCTTTCTGATTCGCCTTTCTGTCGGTTTCAATCTCTTCTCTGTGTAAAGTAGTCTTTCCTTAGAGGAGTGCAGCGAACAGACGCCGTCATAGAAAACAAAATAACAAAGCCTGTGTCACTTTTCACATGAACAGAGTGGGTGTGTCATCTGGTTTTACAGGTTTGACGAAGTAGATGGACTGAGGTGTCAACAAAAAAAAAAAACATGTGATTTGTGCCTTAGTGACTAGTCATCCTATTACCGAAACGTCAGAACCAGGACATTCCTGACACTCCCAAATAAAAGGTGAGGTATGAGATCTTAGAAAAACAGTTCAAGGAAGCCACATTTGGAAAATACTCAGCTCAAAAGTCCAAACCCCTTTCTTCAGACATCCCCCTGAAGCCACACCTCCAGAGTACTGGCACGCGCAATGTTTGTTTTCGAGGGTTCACGAGCGCCGCACTGCAACGATTCGGCTACATGCATACCTCATTCAGTCTCCTCCAACACCCCCACTCTTACAGAACAACCCCAGTTCAGACCTATCTGACTAACGTTACATTTCCTAGTGATTTATGTTAGTGACAAAACAGTTTATAGGTGAACTTTCCATCCGTTTTTTTTTTTTTTTTTTTTTTTTTACCCTCCGGTATCCAGGTGCACCTTTTAAGCACACTTTGCACTTCGTGTTAAAAAAACTTCATATTATTTTTCACAATTTAAATAAGGTTTGAATTCAAAAGTTGTTCATTTGGGCATGATCTTTAAAATTCTGACCACCAACTAAAATTTGCACATTGTAAACAAAAGAAAATTACAAAACTAGCATCTGTCTCCCAAGTGTGCCTAAAACACACTATTTCTTCCATTTGATATGTATGATTAGGGCTGACCTTGATTTACAAAAATAAAATCAAATTAGAGCAGAAAAACAAATCCATATATAATATTTAATAGTTTGATTTATAGGTGTGCATTTTACGCACACTTGGTGACAGATGCTAGTATTTTTGAACTTTTGACCTAGCGCCAAAAATAGTAATGCAAATTAACCAATGTTGGAGTTAATTATTGACATATGCCAGGCTGCAAAAATCAAATAATATGTGATCCACTTTTTATGTAGTGTATTGAAAAATAAATAAATAAATTTTTGTGTTTTTTGCATCCAAAAAAATAGTTTGTTTACAATAATATAACATGGCATTTAAAGGGTTAAAAAAATGTGACAATTATTGAGTATTTGGTATTTTTATTTACGGCTCAAGTTGATGAAATTGGGGAAAAAAAAAAAGTGTAAAAGAATTAAAAACAAACTGTATGAAATTTTTTTGACATTATTCCACAAGTGTGCAAAAAAGGCGCAGTTGGTGCTTGAACCACATTTCAATGCCGGACCTGACATGGGTGTGTGTGTGTGTGTGGGGGGGGGGAGGGGTGGGGGGGTGAAAGGGGGAGAGCAAGACAGAAGAAGGTGGCGAAGACCCTCACAACAAAATATTAATGATACAAGCAATAACTCCCATGGTGATAATTATAATGGTAACAATAACTACAACCAACAAAATCAAAATAAAACAAGTGTTCAGAGAACGCAAACCTCTGCCAAGCACCCTGAACGATGTGCATGTGTGGATTGACTATTTCTTTTTAAACAGTTTCAAGGTTTTTCCATACAGCAGAAAAAGTTGAAACTTGGTACCAGTCATGTATAGATAGATAGATAGATAGATAGATAGATAGATAGATAGATAGATAGATAGATAGATAGATAGATAGATAGATAGATAGATAGATAGATAGATAGATTTACTTTATTAATCCCCTAGGGGAAATTCAGAATACAAAATGCAGTCACCGCTCCACAAACACAGCCATACCACATAAATAAATAAATGCAGAGTATAAGTAGCTGTGAGTAACTTAGATTAAAAAGTAGACTTAAAAGACAAGATGTGTTTTCTACCTATCACATAAAAACATAAACGGATAAAAACATAAAAATATAAAAGAATAAAAACATAAAATCATATCAATCGATGTCAAATTATATTAAATTCCAATCAATATTTGTTGAATTATAATGAAAAATGTGTCATAAATGGGATTTTCAATGTTAAATGTAAATGTCCACAGAGTCCACATTCCACAGTGCATGTGGACAATTTTGTGCCAGATACAATATATTGTTATAAGCTACAGGTGTATCAAAATGGAGGCTAATCGGAGTCGTTTTGAATTTTTGATGAATTTTTGAAAATTGCTCAATGATTAAATATAGGAAAATTTGAGATTTTGAGACCTTGCTGTGACCTTAAACTTCGGCCTACTTGGCCCAAAGTTTAATAGGTTTGTCCCAGGGCCTAGACCTATCTGTAGGTAAAATTTGGTAAAGATGGTTTGAACAGTTTTCCCGTAAAGTTGCTAACAAACAAACAAACAAACAAACAAACAAACAAACATGCAAAGCAAAGTCATCACAGTACCTCCTGGCAGAAGTAATAAAATACATAAGACCTAAAAAATGATTTTTTTTTTTGCTTGTACTGTTTGTACTGCTGTTGTTGTAACAAACAATTTCCTGCAAAGGATCAATAAAGTATCTATCTATCTATCTATCTATCTATCTATCTATCTATCTATCTATCTATCTATCTATCTATCTATCTATCTATCTATCTATCTATCTATCTGTCTGTCTGTCTGTCTGTCTGTCTGTCTGTCTGTCTGTCTATCTATCTATGATGAATATAAGAAAAGAAAGCATGAACAGAATATCATGAACAATGTCCGCCCAAATAATACCAGTAACAAATCCACACGACATCAGTTGTTCACATTAATCTCCTGTATGTGACTGCATCAGGGTAAAGTAAACAGAACAAAGCAAAGAGACCAAGGTGCATTCAGTGAACTTTCCATCCTAATATAACTATTACAGCCAAGCTCTGGCTCTGGCTTCATTTCCTAAACAAGTGCTCCAAACCTCTGAGAATGCACGATTCATGCCCGAAGAGGGGTATATGTGCAGAGGGGGGAGGGACAAATGGTAGTTGAGTTTGACAGACATATCACCGTTCAATCATTTCGATTGGGCGCTCAAAATGATTGGATGGTGTTTTTTCAGTCCTGTCCGTTCCACAGGTGACTAAACTTTTTTATTTTTGTATCAGAGCATTTAATTAATTGGTTGTAATCGGGGTGTGAAGGGGATTTTAAGCAATATAGTAAAAAATGTTCCAGGAAAACATCTCACACCCCACCTTTAATTGACGGGTCAAGATAGATAGATAAATGTAACCGACTCACACTATAAACAGGGTTCGTACGGCTGCTTGGAATCTTCGAAAATGCTTGAATTTCAATGTTGTGTTTTCAAGGTCTGAAAAGTACTTGATTTTATTTCAAGTGCTTGAAAGTGCTTACCATTATAACTCTGTGATGTGATTGATTTATTTATTTATTTTTATTTTAAGTCTGCTAGTCTAGACTTACAAAGAGGTGATACATTTTGAAAAATAAAACTTTCTATCAAAAACAAAAATTTGCGGGTGCTCTCAGGTCGACTCCAGGGACAGTTTTATCTTAATCTTTTGCTCAATACGAGTGTGCCTGAAGAACACCAAGCAGCTTCCCTTTTTTGGGTAAAACTTTGTCTTTTCCTTTAATTTATAAACTTTTTGCTTTCATAAAACACACCGTACTTTCCAGGCTATAAGCTGGACCTGAGTATAAGCCGCAGGTGTCCACTTTGTAACATGAGATATTTACACAGAAAGATGGTTAACAGAAAGATTATTTAAATATTTATTTCCATACCTTAACTGCTTTTTTCCAAACAGTGCCTGTACATGGCAGTAACAGGGCTGGTTAAAAAACCCAGAAAAGTCATTGATGCTATCTTCATCTTCCTCCTGCACATTGAAACCACTGAAGTCATCTTCCTCAGTGTTGGAGTTGAACGTTCTCAGAAAGGCTCCGTCACATGCCTTCTCTGTCTCTTTTCCGTTGTTGCTCTCAGTGGCACTTGCATGCAGCAGCTCTGTTTCCTTGTTGGACAGCCAAATCCATTGCTTTTAACTTAAAAGCTGTATCACATGCATTTCTTTGTGTATTTTCCATGATGAGGGTTTGTGCATGACACGCAAAATGATTGTTAAGTTAAGTTTAAAACTTCTCCTCTTCACATCACCTCTTCCACCTTTCTGTCTCGCTTTTACGCTTCCTGTTAGAGCGCCCCCTGGAGGCTGTTAGCCTGTAAAAATAAATACTAGAGCCACATCGTTGTATAAGCCACAGGGTCCAAAGCATGAGAAAAAAGTAGCGGCTTATAGTCTGGAAAGTATGGTACACTACCAGTCAAAAGTTTGGACTCTCTGTTTTTTCTTTATTTTCATGACTATTTACATTGTAGATCAGGGGTGTCAAACTTATTTCTGTTCAGGGGCCACATTCAGCTAAATTTGATCTGAAGTGGGCCGAACCAGTAAAAATAATAACATAATAATATATAAATAAAGTCAACTCCAAACTTTTCTCTATGTTTTAGAGCAAAAAAACATAGATTGACATTATGAAAAGGTTTACGTCTACAACCTATCCTTTCAAAAGATGTGAATCACATGAACAAAACTGAAAAAAATAAGTGTAATTTTAACAATATTCTGCCTCAGTTTATCATTTTACACATGTACATTATAACTTACAGATCACAGTGGATCTACAAATACACAAAACATTTAATAACAGAATATTGGTAAAACTGTACTCACTTCTCTTAAGACATTTCAGGTTGTTCTTATTTGTTCAGGTTATTCACATTTTTTTGTGAAATTATACTTTGTTTTAGTGTAAATACATGAAAATATTTACATTTACAAACAGAAAAATTTGGAGTTGTCATTATTTATATGTTATTATGATAGTATTTTACTGAATCCTGCCCACTTGAGATTGAATTGGTTTGAATGTAGAACCTGAACTAAATGGATTGCTAATATCTTAGTGTAATTTTTGCATTTCACAAATTCATCCCAAGGGCCGGACTGGACCCTTCGGTGGGCCAGATTTGGCCCCTGTGTTGTAGATTCTCACTGAAAACTATCAAAACTATGAATGAACTCATACGGAATTATGTAGTTAAAAAAGTGTGACATAACTCAAAGTGTGTTTTATATTTTAGTTTCTTCATCCTCAGGTTTCAGCCATGAGTAAGTCTTGAAATATTCAGGGCTAAAAGCTCTGGTCTGTTTGCCAAACTAAGTTTTGGCATAGTGCGGTAAAATCGGCTGAGCAGGACCGCTATCCTTAGTCCCCAAATCTGACAGGTAACAGGTGTGTGAAATTCGGCCGGTGTCTGGTGGGTGGGAGCCGGTGTCTGGAGGGCGGCAAGTGGTGGAAGCATCCTGATCAGCTTCAGTGCTGCTTTAGCTCACAACATTCATGGGACCTCTGTGGGCTGGCTGGCCTCGTTTGAAGTGACGAGATAGTCTGAGACTGTGTTGGCTTTTTCTTCTGTTCTGTCATTGTTGATTTTGATATTAAAAAAAAAAATGTCTAGGAGATTTTAACATCTGATTAAATCCGAAAATTGACTCATCAAACGGGAAATCTGACGCAAAAAATATTAACAGAAGATTAAACACTTGGATGCGTGAAGTGGGGATTGTGGACATATGGATAGAGATAAATCCGACGAGCCGAGATTACTCCCATTACTCGTCCGCTCTTAATTCAATTCAATTCAACTTTATTTGTATAGCCCAATATCACAACAAGGTTATCTCAAAGGGCTTTACAGAGGCAGTTGGAGTAAACAACAGTTAAATAAACAGCAAGAAAATGAGTAGTGTCCAGGGCATCCCCCGTCCTTAGACCCTCCTTCTCGGCAAGGAAAAACTCAAAACCCAGTGGGAAAAGGGAGAAACCTCGGGGAGAACCACAGTTTAATGTTTACTCGCGCACAAGAAACACTCAGGAAACCCAAAACAAAATGTCTAACGTCCATTTTCACAACCACTTTATAAGTTGGCTGTCTTCTTTTCGTTTTGCAATATGGCAATGCAGATAGCTAGGCTATAACATTAGCTTCTATTTTGCGCGCTGTGTAAAGGAAATAGCGCTGTAAGGAAATGATGCAAGTAGCCTATCTAATATCTGAGATATATCAATATAATAAATAAATAAATAAATAAATAAATAAATAAATAAATAAATACAGGGTGGGGAAGCAAAATTTACAATGAACATTTAGTTGTTTTTTCTCAGCAGGTGCTACGTCAATTGTTTTGAAACCAAACATATATTGATGTCATAATCATACCTAACACTGTTATCCATACCTTTTCAGAAACTTTTGCCCATATGAGTAATCAGGAAAGCAAACGTCAAAGAGTGTGTGATTTGCTGAATGCACTCGTCACACCAAAGGAGATTTCAAAAATAGTTGGAGTGTCCATAAAGACTGTTTATAATTGTAATGGCAAAATTACTTATATCCATATATATTTCATATATCATATAGGCTTCTAACTCTGTTTCAGATATATTCATGTCACTGTGTATTATAGAGCAGTTTGGACCTCTTTTGTGTTGTGTCCAGAGTAGAAGGCCAAGCCAACATTTCTCACAGGGGTCTTATCTCTAAGTTCCTGACACGAACCAAAACACTTTCCACACATCATAATTTTCTCATGGGAGACAGAGGACTACAGGGTGATTTGTATTTTTGGGTTCAGACCGTCTCAGTCTTTGTCTGAGGGGTATCTCTTTCTATGGAGCTCCAAATAAAGGGATTTATTTGACACTGAACGTTTGAACTTATCCTTCTTTATTTTAGACGAATTAGTAGAGTAATATTTTTTCCATAACATAATGTAAAGAAGAGAATGACTATGAGCAAAACTATTACCAGAAAGTCTGGAAGTGGAGGAAGCAACAAAAAACGTACCAAAGCTTTTATTAAAGCTCTCAAATCCAAAATCCTAAAGGATCCAACCAAATCCACGAGAAAAATGGCAATTGAACTTGAGGTAGACAACAAGACCGTTAGAAATGCAGTAAAATATGATTTGAAGTTCAAATCTTACACAAGAACACCAAAACACTTGTTGACAACAGCAACAAATCCAACTTTAGCAATTTTTGGGAATCATGTTTATGGCCGCCTTCTAGCCCAGATCTAAACCCTCTGGATTCTGCTATTTGGGGCGTTTTAGAACATGCTACCAATAGAACATCACACAGCAATGTCGACTTTCTTATAGATACTATTAAAGAAGAATGGGAGAAGTTGTCACCTGAATATTTGAGGAACACTTGCGCAAGTTTCAGGAAGCGTGTGAAGGCAGTTATTGAGAAAGAAGGAGGACACATAGAATAAAAACATTTTCTATTATGTCAATTTTCTTGTGGCAAATAAATTCTCATGACTTTCAATAAACTAATTGGTCATACACTGTCTTTCAATCCCTGCCTCAAAATATTGTAAAGTTTGCTTCCCCACCCTGTATACATGAAACAAAATCAGTACTCAGATCTTGCAATGTACATGGTAAAACCCTATAAAATGAATCCTATATTAAAGATAATAATAATAAAATCTGATAATAACAGTAAAAATCTAAAAAAACAATAATGAATAAGTATACATAAATAAATACTACAGTGCAGGATTAAAAAAAAATTAGCAGCATGTTAAACCGGAATAAAAACAGCAGTGTATTTCAGCAGCAGCAGAATCAACAGCAGTGCCTCAGTTTTTCATGGAGTTCACCAGTTGGTATTCATTTCCAAGGGGAAATTCAAAATACAAAATACGGTCACCGCTCCACAAAAACAGTCATACCACATCAACAATAAATAAATAAAAAATAAATGAAGTTAAGAATAAGTTAGATTAAAAAGAAAGTAGAATTAAAAGACAAAATGTGTTTTCTACCAATCACATAAAAACATGAAAGTATAAAAACATAAAAAACCCCAGAGGATAGAAGTGTTCCGGAGCTTCTACCTCCTATACACCTCCACCCAGCTACTCCTCCCCCCTCCCCTCCCACTTAAAGAGTTATACTGTAATTACTCGAGGTACAAATAACTTTGCGTATCTTGTTGGGGAGCAGCTATATGAGCGCAGTCTGTCGCTGAAGGTGCTCCTCTGCTGATTTAAGACACTGCACAGTTGGTGCTTGGCATTATTCATGATTGCCCTGAGTCTAGACAGTAGAATTACAGTAACTAGCCTCTTAATAGCGTCGCCTATGCTGGCAGTGTAATTTTAGATGTGTATATCATTGTAGAAAAGTGAAGTGAAAAAAATAATAATCATGAATATATATATTCCTGTATATACACTGAACGAAAATATAAACGCATAAAGAAATATTTTGATTTATTTTTATGTAATGAAATAGAACATATTACCAACAATAACAGCATATTTTCCTTAACAAATAGACTTTCATTTGCGAGCATTACAGGCAGTTGAAAAGGAATAGTCCAGGAGTTACGGTACCAAGAACAAAATGGGGGTCGATGGTCCGAGTTCACAAACGTTAATGACGACTGTGTCCACCATAAGATACACCATTTGAAACATTAGCCTCGTGCAGAGCAGTACACCGACGGTCACACAGATTGACCACCACTGTCTTGTTCCATGACTCTTATGGGTGGAAAAACTCAGCCTTTGAGTGTACTGTGAAACTGGACCACTATATTTGAGCAAAACAAATCTACCAATTCACAAAGAAATCATAAATCTGAGCATATTTCATGGAAATCCATTTTAAGTCATGATTTTATTTTCCTGCATTTATATTTTTGTTCAGTGAATGTGTTTTACCCCAGCAATAAGATGTTGTGCTGAGAAAAATTTGAACATGACCCTTAAAAGTGCTTGAAAAAGGCTTGAATTTGACCATGAAAAATATGTACGAACCCTGTATAGAGTACTCCCGAGTACAGAGTAACACTGGCTCTTAATAGTTGATAAATAAGGCATTTCTTTTTCTTGCTGGTGACAAGTTTGCTTCTCACACTGGTGCGGAAATGCAATCAACTTTGAATAAATAATCACACAGAATAATTAATTGATTAGACAACACATTTCACAACGTGATGAACAATGATGAATTGAGAAGCAGCATTATGAGGAAGCAATTAAAGTTGAAACAATCTGAATATATTCAAAGAATGGCATTCCATTAAGGAGCTGGAACAGAATCATTTATCATCTATAAAAGTAGCATTGTCAAGCAGTATTTCATTAATTTCCTTTTAACAAAGCATGTGAATTTGTGAATAGTAAAAGAAGGAAAATGAAGAAATTCTCCCAGGTTGTCAACAATAAAAAAAAAAATATATATATCCTCTCAAGGTTATGTCTTTCATTGGAAAATGCTTTAATGAGCAAAGAATGTGCAAGTGTGTTGTGAAGAAATCACAGCGTTGATCAATCGATGCTTCTTTTTCTCTGAGTGGCTTTAGACGTCTTTCACAGGTGAAGCTTTTAGTGCAAATTAGGAGAATCAGGAGGTAGAAGATTTCAGCAACCTGCATACTTACAGAGTCTCGGTCACATTTGTTGAGAAAGAACAGAATTGCAAAAATTGATTAATGGATTACTTTTTGTTGCCAAGACACCGATGCTGTTTTCAGACCGGTCAGCCCAGGGTCGGAGCCGGTTCCTGTTCCCATTATACTGGGAACCGAAGTGCTTGCCCATGAATGGCCCGTGTTCATACCATTATGCGAGCCCATGACGCATCATTGAAAAAAAAATCATTAAAAAAAAGGGAGATGTCGTATTGTTACTGTTTTTAGATAGATAGATAGATAGATAGATAGATAGATAGATAGATAGATAGATAGATAGATAGATAGATAGATAGATAGATAGACTTTATTAATCCCCAAGGGAAATTCAAAATACGTCAACACTCCAAGGTTATTATCGTTAACGAAAACTAACGAAATGACGAAATACTAGAATTGAAAAAACATTTTCGTCAACTGAAATAAATAAAAACTATAATTAAAAGAATAAAACGATAACTAACTGAAACTGCATTGTGTGCTTACAAAACTAACTAAAACGTATAAAAATTATGGATAAAATTCCCTTCGTTTTCGTCTTTGTCAATGTCGGATTGATATGAAAGCGATTTATTTCGCTCAAGTAATTTTAGCTAGCGGCACCGTACAACACCTCACGGTCTGTCACTTGTCGTTTAGAGTCATTTTCTCGTCCCCACTCTACCTGGAAAAAAAGAGACTAAAGTTGGGAGAAAGCAGCAGAGTCCTGTCTGGGATTTATTTGAATATGACGGCGAAGAAGATTAAAAAAAAATGAAAAAACTGAAATTAATACTAAAACTAAACTAAAACTAAGCATTCATAAAAAAATTTAAACTAATAAAAACTAGCAAACCTGCTCTAAAAACGAATAAAAACTAACTGAATTAGAGAAAAAGAAGTCAAAACTAAATAAAACTAAACTATAATGAAAAATCCAAAACTATTAGAACCATGCACCACTCCACAGAAACAGTCATACCACATCAATAATAAATAAATACATGCAGAGTGTAAATAGCTAAAAATAAGTTAGATTTAAAAAAAAAAGTAGAATTAAAGGACAACATTTCTACCTACCACATTAAACGTAAAAAAAAACCCCGAGGACAGAAGTGTTCTGGAGCTTCTACCTCCTATACACCCCCACCCAGCTACGCCTCCTCCCACCCCCCCACCCACTTAAAGAGTTATGCTGTCTTATTGCTCGAGGGACAAACGACTTTGCGTAGTCTTTGCGCAGTCTGTCGCTGACGGTGCTCCTCTTCTGATTTAAGACCCTCGACACTTACCGTAGGTGTCATGTGACTGATGCATAATGGGATAGGTTGTAGGAGAAAAACCACGTCTGCAAATGAATGTACGAGTGGCAATAAAGACGACACAAAACTCTCAAAAGATGTTTTTTTTAGCTTACTGGCCGATAGGTCATAAGCTATTGTCGTCATGTAGTGTCCAGCGTTGTCGTCTGTCGTCCATTACAAAACTTTTAATCGTCTTCTTCTCCAAAACTACAATTCCGATTGACTTCAAACTTGGTATGACAACTTCTTTATGATGATGTCAACACAAGCTTTAGAAATTGTTTCAATCTGGATCTGATTCTGGATTTGGTGCGACTTTGAAAAATTTTCCAATTATATCAGATAGGAAGTGGACTGATACAATAAATCTGTAAGCATCAATGATATCAAGTTGGAATTTCATTGTTTTTTATAGATCTGATTGGAATATGACCAAAACATGGGCTATTTCTGGAATATAATAAATACACAGAACTGGGTGATAATAAATGGCATCTGGATACATTTCCCAAAGCTTTTAATTTGGCCGGTAAGCTACGGGGCCATTGGTCCTATTTTTATTTAATGAAACACAGAACATTACAGCTCCGTTTGTCGTCCATTTTCCACACTCATGTTTTCTTGGTTTGTTTATTTTTCTGCTTCTGACCCGGATCAACCTGTTGATGTCCACTCATGTCGTCACAGTTTGCTTAGAAAAACCAGATTTTACTTGGTGCCTGTCAGGAACCATGTTGTTGGTTCCCAAACACTGATTTTTGGTTTGACCACATCGGCCAGTTCGAGATTAGACACAGCACGGTTCTTTGTCGGCCTGAAAACAGCTTTAGTGGCCATAGGGACATTCAGGAGCCATACAAAAGACAGACAGAAAGAAGAAAAAAAGAAAGGCAGACAGGTAGACAGAGTGAACCACTGCAAGGTAATATGTTGTATGAACATCAACAGCAGCTACATCTGACCCACAAGAAGCGTCCACCCACCACAAATCTATAAAAATTGAAGAACAGTAACAGCAAATCTCTTGAGATAACCAAACAGAAAAGTACACGTTTATTCCTCCTGCTTTGAGCTCTACAATGATACTGTACTTATTTACTGTGAACCTATTCGCTTGTCAAGTGGAAACAATAAATGTCATTGTGAAACAATATAAAGACTTTACTTAGAGGATTCTTGCTTATCTGAGGTATACTATGTAAAGGATAAAAGTATATATATATATATATATATATATATATATATATATATATATATATATATATATATATATATATATATATATGTTCAAGAGTACAAACAGGTATGTTTGCATTAACTGTCTTTTATATTTCCATCTGCACAGAAAAGATAACATATACAGTATGTACTAATAATAATAACAGATGACGCCCGGCCCGGTTTGGGGGGGTGGGGGCGTGCAGTGAAAGTGAAACTAAAGATGCTTCACTAATTCCTCTATTGCCGCATGTCCACTACATCAAACCGGTTCGACTCGGCTCGGCTCGGCTCCCGCTGTTGTGCACCTCATTTCCTTTCCCCTACCTTCGGAAACTTGTATTTAGGTACAATGTTTGTTGCCCACACCAGAACCGGAACTGGGCCCGGCGTTCACTCTCCCGCTACATTCACAAGCGTTGCTAAGTAGCGTATCAAATACGTGACATTCCTGTAAGTGATTCACATGCTGTGGACAAATGTTTGAACATATTGGAGAGATTCCACCCTTTTGAAGACATGGAAGCTTTGTCAGTGTTCCAGTGGACCTGGTGTCGTCTGTTTAGACCGTTTCTGCCTCAACACCATGTTGGCTACGATCTGACCAAAGCCATGCAGCATACACGTGACATCATCGCACATGCACAACGAAGGCGGAATCGATAAGCAGAATCGTTAAGCATGCAGGCAAACAATTCAAAGAAATCAAGCTATGGGGATCCAGTTCTCAAAAAGAACCGGTTCTCGATTCCCATCCCTACTTACAGATGATGTATGTAACATTTCCCTTAAAACACTATGTAGACTTGTCACTTCTGACCCTCTGTCGGTGTATTGTTGTACATTTACCTGCAGAGATCCTGCCTCCTGCTTGAATTTTCTTTCTTTTTTTTCTTTAACTTGTCTTGTCCACCATCATAACAGTAGAATGGTAGTCTGGCTTCCTTTTTGTGCCGAACAAATTTGCTTGGCCAAAGGAAACTTCATAAAGTATACGAGGTTCCCCTTAATATTCTGCTATCTTTATTTTGAGTTTCGTTGAACCACATTTCGATGCTGAACCTGACATGATGAAACGGGGGGAGGAGAGAAGGAAAGAGTGAAGGGGGGAGAAAAAGGAAGAAGATAGCGAAGACCCTCACAAGAAAATATCCACAACACTAACAATAACAACCATAGTGATAATTATAATAGTAATAATAACTAGAACCAGAACTAAGTAAACTAGGTAGAAGAAAAAAAGGAAGAAATTACAATGAAATAAAATACATAAGACCTATTAAATGGGAGGTATAAGAAAGGAAAACATGAACAAACTAGAAAAACACTCAGAGCGCTGACCTCCAAAAAGGCAGATCAGTTCCCACCCCCCCACCCCCCAACCCTCCATCCTTCCATCACCACCAAAATGTAATCATTTGTTCCTTGTGCCAGCACCAACATTTCCTGAAAATTTCATCAAAATCCTTCCATAACTTTTTGAGTTATCTTGCTAACAGACAGACAAACAAACAAACCCTGATGAAAACATAACCTCCATCGTCCTTGGCAGGAGGTAAAAGAACATCAGCTAAAAAACCTGTTGAACACAAACTTTACTTCTGTGGGACAGCTGTGGCTCAGTTGGTAGAGCGTGTCGTCCAATGACCAAGAAGTCGGCTGTTCGAATCCTGACTCAGACTGTCGAAGTGTCCTTGGGCAAGACACTGTACCCTAAATTACTCCCACTAGGGTGTGGTCTGTGAAAGGGTGAATGTGAGGCCTTGAAAAGGACTTTGGGCACCATGAAGGTGTATAAAACAAGTGATATAAATTCAGTCCATTTACCATTTTTAAATTTTTTTCAACTGGAATCAACACAAAAATGTTCTCTGGTGGAAAACTGTATTTGTTTCAGTCACAAATAGTGTGTGAATGCATTTTAACACATTAAATGAACCCGGTTTTAACCAATACAGTGGGTATGGTTACATGATGTTTTTTAAATCCGATTTATTTTTCCAGAAGAAATTAATTTGGAACTAGAAGCACTCGGAGAGCGCAGACCTCTGCCAAGGCTGATCAGTGGGCCCCCCCGTGGGCCCCCCCACCCCCAATCACCACCAAAATTTAATCATTTCTTCCTTATCCCATTTCCAACAAACCCTGAAAATTTCATCAAAATCTGTCCATAACTTTTTGAGTTATGTTGCACACTAACGGACAGACAAACAGACAGACAAACAAACCCTGGCAAAAACATAACCTTTTTGGCGGAGGTAACTAAAGTATTTTCTCTTCTGTTTACATGGAAAGTGTAAGTGTTTTTAGGATTCTGTTGGGTTTCTGTAAATTGGCTTAGAGTCTGGTTTTGACCAACTCTATATATTAAGTGTCATGAGATAACTTTTTTGTGATCTGGCGCTATATAAATAAAATTTGATTGATTGAGTGATTTGATTGGTTTTCCCCCGTAAGTCGCTTTGGAAAAAAGCGTCTGCCAAATGCATAAACATAAATATTGGAACAGTTTACCGCTCAACATAAAAGACTCACAATCATATGCCTCCTTCAAATCACAACTTAAACATTGGATGAAGGAAAACCAAGCCTGTGACCATCAGTAGATCATCCTCACTGTGTTGTTCTGTGTGTTTTTAGGATGTTTTGCATTTCTGTCTACTGTCTTTTTATGATGTCTTTTGCAATATTTTGCCTTTTTGTCAACTGTCTTTCTTGTCACCTGCCTAGGGACTACAGATGGAAGTTAGCACTGCTGCAACAATCTGGCATATTTACAGCTGCAATTGTTGTAGATGTTCATTAATGTGCACTGTCCCTATTAAATAAATTAAATAAATAACTAGAAGCACTCGGAGAGCGCAGACCTCCGCCAAGCCTGATCAGTGGCCCCCCCCGTGGGCCCCCCCACGCCAAGGAGGTTATGTTTTTGCCAGGGTTTGTTTGTTTGTCTGTCTGTCTGTCTGTTTGTCTGTCCGTTACTCAAAAAGTTATGGACAGATTTTGATGAAATTTTCAGGGTTTGTTGGAAATGGGCCCCCCCGTGGGTCCCCCCACCCCCGATCACCACCAAAATTTAATCATTTCTTCCTTATCCCATTTCCAACAAACCCTGAAAATTTCATCAAAATCTGTCCATAACTTTTTGAGTTATGTTGCACACTAACGGACAGACAAACAGACAGACAGACAGACAACCAAACAAACCCTGGCAAAAACATAACCTCCTTGGCGGAGGTAATAAAGTAATAATAAATGTTACACCCGAATAAAGGTATACATGAGGTATTAATGAGGTAGATAAGTGAGTAAAAGGGTCTGTGCTACAGTGCTCACATTGCCTTGTTCTTGCAGCCCCTCTGTTAGCTTAGCTTAGCAGATTCACTGCATCCCTATGGTCACATGCAGCCAGTTTTTACCTCCGCCAAGGAGGTTATGTTTTTGCCAGGGTTTGTTTGTCTGTCTGTTTGTCTGTCCGTTAGTGTGCAACATAACTCAAAAAGTTATGGACAGATTTTGATGAAATTTTCAGGGTTTGTTGGAAATGGGATAAGGAAGAAATGATTAAATTTTGGTGGTGATCGGGGGTGGGGGGGCCCACGGGGGGGGCGCAGACCAGAAAATTTCATCAAAATCTGTCCATAACTTTTTGAGTTATGTTGCACACTAACGGACAGACAAACAAACAAACAGACAGACAAACAAACCCTGGCAAAAACATAACCTCCTTGGCGTGGGGGGGCCCACGGGGGGGGGCCACTGATCAGCCTTGGTGGAGGTCTGCGCTCTCCGAGTGCTTCTAGTTTTAAAGGTGATTTGTTGTCTTTTGTAAGTGATTTTCTGAAATCTGATTCTGAGTAATTATTTCTTTAGATCCGCGACTTACTGCACTCATACAATCTTGGGACTGTTGTGTTGACAGAAGCTGGAAAATCTTTATGATGGAAGGGATGCATGCGCTAAATTAGCTTTGCTTTACCGTTTTAGCTTTGCATTAGTTTTTATTTCCCAAGATTTTATTAGTGCAGTAAGTCACATCGCCATGATTTGATCCTCAATTTGTGATCATATTGACCCCACCGAACTAAAGGAATGATTAGGGAGAACTGAATTTCACAAAATCACTCATAAAATACGACAAATCACCTATAAAAGCCTGGCTACGTCTGACCATAGGAATTAAGCGATTATGCTAAACTAGGCTAAGCAAAGCTAACGGAAGGGCTGCAAGAACAAGGCAATCGGTGCACTGCAGCGCAAACTGTTTTGCCCACTTATGGAACTCATTAGTGCATGACAAATGAATGAATAAAAAACAAGTGGTGAACTCTTCCTTCAGGGTTTTCCAGGCTGGTAGATCCCATCAGAATAGCCCACTGGAACGGTTTGGGTTGACTAGACGGCATTGCATATTCTTCCACCAGCGCAGAATGTGTGCGTCATCGCAACAGAACAAGACGAGTATGTGCAGAATGGCAGGAATAAAGTCCAAATGGAATAAAGGGTTTACATGTCCGAGGAAGAATTTAGTTCAGAATAAAAAGTAGATTAAACCAGTGACTTTATTCGAGGTTTAAATTTAATCCGAACTATTCTTTTTCAACTAGAATAAGGTGTTTACATGGGCATCTTAAATAGGATCTAACCTTTAATCAGATCAAACCAGGAATAAAAATTGTCATGTAAATGCACGGAGTGTCTGCCGATTAAACCTCTGGACGTGTCGTGCGTATTCGTACCACTTGGTGTAATCAGTCCTCTGTGTGGCAGCGGGACAAGAGATGGCATTTGCATTTATAGTTCCTCTATTTTCCTTTTGTCTGCTCAGTTGCTCTATTACCCATGCGGGAACTATCTTCCAGCATCTGGCAGAAACATGACAACCAGTCCATCCGATCAGAGCACAAACCCCCAAATCCCAGGATGCACTCTGTCAGCTGTACTGTACATTGGCACACACACACTGTTTAGAAAATGCTCAAACACTTACTGTTCCAACTATTTTCAGAGCCCAGTGCATCAGACAAAACTCTATAACTTTGAAGTTAAAGAAGGCGCTGGAGGACGAATATGCTTGTCAGTGCATTATTCTTTTTTTTTTTTTTTTTTGTATATATATATAATGGATGATGACATGTACAGGAATTCAGGAAACCGTACCTTGAACCTGGTTTGCACTCTTCCAAAATCTCCTGGCTTCACTGAAGTGTGAATGAATTTCATCTGCACATGTCTGTCAAAGTGTCAGAGCTAAATATCTCACCTGTGATGTTACATCTTGATAATTCATTCTCAGAATTTTGACTGAGCCCCTGTAGAACTAGAAAAAGACATGTCTTCCTCTTCACTTGGCCATTTCTCCAGTAAATGGGATTTCTACATAACAGACTTCACATTATTCTTTTAAACTACTGCAATAGTGAACTCTGTCATTCTTGAGTTTTTGTTTGTTTTTCTTTGTCTAACGATTCATTTCTGTATTAACCCTTTCATGCATGAATTATGAGAACCTTAATGGGTCAAAACACAGTAATGTCCAGTCAGAGAACGAACTTTAAATGATTGCCATTCCAACATTTATTTCAATATAAAGTAGCTCCTTGTTTTGGATAATCCCTTATGGTCCAACTAAAGCAAAAATTAATTTAAAAGTAAAAATGTGGGTCAAATTGTCTCTAAAATGTCCCGTCAGAGATTTTGAATACCATGTTTTGACCCTAATCAAAATATTGAATGTTTTTATTCCTCTTTAGGCATTAAAAAACAATGTGATTGAAAAAATTTTTTTATGAACTTATTTTTCATGGAGTTGCAAAAATATCCACTCAGCTAGACATCATGCATTTAATTTTTGAAGCAAAGAAACATGTATTTACTGATATACTGAGTGAAAACTATGAAATATTTTTTTAAATGCTGCTAACCTGGTATTTCGTCACATTTTGACATACTCTAATATTAGTTATTACTCACTTTATGGAGATAATGTGCAAAAAAAAACCTTTTTTGTTTAAGAAAAATAGTTAATTACAGTCTATTAACAGTAACAAGCAATTGATTTACACTCAAACATGTTAGTGCAGATCAGATTTATCAAGAACAGCAAAGTTACAGTAATGTTATCAATTGCAGTGTATGGGATGATGCATAAGCGTCCACTGTGTTGGCTGATATGGAACTAAAACAGTAAAATTCATTAATATACAAGAGAACAGATGTAAAATAGCTGTCCACTATCGTCATCACTATGCATGAAAGGGTTAAACATGTGACTGACATGTTGATGAACTTGGATTTTTTTGCACAAGTGACGGTCTCCTGCCTCAAGTCCAGTTCCGGTTTTACCTGTTGCTGAGATCTGGAGGTGTGGTCCTATCAGGAAGATTGGCCCACACCTGAGTTGCACAGCAGGCTTCAGTATATATAAAGGGGCCAGTGCAGGTGATCTCCTTCTCCTGTTTGGGCTGTTTGGTTGATTTGGCTTTGGTCTTTGCACTTTCATCCAGATCCACACAATACACTCCCTACTGGTGAACTGACTTGCAAATTTGGGTGCTTCTATGAAACTGGGTACATTTTGGTATCTGGCACTTTACCAGCTTTTTAAACCCAATAATAAAAGACAAATTTTGACATATTTCCCCCCAGGATGTATCTAATGATGACCTCAGATAAAAGCAAAAAAATTATACTCTTACCCTGAGCCATCCCAAAATTAATGATTTTTTAATAAAATATTGGGGCCAAAAATAGGACTGCAACTGAGATGTGAAAAACTACCTAGGTGTCAGTGCTTTTCATTTTGAAAACATGGCTTAAAATGGTCTTATATACCACTATAAATGAAGACACTATATTAAATGTGATGATCCTAGTGGTTTTTCATGATTTGGCCGTCTCTTTCCAGGTTTTGTGTGTAACCCATTGTGTCCACTTCCATTACATGCAGGACCTGCCCAGTTAAATGCATATAAATTGCAAATGATTTTGCAACAGTGGTCGTTTTTGTGAAACACTGCTTTGCATAATTAGTTCAATTCCCCAAAATGTATCTGTGAGAGAATGAAGATGTATTCAAAAAAAATTGTAGCACTTAATTTTCGTGTCCTTTCGGCTGTGTTACATGCAGATGTTTGGATTAAATATAATGTAGAATAATATAAAAATGTGTTTTATCTGAAAAACAGTTTCTCTTTTATCTCAGTAAGTATTTGTTTTTAAAATAGACCCAAGGCGCTTCCAAACTTGCTTCATAACATTAGCCTACATCTGGTTTGAATTTTTACCCCCATGTCCTTTTTTTAGGGACCAGTTTCATAGAAGCACCCATTTCCTTTAGTTACATAGATAAATGTGCTTACACTTTAAAGAGTCTTGTTTGGTCTCCTTTTCTTGTCCTTCCACTGAGCCAGGTCATGACACAAATAATTTGACTAATGTCTAGTATTTACTGAAACACTTTGAAAAGACAGACTTCGGACTGAAGCAGCATGGTGCTGCAGTCCCCTCACAGCATGAAGGTAATTGCTGGTGTGAACCAAGGCTAAAAATTCTGATGATATGGAACAGATCTCATTTTGTCTGAGTATTGAGACAGGAAAAAAGGTTTTATGACCACCTTAAAGGAAACGATTAGATGACATGCCTCAACTTCACCTGAACCTTCATGATTCTAGCAGTTAAAACTGATCTGCAACACTTGGATCTTCTTAAAGCTCATTCTAGGTTTCATAATATTGTTTCTGGAGTCTGTTAGAATAGATTAACATGCTGCAATGCACAAGAAGAAGTTCACACTTAATTTCACCCTTCATTTTTGCTCCTGTCTCTCTAAGCCCCGCCCTCTTGGACAACCCAATCTGCTCTGATTGGTCAACTGGCCCCATTTTCTTGGCCAACAGTCATGTGGCTAGCATTGCTCGTTGTGAGCACCTGGATGTCTTTGCTAACATTTGCTCATTGATACAGTAAAAGGTTTGTTGCGGTTGTTTCCAATTCATTCAAGCCTGAATCTGACATTGAAAAATTGGAGGAAAGGGCGATGGTGCAAAAACTCCTTTGCAGGCAGGATTAGAACAGGATCTTTCACAATGGTAAGTTGATTTTTTTGCAGTCTGAAATATTTTTAGATGCCTCTGGTATGCAGCTGGATTTAGCAACAAATCTACAGTTCTACCAAAGCAAATTCTCAAAAATGATAAAACATATGCCTATTGACACATTCAGCAGTAACCAAGCTATATGACACACTAATGGAAGGAGGGAAAAGGAACAAGTACAGAAGCTCCACAATAAGTTTTTGTTTTACAGGAAATGTTGGCATGTTACTATTTAATTTGTTGCAATGAGCAAATATTAACACAAAAATACACTACTTAACCTACTAATAGGGCTAGACGATAAAACAATAGTGATATATATCACAAAATAACTCTTCCTCGATAGAAATATGAGACATGCTTGAAACAATTTCAATAGAATTCATTTGTCATGTTTTGACAGATGTAAGACCAGCCAATCATAATTAAGTATTGCTGCACCGAACCAATCAGGCTAGAGCTCTGTCAAGTTAGGTTGACGCACACAGCACAGGGGTAAGAGCAGCCACAGCACACATGCTAATGTTTGGGCTGCAGCGGGAGATAATGAGTGTTCCTTCAGGAGAAAATCTGACCGGGAACTTGTGCTACTGGGTTACTGAGAACCGTTTCAGTTCCGGCGTACAACAGAGGCATAGAAGCTGGGAGTCGAACTTTCAAAGCATGTTAAGTTTTGGTTTATGCCAATAATGGCAGAATGCACCCCCATGTGTATACCCCTGGCCAGTGTTGGGAATAACTGCATTAAAAATAATGGTGTTGCTAACGCCGTTATTGTTTTCCAGTAACGGGTAATCTAACTAATTACTATTTTAAACATTACAACGCCATTACCGTTACTGAAATGTGGTGCGTTACTATGCATTGAATCTAACAGCTGTTATCCGTCCTGGCTTGCTCAGCCAGGCATGAGGTGTGACGTTTGTGGACGAGTCGAGTCTTTTGAACGGCTCTTTTAAGTGAACGATAAGAACCGATTTGCTGCAAACCGTTCATTTATGAGCTGTTTTTATATTCAGATTGCCCACACTGCCTTCATGCTTCACCTGTGTGTCCATGAGTCTGAGTTGTCCACGCTGCCTTCACCTGAACGACTGATGACATGTCTGAGTTTGAGTTGTCCGTAGCACACCCCATTCACTTGAACGCAGCTACGTGCACAGCTAACTTAGGGGAGGAGTTATCAGTGAGAGTCCGACTGACTGGACTGAAGACATTAACAGCTGTATCAGAGAGGAGCGACTGAAAAAAGTGGAGATGCGGGATTAACTGGAGGAGCATTTTCTTCCTATTAATGCAGATATGCATCTATGTGGTGGACCCCAGCCTCACCAAAGTTATGGTATTCAGTACCTGTCTGCTGTTCCACTCCATGCAACTGGCCCGTGAAACACATTCAAAAATCAGTTTCCTTTACATATTTGAAGGTTTTTCAAAAAAGTAATGCAATAATTACTTTCCCTGGTAACTAATTACATTTATGAAGGAATAATTCCATTACTAATTCAATTACTTTTTGGGAAAGTAATTAGTAACTATAACTAATTACTTTTTAAACATAATTTGCCCAACACTGCCCCTGGCATTGTTTAATGAAGATGGTCTGTTTTGTTTGTGTTCTCCCTTTTAAAACTTGAAAGCTTTTGCCTGCTGGTCAGACTTTTACTTTAGTTTTAAATATATGTACCCGTTTTATTTATCTGAAACAGTTGTATAATGTTCTTCAGCACATCTGTCATGTTCAACCTCTGACAGAAAATAAATCACATTTAAATCAAAAGTAACTTTCTGATGTCTTCACAACTAACTTATGAGTACTGGAAAATTTAAGCTTGACAAAAATAGTGATTTGATTTATATTGCAATACATATTGATATTGTCTGATATGAAAAAAACCTACCTACCAATATTTTTTGCATAGTAGTCACAGTAAACTGCTCTGTAAATTACACATATTCAAGTCCTAATTGTATATTTGAGCAGCTGCCATTTAACTAAGTGTAATCAGCACATTAATTCTGATTTACACTCAATAGAACACATTGTCTTTATTCTCCAGGGTTTGACATTTGACTGACAACATTTCCATGTAGTCATATAATGTAATTGTATAGCACTATTTCCTCAACTGGAGCCTTGTTGCGAAGAGAAAAATCTCAGTCTAACACCTATAATTTCCCATATTACAATGTCTGTTCTCATACAATACGAAGCAATTAACTGTGATTTTCTACAGCTGAGTTCAGTCTCAAGTGTTTATCGTCAGTTTATTGTCATGCTTGAGCGTCGGAACGATTCAGCAGAGAGTCACAACTCCTGTGTTACTTCCGAACCTCAGTTTAATTGAAAATGGTTATTTTCTCAGGTTATTGCCTTGGCTGTGTGGAATGTGTTTTGTGTCATTTCACTGCAAGTTCCTCGTGTTTTATTAACTGAATAACATCAAGAAACTAGCAGGGCACATGGTAGAGCATATACCTCCTCCAAGGCTGCATAGTCCTGTGATTAAATTGCCCTTTTGCAAAAAACAGAGAAAAAAATAGGAGTGACGAAATAATCCAGAATCTGCCGCCTTTTTTCTAGATGTGTTTCAAATTTTAAAGGGCTTGTCTTTACTCCGTGTCTTACCTTTTCACCAAGTTTCATGAAAATCAGTGCACATTTTAATTGTTGGCAGACGAAAACAAACAAAAAACAAGATGCCAGTGAAAACCTAACCGTCAAATGGAAATGATTGTAGTGAAAGGAAATCTATACATAAGAGGCATTCACAATGGAATCTGTCCTTGAGGATGAATGTTCTTTCATTCTTGTATACTTCTCCAACATGTTCTTTATGGAGAGCGTACAGACTGAGGTTTTGAGCAGATTTTTTCTTTAAATCCCTGAGGTGAGAATCATTGAGGCGAAGACACACCAACCCGATTTTCGGCAGTCAGACATTATCAGGCATTCTGGCGAGGTCGAGTACATGAGTCTGTTTGTTTTGTTCCGTGCGATCAGCTGTCGTTAATGCCGTCGCCATTCTTTTCAGCCGATTCAACATGTGTAATCGGCCACTGCAAGACGTTCAGTCGGACCAATCTGATTGGTGGAGGGATAGCCCTTGACTAGTGAATCAGTGAACGACAAGTTTACATGTGAAACGTAACCGGTGGTGTTGGACTCTGCGTTGTGTTCTTTTTTAAGGATGAGACCCGCACGTATGTCTTTGGAGGCAATCTCTGTTTATTGTTTTTTTTTCGTTCCTGACAGAAGTGACAAAACACAAAAACCTCCGGTCAGCGAACCCCGTAAAACAAGCTCCTCTCCTACAGAAATTCGGAAAAAAAGGGCATACATTAAATTATTAAAACAAAATACAACATACCTGACAGAAGTGACATAAAACAACAAAAACCTCCGGTCAGCAACCCCCGTGAAACAAGCTCCTACACAAACCAAAATAATACAGAAATGTGTTTCAGCACATTATAAGCACCTCATACAGCTTGAACTAGCCAGTTCATATAAAAAATTAAATTAGCAGAGGCTAAACTGAAAATTTTCATGAACTGCACGGCTGCTTACCTCTCCCACAGAAATCTGGAACAAAAGGGAAGAGGTAAAGGCGCGAAAACTCTGGTTATAGCGTGCAGTGTCACACTATAAATTGCTCATTGGGGAACAGACTCAAATTAAAATTCCACATACTGATTCGGAGGCCCATAATGTTGGGTAGTAACCAAAAGAAATTCAAATAAACTGAACAGATTTTATGTAATTATAACAATACACAATTTCCTCTGCATACCCACATTGCTGCGAAATAATTGACCCTGTTACGTACAGCTATGCCAAAGTACTTCATATTGTTATTGATGGTGGTTCAAATCCCGGTTCTGACTGTCCACATGTCGAAGTGTCCTTGGGTAAGACACTGAACCCTACATTGCTCCCAGTAGGGCCTTGCATGGCAGCGTGTGTGTGAATATGAGGCTTTGTAAAGTGCTTTGGGCACCATGAAAGTGTGGAAAATGCACTGTATAAGTGCAGCCCATTTACCATTGACCATACCTTCTATAATAGGCCCTACCTTCTAGAATAGGCCATTCACTGCTCATATCGTATCTGAATGAGTGTTGCCTATGGACTTCATTCATTCCATGAAGTGAACATTGTTAGCATTGTGCGATTTCTTCTTGGTTTTCGCCTGCGACTTCTTTCTTCTTCCACAAGAAGAAGCTCGAGAGCGCCAACGCCAGTATCTTCTTATTACTAGCCATCCATTTGACGAGTACAACAACCCTTCTTGAGTATTCAACACTCTGTACTGACAACAATGACTGGCGACAGCGAGCTTTGTGTTTACAGAGATGTTCCGTCATTTCTGGTTTTACGTCTCATGCAAGTACGCTCAAGGCCATGGCTCAGGTGGTAGAGCGGGTCGTCCAGTAACCGAAGGGTTGGCGGTTTGAATCCCGCTCTATCCTAGTCAGTCTGTTGTGTCCTTGGGCAAGACACTTCACCCTCCTTGCCTCCAGTGCCACTCACACTGGTGTATGAATGTTTGGTGGTGGTTGGAGGGGCTGTAGGCGCGAATTGGCAGCCACGCTTCTGTCAGTCTGCCCCAGGGCAACTGTGGATACATAGTTTACCACCACCAGAGGGAGAATGTGAGAATGAATTATGGATCAATAACAATGGGTTACAAAAAAAGGTTTTTTGCAAGTTGTCTTGGTTTTTGCAACTGAATTAGGACCATTTTGCACCGCTAAATCCAAAAATGATATCTGTTTTTCTCAATCAGGTCAGGTTTTTTTGCTAATTTGATTTTGAAAAATTTGATCTTCTCACAAAATTGATTACATTTTTGTGACTTTATCAGTTGATTTTTTATATAGTTCTCACCCAAAATAGGTTTTAAGAGAAAAAAAAAAATCATTTTCTAACAGGATTCCTGTTAGGTACAATGGTGTATTCACCGCAGATGTAGCAGAATACGTCAGGCTTATTTTTGCAAGATCTTCTAGTCGAAGCCATTTCATTCACCTGTAATATTAAAAAAAACATTAATCATAAATTGGCAAAAGTAAAATCTTCAGAACTTGTTTATTGCAAGAAATATGAAGAATTTTGTATCATATGATGTGAAAATGCCCATAAATGTAAGCAAAAATGTTAAAAGCCAATATGTAGCATAGTTCAGAAAGTTGACCTGATTGAGCAAAATTAATGTGATTTTTGGATTCAGCACACCAAAATTATCCCAAATCAGCTCAAAAAACTTAAACAATAAATTTGTTGTTGACCAGTGTAATGTAAAGCACTTTGGGTGTCTAGAAAAGCGCTATATAAAATCCAATCCATTATTATTATTATTATTATTATTATTATTATTATTATTATTATTATCATTATTAAGTTGGTAGTCAGTTTGGTGTGTTCTTCACACTTCTTTGATCATGTCAGGGTGATGGGAGCTGAATGGTCAGTTGGGCTACCTTCTCTGGCGATGATCAGCAGTCGGGTTCACTGCAAAAATAAAAATCTTACCAAGTGTATTTTTCTCATTTCTAGTCAAAATATCTCATCATACTTAAAATAAGACATAAAAGAGTAACTTTTCAATGAGATATAAGAACTTATTTTTCAACAATAGATCTTGAAAATTTTATTTCAAGAAATCTTACCATGATCATTTCACTTGTTCCATTAGAACACAGATTTTTTTTTTTTTTTTTTTTTTGCTTAATTCAAGATTTTTTTTGCTCAATTCAAGCAGCAAAATCTGTCAATGAATTGAACAAGTGAAAATGATCTTGGTAAGATTTCTTGAAATAAGATTTTCAAGATCTATTGTTGAAAAATAAGTTATTTTTCTTTTTTATTAGTGATAGTTAACAAGACAATGTGGACAGAAAAACAACAACAACAACACATAAAGGGGAAATCAAACAAATAAACAAACAAACCAAAAACAACAACAATGACAGAATATTGACAAACAACAACGACAACATCACATTACAATGAAAAGGATCATAAATGTACATAGCAACTAAACAGTATAGTTTGGTTAGGGGAAAAGGGGAAGGGTGTGTGTGTGTGTGAATGAAAGTAAGAAAGAGAGAGGGGAGAGTGAGGAGGAAAAAAATAATTGTTGTAATAATACAAAAATCCATAATACCAGTAGCCTAATTTGCTAGTATTATCGTGGCAGCGGTAGCGATAAAAATAAGTTCTTATATCTCACTGAAAAGTTACTCTTTTATGTCTTGTTTTAAGTGTGATGAGATATTTTGATTAGAAATGAGAAAAACACACTTGGTAAGATTTAGATTTTTTTTCCAGTGTTGGTGTGTTTTCGCCCTTAGAGATCCTTGAATCTGTGGGCGTGGAGCCAAAGAGGCAATGTGGAGAAGATTGACCAGAGGTGGACATCCAGAGAGCTGAAGAGAAGGAGGGAAAGTCATATTACGAACCAGGATTAAGGGGATTAGCGAGGTAATTTAAGGTAAAACTATGACTTTTCAGTTGTCAGGACAGTGTGTCTGTTTTGGCTGGGTTAAATCACCATGGTAACATACCCTGCACACTTTAACCTGCACCGAAGCGGGTTATATTTGAGATAACAGATCATAACTTATTAAAAGAATCACCTACTGACCAATTATTCTCTTGCACAACGGCACCCACGGGCCTCGATATGTGGATTAAAAAAGAAAAAACTTGGAGAGTGCAAGCAGTCAGGAGTATTTTTGAGAATATCTACACTTTCGGATTGCAGTATAATCCTCAGACTGTCTCACTGAGGTGCTAAAGCCTTGGCCTTGCTGATCTTTTAATTCTTTTTTCTTTTAATTGTTTGCTTTTAGACCATTCAACAAAAACGTACTGTAGAATGTATGTAAGAAATCCATGAATTTATCAGAATTCACCATTATAATTAGAAGGACTTGTGCTTTGTTGGACTGTGATAGAGGACCGTGATGATCTAATCCATTTCAAGTGCTGTACACAAATAAAACACATACAAAAGTTTGTAAGAGCATGAAAAAGCCCAACACTATACACTGAAAACATGTTTTTTGAGCTATAAACTGAACCACATGACTCAATGCTGAAAATGTGCATGAGAAAAAAGAAAAAAAAAGAAAATGTGCATGAGGAAAAAAAAATATAAAAACTCCAAGTTCATTCATTTTCTGAAATACTTAATCATCCAGATGGTTGTGGGGATGTTAGAGCCTATCCGTCCAACAGACTAAGGTGGGGTACACCCTGGATGTGTCTTCAGTTCAGTGCAGAGCTGATACACAGACCAACCATTAGGCTATTTAGGTCATGTATATACGATATTTCCCCACCTCTGTTTTCCATAATAATGTTGCTCATACCGTATTGTGTTTGGAAAAATTTTCATCTACACCAGGGGTGTCAAACTCCTTTTAGTTCAGGGGCCACATTCAGCCAAATTTGGTCTGTAGGGGGCCGGAACCAGTAAAATAATATCATAATAATACAGGGGTTGGACAAAATAATGGAAACACCTTAAAAAATCAACAAAATATAATTTAATATGGTGTAGGTCCGCCTTTTGCGGCAATTACAGCCTCAATTCTCCGAGGTATTGATTCATACAACTTGTGAATTGTTTCCAAAGGAATTTTAAGCCATTCTTCAGTTAGAATACCCTCCAACTCTTTTAGAGACGACGGCGGTGGAAATCGACGTCTTACTTGAATCTCTAAAACTGACCATAAATGCTCAATAATGTTGAGGTCTGGGGACTGTGCCGGCCATACGAGATGCTCAACTTCATTAGAATGTTCCTCATGCCATTCTTTAACAATTCTAGCTGTATGGATTGGGGCATTATCATCTTGAGGTGAAGGTGTTTCCATTATTTTGTCCAACCCCTGTATATAAATAATGTCAACTCCAAAGTTTTCTCTATGTTTTAGAGCAAAAAAAACCAAAAAAAAAAACATAAAATTATTTTAAAAAATACTTACTTTTATAAACTATCCAAACAAAAAAGATGTGAATAACTTGAAAAAAACGGAAATTTCTTAAGAAAAATAAGTGCAATTTTAACTGTATTATAGCTAAACTTATCATTTCTACATGTGCATTATGGATCAGATCTAAAAAGACACTAAACACTGAGTAACAGGCAGAAAATTGTTAAAATTGTGCTTAATTTTCTAAAATTACATGATGAAAATGTTCACATCTACAAACTATTCTTCAAAACAATGTGAATAACATGAACAAATGGAAAAAAATAAGTGTAATTTTAACAATATTCTGCTTCAGTTGATCATTTACACATGTACATTATAACTTATAGATCACGGTGGATCTACAAATACACAAAAAATGTGGTAACTGACAGAATATTGTTAAAATTGCACTTTTCTTAAGACACCTCAGGCTGTAATTTGTTCAGGTTATTCTCATTTTTTGAAATTAAATGTTGTTTTGGTGTAAATACATGAAAGTGTTTACATTTGCAAGGTGAAAAATTTGGAGTTGTAAGTATTTATTGGATATTATGGTAGTATTTTACTGATTTGACCCACTTGAAATTGAATTAGTCTGAGTGTGAGTGTGACCCCTGAACTAAAATGATTATTAATATTTTAGCGTAGGTAATTTTAACATTTTACAAATTTATCCCAAGGGCCAGACTGGACCCTTTGGCGGGCTAGATTTGACCCCCGGGCCACATGTTGGACACCCCTGATCTACACAAACCCGTATAAATACACAGTACACCGAGCGCTATCATGGGGCTCGGGTTAGGATAAATAACGGTAGCATGCATAATGTTGATGCTTTTTTTTTTTTTTTTTTTTTTTTGTCAAATACTGTTACATACACACAAAAGCAAAAAAACGTGTTTTTAAAAATCTCCATTTTGGGTGCAGTTTTCATAAATAATCATTTTCAGTGACCTAAACTGTATTTTTCATGTTGATGAAAGGCAAAAATGAGAAAATATCTGTATTTTCAGATACCTGGCTGTGTAAACATGGTATTAGATTGGACAAATTAACCCATAAAGACCTAGTACTACTTTTGTGGCAGCTCCCAAATACATGTTTCTCTGTTTTTTACCCTTTAAGTAATGTATCACTATTTATTCTAATATTATGCTGTGTTTTGCATTTTTGAGGGGAAAATCAGGTGTTTTCGTATATTTAATGTACTGATTATATAGATGTTCATAAAAGCTCAGATGAAAGCTGAGGGTTATTGTATCGAAAACAGAAAACATAGAAATTTCATGAAAATCATGAAATTAGTCTTTGGTATCATTTAGAAGTATTTTTAAGCAAAAACAATTTTTGACCAAAATCTCATTTTTTTTCATTCCGCGCTCTTACGATTTTTTGTACCGGTGGTCGAAAATGACCCTCCTCAAAATGGTTTCAAAATGTCTGAAATACCTCACAGGTGACTATTTGATGCCTTTGGTATCATTTAGAAGTATTTTTAAGCAAAAAAAAAATTTGGACCAAAAATCTCATTTTTTTTCATTCCGCGCTCTTAGGATTTTTTGTACCAGTGGTCAAAAATGACCCTCCTCAAAATGGTTTCAAAATGTCTGAAATACCTCATAGGTGACTAATTGATGCCTTTGGTATCATTTAGAAGTATTTCTAAGCAAAAACAATTTTGGACCAAAATCTCATTTTTTTTCATAATGCGCCATTATGAATTTTTTGTACCAGTGGTCGAAAATGACCCTACTCAAAATGGTTTAAAAATATCTGAAACACCTCACAGTTGACTAATAAATGCCTTTGGTATCATTTAGAAGTATTTTTAAGCAAAAAAAAATTTTGGACCAAAATCTCATTTTTTTTCATCCTTACGATTTTTTGTACCAGTGGTCGAAACTGACCCTCTTCAAAATGGTTTCAAAATGTCTGAAATACCTCACATTTGACTAATGGATACCTTTGGTATTATTTAGAAATATTTTTAAGCAAAAACAATTTTGGACCAAAATCTCATTTTTTTTTCATACCGCGTCCTTACGATTTTTTGTACCGGTGGTCGAAAATGACCCTCTTCAAAAGTGTTCCAAAATTTCTGAAATACCTCACAAGTTACTATTTGATGCCATTGGGATTGTTTAGAAGTATTTTAAAGCAAAACAAAATTTTGACAAAAATCTGATTTTTTTTCATACCGCGTCCTTAACGATTTTTTGTACCGGTGGTCGAAAATGACCCTCTTCAAAAGCGTTCCAAAATTTCTGAAATACCTCACATGTGACTATTTGATGCCTTTGGGATTATTTAGAAGTATTTTTGAGCAAAAAAAATTTTTGACCAAAATCTCATTTTTTTTTTTATTACCGCGTCCTTACGATTTTTTTTTTACAGGTGGTTGAAAATGACCCTCTTCAAAAGGGTTTCAAAATGTCTGAAATACCTGAAATGTGACTATTTGATGCCTTTGGGATTATTTAGAAGTATTTTTAAGCCAAAAAATTTTTGGACCAAAATCTCATTTTTTTTTAATACCGTGTCCTTGCGATTTTTTGTACCGAGGGTCGAAAATGACCCTCTTCAGAAGAGTTCCAAAATGTCTGAAATACCTCACATGTGACTATTTGATGCCTTTGGGATTATATAGAAGTGTTTTTAAGCAACAAAACATTTGGACCAAAATCTCATTTTTTTTCATACCGCGTCCTTACGATTTTTTGTACCAGTGGTCGAAAATGACCCTCTTCAAAAGGGTTTCAAAATGTCTGAAATAACTCACAAGTGATTATTTGATGCCTTTGGGATGTTTTAGAAGTGTTTTTAAGGAAAAAAAATTTTGGACCAAAATCTCATTTTTTTTCATAACGCGTCCTTACGATTTTTTTTACCGATGGTCGATATGTCCCTCTTCAAAAGGGTTTCAAAATGTCTGAAATACCTCACAAGTCACTATTTGATGCCTTTGTGATTATTTAGAAGTTTTTTTAAGATAAAAAATTTTGGACCAAAATCTCATTTTTTTTCATACCGCTTCCTTACGATTATTTTTTGCCGGTGGTCGAAAATGACCCTCTTCAAAAGGGTTTCAAAATATCTGAAATACCTCACAAGAGATTATTTGATGCCTTTGGGATTATTTAGAAGATATTTTAAGCAAAAAAAATTTGGACCAAAATCTCATTTTTTTTCATTTCGCGTCCTTACGATTTTTTTTACCAGTGGTTGATATGACCCTCTTCAAAAGGGTTTCAGAATGTCTGAAATACCTCACAAGTGACTATTTGATGCCTTTTGGATTATTTAGAAGTGTTTTTAAGCAAAAAAAATTTTGGACCAAAATCTCATTTTTTTTCATACCGCGTCCTTACGATTTTTTATACCGGTGGTCGAAAATGACCCTCTTGAAAAGGGTTTCAGAATGTCTGAAATACCTCACAAGTGACTATTTGATGCCTTTGGGATCATTTAGAAGTGTTTTTAAGCAAAAAAAATTTTGGACCAAAATCTCATTTTTTTTCATACCGCGTCCTTACGATTTTTTATACCGGTGGTCGAAAATGACCCTCTTGAAAAGGGTTTCAGAATGTCTGAAATACCTCACAAGTGACTATTTGATGCCTTTGGGATCATTTAGAAGTGTTTTTAAGCAAAAAAAATTTTGGACCAAAATCTCATTTTTTTTCATACCGCGTCCTTACGATTTTTTGTACCGTGTTCGAAAATGACCCTCTTCAAAAGGGTTTCAAAATGTCTGAAATACCTCACAAGTGACTATTTGATGCCTTTGGGATTATTTAGAAGATTTTTTAAGCAACAAAAAATTTTGGACCAAAATCTAATTTTGTTTCATACCGCGTCCTTTCGATTTTTTGGACTGGTGGTCGAAAATGACCCTCTTCAAAAGGGTTTCAAAATATCTGAAATACCTCACATGTGACTATTTTATGCCTTTGGGATTATTTAGAAGTGTTTTAAAGCAAAAAAATTTGGACCAAAATCTCATATTTTTTTCATACCGCGTCCTTACGATTTTTTGTACCGGTGGGTGAAAATTACCCTCTTCAAAAGGGTTTCAAAATGTCTGAAATACCTCACAAGTGACTATTTGATGCTTTTGGGAATTTTTAGAAGTGTTTTTGAGCAAAAAAAATTTTGGTCCAAAATCTCATTTTTTTTCATACCGCGTCCTTACGATTTTTTGTACCAGTGGTCGAAAATGACCCTCTTCAAAAGGGTTTCAAAATGTCTGAAATACCTCACAAGTGACTATTTGATGCCTTTGGGATTATTTAGAAGTGTTTTTAAGCCAAAAAAATTTCGGACCAAAATCTCATTTTTTTTCATACCGCGTCCTTACGATTTTTTTTACCGATAGTCGATATTACCCTCTTCAAAAGAGTTATAACATGTCTGAAATACCTCACAAGTGACTATTTGATGCCTTTGGGATTATTTAGAAATGTTTTTTAAAAAAAAATTTTGGACCAAACTCTCATATTTTTTTCATACCGCGTCCTTACGATTTTTTGTACCGGTGGTCAAAAATGACCCTCTTCAAAAGGGTTTCAAAATGTCTTAAATACCTCACAAGTGACTATTCGATGCCTTTGGGATCATTTAGAAGTACTTTTAAGCAAAAAAAAATTTTGACCAAAATCTCTTTTTTTTTTCATACCGCGTCCTTACAATTTTTTTTACCGGTGCTCGAAAAGGACCCTCTTCAAAGGGGTTTCAAAATGTCTGAAATACCTCACAAGTGACTATTTGATGCCTTTAGGATTATTTAGAAGTGTTTTAAAGCAAAAAAATTTGGACCAAAATCTCATATTTTTTTCATACCGCGTCCTTACGATTTTTTGTACCGGTGGGTGAAAATTACCCTCTTCAAAAGGGTTTCAAAATGTCTGAAATACCTCACAAGTGACTATTTGATGCTTTTGGGAATTTTTAGAAGTGTTTTTGAGCAAAAAAAATTTTGGTCCAAAATCTCATTTTTTTTCATACCGCGTCCTTACGATTTTTTGTACCAGTGGTCGAAAATGACCCTCTTCAAAAGGGTTTCAAAATGTCTGAAATACCTCACAAGTGACTATTTGATGCCTTTGGGATCATTTAGAAGTTTTTTTAAGCAAAAAAAATTTTGGACCAAAATCTCATTTTTTTTCAGACCGCGTCATTACGATTTTTTTTACTGGTGGTTGAAAATGACACTCTTCAAAAGGGTTTAAAAATGTCTGAAATACCTCACAAAAAATTATTTGATGCCTTTGGGATTATTTAGAAGATATTTTAAGCAAAAAAAATTTGGACCAAAATCTCATTTTTTTTCATTTCGCGTCCTTACGATTTTTTTTACCAGTGGTTGATATGACCCTCTTCAAAAGGGTTTCAAAATGTCTGAAATACCTCACAAGTGACTATTTGATGCCTTTGGGATTATTTAGAAGTGTTTTTAAGCAAAAAAAATTTCGGACCAAAATCTCATTTTTTTTCATACCGCGTCCTTACGATTTTTTTTACCGATAGTCGATATTACCCTCTTCAAAAGAGTTATAACATGTCTGAAATACCTCACAAGTGACTATTTGATGCCTTTGGGATTATTTAGAAATGTTTTTAAAAAAAAAATTTTGGACCAAAATCTCATTTTTTTTCAGACCGCGTCATTACGATTTTTTTTACTGGTGGTTGAAAATGACACTCTTCAAAAGGGTTTAAAAATGTCTGAAATACCTCACAAAAAATTATTTGATGCCTTTGGGATTATTTAGAAGATATTTTAAGCAAAAAAAATTTGGACCAAAATCTCATTTTTTTTCATTTCGCGTCCTTACGATTTTTTTTACCAGTGGTTGATATGACCCTCTTCAAAAGGGTTTCAAAATGTCTGAAATACCTCACAAGTGACTATTTGATGCCTTTGGGATTATTTAGAAGTGTTTTTAAGCAAAAAAAATTTCGGACCAAAATCTCATTTTTTTTCATACCGCGTCCTTACGATTTTTTTTACCGATAGTCGATATTACCCTCTTCAAAAGAGTTATAACATGTCTGAAATACCTCACAAGTGACTATTTGATGCCTTTGGGATTATTTAGAAATGTTTTTTAAAAAAAAATTTTGGACCAAACTCTCATATTTTTTTCATACCGCGTCCTTACGATTTTTTTGTACCGGTGGTCAAAAATGACCCTCTTCAAAAGGGTTTCAAAATGTCTTAAATACCTCACAAGTGACTATTCGATGCCTTTGGGATCATTTAGAAGTACTTTTAAGCAAAAAAAAATTTTGACCAAAATCTCTTTTTTTTTTCATACCGCGTCCTTACAATTTTTTTACCGGTGCTCGAAAAGGACCCTCTTCAAAGGGGTTTCAAAATGTCTGAAATACCTCACAAGTGACTATTTGATGCCTTTAGGATTATTTAGAAGTGTTTTAAAGCAAAAAAAATTTTGGACCAAAATCTCATTTTTTTTCTTACCGCGTACATACGATTTTTTGTACCGGTGGTCGAAAAGGACCCTCTTCAAAGGGGTTTCAAAATGTGTGAAATACCTCACAAGTTAATATTTAATACCTTTGGGATTATTTAGAATTGTTTTTAAGCAAAAAAAATTTGGACCAAAATCTCATTTTTTTTTTTTCATCTCGCGCCCTTACAATTTTTTTTACCGGTGGTCGAAAGTTTCTCATTTACTTATCATGAGCAAAATTTCAAATGTCTGTAGCAGCAAAACTATTACCTGAATCCATACTAAATTAGGTTTATAGATTACCAGTGACCCAGAATAGATCTGATTACGTTTTGGGAAAAGTAGGTCAAAGTTAAAATTTTTAATGAATTTTTCAAATCCTTTTTTTTCCCCCATTTACTGATAATGGGCGACGTTTCAAATATTTGTAGCAGCAAAACTATTGGTTGAATTCATACCAAATGGAGTTTATAGCTTAGGCTACCAGTGACCCAGAATAGATGTGGTTGCATTTTGGGAAAAGTAGATCAAACTTACATTTTTTGAATGAATTATTTCTAAACTTTTTTTTCTCCCATTCACTTATAATGGGTGAATTTTCACGTCTATAAAAAAACATCAATTTTTTTTCAATTAACTTCAAACTTGCCACATATATAGAGGTAATTGATATACTGACATCAGCACATGCATAGACATGATGACATCAGCTGGATCGATGCCAAAATAAGCTACAATACGAGCGAGGGGCAGGGTTTGTTGTGCCTGGAACCATTTGTTAATATTAATACTTTATCAGCGTAATCAATCCTCAAATAAGTAGCGTGTGAGTGTTGATATATCAATACGACAGAATCAATAACACCCACCACGAGTTCTTAGTGGCCAGGATTCCGAAGCAAGTTCCTCAGATCTTCTATCCCACAGGTGTCAAACATGCGGCCCGGGGGCCAAATCCGGCCCGCTAAAGGGTCCAATCCGGCCCGTGGGATGAATTACACTGAACATATTAACAATCAATGGTGTAAAGATCATTTTAATTCAGGTTCCACATACAGACACATGTGATCGCAAGTGGATTAGACCAATAAAATACTATCATAATAACCTATAAATAATGAAAACTGCAGATTTTACCTTGGTTTTAGTGTAAAAAAAAAAAAAGTAAAATTACATGAAAATGTTTATATTAACAAACTATCCTTTTCCAAAAAATGTGAATAACCTAAACAAATAGGAACAACCTGAAATGTCTTAAGAGAAGGATATGCAGTTGTACCAATATTCAGCCAGTTATTAAATGTTTCATGTATTTGCAATTTTAATGTAAGTTGGAATGCACATGTGTAAACGATAAACTGATAAACTGAGGCAGAATATGGTAAAAAAAATTGCATGAACTGTACATCTCTTCAGACATTTCAGGTTGTTCATGTTATTCAGATTTTTAAGGAAATGTTGTAGATGTGAACAATATCAAAATGTAATTGAACTTTTTTTCACTGTTATTATTTTACTGGTCCGGCCCACAGCAGATCAAATTTAGCCGAATGTTGCCCCTGAACTAAAATGAGTTCGACACCCCTGCTCTATCCAAACACACCCTGCATCCTGGTCTTAATGCTTCATAATAAACTGATTGATTCGAAGAAAAAAAAACTAAACAAAGTTTCCTAAGACTGTGTAACATTCAGTTAATGTGCAGGCGTTTATCTTCTATCGACTGGCGTATTGTTTTCCCCTGATACAGTTTTCCTCTGGGACCTTCAAGTACATTATTGTGTGCACACATTTTCTTTCCCAGACAGATGATATATTGATTCTGCATTGCATGTGGACAAGCAGAGATATGTGATCGCTGACTGTTGAACGACTGTCAAACATGTAGATGTGACCTTGATCATCCCAGAGGGGAAAAGGCAGCTGTAAATTCAGCTATTATGCCACATGGACTCGATTAATATTGCTGTAACCCAAGTGTGAAATACGACCGACGCATTCGTTGGGATGTGACGGGAAGCTGTGACACTACAAAACCAACATCACGCCACCAGTGACTACGTAGACCAGGGGTGTCAAACATGCGGCCCGGGGGCCAAATGCAGCCCGCCAAAGGGTCCAATTTGGTCCCTGGGATGTTGTTGCCAAGTGCAAAAGTTCCACAGTCTTGAATTGAATTAAGCAAAAACAGAAATTAGCTTGAATTAAGGAAAAAATCTTGAATTAAGCCAAAAAAAAAAAAAAAAAAAATCTGCAATTAAGTAAAAAAAAAATCTTGAGTTAAGCCAAAAAAAAATATTCAGTAAAGTCAAAAAAAAATCTCAAATTTTACCAAAATCTTGAATTAAGCCAAAAAAAAAAAAAAAAAAATCTTCAATGAAGTTTAAAAAAATCTTGAATTAAACCAAAAAAAAAAAAAAATCTTCAATTAAGTAAAAAAAAAAAAAATCTTCAATTAAGTAAAAAAAAAAAAAAATCTTCAATTAAGCCAAAAAAATCTCAAATTAAGTAAAAAGAATCTTCAATTAAACCAAAAAAATCTCAAATTCAGCAAAAAATCTTGAATTAAGTAAAAAAAAAAAAAATTCAATTAAGTAAAAAAATCTTGAATTAAGAAAACAAATAAACTTCAATTAAGTTAAAAAAAAAAATCTTGCATTAAGCAAAAAAAAAAAAATCTTCAATTAAGTAAAAAAAAATCTTGAATTAAGCCATAAAAAAATCTTCAATTAAGTAAAAAATCTTGAATTAAGCCAAAAAAAATCTTTAAGTAAAAAAAAATCTTCAATTAAGCCCCCCAAAAAATCTCAAATTTAGCAAAAAATCTTCAATTAAGCCCAAAAAAATCTTTAATTAAGTAAAAAAAAAATCTTCAATTGAGCCAAAAAAAGCTTCAATTAAGTAAAAAAAAAATCTTCAATTAAGCCAGAAAAATCTTCAATTAAGTAAAAAAAAAAAATCTTGAATTAAGCCAAAAAAAAATTTCACTTGAGTAAAAACAAATCTTGAACTAAGCAAAAAAAAAAAAAAAAAAAAAAAAAAATTCAATTAAGTAAAATAATCTTGAATTAAGCCAAAAAAAATCTTTAAGTAAAAAAAAATCTTCAATTAAGCCCCCCAAAAAATCTCAAATTTAGCAAAAAATCTTCAATTAAGCCCAAAAAAATCTTTAATTAAGTAAAAAAAAATCTTCAATTGAGCCAAAAAAAGCTTCAATTAAGTAAAAAAAAAAAAATCTTCAATTAAGCCAGAAAAATCTTCAATTAAGTAAAAAAAAAAAATCTTGAATTAAGCCAAAAAAAATTTCACTTGAGTAAAAACAAATCTTGAACTAAGCAAAAAAAAAAAAAAAAAAAAAAAATTCAATTAAGTAAAATAATCTTGAATTAAGACAAAAAAAATGTAGAATAACCTCAATTTTTTTTCTTTTTTTAGTGCAAAAAATAACATTAAATTATGAAAATATTTACATTTACAAACTATCCTATAACAATAAAATGTGAATAACCTGAACAAATATGAACAACCTGAAATGTCAAAAGAAAATTCAGCACAATTTTAACAATTTTCTGCCTGTTCCTCAGTGTTTAATGTCTTTGTAGATCTGATCCATAATGCATATGTAGAAATGATAAGTTGAGGAATAATATTGTTAAAATTGCACTGATTTTTCTTACGTTTTTTAATTTAAAGTTCACTTTTTCCAGTTTTTTTTTTTTTTTGATAGTTTATAAAAGTAAGTATTTTCATAATTTAATGTTTTGTTTTGTTTTTTTACACTAAAACACAGACAAAAATTTGGACTTATCGTTATTTATATATTATTCTGTTATTATTTTTCTGGGCCGGCCCACTTCAGATCAAATTTCGCTGAATATGGCTCCTGAACTAAAATGAATTTGACACCCCTGACGTAGACTGTGAAATCCTAAAGGCTAGAGTCATGAAAATAATTGTCAGAGATACATACGGGGTGTTTTAAACATTTATTAGGAGAGAGAAGAGCTGTGCTTCTGAGCTCTCACATGTCCTTTTACATTTAGCGATATAAGATCGGAAGCACATGCTCAGCTGATATTCACAGCCTGAGGTTAGAAGTGAGTTTGACCACATATGAAACGCACCATTTATCCCGTGTTTGCCATTTCTCCTTCCACTCAGCATGAAGATAATTGGATATAAAACATCAGTGAAAAGTACGACTCCCTCTCCTTCTGGCTGCCCTCTCATGCCCATTTCACACGATAAAACACCATTAAACTTCATCAATGGCACTTTAAATGCAATGGACAGAGGGAGACCATTCGGAAATCCATCTTATAATTCATGTGAACGCAATTCTCATTGACCTCGACCCTTGCTGGATGACCAGTTTCTTTACATTTCCTCCCGCCGTGCCCCCCCCCAGCTGTCATATTCTCTGCTGCAGCTTACCCTGGCTCTGTTGTGTATTATCAAATTAAATGGCTGACTGAAGTCACACAGACACCTGCAATAACATAATGAAAAACCCCAAACCCCGCCATGTCGCTCCACATAAAGGGGGCAATTTGCAGGTTTTGATAGCAGCAATTTCTCTTCTCTCACATTGGTATTTTCTCCTGATGAAGGTCTACACATTATGGATTGGAGACAGCAATCTACAAACAATCACTAACTTTCTTTGCAGGGTCCTATGTTGAAATGAGAGTAATTACTCATCTGTTTCAGTGTTTGTAAGCTTTTCATGTTTGGGTCTGTGTACTGTACGTCCTTCTGAGCTGCAGAGTATTAACACTAAACTATAAACTCATATATTTAACCCTCCAGTATCTGGGTGCGCCTTTTAGGCACACTTTGCACTTAATTCGTGTTAAAAAAACTTCATATTATTTTTCAATTTTTCACACTTTAAATAAGGTTAGAGTTCAAAAGTTGTTCATTTTTGCATGATCTTTAAAATTCTGGCCACCAACTAAAATTTGCACATTGTAAAAAAAAAAAAAAAAAAAAGAAGAAAATTACAAGACAAGCATCTGTCTCTCGAGTGTGCCTAAAACGCACTATTGCTTCCATTTGATATGTATGATTAGGGCTGACCTTGAATTACAAAAATAAAATCAAATTAGAGCAGAAAAATAAATCATTATATAATATTTAACAGTTTGATTTATAGGTGTGCCTTTTACACACACTTGGTGACAGATGCTAGTATTTTTGTACATTTGACCTAGCACCAAAAATAATAATGCAAATTAACCAGTGTTGCTGTTAATCATTGACATATGCTTGGATAAAAAAAATCAAATAATATGTGATCCAATTTTTATGTAGTATTTTGAAAAAAAAAAAAAAAAAAATTGTGTTTTTTGCATCCAAAAAAATGGTTTGTTTACATTACAAACATGACATTTAAAGGGTTAAAAAATGGGACAATTATTGAGTATGTGGTATTTTTTTTTTTATGGCTCAAGTTGATGAAATAGAAAAAAGTGTAAAAGAATTAAAAACAAACTGTATGAAAATTTTTTTTGGACATTATTCCACAAGTGTGCCAAAAAGGCACACTTGGTGCTTAGTAAGGGCCTTGCTGGACGGGATACCAGAGGGTTAAAGGTGTGAGAGAGTTTTGAGACAAATTTTTCATCGAATCTGTAAAACCTCAGTCATAGGCTAAGTATCACGAATCTGCGCAAACCTCCCTGTAGCGGCAGCGCGAGCCTCCATTTCCCACAATGCACGTTTCGACAAAAAAATTCCGAGTTACCTCCCGGCTCTGATTGTAAACACACGGGTTTGTTTATGGTGTATGGTACTTTGAAACTGTTCTCCGTAATGCAAGAGATTCAGGTGAGTAATCACAGAAAGACTTACAGATTCATGATACTTAGGCTATGACTGAGGTTTTACAGATTTGATGAAAAACTCGGCACGAAAGTCTCCCGCACCTTTAACATACTGTGAGTAAGTAAAATGTATTTATATAGCACTTATCACAGAGAAACCTCCCAAAGTGCTTTACAGATTAAAAGACATAAGACAGCAGCACACAAAAAGAATACAAAGTGCAAAAATCTAAAATATGAAATTCTAAAATACCGGAAAAAATCAAGGAATACCCGTAAAAGTAATAGAACAAAGGTACGTCTTAAGATGCCTCTTAAAACTGTCCACTGAGGCTGTATAATTCATAATTGAAATTACTGTTTTAACAATGTAAGAAGAAATAAAACATAGTTAGCCTATGTATGTTACTTTATTTTAATTCCTTTTTGACATATACATTGAAAGTCCAGATATTTTTACCTTCCATAGTTACAATGTTGTAAATTAGTCTCCATATTGCATTTTGCAAACGTGAATTAGTGAACTTGTAGTCGTGGTTTTTATGGTAACAATGCACAACCCCCTATTTTAATTTGAATTATTTTATTGTAAATCCAGCAGTGGTCATGCTTTATATATATATATATATATATATATCTTTGTGTTTTTTTTGTTTTTTGTTTTTTTTTTTTTTTGGTTATAGTTGCAATATATTGTAAATTATGCTTCAGAGATAACATTCAAAATCTAACATACTTTAAAAAAAAATTCTAACATTCTTAAAAAATAAAATGACAAAAAATGTGTTCAAGATATATGATAAATTGTTATTACATATACAGGGTGTCCCATAAGTCTCCATACATAGGAAAAATAAACGTTTCTTGACATAAACCATTTTTATTTATATAATATGCTCCATATGACTGCCATTTTCTTCGGGAACACATTTCAATGCGTGTCCTCCACTGCTGAAGAACTATAAAGAAGAAATATAAAGAAATACATGTTAGAACCATGGAATGTATTATGTCTCCTATGTATGGAGACTTATGGGACACCCTGTATACACAGGTTTATGTATATTTATGTATGTATGTATGTATGTATGTATGTATGTATGTATGTATTTATTTATTTATACCTGCCACCACCACCCCCTTTTGTTTTTTCTCTTAATGGTGGGTGGGGATAATGGATTAATTATGGGATAATGGTGAATTATGGTTCATTCATAGAAGCCATTATGGTTTAGATTAAAACTATATTTCTCAGTATACATTGTAGAAGATAACTGCCTATTACCTTTCAACTAGAACACCTGGAAACATTGTACACGGCAGATATTGCTATGTATGTACGGAAAATCCAATAAAATAGATTTATTAAAAAAAAATAAATAAATAAATAAATAAAACATTGCACAACCCATTTAATTTGTTATTATCCTTTTTATACTAAATCGCTGTGTTTAATTTGAATTTTGCTGGCTGCTCCTGAAAGAAGTTCATATCAAAAGCACAAATTGCTTGAACCACATTGTATTTGCTTACAGTGAATGTCTGAAATGGCTGGCTTATTTATTTATTTATTTATTTAGGTCCACTGCCATTGTAACCCTACTTGTGAGAGAAGCAATAGTGGTTGTGTTTGTGTCAGTATCTATGCATGGGCACATATAAAAACATGAAATATGGTTGCAGTGAAGGTTGCAGCATAAACCTAGCCACTCTAACTTTTTTTAATTTGGATTGACAAGTCAACCGCTGGGATGGCAATATATTATCCTCGAGTCGTTTTCTGAGTATCCTGCTCCGAAGCGGAGTGGCTCTCAATCATGTATGTCTGAAGACTCTTTATAGAGGAGCACTTGTGACAGGAATGGAAGCACATACTGACATATGTGGAGGGAGGTGTAAATTTGTGCTAGTATTTGTGAATGGATTTTTTTTTTTTTAATAGTCTGGACTAGGGATGCACCGATACCACTTTTTTTCCAGACCGAGTACAAGTACAAGTACTTACATTTGATTACTTGCCGATACCAAGTACCAATATGAGTACTGAATAATACATGACAGTTCGTAGTTACTTTTGAAAATGTGCTTAATTGTCATTGTCATTAGTCTGAATGTAATAAAATGCAAATACCACAAAGAAAAGTAATGTTTTTTGAAAAGAAAGTCAGCAATAATAACCATGGAGACATCAGAGGTTTCACTAATGTGGATACTAGGGATGCACCGATACCACTTTTTTTTGGACCGAGTACAAGTACTTATATTTGAGTACTTGCCAATATCGAGTACTGATACGAGTACTTAATAATCCCATTCCAGTTTTTAGTTCCTTTTGTAAATGTACTTTATTGTCGTTGTCATTAGTCTGACTGGAAAAAAGTGCTGCTACTGACATTTAATGTGTTGGAATGAATATTTCTTACCTAATCCACCGGGGGGCGCTGCTCTGAATTAACCATACTGGACCAAACCCATGACTTCCCACCAGTGAACTCGTACTAGATCGATGTACTCCCAGTTCCGAGCTCTGATGTCAAGTAGCCAGTGAAACTACAATGGATGCGGTGTTTATGCAGATTGTGTATTAAAACAAGGTATTGCTCTAACGTTATTTAAATGTTCTGCATAATCAGCAGCTACTCTAGTGTTAGCTAGTTTTCAGTCCATTGAGTGCAATGATAAATTAATACCAAATACGTATCCAAATATCCAAATAACGTAACATAAAAGGTATAACGGCTTCTCTTGCCTTATGTTCCTTGCTTTATGTTTCCCTCAAATAAGCAAAGAACAAGAACTTCTGGGATAAAAGTAACTTTAAATGAGTATAAGCCCCATACGGTCCACCATGTTGGTTTGTTTACATCTAGCTACCACAATTCTTTGCGCTCAGGCAGTTTGGCGTGACTTGCCTGGAATGTTACAAAGTTGTGAGTTGTGGTTTGAAGTCGTGGCTTACAGGCTCAGAAACCTGCCTGGAACGCAGCATAAGAACCAAAATGATCCCTAGTTCCTTCAGTGTAAACACAAACCAAAGATGGACTTTTTCCAACATTTCAAGCAGAAATAAAGGAAAGGTTCTTGTGGTGTGATTAAGACTTTATGGTAAATGGAAGGGTATGATATCCGCCATGTGGGCTTTAACTGAGAGGTGCATTTGACAGCCCACTGTGTACAGAGCTGAATTTTGAGAGCTACAGTTCATTAAGTTTATTTTCTTGCCATAGTTGTGGTTAAGAGGTTGTGCCAAGAAGACGTCAAAGATATTTGTCTTGTACAGGTTTCGTCTGTACTTTTGGTATATTCACCCAAACTCGACTCTTGTCACGATATCACCTCTACAGTCTATGGCTGTATGAGGGTATAAAACAGAAATATACAGGGTGGGGAAGCAAAATTTACAATGAACATTTAGTTGTTTTTTTCTCAGCAGGCACTACGTCAATTGTTTTGAAACCAAACATATATTGATGTCATAATCATACCTAACACTATTATCCATACCTTTTCAGAAACTTTTGCCCATATGAGTAATCAGGAAAGCAAACGTCAAAGAGTGTGTGATTTGCTGAATGCACTCGTCACACCAAAGGAGATTTCAAAAATAGTTGGAGTGTCCATAAAGACTGTTTATAATGGAAAGAAGAGAATGACTATGAGCAAAACTATTACGAGAAAGTCTGGAAGTGGAGGAAGCAACAAAAAACGTACCAAAGCTTCTATTAAAGCTCTCAAATCCAGAATTCTAAAGGATCCAACCAAATCCATGAGAAAAATGGTAATTGAACTTGAGGTAGACAACAAGACCGTTAGAAATGCAGTAAAATATGATTTGAAGTTCAAATCTTACACAAGAACACCAAAACACTTGTTGACAACAGCAACAAATCCAACTTTAGCAATTTTTGGGAATCATGTTTATGGCCGCCTTCTAGCCCAGATCTAAACCCTCTGGATTCTGCTATTTGGGGCGTTTTAGAACATGCTACCAATAGAACATCACACAGCAATGTCGACTTTCTTAAAGATACTATTAAAGAAGAATGGGAGAAGTTGTCACCTGAAGATCTGAGGAACACTTGCGCAAGTTTCAGGAAGCGTGTGAAGGCCGTTATTGAGAAAGAAGGAGGACACAAAGAATAAAAACATGTTCTCTTATGTCAATTTTCTTGTGGCAAATAATTCTCATGACTTTCAATAAACTAATTGGTCATACACTGTCTTTCAATCCCTGCCTCAAAATATTGTAAATTTTGCTTCCCCACCCTGTACATACTACAAACCTTTATGTCTCCTGTTGTACAGATCATGACCTTGGGCTTAGTCCTCCATTATTTCCCTCACAGTAGAAATATGAAGTCACATTCACAGCTTGCTCTATAAGCGTTGAGAAGCACTCCATATATTTTCTTTTCTCATCTATTGTACCGTAATTTCCGGTCTATAAGCCGCTACTTTTTCCACACGCTGTGAACCCACGGCTCAAAAGTTATGCAACTAATTTTAATTTTAATCAATCCGGCTATCGAAGAAGGAAATAGAGCTGCTGCACGTAAGTTTGGCATCAAAGAATCGATGGTGAGATGTTGGAGATGGGGTGGGTGCTGCTTATAGTCCGGAAAGTACAGTATTATTAACCCATAAAGACCCAAACATCCACCACTGACCAAAATCATATACTGATCCAAACTTCTGAACCACTAAGTCTATCAATAAATATAAATATTGGTGTAAAATTCAGTTTGTCATGTTTTCACGGTCATCACATATGACCCATTTGGACGTTCAGAGGCTCTGTAGTGAACGTGGAAACACCGTCATCTTCTACAACATTGATTCGCAAGTAAAACCCATGGAATTTGATTAATGACAATGGATGGAAACACTTTTTATGTCCAGTGATTGACATCTTTTCTGGTAAAGTCACTTTTTTTCAGTTTGGTTTGTTTCTGATATAATAACCCTCAACTTTAATCTGAGCTTTAATGAACATTTACATCAGGGGTGTCAAACTCATTTTAGTTCAGGGGCCACATCCTCTTAGTATGATCTGAAGTGGGCCGGAACAGTGAATTAATAACATAATAATATATAAATAATGCTAACTCCAAACAATTCAATGTGTATTATAGCGAAAAAAGTAAAATTACACGATGGAAATGTTTACATCTATAAACTGTTCTTTTAAAAATGTGAATAACATGAACAACCATGAAAAAACTGAAATTTCTGAAGAAAAATAAGTGCAATTTTAACTCTATTTTGCCTCTGCTTATCATTTGTAAATGTGCATTACAACTTACAGATCACAATGGATCTGAAACTTTACAAAATATTTTAGTAACTGGCAGAATATTAGTAAAATTGCACTTACTTCTCTTAACACATTTCTAGTTTTTCATATTTTTTTGTGAAAGGCTAGTTTGTAAATTTACACATTTTCATGTAATTTCACTTTTTTACACTAAAACAAAGGAAAAATTTGGAATTGTCATTATTTGTAGGTTTTTATGGTAGTATTTTACTGATCTGACCCAGTTGAGACTAAAGGAGGGCTTTATATGGCCCCTAAAGTAAAAGGATTGACTGTTTATATCTTGAGTGTAATTTTTTTGCATTTCACAAATTCATTCTGTGGACCGGATTGGACCCTTTGGCGGGCCGGATTTGGCCCCCGGGCCGCATGTTTGTCACCTGTGATCTACGTGATCAGTGAATTAAATATAGGAAAATATATGATTTTTATTGAAAAAAATGCAAAATACAGAAGATAATATGATCATAATTGGTGATAAATTTAGAGAACTTCCATAAAAGTAAGGTCTTTATAGGTTAAGGGATGCTTGGTTGCTTATATATCATATTCATTCATTCATTTTCTGAACCCGCTTTATCCTCACTAGGGTCACTGGAGCCTATCCCAGCTACTTATGCGGGGTACACCCTGGACATGTCGCCAGTTCATTGCAGGGCTGACATATAGAGACGAACAATCACTCTCGCATTCACACCTCTGGGCAATTTAGATTAACCGATTCACCTATCAGTGCATGTCTTTGGATGGTGGGAGGAAGTCGGAGTACCCGGAGAGAACCCACGAACACGCAAACTCCACACAGAAAGGTCCTGCACCAATCCACTGGTGTTGGAATCGAACCCACTGCACCACCGTGTCATCCTATATCAGATCAAATGAAATCACTTGAATTAGTCTTTATTTTACTGTCTCTATTTATAATGAATTGTTGTATTATTACAAACTTATGTTTACTCGATACGGTAAAAAAAAAAAAAAAAGTGATGTGTAAATACTGTACACACTTTTTAGAAACAAGGTGAGAACTACCAAAAGCCTTTCATAATAGTGGATAATGTTGTGTTTGGCATACCTTGATACATAATTATTCATCATACAATTGCACACTGACACTGATGGCAAAAGACTCAAGGCCGTCGTCATCTAAAAAACATTCACACATTCAGCCGCCAAGCAAAATACACATTTTAATTGCTGTGTTCTGGGAAAAAAAAACCAAAATATATATATAAATATTTGCGTACACAGGAATCTTTTGGGTTTTTGTGTCAGTTTGGAATGTGTTCAAGGACCCTGACTGAAATACAGTGCTTATGAATCCTCAAGGTAATGGAAAAGATGCTCCGCTGACAGGCAGCAGAGACCCAGGGTCATGTTTTTCCTAGCAGACATAAATCTTGGCCTCTTCTTGCCCCCTGCCCGCCCTTCTCATACATCTGTTGCAGGAGCCGTCTTTTGGCTATCTTGACCGATTGAGAACTGTGATTTATGTCCAAGGACCAGGTCTATAGCAGAAAATTCAATTAAATGGAGGAACATAAATAGAAGATAAATGAATAAGTGCCCTCACCTCTCTGTTTTGCTCTTTTCCACAGATCTTGGTCCATATTAAAAAAAAAAAACACACTTCTATGAAAGATTATTTTCATAAAGATAGTGACTCACACATATGCTTATTGAATCAACAGATTTAACCAAAGCAGGTGTAGGTGGAAGAAAATCCAACAGAACATTTGAGCTAATGGCTTGAAATTCAGAAGTTAACAGCTGGGATGTAAACAGAGGTTGTCTTTAAAAAAAATAAAAATAAAAAGGAACACAGTCTTCCCCGTATTTCATCAGAAAGGGTCATTAGTTTTTCATGCTGTTGTGACGAGGACAAGAAAATGCCATTACTGAGCAGCAGAGTAAGATTAATGACACAGGTGTAGTTGAGATGCAACCGCAAGAGCAACTTTCAGGTCAAACACTTCTGAGCAGGAGCACAACCTATGGCAAACATGAGATTTATAGAGCAAACACTGAGTTTTAAGGGTAAAAGAAGAGAAATTACAGTAGAGTGATGCAACAAATGTTCACAACCAGACTCAAGTGACCCATCAGGGTAAACGGTTATGCATTTTACTGTCCCTTTGCTTTTATTTATGTTTTTGAAGTGCGTAGTTCTACATAGTGAACTAGCTTGTCAACACTATAGACCCCACCCCCACCCCCACCCCCAACTACAAGTGGCTGCAACAACTGCAAAAATCACATCTATTTGTCAATTCTGGGCTACCATAGGGAACATACGTGCAACAGGGTACAAGACCCCACTCCCTGAGTAGATGTAAAGGGTTCATTCAGTGGCAATAAACCACAATTAATTAAATTTTTAGGTGGTTTTATACTAATCATATCCATAATTGTGATTTTCATTAGCCCTGTAACACCAAATGTATCATATTTGATATATTAAGTTTGAAGCCCTCTACATGATCAGTGTGATATATTTTTTTTCTTGCAAAACCTGATGTATACAATTAGATACATGCAATACATAGATGATCCACCAGGGGGGAGGAATTTGATCACCAGAGGTCTTTCCAGTGACACTACAAGACTGTCATTAATGAGGAAGAAGGTAGAACTTTGACAATTTTGAAAAGGAATTATCAATTTGTTAGACATGTTTGTGTTATATTATGTTTTTGTTTTTTTCAAAAATAATAATATTTGAGTATTGAGACCCGATGTATCAAATTGAAACTCATACATGAAAATTGATATTTGAAAAAAAACTTGGGGTTGTTCAGAAGGACCAATAAAGGCTCCAGTTTCAAAGAACTGAAATTTTCTGTCAGTGATTTAATGGTTCAAGCTTTATAGGGTTAAGTAAAAGTAAAAAAAAGTACAACTTCTCAATTGTAATAAAGTACAAAAGTAAAACTGCATTTTTTTTTTTTTTTTTTACCATGAATGAAACAATACTTATTTAAACAGGCAAAATCATAAAACTCTCTGCTTTCTAATTCCACAGTGAATGGTACTGATTAGAGTCCTGCACCGGGTTGGGTACTTGACAGGTAAACTGCATTAACATGAGGGGATGGGGGGGGGGGGACGCGGGGGGCAAGGAAGTGGCAAAATAAAAGAAGATTCATGGATGAAAATAATTTTCAGGACATTTAATGATGATGATCATCTAATTTGACTGTGTTTGATCCACAGCCGGTTTGTTACCTCCACCAGGAGGTATTGTGGTCGCTTTTCTTTGTTTGTTTGCATGCGTGTGTGTTTGTTTGTTTGTTTGTTTGTTTGTTAGCAAGATAACTCAAAAAGTTATGGATGGATTTTCAGGAAATTTTCAGGAAATATTGATACTAGCACAAAGAAGAAATGATTAAATTTTGGTGGTGATCGGGGGTGGGGTGGGGCCCACGGGGGGGCCCCACTGATTGGCCTTGAGCCAAAAATGCCAAAAATGCCAAATGTATGTCATAATACTGCCAAAATATTTGCTATCTGGGATATGTCTACCATTTCTCCCATATTTTATCAAATCTATCATTATGGAGTCTGTTGTAGAATGTGATTCACTCCGTCACAAAAAACGTGTAAACAATTTGATTCCAGCCTTCCAGGTTCGGGGCATTTACATTTAACCATATTTTATTTAGTAATAGCTTTCCGAGCAGCTGTACTCAACATTCCAAACAAACATTTAGCGTCTGTATTTGTGTCCAATGTGTACCACACACTGAATCTTTATAAATAAACATTATCCATCCTCTACAATCCTGCTACAAATTAAACTGCACTTTTTTGACACTAGTTTTCACAGGAAACGAGTAAAACGTCTCTGTGAAGTGCAAGCCACCTCTCTCCAGCTGCTCCACTCCTCCATACGCGGTAGTTTACTAAAGTGACTTTTGTGACTTGATACTTAAACCTTGAAATATTTGTTCCCCACTCCCAATTTAGACCTGACCTTTACGAGCAGGTGGCGTGCTGCTAGACTATACCTCCACGTATGAAAATAGGACCTACTCGCTAAGGATGCAATCAGTCTGTGTTTGCTGCTGCTGCTGCTGCTGCTGCTTCTCACCGGTAGATAAAACAGCTGGCGGACCAGCCTTCAAGCTCTTACTGTAGACACGTTCCCGGCTGTTTTACTGCAAAGGACTTGATTTGCTGGGCGCGCTGAAGTATTTATAGACGTTCCCATCCGAATGCACCACATGTAAATTAAGCTTCATCATAAATAATCCATTGGCAAATATGCAGCGCTATAATTGGAAGCAGGTACAAAATACTTGTTTCCTGCCTTCATAATACGCCAGTGTTTATTTTCTGTCCTACAGTGATGTGGTTGTTTTGCTTCCAGCTACGGTCATTAATATATGACTCCCTGTTTCAGATGCCCTTGCTCAACAAGGAGTTCTAAATCTGTACAAGTGGTAAGGAGGACACTCATCTTAGCTTTGCAGGGCCAAGCCTGTCTTCCTACTTAAGTAGGGACTAATTTATGCCGGGTGATAAAAAATACATAAAATAAAAGCAAGGAGTAGCCCCGGGCAAGAAATGGCAATAAGAGGTGTGGGCTCTCAAAGACAATAATTCAGGATGATTTATAACTGCAGTGACAGGTGGGAAATGCTTCCATAGCATGTCAGTCAAAAACACTCCCTTCATCATGTGTAGGAAACACAATGTACCCTGCAGAACATACTCCCAATGCAATAGAGAAATGGTAATAAAATGGAATATATTGCATTGCAAGGTTACAAGATGTTTATTATTTATCTTGTCTTTAAACCAACACGGTAAGATGATGAAACAGGCGTAACCATCAGAAATGAGCTCCTGTAAACCCCTTGTTCCTTGTTCCTTAGAAGTGCAGATGAAAATTAGCAAGGAGCTAAATTTAGCGCAATGAATCTCTTCTCATCTTGAGATTAATGTTATCGTACATAGTCCCTGATAAATAAATATAATATGCTCAGGTATACAGAAAAAAAAAATTGCAAAATGAAACATATAAGCTTAAAGGTGGGAAAACATCATTTTGTGTCAAGCAAATATCAAATAATAGTGTTTCAATTATAAGTTTTTTGATGTGCACTCCTACCTGGACCATTATGAGCCATTCTAGAAAAACCTGATAGACCTTCAGTCTGTTTTTACTGTGTCTATTTGGCTATTTTCACATAATACATATGAGCGCACAAAAAAAGAGAACCAATTTCTCTTTTGTAACTGCTGTTTTGCTGTCATAGGGTATAACATGGGCTGGGTATCACTCAAACATTAGCTGGTAAAGATACTGATACTGGTCTATGATAATGGATATGCAACAAACTTTTAGTATTAAAGTGGTACAAAATAATACCAGTGTAACAAAGAAAACACAGTTGTATAAAGGATAGACAGACAATGTAAAAGGTGTTGCGTAAACATTCGAATAAACACTGAACATGGTAGAATTATACATATTTTTTACCAAAGGAGTGAATTAGAATGCACATTATGGCACAGATTATTGTTATTTTCCAACTCACTCAAATACTCAGAGCAGTTTTATGACATGAAAGTGAACTTATTTAACCCACACAGTAAACCCCATATAAGACATGATACAAAACAGACAGATCAGAACTCCAAACTCATGGATTCCACAGAAAATGACACCATGTTCTTTGTAAATCCTAATGTCAAGGGCTGATTTGATGGACGTCATGTAGCCCATCGCAAGAACTGTTTCTTTAATTTATTTATAACTTGTCAGAATTCTGCTTTGTCACTTTTTTGACCTGACAGGCCTGAACTTGTGATTTTTATTTATTTTATTTATTTATTTTTTTTTAGTTAACTACCCAAAACATGCCCATCATTGGTACCCTGAAAGTTTTTGGACCCTTTAGGCCTGGAATAGCCTATAAACTGATATTTTTTTCAGACAATAGCTGGAACTTTTTAAGATCTGTTATTTTTAACCCTTTCATGCAAGACCTATTAGAACCTTAATCAAGATTTTTTCTGAGTATTTTTTATTCCTCTTTAAGCACAAAATAACAGTTCTATTGACTTTTTTAGTATGTTTTTGTGGTGTTACAATATTGTCCACTCATTTAGACACCATATTGTTGTGTAGGGGGAAGTTTGGCAAGAAGTGAGCTCTGTGAATAAAAATGGGCGCAAGTTGCACTTTTATTTTGACAAGTACAAGTATCAAACTAGTAAGATTCACAACAGGATAGCCATTGCTCTGCCTATGGCTCTCACTCAGGATGCAACTTTACAAATGACAAAAATACAGAAAAAAATAAACAAAAAGGCCAATAAGCATTGCCATACACATATTAAGTCAAAACTAGTACTAACACAACAACCCCGCTGAATTCTTGCACATAAAAATAACACATTTACAACAAAATACCCACTACCCATAATGCACTGCGGCAAACATGCCACAATACGTTTAGTTTTAGAACCAAAGAAACTTATATTAACTGATATACTGTGTGAAAACTATGAAATACAAACATTTTTAATGCTGCTAATCTGATGTTTTCTCACATTTTAACATAACTGTATGGAGATAATATGCAAAAAAAAAAAAAAAAAAGCCTGTTAATTACAGTCTAATAACAATAAGCAGTTTTTTTTTTTACTCTCAAACATCTTACTGCAGATCAGGTTTATCTAGAACAGCAAAGTTATAGTAATGGTATGAATTGCAGTGTATGGGATGATGCATAAGCGTCCACTGTGTTGGCTGATATGGAACTAAAACAACAAAACCCATGAAAATACAAGAGAACACCTTTGAACAGCTGTCCACTGTAGTGACCAGTATGCATGAAAGGGTTAATTCTAATCTGTTTGATTACTATGGGATGCCAACTCACCATCTGAAGGCAGTAAAAAGACCAAAGAATTATTAGTTCTTAAATCAGGGGTATCAAACACAGTTTAGTTCAGGGACCACATCCAGCCTAATATGATCTAAAGTGGGCCGGACCAGTCAAATAATAAACAATAGGATAAGAACTTTTGACTGAAAAAAGTAAACAAAATAAAAAATACACTTAAATATGCTTAAATATCCTACAATACACGCAAAAATACACTTAAATATCCTACAATGCGTGCAAAAATACACTTAAATATGCTTAAATATTCTACAATGCAGTGTATGGGATGATGCATTAGCGTCCACTGTGTTGGCTGATATGGAACTAAAACAACAAAATCCATGAATATACAAGAGAACACTTTTGAACAGCTGTCCACCGTAGTGACCAGTGTGCATTAAAGGGTTAATGTAAGTTTGACACTTAGGTACAATTATTACTTCCAGCATTGAGGTTAAATTACTGCACCTTTTTTCATAACATTTGGTGGGAAAACAAAGGAATGACCTAAGGGCAAGTTCCTTTTTAGAGGCCTAAAGAGAAACAGAGGCCGGAACTATATTCAGAACTGAAAATGGTAACAATTGACTTTAGTTAAGTAAGGTAATTTTAATCAAATCTAATGAGGAAAACATTCATTAGTCGCTATCTATAATATAATATTAATGGTTGTAGTGGAGATTCTTCTTTGAGTGCTCCTTTAGTTTTAGATTTTACAAGGTTAATTTAGTAAAAAAGCAAACAAAAAAAAACAAAAAAACGCCAAATGCACCTCATAGATCCCTGTCACATGGATGCTCCTACACCTGGCACTTCTATGGACACAGACAGACCTGTCTGATGCAAAGGTGGGAAATAAAGGCTGCCTCGATGTGGGGTGCCGATAAGAGTGCCATTCCCCGCTTCATTCCCTCTGCTCTGTATCCATAACATCTGCTCTGCCCTCATTAATCATGGACGAGGTGGGCGGGGGGTTGCCACTTGAAATAAAGCTTGATCATCACATGGAGTGCTGTGGACCACATCCTGGTATTCAGTTAAACTGTTTTTGTCATGTGTCTCACCCATCCTGCCTCAAGGCTACACTGCTTGTTAGTTTTTTCCTCGTATGCTGTGTCATAGAGTCGGCTCGACGTGGGCCAAGTTCCATCTGTTAAGGGGATGTCGCCCTGTGACCTAGTGGAAAACATGAGGGCTCTTAACCCCCTGCCCATATGCACCACTTAAGTGTGGCTTGACAAAGCAGCCACCTCCAGGTACAGTATCCCAAGAGGTTCCTTGACTTTCCACAAAACATGAGTGATGCTCAAGGAACCACATCAACGCTGTGATGTATTCTCTCAGCAGCCTGATAGGACCGTTAAACCGAGTGTCTCGTATTTTTCTGCTCTTCATACGATTCGACAATGAAATTTCCTTTGAGAAAATCTCTGCCGTCTCATCCTTTCAGAGAAAGCCTCCTCATGTTGTGTTGTTGGTTGGCCGGGGGGCTGCGGACACTCATCACAGACTCGCTTCAGCAGACATATGTCAGCAGAAAGCAAGGACAGGCGTTTGGAGGCTCAAGGACACCATTAGAAGGTCTTCTGCCAAAGTTTAGGGAGAAAAGCAGGAAAATAGGCCTTGTTATCTTTCTTGTATTTTGTCAACCGTGCAGCCTAGAATTACTGAATTAGCTGCACTTCTGTCATGAATTATGGTAATGTAATATTTGAGTCAACTTCAGATAGTGACAGGAAAAAGAAGTTTAAGTCTCTTAGGATGGCAACGCAATTACATGGTTCAAGTGATTCACATATATTTCTATGTATGTTTTTATTTGTTCCGTTGCATCCTTTTGCATTTAAGAATATTACATGTTTTCAGCTTCGGTTCCCCGTCACAGTGTGAAATAAAATGATAATAGTTATTGTAATATGTGGTATTTTTTTTTTTTTTTGCAACTTGCTGTTGTGCTATTGGCAATGCCAATTTACGGCAGAAAGTGCAAATTATTCCCCCGCAAATATTACACATCAAAAATATTCACACCAGCTCGCCTGTTCAGTAAAAGATTCGACTACTTTCACATCAGTCTGTTTGAGATGAGTATCAATGGATTCAACATCACCTGTAGTCTCACCTGCAGCCCGGGAACCGTCCTCTGGTTTTTACGAGTCCATGTCCAGGAAACAGTACAATGCAAACTCCTCACTGTCCTGACCTTCTAGTTCATAGGTGTCAAACATGTGACCCAGGGGCCAAATGCGGCCCGTCAAAGGTTCCAATCTGGCCCGTGGGATGAATTTACAAAGTCAAAAATTCCACAGTCTTGAATTGAATTAAGCAAAAAGAAAAAAAAATTAGCTTGAACTAAAGAAAACATGTTGAATTAAGCAAAAAAAAAAAAAAAAAAAATTCTTAAATTAAGTTAAAAAAAAATTATTGAATTAAGCAAAAAAAATCTTGAATTGGGACAAAAAAATCTTGAATTAAGCAAAAAAAAAAAAAAAATCTTAAATTTAACAAAAAATCTTGAATCAACTTCAATTTTTTTTCTTTTAGTGCAAAAAATAACATTAAATTATGAAAATATTTACATTTACAAGCTATCCTGTAACAATAAAATGTGAATAACCCGAAGAAATATGAACAACCTGAAATGTCTAAAGAAAATTAAGTACAAATTTAATGATTTTCTTCCTGTTACTCAGTGTATAGTGTCTTTGTAGATCCGATCCAAAATACACATGTAAAACTGATAAATTGAGGCAGAATATTGTTAAAATTGCACTTATTTTTCTTAAGAAATTTCTTTTTTTTTTTCAGGTTATTCACATATTTTTTGTTTGGATAGTTTATAAAAGTAAGTATTTTCATAATTTAATGTTTTGCTTTGTTTTTTTTTTTCTTTACTCTAAAACAAAGACAACAATTTGGAGTTGTCATTATTTATATGTTATTATGTTATTATTTTACTGGTCTGGCCCACTAGAGATCAAATTCAGCTGAATGTGGCCCCTAGACTAAAATGAGTTTGACACCTGTGGTCTAGTTGTTTGCCAGTGCTCATCCACATGTTGTCCTTCACTTCATTATCATGTTTGTCTTTGTTTCTTGGTTTATTTGTAGAGATTAGGGCTCCGTTTTTGATGTTTCTTTGGTGAAAGTGATTCTAAACAGTATTGTTTGCACTTAAAAAAAAAAAAAAAAAAAAAAAAAAAAAAGGTTGGATTGGTTGAATTTGCAGAAGTGCCACCCACTGTGGAATTTGGAAAAGAGCTAAAAAATGTCATGGAGGGCCTGAGGGGGATCTGTGTGACACAGGCATTACACAGAATCACAAGACAAATATGGGGAGCCAGGGTTAGTTTGTGTTGGATGGCTAAAACAAATCCAGATTTTTTTTATTTTTATTTTTTATTTTTGGCTAGTATTTACAATATTTTCAGTGCTCTACGTTTTGGTCATGCAGGCCTTTCTATCTGCGAACCGAAACCCCAATTGCGAACAGGCAGTTAATTCCCATGACAAAACCACCTATTTTACCTTGTAGAATAGTTGCTTCAATTGATGGCAACATGTTAGTTGGATGTCAGTCCAATCAAGGCAGTAGTTCTGCACTGTAAGCCCGGATAAGTAGAGTTTACTCCAAAAATTTGAGGCAAGGGATTGCACTTAAATGATTTGAGTAATGATCGACTAATCAATTGGTTTAAGTAGGTTCAACTTTAATGCTAAAAGTATTGAATGATATTAATATTACAGGGTGGGGAAGCAAAATTTACAATATTTTGAGGCAGGGATTGAAAGACAGTGTATGACCAATTAGTTTATTGAAAGTCATGAGAATTTATTTGCCACAAGAAAATTGACATAATAGAAAATGTTTTTATTCTATGTGTCCTCCTTCTTTCTCAATAACTGCCTTCACACGCTTCCTGAAACTTGCGCAAGTGTTCCTCAAATATTCGGGTGATAACTTCTCCCATTCTTCTTTAATAGTATCTTCCAGACTTTCTCGTAATACTTTTTCTCATAGTCATTCTCTTCTTTCCATTATAAACAGTCTTTATGGACACTCCAACTATTTTTGAAATCTCCTTTGGTGTGACGAGTGCATTCAGCAAATCACACACTCTTTGATGTTTGCTTTCCTGATTACTCATATGGGCAAAAGTTTCTGAAAAGGTATGGATAGTAGTGTTAGGTATGATTATGACATCAATATATGTTCAGTTTCAAAACAACTGACGTAGTGCCTGCTGAGAAAAAACAACTAAATGTTCATTGTAAATTTTGCTTCCCCACCCTGTATATTAAGTAGAAAACACTAAAAGACAAGTTATTTGTACTTTAAATCTGTTGTAAAATCAACCCCACTATCCAACCATTCAACTCAGCATTTTAGGTTACATTGACTAATTTTCTCAATTGCAGCCAGATTAATTTATCATTAATTAAACAACTTTTTTAAAGCTAATCAAACTCAAATTCCTACTCCTGACCTGGATAGTAATGAAATAATCCAACTTAATGTATTGTAGCATGAGTGCAACTTTGCTCAATATCATTTGCCGATACAGGAAGTGCTTTTAATTTGACAACATGTTGAAATTACTATTGTGCAATAACAGTGTTAGATGAACAGGAAAGCGTTTGTTCTTCCTATGGCTCTGACTCATGGTGCAGCTCTACAAAAATACAAAAACAAACACAAAAAGGCCAATAAACACTGCCATACACACATTTAATCCAAATTAACACTAACACCACAACCCCGCTGAACCCCTGCACAGAAAAAATAACACATTTTCAACAACATGCCCAATACCCACAATGCAATGCGAAGATAAAAAGGTGTGGTCATGACTGAAACTTAGTGATTTAATTCCATTCAACTGAGACTTTTTCGTACTTTCAACTATGTCTACAAATTAGTAGAATATACTTAACATTTTATAGTAACATCATAAAACTTAAATCATTTAAGTGCATTGTAATTAAAGCATTTTAGTAAATATAAATTCCGGGCTTACAGTGTAATGTGACAAGTGTCAGAGCTCTCCCTGCAACTTAACCCATGTGTTCTTTCCCTGTCCTGTGTTACTGAAATTTTGGGGTGATTACTTTATAATCATGACTAATATTCTGGGAAAAATATCAATACATGACCTTTTATAGTGATATTTGAGCACCCAGTTGACTCCTGTTTAACCAAATAGAGTCTGATATAATTGCTTTTACATCCCTTCTTGCAAAACGACGTATCTTATTTTTGTGGAAGTCTCGTAAACCCCCGTGTATTTCATTTTGGCTTATGGATGTTATGTTTTTTATTAAATTAGAAAAGATTAGACTCTTACTACAACACAGTAAAATCGCCAGTGTTTATATAACACTTAAAGAGTTAATTTTAACACTACCTCAGTGAACATATGGTCCCTATCTACAAAGTGTAAAATTTTACACTGAACATAGAGTTACATTTCCAGATTATTTCCATTAGCTTAGCTTGTACATCACAGATTTGATACTGCTTGTACTTATTTGATTTTCTACCGCTCAGAGACTATGTTATGGTGTTCTTGTTTCTGCTGTTGCCCCTTCTCTATTTGATGTAAATAAGTTATCACTTAATGAAGATAAAACAAAATTTATGGTTTTTGGTGGTGCTAGGGGAAGTGATGATATAAAACTGAAAATTAATGAAATTGAAATTGAAAGGGTGTATGAAACAAAATTTTTGGGAGTGATTATTGACCATAAACTCTGTTGGAAACCACAAATAGAATATATCAAACGCAAAATGTCCAAAGCTGTTGCGATTCTTTATAAAACTCGAGACTTGTTAGCAAAAAATGTTTGCATATGTTGTATTGTTCACTTGTAATGCCATATATGTCATACTGTGTGGAAATATGGGGCAATGTGTATAAAACTAATTTAGACCCGATAATTAAACTCCAAAAAAAAGCTATTAGAGTCATAAACAAAGCTGGTTATCTCCAATCAAGTAATCCACTTTTTGTAGAATCTGGTTTACTAAAATTTCTTGACATTGTATATTTAAAAACAATGGAATTTATGTTTCGCGTTAAAAGTAAACACCTTCCTTTTGTATTCAGAAAATTTTTAAGTTAAGAGAAGGACATTATAATTTAAGAGGGATGTTTGTGTTTGAAAAATGTAAAGTAAGAACAAATGTTAAATATCACAGTGTTTCAGTTATTGGTGTCAAGCTACGGAATGAACTGAAGGATGAAGTGAAATTGTATAGCTCACTGTTGAGTTTCAAAAATAATTTAATTGGTCAAATTATGAAGGGCTATGAAAGTAATATGATTACAAAATAACTTATTACACTGAATGTAGTATAATTTAAGTTAAGTATTTATCTGCTGCAACTTAAGGTGTGGACATGGACTAAGGATGTAAATAGGAGAAGCAGAAATAAGCCTCCGGCTTCAGCTTCTTCCTTTTTCAGTTACAAAATGTGTTAATTTTATGTTTGTTTGTTTTGTTTTTTTAATATGTAGGTGTTTTGTTTTGTTGTTTTTTTTTTTATATGTATGTGTTTTGTATTTTGTATTTAACTGAAATAAACATTCATTCATTCATTCATTCTCGGAGGGCCTTGGGGTTGGATTGGGCATGGGGGGAAAATGATATAAAAGGTAATGTATAATGAATGCACTGTAATTCTGCTCCTTTGTATGTACTGTTACATTGCTCAAAAAAAAAAAAAAAAGTCATGTGGTGGCTATACAGGGAGCAGTGTAATGTTCTGAGGTCCCGCCATTAGGATATTAAGTGTCAATGTTCATTTTGTATATGAAATGCGTGGTCCAGAAAGCCAGGGGAATTATAGATCAATATCCCAACTCATTTATTCCCTCAGCTATCAGGCTGCTTAACACCGGGAAGTGACTGAAGCTGATTTAATTTGCTATTTATTGTGTTTTTATTTTTTTTTTTTTAGCATGTTAATCATTTCATTTCACTGTTGAAGTTATTGCCCATTTGTGGTTCTGTGGGCACTGACAGGTGAATGTGTATGTGGCTGTCATTTGCTGCTATGAATGTTCTGCATTTGTTTGTTTGGACGTCCAATAAGGCAGGGTAACTGTAAACTGAATTACCCTTCAGGGATTAATAAAGTAATCTGAATATGAATATGAATGTCCCCATACAGAGTTGAGCCAGGGCATGTTGAGCCATTTAAGATAAGATAAGATGAGATAAGATGAGATAAGATGAGATAAGATAAGATAAGATAAGATAAGATAAGATAAGATAAGATACACTTTATTGATCCCCCAAGGGAGAAATTCAAGTGTGTACAGCAGCACAAGACAGTATGCATCAATACAATAGAAAAATAAAGAGATAAAAAAAATATAAACAAGTTTGTCAACCCTTTCATGCATGAATTATGAGAACCTTAGTCAAAAATTTTTTCTTGAGTGTTTTTATTCCTCCTTGGACATGAAAAAAACAATGCAATCGAGTTTTTTTTTTTTTTTTTTTTTTTTTTACATTGAGTTACAAAAATGTCCGTACATTATACAGGGTGGGGAAGCAAAATTTACAATATTTTGAGGCAGGGATTGAAAGACAGTGTATGACCAGTTAGTTTATTGAAAGTCATGAGAATTTATTTGCCACAAGAAAATTGACATAATAGAAAATGTTTTTATTCTATGTGTCCTCCTTCTTTCTCAATAACTGCCTTCACACGCTTCCTGAAACTTGCGCAAGTGTTCCTCAAATATTCGGGTGACAACTTCTCCCATTCTTCTTTAATAGTATCTTCCAGACTTAGGCTTTAAGACTAAATTCAATGATGATTTTTTTTTTTTTTTTTTTCCAATGAGTACCTCGTGAATTTAGTATTTTTGGTATTAGTACTTCATATACTATTAGCACAAATACTATGAAATATTTTTACTGTGTACTTTTAGAGTAATCACACTCCAGAATCCATTCCACCTGCACTTCTGTTGGTTGTATTCAGTGGTTGTAACAGATAAAATGTAAAAAAGATTAAAACTTTTAAAAGTTTATAAGCTCTGTTATTTTTTGCGGCTCCAGACTATTTTTTTTGGTGGAAGAGGGGGCAAAATGGCTCTTTTGATAATAAAGGTTGCAGACCCCTGGGCTAAAGTGACAAAAAATAGCAATAATAATAACAATAACTAGAAGCACTCAGAGAGTGCAGACCTCCGCCAAGGCAGATCAGTGGGCCCCCGTAGCCCACTTTCTTTTCTGTCTGTTTTAGTCACATGATACACACAGGACTTAGTACTTGATTACATAACCATTGTTTTAGATGACTTTTGATGGTCTAATAATTTTTTCCATGATTGTACATGGTGGAAAAAGAATGAAGAGGAGCATTCACACATGCTTATGTTCTTTTGTGAGTTGTTTCTTGGAATCTATTGTGTGCTGGAGGCTGATGATGTGTTGACATCCTGTATGTCCTTCCATGATAACAGTCATAATGTACTGATTTCTGTGTGGAGGTTGTATGTCCTACTTTCCAAGAGAAACGTCCACTTATGTTAGAAAATCACATACTTACACTTAACACAAGCATTGATTTTCATTCACATTTGGTGTGAAGAATCTCTTTAATCCTTTCATGCATGAATTGTGAGAACCTTAATCAAGATTTTTTTTTTTTTTTTTTTTCTGACTGTTTTTATTCATCTTTAGGCATGGAAAAAAAAAAACAATTTGATTTTTTTATGAACCTATTTTTCACGGAATTACAAAAATATCCACTCAGCTGGACACCATGTATTTCATTTTAGAAGCAAATTAACATGTATTTACAGATATACAGTAGGAAAACTATGAAATAAAAACACTTTTAATGCTGATAATCTGACGTTTTCTCACATTTTAACATACCTGCATGGAGATAATATGCAGGAAACAAAACTGTTAATTACAGTCTAATAACAATTGCCTTTTTTTTTTTTTTTTTTTTTTTACACTCAAACATGTTACTGCAGATCAGGTTTATCTAGAACAGCAAAGTTACAGTAATGGTATGAATTTTAGTGTATGGGATGATGCATAAGCGTCCACTGTGTTGGCTGATATGGAACTAAAACAACAAAACCCATGAAAATACAAGAGAACACCTTTGAACAGCTGTCCACTGTAGTGACCAGTATGCATGAAAGGGTTAATTCTAATCTGTTTGATTACTATGGGATGCCAACTCACCATCTGAAGGCAGTAAAAAGACCAAAGAATTATTAGTTCTTAAAGCAGGGTTATCAAACTCAGTTTAGTTCAGGGGCCACATCCAGCCTAATATGATCTAAAGTGGGCCGGACCAGTCCAATAATAAACAATAAGATAAGAACTTTTGACTGAAAAAAGTAAATAAAATAAAAAATACACTTAAATATGCTTAAATATCCTAAAATAAATGCAAAAATGCACTTAAATATGCTTAAATATCCTACAATACATGCAAAAATACACTTAAATATGCCTAAATATTCTACAATACACGCAAAAATACACTTAAACATGCTTAAATATTCTACAGTACACGCAAAAATACACTTAAATATGCTTAAATATCCTACAATACACGCAAAAATACACTTAAACATGCTTAAATATTCTACAGTACATGCAAAAATACACTTAAATATGCTTAAATATCCTACAATACACGCAAAAATACACTTAAATATGCCTAAATATTCTACAATACACGCAAAAATACACTTAAATATGCTTAATTATCCTACAATACACACAAAATACACTTAAATATCCTTAAATATCCTACAATGCACGCAAAATACACTAAAATATGCTTAAATATTCTACAGTACACGCAAAAATACACTTAACTATGCTTAATTATCCTACATCCATCCATCCATTCTCTTCCGCTTATCCGGGGCCGGGTACAGCAGGATAATTATCCTACAATACACGCAAAATACACTTAAATATCCTTAAATATCCTAAATTACACGCAAAATACACTAAAATATGCTTAAATATTCTACAGTACACGCAATATACACTCAAATATGCTTAAATATCCTACAATACATGCAAAAATACACTTAAATATGCTTAAATATCTTACAATACACACAAAAATACACTTAAATATGCCTAAATATCCTATGATCCATGCAAAAATACACTTAAATATGCTTAAATATCCTACAATACACACAAAATACACTTAAATATGCTTAAATATCCTACAATACATCCAAAAATACACTTAACTACCATAGTTTATCATTTATACATGTGAATCACAACTTGGAGATCACAGTGGATCTACAAATACACAAAACATTCAATAACAGGGAGAATATCAGTAAAATTCCACATACTTCTCTTCAGACATTTCAGATATTCACATTTTTTTGTAAAAGACTAGTATGTAAATATGAACATTTTTGTGTAATTTTACATTTTTTTTTACACTAAAACAAAGAAACAAATTTACAGTTTTCTTTATTTATAGGTTATTGTGAGAGTATTTTACTGGTCTGATCCACTTTAGACTGAAATGACCTGAAATTATTTTAACATCCTTGATTGCTAATATCTTCAAAGTAAATTTTTGCAATTGACAAATTCATCCCAGGGGCCAGATTGAACCCTTTGGCGGGCCAGATTTGGTCCCCGGGCCGCATGTTTGACACCTGCGTCTTAAAGAATTCAGTGTTGTTTAAAGAAGTATGCATGGACAGTAATAGGTTTGCCCTTTCCAGTTGTTTGTTATTTTCATGTCCCCGGTTTTGAGAAATGGTAAGACTTTAGCTCTTTTGTTCATATTGAGGATTATTTCTGATCAATACTAGACAAAGCCAGCTTTTAAGTTCACACTACACTTGATTTTAGAGCTGTTTTAACAACAGTATAATAAAAGAGGCCATCTGGGTCGGTGCATTCGGGTTCTGTAGCTGCTGCTAAAGTACACATGTTTTAATGAGCATCCACAGACCTTGAGTTAAAGGAAAGCGAACTTCTTTTTAGTTGTTGAGGAGTTTCACCTCTCAACTTAAAGGCAACTTCAGTTTTTCCGTAGTTCTGCAGAAACCTCTTGACCTCAAGGTGAGTCATCTTCACCTACCAAAAAGAAGTTCAACTCTTAAGATTATCACGACTTGAATTAGAGAGAATCAACACAAACCAGAGAATGAAGCTAAATAATAAATGAAACAAAAACGCTCTAGGAAACTGGAAAAAAAAACAAAAAAAAAAAACTTTTGGCTCTATAAAAGACATTTGTTTTTGTTTATAAAACTTTCTCTGACTTTCCTGCAAAACAAACTTCCAAAATCTCTAAAGACATTTTTAGGGACATTTTATTCCCAGCAGAGTGCTAACAAAGAGCCCTGTCACAGAACATAATGTGTTCTGTGCAGCAGAGCTGGTGAGTATGTGTTATGTTTTAGGGTTGTTAAGAGGGACATGGTGACACCTCGCTGAGACCCTCCATCACAGAGTCCACAGAAGGCTGTCAGTGGTGTGACAGAATACATCCAAGAACCATTTGTATTCAGTCATGACAGCTAATGACAAATGTCCGTCGTAATGGAGCTACAGTCTGGATCCCGGTTTGAAGCAGGAGGAGGACCCGAAGGTGCAACAAGGAGGTGGAAGAACAGCTCATCACCTACAGGAAGTGTCTTTGTAATTGAGAGCAAATGACTGCTCTGTTTGAAGAATGTGGAATGTAGCTCTAATGATGCATGATTTTAAAAGGAGAATGACGTCTCTTTGATGAGTATATGTAGCTGGAACGGTATTTTAATTACAAGTAGACATTTCAACTGTTCTAACCTTCGCTTTATTCACTGGACTGACTCAGGTTCTGGGAGGAAGATTTTCATATAATGACCTTCATTATCAGAACCAACTGAATTCAACACGTGTGCTGTGAGTGGTGTATTCTATGTGATACACTATATTGCCAAAAGTATTGGCTCACCCATCCAAATAATCAGAATCAGGTGTTCCAATCACTTCCATGGCCACAGGTGTATAAAATCAAGCACCTATGCATGCAGACTGCTTTTACAAACATTTGTGAAAGAATGGGTCGCTCTCAGGGGCTCAGTGAATTCCAGCGTGGAACTGTGATAGGATGCCACCTGTGCAACAAATCCAGTCGTGAAATTTCCTGGCTCCTAAATATTCCACAGTCAGCTGTCAGCTGGATTATAAGAAAGTGGAAGTGTTTGGGAACGACAGCAACTCAGCCACGAAGTGGTAGGCCACGTAAACTGATGGTCAGCGGATGCTGAGGCGCATAGTGCGAAGAGGTCGGCAACTTTCTGCAGAGTCAATCGCTACAGACCTCCAAGCTTCATGTGGCCTTCAGATTAGCTCCAGAACAGTGTGCAGAGAGCTTCATGGAATGGGTTTCCATGGCCGAGCAGCTGCATCCAAGCCATACATCACCAAGTGCAATGCAAAGCACCGGATGCAGTGGTGTAAAGCACACCGCCACTGGACTCTAGAGCAGTGGAGGCACCTTCTCTGGAGTGACCAGTCGTGCTTCTCCATCTGGCAATCTGATGGATGGGTCTGGGTTTGGCGGTCGCCAGGAGAACGATACTTGTCGGACCGCATTGTACCAAGTGTAAAGTTTGGTGGAGAGGGGATTATGGTGTGGGGTTGTGTTATGACCCTGGGTCATAATTTGTCTATTTATATGTATGTGTTTTCTGTTTAGTGTGTGTGTTCTCCCCCGTCCTGTAGGTGTGCTGTGCCCCTTTTGTTTCCGTTTGTTGCAGGTGGTTGATTGGTGGAGCATGATTGCCCGGCCCTTTAAAGATGGCCCTGGAGCACCCATCCTTGCTTGCTCTTGCCTCCTGTCAGCTCCCAACCCTGTGTTCGTGTGTGTGACCGTCAGTCTTCGTGCTCGTGGAAAACTCCGATTGTTTGTATTTGTAAATAGTTTTTGTTAAATCGAACCTTTTTCTGGTAGGGGAGGTCGGCTCTTTTGTTTTCCCATTTTCTCCTGTTTTTGGTTAGATAGTTAGGTAAGTTTTCTGTATTTTATTTCTTGCATTTATTTTGGATTAGGAAAGTTAGTTTAAACTCTACATATATTTTGTTTGTTGTTTTAGCCGCTCCCTCCCCTAACCCTTCCTTAGTTGTTAAAACAAAAGTAGTAATAATAAATATTGTGAATCTTAGTTTTTGACTGACGTGTGTGCTTGGGAGCTGGGAGGGGACAAAAGTTGAGCCTATTATGTTCGCCCTGGTGAACCCCTAGGCCGGGGCGTAACAGGTTGTTTTTCAGGAGCTGGGCTTGGCCCCTTAGTTCCAGTGAAAGGAACTGGGAATGCTTCAGCATACCAAGACATTTTGGACAATGCCATGCTCCCAACTTTGTGGGAACAGTTTGGAGCTGGCCCCTTCCTCTTCCAACATGACTGTGCACCAGTGCACAAAGCAAGGTCCATAAAGACATGGATGACAGAGTCTGGTGTGGATGAACTGGACTGGCCTGCACAGAGTCCTGACCTCAACCCCCTAGAACACCTTTGGGATGAATTAGAGCGGAGACTGAGAGCCAGGCCTTCTGTCCAACATCAGTGTGTGACCTCACAAATGCGCTTCTGGAAGAATGGTCCAAAATTCCCATGAACACACTCCTAAACCTTGTGGACAGCCTTCCCAGAAGAGTTGAAGCTGTTAGAGCTGCAAAGGGTGGACCCACGTCATATTGAACCCCGTAGACTAGGAATGGGATGGCACTGAAATTCATATGCGAGTCAAGGCAGGTGAGCAAATACTTTTGGCAATATAGTGTATATGTAAGGTAGTGTGTATGTTACGCCAATAGATGACGCTATTACACCACAGTTTCATCTTAAACTCCCGTTTCGGTAGCGCTTTTTTGGTCCTTCCGTAACCCCATAGGGTTGGTACTGGTAGTTTAGTGCGCCATGTTTTCTTTAGTATGCAGTATCACCCTACAGGTAAACTATTGCACTGACTGGTTACAACATAAAATAATCAAAGATTTTGACACTTTAGAGTGCATTTTGTAAGTTACTTTGGAAATTGAAGTGCAAGGGAATTTATGTCTGAATGATTCGTGAAGTTAATACTTTTATAACACTGGTCTACATTTTTTTAGAAATGATTTGCTTCAGAGATTAAATGTGCTAAATGTTACGTATTTTAATAAGATTAATTGGAAAATAAATGACAAAAGTGCCGGTTTGCTGATGTTTTCAAGGTATATGATTAAGTGTTATTACACATATAGATTGGTTTATGTACATTTATATAACAGTTTTATAAATCTTCCACTAAATAGAACCTGTAAAGTGAATGTATGCTAATGTGCAGACAGTGTTTTGAAGTAGATCTTGTAGCTCTGAGACAAATTTTCCTTTTGAGTCAAACCCATTCTCTCGTTAATTCTTGAATTTCACATTTTGACCCAAGGCTGTATCTTGGAAAGTTCAGCCAACCAGCATTTTTTACTTAATTTTTCTTTATCAGTGACTTTCATGTGGTAAAATTTCATTACTTTTATTCTGGAAGCATTTTCCTTGTAGACCAGTGTAACTGAAGTGAGTACAGCTTTGATTGGTTGCCTGTTAAAATTTCGTTTGGTGATCTGATTTGGTATTAAGATGTTTTAGCCTTTACTTATGGTGCTGTACCTGTGTTTTTGTTGTGTAAAAATGCTGATTTAGTATGCTGTATCGCCTTACAGATGAGCATCAGACAAAAGAAATGGTCCCGCCACGATTTTGAACGTCTTTGTCTCGTTTACTACGGACTGCACCCCCGCTAGCATCCCTTAAAAGCACACACAACGCAGAGCCATGTAGCTGCGGCAGTGTATGAAACCCAGACTGTGGGACAGGGAGAAAGATAGGGCTACATATACATTTATATTTATGTTTACATTTATGATATTTCAGTTTGGGTGTTTTACAGAATGTATTGCATCACTGATTGGTCTTTAGATATCGTAATCGAGAACCAGTTCCCAGTTGCTCAATTCCTTGAAATCACTTGCCTTCCTGCTCAACAGTTTTGCTTATCTATTCCGCCTTCGTTGCGTGATGACGTCACACATACGCTGCATTGTTTTGGTTTAGAGCATAGCCAACATGCTGTCGAGGCAGAAACGCTCCAAAGTATGGCTATATTTCATGCAAAATGATGACACCAGGGCTACTTGTAACACTTGCAAAACTTCTGTTTCTTCAAAGGAGGGAAATCCCTCCAACATGTTCAAACATTTGTCCACACGGCATGCAGTTCATTTGCAGGAATGTCACATTTGATACATTAGGGCTGGGTATCATGGCCAATTTCCTTAACCGATTCGATTTCGATTCATAAGGTTCTGAATTGATTAATTGTGATTTGATTCAGTATTAAATGATTGATTCAGATTCATTTAGTGATACCAAAGTACAATTTTGAGTTGTAACTTGATTATTTGACTACTGCAGCCATGCAACACAGAATCAATACTGATATTAGAAAGGAAATAAATATGACATGTCAGCAGTAAATAGTTGAATCTGGTCTTAAATAATGAACGGGACAGAAACATTCCCATGTTTCTGCAGTGGCTCAGAACGGACTTCTTCATCCTGTTTATTCTGTTTTATGGCTGGTGCTTCTAGCCTTAAGGCACATTACTATCACCCTGAGGCACTGACACCATCCTCCCCCCCAAACAGAATCATGTTGGGCCCTTGGTGCAAGAAACTCACTGGAGGGGGAGGGTGGGCGGAGCTTCGTGATTTCCACTTTACTATTCCTCTAACTCCGCACTCAGCCACAGGTGATTGAAGTTAATATTTATAGAACGACCGGCTTCCGTGACCCACCTCCACCGGCCAGTTCCTCCACACTGCGGGAGGACGTCCCACGGAAGGGTTTTCCCCACCCTTTCTCCGCGTTCCTCCCGCGCCAGAACCGTTGCTAGCATGACCAAAACGCCCCATCTCTGCAAGGGGCTCATGAGACGGAGCTGGCTGCGCTTCCACGTCGGCAGTTTCTGGGTCATTTACTCACGGTCCTACTCTGAAAAATCGATCTCATCCACCATTAATCAATTATGTAAAATAAAAAAAAAATCTATCCAAAATCGATTAAGTCAATTTTTTTACCCAGCCCTATACATTACTTAGTGATGCTTGTGAATCTTGCAGTACAGCAAACACCAGGCCGTCATCTAGGCCCAGTTCTGGGGGGGGGGGGCGCAACAAATGTCTTGCCCCCTCAGACAAAAGTTTCCGAAGGTAGGGAAAAGGAAAATGAGGTGCACAACAGCGGGAGATATAGAGGAATTAGTAAAGCATCTTTAGTTTCACTTTCACTTTGTACGGTGGTATGGTGTGACCCCACACCCCACCCCCGAACCGGCCCAGCGTCATCTGATATTATTATTTGCGTATACTGTATATGTTGTATTTTCTGTGCAGAAATAGAAATATAAAAGACAGTTAATGCAAACAAACCCATTTATACTCTTGAATTCCCTCACCCAATGAGAATGGATAGGATTCGATAAGTGATCAGATTGATAAGTAAAATCACTAATGGAATCGGAATCATTAAATTCTTATCAATTCTGATCCCTGTTGGTCTTATTATCAAAGCTGCTAGTGTATTCAAGTCTCTTTAGAGAAACTCATTAGCGCTGCATTTAGCTCTGTAATTGCTGATTCTACTGAATACTGATAGTGAGTGAGTGGAGTATTTTTATATATATAGCATATTTTCAGCATGTCCGTCTGTCGTTGATTGTGTTCCAGATCAGTTCCAGATCATAACTGGAGAAACATTCAATATTTTTTTTTTTTGTTTTGTTTTTTATGGGTATTACTATTTTACGACCTGTCAACCACAAGGAGATGAGGAACTGCTCCCTGATACCATTTAGTTCGATATCTGCATCCATCCTCATATTATTTGTACTATTTAGTTGCTGACAAAGAAAACCATTTCACATTTTTCCTGTAAACTATTTGAGAAACCACAAAACCCCACCCCGTTGTCAAGCAAAAACAAAGAAAATATGAAAGTAATATGCTATTCAAGCTGACAGTTTTGACACTTTTATTTAAATATGTCATTCAATGGAGAAAATGTGTATTTAAAGATAAAAACATCATGTTAAATAATAGTATTGATATTCCTTTGTATTGAATCTACATAAATAATGTGATCTTTATATTTAAATGTCATTTTATTACAAGATTCAGTCAGAAAAGTGGAACAACTGTGATTGATTGATTAATTAATTAATAATGAATTTATACACAACATAAAAATTGTTTACCTTACCCATTTTTGCTCCCATTTTTTTTTCCAGTGCAACTGTCATCACAGCTTCACATATATGATCCGGTCTTTCTCTCACTCTAAGCTTCATATTAATATTAACAATTATCTAATCCAAATTGAAATAATATGCTCTTAATTATAATATAAATCATAAACATGCTCAATGAACAGCACTTTGAAAAAGTCAGATCACGATCCATCTGATCAGGTTGGCGTCGTCATGTGCCCTGGAGGGTTAAATATGGTAAATATGAAAATAATTAGGTGTTTGTTTTTTTTTATTGATTGACAGCCCTTGAAAATATTCACCTACTGATCCACAGCAAAAGTCTAATGCTCTGTCTACACTAGTACGGACATTTTTCCTTACAAATATTTTCTTCCTCCCTTTAAACAAAAAAATCTGTCAACACAACGTTCATCTTACAGAATATCTCCGTCTACATCACAAAGCAAAAATGAGTACAAAGTGTTTTTTTCCAGACTTTCTGCACTAGTGTGAACGGGGCATTAATATAAATACAGATGACCTGATGTTGTTTGGTGCTGTTAAGGGAAAGTCAAGCCACGTAACATCTGATGGAATCAGAGAGCAGCAATTATAGCTGCCAATCATCTGTCTGAAAATGCCTGTGATTGGCCAAAGCGTGCATCATGGAATAGATTTTCTTCAGCCTGAACATACAGAGAAAGTAGAAATTGTGCGTTCTCCCAAACCAGTTCAATTACAATACACTAAGAGGTCATTATGGTATTTTTTCCACAATGAAAGCATTTTAAGTATTTTGGGGTTATCTGTCCAGAGGATGAGGGAGGTTGGTTTGGAGATGAAGAGGAGAACGAGTGGGTGGAGAAAAGTGTCAGAAGTGATGTGTGACAGAAGAGCATCTGGGTCATTCCATCCCAAATCAAGCAAATTTCCGAAAAAGCCCCGCATGACCCCCTGTTGAGCCGCATTATGTAATAAATTCCCATTATGTAATAAAAGTTCAAAATGTAATAAGAATGTCACGTCATCTTATAATAAAGCCGCATTATGTAATAAACTGACGCATTTTGTAATAAACTATGTCAACGCATTATATAGTAAATTTTTTCACATTATGTAGTAAGTTATTACAATTTGAGAAATTTATTACAAAATGCACTTGACACATTTTTGTTAAAAAAAAAAAAGTAATAACATGGTTCATTATGTAATAACAATCCAAATTAACATAATTTCAGAGCAATTTAGAAGAAATTAGTCACAGGAGTTACAGGTAATGGAATCAGAACTCAGTTTAAAGATTAATTTAGCACATTACATTTTCCTGAAAATAAAAATGTGTCAAGTGTATTTTGTAATAAATTTCTCAAATTGTAATAACTTACTACATAATGCGAAAAAATTTACTACATAATGCATTGAGGTAGTTTATTACAAAATGCGTCAGTTTATTACATAATGCGGCTTTATTACAAGATGACGTGACATTCTTATTACATTTTGAACTTTTATTACATAATGGGAATTTATTCATTATTCCCTCGTAAAATTCTGAAAAAAATTCACACGCCTAATTTTGGGAATTCTATTCATAATCCTGAACAAACTTATTCATCATGGAGGAAAAATGTGTTGTTGGATTGATCTTAAAGGATGAATATCACAGAAAGATTAAGCTGGCCAGCATCATAAAAATTCTGGGAAATCTTAGCTACATTTATGTCATCGAAAGATAAACAGTTTAGCTTTACAGTTTGTCATGTCTTTTATTTATTGTGATTGTCTCTCTCAACTCACCGTATATTTTTTATTAGTAATTCTTTTATCAATTACTAGAAATTTCAGGCGACCTCATTTGAATTCCAGGTGACCCTACATGGGTCAAGGTTGAAAAACACAGCGCTAAAGTGTCATGTAAACCCAGCGACTGACGAAAAGATAGACTATGGATGAATGTATTGATAGACGGATGATGAAGATGGGGCTACCGGGAAGACCAAATAGGAGATTTATGTACAGGGTGGGGAAGCAAAATTTAAAATTAACATTTAGTTGTTTTTTCTCAGCAGGCACTACGTCAATTGTTTTGAAACCAAACATATATTGATGTCATAATCATACCTAACACTATTATCCATACCTTTTCAGAAACTTTTGCCCATATGAGTAATCAGGAAAGCAAACGTCAAAGAGTGTGTGATTTGCTGAATGCACTCGTCACACCAAAGGAGATTTCAAAAATAGTTGGAGTGTCCATAAAGACTGTTTATAATGTAAAGAAGAGAATGACTATGAGCAAAACTATTATGAGAAAGTCTGGAAGTGGAGGAAGCAACAAAAAAGCTCTCAAATCCAAAATCCTAAAGGATCCAACCAAATCCATGAGAAAAATGGCAATTGAACTTGAGGTAGACAACAAGACCATTAGAAATGCAGTAAAATATGATTTGAAGTTCAAATCTTACACAAGAACACCAAAACACTTGTTGACAACAGCAACAAATCCAACTTTAGCAATTTTTGGGAATCATGTTTATGGCCGCCTTCTAGCCCAGATCTAAACCCTCTGGATTCTGCTATTTGGGGCGTTTTAGAACATGCTACCAATAGAACATCACACAGCAATGTTGACTTTCTTAAAGATACTATTAAAGAAGAATGGGAGAAGTTGTCACCTGAATATTTGAGGAACACTTGCACAAGTTTCAGGAAGCGTGTGAAGGCAGTTATTGAGAAAGAAGGAGGACACATAGAATAAAAACATTTTCTATTATGTAAATTTTCTTGTGGCAAATAAATTCTCATGACTTTCAATAAACTAATTGGTCATACACTGTCTTTCAATCCCTGCCCCAAAATATTGTAAATTTTGCTTCCCCACCCTGTAAACCCACCGATTGATGAAAAGATGGACTATGGATGAATGTATTGATAGACGGATGATGAAGATGGGGCTACCGGGAAGACCAAATAGGAGATTTATGTATATGGTGAAGGAAGGTGTGGAAGAAGAGGATTCAGGAGACAGAGTCAGATGGAAGCAGATGATTTGCAGTGGTGACACCTAAAGGTAGTAGCTATAAGTAATAGTAGACGCTAGAAAACTGTGCAACACTGCAGTACAGAACTAAGTTGCTAATAACTGCTCATATGCTCCAGACTTCTCCTTAGCTGTAAAAGTGTTTCTTATAGTTGTTGATAACACACACTTGGCCCTACTGAATCTTCTCAATTATGTCTGGAGGCGTGTACTGTATGCATGGTACTTCTGGAGTGTCGCTCGGGGACGAGTGACAAGACTGCCAGGGAATCATTACTCTATACCTATAATAAACCTGACTACACCAGTGTTCAAGAAAACAGATCATTCGAAGATTTAAAAAAATATATATATATGGGTTTTTTTTTGTTTTTTTTATGCCATTGTTTGCCTCAACTTAATGCACTTTCTGTTTTCCCTTGAGGGCCGACACAATCCAGTCTTCCATATTGATTAGCAGATGCCTTTATGGGACTGTGAGATATTATTATCATTAAGAATCCAGGCCTGCCTTTTCTAATGGAAATCAGGGGTGAAACATGTATCATCTATACATCACATGCTTTTAATGATTTATTAACAATTATTTGGGTATGGTACCCATTTATTTCATTAAATGCATTTGTTTATTTATTGAGCTCTTGGGACAAGGTTAAAAATTAATAAGCAAATAATTGCCAGCGAAAGCAAGACTTCATGCTAGCTGCTCAGTGAAATATTGCTTTGGAAACTAATCTTTTCCCCCCATCGTATAATACTCCTGCCTCCAATGTGTGCAGTAAAGTTCTCCCTGAAGCTGCTATTAAAAAGCCCTCAAATGGCTAATGGGGGACATGCATAACCCAGGACTGATGCTCAATTTATTCAAGTGATATTCAACATGCAAAATAAGAAGTGTGCAATTAGAAAAGGCAGTGTTATTTAGCCCTAAATTGGACGTTTTATGGAAGAAATTGGATCACATTTTAAAAATTTTAACGTAAGTGGTCCAATATCTTCTAATTACACTTTTTTTTTTTTTTTTTTTTTTTTTTTAGAAGAAACTGGATCATTTTCTAAATATTAACCTTTTCATTCTTAGCTCTTTATTGCAATTCAAGGTCAATAACTGCAGTCCCACAAACATATTTTGCACAGATTTTGCTGTATAAAAGAAAAGGTTAATTAAAAGAAAACAGCAAAATTAGAAAGAGAAAAAATCTCATGCTTGAGGTATTATTTGTGTATCTTAAAAAACAACAACAACAACAACAACAAAAACAGATAGTGCACTAAATGGGAAATGAGAATACCTTCTTTTGACTAAGTCCTGATGTAGTGAACTACATTCTGCATTCCAATTACATATATCTTCCTGCATATTCCCCTAAAGAGCTAAAACATTCCTGCAGAGGAGAAACAAATTATTCTGTTGTTGGATCATTAGTATTTGCTTTAACAAAAATAAGCCATTGCATTCTACTCTAAAACGAAAAATAAATCATACCGCATTTGTAGCATATACATTCACCAAAAATACATGTACATAAATAAAGCACAGCAACACAGATATCAAGGAAATGTTTGTCAGTACATAAAACAGATCAAGGTATGTCTGGAAAATTAGAAAGAAAAGAAAAATATGCATCTACAGCTCAGCTCATGCCATAAGGTTTCTTTGGTTCCAACTGAGCTGGTGGTGTGTAATTTGCATTACCAACAGAGATGTGAACTTTTCAGTGGTGAAACACAGACGAATAGGATCCTTTCATGGTTGCCTAAACTCAGAAAACATCCACAAGCGAAAAGACATTGCTCTCAATTTAGACATTTTAAAAAGTCCAATATAGTTAGACTTCGGTGAAAATTTCCAAAATGTTTTATTGTTATGTAGAAAATAAAGGTCAGTGAAATTACCATATTTGGTTCCTTGCCTGTAAGTGGGGGGAAAAATCCAAGAAATACGTTCAAAAAATACCAAAAACCCCATACATAATGTTAAAAGAACATCACCTATAGAACATTCCAAAAATAAGGCAGTAAAGGGTGGATTATTATGACGGCGTATTAGGGCCACAGAAGAAAATAAAAACGCTTGTCACTACGAGAACAAAGTCGTTATATTTCAAGAATAAAGTTATTAATTAACGAGAAAAAAAAAAAGCATTATTTAACGAGAATAAAATCGTTATATTTCGATAATAAAGTCATTCATTAATGAGAATAAAGTTGTAGTTTAAAAAAACTCATTTAAAGAGAATAGTCGTTAATTCATGAGAATAAAGTCATCGATTAACGAGAATAAAGTCGTAATTTTAAAAAACTCACTATTTAACGAGAATAAACTCATTATTTAACGAGAATAAAGTCATTAATTAATAAGAATAAAGTCATAGTTTAACCTGTTAAACCCTGACCATATTTTCAGGGGAAAAACACCTAAAAAGACATACCCAAAGTAAATGAAGAATGACTTCACAATAATAAGGTTCATATGGATGTTCTTGGTATCTATGGACATTTAGAGACCTCACAGAATCTATTCCCATTGTCTAAAATATTGTATCTATTACTATGCCTGAGTAAACTGTAACAAACTAAAAGAGAAATTGGAATTTTATATCCTCGCCTGTTTTTTTTCGGCTGGATTGACAATGATATGCATAAATTAATTGTTCGTGTCGGAGACTTTTAATAGCGTATATTTCACCCCACAAAGATTAAAAATCATGTTTGAACATTAAAGTTTGCACTAAAATACACTTTTGATGTACTTTTATTAACATTAGGGTCTAAACTTTGAGCAAAGTTGAAAAAAAACATTTATTGTCCTGATTTCTTATATTTTTGTAGTAGATGAATATTAATGTAATTTTTTCGGCCTACGGGTGGGCCGATAGGGCTAAAGGGGTTAAAAAAACTCATTATTTAACGAATATAAAGTTGTCGTTATATTTCCAGAATAAAGTCATTATTTAACGAGAATAAAGTCGTACTTTTATGAAATTAAAGTCGTAACAATTTGAAAATTCGACAGAGTTTCCGGTTTTACAGCGAAGGCAACAAGCGAAGCAACAACTTTCCCTTCTGTTGGACTCCAAAACTCGGAGTAGCATCCCCACAGTTTGTTCAGAAACAACAAACCCTCTGTATAGCTCTCTGGTGTTTCCACTGATAGCCCTACAGCTGACCACTCCATCAGTTTTTTTCTCAACAAAAGAAGCAATTTGCTACAAATCAGTTCGGTTCTAACAACAAACCCAAATGTGTGCAAACTCACTTCAAAGTCCTCGGACTAATGATAACGTGTCGATGGGGGATAATAGGCTCAGTATTTGGCCTTTGTGCCTAACCCCCAAATGAAAATATAACTTCACAAAATGTTCCAACTTCTATATTATTCGATGAGTGGGTACGACTATTCTCATTATATTATGACTTTATTCTTGAAATATTACAACTTTATTCTCGTTAAATTATGATTTTTTTTTTTTAAACTATGACTTTATTCTCATTTATTAATGACTTTATTCTCGAAATATAACAATGTCTAATAATGTCCACACAAAGATTGTAAATGTGTTTCACACATATATATAGTAAAATAAATATATTTGGAATCAGTCCGTAAAGGTGAGACTTTGTAACATTTTAACAATAGTTTTGGTCTTAATCTCAGTTATTTCTTAATGATCAAAGTCACTTTTAACGATGAGGGTTGTGCTTTATAATCAAGGTCTTAATGTCATTATTATTCTGTATATTATTCTTTTGACCTTAGAGGAAAAAACAGCACAGCCTTGATATTTCACTTGGGTAATATAGTGACTTGTGTGACAGCCAAGTTTACATTGTCACCTTTGCATAAAAACATAATCACTCACTGTTGCAATCCTCATAATTACTACTTAAATCTTTTTTAATGGGCCTCAGAGATGAAATTAGATGTTAGTAATTAGATGTTATTTACAGACATGCCGAGGTGGCACAGCTGGCAAAAAATATCGGGTGTTGATTTGCTTTCACTGCAGCTGTGAGCATGTCTCTGTATATATATATATATATATATATGTATTTCTGCTTTTATTCAATTGAACTGAGGTGGAAATTATTATTATCTTTATTTTTTTTATTTTTTTTTTGCCTTGTAGGTTTTGTTTGAGCATATCCAGGAAACAATAAAAAACTGACATTGGTATTTGACTTTAATACAACCTGTTTTGGGTGAAATGTATCAGCAAAAGATGCTTCGCTGTTTTGCATTTCATTTCCGACTTGGCAGCACAATAAGGATTTTTGTTGATTCCTCTAAGTAGGTGGCTGCCCTGATATTTCCCCTGTTTCTTCTTTGACCACTGGACAGAATCATTTGGGCTCTGTGACTTTCACAGTAACTGGCACAGAATTAGATTGGAGTCATGCTCAGCTGGTCTCGTCTTTTACCGAATGTCATTGTTGTCATTGGTGGCTTCGAGGGATCTCCAGTCAAACGACCTGAATGCTTAAAAAATGCCAAATAATTCCAAATATCCTCAGGCTATTCTCGTTTTTTTGTTTTCTCATGGTGCTGTTATGATGCTACAAGGTGCATCATAATGCTAATTTGAAAGAAATCTCAGTTTATGAAGCCTTTAATACAGGGGTGTCAAACTCATTTTAGTTCAGGGGTCATATTCAGCGAAATTTGATCTGCAGTGGGCCAGACCAGTAAAATAATAACAGAATAAGCTATAAATAATAACAACTCCAAATTTTTGTCTTTGTTTTAGTGTAAAAAAAATCCCCATTAAATTATGAAAATACTTACTTTTATAAACTGTCCGAAAAACAAACAAAAAAACACCCCTGAAAAAACTGAAATTTACATTAAAAAACGTAAGAAAATTTACTGCAATTTTAACAATATTCTGCCTCAACTCATCATTTCTACATGTGCATTATGGATCAGATCTACAAAGACACAAAACACTTTGTAACAGGCAGAAAAATTACTAAAATTGCGATTAATTTTCTTTATACATTTAAGGTTGTTCATACTTGTTCAGGTTATTCACATTTAATTGTTTCAGGATAGTTTGTAAATGTAAATATTTTCATAATTTAATGTTATTTTTTGCACTAAAACAAAGAAAAAAAATTAAGTTAATTCTAGATTTTTCTTTTTTTTTGTGCTTAATTCAAGATTTTTTTTACTTAATTGAAGATTTTTTTGGGGAATAATTCAAGATTTTTTTTTACTTAATTGAAGGGGGTTTTTTTTTTGGCTTAATTCAATATATTTTTTTACTTAACTGAAGATTTTTTTTTTTTGGCTTAATTCAAGATTTTTTGCTGAATTTGAGATTTTTTTTGGCTTAACTGAAGATTTTTTTTACTTAATTGAAGATTTTTTTTTTTTTTTTTTGCTTAACTCGAGATTTTTTCTGTAATTCAAGCTTTTTTTTTTTTGCTTAATTCAATTCAAGACTGTGGAATTTTTGCACTTGGCAAAAACATCCCAGGGGCTGAACTGGACCCTTTGGCGGGCTGCATTTGGCCCCCAGGCCGCATGTTTGACACCCCTGCTTTAATATCTCTTCGGTCACCTCTTAACTGTTTCACAAAAATGTAGATGAGTCATGTGACCAGTGTTAGGTGAGTTACATGACTACGAGTAAAAGGTAAAGTGACATGATGACAGGCCTCATAAGGAAGACAAAAGTACTTCCCGAAAACACGAACAGTGAATAAATATACAAAAGAGAGTTGAAAATCTGATTTATTTTCCAGTATATGCACCTGTATTAGTCATAATGTTGGATGGAATACTACTACACCACAAGGACAGTCTTTCTAAGAGCCGCTTTGTCATGTTTTTGCCTATTTAGTGTGTCTTACATGGATTATAGCAAGTATTTTCATCTTACTGCAACTTCCATGGTCACCGTCTTTATGAAGATATGAAGATTTTCTTGTAGTGCAACATTTTCTTCCACATGGCCATTCTGATAAGCAAAAAGCCACACATTAGACAACTGAATTGAAATATCAATACCGCTAGGATTATAAACAAGCACATATAGGTTCATTCTCCTGTCGGTGCCCCTGACCACGGTGCTGAGAGACTGAGCTCATGAAATCGCATTATGTGTCACATCAGTTCTTACAGCATTTGGTGTGCTATACGTACGCACCCCCCCCCCCCAATGTGCTCACGTCACCCATGGTTGAGAACCACTGCTATGGGAATAAGAAAGTGTGTCACCCTTGAACCTTTAAATCAGGGGTGTCAAACTCATTTTAATTCAGGGGCCACACTCCCCCTAATATGATCTCAAATGGTCCAGACCAGTAAAATAATAAAAAAAAAAAAAGTTAAATTACACTATGATTATGTTTACATCTCCAAAGCTTCCTTTAAAATCTTAATAATACAAACAACTTGAAATGTCTCAAGAAAAACAAGTGCAATTTTAGCAATATTCTACCTCAATTTATCACTTTTTCATTTTTCATTTACAAATGCACAAAACATTTAGTAACAGGCAAAATATTAGTAAAACTGCATATATTTCTCTTAAGACATTTCAAGTTGTTCATTTTGTTCAGGTTATTCACATTTTTTGTAAAAGGATAGTTTGTTGATGTAAACATTTTCATGGCATTTTACTTTTTGACACTAAAACAAAGAGAAAATTTGTAGTTGTCATTATTTATAGGTTATTATGATAGTATTTTACTGGTCTGACCCACTTGAGATCATATCGGTCTGTATGTGGAACCTGAATTATAATGATTTTGACTCCAGTGATTGTTAATATTTTCAGTGTAATTTTTGCATTTCACAAATTCATCCCACGGGCTGGATATGGCCCCCTGGGCCACATGTTTGACACCTGTGCTTTAAATAATTAATGTGTATGGCCTCGTTGATGTTTTAATGTTTGACAGTAAGTTGACTTTGCTTTGAATTCTGTTTTGTTCTTTTACTCTCAGACCATGTCAGCTTTATACTCACATTGTCTTACATTTAAGCACCACATTGATTTAAAAGGGTACAAAACTGTAATCATAGTCTGATCCTGTTGTGCCTTAATAATGTGATATTAATGTGATAAAATAGTGGGCAGTTTTTTTTGTTTTTTGACAGCTTTACAGGATTTGGCTGCAGAAACGGTGTGGCTTTTAGCCCATATTAATTTCTTAAATTTGCATGTCAATTCTTGTTGTGAAAAAAAAAAAAGTGGGTTGTCATGGTCACGTTTGTAATTAGTCACTTGGTGCCAACTTGGCCATTTTCATGCGAGTACAGTCATAACCAGAGTCGGAAACCCTGAGTTAAAAATATATATTTGCAGCCACTCTTATGGTACCACTTGTTCTATTAGAATGGTTCTCAAACTTTTTACAGTGGAGTATCACCTGAAATAGACTTTTTTTTACCCAGGTACTCTTTTTTACTCATTTTTGATTGGAAAAAAAATTACACAAAATTTGTTCCCGTGCCAAAGGTGTCTGTTTATATTTTCAAAACTTTGTAAACAAACAACATATTTAACTGTAATACATAAAAAAAAAAACATTTTTTAAAGTCAATTTTTGTAAAAAATATAAACTGAAAGGTGCCCTCTTTTTTTGATAAGAAAAATAATGAACCACATCATCAAAAAATAATTACTTAGCTACTCAGATAAACTCATTTTGAATAATATTTACTAGAAATGTTCTTAAAATGTTACCAAACAAGATGATTGACAATAAAACTGTAATGTATTTATTGTGTTTTATATTTCTGTATTAATTCTCATCATTTATTTACTATTCGGTACATGACGACTTATTTAATGTATTTTTCCAAAAACATTTCAAGTACCCCCTTGGCTTCTTCCAAGTACTCCACTTTGGGAACCCCTGTTCTATTATATGCACTCCTGGCTGTCTCCTGGGTTTGTTCCTATTTGAGTTTTTATTTTTATATGCAGTTATTTATACAACTTTAAGAGGCCCCAAAGGACTGCAAGTGGCTGGTAAACACCACTTGTTTTAAGCCCCCTCAAATCAACCAGTATTGTCATTTTTCTGGTGAGGTCATGGTGGTTGAACTGCGAGACAGAGAAAGCGGAGGACAGAAGTAGCCGATAAATGAGGCTAAAATACAGTAGAAACTAACAACATACTTTTTTTTTTTTTTTTTAGATATATTCCACAACTATTTTGATACAAATATTTCCCCACTAGTGTTGTGGATATCCTAATTTGATTGACTCACCAAAACAGACCATGGATTTGCACATCAATTAGCAAGAAGGAGAGGACACTACATTATTCTGTCCTGTTAAAATGTGTTTTTTGTCAAATGTATGTACATGGTAACCATTTTAGGCAACGGTTGTGCTTTAACAGAAGTCAGATTTGAGTCTCAAATTAGCTTGTGGAAGCTTTTTTTTATTATAAATGCATAGCAATAATGTAAAATGTTGATTTTCCTACTGAAATAGAAGAGTGGTTGTTTTTCTAGGCACTGAGGAGGGGGTAGAAAATGGAAATAAGGCTGATAAAAACAAGGCAGATTATTGAGTCAGTGTGATATACAATTATATTTGGTGGTGAGAGTTAACAGTATACGCAGATGTAATTATGGATGTGATGTAAAAAAAAAAAAAACGTGCATCATATGGATTTCAAAATCATGGTTTGTTTTGTTCTATATTAATGGTTAATATGAACCATAATGATGTACGTATATTACATCCCTCAGGCCATAAGACTGCTGAACTGAGTCAACACACTCAACACACACACATAAACACACACCTTATTTGCTGCAAATTGCAAATTACATTTTTGATGTATTGATGTATGTAAGAATCAATATGTGAAATAACTTAGATAACATGGATCTAGTGATGGGAAACTTGCACCATTTTAACCATCAGAGGTCATCCAAAATACTAGTAAAGTTTGGTTTGTTTCTTGGTTTTGCTTGATTCACACTCACCCAGACATGCGTTATATTACTCATATCTGCCATCTACATGCTGCATTTCAAGTTGTATTCAGTTAAATAAAATAGTTTTCTTTGTTTTGGGAAATAGGGGGATTGTCTTGAGCCAGGTTTGTAACGTATGGGGTGTCGTCCAACCTAAAGAACCTTAAGACCTAATGCCTAGGTCACAAATGCCGTTACGAATGGCTATGAACACCATGTGAGCGATTTATGGACCATTTTGCACGACCTTCTCAAGGTGGCCTTATAAGAATGGAGAGTTTGTAGACCGTTCCTAAGTTCGTAGCCAGGTGGATGATCTTGTGCAAGATTTTCCATGAACATGCTACAAAATCCTCTTTCGTAGGGCATTCCAATGAATGCCTTAGGAACAATCTAAGAACTAGAAGCACTCGGACAGCACAGACCTCCGCCAAGGCAGATCAGTGCCCCGGATTTGGATGAAAATTTCAGGAAATGTTAATACTGGCACAAGGAACAAATCGATGGTCAGAATACAAAACCTCCTATCTGAAAAAAAAATCACGTTTTTTCAGGAAACAAAAAAAAAAACTTTAGTTTTATTATAGTATGGTCTTTGTTGAGCTGTCAGGCGACCTTCATGTCATAAGAAAGGGCGGGATTATCTTGCAGATAGACTGAAAATGTGGAGTCATCCTTGTTCTCACCATTTAATGTGAAAACTCAAAATCTAAAAATTTGCAGATAGGAGGTTTTGTTTTTTGGCCAACGAAATGATTAAATTTTGGTGGTGATCGGGGTGGGGGGGCCACGGGGTCCCACTGATTTGCCCTGGCGGAGGTCTGCGCTGTCTTTTCTAGAAAAGCACTCGTAGAGCGCAGACCTCCGCCAGGGCAAATCAGTGGGACCCCGTGGCCCCCCCACCCCCGATCACCACCAAAATTTAATCATTTGTTCCTTATGACAGTATCAACATTTCCTGAAATTTTCATCCAAATCCGTCCTTAACTTTTTGAGTTATCTTGCACACAAACAGACAGACAGACAAACAGACAAACCAAGGCCGAAAAAAACATAACCTCCTTGGCGGAGGTAACAACGCACAACGTTCATGGATCAAGAGGCCATTCCAGAACCCTACTGTGACTGCAAGTAGATCACAAGAACATATTGCATGCTCTTTAGGGGCCCCTTATGGTGTTTGCACAAACGGATGTACAGACAAAGCTTCACATTTCTTAAGGTGGACGTAAGGTGTTGTAATAGGCAGTAGTAAGTCATCTGTGTGGCATTCGTGGCGTTTTTAGAGGGGGTCATATACAAATGATGTTCGAAGGCTCCCAAGGCACTCTGACGAAGAACGTGACAACTGTACGGTCTTCGTACAGCACAAAATCATTTTCTCATGGAGGCCTCGAGTTGCTCTTGTGATTTGAGCGGCAGCCGTACAAACTTTGTAAGATGTCCGTAAGAAACTACTGCTCCTTCCACAAATGTGTACGAACTCCAGATTTCCTACAAATCTCCATCGTTCGTAAGAATCTTTGTGACCGAGGCCTAAACAGCATCTATTGACCGAAAATGTTTAATAACAGTTGAAATGCTAATCCTATCAATACATTTAAAGGATTAAGATATAACTCAGTTTCTCTGCTTTTCATTGGTATCAGATATGACCCTTCTGGATGTTCAGAGGCCCCATAGGGTCATTCCATGGCAATTCAACCAATGGTCCCCATATGACCCTCTCAGAAATTTCTGAAAAAAATTCACACTTGTTCACCTACCAGATAAAGGAACACATCCAAAATTTTAATGTCATATCTGCAATAGTTTAGGAGATACAGCCCCTTGAAAATTAATGTTTTTTGTTTTGTTTTTGTTTAATTTTGCAAACTTGCTTTTTGGCCAAATTTGAGGAGCTATATCTCCTTAGGTATTCAAGTCACACTGTTGAAACTTACTGTCTGGAGTGAAATCCCCCTGAAAAGACCATATTTTGCATCAAAATAATTGTCAAATAATTGTCATTGACCCTGGTGAAATTGGGTCAACTGACCAGCTCCATCCAATTTCCGAGAAGTCTCTACTACAGGCATCAACCTGAGCCAGTTCTGGGAAATCTATAATTATTTTATTAGAACCATCATGCAGTTCCACACCCTAGGTCAAATTTCTGAAGTATTATCATAATTTGTGCAATAATCAATGCCATTACACTGTTAAAAATGCCATTTACACCTATGTTTGTATACAATTTGAAGAAAATGTAGTCAGGCAATAAAAAAAAAAAAAAAATAGAACCAGTTCTATCCCAAAGCTAAAATTTTGTGCACAACATCTTGAAACATATATGAAGACATGGTAAAAATTTCAAAATTTTCATTAACTGGCCACATGGTAATTTGGGTGCTCAAATAAAGAGTATTTTTGTGAAAAACTGAAATCAACCCATTTTATTCATTGCCTCACAGCAACACTTTTCATTGAAATGTAGTCTTTTTGCAGTATATTGTTGCATCTTGACCATAAGAATCCATGCAAAATAAATTAGGTCTCTACATTCATCCATTATGGCACAGTGCAAGCCTGAAGAGAGAGGACGTTTTGAAGAATTAGACTTTTTGCCTGATTTCAAGGCCTCATGGACCAAACATGAAGGCACCTACAATTATTTTAATGCAAAATATGGTCTTTTCAGGGGGATTTCACCCCAGACAGTAAGTTTCAGCAGCGTGGCTTGAATACCTAAGGAGATATAGCTCCTCAAAGTTGGCCGAAAAGCAAATTTGCAAAATTAAAAAAATAATAATAATTTTCAAAGGGCTGTATCTCCTAAACTATTACAGATATGACATTAAAATTTTGGATATGTTCGTTTATCTGGTAGGTGAACAAGTGTGAATTTTTTCGGAATTTTCTGAGGGGGTCATGTGGGGCACCTTCTGAAATCTGGTTGATTTGGGATGGAATGACCCCATAGTGAACATAAGATCATCTGTAAACTCCATGTAGTTTGACAAATGGCAGTGGTTGTAGATGTTTGTATATTTGAACTCTTCATTCACTTTTGCTTCAGTTTTCTCTACTTTCTCTGTCTCTCTAATGTAATCTTTCAATTTTCTGACATTTTAAGAGCAACTATATGGTGAGTAAATAAAATATAATGCTGGTAAAATGGTAAGATTAATCAGACGTTGTGTTACAAAATAACTTTACAGTCTTGTTAATGGTACTTATTAAACACAACTTGAGTTGACCTGTCTGTTAGGGGGGAAAAAAATGTATTAAATGAATCAAAACCTTGTATGTGTGACTCAACAGACCACAGCTATCAAATAGACCTGTCAATCCAAGTCTGACATGCAAACATCTGACCTGAGATCTTAAATGGACCACCATGGACCACCACATATTAGAGCTTCCAGATAAAATGGATGGACTGCAATTCATTTATTAAGTCCAAGACAAAAGACTTTATTCAGAAGTCCAGTGCGAGTCTAAGGGAGTCTAGGCTTTTTGGTGCCACTCCCAACAGCTTTATGACAACTTTAAGATACTTCCACTTTGGCGTCATTTTGGAGCTGAGGTCTTTGTCTCTTGTGTTTAAACCCAAAGACACCCATTAATCTGCTTCATGACTTTGTCTCCGCTTTTAGTTTCTTGCTTGTTTCATGAAAAAATAGTAAATAACTTGTGCTTATCAGAATTATACCTCAATGATCACATGCACTTCTTCACATCTTTCCACAATGTAAGAATCAAACAAATTATTCATTACACTATTGAGCCACAGACCAAACTGCAGGAGCTGGTTTACAACTCATTAATGCCAACTATGTTTCTAAAAGGTTGGTTTGATCATCCATTATATAATGACTGCAGGGTTCAGAGATGTTTCTGCTAATAATGAATGCGGTTATTGTTATGGACCGAGCAAGTGATCAATTTGGCCGTGGCACGACCAGCGCAGATCTCGCTCCTAATCAAAGGTTGCAGTGTCTAGTTAAAGATTCTGCAACATGTCTATGGACTGCCTGGAGGCCTACAAGGAATGGTGGGTTAATGCGCTGTCTTGTGCTAAGCAGGTGCTGAGGAAGTTGTTATGCCCAGACATCATGGGTCCTCACATTAATTAAGTTTTTTTGAGCCTGCTTGTTTCCCCAGTGCCTACTAATTAGTCTTAATTAGTGGCTGGGTTGATGAAGTTGTAGAAACAGATACAGTGCCTTGCAAGTGATTATGGACTCCCTATAGTTTCCTCTGATTTATCCGTTCCTCTCTGACCTTCCCCAGAATGCTTAAGAAGTGCCTCCTGCTGGGAGCTGGCATTCAACAGTTAACATTCAGAGCGTACTGTACATTATTGGTCATTGCTGAACCTAGAAACCACAACAAAATCTTACCGCATGCATTTTCAAAGCCATGGATTTATTGAGTTTGAGTATTTCTGAACATTTGCTTATTTTCTACAATTAAGTGTATTAATGTATCTTTACTTTTCAACAGTGTTTCTGGCAAATTCTGTTAATTTAGAATATTTTACGTCTTACAATATGTTCATATATACAGGGTGTCCCATAAGTCTCCATACATAGGAAAATAAAAGTTTCTTGACATAAACCATTTTTATTTATATAATATGCTCTATATGACTGCCATTTTGTCGGGAACATATTTCAATGCGTGTCTGCTGAAGAACTATAAAGAAGAAATATAAAGAAATACATGTTAGAACCATATACAGGGTGGGGAAGCAAAATTTACACTGAACATTTTGTTGTTTTTTTCTCAGCAGGCACTACGCCAATTGTTTTGAAACCAAACATATATTGATGTAATAATCATACCTAACACTATTATCCATACCTTTTCAGAAACTTTTGCCCATATGAGTAATCAGGAAAGCAAACGTCAAAGAGTGTGTGATTTGCTGAATGCACTCGTCACACCAAAGGAGATTTCAAAAATAGTTGGAGTGTCCATAAAGACTGTTTATAATGTAAAGAAGAGAATGACTATGAGCAAAACTATTATGAGAACGTCTGGAAGATACTATTAAAGAAGAATGGGAGAAGTTGTCACTCGAAAATTTGAGGAACACTTGCGCAAGTTTCAGGAAGCGTGTGAAGGCAGTTACTGAGAAAGAAGGAGGACACATAGAATAAAAACATTTTCTATTATGTCAATTTTCTTGTGGCAAATAAATTCTCCTGACTTTCAATAAACTAATTGGTCATACACTGTCTTTCAGTCCCTGCCTCAAAATACTGTAAATTTTGCTTCCCCACCCTGTATGTATGGAATGTATTATGTCTCCTATGTATGGAGACTTATGGGACACCTTGTAGTATTTAAAGGTTCTCTGAAGTCATGTTGGTGTTGAGGTCTGTTCTATGGGTCAGTCCATCTCAGATCACCCCCAAAAATGGCATTTTTAAACCTCACCCCCTCCAATTTTTATGAAATTTAGCATATAGGTAATTCATAGCCAAAATTTGAAATTTTATGGTCATTGAATCAACGATTTTCCATTTTGCAATTTCATTTTTTCACTTTTTCACAAAAATGGCTGTGGTAGCCAAATTTCAAATTGTTGTAACTCAGCAACCACTGGTCCAATTTAAAAAAGCAAGTATTTCTGTAAAGGGGAGACCATAAGGAAGTGGTTCCCAACCTTTTTTAGCTCATGACCACATTTTATCATCACAAATTTCTGGCGATCCCAGACATTCAAATCGGAGACAATTTTTTGCTAAAATGAATTTGTTTTTGATCACGTAATAGATTGCTATACTATGTTGCAAATAAACGTTAATTTTAGACCACATTTAGTCTATATAATGTATATTATTATGGACGGAGGCAGAAAAGCCAGGTGTAGATTACTGCACAAAGTGAGAATTTCATTTTCCTTGGTCAGGATATGTACAGTCAGTTCAGCTTGGATTTACAAGGCTGATAATTAATACTAAACAAACAAGAACTCAAACTATGAATCATGAAAGAGCTGCAGCATCTGAAACTGACCACAATGAACATTTGAAAGATAAACGGTACCACAGTGCTTCAGTTTCAGCTTCACAGATTGTCATGTCTTTTATGTATAGTCATTGTCTCTCTCAACTCACCATATACTTTTTTAAGAATCTATTTTCATTTATCAATTACTAGAAATTTTAGGTGACCCCATTTGAATTCCAGGTGACCCCACGTGGGGTCCCGACCCCAAGGTTGAAAGACACTGCCATAAAGAATCTAAATCCAGCATCTTTTGTACATTTGGGTACTTTTGAGTTTGATCTAACAGTTGCTTGGGATCACTGTATCGGTTAAAGAAATCAGGTGATCAATCAGCAACCACACACCATATCCTCATATCTCTTTTCTGCAGGTCTAGGCTTCACTTTTCTAGAGCAGCATCAAGCGTCAGTGCGCCGTCCATCACCAAATACAGTCATACAATTTTAATCCCAATAGTTGTAATCTAAATCCAATTTCAGTCCTTACATGGAGTAGTCAGTTTCTCATTACAGGATGTTTTCATTAAATAATTCTCATGGTAGATGTAAATCTGTCATCACACTGGATCTTTTTTTTTTTTTTTCTTTCTCTGTGTGTACTTTGTGAAAACACATAAGCATGTGTGAAATGTGTATGTAACCATGTCTCTCCGCAAAAGTATGAATCTGAAAAAGATCCGAATTTTCTCTTTAAATGTTTTCACTTGAGGGAATGTGCTTTTGTTCTGAGTCAAGCATCACGCTGCTGCAACATTACTGAATAATATCAGCTTTGATTGCGGTGTTGTTGTTGAGTCTAGGTATTCAATTGTCAACCACTGGAATTATTGAGCACTGTTGGAGGCAATTTTCAGCTTCCTGGCTGTCATGGCAACAGTACTGTTTGATTCTCCCACTCTGCAAGTGACATGTGATCTTTTAGCTTAACTTGCGTGGTGGTCATCTGACTGAAGTGGTAATGGCTAAAAACGAACAGAGGTCAGATCACATAGGGTCCTTATCTGCTGCGGCACATTAGATTATTATCTTTGCAGCTGTTCCTTATGGTTCGCCACAGATTGCTGTTAAAGCTGTCAGTCAGAGGAATAAGTCGGCTTCTCCCTGCAGATAGGGTTCATCAACAATATGAACACCCACACACCAGTAAATGTCAACACACTGGCTGAATGCAAAAATGAAAACAGAGCCTAAAACATAAACCTATCAACAAGCCCTGATGTCCAGTTCTTTTGTACCTATTGTTAAACATGATGGAACCCAGTCGCCAATAGAAAATGCAGCCATTGTGTATTCATACCCCTAACAGAGTAGTGTCTCTAATACTGGTCATGTACAGGGTGAGTCAGAAAAAACGCTCTTTTCATTTAAAGAAATTGTACCACTGAAATGGAAATGCTTATTTTTCTTTTGATTATACAGTCATATTGATGTGGTTATTGAGCATGTCTGGCGATTGAAACATTGATTTATGGCATAGCATAACAGAGGGAATGTCCATTGTTTATTGTGCACCGAAATATCTGCCAACACAGTTTATGCCACCGTGAATGAAATTGAAATTGTCAACCATTACAGCATGTTTACTCGCCATCAAAATGTTTTGTCTCAACGAAGTCGTCCGGCACAACCTTCAACCTGGCTACCATTCAGATTGATGCAAATCTGTGCTCGTTGTCGCATCTCTAACACAGCTCTTCTCGCCATTCGTGTTCGTCGTAGGGCTTGGATTTCAGCCGTGATGCGATTTCGGAGTTCCTGAAGAGTTTGTGGAACAGTCTGATACACACGGTTTTTAAGATACCCCCACAAGAAAAAATCAAGGGGGGTCAAGTCCGGGGATCTAGGTGGCCACTCTCTCTCCTGACCCAAACAGACAACTCGATGAGGAAATAATACCTGCAATCGCTGTGGTCTTGCCATGATGAAAACTCCCTGGGCACTGTCATGTAGGCCTATGTCCTGAGTGTGAAAGCAAAGCCCCGACTCCTGTAACTGTTGTCAATTTCAAGTTTGTTCACTGTGGCATACATTGTGTTGGCAGGTATTTCAGTGCCCAATAAACAATGGACCGTCTCTCTCTTATGCAATGCAATAAATCTATGACTACATCACCAGACATGCTCAATAACCACATCAATATGACTGTATGGTCAAAAAAAAAATCAGCGTTTCCGTTTTAGCAGTACAATTTCTTTAAATGGAAAGAGCGTTTTTTCTGACTCACCCTATAGTGGTAGTGGTGATGGTGGGGGATGGGGTTACATGAACAACTAAAAGCCAGTCCCCACAAATACGGTGGGTCGGCTCTGGTTCCAACACACTAAGGTTGATAGAGTTACGGAGAGCTCTCTAAGCCCAGTATAAAAGGCATTAATGTCAGGCTTCAGATCTCTGGGATGTAACTACTAGCACATGTCATAGCAAATTGTGAAGGCTTTTCTATGACAGCTATTCTGACAGAGAAACAACGGGACCTGTAATGTGTCAGAGGAGTAAATCACTTCACTGCCATAAATGCAAGCATCTGCACTCAGTGTTTCTTGTCAGGATTGACCTTAGTCATTGTTTAAACAAGCGTACTTCAACAGCTTGTCATTTTGTTGCAATCTTACTTCTGTTCTAGACTGGAAGTTCAGTTATTTTACAGTTGATTGGTGCTAACTTTCCCATCCTTCACACATAAAGTCAGGGTTTATTAAAGAAAACTTGACAGTCAGCAGGTTTATGCTGTTTCAGTGATATCATCCTGAAACAGATTTTGCCTTAAGGTCACCATAAATCACAGGTGTCAAACACGTGGCCCGGGGGCCAAATCCAGCCCACTAAAGGGTCCAGTCCGGGCCCTTGGGATGAATTTGTGAAATGCAAAAATTACACTAAGATATTAACAATCCTTTTAGTTCAGGTTCCACATTCAGACCAATTCAATCTAAAGTGGGTCATAATAACATACAAATAATGACAACTCCAAATTTTTCTGTTTGTAAATGTAAATGTTTTCATGTATTTACTCTAAAACAAACTATAATATTGCAAAAATATCTGAATAACCTGAACAAATATGAACAACCTGAAATGTCTTAAGAGAAGTAAGTCCAATTTTAATAAGATTCTGCCTGTTACTAAATTTTTTGTGTATCTGCAGATCCACTGTGATCTGTAAGTTATAATGTACATGTGTAAATGATAAACTGAAGCATAATATTGTTAAAATTACACATATTTTTCTGTTTGTTCATGTTATTCACATTGTTTGAGAGGATAGTTTGTAGATCTAAACCTTTTCATATTGTAAATTAACTTCTTTCGCTCTTAAACATAGAGAAAAGTTTGGAGCTGACATTATTTATATATAATATTATATCCCTTTCATGCACGAATTATGAGAACCTTAGTCAAGATTTTTTTCTTCAGTGTTTAGCCGTGAATAAAAACAATGCGATCGAGTTTTGTTTTTTTTTTCTATGGAGTTACAAAAATATCCACGCATTTAATTTTTGAAGTAAAGAAACATGTGTTTAAAACCCAATCTCAGAAAGTGATAGGAAAACAATGAAATAAAAACATTTTTAATGCTGCTAATCTGATGTCTTCTCACATTTTAACATATTCTAATGCTAGTAATTACTCACTTCATGGAGATAATATGCAAAAAAAAAAAAACCTTCTTGTCTAACAAATAATTGATTTACACTTAAACATGTTACTGCAGATCAGGTTTATCAAGAACAGTAAAGTTACAGTAATGATCTGAATTACAGTGTATGGGATGGTGCATAAGCGTCCACTGTGTTGGCTGATATGGAACTAAAACAACAAAACCCATTAATATACAAGAGAATAGCTGGAGAAGAACTGTCCACTGGAGTGGACAGTGCATGAAAGGGATATTATAATTTTACTGGTTCGGCCCACTTCAGATCAAATTTAGCTGAATTTGACCCCTGAACTCAAATGAGTTTGACACCCCTGCCATAAATGTTGTGTTTTCACTAAACATGATCTGAAACGGCACATGATTCTGCTGTTTGACTCTTCATGTTCCCACATTGTGTACAATAACACTAGCTAGAAAACGACCATGACGGCGATAAACAGTAAAAGTTTAATTACAATTGAGAGAAAATAGCTGGATAATGTCAACATTGCAAAGCACATACTAACCAAGCAGCTGAAAAGTGATACCAATGTTCATGTGAGCGGTGTGGGCTTTGATTAACATAAAGTTCAGCCATCTTTTGGAGCTTTAAAACATTTATTTCCCTGTCAGATAGCTGTACTGTAGTTATGGTTGAGAAGACAGAGGATTCTGTCTTGAACATTACTGTCACGTCATTGCAATACCAAACCTTTTTGCATAATTAAGCTGCATTTGCACCCAGTTAGCCTTACAATTAGGTCTGCTATCTTAACCCATAAGGACCCAGAGTGACTTATGAGGTCGTTCCCAAAATAAATTTTCTCTCTATTTAACCTTTCCATGGTGATCTATCACCATTACAATATTATCCTCTGAATTTTGCATTTTTCCAGTGAAAATCATCTATTTTCCTATATTTAATTCACTGATCATGTAGATGCTCATAAAAGCTCAGAGTAAAGTCAAAGGTTATTGTATCAAAACTGAAGAAAAAAAGACTTTTTCAGTAAAATATATCATTAACTGAACATAAACCCAGTGTCTCCATCCACTGTCATTGATCAAACTCAATGGGTTTTACTGGTGAATCATTGTTATAGAAGAGGACGGTGTTTCTACGGTAACAACGGAGCCTTTGAACGTCCAAATGGGTCATATCTGATGACCATGAAAAGATGACAAACTGTATTTAACACCATTTATTTACATGGATTGATAGGATTAGTGCACAGGTGTCAAACATGCGGCCCAGGGGCCAAATCCGGCCTGCCAAAGGGTCCAGTCTGGCCCCTGGGATGAATTTGTGACATGCAAAAATTACACTGAAGATATTAATCATTTTAGTTCAGGGACCACATACAGACCACTTAAATCTCCAGTGGGTCAGATCAGTAAAATACTATCATAATAACATATAAATACTCAAAACTCTAAATTTTTCCCTTTGTAAATGTAAACATGTTCATGTCACTTTACTAAAACAGACTACATTTCCACGAAAACACAAACAACCTCAACAAATATGAACATTTTGAAATATCTGAAGTGTAATTTTAACATTATTCTGCCTGTTATTAAATGTTTTGTGTATTTGTTGATCTGCTGTGATTTGTACGTTTTAATTTACATGTGCAAATGATAAACTGAGGCAGAATATTGTTAAAATTGCACTTAGTTTTCTTAAGAAATTTTCATTTGTTCATGTTATTCACAGTGTTTTAAAGGATAGTTGGTAAATGTAAACATTGTCATCATATAATTTTACTTTTTTTGCTCTAAAACATAGAGGAAAGTTTGGAGTTGACATTATTTATATGTTATTATGTTATTATTTCACTGGTTCGGCCCACTTCAGATCAAATTTGGCTTAATGTGGACCCCGAAATAAAATGAGTTTGTCACCCCTGGATTAGTGGATCAACAGTTTATATCAGTAGATGCTTTTGGTCGACGGTGGATGTTTGGGTCTTTATGGGTTAAACATCTTGATGGTATTTAACACGAGGCCAGATGTTGTGGTTGATGTTGTCAGAAACTTGGCATTGTTCTTCCGTAGAACAACCCTCTTATCCAACAAAGCCACAGTTGAGGTTTCGTAACAGCATGGGTGATGTCACAGCGGTTTGTGATGGTTACCGTGCAGTGTAATTGTTCTGCTGTGAAGCTACAGTTATTTTGTCACCTAAAGGCTACTTCGTCCAAAGAAAACCACTCCGGGGAACTAGCAGGGCCACACTAGATCCTCTGGAGTGCTTTGAGGAGAAATACAAACAAGCAAAACCACTTTACCTGACCCACTGTGTTTACCCTGCAGTTGCTGTAACCTGCACTGGCGGAGGAACACAAGAGACAGACTGAAGGGGGTTGAGGAGTTGAGAAGGGGGTCATAATTGTGGGTTGAGAGTTCAGTACTCACTTCAGTATTGCAGCACAGGGAAGCCAGCGCCCTACAGTTTACATTTCCTGTGGTGAGAGTTTGCCATTTGCACTCAAAATGTTATATTGGTTTTCCTGCCGTACCAATGGGAACGGTCAAGTGAGTGTGTTGTTTGCTATAGAATAAAACCTCCTAACTGTATTTTCTGCAAGAAAAACAGAGTTTACAGTAAAAGGGCACTGTAGCTGAGCACAGTGGAAGAATGTGCACTGTAAAAACAAAAAAAAAAAAATCCTGTTGTTTTTACAGAAAAAAACTGGCAGCTGTGGTTTCCAGAACAATACTGTAAAAAACACATCCAACTGTAAACATATTTGTGGAGTAACATGTAGATTCAACATTTTAAACATGTATATTTAACATTTTAAACATGTAGATTTAACATTTTAAACGGTAAATGGACTGCACTTATTTAGCATATTTTCTCCACCTTCATGGTGTCCAAAGCGCTCTCCAAATCCACCAGGTCCAACTGGGAGCAATTTAGGGTTCAGTGTCTTCCATGGACACTTTGGCATATGGACAGTCAGAGCCAGGATTCGAACCACCGACCTTTTGGTTATTAGACAAGCCGCTCTACCAACTCTACCATCCATCCATCCGTTATCCACTACTTATCTGGGGCCGGGTCGCGGGGGTAACAGTCTAAGCAGGGATGCCCAGACTTCCCTCTCCCCAGACACCTTCTCCAGCTCTTCCAGGGGCGTTCGGCGTTCCCAGGCCAGCCGAGAGACATAGTCTCTCCGACGTGACCTAGGTCTTCCCTGAGGTCTCCTCCCGGCAGGACGTGCCTGGAACACCTCCCCAGGAAGGCGTCCATGAGGCATCCGAAACAGATGCCCGAGCCACCTCAGCTGGCCAACTCTACCAACCCATTCATTTACAAATTTAAAATGTTACATAGTTAAATGTTTCCTTTTTTATGACTTTATATATATATATATATATATATATATACATATATTTAATAAAACAATAGAAATACACCATTTCTACATACAAATCTGGTTTTGTTCACATACTCTTCCTGTAAAAACTACAGCTATATTTGATTCAATCGTTAACACAAAAATCTTTTCAAATAATCAACTTTGCATTGTATTGTCACTTACAGTTTTTTATGTTGCAGTTTTACAACTTTTTGGTGTTAATTCTACAGTCATTTTTTACAGTGTGGCAACAAATGAGCCAGTGTCTTTTTTTTTTTTTTTTTTTTTTTTAATCCCATCAGACTCTCAATATGAACCTTGTGTTGGAGTTGTGTTTGTCTGCACTGCCTTGAAGAAACTGTATGAGAATCAGCGCATGTGCACATCATTTTAGAAATTACTGTTTATATTTATTGTGTGTTGGTGAAATGGGGAGGGGCGGGGGGGATGCACAAAGACTCTTTTGATGCAGGCTAATTCCCAAGTCTTTTTTTCCACTGTGCTCCACCTCGGGTCATTACATTTTAACACTCCATTGAAGCCGCAAATTACAATTTTTTGGCAACAAAAACGCTCTTCTTCAAGAGTTATTTCTCTCGAGACAGAAATTGGCACTAGCAAGACATTGCTGCCAACATTATGATGCCAGCGTCTACACTGAGCATGCCTGTATATCACTGCGATCATATCACACATATTCATTATATTTTAACTTTATCTAATACAGATTTGGATATGACTCGTTTTTTGTTTTTTTTTTTCTCTGTTTCTCATTTGTAGACTTTAAGGTGGCTGAATTTATCCACCTTTTTGCTGTTGTGTGAGATTTTACTCAAAATGTACAACCTTATCTCTTACAGATTGTGTGATTTGTAACCCCTTTGCAAACCAAATCCAACTGAACACACATACATTTAGATATTACTTTACATTTCACACAGTCACCTTGAATATATGTCCTACATTGCCGACATTTTCCCTTAACACTCTGCTCGCGGCAGCTTCAGAAGCATTATAATTGTGGTTCATGTTATACAATTGAATAACTGGGCTGAGGTTAGAGGGAGATTGTTGTCATGGTTAAATAATGAGCACTAAGACATGTTATTCTTACTCATGAAAGCTCTTAACCTCTATTTCTTTTCTTGGATACAAAGGGCAGCTTTCCATAGAACACTTACCAGACTCCTACCTCATATGGAGCAATACAAGTTACTGTTGTAAATGTAAATGAGTGTGATGTGCATTAATAAAGCAGTGTTTTGTCTGTTTACATGTGTGGACTTTTTACTTTTTGGGATCAGTGTCCATTCATTTAGGCTGAAATCTGTCTTTACAATGGGAAGGTTATGCAACATAAACTAATATGTTCCCCAAAAGCATTAGAACTAAAACAATGCACCTGTATTGAAAATGTAAAGAGTGCAGAGTACAGATATTTGAGTTAAAATGTAGAGAATAAAGGCTAAAATTAACCCTGGAAAGCATGAACCATTAAATCAGAACCAGAAAATTCTAGTTCTTTGAAACTGGAGCCTTTATTGGTCCTTCTAAACAACCAAAGTTTTATTTTTATTTTTTAAATATCAGTTTCCTTGTATGAATTTCAGTTTTGTATCATATTTGACACATCGGGTCTAAATGCTCAAATATTATTTCTGAACAAACATAAAAATGTCTAACAAATTGGTAATTCCTTTTCAAAATTGCCAAAGTTCTGCCTCCTTCCTCATTAATGACAATCTTGTAGTGTCACTAGTCGCTTTTCCATTCATCCTCAAATTGTGCAAATATAATTTGTGCATAAAAATTTACCTAATGGAAAAACGACAATTTTGCCAAAAGTCTCGTTTTTCAATTAAAACATTTTTACGCTGGTAAGAGGTGGTTTTTTGGGCATAGCACAAATGGTATATCATACCAAAGTCCAATGGAAAGACCTTTTTTCGCAACTAGAGTCAGGTGAATTAAAAAAAAAGATGTTGATGTATGGTACAACAAGCGAAGAAGAAGAAACATGTCGCGGTATGTGTGGACACACGAGGAAACCTAATCATTTTTTAATTTAGTACGAGATAGAGCGGTAATATATAATAATGAATATATCTGTAAATCAACACCATATTTACATTTGTTGCCATGGTTATGGAATGACTTCTGGTGTCATCTCACAACAATAAATAAACAAATCATCGCATTTGTGATTTAATAGAAAAACCGACATTACGCACTTCTGTTATTTCGACATTTAGTAAATATCAGTAAAGTTTTGCGTAGAGTCCAATGGAAAAGCGACTACTGGAAAGGCCTCTGTTGAACAAATTCATCCCCCCCTGGTGGATTATCCGTGTGTTACTTGTATCTAATTGTATACATCAGGTTTTTCAGGGAAAAAAATATCACACTGATCATGTAGAGGGCTTCAAAATTCATGTATCAAATATGATACGCTTGGCATTATAGGGTTAACAGAAAAATTAAATACTCAGTGAAGAACTGGAGTAATTGAAACATCTATGTAAGTATTTGAATATAATTACTCTGGGAATATAACCTTTTGATCCACATTGGACACTTTACATGGTTATCTCTCAGTAAACATCTCAATTTACTATGTTAATTGTAAAGTAATTGAAAATGAGCACAACCTTTGTGGTTCCAATAGCGCAGATTGAAAAGCTGCAGGGGCCGCTTTTCACTCAAGTAAAAACACATGAAAATCCTCTCAAACAATATATTGATTTTAGTGTTATCCAACTTCAGGAACACAACAACAGGAGCCTTTGTGCTGAAATGAACCAGCCCTGATCTTGTCAAATCAATATCCAGTAAAGAAACAGCAAACATACTTCAGAAGTATTATATGTGTGTGTGTGTGTGCGTGTGTGTGTGTGTGTGTGTGTGTGTGTGTGTGCATAAAGACGCTGTTCTGCAGCATGTTTTGTAGTAGAATTATGTGTTTGCTGTGTGTACCTGTGTTTATGTTTATCTGCTGGTGTAATCATGCTTGTTGTCCCGTCCCCTCTCCTCCTCCAGACCTCCTCTGCCGGCCTCCCTCTTTATTTATTTACCCCGGTCTCATCCAATCGAGCAGCAGATCAGTCTGTGGAAAGGGCAGCTTGCCAAGGCAGCCCTCTGTGACAGAGCAATGCATTAGGACATTAAGACACCCGCTCCTGTGCAAAAAAATCAATCACGCACCCCCGGATGCATTAAAGGCAGAGAAGGGCACCTCTCACACTTTTCTGAATGCCATGCTGGCTAACGTCGTGGCTCCGTTCCCATTTTGCCGACTTCTAGCAGCGTGCACACCTGGCTGGGCTTGTTTGCCTCACTGTTTTCTATTCATGCCTCCCACCCAGGAGCAGTGAGTTGGCTTTCAAACAAATCATTAGCCCTCTCTATGAGGTGCGAAGGTAAGCCTGAACAAACCAGCGTATAGTCTGAAAAACTGTCTCCTTTTCAGAGTTTTTTTTTTTTTTTTTTTTGACCCGCCACCACCCCCCCTCTTCAGGGGACAACTTTATTATTTATTACAGTTTATACTTAACAAGTGAGCAGTAACAATTTCAAGATTATGCTCCTATTGACCAACATTCCTTGCTAGTATATATGTACATAGAGGGAGGGGTTCATATAAACAAAAGTGCACAAGGACGAGACTTAACAAAGTGGCAGATTGACACACGACAGTGGAACAGAACGAACATAAGACAAGACAGTGGGACAAAACAGACATAAGACAAGACAGTGGGACTGAGTAGACATCAGACAAGACAGTAGGATGGGACAAACATAAGACGGGACAGTGACACAGGACAGACATAAGACAAGATAAATGGACAGACAAAGCAAGGCAAGGCAAGGCAAGTTTATTTGTATAGCACATTTCAGCAACAAGGCAATTCAAGGTGCTTCACACAGGACATTGAAATAAAAGAAACACATTTAAAACATTATAAAAGAAACATATAAAAGGTGATTAAAACAGCAAGTAAGAAAACAACACATCAAATCCAAAAAAAAAAAAAAATTGAATAAAATAAAATAAAAATAAAAACACACACATATTAAAGTAAAAGTTGCAATGCAGAGTTTCAAAGAGAATATCAAATTTAAAAAGTCAAAAGCCTTTTAGTCAAAGGCAGCAGTGAACAGGTGAGTCTTTAACCTGGACTTAAAAGAACTCAGACTCTCAGCAGACCTGATATTTTCTGGTAGTTTGTTCCAGATATACGGAGCATAGAAACTGAACGCTGATTCTCCATGTTTAGTTCTGACTTTTGGAACACAGAGCAGACCTGCACCAGATGACCTGAGTGGTCTGGATGGTTCATACTGGACTAGAAGGTCTCTAATGTATTTTGGGCCTAAACCATTCAGTGCTTTATATGCTAGTAAGATAATTTTAAAGTCTATTCTCTGAGAGACAGGGAGCCAGTGTAGAGACCTCAGAACTGGACTGATGTGGTCCACTCTCTTGGTCTTAGTGAGGACTCGAGCGGCAGCATTCTGGATCAGTTGCAGTCGTCGAATAGACTTCGTAAGACAGAGTTTTAGAAGATTAATGGGTGGCCTATAATTGTTCACTGTCTTTCATCTGTTTCGTGGTTCATTTCATGTATCCTCTGATGGTAGAGCTTTCAAAACTGTACCCTGTAGATTCAAATGACCTGCAACTTTTCCCAAAAAACTGTTTGCAGAAGTATCAATTGGCTGGGGTGAAAGCAGATAATTATGTTTTCTGTCAAGTGTCCTCTTTTATAAGCTGGATCAAATATATTGATCATAATTGTACTCCAACTACCCTCTTTTCTCTCCCCTCAAATGCCACATTGTAGGTACTTCATCCATGATAAAATGCTGTGACAAGCAGGTGACAGGAAAAACAACCATGATTGTTCATTAGCGGCGTAACGTCCACACAGCTCCCCCTGTCGCACTGGAAACTGGAGGTAACAGCGGGAGGACATGGAGCAAAATCAGAGTTATGGGAAATGCATCCACCAGGCAGAATCTCACAACTGACTCGTCCATTCGAAGGTAAGATTTGAAGGGGGGGATACTGAATGTCATTTTCTGATTTACATAGAGATTGGTTGTGCCCCGGTCAGCGCTACCATGGCCACAATGACAAATAATAATAATAAAAAAAATGCAAAGATAAATATGGTCCTTGAGAAGCTGCTTCGATTGCAATTCAGTTTTAGCGCTAGCTTAGCTGAGGTGATCTCGTTCCTGGGTCACGGTGACAGGAAAACCTCCAGTGACTCTCAAAAAGCACACTGTGAACATATATGTGTAGGCTACACTGTAAAAAAAAAAATCTGTAATTTAACAGAATTTTCACTGTTTGTTTTACAGATTTTTCCTTTATTTTTAAGATACCGGAAAATATCAATGAAATGACAAAAATAGACTGTGATTTTACATGTCAAATGTAAAATAACATGAAAAAACTGTAACTGTGAATAACCATAAAATGTCCATTTTTTAAAAGAATTTTTTTTTTTCCTTTTTCACAGAAAAATACAGTTAAAATACATTTGCAAATGCGTCGTAATTTCACAAATATTTCCCTTCTTTTTATGAGATTAAACTGTTAATTTAAAGTTCAATACTGTAAAAAATAAATAAATAAAATGAGATAAAATTACTGACAATTAACCATAAAAGTAATACTTGCTCTGTAAGTTTAACAAGACTTGTTTGTTAATTAACAAATATCTTGGGTAATTACGGGAGGTTTCACAACAAAAATGTTGAATAATGTATTTTTGTGAATAATGTATAACATGTATAAGCTCTGATAAACTGTCCAAATACAGTTTTTATCAGTGGATTGTACAACTGTCATGGAAAAAAAAAAAAAAAATAGATAGATAGATAGATAGATAGATAGATAGATAGATAGATAGATAGATAGATAGATGTGTGTATTTATTTGTTTATTTATTTATTTATAGGTAATTTGATTGTTTTAAAACATGAAAATATTCTTTATTAAACATTAATAAGTCAAAAAAATATGCTAAATCTCATGTAAAGTTAGAGCAAAAAAATTTATTTTAATTATGGAAAATTACCGTATTTTTATGAGATGGTTATTTTCCGTTATTTAACAGTATTTTTTTGGCACGCCTGCTGCTGGAATAATACCGTTTTTTATGGGTTTTGTTTTTTACAGTGTATATATGTGTGTATATACATGGTGTCCAAAAAAATTTATACACACTCTATATGATTGTAAAGTAGTTGTTTATTAAAATTCATTTAATTTTCAAAACATAATAGAATTTACAAACATTTAATTGTTTTGTCACCGCCTGTTCTCAAACTGACGTCCTTCCTGGTCCAGACACTGCTGATAACGCAAAGCAACGGAATCGCACACATCACAAAACAATTCCCTTGATATTTGCGTGCATTCACATTCAATGGCTGCTCTCAATTCAGTGACTGTTGCAGGTCTTATAGCATAGACTGTGTCTTTTAGGTAAATAAAAGTCTAGTGGTGTGAGGTCTGGTGAACGCGGAGGGTATTGAATGAAACCCTGCCATCCAATCCACCTGTTTGGCAAGTTCACCTTTTTTTTCTTTCACTTCTGAACGACCCAAACATTTTTTTTCAAATATCAATTTCCATGTATGAGTTTCAATTTTGCATCATATTTGATACATCGGGTCTCAATGCTCAAATATTATTGTTGAACAAACAAAAACAGAATATACCACGAACATGTTTAAAAAATTGGTAATTCCTTTTCAAAATTGGCGAAGTTCCTCCTCCTGCCTCATTAATGACAGTCTTGTAGTGTCACTAGAAAGGCCTCTGGTGAACAAATTCCACCCCCCTGGTGGATTATCCGTGCATTGCATGTATCTAATTGTATACATCAGGTTTTTCAAGAAAAAAAATATCACACTGATCATGTAGAGGGCTTCAAAAGTCATGTATCAAACATGATACGTTTGGTGTTACAGGGTTAAAGGGCCAGCACTTAAAACAACCTTTCTGGTGTCATTACTCAGAAATAGGGTTGAAGATGGACCTGTAGAGTTGAATTAAGGAAGAATTCAGACCCAAGCATAGCATTTACTTTTTCTGTAGACAACAGGGAAATGGTTTAAAATGCAGAATTCCGTTTAAAAAAGCAAAATATCACTCCTTTAGTAGTCATATTATTTGCTGTAATTATTCACAATTAACTATTCTTCTTCCTTCTCAGGACTGAAGCCTGTGATAATATTTAATGTAAAAATAGAGAATTACAGTAGAATCAACGCTGAACTTCAGATATCCCATAAACCCATTAAAACAGACTGTCATCTTCAAAGGCATACTTCCTATGTATATGCTCTAACAGAAATAAGGACAAACCCCAGACTGATATGAACAGTGTTAGATGAATTTCACCAAGTTCCGCATTAGTCTATGTAAATACGAAAAAAAAAAAAAAAAAAAAGAACCAGGAAAGATTTTTGCTGAGACTTTGGAATGACTAATCGTATTCACTCCATAGAACAATTTGGCTTAAAGCTGTTTCTCAAAAGCACAATGTGAAAATGCAATAAAACAGAAAATTCACATGCAGATTTTCAGCATGACAGATGCACACACTGAGTCTGGTGTGAGTTATGTGCTTTGCTTACACACAGAACAGATAATGGAGTCAAGCAGCGGTAGCGATGATAATACTCTCCTTCATCTGTTTTAACTTTCTTTCAGTAACCATGATGATATTCGTCGAGTAATATTAAGCCTCAGAGATGCTTGACTCAAGTCCTATTAAGGTGTGTATAATAGTACACCAGAGCCTTTTCATGTGACCTAGAGGTAGTGTATTGTAGACTGTGGAGAAGGATAGGGTTGGTATACAATCCACTTCTTGTTCATTCATCTATAGTCAGTGTGCTTTAGGACTGTATTTGTATGCCTATAAAATACATCTAGTTGCTCTACCACTTTCCTTAAGTAATATTGTCGCATTGCATGATGGGTATTGGACATTTTGTTGTATTGTGTTCTGTTTTATGTGCAGATGTTCAGGAGGGTTACTGTGTTTTTGTGTGTGTGTATAACAAGCACTTATCTGCCTTTTTATGGTCATTTTAATGTACATATATGGTTGCCATGGCTCAGGAGGTACAGCGAGTCATCCAACAACCAAAGGGTTGGTGGTTCGAATCCCAGTCATCCTAGTCATCTGTCGTTGTGTCCTTGGGCAAGACACTTCACCCACCTTTCCTCCAGTGTCATTCACACTGGTTTATGAATGTTTGGTGGTGGTTGGAGGGGCCGTTTGGCAGCCACGCTTCTGTCATTTGTGGCTACCAATGTACAGGGTGAGTCAGAAAAAACGCTCTTTTCATTTAAAGAAATTGTACCACTGAAATGGAAATGCTTATTTTTCTTTTGATCATACAGCCATATTGATGTGGTCATTGAGCATGTCTGGCCATTGAATCACTGATTTATGGCATCGCATAACAGAGGGAATGTCCATTGTTTATTGTGCACCAAAATATCAGCCAACACAGTTTATGCCACCGTGAATGAAATTGAAATTGTCAACCATTACAGCATGTTTACTCACCATCAAAATGTTTTGTCTCAACGAAGTCGTCCGGCACGACCTTCAACCTGGCTACCATTCAGATTGACGCAAATCTGTGCTCGTTGTCGCATCTCTAACACAGCTCTTCTCGCCATTCGTGTTCGTCGTAGGGCTTGGATTTCAGCCGTGATGCGATTTCGGAGTTCCTGAAGAGTTTGTGGAACAGTCTGATACACACGGTTTTTAAGATACCCCCACAAGAAAAAATCAAGGGGGGTCAAGTCCGGGGATCGGGGAGAATTTTGTCACCATGAAAGCTCTCTGCACATCCGTAAACTGTGGTCTTGCCATGATGAAAACTCCCTGGGCACTGTCATGTAGGCCTATGTCCTGAATGTGAAAGCAAAGCCCCGACTCCTGTAATTGTTGTCAATTTCAAGTTTGTTCACTGTGGCATACATTGTGTTGGCAGGTATTTCAGTGCCCAATAAACAATGGACCTTCTCTCTCTTATGCAATGCAATAAATCTATGACTACATCACCAGACATGCTCAACGACCACATCAATATGACTGTATGGTCAAAAGGAAAATCAGTGTTTCCGTTTTAGCAGTACAATTTCTTTAAATGGAAAGAGCGTTTTTTCTGACTCACCCTGTAGTTTACCACCACCAGAGTGAGAATGTGAGAGTGAATGAATAATGGATGAATAATGTAAAATGCTTTGGGTGCCTTGAAAAGCGCCACCGAAATCTAATCCATTATCATTAATATACCGTAAGCGATAGGGCTGGGTAAAAAAAAAAATTATTTTGGATTGATTTCTTTTTAATTTTGCGTAAGCAATTAATGGTGGATGAGATTGATTTTTCAGAGCAGAACCACAAGTAAATGACCTGGAAACCGCAGATGGCTGGCTCCGTCTCGCAGAGATGGGGCGTCTTTGTCATGCAGGTCTGGTGCGGGAGGAACGTGGAGGAAGGGTGGGGAAAACCCCTCCGTGGGAGGTCCTCCCGGCCTCAAACTGGAACCCACAGTGCAGAGGAACTGTCCAGTGGAGGCGGGTCGCAGAAACCAGTGGTTCTAGAAATATTAACTTCGATCACCCGTGGCTGAGTGCGGAGTTAGAGGAATAGTAAAGCGGAAATCACGAAGCTCCGCCCACCCTCCCCCTCCAGTGAGTTTCTTGAACCAAGGGCCCAACATGATTCTGTTTCAGGGGGGCCAAATAGGTTGCAGTGCCCCAGGGTGTTGTAATGTGCCTTAAGGCTAGAAGCACCAGCCATAAAACAGAATAAATATAATGAAGAAGTCCGTTCTGAGCCACTGGAGAAACATGGGAATGTTTCTGTCCTGTTCATTATTTCAGAGCAGATTAAACTATTTACTGCTGAAATGCCATATTTATTTCCTTTCTAATATCAATATTGATTCTGTGTTGCATGGCTACAGTAGTCAAATAATTAAGTTACAACTCAAAATTGTACTTTGGTATCACTAAATGAATCTGAATCAATCAATTCATATTAAATCAAATCGAATCGCAATTAATCGATTCAGAACCTTATGAACTGAAATCGAATCGATTAAGGATATTGGCCATGATACCCAGCCATAGTAAGCGAAGCTGTAGTTTGGCCGATGCTAATGCTAATCCCTAAAAAACAAGTTTCCTACCATCAATTTCTGCAATGCTATAATATGAAAAGGACAGGAAGTATGTGACGATGATAGTAAACTCACAATTTCCAAATAATTGAGGGGAAAAAAAAGAGGTTGATACTAATTAATATTAATTCCAATTACATCTGCCAGACCAGATTTTTATGGATCTCTATGTTGCAGATGAAGTCTTTTATCAGGAGTTTCACATCTAAAATTCATGTTCCATTGGTCAGCCCTGTATCTGTGCTGTAGGTCAGGGGAAGGGAAATAAAGTAATGATCAATGCCAACTACGGTGGCCCTGAAGGGCAAACCACAACGACAAATTGCAAAGCACACAAGAAAAAGAAAGGCACACAAGAAACAAACGCACACACAAGAAAAAGAAAATCACGCAAACAAGGAAAAGAAAAAGGTCCTACTGGAAAAGGACGGTACAGTAAGTGCTGTGACCAGGATGTGGATGCTGATTGGATTGTCTTTCTGACCGGTGGGAAAACCAGAAGTTTCTATTTAAATATGGCTACCACCAAATACATTATCAGGGATTATTTTGATGCAGGGCATACTTATGCCAGTTTTTGTCAGGTAGTCATATTTAAATATAAACTTCCAGTTTTCCCACCTGTCAGAAAGACAATCCAATCAACATCCAGATCCTGGTCACAGCAGGTACCTAACTTTTCCGGTAGGACCTTTATATTGTTTGGTTTGTTTGTTTTTTTTCTTGTTTGTGTGATTTTCTTTTTTTGTGTGTGTTTTTTTATTTTTCTTCTTTATTGTGTGATTTTCTATTTTTCGTGTGTGTGTGTGTGTTTTCTTGTTTGTGTGATTTTCTTTTTTGTGTGCGTTGTTTTTGTTGTTTGTGTGATTTTCATTTTTTGTGTGAATTTTTTTTTCTTTATTGTGTGATTTTCTTGTTCTTGTGCGTGTGTGTTTTTCTTGTTTGTCTGATTTTCTTTTTCTTGTATGTGTGTGTGTTTTTTTTTTTCTTGTGTGCCCCTCTTTTTCTTGTGTGCTCTGCAATTTGTCGTTGTGGTTTGCCCTTCAGGGCCACCGTAGACAACAGACAAAGAGAAGCCAAGCATTACTGTGACTGAAAAAGCAGCTGAAACAGTATTTACCACACTTAATATCGTAATGTGTTGCAGGCAAAGCAGCAACTATGGAAAACTGTGGTAATAATAAATGATTCTGGCCTCTTCTGAACCCTCACTGGTGCCTCATTTAAGAGAGAAGTTATAGTAAACAAGCAACAAGTGGATAATACTAAAGTTGTGAACTAAAAACCCAGGTGGGGGATGCAAATCAGTTTTTTATTTACAGTATAATATCATAATTAAATATAAGTGTCATGTGGAAACAATTTCAAAATAATGGTTAAATATATGATGTATTTCTGCAACCTTTAATGTGTTAAATCCATCTAAATCCAAATATTTAGACAGACTTTGGTTTGACAAACTTTCAACTTGGATGCAAAGATGAACTGACAACATTTTGGAAGTCAAAAGGGAAGTTAGCTTTGACCTCATGTCTGCCTGTTTTACAGCTAAGATGTCTCTAGAATGTATTGACCGACGTGTTTCTAATTTGGCAAAATGTTTGCCTGGACTCGTGGCCAAAGGTCATAAGGGTTCGTTCGTGATATAAATGTCATACAGAAGTGCATATATTAAGTATTTTTTTGCTGATATTGACTGTGCATATTTATATAGTAGCAGCTGGTGCCACATATTTGTCTTTCGTTTCATTTCAAGCCACAGCTGAAGGTTCCACTGCTTCGGAAAGTGACAGATGCTCAGGAGGATGTAGTATTTTAACCTTTGAAGACCGAGAACTATTTTTGTGGCAACTTCCAAATAAGTGAGTTCTCTACTTTTAACTTTTCCTGTGTGATTTATCACCATTTATTATAATATTATCCTTTGAGTTTTGCTATGTCTAATTTGCTAATCATTCATTAAAGATCAGAGTGAATTCTTAGATTATTATTTATTTTTAAAAAAAGAGCAAAATTTATCATTAACCGAATGTAAAAAAAAAAACAAGCATCTACAACCTCCCATTTGTCAAACCATGAATTTTAGGGATGAATTAGTGTTGCAGAAGATGACGGTGTTCCCATGTTCATTACAAAGCCTCTGATGGTCCAATAAGACATACATTTGTGCTCATAAGTTTACATACCCTAGCAGAATTTGTAACTCCTTGGCCATTTTTCAGAGAATATGAATAATAATACAAAAACTTTTCTTTCACTCGTGGCTAGTGGTTGGGTGAAGCCATTTATTATCAAACAAATGTGCTTACTCTTTTTAAATCATACTGACAACAGAAACTATCCAAATGACCCTAATCAAAAGCTGACATACCCTACTTCTTAATCCTCTGTATTGGTCTCTTTAACATCAGTAGCTGCTTTTCCACTGACCCTCAAATATAACTTGGCATAAAAATTTACCTAATGGAAGAACGACAATTTCGACAAAAGTCTCATTTTTCGATTAAAAGTTTTTGCGCTGGCAAGAGGTTGTTTTTCGGGCGTAGCACAAATGCACACAAATATATATCACACAAAACTGCAATGGAAAGACCTTTTTTTGCAACTAGAATCAGGTGAATTAAAAAAACTGGATGTTGACGGACGTTACAACAAGCAAAGAAGAAGAAACATATCACAGTATGTGTGGGCACACCAGGAAACCCAATCATTTTTTTATTTAGTACGAGATAGAGAGGTAATATATAATAATAATGAATATATCTGTAAATCAACACCATATTTACGTTCATCACCATGTTTATGGAATGACTTCTCGTTTCATTTCACGATAATAAATAAACAAGTCATTGCATTTGTGATTTAATGGAAAAACTGACATTACGCACTTCTGTTTTTTCGACATTTTGTAAATATATCAGTAAAGTTTTGCGCAGATATCTAATGGTAAAGGGACTAGTGACAGTTTGAAGTCTTCTGTGGTAGTTGTGGATGAGGCACTTTATTTCCTCAGATCGTAAAGCTGCACATTCTTCTTGGCAAAACACCTTCAGTTCCTTTAAGATTTTGGGTTTTCTTGCATGAACTGCATGTTTAAGACCTCCCCAAAGTGGCTCAATGATACTGAGGTCAGGAGACTGAGATGGACACTCCTTCACCTTCACTTTTTTCTGCTGTAGCCAATGACAGGTCAACTTATGAGCACAGCTGTATGTGATGGTGCTGAAATGCTGAAAAACTGCATTTTATCTGAATTATTGAAATGCATTGATACAATTTGTGGTTGAAAAGTTATTAAATATTTTGTATCAGTAGATGCTTTTGATGGACAGTTGAATTACTTTTGCTCTGGGATACATCTTAGTCTTCACCATACTCACTTAAATTGAAAAAGATGTTTTTTTGTACCATTTAACTCATTTAATACTGTGGTCATGCAGACGGGTTCACAGTGGATTGATATTTTGGCTCTTGAACTCTAGTGAAAACTGAATGTCTCTAATTCTGATAACCCTCAGACCAGATCATGACCCAATACTCAGCGTGGGTGTCCTCAAACACCACAAACCACTACTTAAAAACTCCACACATCACTGTCGGTGCACCTTTGGATACCCAGACCTGTGTTTTATTATTTAAACATCAAGGAAATAATCTTAATTTTATTTTCTAGCTTCAGTTTTTTAATCTTAACCATCTTTTCATCTTACTATTTACTTTCCTAACAAAACGAATGCCCAAGAAAGAGATGAAAAATGAAGAGGACAAAGAATCAGAGATCAAACAGATAATGAATAAAACACAGATGCACCACAACTGTGGGAAAACAAGTGGCAGATCAAAAAGAAATGGGAAAAATAGTTGAATGGTAGAGCCAGCGTTAAGGGCGAGTGGGTGATGAGATGTGTCGGGTATAGCCTTCTGTCAGAATCAACCTGGGTTTTGTCCATCCATCATTCTGCAAAAAACAATGAAATTGTGAAGGTATGTGTCTCGGATGATTCATCCAAAACACCTAATTAAAAATCTATCTGTCATTTCTCAAGACGCATTATAAAGTACATAAAACTCATTATAGTTTAACCCTTTAACCCCTGAGACGTCATTTCAGGTAAACGGGCTGCTATTTCTGGCCAAAGAATCACAAATTCTGCTGTCTTGCATCTGCTTCAGTGTCAGAAAAGCTGTTGTGAGTATGTGTTTGTGTGTTTTAGGGTCAAAACAGGGTGGAATAACAGAAAAATACAAAGAGAGGAATTGAAGTTTGACAGGTTTTTACTAAATAAGGCACTCAGAATGTAAAAGAATAAGAGATTTAGGATGTTTAACATTAACTATGAATTGGAGCACACTGAACAACAACAAATATTTGAACTTTGGCCTAGTAGTTTTTGTTTTGGGGCTAAAAAGCATTTACACGGTCAAAACTCAGTAAAAACACAGTAAAAAAAAATGGCAGTGGCTACTGCCACAGTACTGTGGCACGAAATATCGGTTTGTCTATTGCCACAGACCAATCACATGTTAGCATTTATACTAGAGCCAATCACAGATACTGTTCCATGAACTCATTATCCTCTTGTTGCCACAGTACTGTGGTCATATATGGTGTATTCTTCAGTTCATTCTTTTGTGCATTTTGCTACCACAGTACTGTGGCAACTGATGGAAGAAAAGACAAATTAGTGATAGTATATAGTATAGAATAGGAATTATTGTTCTAAATACGTTATATGTGGTTTTATGGTGTTCTTTGCTCTGTGCAGTCAGTGAGATTGAGAAGGTGGGCGGAGCTAAATGTTGGATGCAGCAGTGTGCCATGTGACTTCAGTTCTGTGTCAGTTCAGTGTCAGAAATGTACTGAGTGCTGTTGTCCGAATTCTGCACTCTGAACGTTGTCCCAGTGGCTGATTTATATCAATGACGGATTTACTTACTGGTGTCCTTCGTGCGTGCCCCGCCCCGAAAAAAAACCAAAATATCACACCACGTCAACCAGGAATTGAACCCAAGTCTTCTGCATTGCAGTTAGATATGTTACCAAGTGAGCTAAATGTCCACTGGTTCAAAATAAGACCTATTTGCTATATTATTGTAAGAGTGAAAATGGGAAAGGCTTATCATAAGGAAATATTCTGTTGTAAACGTAAGCACAGTAACAGTAAAGTGTCTTCTTACATAATTACTGTATAATATTTACATATATAAGCTTACAGTACTATAAAGTTGATATTCTGTTATGAGGGATCGGGGGGCGCTGTGCTGGGAGATGAGAGATATAAGTGAAAAGACAAAGAGTTGAGTTGGACTGTACTGTGCATTGGAGTTGACTAAAAAGTTATGAGAAAGACCCTGTACCTGCTCTGAATGATTTATTCCGTCATACACACACTAACGTCACTTACATTATTGCCTTAGTACTTTTCAGGATCTAACAAGTTACTCGTGTAGACATGATATAACAAGGGTGCTGATTGGCTCTGTGGTAATAGACAAACCGATATTTCGTGCCACAGTACTGTGTCAGTACCCACTTTAAAAAAAATAAATAAAGGACAATCACCACAACCCTGCAAACAATAGTAAAAACAAAAAACGACGAGGAAAACTGTAAAAAAAAAAAAACCAAAAAAACATCTATTTTTATAGTGAGTCAGTCTCACTCACTGCTCTGTTTTGCCCCCCCCCCATTCCACAGGCAGCAGGGGGCTGCACTGAGCATGCTCAGATGTCTATGGAAAGAACAAGGTCTATTCTATCAGCACATTTTGAAGTTTTTCCTATTGAGCAAATCGTTGAATTTTTAGGAATATTCCAAATAAATCATACATTCAGAACGCTCACCACAGACACATCAGGAGTTAAAGGGTTAATCATGGCTGCTTTGCCCTAATGACCGACTAAAACAACTTAGAAATATGACTGCTCACAGATTTAATTTTAGGCACAGCTGGATAAATACTAAATGTCCCTGGCTTTGTATGATGTAATATACTCTATCCACTAAACTGAAGTCTAACTACAATGTATGGCCTTTGTAAATTTGTGTCCTTTTGGGAAAACAAAAGCACTTTGCATTCCCGGCACACTTTGTTGCCTGAGAAATCTTGGAGAAAGGAAATAACACTGGGACATTATCTGTGGAGGGCAGCCCCATTAAAAAAATGAATATTGCTTTTCTCCCCTTCCTCAGCTCCTGCATCAGATACCGTCTAAACAAATAAATAAATAAAAGCTGTAAATAACCGTTGCCTGTTGCTCCAGTCATTTCTCTATTACTTTGGCCAGTGGAGTGAGACCGACTTCTTATTTCTTGCTCTGAGAAGCAGCTCTCAATTTCGTTGATAAAATAAAAAAGAAAAAAAAAAAAGGGTGGATTGGAGAAAAGGAATGGACGGCTGGATGCAGCAACAATAAATTTTGTGAATGATTTCTGCGGGTGCTTCTTTTGCATTTTGTGAGCATGTTTGAAGGATAAGACAGACCAGGGTACTTGATTTTTGCCAGTTTGTGCAAATGCAAATGGGTGACCTGCCTCACCATCCAAGTAACTATACAAACACTTACATATCATCTCCAATTTTTGTCACGCAGATGGTATAAAGAAGTAAAAACTGATTTTAAAGGAGTGATATTTTACTTTTTTAACCCTGTAAAGCCTGAACCATTAAATCATTGACAGAAAATTCCAGTTCTTTGAAACTGGAATCTTTATTTTTCTTGAAAAAGGTTTTTTCAAATATCAGCTTCCATGTATGAGTTTCAATTTTGTGTCATATTTGATACATCAGGTCTCAATGCTCAAATATTATTATTTTTGAACAAACAAAAACATAATAGAACACAAACATGTCTGACAAATTGGTAATTCCTTTTCAAAATTGGCAAAGTTCTGCCTCCTTCCTCATTAATGACAATCTTGTAGTGTCACTGGTGAACGAATTTCTCCCCTCTGGTGGATTATCAGTGTATTACATGTATCTAATTGTATACATCAGTTTTTTCAAGACAAAAAAAATATCAAACTGATCATGTAGCGGGCTTCAAAACTCATGTATCAAATATGATACGCTTGGCATTATAGGGTTAAATGGAATTATGCATTTTAAAACATTTCCCTGTGGTCTACATAAATTGTAAATGCTATGCTTGGGTCTGAATTCTTCATTAATTCAACTCTACAGGTCCATCTTCAACCCTATTTCTGAGTAATGACACCAGAAAGGTTGTTTTGAGTGCTGGCCCTTTAAATGCAAATGAGCCACTTCACACCCCACCCCTCCAGGTTGTTGACCATGCTACTCTGTCCCGTTCAGCCACTTGTGTTCGTTAATACAACCAACAACTGAACATTTTAGGTAATCGGCTCGCAGTTTGGACATATTTTCGTTATTTCATTTCATAACCTATTTAAACTCGGAGATATATTGAGGATGCAACCTCATTTACGATATAGCTAAGGCAACACAAGACATTTGAAACATTCAATGGACATGTCAGAAATACCGAAAAGTAAAAGTGACAAAGACGAATTAAAAACAGAGAAGTCTACTTAAAAACAGGAGGTAAAATAAGACGGAATTATGGATTCAAAACACAAAATATTTGAAACATACAATGCCATATCAGAAGTACCAAAAAGTAAAAGTGATATAGATGAACTAAGAACAAAGACATCTACTTAAAAGTATGGACTACAACCGCTGCTGCTGATAAACAATTATGGCATCTTTGGAGGAATGCTCGTCGGAAGTCTTGACCTTATATGTGCAAATGTGGTGAAATAACTAGTTATAGATGTAACAAATTAAGCAGGAATTGAAACAGGTTGTAGAAATCCACTCAATTTTTGCCAAAATTAATATAAAGATAGCTTTGCAGCACCTGGAGGGTTCAATTTAAAACTTTTGGAACTATTAGGGTCCAAATACCCAAGTAAATGTACCAAAGACTAATAAAAGTAAGTTTAGCAAAATATGACCCCTTTAAATTACCAAACGGTCCTTCTTTTACTTTAACCCATAAAGACCCAAAGAGCCACTGGCAACCAAAAGCATCTACTGATCTAAAATGTTTAATAACTTCTGATCCACTAATCCTATCAATACATGTAAATAATCGGTGTAAAATAGTTTGTCATCTTTTCATGGTCATCAGATATGACCCATTTGGACATTCAGAGGCTCTGTAGTTACCATGGAAACACCATCATCTCCTAAAACACTGATTCACCATTAAAACCCATTGAGTTGGATCAATGACAGTGGATGGTGATGCTTGTTTTTACATTCAGTTATTGATATCTTCGCTGAAAAAGTCACTTTTTCTTCAGTTTTCTGTGTTTCTGACAGAATAACCTTTACATTTACACTGAGCTTTAATGAACATCTACATAACCAACAGATCAAATATAGGAAAATACCTTATTTACGCTGAAAAAACACTAATATTATCATACAGTCGTGGAAAAATTATTAGACCACCCTTGTTTTCTTCAACTTCTTTTTTCATTTTAATGCCTGGTACAACTAAAGCTACATTTGTTTGGACAAACATAACGATAACACAAAAAATAGCTCAGAAGAGTTTAATTTCAGAGCTAATATCCAGCCATTTTCCATGTTTTCTTGATAATAACCAAAATCACTTCAGTTCTTACATCAATAGCTATGGCATTGTACTGCCAAAAACAGTGCTTTTAGAAATTTCATGTTTTCTTTTCTGTTTGTTTTAGTCACATGATACACACAGGAGTTTGTACTTGATTGAATAACCATAGTTTTTAATGACTTTTAGAATAGAATAGACTTTATTTACCATTTGCACAGATACACTGCAGCATAGGTACATTGGAATTCTTGTGCATTTCCCTGAGTCACAGAGTTAGAAAAAGACATGAATAATAACAGAAACAAAAAACAAACACAGCTAAAACATATAAAACAGTTATTGCACAGACAAATACAAATACACATTTGTAAAATAAAGTACTGATCAGAAAAAAGTAATAATAATAAGAGTACTGAAAGGTAAAAAAAACAAGTTATTGCACATTTGAATTAACAGTACTGGGAGGTAGAGCAGGTTATTGCACATTCAATTAAAATACTGGGACTTTTGATCTGCTTTTCGCAGATGACGTTGTCCTGTTGGCCTCATCGAACCTGGACCTTCAGCGTGCCCTGGGGCGGTTTGCAGCCAAGTGTGAAGCGAGTGGGATGAGGATCAGCACCTTCAAATCCGAGGCCATGGTTCTCAACTGGAAAAAGGTGGTCTGCCCTCTCCGGGTCGGTGGGGAGTCTTTGCCCCAAGTGGAGGAGTTTAAGTATCTTGGGGTCTTGTTCACGAGTGAGGGAAGGATGGAGCGTGAGATTGACAGACGGATCGGTGCAGCGTCTGCAGTGATGCAGTCGCTGTACCGGTCGGTTGTGGTGAAGAAGGAGCTGAGCCGAGAGGCGAAGCTCTCGATTTACCGGTCAATCTACGTTCCCACCCTCACCTATGGTCATGAGCTTTGGGTCATGACCGAAAGGACAAGATCCCGGATGCAAGCGATTGAAATGAGTTTCCTCCGCAGGGTGGCTGGGCGCACCCTTAGGGATAGGGTGAGGAGCTCAGTCACCAGGGAGGAGCTTGGAGTAGAGCCGCTGCTCCTCCGCGTCGAGAGGGGCCAGCTGAGGTGGCTCGGGCATCTGTTTCGGATGCCTCCTGGACGCCTCCCTGGGGAGGTGTTCCGGGCATGTCCCACCGGGAGGAGACCTCGGGGAAGACCCAGGATACGTTGTAGAGACTATGTCTCTCGGCTGGCCTGGGAATGCCTCGGGGTCCCCCCGGAAGAGCTGGAGGAGGTGTCTGGGGAGAGGGAAGTCTGGGCATCCCTGCTTAGACTGTTGCCCCCATGACCTGGCCCTGGATAAAGCGGAAGAAAATGGATGGATGGGCTTTTGATGGTCTGATATTTTTTTCTGTGACTGCATGGTGATAAATCACTTAAGAAAAGTTGAATAGGGAGAAAAAAATAAGGGTTTAATTTCAGGGCTGATATCTAGCCATTTTCCATGATTTTCTTGATAATAAACAAAATCATTTAAGTTCTTACATCAATGGTTATGGCATGATCAATAAATCAAATATCGGAAAATAGATGATTTTCATGAAAAAAAAAAAAGCAAAATAGAGGATAATATTGTGATAAATGATGACAAATCACAAAAGAAAGGTGAAATCTACAGAAAAAAATCTTTTGAGAACAATCACAAAAGTAGCACTGAGTCTTTATGGGTTAATGGATGTATCAATTACTCTCATTCTCTCCATAATCATAAAACTGTAAGTTACTGATATAAAAACTGGTCTTTTTCCACACAGATCCATGCTTTGTCTAATGTCCTTCTGATAAATCCCCAGTGACATAATCATCCTGTTGTCAGAAAAGCACTGAAATGGTGGAGCCATTTTAATAACATTGGCAGAAAGTAGATGTGAAGCGTCCCAGCGTTTGTTAAGTGCACATTCAACATGTTTCAATCAGTTTAGCATCAACCATTTCAGCACTAAATGAATTATGATGCCACACCTGGCTTCACAACACGGTGGCAGCAACTGAAGTAGCTTTTGTTGAGAACAATGTATCAAATGCACTGTATTTATCATAGTGGGAGCGTACACTGAACGCCTGGATGTCACTGTCATGAGTCATGCCGCTGACTCACAACTGGTCCAAACTAATGTGTAATGAATTAAAGTCTGTTCTGTAGCTTGTATTTAAGAACCAGAGGATGTCTATTATAACCAACATAATACAGGTTTTTCTGTATTGTATGTCAGTGCTTCTAGTGGGTTTTGAATGCTTTCACACAACATAGAAATGGGGTTTTTACACTTCAGAACTACTTTAATCTACCACATTCAAGTACTTACCAAAGTTTCACTATCAATATGGTAGCACAGGGTGAAAAACAGATGGATGTTCCTTACCACATGCTGCCATGAATGTCATTTATCATCTTTGGAGATTTCACTCATCTGATGGAATTTCAGCTCTTTCATTAAATGGGTCTCCATGTTATTTAGCAAAACAAGACTGTAAACACATCTAGGTCTAGAAGGAACTGGCAACATGTCAAGGGTAAGGTTGGGAATTGATAAGAACTTAGCGATTCTAGTTCCATTATTGATAGCCCTTATCGATTTGATTCCCTATTGATTTTCATTGGATTAGGAAATACACTGTTGTACAAATGGCTTTAGTTGGATTAACTCTTGAATTTTTTTTTTTTTTTTTTTAATTGTATCCTTTATTTAACCAGGAAAAAAGATCCCATTGAGATTTACCCTGTGAAGCCTGAACTATTAAATCTTTTGACAGAAAATTCCAGTTCTCTGAAACTGGAGCTTCTATTAGTCCTTCTGAACAACGCAATTTTTTTATTTTTTTTTCCAAATATCAGTTTACATGTATGAATTTCAATTTTGTATCATATTTGATACATCAGGTCTCAATGCTCAAATATTATTTTTGAACAAACAAAAACATAATATAACACATGCCTGTCTAACAAATTGGTAATTCCTTTTCAAAATTGTCAAAGTTCTGCCTCCTTCCTCATTAATGACAATCTTGTAGTGTCACTGGAAAGGCCTCTGGTGAACAAATTCCTCCCCCCTGGTGGATTATCCATCTATTGCATGTATCTAATTATATACATCAGGTTTTCCAAGAAAAAAATATTGCACACTGATCATGTAGAGGCCTTCAAAACTCATGTATCAAATATGATACGTTTGGTGTTATAGGGTTAATCTCACGCCACTAATGACACTCTCCGTTTCCTTTTCTGAAATGTTTGGATCTGGGGCCTGGTCTGAGGGTAAAGGAGAAGAACGGCTCAGTGAGTTAAGCGATGCAGTGGGATCCAAGGTCAAGGAGAGGAGTAAGAATTGACAGCATTGATGTCCCTCCCACTGTGTTATCTGGGCCTGACAGACTGCAGAGTCACAGGGAGGCAGCCCTCCTTTCAGCTCATTTAGGAAGATATTACACCAAGCCATGTAGAGAGGGCACCTGCTGAGTCAACCTTCCTTTGACACTAACAGGGGAAGGAAAAAAATGTCCACAGTTGACTGGTCTGAACAGAAGAGCACCCCTGTATACGGCATCGGGGGGTATGGATGTCTCAATTTGTTGTCATACAAAAGTTATATTTTAAAATTGATTAAATAGGTAAATATGGCAAACTATTACTTTAAGTTTGTTTGCACTCACTAACTACCTTAAATGAGCTCTGTTCAGAACCATGTCAGCTGTCTGCATGTTGTTAAGACCTGGATGGGCTTGAAATTTTAAGTTTAACCCTTAAAAACTCATAGAAATAGTCAGAAATTCAAACTTTTAACCTCAAAAATTTTCAATGTTATGTAGAAAATCAAGGTCAATAAAGTTACTATATTTGGTTCCTTACCTGTAAATAGCAAAATAAATAAATGAATAAATACAAGAAGAAAATATTTTAAACTAGAAAAGCACTTGGAGAGCGTAGACCTCTGCCAAGGCAGATCAATGCCCCCCCCCCCTCCCCCTCCCCCCCCCCATCACCACCAAAATTTAATCATTTGTTCCTTGTGCCAGTATCAACATTTCCTGAAATTTTCATCCAAATCCATCCATAACTTTTTGAGTTATCTTGCACACGGACAGACAGAAAGACAGACAGACAAACCAACGCCGGCAAAAACATTACCTCCTTGGTGGAGGTAAATATATACATACAAGAAAAACACATGTAGGGTGAAAGGAACATGTATTTTAGAACATTAGAACATCACTTTTATAACATTACAACATACAAGACTTTTATAACTTATACTACTTTTGTGAAATTTTTCAAAATATTGCATTGTTGTATTGAAAATTATGATCAATGAAGTTACCATATTTGGTTTCTTACCCGTAAATGGCAAATAAATAAATAAATAAATAAATAAATAAAAGAAGAAAATATAAAAAACTAGAAAAGCACTTGGAGAGCGCAGACCTCCATCAAGGCAGATCGCCCCCCCCCCCCCCCGCCCCAATCACCACCAAAATTTAATCATTTGTTCCTTGTGCCAGTATCAACATGTCCTGAAATTTTCATCCAAATCTGTCCAGAACTTTTTGAGTTATCTTGCACACTGACAGACAGACAGACAGACAGACAGACCAAACATATATATATATATATATATGTATATACAAGAAAAACACATGTAAGGTGAAAGGAACATGTGTTTTAGAATATTAGAACATCACTTTTAGAACATTACAACACACAAGACTTTTACAACTATTACTACTTTTGTGAAATTTTTCAAAATATTTCATTGTTGTATTGAAAATTATGATCAATGAAGTTACCATATTTGGTTTCTTACTCGTAAGCGGCAAATAAATAAATAAACACAAGAAGAAAATTTAAAAAAACTAGAAAAGCACTTGGAGAGCGCAGACCTCCATCAAGGCAGATCACCTGCCCTGATCACCACCAAAATTGAATCATTTGTTCCTTGTGCCAGTATCAACATGTCCTGAAATTTTCATCCAAATCTGTCCAGAACTTTTTGAGTTATCTTGCACACTGACAGACAGATAGACAGACAGACAAACCAAATACATATATGTAGACATATATATATATATATATATATATATATATATATATATATATATATATATATATATATATATATGTACAAGAAAAACACATGTAAGGTGAAAGGAACATGTATTTTAGAACATTAGAACATCACTTTTAGAACATTAGAACATACAAGACTTTTACAACTTATACTACTTTTGTGAATTTTTTCAAAATATTTCATTGTTGTATTGAAAATTATGATCAATGAAGTTACCATATTTAGTTTCTTACCCGTAAGTGGCAAATAAATAAATAAATAAATACAAGAAGAAAATATAAAAACGAGAAAAGCACTCGGAGTGCGCAGGCCTCCGCCAAGTAAGATCAGTGTCGTCGTCGTCCCCCCCGATCACCACCAAAATTTAATCATTTGTTCCTTGTGCCACTATCAACATTTTCTGAAATTTTCATCCAAATCCATCCATAACTTTTTGAGTTATCTTGCACACAAACAGACAAACAGACAAACCAACGCCGACAAAAACATAACCTCTTTGGCGGAGGTAAATATACAAGAAAAACACATGTAAGGTGCTTAAGAACAAGTATTTTAGAACATTAGAATATCACTTTTAGAACATCAGACCAACATCAGTGCTGATCCAGACCCCTGTCCCCATCCACATTATCCCTTTGAACATCATTCCTTACATTAGTACCATTACTTCATGGTACCTAACAAAGCAAAGTTACACTCACTGTTCATGCAGAGGTGGACCTTACAGACCCTGTAGACCACATTGGACCTGAGATTGTTGACTCACTGTCCTCATTTTAACTGTTGCTGTCACTGTCTTGTAATGTATGCAGAAATGACCAAAGAATAGTCTTTTTACCCAATAAAGGGTTAAAAGAAAACAAAATGAAGATTGTTTTACTCAGTCACTCTTTTATCTCATGCTGACGGAACTGTGGGGCTTCTTGATTATTTTCCACACACTTGTATAAAAATCCTTGGCATCATTTTGATAGTGCTCTTAAATTTGACAGCTTTCCTCTCTTATCAAGATCAGCCTCTTCCAGCTGCATCTGTTTTGCAAAGTTGAAGTCGTACCCACCTACAGGTACGTGGTCCATATGTTTAGTACGTCTCAGCTGTATTTCTGCAGTTCACTGTAGTATGGGTTGGACCAGTCCTCTGTCTACTGGCTACAGATGGTCCAAAACATGGCAGTGAGCAAATCACCTCCATGCTGGCATCCCTTCACTGACTTCCTGTCAATCACAGGATCCAGTTCATAGATTTATTACCCCACCCTCGGAAGGGGAGGCAAGGGGTTTTGTTTTTGGTTTGGTTTGTTTCTTTGTTAACACTTCAGCAGCAAAACTAAGCAAATGTCAGCTTTCAGTAGTCAGTAGAAATACATTTATGGAGTGTTTGAAGAGCAGAATAGATAGATAGATAGACAGACAGACAGATAGACCGACAGACATACATACATACATACATACATACATACATACATACATACATACATACATACTTACATACAGTCATGGAAAAAATTATTAAACCATCAAAAGTCATCAGAAACAATGGTTATGCAATCAAGTACTAACTCCTGTGTGTATCATGTGACTAAAACAGACAGAAAAGAAAACATGGAATGTCTAAAAGCACTGTTTTTGTCAGTACAATGCCATAGATATTGATGTAAGAACTGAAGTGATTTTGGTTATTAGCAAGAAAACATGGAAAATTTCTAGATATCAGCTCTGAAATTAAACTCTTATGAGCTATTTTTGTTATCATTATATCTGTCCAAACAAATGTAGCTTTAGTTGTACCAGGCATTAAAATGAACAAGAAATTGAAGAAAACTATTTTCTTTCCGTGACTGTATGTATGTATGTATGTATGTATGTATGTATGTATGTATGTATGTGTGTATGTATGTATGTATGTATAGATAGATACACTATATTGTCAAAAGTATTTGCTCACCTGCCTTTACTGGCATATGAATTTCAGTGCCATCCCATTCCTTGTCTATGTGGTTCAATATGACGTGGGTCCACCCTTTGCAGCTCTAACAGCTTCAACTCTTCTGGGAAGGCTGTCCACAAGGTTTAGGAGTGTGTTCATGGGAATTTTGGACCATTCTTCCAGAAGCACATTTGTAAGGTCACACACTGATGTTGGACAGAAGGCCTGGCTCTCAGTCTCCGCTCTAATTCATCCCAAAGGTGTTCTATGGGGCTGAGGTCAGGACTCTGTGCAGGCCAGTCCAGTTCATCCACACCAGACTCTGTCATCCATGTCTTTATGGACCTTGCTTTGTGCACTGGTGCACAGTCATGTTGGAAGAGGAAGGGGCCAGCTCCAAACTGTTCCCACAAAGTTGGGAGCATGGCATTGTCCAAAATGTCTGGGTATGCTGAAGCATTCCCAGTTCCTTTCACTGGAACTAAGGGGCCAAGCCCAGCTCCTGAAAAACAACCCCACACCATGACCCCCCCTCCACCAAACTTTACACTTGGTACAATGCGGTCCGACAAGTATCGTTCTTCTGGCGACCGCCAAACCCAGACCCGTCCATCAGATTGCCAGATGGAGAAGCGCGATTGGTCACTCCAGAGCACACGCCTCCACTGCTCTAGAGTCCAGTGGCGGTGTGCTTTACACCACTGCATCCGGCGCTTTGCATTGCACTTGGTGATGTATGGCTTGGATGCAGCTGCTCGGCCATGGAAACCCATTCCATGAAGCTCTCTGCGCACTGTTCTGGAGCTAATCTGAAGGCCACATGAAGTTTGGAGGTCTGTAGCGATTGACTCTGCAGAAAGTTGGCGACCTCAGCATCTGCTGACCCCGCTCTGTCAGTTTACGTGGCCTACCACTTCGTGGCTGAGTTGCTGTCGTTCCCAAACACTTCCACTTTCTTATAATCCAGCTGACAGCTGACTGTGGAATATTTAGGAGCAAGGAAATTTCACGACTGGATTTGTTGCACAGGTGGCATCCTATCACAGTTCCACGCTGGAATTCACTGAGCTCCTGAGAGCGACCCATTCTTTCACAAATGTTTGTAAAAGCAGTCTGCATGCCTAGGTGCTTGATTTTATACACCTGTGGCCATGGAAGTGACTGGAACACCTGATTCTGATTATTTGGATGGGTGAGTGAATACTTTTGGCAATATAGTATAGATAGATAGATAGATAGATAGATAGATAGATAGATAGATAGATAGATAGATAGATAGATAGATAGATAGATATGCTTTTCAGTAGCCGATATGAATGCATCATGTAAATAATACAATCCAGCAGAACTGAAAAGACATACTGTAAACAAGCCAATTTTTGCCAGAAGAAACAGTTGCACACAAAAAAAAAACAGAGAAAAATTACGTGTTTATATAGATTTGGGTGATTAGTGTAAAATCCATTTAGTGTGTAATCACGGTACTTGATGAATACGACAAATACATCTGTCAGATTAACACAGTTACACTTTAGTCATTTAGGTAAGTGCAGGAACACTCCAGTCCAGTGGGTGGCAGTAAATTATCTTTACACCAGGTAAACAAAGACAACAGAGAGTGAAACATTGTGGTAAATGGTCCATTGGATGTAGCTTGTATCCTACCATGTGTGATGTATTGGTGCATATGCTCACAGACGACAGCCTGTGTTTGTGTACTATTATCAGTGAAGTTTATGGAACTCTATGGACACTTACCGGGAAAAAACAAACTGGACTACGTTTATGGTGGCTGTGAAAGGAAAAGGTAAGTGGTAGCTTTTATTTTAACACTCTTACGTGGCTCATATGGCATTAGCTATATGTGTATCTGCCTAGGGTGTTTGTATGCAAATTAGTATTTTAGCTATAATCCAGTATATTTTTATTACATCTGATGGTTTCTCAATGCAGATATGTGTTATCGTGCACTGTCCCAATCAAATAAACTAATTAATAAATACATTTATGAAGGAGGGGCTTGTTTTAGTGATCAGTAACCCCAGTCTGAGTCATATGGATAAACTAATATTATTATTAATAACACTAATAATACTCAAATAGCTTTATTTGATGAATTACACAAAGCAACAGTGTGTTGTGTAGTGACTTATCATTAAGTGTGTGCTCTAAAAAAGACTAATATTAGCTTTTGTTGTTGTAAAAGTTGGCCAGTGTGAAAAAAAACATTTTTTCTTGGGCAGAATATTTGTTTTTCAGTAACTATGCAGACATCTTATTAGGAATATTGTGATTTTTAATATTAAGACTCAAACAGCCACTGGTGACCAAAAGTATCTACTGATCTAAAATGTATAATACCTATTAAAACACTAATCCTATCAATATAAATAATTGGTGTAAAATGTGGTTTGTCATCTTTTCATGGTCATCAGATATGACTCATTTGGACATTCAGAGGCTCTGTAGTTACTGTGGAAACACTGTCATCTTCTACAGCATTGATTCACCAGTAAAACCCATGGAGTCGGATCAATGACAGTGGATAAACACACTGGGTTTATGTTCAATTAATGATATATTTTGCTGAAAAAGTCCAGTTTTCTTCAGTTTTCTCTGTTTTTGAATTAACTATAGGAAAACACCTGATTTTCACTGGAAAAAAAAAAAAAAAACAGCGGATAATATTATAATAAATGGTGATAAATCACTTAAGAAAAGTTACATGTAGAAAAAATAAATATTTTGGATCTGCCAGAAAAGTAGCACTGGGTCTTTTTGGGTTAAAATATAAACTTAAGTGTTGGATTTAATTGTTGAAGTGTGTTCTTTACATTTTATTTATTTGTCTTTAACTCCAGTCAGTTAATATCTTTCGCTAAAAAAGTCACTTTTTCTTCAGTTTTCTCTGTTTTTGATGCAATAACCCTCAAGTTTCCAGTTTTCTGATGGAGTTTGTCGTCTTTTCATGGTCATCAGATATGACTCATTTGGACATTCAGAGGCTCTGTAGTTACTTAAACGCCCCAAATAGCATAATCCAGAGGGTTTAGATCTGGGCTAGAAGGCGGCCATAAACATGATTCCCAAAAATTGCCAACAAGTGTTTTGGTGTTCTTGTGTAAGATTTTAACTTCAAATCATATTTTACTGTATTTCTAACGGTCTTGTTGTCTACCTCAAGTTCAATTGCCATTTTTCTCATGGATTTGGTTGGATCCTTTTGGATTTTGGATTTGAGAGCTTTAATAAAAGCTTTGGTACGTTTTTTGTTGCTTCCTCCACTTCCAGACTTTCTCGTAATAGTTTTGCTCATAGTCATTCTCTTCTTTACATTATAAACAGTCTTTATGGACACTCCAACTATTTTTGAAATCTCCTTTGGTGTAACGAGTGCATTCAGCAAATCACACACTCTTTGACGTTTGCTTTCCTGATTACTCATATGGGCAAAAGTTTCTGAAAAGGTATGAATAATAGTGTTAGGTATGATTATGACATCAATATATGTTTGGTTTCAAAACAATTGACGTAGTGCCTGCTGAGAAAAAACAACTAAATGTTCATTGTAAATTTTGTTTCCCCACCCTGTATATAGATTAAATGTCATCTAAAATTAACGTTTATTTGCAACATAGTATAACAAACTATTACATGATCAAAAACAAATTAATATTAGCAAAAACAATGTTTGAATGTCTGGGGTCGCCAGAAATTTGTGATGTTAAAATGGGGTTACAAGCCAAAAAAGGTTGGGAATCACTGGGTTAATATATTGGTATGGAATTCTAAGTATATCTGTATTTCATTGTACCTGCTTTTGTGAAGTCGTTGGAGGAGGGGGCTGCCAGGTTTGCGCTCAAGGATGATGGGATGTAACGACCCGGTGCAGGGAGGGGTGAAGCTTCGAGTTTGCACAGTCGGACACTCGGGAACGCGTCTAGGCCTGAAGTGAGGAAAAAAAAAAGCAGCGAGGTGGAGAGGTCGGTGTTATTAGGTAGCTTTAGATGCGCTGTGGCACACTCCAGTTGCATGTTGAACACAGCAGAGGGCAGTGGGGATTTCACAGCAGAACCGACGCCGACCTGTGATTGACAAAGCTGCGAGGGCGAACAAACGTAGGCTATCGCAAAATAAGGGTAAAACAGGATGAGGGCAGGGAGGGAGAGTGGAAGCCAGAGGTCAAATGTGTTCTGTGGAATGTCAAAGATGGCCAGACTGCATGTCTCAGACTTAATTAGGACCCACAGGATCATGATGATTATGGTAATACCCGGTCTGAGCAACGAAATGAGCCTGATGATGATCGGAACAGATCTCTGACATGAAAAGTTCCTTCTGTGTCAACTTGTTGGGCACATCTCACCACCAATATCAGACCATAAAATGATTTTTTGCTCATTTTGCAAATTGCTTTAATATCCTGGTGGCCTATTTTCTTCCATTCCTCTCACAGTATGCATGGCAGCAGGTGACAGGTTTAAATAGGATTTGCATCTGAAACCGGCAGGAATGTGAACGTGCTTCGTGCAGGGAAGATGGCAAGAAGATTGTAATAGAAGAAAGGGGAGAAAAATGGAAGAAGCCTCTGCGTTTGACCTTGAGTGCAGTGCTGAGAGGAGAAAGACAGCAGGCGAGATTAAAAGAAAGATCTGGAAAGATAAAGCCGTAGAGATTAAGGAAAGGACACAATAAGGCTGCTTTGTAAACAATATCTTTAGCGAGGCAATGTGATGAAAAAAAAAAATCACATGTAAGATTCTTTGAGCGTACATATCAAGATTTTCAACTTTGAATTTTAATTAACCCTTTCATGCATTAAATATGAGAACCTTAGTCGAGATTTTTTTTCCTGAGTGTTTTTATTCCTCTTTAGGCATGAAAAAACAATGCAATTGATTTATTTTTAATAAACTTGTTTTTTATGAAGGTAGATTTGTTGCTTTATTGCTTTAAAAAAAAAAATTCAATAAAAAAAGTGTTTGAATTAAAAAAAAAAAAAAAATACGATCCAAAAAATTGCAATTGAACACTTTTTTCCTTAATTGAATTTTTTTTTTTTTTTTTTTTTTTTTTTAATGAATTTTTTTTTTTTGGTTAAAGCAATAAAGAAACAAATCTACCTTCAGAATTTTTTGTGGAGTTCCAAAAATGTCCACTCTTCTGGACACCATGTGTTTAATTTTTGAATATCAGAAACTGATATACAAAATCAAAACATTTTTAATGCAGCTAATCTGATGTTTTTTCGCATTTTATCATATTCCCAATTTTTATTAGCAATTGATTTACACTCAAGCATGTTACTGAAGATCAGGTTTATCAAGAACAGCAAAGTTATGGTAATTGTATAAATGTCAGTGTATGGGATGGTGCATAAGCGTCCACTGTGTTGGCTGATATGAAAGTAAAACAACAAAACCCATGAATATACAAAAGAACAGATGTAGAATAACTTTCCACTGTAGTGACCACTATGCAAGAAAGGGTTAAGTGAAATATAAAAACAGCCATTACTGATGAAAATAGGTGATGAAAATTTTCCAAGATTACATTGTATTATATTTTCTATTTCAGATAACAACACATTATGTTACTGAGAAAAAAAGAGGTGCTAAATTATGCATGCTTTAAAGTATTCAGTGGAATTGCTGAATGCATGAGTGTGATCTCAGAGGCATCAATTCTGTCTTCATAGGGAGACAGAAAATGTAATTCCACCTTAGTCTGACTATTGATACAGTGCATTTAAAGAATTTAACATCAGACACTCAATGGCATAAACAGCTGCCAGTGACCAGAAGAATCCACTGATATGAAATGTTTAATAACTTTTGCACCACTCTTTCTATCAATACATGCAAATGATGCAGATAAAATGCAGTTTATCGGCTTTTCAGCAGCGTAAGATGTGTCTTTCTTGGACGTTCCGGGACTCCGTAGCAACACCATCTTTTGCAATACTGATTCTCTGATAAATCCCATGTAGCTTCACAAAAAAATGAAACAGTTTTTTAGGTTCATTCAATGATGTATTTTGTTGAAGAAGTCAGTTTTTCCTCACTTTTGTCTCCTTTGATATATTAACTTTTGAATTTACTCAGTGCTTTTATGAAAATCTACATGACCAGTGCATTAAATATAGAGAAATACCTGATTTTCAGCCAAAAATGCAAAATGCAGGAGTCACATCATTTACCAAAAGTTGTTGATGTTACCACAAAAATAGTTCTCGGTCTTTAATGGTTAAAGGCAGTGGTGTAGTCCAGGGCATACAGCCTATAACTACTTATTTTTCAGTCAGCAATGTGTATACCCACTTTTACATTCCCCTGATGCGCACCAAATTGCTCATTTTTTCATCTAGAATGGTGAAGCCATGACCCGCCCTACTCTGCCTCTAATTGGCTAGTACTCACTGCCTTCACTGATTAGATTGGTTAACTTTAGGCACGAGGACTGATGAGCCAATCAGAGGCAGAGTAAGGCGGGTCATGCCATGGAAAATATTGCTAACTTAGCGCTGGCCACCTCTGGAACCTGATTGGACATCTCAGGTGCCAATTCTACCCCAGTTGATTGACAGGTCACTGCACGTCTCGCTGAAAGTTGCACGATTTCTGGAAATGCGAATGAGAAAGGCAGAATAAACGTATTTCAAGTGAGTGACACGTATTGAGAGAACCTACTTTCATGGAATATGTAATACTGAGGTAAGTTTTAAGGTGGTTTCAGAATGAGTCACTGTTTTAAACTACTGGACATATGACTGCACATTTAGAGAAGAGATGTTGTCGCCAGTAGTTAAACTGTGTGAGTAGGCTAACGTTATGAAAGGCTAATGTCAGTGGTGCAGTGGTCCCTGGAGAAGTGGGTATATAAAATATACCCATATATCGTCGGCTTCCTGATAAAACCTGCTAAGTGACATTTTTGGTTGGGAATGAAAACTTACTATCTCCCCTGTTATAGCTTCAAATTCCAGTCTCCTGTGAAAGTTGTTTACATTCCACCATAAGTACCAACATTAAAGGAACAGATTTTTTTTTTTCATATTCCACAATTTCCTGTTATATAAACAGTTTTTTGTTTTTCCTGTAAAATTTCCTGTAAAATTTCACATAGCAGGTTTTATCAGGAAGCCGACGATATATAAAAACGCCCTGTTTTAGAAACAGTGACATGTCAGACTACAGACTTATTTTGCCCAAAAATCCATCAGTAGTATTTGTTCACTATTATATAATTATCATGACTTGATCAGGAGCAGTTTGTAGATATTAGTGGTCACATGAGCAGCTGCATGACTGTAAATGGATTCAACATGAAGCAAACATAGGATAATGTTAGCCTTTCATAACATTAGCCTTTGATAACGTTAGCTTTTTATAATGTTAGCCTGTTATAATGTTAGCCTTTCATAATGTTAGCCTGTTATACTGTTAGCCTTTCATAACATTAGCTTTTTATAATGTTAGCCTGTTATAATGTTAGCCTTTCATAACATTAGCTTTTCATAATGTTAGCCTTTTATAACGTTAGCCTTTCATAATGTTAGCCTACTCGCACATTTTACCTATGGGTGACAACATCTCTTCTCCTCTAAATGTGCAGTCATATGACCAGTAGTTTAAAACAGTGACTCATACAAAAACCACCTTAAAACTTACCTCAGAATTATGTATTCCATGAAAGTAGGTTCACTCACTTGAAAGACGTTTATTCTGCTTTTCTCGTTTGCATTTCCAATAATCGTGCATCTGTCAATCAGGTTCCAGAGGGGGCCAGGGCTAGTTAGCAATATTTTCCGTGGCATGACCCGCCCTACTCTGCCTCTGATTGGCTCATCAGTCCTCATGCCTAAAGTTAACCAATCTAATCAGTGAAGGCAGTGAGTACTAGCCAATTAGAGGCAGAGAAGGGCGGGCCATGGCTTCACCATCCTAGGAGAGAAAATGAGCGATTTGGCTCAGATACTACTGAACGGTGCGCGTCAGGGGGATTTAGAAGTGGGTATACGCAATGCTGTCTAAATTATAAGTAGATATACAGGGTGGGGAAGCAAAATTTACAATATTTTGAGGCAGGGATTGAAAGACAGTGTATGACCAATTAGTTTATTGAAAGTCATGAGAATTTATTTGCCACAAGAAAATTGACATAATAGAAAATGTTTTTATTCTATGTGTCCTCCTTCTTTCTCAATAACTGCCTTCACACACTTCCTGAAACTTGCGCAAGTGTTCCTCAAATATTCGGGTGACAACTTCTCCCATTCTTCTTTAATAGTATCTTCCAGACTTTCTCATAATAGTTTTGCTCATAGTCATTCTCTTCTTTACATTATAAACAGTCTTTATGGACACTCCAACTATTTTTGAAATCTCCTTTGGTGTGACGAGTGCATTCAGCAAATCACACACTCTTTGACGTTTGCTTTCCTGATTACTCATATGGGCAAAAGTTTCTGAAAAGGTATGGATAATAGTGTTAGGTATGATTATGACATCAATATATGTTTGGTTTCAAAACAATTGACGTAGTACCTGCTGAGAAAAAACAACTAAATGTTCATTGTAAATTTTGCTTCCCCACCCTGTACACTATCTACACTGGATTACACCACTGGCTAATGTTATCCTATGTTTGCCTCATGTTGAATCCATTTACATTCATGCAGCTGCTTGTGTGACCAGTAATACCTACAAACTACTCCTGATCAAGTCATGATCATCTTATAATAGTGAGCAAATACTACTGATGGATTTTTGGGTAAACTAAATAGAGTAGTCTTACATGTCACTGTTTCTAAAACAGGGCATTTTTTCTGGACTACTTTAAAAAAAAAAAACAAGTCAAAAATTGAGAATATACCCACTTCTCCAGTGACTACTACACCACTGGTTAAAGGGATTAAAAAAACACGTCTCCCATCCCCCTTCACATGTCCGGTGGGTACGTGAGGTGCTTTACAATCTTAAGGTTGAAAAGTTGAGATTTTCTCTTAGAGGCTCAATTAAATCATTTCATACCACTTGGGATCCATTTTTACGGTATTTCAATTCTTTAAATTTTCCTCAGAATATAGATGATTAAACTTCATTGAGAAAGAGGGGAAAGGAGGGAATGAGAAATTATGTTTTTACTTTTACGATTTGAGTTCCTTTATCATTATTTATGGTTTCTGTTTTTGGTTTTATTTTTTTATTTATTTATTGATTGATTTTTTTTTTTTTTTTTTTTTTTTGGGCCTGTGGGTTGGTCGGGTGGGATGAAATGGGATGGGTGCTGACAGTCAGATATGTCATTTTTGATTGTGCATTGACTGTTACGAATTGATATGTCTGTCGTGTTCATTGAAAATGTCCAATAAATATAGTTGGGGAAAAAAAAAAAAAACACGTTGAATCTTCAAACTGTGACTTGTGAGTGACAGGACAGGCTGAGAATAATATTAAATAGGGACAAACCTTAGAGGTAAAATGTCAGCAGGACTGTTGAATATTTGAGTGGAATCTCCAATCTATCTATTTCATCCTCATTCAAATAGAATGAGTGATCCTGCCTGAGTCTGCCTGCTAATGAAGGACATTTAATGATTTTAATGGAGGATCAAATGCTGGTAAGTGGTCAAAGCTTCTGAAACCCCATGCTGTGACCTCTCTGCATGATATGCATGAAAAGATTTCTGATAGCTCTAAGGTTTTTTTTTTTTTTTCTTCTGCAGGAGAGATGTATGTATCTTAGATCATTAGTTTGCAGTTTCAAGATGTGTTGACATCTTAAGAAATGAAATGAAATGATCTGATAAGGGAATATAAGTTAAATGTGGAGGCTGAAAACAGATAAACGGTAGCTTCATGTTGAAAGGTTCAGCTGTAAGAAATGAGCCTCATCTTAAAGGAGTGATATTGCTTTTTTTAAATGGAATTATGCATTTTAAAACATTTCTCTGTGGTCTACATAAACTGTAAATGCTATGCTTGGGTCTGAATTCTTCATTAATTCAACTCTACAGGTCCATCTTCAACCCTATTTCTGAGTAATGACACCAGAAAGGTCGTTTTGAGCGCTGGCCCTTTAAATGCAAATGAGCCACTTCATGCCCCACTCTCTCCAGATTATTGGCTGTGCCGTTCTGTCCCGTTTAACCAACAACTGAGCATTTTTGGTCACACGTGTCAAACTTGCGGCCCGGGGGCCAAATCTGGCCCGCTAAAGGGTTCAATCTGGCCCCTGGGATGAATTTGTCAAATGCAAAAATTTACTTTGAAGATATTAACAATCAAGGATGTTAAAATAATTTAAGGTCATTTCAGTCTAAAGTGGATCAGACCAGTAAAATACTCTCACCATAACCTATAAATAAAGAAAACTGTAAATTTTTCTTTGTTTTAGTGGAAAAAAAAGTAAAATTACACAAAAATGTTCACATTTACAGACTAGTCTTTTACAAAAAAATGTGAATATCTGAAATGTCTGAAGAGAAGTATGTGGAATTTTCTTAATATTCTCCCTGTTATTTAATGTTTTGTGTATTTGTAGATCCACTGTGATCTCTAAGTTGTGATTCACATGTATAAATGATAAACTATGATAGTTAATTATATTTTTGCATGTATTGTAAGATATTTAAGTATATTTAAGTGTATTTTTGCATGCATTATAAGATATTTAAGCATATTTTAATATATTTTTGAGCATATTGTAGGATATTATAGCATATTTAAGTGTATTTTTGCGTGTACTGTAGAATATTTAAGCATATTTAAGTGTATTTTTGCGTGCATTGGAGGATATTTAAGCATATTTAAGTGTATTTTTGTGTATATTGTAAGCTATTTAAGCATATTTAAGTGTATTTTTGTGTGTATTGTAGATTATTTAAGCATATTTAAGTGTATTTGTGCGTGTATTGTAGGATATTTAAGCATATTTAAGTGTGTTTTTGTGCGTATTGTAGGATATTTAAGCATATTTAAGTGTATTTTTGCATGTACTGTAGGATATTTAAGCATATTTAAGCGTATTTTTGCATGTATTGTAGGATATTTAAGCATATTTAAGTGCATTTTTTATTTTATTTACTTTTTTCACTCAAAAGTTCTTATCCTATCATTTATTATTTGTCTGGTCCGGCCCACTTTAGATCATATTAGGCTGGATGTGGCCCCTGAACTAAACTGAGTTTGACACCCCTGTTTCAGGTAATCAGCTCAAAGTTTGGACATATTTTCAGTTTTTACTACAACCGTTACTGCTGATAAACAATTATGTCGTACTCAGAGAAATGTTCATCGGAAGTCTTGACCTTATATGTGCAAATGTCATGACGTAACTAGTTACAGACCATGGGCCGCCAACCTTTACTATCTAAAGAGTCATTTTAGAACAGAAATAGAAAAACAAAACATATCCCGATATGTTTTACCTCAAAGTGGTAACTGTTTAAGAAGCTCTTTAGGATTTGTTTGTATGGAATATGTTGAGAATAAATCAAAGTTTTGGTGCATTTACAGAACTACAATAAAGAAAATGCCATTATTGTGTTGTGCAGCAAAAATTTACTGCTATGTGAATGCGTTTTTGCAATGGAGAATACAGATGAATACTGTCAGTGTCATAAATTAAAAAGTACCCTACTATTACTACTTCTACAAAGGTCAAGGTTACTTTATTTGTACCTGTAGGTAGATTTGTTTTGCAGTCTAGGTGATTGCTTTGGTATTACAACAATACATATGTTGAACATGTAAGACAGGTACTTGATCACGCTTACAGACAGGACAAAAAGATAGGACAAAAAGTGCTCAGTGTTCCTCCATTCATTAATATAGCAGCATGGATAAGTGAAAGAATAAAATAAATAAATAAGATCAAATAAATAAAAACAAGATGCAATAGAACACAATAAAAACCAGAAAAGATAAAAACAATCCGGGATAAAAACCAGGATAAGAACATAAAATTTAAAAATTTAGAAATTTGAAGTCACAATAATAATAAATAGAGCAAAGAAATGGGATAAATAACTAAAATAAGTTGGTAAAGTGCAATGTCACTATTTCTTATTGAGCTCAGTGATGGCGACAGGAACAAAGCTGTTTTTGTAACGCTGTGTCCTGCACCTACTACTACTGCCTCTATTTTTAGATTTATTAGGAGTATAGTCTACATTTTTACAGCTGCATAACATCAGATTGACTTTATGGTTCCTACAATAATAGCAAAATGTGGAAAAAAAAAAAAAAAAAAAAGCCTTAGTGTTATTCATTTCCATACGTTTTTTGACAAAGCCGTTTTCTGACAAATGTCGTGACGTAGCTAGTTATAGACGTAACAAATTAAGAAGGAATTGAAACGGGTTGTAGAATTCCACTTGATTTTTGCCAAAATGAATATAAAAATAGCTTTGCAGCACCTGGAGGGTTCAAATTCAAGCTTTTTAAACTATTAGGGTCCAGAAATACACAACGGCTAAAATTTACTTAGGGGGTCAAATGAGTGGCCATTTTTGTCAAAAAAAAAAAAAAAAAAAGTTGTAAGAAATGCATAGAACTGTGTTGAAACAATGCTAATACATTTGTGCACAGACTACTGATATTATTTGACAGTGGAAGCTATATTTTCAGAAATATTGGATTTTGAATAGCACGTGTATGTGAAAACTTTTGCTGGTGGACGGACGTGACATTACCCATGATGATCTGGTCAGTACCAGTATTTTATTAGTAATAAACTTATATACTTACTATTGCTAATTCTCCTCTTATTCATATATGTTTGTATTGTGGATCTAAAACAATAACAGCGGAACAAAAACACAAAATGTGGCAGTGGACGGATGTGACATGGTTGTTACAGATCCCATCATACTGATGCTCGGCAGCCATGTCACCGTTTCCACAAATGATCCATGTGCAAAAACTAGGATCAGAATTATTTATTGTATAGTTTATCATCATACTAAAGAGTAAATAACAATATAGAAGTGCTATTTCTTCATAAAAATGCTTATTAGAAAACTGTTGATTTAAAAAGTGACGTGTGACATTCTTAATGTATGTATTGGCGTAACATAAGCAGGATGGATCAGCACCATACTCCATATTGCAACCTGTAAAAATAAAACGTGATATGTAGTATATAATCTTGTAAGAAAAATTGGGGAATCTAAAAGAATAGAATATTTGTTTTTCAGGTAAATTCAGTTCAAATACAGGGTGGGGAAGCAAAATTTACAATGAACATTTAGTTGTTTTTTCTCAGCAGGCACTACATCAATTGTTTTGAAACCAAACATATATTGATGTCATAATCATACCTAACACTATTATCCATACCTTTTCAGAAACTTTTGCCCATATGAGTAATCAGGAAAGCAAACGTCAAAGAATGTGTGATTTGCTGAATGCACTGGTCACACCAAAGGAGATTTCAAAAATAGTTGGAGTGTCCATAAAGACTGTTTATAATGGAAAGAAGAGAATGACTATGAGCAAAACTATTACCAGAAAGTCTGAAAGATACTATTAAAGAAGAATGGGAGAAGTTATCACCCGAATATTTGAGGAACACTTGCACAGGTTTCAGGAAGCGTGTGAAGGCAGTTATTGAGAAAGAAGGAGGACACATAGAATAAAAACATTTTCTATTATGTAAATTTTCTTGTGGCAAATAAATTCTCATGACTTTCAATAAACTAATTGGTCATACACTGTCTTTCAATCCCTGCCTCAAAATACTGTAAATTTTGCTTCCCCACCCTGTATGACTTGGCCATTTGTGACATGAAAATATAGCATTAATTGTGATGAAATTGGATATTTTTGAGCTGAAAACATAGTTCATATGACCATCAACATGTTGCAACAGAACTGAAATCCTGTACATTTGCATAACTTGCAAATTTTACCAACACAAAGTTCCTTTGGGGATTCACTTCTATTGATTTCTTATGCACAAAGACATAAATAAGACCTCTAAGCAAATTTTAACTGAAATACACTTAGTATGTGGAATTAATTCATGATGGTGGAGAGAAGATGTGACAACAGTGCAGAAACTGGTCGATTCTCTCCAAAGCTGCGGACATACATTCAACTAAAAAACACAACAGAATTTTATGTCAGCGCAAATTTGACCAAGAACCAAAGGTCCCTAATTGCTCAGTTGCGAACAGGAATCCTTCCCTTGGCCGTAGAAACTGGGAGATTCACTCAAACCCCAGAAGAAAACAGACTTTGTGGACTGTGTGATTTGGGGGAAGTGGAAAATGAATCACATTTTCTTTTGTATTGTTCTCTATATGATGAACTGAGAGCCCCTTTGTTTGATGATTTGTTCTGGAGCACTGATGATGACAAGATGAAATGGTTGTTTAGTTCTAATGTATATAAATTAGCATTATTTGTCTGTAAAGCCTGGAAAAAGCGGCAGATGTGTTTGTTTAAATAGGTCAGTATTTTGTTTTGTTCATATCTATTGTGCCTATTGTCTGGTGTTTGATTTTTGGTGTGTATTTTTGGTGTCTTATAAGCCCATGTAAGGGCTGGGCATGTTTTTTTATGCAAGACACAATAATAAAAACATTCATTCATTCATTCATTCATTCTCTCTAGTTTGAAGAAAAAGGGGTTAGAGAGTAACCCTCTTTCTATTGCAGTTCTGCGTGATATACCATTTGCGCTACACCCAAAAAACCAACTCTTGCTAGCACAAATTTTTTAAGCAAAAAATGAGTTTTGGCGAAATTGTCATTTTTCCTTTGGGGATTCACTTAAATCGATTTCTTATTCATCTTAGACATAAATAAGACCTCTAAGCAAATTTTAGCCAACAAATAAATGTACCAAAGATGAATAAAAGTGGGTTTAGCTTAATATGACCTCTTTAACAAATGCCTTTTGCTGCTATTTCAGTCTTCCTCCTTTTCTCCTACTGTCTCTTTCTGCGCCGTGACAGGCCGTCTTGGTTAGGATCAGCGGTCGGTTTGTGTAATAAGGCCTGTCAGATGGTCCCATTACATGAAAATTCCGCACAGTGTCAACCGGCTGCTTTTTATCGCCTGTCTTTTTAGCTTTGTAACAGACAAGACTAATCAAAACCCAATGAGAGGCGCCTCCGCTTGTTTGACCGGGTTATTTATCTGTTTTTGAAAGGCCAACACCCCCGAAAGGCTACAGATTTTCCGGTCGTCTATTTCATTCATTCTTTAAGTTTGAGAAAGCAGCGAAAATGGCAAAGAATAATACCGGATGCTTCATCAGTCACAAAGAGAACGGAAAGAAAAACTTTTTATGTCACTTGCCAGATACTGTGGGCCAGGTTAACAGTGTTTGTTTTTTCTAGTATACTCTCGGTTGGCGTGGGAAGATTGATCGTATCTTCTTCCAAGGTCTGGCTTGGCTCCCTTCAGCTAAATACTGTATCATATTTTCACCTATTGTCTGCCTGTGGCTGGCAGTTGGAATCACTATATCTCCTGGTGACTCCTCATGACACCTTCATCACTAAAAACCTCCTCTGTCCTTGAACATTGATTGTACCACAGGCTTAATCTAAACACCATATAGTTCCTGCCAGAAAACCTTTCAGCCTATTAACGTTTTCTTTCTTTTCTTCCCGCTTTCAGGATCATTCCATCTTTGACATTGCTTCTCTCCTTTGTTACCTAGCCTGTCTGGTGTCGGGTATTAGAAGGATTTAGTTTACAACTGGGATCGGAAGCACAGTTGATGGTTTATTTTATTGATTTGATTTATCTTACTTGTACCTTTTTTATTTTATATCTGCCTAAAGGGGATTCACATATAAAAAAAAAAAAAAAAAAAAAAACAGATACAAAGAGGAAAACTGACTGTGATGTGATTTAAAGGATAAATGATGATATAAGATGGATATTGTTCAGAGATTCAGTCTGACTTAGATAAAGTAGGTCTAAGCGTAGAGGCACGCATTTGCCAACTGAACCCAAACATGTAACAGATAAGATAAGATAACATAATCCTTTATTAAAAGACCCACAATGGGGAAATTTTCCTGCAATTTCGTTGCATAACTGGTGTAATGACAATAAAGCCTATTCTATTCTATTCTATTCTATTCTATTCTATTCTATTCTATGCTTTTTTTTTTTTTTAAATTGCCATTTAAAATGTGTCAAACAAGTCCAGTGAAACACACACACACATACACACACACATTCATACTTAGTCAAATGTGCACAGTATTGTAAACATTATTACTATGATCAAAACCATTAACAGTATAAATAATGATAGTAACAGCCACAAGAAGACAGGGAGAAAAATAAAATAAATAAATAAATAAATAAATAAGTTTGCATACCAAGGTTATAATAGTTTTGGATTTTTCATTATAGTTTAGTTTTATTTAGTTTAGACTTTTTTCTCTAATTCAGTTAGTTTTGATTTGTTTTTAGAGCAGGTTTGCTAGTTTTTATTAGTTTTCATTTTCTTCTAAATGCTTGGTTTTAGTGAAGTTTTAGTTTTTTTCATATTTTATATCTTTTTCTCCATCATATTCACAGAAATCCCATACAGGACTCCAGGGATTTCTCCCAACTTTAGTCTCTACGTTTCCAGGTAGAGTGGAAACAAGAAGACGACTCTAAATGACAAGTGTCGTACGGTGCCGTGTACTAAAATTGCTCGAGCGAAATAAATCGATTTCGAATCAATCCAACATTGACAAAGACGAAAACAAAGGGAATTTTTTCCATATTTTTTTTTTACATTTTAGTTAGTTTTGTAAGCACACAATACAGTTTCAGTTAGTTACCGTTTTTTTTTCCCTTTAATTCTAGTTTTTATTTATTTCAGTTAACGAAAATGTTTTTTCTATTCTATTTTTTGTCATTTTGTTAGTTTTCATTAACAATAATTACCTTGTTACATACACACACAGATATTACAGATTTTCTACTCTATTCTCTTCTTTTCTGTTCTTTCCTATTCTATTTTCAGTATTACAGCAGCATAGGGATAAAGATATTAAAAGTAAGGATTAAAATAAGAAATACAAAAATGTTATACAAAGTATACAAAAAAAAAAAAAAAAAAAAAAAAAAACTATAAATGAAATACCACTCAATAGAAATAGTAAGAATAAAATAATGAGAAAGTACCGAAAATGTATGTTAAAGAGCAGAGTTTGGGGTATTACAACAAGTTGGGCACCTTGCTGAAGGCCATAGATGCTGTAATAATAATAATAATAATAATAATAATAATAATAATAATAATAATAATTGCACCATTATAAGAGAATTAAACATTGTAAGAAAGAAAAATACTGAACTGTGAGAGAAAGAGTGTAAAAAAAAAAAAAGCTCAAATACCAGCAGAAGCTGCTATAACAAGCTTCCATCTTAATTACAAATTATGTCAAAATACATAAATTTAGAGAAAAGATAATTGCTTTACATTTTATTTACCTGCACAAAAATCACAGTCCTCATTCTAAAAAAAAAAAAAAAAAGTACTTTCTGTCAGAATATGGTGATGTTTTTATAGATATATGTAAGTAAAGTTTAGTTGGAATAGCAGTTTTCACAGAGCAAGGTCATAAAATACGTCACATGAATAAAATTGGGATGAAAATGTGTTAATAATGTTCTGTGATGTTATAGTGAAGATACTGGAAAACATAATGTAATCCACTTACAATGTCCACTTTAAATTAGCCTATTTTATGTCAGTTGTTTTATGCAATGCTACACTGGTTACTGTTGACACACACACACACACACACACACACAAAAGCAGAAGACAATTTGATGGCCTTTTTTTTTTTTAAACTACTTATTTAATTTTATTTTAATTAAACGATGGCAGTGAAACGGTACTAATATGATATGGAATTTAAATGAATTTCATTCAATATGTAGAACAGACAGAAAGACATGGAAAAATACACTCAAAATAATAAAAGAATGATGAAATGGAATGAAAATTAACATTTATGGAAGTCATCTTAGTTATTTGAGCTAGCTGCAAATATGTGGAATAATTATGATGAAACTAACAGAAACATCATATCTGGATCCACGTTTTCACATTATTTTCCACTATCTGACTTTTGTCTGACGCTATTTTAATGACGACATCTCACTGTTCCCCCATTATCTTCAATCCTATTATCAGTAATCTCATTATGTGTTTTAATAATAGGCTTAAGTTATTTATATAACATCTGCAGCTTTTGTTCCAAACAGAAATGCCTTTGTCGTGTCCCTAAGCCTTTGTTAAATGACTCATCTTCTTCTTTGCTGTATGTCTACAAATTAATGGTTAATTTTCTATTCAGTTAATCATTTATTTTGATGGAAAAAAACACTTTTTCTTCAGTTTTTACTGTTTTGATATAAATAACCTTTGAATGTACTTTGAGTGTTTATGAATATGGACATGGTCAGTAAATTAAACACAGGAAAATAAGTTTTTCAATGTAAATGCAACAAGCAGATGATAATGTCATAATAAATGATGATAAATTGCTTAGAAAAGGTTAGATGTAAAAAACATTAATTTAGAAGTTGCTACAAAGAGTTCTAGATCTTTAAGAGTTAAGTCTGATCGCTAATTACAGCGGCCACTCTAAAAATACTTATACTTCTTGTCAAAAACCATACAAATAACTTTTAAAAAAAAGATATTGGGTCATTGATGCCAAGAGCTTTGCATGCAATCAGTTAATCTGAATAGTAATTTTCATTATTGTGACAATAATAGAAAAAAATAATCTATAGAGACTGCCCCAATGTGGTTCGGAGAATATTGCCTTTATCACTTTTTGGAAAGTGAACTTCACCCTGTAAATCCTGAACCATTAAATCATTGACAGAAAATTCCAGTTCTTTGAAATTGGACCCTTTATTGGTCCTTCTGAACACCCCAAAAAATGTTTTTTAAATATCGATTTCCATGTGAGAGTTTAAATTTTGTATCATATTTGATACATCGGATCTCAATGCTCAAATATTATAATTTCTGAACAAACAAAAACATAATATAACACAAACATGTCTGACAAATTGGTAATTCCTTTTCAAAATTGTCAAAGTTCTGCCTCCTTCCTCATTAATGACAGTCTTGTAGTGTCACTGGAAAGGCCTCTGGTGAACAAATTCCTCCCCCTGGTGGATTATCCGTGTATTGCATGTATCTAATTGTATACGTCAGGTTTTTCAAGAAAAAAATATCACACTGAGGGCTTCAAAACTCATGTATCAGATATGATACGTTTGGCGTTACAGGGTTAAATGGAATTATGCATTTTAAAACATTTCCTTGTAGTGACCTGCTTCACCATCCTAATAACTATACAAATACTTACGCATCATCACCGACTTCTGTCATGCAGATGGTAAAAAGTAGTACAAATGGACTTTAAAGGAGTGATATTTTGCTTTTTTTAACCTTGTAAAGCCTGAACCATTAAATATGACAGAAAATTCCAGTTCTTTGAAACTGGAGACTTTATTTTTCTTTAAAAAGGTTTTTTCAAATATCAGTTTCCATGTATGAGTTTCAATTTTATATCATATTTGATACATTGGGTCTCAACGCTCAAATATTATAATTTCTGAACAAACAAAAACATAATATAACACAAACATGTCTGACAAATTGGTAATTCCTTTTCAAAATTGGTAAAGTTCTGCCTCCTTCCTCATTAATGACAGTCTTGTAGTGTCACTGGAAAGGCCTCTGGTGAACGAATTCCTCCCCCCTGGTGGATTATCCATGTATCTAATTGTACACGTCAGGTTTTTCAAGAAAAAAAATGCCACACACTGATCATGTAGAGGGCTTCAAAACTCATGTATCAAATATGACATGTTTTGCATTATAAGCTTAAGCTGTGTATCCCCCAATGTGGACATCATGCATGAAAAGGTTAACGCTTTCATACCTGAATTATGAGAACCTTAATGAAGATGTTTTTCCCAAGCGATTTTTATTCCTCTTTGGGCTTGAAAAACAAACAAACAAACAAACAATGCGATTGAATTTTTTTTTATGAACCTATTTTTCATGGAGTTACAAAAATGTCCACTCAGCTGGAAACCATGTGTTTAATTTTAGAAGCAAAAAAACGTGTATTTACTACATGTATTTACTGATATATTGTGTGAAAACTATGACATAAAAACATGTTTCATGCTGCTAATCTGATGTTTTCTCACATTTTATCATACTCTAATACTAGTTATTACTCATTTCATGGAGATAATATGCAAAAAAAAAACACAAACGTTTTGTTTAACCCTTTCATGCATGAATTAGGAAAGCCTTAATCAAGATTTTTTTCCGTAGTGTTTTTATTCCTCTTTAGGCATGGAAAAACAAAACAAAACAAAACAAAACAAAACAATGGAATTGATTTTTTATTGACCTATTTTTCATGGAATTACAAATATGTCCACTCAGCTGGACACCATACATTTAATTTTAGAAGCAAACATGTATTTACTGATACACTGTGTGAAAACTATGAAAGAAAAACATTTTTAATGCCGCTAATCTGATGTTTTCTCACATTTTAACATACCTGCATGGAGATAATATGCAAAAAAAAAAAAAAAACGAACAAGCAACTTTTGTTTAAAAAAACAAAAAAAAACAAAAACTGTTTATTTCAGTCTAGTAACAATTAGCATTTTTTTTTCACACTCAAACATGATACTGCAGATCAGGTTTATCTAGAACAGCAAAGTTACAGTAATGGTATGAATTGCAGCGTATAGGATGATGCATAAATGTCCACCGTATATGGAACTAAAACAACAAAAAACATGAATATACAAGAGAACACCTTTGAACAGCTGTCCACTGTAGTGACTACTATGCATGAAAGGGTTAATCTTGTTAAAAAAAAAAAAAAAAACTCAACTAACCAAACTGAACCGATACAAACTCTTTCCCATTAGAAGGAACTGGTTCTTCATCGTAACCTGTTAACATTACTAACCTATAATATTCAAGGCAAGAGTCATTTTGAGGCCCATTTCTGTCCATTCTACATGTAAATGGTCCTACAGACTCATGCTCATACATCATTATTATTATTTATTTATTTATTTTATTTGAGGGGTGGGTTTGCGTTCCTTTGGGAACACTGTGGACCAGATTGTAATAGTCAGTGTAGGTTCCAACCCTCGGGTATACATACATGTGTTCTCAAAGATCTCGATTCGATTGCAAGATAGAGAATCTAACAGAGTAAGTGGTGTCGGCCGATGAGGTTTCTCCTGAGGCCATGTGTCAGTAAATCAGTCACTTAAAAAACAAATAACATCAAACAAGTGCCAATAGCCTTGTCAGCAAAAGGAGCCATCATGAAGTCATTTTATATGCTGTACCTTTATATCTTTCACCTTCTCAATAAATAAGATACAGGGTCGGCATTAAATTTGAGAGGTGTGCACCTGAGTAATAAAAATGGCTGTAGGTATGAATCAAAATACATTGAGCATTCGTACAAGTACGCTCAGAAGAGAAATGAGCGAGCTCGAGGTGAAGACAGATTTAAAATGCACTGTCGCTATGTAATGATAAAGCATGGCTACGCTACGGCAAAGCACAGACACTCTGTAGTATCCTTGCGCGCACATTTAGATCAAGTATTTGTCAGCCCTTGTTTTGTGGGCGTTTTGACTTATTCTTATTCCCTGTTATTTGCTCTTGCTCAACAACAGCCGTGGTCCCCCGTTTCCAATGGTAAAATTATGCTGAGCCCAGCAGGAAAGTAATGAAGGCACCGCAAACCAATAAGGAACTCAGAATGAGGGCGCTTAGAAAATAACTATTTTAGGTTCAAAGACCACAGGCTCCTGTGTGAAAAGTGTCTGGGAAAATAAATAAATAAATAAATTTGAAGGACGGAACAGTGTGGAGCAAGACGTTGTAAAAAAAAAAAAAAGAGCAAGTGAATAAGATGAAAAAGAAGGAGGGGAAAAAAAGAAAAGGAGACACAGTAGAGCAACATATGGAAAGAAAAGAGAAGAGGTTTTCCTTTCTGTTGGATAAATCCAAGCATGTGTTCAACAAAAACTCCATAACTTGCACCTGTTTTTCTTAATCTGTTTGTAAATGTTATTTTTACGGATCATTGTCGGATGTGAATCTTTACATAGTCATCAGATATGACTCATTTGGACATTCAGAGGCTCCGTAGTTACCGTGGAAACACTGTCATCTTCTACAACAGGGGTGTCAAACATGCGGCCCGGGGACCAAATGCGGCCCGCCAAAGGGTCCTGTCCGGCCCCTGGGATGTTTTTGCAAAGTCAAAAATTCCACAGTCTTGAACTGAATTAAGCAAAAAAAAAAAAAAAAAAAAAATAATAATAATAATAATAATAATAATAATAATAATTTAGCTCGAATTAAGGAAAAAATGCTGAATTAAGCAAAAAAAAAAAAAAAAATCTTCAATTACGTAAAAAACAAAATCTTAAATTGAGCAAAAAATTTTGAATTAAGCAAAAAATCTTGAATTAACAACTTCAAATTTCTTTCTTTGTTTTAGTGCAAAAAGTAACATTACATTATGAAAATATTTACATTTCCAAACTATCCTGTAACAATAAAATGTGAATAACCAGAACAAATATGAACAACTTGAAATGTCTAAAGAAAATTAAGCACAATTTTAACTATTTTCTGCCTGTTACTCAGTGTTTAATATCAATGCAGATCTGATCCATAATGCACATGTAGAAATGATAAGTGGAGACAGAATATTGTGTTACGCCCCGGCCTAGGGGTTCACCAGGGCGAACATAATGTGCTCAACTTTTGTCCCCTCCCAGCTCCCAAGCACACACGTCAGTCAAAAACTAAGATTCACAATATTTATTATTACTACTTTTGTTTTAAAAACTAAGGAAGGGTTAGGGGAGGGAGCGGCTAAAACAACAAACAAAATATCTGTAGAGTTTAAACTAACTTTCCTAATCCAAAATAAATGCAAGAAATAAAATACAGAAAACTTACCTAACTATCTAACCAAAAACAGGAGAAAATGGGAAAACAAAAGAGCCGACCTCCCCTACCAGAAAAAGGTTCGATTTAACAAAAACTATTTACAAATACAAACAATCGGAGTTTTCCACGAGCACGAAGACTGACGGTCACACACACGAACACAGGGTTGGGAGCTGACAGGAGGCAAGAGCGAGCGAGGACAGAAGTTCCAGGGCCATTTTTAAAGGGCTGGGCAATCATGATCCACCAATCAGCAACCTGCAATAGACAGACACAAAAGGGCACAGCACACCTACAGGACGGGGGAGAGCACACACACTAAACAGAAAACACATACATATACATATAAATAGATAAATTATGACCCAGGGTCATAACACCCCCCCCACCTAAGTTTAAACATTTCTGCCCCTAAGGAAATGTTTAAAACCTAAAACCCAGAACAGAAAAGGGCTTCCATGGAGTCAAATAAGTCCTAAGATGCAGGGAACTAATCAAATTAAAGGGAGGAGCTGACCAAGTTGGCCAAAAAGTACAGCTGTTGAAGTCTATGACCGATTGCACTTTCGCCACCAGGCAGCGCACCTGCCGCAGCCGCACCCGGCTCCTCAGATAGGTGGCAACGGCTTTGAGTTTTTCAACTGGGCACACGGAACTGAAACACACTGTCCACTCAAACAGTCCTCCTCAGGACTATAAGACGGGGTGGACACCCTCTGAACAGGGGTGACGCAGGACAACGGGGCCATGGCTGTCCTATCTGCGCCATCTGCAACATAAGACCTCAACATATTCACCTGGAAAACACGTGACTTTACCTGTTTTTCTGGTGTTTTAACAACATAATCGGTGTCACTTATTTTACACTCCTCATAAGGACCAGAAAACCTTGCGCAAAGACTTAACCCAACAATAAGTAACAAAACAAGAAACAGATCACCTGGCTGAAACAGGCGCTTACGCGCACTCTTACAATGCTGTTTCAACTTAGGTTGGGCAGCAGAAAGACTGACGGGCCGTGTTGCAAGCAGTGGGTAACCGCTGTCTGAATGAACTGACATGGCCCAGCTCAAATGGTCCACCAGTAACTGGGACCGGATGTAAAGGAGCTGGGGGAATGGCCTGGTTATGCTTCTCACACACTTGGCACACAGAACAAGAACGACAGAATTGGACATTTACATGCAAGTTATCTACATCTGGTTTTATATCAGTACACACAGTTTTATTAAACTCAGAATGAGGGCTGTTCGATTCGCACGGCGCGCACAAAAAGGAGTCGGACAGATCCGGCAGATCACCCAGCCGGCGAGCCTGGGCACGCGTTACGGCGCACACCGGAAAAACGGTTGGATCACCGACGGCAGTGGAATTACCCTCGTCAGCAACGGGGCAGTCGGTTACTTCAAGTACGGCAGGAAAAACTTTTTGACCGGCCAAATCATTCCCGAGGATCAGATCAACCCCTGCCACGGGCAGCTGATCACGCACACCTACGCGCACGGTACCAGAGACCAGTGGACAGGAGAGTACAACAGAGTGCAGCGGCATGCGGAAAACACTCAGTTTTATTCCCCACACCAACAAATCAGAACCACAGTAGGATTTATCTGAGAACGGCACCACGCCGCGGCGGACCACAGAATACTTCGCACCGGTATCTCTTAAAATGGTGATGGGAACCTGGTCCCCCTCACCCAACGACAAAAAACCATGCGAAATAAAAGGACGAAACTCATCATCAAAAATAGGTTTTTCACATTTTGCCGGTTTTGTGGAAGACGCAGATTTACACTGTATTAAACCTACAGCAGAGGGATTTCTGGTTTTCGTTTGCTCTTTTTTCTTTAAAACCGGACAAACTGCAGTCAGGTGGCCTGGCTGCCGACAGTAAAAACACTCCCGGCTCTCACCATCCTCAGCCAAAAACGTACGCCGGGCCTTCTTAGGAGAACGCACCCGTTCACTATCAGAAGCGTCACGGCGCACCAGAGTCATAAAGACACTTTTATGGGTCAAAGCGAACTCATCTGCGAGAACAGCAGCTTCAGAAAGTGACCCGACTTTCTGCTCATTCAGATACACAACTATGCGCTCCGGCAAACGCTGTTTAAATTCCTCTAAAAGGATGAGTTCTCGCAGCTGCGCAAAATCTGTAACTTTATTGGACTGACACCATTTGTCAAACAAAACACCTTTCTCCCGCGCAAACTCCACATATGTCTGGTCAGGGGTTTTTACACACTTTCTAAATTTTTGCCGGTAAGCCTCCGGCACCAACTCATAAGCACAGAGAACAGTGGCTTTAACAACCTCATAATCCAAACTCTGTTCAACCGTTAGCGTGGAACACACCTCCTGTGCTTTACCGGTCAGCTTACACTGGAGCAGCAGAGACCAAACATCCTTTGGCCAGTTCAGGGTGCCTGCTATGCGCTCAAAAGCACTGAAATAACAATCCACCTCCGCTTCTCTGAACGGAGGCACCAGTGCTATATGCCGGCTCACATCGAAGCTGTCTCGGGGAGAGTGTGTGGATGTGTGTTCCACAGGTGAGTGGGGAGTAACAGGCTGACGTTCCAGCTCCAGGGCTTTCACCCTCAGGAGCATGGCCTCCACCTCCAGCTCTTTGTGTCTTACCTCCATCTCCTTTATGCGCAGAGTCAGTCGGAGTTCTTCCGCCGACATCCTCTGTACAACCGGAGGTTCCGCTAATGCGGTGGGTGACGACGGCTGAGGCTGACGGAGCTCCTCCTCCACGTCACCAGCTCCTGCTGTCAACACCCCCCTCTCCTCAAGCTTCTCAATGAGGAGCTCCCGCAGCTCCTCCTTCCTAACATTAGTAGGAAGCGGCACACCAAAACGAGTGGAAATGAGCATTAAATCTACCTTCCTACAAGCGTCTAACCGCTCCAGTGTAGGACACGCAGCAAACGCCTCCAAATCAAAATCCATTTTACAGACAGAAAAACCACAGACCAGAAATATGTACAAAATACTCACCAAAACTTACCGGAAAAAAAAAAATCACACGCTCAAAAAAACACGCGGGAAAAAATCGGACGAGCCCCCAAATTATGTTACGCCCCGGCCTAGGGGTTCACCAGGGCGAACATAATGTGCTCAACTTTTGTCCCCTCCCAGCTCCCAAGCACACACGTCAGTCAAAAACTAAGATTCACAATATTTATTATTACTACTTTTGTTTTAACAACTAAGGAAGGGTTAGGGGAGGGAGCGGCTAAAACAACAAACAAAATATCTGTAGAGTTTAAACTAACTTTCCTAATCCAAAATAAATGCAAGAAATAAAATACAGAAAACTTACCTAACTATCTAACCAAAAACAGGAGAAAATGGGAAAACAAAAGAGCCGACCTCCCCTACCAGAAAAAGGTTCGATTTAACAAAAACTATTTACAAATACAAACAATCGGAGTTTTCCACGAGCACGAAGACTGACGGTCACACACACGAACACAGGGTTGGGAGCTGACAGGAGGCAAGAGCGAGCGAGGACAGAAGTTCCAGGGCCATTTTTAAAGGGCTGGGCAATCATGATCCACCAATCAGCAACCTGCAATAGACAGACACAAAAGGGCACAGCACACCTACAGGACGGGGGAGAGCACACACACTAAACAGAAAACACATACATATACATATAAATAGATAAATTATGACCCAGGGTCATAACAATTGTTAAAATTGCACTTATTTTTCTCAAGAAATTTCAGTTTTTTCAGGTTATTCACATCTTTTTTGTTTGGATAGTTTATAAAAGTAAATATTTTCATAATTTAACGTTTGTTTTTTTTCCTTTACCCTAAAACAAAGACAAAAATTTGGAGTTGTCATTATTGATATATTATTATGTTATTTTTTACCAGTCCGGGCCACTGGAGATTAAATTTAGTTGAATGTGGCCCCTGAACTAAAATGAGTTTGACACCACTGTTCTACAACATTGATTCACCAGTAAAACCCATGGAGTTGGATCAATGACTGTGGATGGACACACTGTGCTTTAGGAGTGTTTTGTGTTGTAAAGGCTTCACAATCGGTGCTTCCCGACAAATACTGGCTTAAAGGTTTATTATTACCATGTGAGTGTGAGGACTGACTGTAATGTATAATAGTTTTGAAGTAACTTACACAATGCTTATTATCAGATTACTAGTTACTAGGTCTTCAAGTTTCAAGTTTGGTACGTTTTCAGTTTTGAAAGCCACAGTTCGTTTTCCGAACCATCGAAAGGCTGAATCCTGTTTGATTGACAGCTATTTTAAGATATACTCCTTCACTTGACAGAGTTCAGTTTAATACCGTCACGGATTCTACTGTGAAATCGAGAGAGAAACCACTACGACATTACTTATTCATTTCTTGCACTGTAAATAAAACACACTCATAGTACTTCCTTGTTTCAATTTAACATAATTTCAATGTTTTCTTGTTTACTTGGTACAATAAGGTCACTGACCATTTTCTTTAAAAAGGAACGGAGGGACAAATTTATGTTTAAATAACTTGACAATTTATTTTTTTATTTTTTTTATTTTTTTTTGTTTTATGTAAGCCGACAATGAGCTCTGAAAGATGAGCAGCTGCCACTGAACCCCCGTGACCCTAGTGAAGATAAAGTGGGTTCAGAAAATGAATGAATAGATGAGTTACACAAAAGTAGCACTGGGTCTTCATGGGTTAAAAAAAAAACAACCTAAATTAAACGACACAAACTAACCCCCCCCATGCAGAGCTTGTGGAACAAGTCATTTGTAAATGCTGCCCTTTACAAATCGGTCTCAACCTGCTTTTTCTTATTCCGGGCTTTAAATCAACTAAAATTTCCCCTCCGTTGCGCATCCCCTCCCTGTGATCACTTTCTCCATTCCTTTCCTTTCCCTTGCACATAATTTGGAAATAAAACGAGCAGACATGGCCTGAATGCATGAGCTGGGCCGATGCCACTGCACCCGTAACCACACTTAACACTTTCAGTTAATATAGCTCCTTCTGTTCCAGTTCATTTACGTTTCCTCCCTCTCGTCCCTCTGTGGAGCAGAGGTCTAGAAAGATACAGGGAGGGGGGGGCGGATTAGTGTCTACTTGCAATGCCTCCAAAGAATCAGCGACTAATCCCAGCCTCAGCTGCCTGGATGCCTCTGCTCTGTTTGCTCTCAAAGGCTGTGCCAGTGGGGCGTAAGTGTGCCACAGAGATGCCACAAGAACAGCCAAATAAGAGGCTTTGTCCTCACACATAGCGCTAATTTCCCCTCAATCCAGGTGTCCGTGCTGCCTCCTCTTTCTGGGGTTTAATCTGTCTTGGCATTAGGAGTGTTAAACCTCATGGAATGTGGCTGTGAAATATACTCAAGGGATAAACATGGACAGAACATTGTCTCATTACTCTGCAAAGGCTTTGGTATCTTCTGGTAATAACAAGGATTCCATGTCCTCTGCAGAAGTACATGTCACAATTTCCAGATTAATGTTAAAGCTATGCTATGGAATATGTATTCATTATAATATCTAAAAAAAAAAAAAAAGGTCTATGAGGTCTATGTTATATATTCTTGTGGGCTTTTATCAAATCTTTTTTTAAATTAAGTAAAATGTGTACTTTTTTTTTCACTAAAAGATAATGTAGTTATTTTATTCGATTTGGCAGCCCTTTATAGATTACTTTAATATTAAGTAAGTAGGCAGACCCCCCCTTTTTTTATGTGTGTGTGTGTGTGTGTGCATGTGAGTGCAGGTGTAGTGTTCTTGTTCTGATATCACATATATTAGATACTATATATATGACTTTTTTATATTGGCATTGTTCTAATTTCAATAAAAAGTTTTGTTTGTTTTTTTTAAGTCTAATTTTACTCACTAGCAGCATTGCACCCGTGGTGCCATTGCACGATAGCATGAGAGGCTAAAATTGCCCAGCATACCTCACAACATTTGAATACTGACATGAAAGTGTGCCTAGTAGGTAGTCAGGTAATGTTTGTATTCATTTGGCGAGTTTGGCAGCGATCGGGCATGTGACGGTCTGTGGTGAGCTCGGACTTGGTCTGAGGCGAGCAGCGACTCAGCCCAAGGTGAGCTGGAACGCGGTCCGAGGTGAGCTGGGATCCGGTCTGTGGTGAGCTGGGACCCGGTCCGAGGTGAGCTGGAACGTGGTCCAAAGTGAGCAGGGACGCGGTCCGAGGTGAGCTGGGATCCTGTCTGTGGTGAGCTCGGACCCGGTCCGAGGTGAGCAGGGCCCCGGTCTGAGGTTAGCTGGGACACGGTCTGCATAGTACGTAAATACCTGCAGTGCCATTGTACGATAGCATGACGCGGCCCGATCCGAGGTGAGCTGCTGGGACCATGTCTGTGGTGAGCTTGGACCCGATCCGAGGTGAGCTGGGATCTGGTCTGTGGTGAGCCAGCGTTCATACACTGCCTGGCCAAAAAACAACATACACACACTATTCTACTGGACTGCTCTGTTTATGTCATAGTAAATGTCACATTTTATTTTCACACAGAGTTGCACTACTTTTTCACCAAGATCCTGTATTGACGATGGAGGAGTCGGACTATTGTATAAAGTCCCAAATATTCTCAATGGGGTGCAGGCCTGGACTCTGTGGAGGCCAACGTTATAATAGTTTTAGATTTTTCACTATAGTTTAGTTTTATTTAGTTTTGACTTTTTTTTTTCTCTAATTCAGTTAGTTTTAATTAGTTTTTAGAGCAGGTTTGCTAGTTTTTATTGGTTTTCATTTTTTTCTAAATGCTTAGCTTTAGTTTAGTTTTAGTTTTTTTTTTTAATATCTTTTATCTTCTTTGCTGTTGTATTCAAATAAATCCCAGACAGGATTCTGTTGCTTTCTCCCAGCTTTAGTCTCCATGTTTCCAGGTAGAGTGGGGACCAGAAGATGATTCTAAACCACAAGTGACGAGAAGTGACGGACCGTGAAATGTCGAATGGTGCTGCTAGCTAAAATTGCTAGAGCGAAATAAATCGATTTCGTATCAATCTGACATTGACAAAGACGAAAACGAAGGGAATTTTATCCAAAAGTTTTTATACGTTTTCATTAGTTTTGTAAACACACTAAAGTTTCAGTTATCATTTTTTTCTTTTAATTATAGTTTTTATTTATTTCAGTTAACGAAAATGTTTTTTCAATTCTAGTTTTTGTCATTTCATTAGTTTTCGTTAACAATAATAACCTTGGTGGAGGCCAATCCACTTGTGGAAATGATATCTCATGTTCCTGAATCGCTCTTTCACAGTTTGAGCTGATGAATCCTAGTGTTGTCATCTAGGAATATGATGGAAAACATCCACTGATGTTCAGATCTGCTCATTCAGAATATTCAGGTTCAGCTGATCAGATTTGGTTTTGTTCACATAGCGTTGCTGAACCTAGACCTGAACAACTGAATCAACCCCAGATCATAACACTGCCCCCAGAGGCTTGTACTGTAGGTATTAAGCATGATGGGTAATCACTTCATCCACCTCTCTTTTCGCCTTGATGCGTCCATCACTCTGGAACAGGGTCAGTCTGGACTCATCAGACCACATGACCTTTGTACATTGAAACACAGTCCAGTCTTTATGCTCTCTATCAAACTGGTGGTTGTTTAAGGAATGAGAAGCTACTAAAGGCTTAACGAACCTGTTAAACATATTAATCACTGGAATGAAAGCCTCTTACCTGTTTTCTTTTCCATGTATTAGTACAGGGGTGTCAAACATGCAGCCCGGGAGCCAGGTTCCAGTCCGGCCCATGGGATAAATTTGCAAAGCGTTAAAATTACACTTAAGATATTAGCGATCAAGGATGTCGACCTCGTTTTAGTTGAGGTTCCACATCCAGGACAATGTGATCACAACTAAAATAATAGCATAATAATTTATAAAAAATGACTCCAAATGTTCTTAGTTTAATGTGAAAAACATAATATTACATTACACCTATAAATAGTGACAACTCCAAATTTTTCTCTTAGTTTTAGTGTAAAAACTTACATTAAATTATGAAAATATTAACTTTTACAAACTATCCTTTAACGATAAAATGTGAAAAACCCAAACTTGTGTGTTTTTACACCAGTTGACACAAACGGTAGAAAATATAAAACATATTCATACTCAGCTCCTGGTGTATTAAAATATGTATAAACATAAATCCATAAATGCATACACATGTTTAAGTGCAGCTCAAAGGGCCAAAGGCTGCAAATTTAGGAGGAATCAAAGAGAAAATGAACAAAAATATAATTGATTTTAATCCTTGCTGGGATGGTGTGTGGGCTGGGGGCCCTCAGATTCTGTTCCATGCGGGGTCTCTGAGGAAAGGAGGCTGGGAACCAGTGCTTTAAAAGACCCCATTCGAGTGCCCTAAAATACCATTTGCATGTGAATGAGAGTCCCAAGTGTGGAGGAAAATGTTCATTTTACAAAATATCCATATTAGTACGGACAAGGCCTGAACCTCCTGAACCACAGGCTGTTTTTTTTTTTTTTTTTTTTTTTTTTTTTTACTCCTTCTCAACCATGTATCAGAAAAGCAAGCTAAATAATGAATTTAAAGCTATGGATTTTTTTTTTTTTTTTTTGCTTTCTCCTCATTTTCATTTAATAACCTTAATTTTTTTACCTCCTTTCCTTCTTGTACAATGAACACAGCTCCAAACCATTTTCTGATATGTATATATTTTTAATAATCACAGTTATGACTCAGAGTTCGTTCTTTCTTCTCAGACTTTCTTGGCATTCACAGAAGAAATGTCACTAACTTCTTCATGCTTCACACTTTTTTGATAAAGAAATACTGACATTGAATTAAGAGCAATTTCACACTATGGCTACACACAGTATTTGTCAATAGCAAAAAAAAAAATCACCTTTGGTTTTTGTCTCCTCTGGGGCCTGTTGGAAGTTTTTTTTTTTTTTTTTTTTTTTTTGCTTTGAGGTTGTGCATTTAGAATATATCACATTTGAAAGTGAACTTATTTCACCTGAGCTTTTGTCTGGTAATTTGTTAGCGCTACACTCTGCATGTGTGTGTGGGAGAGTGTATGTGTTCATATGGCAACGAATGCAGAAGCAGAACTGTTGTCTTTTGTTCATTTGGGGTTAAGTGGTTATAATTGTGTGGATTGATTAGAAGGGAGACGTCCCTGAACATTTTTTTTTTTTTTTTTTAAACCAATCCTTTTTCTTTCTTCCTTCCGCTTAAACTAATTAATATCTTACAGAGGAACAGCACATCCTCCCTCATTTAACTGGTGCTCAATGAAATATTATCCGTCCTTGTTTTTATGACATTTTTATGACTATTTTTCCTCTGTCACACACACAAACACACTATAAGAGACATTAACTTACACTGACATTAACCATACCTATCCCCAACATTAAAACAATCTTACCCATAAAATGTAATGATTTACATTACGGGGACCTGCATAATGTGCCCTAAAGGGAGCCGAGTTCCAGTATGTGATAAAGTAAACAGATTTATATCCCCGTAACATAAGTAATATTTGTCCACAGACGCACACACACATGCACACACAAACAAACAAACTAGCCGGAGCAGTTGTCAGAGCTCTAAAAGGTGGACGACAGCCCATAATTCATTGGCTGTTCTGTGACTGGACTGGGACTTGTTTAATGGAGGAACCGTTGCCAATTTCCAACTGTCTATGTACTCGGCGCAGGTTTTTACTGGTCTGGAAGTCGATAAAGTTCAAACCTGCTGATTGAATTGGGGTATGGAAAGGATTTTTTCTTTTCTATGAAATAGGGCGAGTGCTTCAAATCAGTGGTTCTCAACTGGACCCACTATCAGCCCTAAATGAGAAGCCATGACCACATTGATAAAAGTTAAACTTCTCGGTAACACTTTATAATAAGTACACACTATGAAGTATTAGTTAAGCTTTAATAAATACTGAATTCATCATTTACAGGGTGGGGAAGCAAAATTTACAATGAACATTTAGTTGTTTTTTTCTCAGCAGGCACTACGTCAATTGTTTTGAAACCAAACATATATTGATGTCATAATCATACCTAACACTATTATCCATACCTTTTCAGAAACTTTTGCCCATATGAGTAATCAGGAAAGCAAACGTCAAAGAGTGTGTGATTTGCTGAATGCACTCGTCACACCAAAGGAGATTTCAAAAATAGTTGGAGTGTCCATAAAGACTGTTTATAATGTAAAGAAGAGAATGACTATGAGCAAAACTATTACCAGAAAGTCTGGAAGTGGAGGAAGCAACAAAAACGTACCAAGGCTTTTATTAAAGCTCTCAAATCCAAAATCCTAAAGGATCCAACCAAATCCATGAGAAAAATGGCAACTGAACTTGAGGTAGACAACAAGACCGTTAGAAATGCAGTAAAATATGATTTGAAGATTTAAATTCTCATGACTTTCAATAAACTAATTGGTCATACACTGTCTTTCAATCCCTGCCTCAAAATATTGTAAATTTTGCTTCCCCACCCTGTATAAAGCATATTTCTGACATGAATACTCATTAATATACACTGGGTAACAAAAAAAAAATGTTTTTTGCAAGTTGTCTAGGTTTTTTCAACTGAATTAGGACCATTTTGCACCGCTAAATCCAAAAATGACATCTGTTTTTCTCAATCAGGTCAGGTTTTTTTGCTAATTTGATTTTGAAAAATTTGATCTTCTCACAAAATTGATTACAGTTTTGTGACTTTATTAGTTAATTTTTTCATATAGTTCTCACCCAAAATAGGTTTTAAGAGAAAAAAAAAATTATTTGATCACTTGATTCCTGTTAGGTACAATGGTGTATTCACCGCAGATGTAGCAGAACACGTCAGGCTTATTTTTGCAATATCTTCTAGTCGAAGCCATTTCATTCACCTGTAATATTAAAAAACACATTAATCATAAATTGGCAAAAGTAAAATCTTCAGAACTCGTTTATTACAAGAAATATGAAAGAATTTTGTATCGTATGATGTGAAAATGCCCATAAATGTAAGCAAAAATGTTAAAAAGCCAATATGTAGCATAGTTCAGAAAGTTGACCTGATTGAGCAAAATTAATGTGATTTTTGGATTCAGCACACCAAAATGATCCTCAATCAGCTCAAAAAACTTAAACAATAAATTTGTTGTTGACCAGTGATATGGTTTATAAACACAGTTATAAAGGTTTTACTCATCATTAATAAGCTCATCCACATTGTGCTTAATGATTGTATTTTCATTCTTTATAAATGATGGATTCAGCATTTAAAAATTTTGTATTGCATCACCTACGAACCAGTTATGATGTGCATTTATGCTCGCACATACATTATTCAGACATGTACTAATGGTTAGTGAATATGTTAGTGGGTATTTTATACTAACTCACACATTTCTTTTCCAATAGATGTCCTATAAACAGTTATTAATACAAGAATTCATTATTTTCAGGTAGTTATAAAGAACTTACTACTCATTAATTAAGTATATGGTGTGAGCTCATCTAAAGTGTGGACTATCTATGCCACAGGTGTCAAACATGCGGCCCGGGGGTCAAATCCGGCCCGCTAAAGGGTCCCGTCCGGCCCCTGGGATGAATTTGTGAAATGCAAAAATTACACTGAAGATATTAACAATCAAGGATGTTAAAACCATTTTAGTTAATTTCAGTCTAAAGTGGATCAGACCAGTAAAATACTATAATAATAACCTATAAATAATGAAAACTGTACATTTGTCTCTTTGTTTTAGTGTAAAAAAAAAAGTTAAATTACACAAAAATATTTACATTTACAGACTAGCCTTTTACAAAAAATGTGAATATCTGAAATGTCCCTGTTATTTAATGTTTTGTGTATTTGTAGAGCCACTGTGATCTCTATGTTGTGATTCACATGTATAAATGATAAACTAAGGTCTAATATTGTTAACATTGCACTTATTTTACAAACAAATTTTTAGGTTGTTCATATTTGTTCATGTTATGTTCAAGTACAATTCGTAGATGTAAACGTTTTCATTACGAAATTTACTTTTTTCACTCAAAAGTTCTTATCCTATTATTTATATTATATTACTTGTCAAGCCCACTTTATATCATATTAGGCTGAATGTGCCCCCTGAACTAAAATGAGTTTGACACCTCTGATCTCTGCCATATAAAACATTTACAAATGAGTTTTAAAGGTTGGCAATGCCTAAAGACTCACAAAAGTCTCAGTTATTCTAAGAAAGGAAAGATACAGCACATGGGATTATTAAACAAACTGCATGACTGAATGATGAATGATTATGATTATGAATGATGAGTAAAACATTTATTACTGTGCTTATAAACAATATACTAATGAGTATTCATGTCAGAAATATGCTTTTTAAATAATGAATTCAGTATTTATTAATGCGTAACTAATGCTTCATAGTGTATACTTATTATAAAGTGTTACCAACTTCTCAAATGTATAATGAAAAGATGTTTTTTTTGTTTTTTGTTTTTTTCAGACATGCAATTAGGAACAGATTGTTATTTACAAATGCAGCCTGATTGAAGAGCAATGACTCCTTGAGGGGTAAGAGGTGGGGGGTGGGGCTAAAAGTAGAAACAAGGTTATACAATATCCAGAAACTAACAGTTAATAAATAAGTACATTACAATAATAACAGTAGTCACTTTTCCATTGGACATCTGCGCAAAACTTTACCGATATTTACTAAATGTCAAAAAAACAGAAGTGCGTAACATCAGTTTTTCCATTAAATCACAAATGCGATGATTTGTTAATTTATTATCGCAAGATGACACGAGAAGTCATTCCATAAACATGGTGATGAACGTAAATATTGTGTTGATTTACACATATATTAATTGTTGTTATATATTACCCCTCTATCTCGTACTAAATTCGAAAAAGATTCGGTTTCCTGGTGTGTCCACACATGCTGCGACATGTTTCTTCTTCTTCTTCGCTTGGAACGTATGTCAACATCCTTTTTTTTTTTTAATTCATCTGAGTCTAGTTGCGAAAAAAGGTCTTTCCATTGCAGTTTTGCGTGATATACCATTTGTGCTACGCCCAAAAAACCACCTCTTTCCAGCGCAAAAATTTTTAATCGAAAAATGAGACTTTTGGTAAAATTGTCATTTTTCATTAGGTAAATTTTTATGCATTATATTTGCACAATTTGAGGGTCAATAGAAAAGCGACTGGTGATTTTTTTATACTTAACCCATAAAGACCCAAATGTCCACTGGTGACCAAAACTCCTTTGATGATATAAAATGTTAAATATCTGTTGATCCACTAATCTATCAATCCATGTAAATAATTGGTGTAAAATGCAGTTTGTTGTCTTTTCATCGTAATCAGATATGACCCATTTGGATGTTCAGAGGCTCTATAGTGAAAGTGGAACCATCGTCATCTTCTACAACATTGATTCCCCAGTAAAATCCATGAAGTTGAATGGAGACAATTGTTACAAATGTTTTATTTTACTGAAACAGTCACTTTTTATTCAGTTTTCTCTGTTTTTGATATAATAATCCTCAACTTTAATCTGAACTTTTATGAACGTCTACATAATCAATAAATTAAATATAGCAAAATTCTTGAGTTTCACTTAAAAATGAAAAGTACAGAGCATAATGATTGAATAAATGGTGATAAATCACTTAAGAAAGGTTAAAAATAGAGGAGCAAAAAAACCCAAAAAACATATGGGAGCTGCCACAAAAGTAACACTGGGTCTTGATGGGTTAAGTCAGTTTATGGCTATAAGCAGAATATCACAACATTTTAGTTATACAATGTAAATTCTAAGCAATCAGGCTTTCAATACCGTACAAACAAAAAATAGCCGCAATCTAAAATGATGCAAAACTGTAAGCTGGAATTTTCAATAGACCCCAGATTTAAAAACTCATTGTAGATCATGTATTCTCCTGAAATCATTTGCGCTCGTGTTCAAACACAGAACCCCAAGTTATGATCAACTAGTCGAGGACATGATAAAGTAAGTGACAGAATGTCACTCAACATTCATTTCCTTCACTTCCCTTTATTTGTTTCCCACTCAGTTTGATTGATGTAAGTGCTAAGCACGGTGAACACTTCCATTCATAGGTTTCCTAAATGGAGTAAAACATGAATGCAGTTACTATTGGTTCCTACAGTTGGAAACTCACAACCAACAAGCAAAAGAGCAGGTGTTGGAAACATTTTGGACCAATCTAGAGCCAAGCTGATGGGCCCAGGATGTTCATATCTATCCACAGATTTATCACATATTAACTTCAGACTGTGGATAGAGAATAAAAGCTGTTGGCGCATGATTGGATTTTTTTCCCCCCATGTTCACTTAACTCCAAATCAATCAATGTTGGAAAAATTCTCATTTCACATTTGGAATCAGCATGTCTGATTGAGTGATGAATAGATGTTTTTTCTTCAGTAGCAGCTCAGAGTTGTATTGGTTTTTCACCAGGTTTACAATTTTGAGCTGAGCCCATAGTTTTGTGGAAATAGGGTATTCAAACTGGCTCAAAGGTTCCGATTGTGAGATTTAGGGGATTTAGTGTAATCTAATCTAATCACAGAAACGGAAAACGATTTGGTTTGTTACAACCATTTCATTTGTATAATCAACTGAAAGTAAGATTAGATGTGTTTTCATTTCCCCAGAATAAGACATTTATATCGACAGAGATTTAAGAACAGACACCTCCTTTTTTTTTTACCCCTCAGCTGTCGACCGAAAGGGAATTTTCCATTTGCGTCAGCACGACAGCTCTTCACCAAATCATCCAATCTTCTTCATGTTTGGTATTTAGGCGCAACTTGGGACGCTCTTGGATGAGTTCTTTGGGGTGTCAACTTTGATCTTCATTTTCAAGTTAAATTTGGACAACAATGTTGACCTCATGTTTCAGGTCTTTCGGGGTCAGCGAGATGAGAGGAGCTAGCATTGATGAGGTGATGGGATAGTGATACTGGAAGGGGAGCAGGGACCAACAGGAGGTCAAGGTGCAGGGTCCAGGGGTCAGTATAATGGTCAACGTTGGTCTTGTTTCTGTTTTTTGTTGGGTGGCATCCAATGTTCAGGTACCATCACTACTTGAATTTCCCTCCAGATTAATAAAGTATTGTAGAAGCCAATAATGTAATAATGGCCGATAATGTAATAAATTTGCCATTTTTAAAATATAATAAGCCAATAACATAATATCTGGCCAACAATGTAATAAAAGTCCTGAACCGATAACGTAATAACTTCTGGACAAAACTGATAACAATACCCTGCAGCGAGGGTAAAAACCTTCTCTATGACATGTGAATACTCTTTTGAGCTGATCTGGAGTGTTTTTTTTAACTATGGGTGTTGGTTTCAGTTCAACTTTAAGGGGGGGCATTATAGTTATCAATGTCTGGGGTCCATCCTGCTGAAAATTTTCAGCGTTGATGTTACAACCCGAAGGGTGAAACATATTTACAAAGAACACCGGGAGTCAAGGAGTATAATTCGAAAAACTTTTTTTATTTATTTGCAGTTAGTTTTTTTTTTCTTCTGCTATTCTCTTCGTTTGTACCCAACATGGTTCTAATGAAGCAGAATCTAAGAACCCCTTTTAAACCCCGTGCCCAAAGTAACAAAAGAAAAGACCAGAGTGGACCGGCAAACTAAACATAAGGACGGTGCGCTGGACAGGCCAACCCTGTACAGGGCCGTAGAAGCTGCCAGCGCACCGCTACCCTATCAAATGAAGCAAACTGCAAAATATAAGCCCTAACGAAAGGAAAAACGAAAACAGGACGTCCGGATCCACCTGGTCAAACAAAAGGATAAGCTAACAAAAAGCTAACAAAAACCCCACTGGCGTGGAGCACCCTGCGTGGAGCAACCTGCATGGACGAGTGGAGCGGATGCGCGCCTCAACGTGCGCGCTCTGGACGCCGGCATCGCTGGAGGAGGTGGAGAGAACATGAGGCGAGAGAGAGAGCCCAGCCCTGGTCCAATTTATAGGCTCAGCCGGCGGGAAAACCAATTAGCCATCTATTGAAGAAACATACTAAATACATAATATTTTGCCCAAAAATGTTATCAAGGCAAAAAAAACAAAAAAAACAGAGAGCAATATTTACCCAAAAGTGTCAAGTAAGAATTAACAAAAAAACCACAAAAGACAAAGGGGGAAAAATAGAAGTGCGTCAGAACATAACAGTTGAACACTTAATTTCCTTCATTATGGTGAATCCTTCTGCACCAATCATTGCATTTACTCATCACTTTAAAGCAGAGTTTATTTATTTCAAGTAGAAAGACACGATTAAACCTTATTAATTTACATCCCCCTCAGCTTTGACGTCTCATATGTATCTTAGAAGGAGTTCTGCTCATGGTCAAGTGTTTCTGCGTGCTGAACACAGATGACATTTATGTTTTGAAATGATTCTTAGCAATATTGAAGTTAGAGCAGACCTGCTACTTGTTGAGAGCAGGACTAATTAAAATACTGATCAAATATGTCAGAGAGTGAGGCCTTGTTGAAGTTCCCACAAAGGATTCAGTGTTTATATGAGCTCATCATTCATGGTCAGACTCTGGGGAAAAAAAAAATAAATAAAAAAATCAGTGTGGTTTTAGTTCAGCAGTTTTATTGAGGTGGGGTAAAATGCACATTAGTCAAATATTGCGTCCCTGATTGAAAACTATACTATTATAGAAACTTGTACTGATCAACTTAGAAGTGTCCAAATTGGCGGCTGTGAACTGCATAATTTCTTGACCTTATAAAACATTTAACAACTACAATAATAAAACTAACTTAAATTTTACTCATGCAAAATAATCAAAATTCAGCACTATTTTACCACACATAAAGCAGTGAAAACTATTTAATATTATGTGTTGAAATCTGCATAACACATATATTACATACAATGGAAAACTGTGAGTGGACGTTTTATTTAATTGAAGGAGATTTTACAAAGTATTACAAAACACACAAATATATCCATCTATACTTAATAATCGTATACATATTTCCCCACCCGTATATACACCCACTCATAAACATATACAAATGCCCATGTTCACAATAGTGAAAAAAAAATAAAAAATTCTGTATATACAGTACGCTCCAAAGTTATTATCGTTAACGAAAACTAACAAAATGACGAAAACAAGATTTGAAAAAACATTTTTGTTAACTGAAATAAATAAAAACTATAATTAAAAGAAAAAAACGATAACGAACTGAAACTACTGTGTGCTCACAAAACTAACTAAAATGCATAAAAATTGAATGATACGAAAGCGATTTATTTCGCTCTAGCAATTTTAGCTAGCAACACCATACGGATCTTCACGGTCCATCACTTCTCGTCACTTGTCATTTAGAGTCGTCTTCTGGTCCCCACTCTACCTGGAAAAATGGAGACTAAAGTTGGAAGAAAGCAGCAGAGTCCTGTCTGGGATTTATTTGAATACGACGGTGAAGAAGATAAAAGATACGACAAAACTAAAATTAATACTAATACTAAACTAAAACTAAGCATTTAGAAAAAAAAATTAAACTAATAAAAAGTAGCAAACCTGCTCTGAAAACTAATTAAAGCGAACTGAATTAGAGAAAAAAAAAAGTCAAAACTAAATAAAACTAAACTATAATGAAAAATCCAGAACTATTATAACCTTGGTACACTCACACATATAAATATATACCAACACATATGTTTATTTATGTATTTATTTATTTTTTTAAATGAGAAACAGGTGTCTGTAATCTGTCCAATGTTCTTCTTCTACGTAGTTCGGTCAGAATGTATTTCACCACTGTGTCACGATCTATAAGATTCTGATTAATGATCATTATACATCTTGTTTTCCAAAGTTTGACTGAAACAATGCAAATTATTGTGCGTGATGTGAACATTTCTGTGCTGCATCATTTCAAAAACGTCTCCTTATCCACTATTTTTGTGTCATTTATTGTGAGAATTTTGGCTTAAGATTTATATTATGTTCCATGTATTACTAATAATAATAATAATAATAATAATAATAATAATAATAGGGTCAAAATACGGTAATGTCCGGTCAGAGAGCAAAATTTAATTGATTACCATTCCAACATTTATTTCAATATAAATTAGCTCTTTGTTTTGGATAATCCCTTATGGTCCAACTAAAGCAAAAATTAATTTAAAAGTAAAAATGTGGGTCATTTAGCAACACTAATCTGTTAAACTGTCCCATCAGAGAGATTTCGAATACTGTGCTTTGACCCACTACAGCAGGGGTGTCAAACTCATTTAAGTTCAGGGGCCACATTCAGCCTAATATTATATAAAGTGGACCGGACCAGTAAAATAATATAAATAATAGGATAAGAGCTTTTGAGTGAAAAAAGTAAATTCTGTAATGAAAATGTTTACATCAGTGAATTGTACTTGAACATAACATGAACAAATATAAAGAACCTGAAAATTCTTTAGTAAAATAAGTGCAATGTTAACAATATTACGCCTTAGTTTATCATTTATACACGTGTATCACGACTTACAGATCACAGTTTATCTACAAATACACAAAACGTTTCATAACAGGTACAATATCATTAAAATTCCACATACTTCTCTTAAGACATTTCAGATTTTCACATTTTTTGTAGAAGGCTAGTCTGTAAATGTAAACGTTTTTGTGTAATTTTACTTTTTTTACACTAAAACAGAGACAAATTTACAGTTCTCATTATAGGTTATTATGATAGTATTTTAGTGTTCTTATCCACTTTACACTGAAATAACCTAAAATGATTTGAACATCCTTGATTGTTAATATCTTCAGTGTAATTTTCACATTTCACAAATTCATCCCAGGGGCCGGATTGAACTCTTTGGCGGGCCAGATTTGGCCCCCAGGCCACATGTTTGACACTTATGCACTACAGGCAAGGTGGGCAGAGGGTCTTGCCAAAGGACACAATGTGACTGGGATAGAGCGGGATTTGAACTGCAAACGCTTTGGTTATTGGATAACCCGCTCTACCTTCTGAGCCATGGCCACTCCTGTCTGTTACAGCAGCCCTAAGTCAGTCTGATATACACAGACCAAGACTTTTTTGTATTCAATGTTCAGCCTTTTTTATTTGTAGAAATTCTCGTCACATTTACATTTAAGAATTCAAGGAAATAACAAGTCACTGAAGGTATGTCATTGCTGCCTTGGTAATACCGATATCCTCCATAGAAAACTGCATCATAGTACAGACTGAGTCAAAGGGTCAAAAACTTTTAATTCAAGGTTTCTACATAACTAACGTGAATTTGCTCAATGTGCTATCTCTTTAATTAGCAACACATTGGGCTAAGGCCGCAACTGAACATCTTTATGCCTGAACAGATCTTAATTTCAATACATTTTACTCAGCTGTGGCTTATTGTGCTCTAAACCAATTAAGATGCCATACACCTTCGGAGGGAAGGTCATATCGTCTGGAATCTGCGTCACCAATACAGAATTTCTAAATCAATTTGCAGCTTTAGAGGCTAAATTACAAAATGGAAATAGTCCATTCGCAGGAAGGGATTTAATAAGGCCAGCAAAACTGCAGCCAGTAATTTAATTGTTGTTTCATTCAAATGAAGCACTTGCTGTCCTCTGGGGTTGGCTGATTATCAAAGGGTCCTTTCACTCCTTGGGCTTTATGGCTGAATGTGTTTCTGGCTAATGGGTTTTTGGCCAGAAAGTTATTGTATATTATTAATGCATCTATCTCGACAAAAAAAAAACAGCTGCCTCACGCAACGCTCACACATATCATCAGTGAAAACGAAATGGGCCATCCGACAAATGTTTAGCTTGATCGTATAAGCAAATTAGTCTCTTTCATCTGATTCCGAGCCTTAGTACGCTGGAGATAATTTGAGTCATTCTGAAAAATAAGAAGTCAAAGGAGAAGAGATGATAATGAACTGAACTGGGGAGTGTAATGGCGTGTGTGTCCTCTGAGTTGCGGTTGTCTGGTGGAAGTCTCCCTGTGTTCTCCGTCGTTCTCACTGTCGCCCTCTGCTCATGTTTAATTCCCCACCTGCTCTCCCTAGATTAACGTTTCTCTGTGTAATCCCATTAAGTGGTCCGTGTTTCCGCCTGGTGCTCATTACTCGTCCACCACACCACAGCAGAGCCTGGAACTGACTGCCGCTTGACATCCAGCCCCACACGAGTCCATCCTCAGGTTTTGTCTGAGCGGTCGGTGTTCAGCGGTCCACCACTACAGCTGCCAAGTTATTCCATAAACATGGAGACAAATGTAAATATGTTGTTGATTTACAGATACATTCATTATTATTATATATTACCCCTCCATCCCGTACTAAATTTAAAGAATGATTCGGTTTCCTGGTGTGTTCATACATACCGCATCATGTTTCTTTTAAAACTCTTCGTCTTCGCTTGTAACGTCCGTCAACATCCGCCAGATGTTTCTTCTTCTTCTTCCTCTTCTTCGCTTGTTGTAACGTGCGTCAACATTCTGTTTTTTTATTCACGTGACTCTAGTTGCAGAAAAAGGTCTTTCCATTGCAGTTTTGCGTGATATACCATTTGCGCTATGCCCAAAAAAATCACCCCTAGCTAGCACAAAAACTTTTACTCGAAAAATTTGAGTTTTGGCGAAATTGGCGCTTTCCCATTAGGCAAATTTTTATACACAAGTTATATACTGACAGTCAGTAGAAACTTCAAGGTAGAAATGTCTGCATATTTGTACTTGTAGGGGGGGTTGTAATTATTCATTGTGGATTTATTGATGACTTAGGGCTCGGGTAGTTGAGATAATGATGAGTTGTCATGTTGTCACGGTTCATTGCACATGGGTTGGTCTCTTTGCAAAAGTGGACCAAATACACACTGAGCAATACTCAGTAGGTATCTGCACAGTTTGAGGATTGGTTTTGAAGGCCTATATAAAGGCCCAAAAAAGGCCACCATTGTTAGTCCAGTGAACGGCATCATGCCACATCTATCACGTGAACGTCTCCGGGCACTGGGTATGGTGGAGGCCGGTTTGAGCTACAGTGATATAGCCAGGCGTATGTACGGGCTGTTCCCAAACCACAATCAGAAACCTGGTGGAACGCCACAACACCACAGGCTCTGCTGATGATAGACCACATCCAGGGTGAGAGAGAGTGATAACTCCCGACCAGGACCGCTACTGTTGTGACTTTGTGTTCAGCAGGTGCCATTTTCTTTTGTTAAGTTTTTTGTTTTGAAATTATTCTTGAAACTTTAGATTTTTTGTTTCTGTATGCCAATATCTTAAACAAATGATTCATTTGAAAAAAATTCCAGTTTAGGGTTTCAAAATAAAAATTATGTTGAAAAATATGGTCTCTAAGTTTTCATTGACTGTGAGTGTATTTGAGGGTCAATGGAAAAGTGACTACCGGCTCAGACAGTGGACTTTTCCACATTTTTCATTTTAGCAGCCACTGTAGGCGGAGATGAGGGGTATTCAGCTGGTTGCATTCTCCAAATTTACCACTAAATTTTACATGCTTAGCTTTTACAATTGTTGCTGCAATATACCAATATCGCTACGCCCCCCCAAAAAAAACACCTCTTACCAGTGCAAAAACGAGAATTTTGGCAAATTGTCGTTTTTCCATTAGGCAAATTCTAATGTGCAAGTTATATTCGCACAATTTGAAGGTCAATGGAAAAGCGACTATTGATACACCAACTGACCTACCTCTTGTAAGCCTAAAAAATTTTTTGCAATACTTTTTTTCTTGCTTTTTTTCAGCATTTCCACTCAGAAGACAAAAGAACAGCTGAATAGAAATACACTTAGTTTGTGGACTTCATTCTTGATGGTGGAGAGAAAACGTGACAACAGTGCAGAAACTGGTCGATTCACTCTAGTTTGAAGAAAAAAGGGTTAGAGAGTAACCCTCTTTTTATTGCAGTTTTGCTTGATATACCATTTGTGCTACGCCAAAAAAAACCACCTCTTGCTAGCACAAAAAGTTTTAATCGAAAAATGAGTTTTGGCAAAATTGTTGTTTTTCCATTGGGTAAATTTTTATGCGCAAGTTATATTTATGCAATTTGAGGGTCAAGTGAAAACTTCTGGCTCAAACAATGGAATTTTCCACATTTTTTTATTTTAGCAGCCACTGTAGGGGGAGGTGAGGGGTATTCAGCTGGTAGCATTCTCCAAATTCACTGCTAAATTTTACATGCTGAGCTTTTACAATTGTTGCAGTAAAATAATAAACATAACATGCGCACACTTGAAAACCCTCAGCCTTCAGTCCACGCCAAAGTTTTTGCACATGCAGACGGATGGATGACAAACTGATAACAATACCCTGCGGCAAAGGCAAAGGGTAAAAACCTTCTTCATGACGTGTGAATACTCTTTTTGAGCTGATCTGGAGAGTTTCTTAACTATGGGTGTTGGTTTCCGTTGAGCTTTAACAGGGGGACATTACAGTTATCAACATCTGGAGTCCATCCTGCTGAAAATTTTCAGCATTAAACATTTAATTTCCGCAGCCCTCCACCTTGACCTCACCTTGCTTTGTCCTTATGTGGATGTTGCAAGTTTTAGCCCAAACGGAAACATTTCTAAAGCCCATTGTCTGAATGAGCCTGTGTAGAAAATAGAAGCGAACTGACAGGAAGTGAGTGGGCGTGATAACATTTCCAGGGGTTCCCACATATTGATTTATTTATAGGGGCTCACCACAATATCAGCATCGACCACAGCATATTGATTTTGTGTTCTCTTCTACTATTTAAAATTGGTAAAATCTTATTTAATTGGAGAGCTGTCTAGAGATAATTTATTTGCTCAGCCCGACACTTTCTCTCAGTTTGTCTCTCTTATACAAACACATTGACAGAATCGTCTGTTAATAGCTCCTCATCTCAATGACTATTAATATCAGTTGAGGTTTGCTTGGGATATCGTTTATTTTCCTCAGCTCTTTTAAAACAAGTGGTGCCAGGCAAAAAAAAAACCCGCCCCTCGCACATATTTCGCTCATTATATGTAAATGGAAGATTTTTTAAAAATCATTAAAAATTGGAACCTTGAACTACTGTTCCTAAAATGTAATGACATCTATTCTGGGTCACTGGCAATCTATAAACTCAATTTGGTATATATTCAACAAATAATTTTGCTGCTAGTGTTAAACAAATAAACAAATTCACAATTTCAATTTCAATTACAATTTCACCCATTGTAAGTAAATGGAAGGAAAAACAGACTGTACAAATTCATAAAAATGTTTTAACTTTGACTTACTTTTCCCAAAATGATAACGAGATGATGATAATGAGATTCATTCTGGGTCAATGGCAATCTATGGTCAGTTTAGTATGAATTCAACTAATAGTTTTTCTGCTACAGACATGTGAAATTTCGCCCATTATAAGTAAATGGGAACCAAAAAAAAAAAAAAGATTTAAAAAATAAAAACAAAAAAAGAAATAAAATTTGAAACTTTGAGCCACTTTTTCCAAAATGTAATGGCATCTATTCTGGATCACTGGCAAGCTATAACCAAATCTCTTGTGAGTTCAACCAACAGTTTTGGTGCTACAGAGATTTGAAATTTCCTCCATTATAAGTAAATGGGAAAAGAATAAAAATTCATAAAAAATTTTAAGTTTGACCTACTGTTCCCAAAATGTAACCATGTCTATTCCGGGTCACTTGCAACCTACAAACCAAATTTTCTATGAATTCAACCAATAGTTTTTCTGCTACAGACGTGAAATTCCGCCCATTATAAGTAAATGGGAACAAAAAACAAACAAAAAAAGATTAGAAAAAAAAAAAAAAAAAAGAAAGAAAATTTGAAACTTTGACCCACTTTTTCCAAAATGTAATGACATCTATTCTGGATCATTGGCAAGCTATAACCAAATCTCTTATGAGTTCAACCAACAGTTTTGGTGCTACAGAGATTTGAAATTTCCTCCATTACAAGTAAATGGGGGAAAAAAAATAAATAAAAAAAAAATAAAAATAAAAAATTCATAAATTTTTTTTAGTTTGACCTACTGTTCCCAAAATGTAACCATATCTATTCCGGGTCACTTGCAACCTACAAGCCAAATTTTCTATGAATTCAACCAATAGTTTTTCTGCTACAGACGTGAAATTTCACCCATTATAAGTAAATGGGAACAAAAAAACAAACAAAAAAAGATTTTAAAAAAAAGAAAGAAAGAAAGAAAATTTGAAACTTTGACCCACTTTTTCCAAAATGTCATGACATCTATTCTGGATCACTGGCAAGCTATAACCAAATCTCTTATGAGTTCAACCAACAGTTTTGGTGCTACAGAGATTTGAAATTTCCTCCATTACAAGTAAATGGGGAAAAAAAAAAAAAAAAATTCAAAAATTCATAAAAATTTTTAAGTTTGACCTACTGTTCCCAAAATGTAACCATATCTATTCCGGGTCACTGGCAACCTACAAACCAAATTTTCTATGAATTCAACCAACAGTTTTGCTGCTATAGTGTGAACAAACAAACCGAACCAAAAACAATTCCCCTTGCCTCCCCTTCGGGGGTCGGGGTAATAATTTCTCACCTCAACATCAAAAAATTTGAACTTAAGTCGAGTGGTGGACTACGTATTTTACACCTCGGCCTTTAGTGGTGTTCTACCTGACTGCACCTTAAGTCCTGGGTCATTTCAATGCAACACAATACAATGAAGTAGCTGATTGACAAAGTTTCATTCATATAAAACCATAATGTGATCAGAAAGAGGCAAAATATTAATAATCCCTTTATAATACGGCCTTTATATCTGCTCTTCTTCGTCTCATTTAGTCAGTTTTAGTCATGGAGAAATTATATTTGTACTTTAGGACCTGCTTAGCCGTGCAAAGTTTCTCACATTGATCCGTCTTATGAAATTACAGCATACGCATGTATCCAACTGTTAGCTTGTTTTCATTAGTTGCCCATATAAGTGCGTGTTGTTTGAGACGTGTTTTGTTTTCATGCAATTGGTTTTGTTGAGCTTTTATCTGACATTGTTCTGGTTATGTGGATGTATAGCATCTGTACATTGCAACAAGTGTTGAGTGGTGTTTCCATGGCAACATAGATGGAACTGTGGCTGTTCTCTGTCAATACTAGAACATAAATACTACACAACAAAATACATTATAACAGAGCACTGCATCTGCGTCTAACATAGCGACAATGACTATCGATACTGAAGCAAGAAAAGCAATTAATACAACTCAGCAGATCCTCTTTCACTACAGCCACAGCTGCACCACATACATCATCTGAAGCACATCAATATTTACTGAGTCAAATGACAAAAACATACTAATGTTAGTAAAATGAACTCGCTATAACTACTGCGTATTTTGTAGTATGACTGTCCGAATCCATTTTTCTCCTTTGTCGGCCATTATGGTTTCAGAAAACAGCTATTGAATCTAAACTAATGTATTTTATAGATGCAAGATGCTACAGAAGTGGTTTGTTAGCCGAGTTTGCTCGGACTTGTATGCTCTTAGAAATGATGTGGAAATGCCGGTTGTACACCGCCATTTGGCTAACATGAAATCTGATTGGTTAAAGCAACAGGTTCATTAGCATTTATTTTGCGCTACAGAGGCCTGCACTGTTTCTGAAGGCTTCAAGGAAGGTTTTCTTTTGTTGTATCATAAATGCTATGTTAGTATTTTCTTGCACTCCACCCAGTCTTGTCCAAACTGAGAATTAGTCTGAAACGTCTCAGCTCATGTTCGGGTTATCAAGAGTTTTTTCTCCTGGATACATTTGGATGGAAATACAACCAGTCACAATAATGACTGTTGTTAAACTGAACATACCCAATCCTGGCTAGGGCTGGGTATCGGAGCCAATTTCCTTGATCGATTCAATTTAGATTCATAAGGTTCTGAATTGACTAATCACGATTCGATTTGATCCAATCCAATATCAGTTCAGTTCGGTATTAATTGATTGATTCAGATTCATTTAGTGATACCAAAGTACAATTTTCAGCTATAAAATGATTATTTGAGTACCTCAGCCATGAAACACATCAATAGTGGTATAAATATTGACATTAGAAAGGAAATAAATATGAAATTTGAGCAGTAAATATATGAATCTGCTCTTAAAAGTAGGGTAGGTGATGTTTTCCTGGAGCATTTATTTATTTATTTATTTATTTATTTTTACTATATTGCTTAAAATCCCCTTCACACCCCGATTGCAACCAATTAATTAAATGCTCTAACACAAAACTAAAAATTTTTTTAGTCACCTGTGGAACGGACATGACTGAAAAAACACCATCCAGTCATTTTAACCGGCCCATCGAAATTATTGAATGGTGATATGTCCATCAAATTCAACCGCCATTTGTCCCTCCCCCCCTCCCCCCTCTGCGAGTACAATCAATACAATGGAGGCATGGCTTTGAGGGGAGGTCTTAAGAAAGGGGTTTGGACTTCTGAATTGTGTATTTTCAAAATGTAGCTTGCTCGAGCCATTTTTCCAGGATTTCCTACCCTATCTTTAAATTATGAACTGGACAGAAACATTGTCATTTTTCTACAGTGGCCCAGAATGGACTTCTTCGTCATCTTTATTCTGTTTTATGGCTGGTGGCTTAAAGCGTTAAGGTGCATTACTATCACCTACAGCTGAGTGTGGATCCAAGTTAATATTCCTAGAACGACCGGCTTCCGCGACCGTTCTCGGAGAGCCTCCGCTGACCAGACAGTTCCTCTGCACTGCAGGTTCAAGTTTGAGGCCGGGAGGACCTCCCCTCTGAGGTGTTTTCCTCACCCTTCCTCCGTGCCCCTCCAGCCCTGGAACTGCTAACACGCAGCAAGCAGTAAATCTCAAAAACCACAGTTTATTTTGGTTAATGAACTACTGCCCCAGTTTCTTTTACCTTTAAACCACCTCGGTACCAAAAATCTCCGGTTATCTGGGCAAAAAGCTGCGTGTTCTAGAGATTTTTAGACCAACGATGGCTCTGGACTACTCCATTTAGGTGGCTTACCAGAGGGGGGTGGCGTAAGTTAAATTAACTCACCAGTTATGTTTCAGATGGATGGACCAAACCAGGAGAAATGGAAGAACTCACCAAAAAGAAGGTTTGAGGTTTTAAAAAGTTAAAACAATAGCTTGATTTATTGCTTAAAAAGTGTAAAAAAGAATCTAGCATCAAACACACATTTCGTCACAGAGAGAAAAAGAAAAAAGCCCGCCAATAAAGAGTTTCCTTTATTACTTTTTATAGTCTTTAGTGACTCTTGGAGACTCTCATTATTCAGTGACATCATTCATTATATGCTTATCATTGGTTAATGGTAGTTACTGGGCAGAACATGTCAGTCACTCCATAAGCCAATTCTAAGAAAAGCACATGCTTTTGCATGTGCACAGCTTTTGCTTAACACCTGCGCTATTAGGCTAGCATTTCTTGACCACAAAAATTCCCCAGCTTCAAAATCTGTTTTTTTTCCGCTCGACTCTTTACCACACCTACTTTCTAAAGCTATAAAGTTAGATCTTTCTTGTTGCAATTAACCTCTCCTCCAAGTTCAGCACAGGCAGGTGTGAGTACATCAACACCACACACACACACACGAATCAAACCTGACTGTTCAGTGCCTCTTAAAATAAAAATACAAGTTACAGTTGGAAAATATAACTCAGAATATAACTTAAGACTTGCAAAATTAAAAGACTCTTTAAGCAAAAGAACTTGTAACATTACATTTTTTCTTCTCCATTTTGGTTCATGATGTAGGATTTATGATGTTCATCCAACATCTCTTTAGAGCCAGATTTAAAGTCACACATTCAACTCCCATTTAATACAATCCGTATCACAGAACCATCACAAGCAAGATTGAGACACCCCGTCTCCCCTAGGGGCCCACGAAACGGAGTTGGCCACGCCTTGGTGGTACCCAGGTCAGGTACTCGCTACCCTGCTCTGAAAAATCGATCTCATTCACCAATACTCGATAAAGCGAAATTAAGATAAAATCAAATCAGTTTTTTTTACCTTTTGATTTTTTTACCCTAATCCTGCCAGTAATATTGGAGATTTTTCATGTTTAAGGCGTTCTGTGCAGTTGTTCATTCTGTTTTTTTTGGAAATTAGACAGTACTAGACTAAGAGAATCCAGTTATCTATCAAATTTTTATTTACGTCTTCTCATCTGAAAACCCAGGAATCGCATGATTTTCTGTGATGATTTCACATTAAATGCAGCATAATCATTGGAACATATATGATGCATGCACCCACTCAAGCTTTAAGTGCATTTCATTACTATTTTCAATCAAATGTGGCACATATTAATTCAGTGATCATCACAGTCTCCTCTGCACGTCCTAGGAGCTACATTTAACCCTCATTTATTGACTGAACCTGCTTCCACTGCACAGGTTTGTATTTACCTTTTATTGTTAAGCCGACTCTTCCACCTTCCCTCAGACATTTTGAGATCTTCTTTTGAATATTTCTCCATTTCCAATCAGGTTTGTTCATGCATGAATCTAACATGTGCATAAAACAGCTAGATAGAAACATGCTCACTATCTGGAGTTCATTTGTGAAAACAGCTTAATATTGGAGAAGAGACATGACAAGAGTTCAGAAACAGGTCACTGCTACCACAGCTTGTTTCCTAGTTTGATGAAAAAAGGGTGAGCAAGTATTTGGTGGCATTTCATTACTGTTTCATATCTAATATGGCCTGGATGTTTGTTTCTAGTACCAGCTGCAGTCACCTCCACATGTACAGACACACATTTACCCATTTATTCAGTGAATCAGTTTCTATTGTACATATTTTCATTTACTTCTCATTAGTGGCTTTTCCGTTGGACATCTGCGCAAAACTTTATCAATATTTACAAAATGTCAAAAAAAAAGAAGTGCGTAATGTTGGTTTTTCCATTAAATCACAAATGCGATGATTTATTTATTATCGCAAGATGACACGAGAAGTCATTCCATAAACATGGCGATGAACGTAAATATATTGATTTACAGATATATTCATTATTATTATATATTACCCCTCTATCCTGTTCTAAATTAAAAAAATGATTCAGTTTCCTGGTGTGTCCACACATACCGCGCCATGTTTCAATTAAAACTCTTCTTCGCTTGTTGTAACGTCAACATACGTTTTTTTTTTTTTGTTCACGTTAGGGTTGGGAATCTTAGTTGTAAGGCTGATACGATACGCATCTTGATATATTAAAGATAAATGTGTGGCACCTTGCAGTGCGATACGATTCACACCCAAATCATGATATAGAGCGATGAAGCACCTTCTGATTCAACACATTCATTCTGGGAAAAAAAAAAAAAATATGCAGTGCAATTCAATGAGCTTGATTATTTATTTATCAAATAAGACCATGACTGTTCACGAAGTGGCTTTAGTTCAATTTCAGAACATGTGCCTCAGTTACACCACGTTTCCACTACGTGGAACCAGCTCGACTCGACTCGACTCAGATACCAGGTCCTATTCCTGGAGACCATTTCCATTACAGGATACTACCGACTTTACAGTACCTGGACGTCATAGCAATGCAGCACGTTACTTCCGTGTTGACTGCTCAGAGAGTTGCCGATAAACTCGCTCGTTGTGTGTTCTCTCATCAAGCTCATGCTGAATTTTTATGTCTGAACCTCCTCAACAAACCATGGTGTAGTTTTACAGGCTGTCATCATGCGGATTAACTTACCGCTATATTTTCTGTCAACATCTGTTTTTTTGTAAAATGGCAGGTCACAGAAACAACTCTCTGACCAATCAGTGGTCTGCAGTGTTTACACATCACACTTTAGTAACTGCTCCCAAGTCTTGGAACATCAGCGGAGGTGGTACCAAAAAACTACTACCGGGTACCAGATTCCAGGTCCTTTTTCATAATGGAAACGCAAAAAGGCTGAGTCGAGTCTAGTCGAGCCGGTACCACATAGTGAAAACACGTCAAAAGTCTCTAAACTTTCAGTCCAATAGATACCAGATTCCAGGTCCTTTTTTGTAATGGAAACGCAAAAAGGCAGAGTCGAGCCGAGCCGAGCCAGTACCACATAGTGGAAACGCGGCAAAAGTCTCTGAAGTTTACACGTCACGTTTTAGTGTCTGGTCCCCTCGGCGGAGGTGGTACCAAAAAACTAGTACCAGGTACCAGATTCCAGGTCCTTTTTCGTAACGGAAACGCAAAAAGGCCGAGTCGAGTCTAGTCGAGCCGATACCACGTAGTGAAAATGCGTCAAAAGTCTCTAAACTTTCAGTCCAATAGATATCAGATTCCAGGTCCTTTTTCGTAATGGAAACACAAAAAGGCCGAGTTGAGTCGAGTCGAGCCGAGTCAGTACCACATAGTGGAAACACGGCAAAAGTCTCTAAAGTTTACATGTCACGTTTTAGTGTCTGGTCCCCAGTCCTGGAACCTCAGCGGAGGTGATACCAAAAAACTAGTACCAGGTACCAGATTCCAGGTCTTTTTTCGTAATGGAAATGCAAAAAGGCCAAATCGAGTCGAGTTGAGCCGATACCACATAGTGGAAACGCGGCATTACAGTCACATGAAAAGGTTAAGACTTTGTTTCCAAAGTCGTTTCTCTGTATGTTTCTAACACTCAACTTCTTGCTCCCTAGCTGAATCAGTGTAATGTAATTTGTAATGTAGGTAACACAGAAAAAAGTTGTGTGACTTTAACTTTTTCGGTGCCAGACAGTTAAGGGGCTAATAAGCCTTAAAAGTGCCACAGAATTTAGCCGTTTTTCAGTATTTTGCGTCGTTTTTATAATCGAAGTCTGAATCGTCATCAGAACTCATTTTCTAGCAGATGGGACTGTTTTGACAGATCGCTGTGTTTACGATATTACTACAAAATGGCCATCTAATTTGCATATGATTTCATTCATAAATTCATTCATAAAATTTCCCAAGCAGAAAACGAAACGCGAGCTCTTCCTTGGTCAAAAACCGCTCGGTAACATCCGACCGATTGCTACTTAGATTCAAAACGCACCGGACGCAGCCGATTCATTATTGATCGTAATTTGCATAATTTATTCGGTCGCGTGACCTCAAATTCCCGTCTGGTCTCAAAAGGGGGACACAGAAAGAACGTCATCGAAATGTGAGAAAGAAATGGGGTGGATGGTTTGTTTGTACACAAATATGGCGTGTTCTCCAAAGCCGATCTGATTGGCCCGTGGCACTTTAAAGGTTGTATTCGTAAAGCCGATTTAATCGGCCCATGGCATTGAAAGAGTTAAGAGACACCTGCGCAAGGTATTCTGGGATGCGCTGTTAGATATCTTATGTCACTGTTTAAGGAAGTATCTCCAGTATGTACGGCAGAATTCAATACAGTTGATATAGTAAAAAGTACTCGTTCAGAAACCACGTCATCACCTTCTTCTAAGTCTGTCAGATTCAGATACAGACATTACAGTATTCATCCGCGGTGCTCGTGCCACAGTGCATCCGCTCATACTGTACTGCACAGTGTACACATCCGAAAATCCGTGGCGTACATTAACGGGGGTCTACTGAAAAGAAAAACTTTGCTCAAATAATGAGTAACACTTTTAAATGTAAGTAAAAATATTCTATTGAATGGATCGAATTTTATCGATACAAACATTCAGTTACCGATGCATCACGATATCATTCCAAACTTTTCATTCACTCGCAGCTTTTCTAGCGGTGCATTCGGATTGTGCATGCGTGTGTCGGCGTATTGAAACATATCAGGTAATCTTCCCATCCCTAGTTCACTTGGCTCTAGTTGTTGAAAAAGGTGTTTTCATTGCAGTTTTGTGCAATATACCAGTTTTGCTATGCCCAAAATACCAAGAGTTGTGGCGAAATTGTCGTTTTTCCATTAGCCAAATTTTTATGCGCAACTTATATTAACGCAATTTGAGGGTCAGTGGAAAAGCGACTATTGCTACACCAACTGACATAAGCCTAAAAACTTTTTTGCAATGCTTTTCTTCTCGCTTTTTTTCAGCATTTCCACTCAGAAGACAAAAGAACAGCTGAATAGAAATACACTTAGTATGTGGAATTCATTCTTGACGGTGGAGAGAAGACGTGACAACAGTGCAGAAACTGGTCGATTCTCTCTAGTTTGAAGATAAAGGGGGTTAGAGAGTATTTGCCTGTAATCCAGATTTCTAGAGAAAGTCTAGTCTTCATTGTCTGCTGTATAATTTATTGAGTAACTAATGGCTGTTTTAATAGTCATTTCTCTGTTGCTTGTTTTGTTGAACCAAAACAATCCCAAATGAAACTAGTTGAAATAGTTTTCTGTTGCGGTTGACAAATTGACTTATCCACTAATCATTTTGGCCTGAGTCTGGAACATGTTTTGTCATAACATAACAAGCCACCTATCCCCTGCAGATATTTCTGTAAAATGTTTTTTTGTTTTTTTTTTTTTTCCTGACACATGGTTTTACAGGGGAAGGAAATTGCTTGTGTTCAATCATTTGGCCATGCTTATTGAATCAATGGATAATCACAAAATTTGCTTTTGGGTGAATGGAGTTAGGGGGGCAAGGAGAATGATAAATCGCTGTCATAAACCAGTTTAGTCTGCTGCTGCCGCTGGTGTCCGCCCAGTCGGGGGGGGGGGGGGGGGGGGGCAGGAAACATTCATATCCTTTAACCCTTTAAATCCAAAGCCTAAAATGGTCCGCCTGAACTTTTTTTTCTAATTTTGACTAAAAAAAAGGTTGGAAAATATGCTGTGAGTGAGTCATTTTACCCATTTTTCCAAAGCACTTACAACTTCCAAACTCTAGCAGTCCTTTAGAATTTACTGCATCTTATAATCCTACTAAAATGGCTTCTTCTCCAGCTTCTAGTACAGGCATGAGTGAAAGTACTATAATCATTAGGAATTATTTCTAAAGTCCAAGAATTCTTGAACCCGTCTACCTTCTATCTGCTGTATATCTCTGTAGTTCTGCCCTATATGACGTACTGCACAGGTGTCAAACATTCGGCCCGGGGGCCAAATCCGGCCCGCCAAAGGGTCCAGTCCGGCCCTTGGGATGAATTTGTGAAATGCAAAAATTACACTAAGATATTTACAATCCTTTTAGTTCAGGTTCCACATTGAGACTAATTCAATCTCAAGTGACACCAGTAAAATACTATCATAATAACATATAAATAATGACAACTCCAAATTTTTCTCTTTGTAAATGTAAATATTTTCATGTATTTACACTAAAACAAAGTATAATTTCGCAAAAAAAAAAAAAGTAAATAACCTGAACAAATATGAATAACCTGAAATATCTGAAGAGAAATAAGTATAATTTTAACAATATTCTGCCTGTTATTAAATGTTTTGTGTATTTGTAGATCCACAGTGATCTGTAAATTTTAATGTGCATGTCTAAATTATAAACTGAGGCAGAATATTGTTAAAATTACACTTATTTTTGAGTTTGTTCATGTTATTCACATCTTTTGAAAAGACACTTTGTAGATGTAAACCTTTTCATAATGTAAATTTACTTTTTTCATTCTAACACAGAGAAAAGTTTGGAGTTGACATTATTTATATATTGTTATGTTATTATTTTACTGGTTCGGCCCACTTCAGATCAAATTTAGCTGAATGTGGCCCCTGAACTAAAATGAGTTCGACACCCCTGACATACTGCATCGAGGTGTGGCGGAATACTTACAAAACTAATACAAATCCAATTACCATTATTCAGAAAAGGGCAATACGAATGATCAATTAAGTGTCTTGTAAGGAACACACAAATCACTTTTTTTTTTTTATCAAGTTAAAAGCTTTAAAGTTTAGTGACTTAGTCCACTTTAAAAAAGCCCAATTTGTGTTAAAATGGAAAAACAATCAGTTGCCTGTTCATATTAGAGCTTGTTTAAAATGCGGGAAAGTGTTTATAATTTCAGAGGAAGTGATGTGTTCAAAAAAAAAAAAAAAAAAACTTCTGTTAAAACAAATATGAAGCAATTTAGTCTTTCGGTAACACTTTATAATAAGTACACACTATGAAGCATTAGTTAAGCATTAACAAATACTGTATTCATCATTTATAAAGCATATTTCTGACATGAATACTCATTAATATATGGTTTATAAACGCAGTTATAATGGTTTTACTCATCATTAATAAGAACATTAGTTATGGATTAATAAATACTGAATTCATCATTTATAAAGCATATTTCTGACATGAATACTCATTAATATATGGCTTATAAACGCAGTTATAATGGTTTTACTCATCATTAATAAGAACATTAGTTATGGATTAATAAATACTGAATTCATCATTTATAAAGCATATTTCTGACATGAATACTCATTAATATATGGTTTATAAGCACAGTTATAAAGGTTTTACTCATCATTAATAAGAACATTAGTTATGGATTAATAAATACTGAATTCATCATTTATAAAGCATATTTCTGACATGAATACTCATTAATATATGGTTTATAAACGCAGTTACAATGGTTTTACTCATCATTCATAAGAACCTTAGTTATGGATTAATAAATACTGAATTCATCATTTATAAAGCATATTTCTGACATGAATACTCATTAATATATGGCTTATAAACGCAGTTATAATGGTTTTACTCATCATTAATAAGAACATTAGTTATGGATTAATAAATACTGAATTCATCATTTATAAAGCATATTTCTGACATGAATACTCATTAATATATGGTTTATAAGCACAGTTATAAAGGTTTTACTCATCATTCATAAGAACATTAGTTATGGATTAACAAATACTGAATTCATTATTTATAAAGCATATTTCTGACATGAATACTCATTAATATATGGTTTATAAACGCAGTTACAATGGTTTTACTCATCATTCATAAGAACCTTAGTTATGGATTAATAAATACTGAATTCATCATTTATAAAGCATATTTCTGACATGAATACTCATTAATATATGGTTTATAAACGCAGTTACAATGGTTTTACTCATCATTAATAAGAACATTAGTTATGGATTAATAAATACTGAATTCATCATTTATAAAGCATATTTCTGACATGAATACTCATTAATATATGGTTTATAAACGCAGTTACAATGGTTTTACTCATCATTAATAAGAACCTTAGTTATGGATTAATAAATACTGAATTCATCATTTATAAAGCATATTTCTGACATGAATACTCATTAATATATGGTTTATAAACACAGTTATAATTGTTTTACTCATCATTAATAAGAACATTAGTTATGGATTAACAAATACTGAATTCATCATTTATAAAGCATATTTCTGACATGAATACTCATTAATATATGGTTTATAAACACAGTTACAATGGTTTTACTCATCATTAATAAGAACATTAGTTATGGATTAATAAATACTGAATTCATCATTTATAAAGCATATTTCTGACATGAATACTCATTAATATATGGTTTATCAGCACAGTTATAATGTTTTTCTCATCATTAATAAGCTCATCTACATTGTGCTTAATGACTGTATTTTCATACTTTATAAATTATTGATTCAGCATTTAAAAATTTAGTATTGCATCACTTACAAACCAGTTATGATGTGCATTTATGCTCGCACATACACTATTCAGACATGTACTAATGGTTAGTGAATATGTTAGTGGGTATTTTATACTAACTCACACATTTCTTTTCCAATAGATGTCCTATAAACGGTTATTAATACAAGAATTCATTATTTCAGGTAGTTATAAAGAAGTTACTACTCATTAATTAAGTATATGGTGTGAGCTCATCTAAAGTGTGCACTGTCTATGCCATCTATAGCATTTACAAATGAGATTTAAAGGTTGGCAATGTGTAAAGACTCATAAAAGTCTCAGTTATTCTAACAAAGGAAAGATACAACACATGGGATTATTAAACAAACTGCATGATTGAATGATGAATGATTACGAATGGTTAGTAAAACATTTATAACTGTGCTTATAAATCATATATTAATGAGTATTCATGTCAGAAATATGCTTTATAAACAATGAATTGAGTATATGTTAATGCTTAACTAATGCTTCATAGTGTGTACTTATTATAAAGCGTTACCAGTCTTTCTGTTGTTGTTAAGTTAAATCCTGAGTTAAAAGACTGTACAACGTTATTTATGTTTAAAAGAAGTTTCATGAAAATATATGAAGAATGTGAATGTTAATTTTTCCACTCCTCAAACTATGAAATTGTTTAGTCTGTTGTTGTTGCTATTGTTACTAAGCAAAAGGCACTGGTAGCTATTTATTTCCTTTTGTGTTGTAACATAAAGGGAGTGGGGGGGGGGGGGGGGGGTAAGGCAAGTTTATTTATATAGGACTATTCATACACAGGGTAACTCAAAGTACTTTACAAAGGCATAAACAAATGACGACAAAAGCAAAACATTGAAATTACATTAAAAAAAAATTTGTTTTAGAAAAAAAGGAAAAAAAGAAATTAAAAAGTGATTTTAACCCTTTCATGCATAGTGGTCACTACAGTGGACAGCTATTCTAAAGCTGTTCTTTTGTATATTCATTAATTTTGCTTTTTTAGTTCCATATCAGCCAACACAGTGGACACTTATGTATCATCCTATACACTGCAATTCATACCGTTATTGTGAATTTGCTGTTCTTGATAAACCTAACCTGCAACAACATGTTTAAGTGTAAAAAAAAAAAAAAACTGCTTGATATTATTAGACTGTAATTAACAGGGTTTTTTTTTAACCAACAGTTTTTTGTTGTTTTTTTTTTTTTTTTTGCATATTATCTGCATGAAGTGAGTAATAACTAGTATTAGAGAATGTTAAAATGTGACAAACTATCCGATTAGCAGCACTAAACATGTTTTATTTCGTAGTTTTAACACAGTATATCAGTAAATACATGTTTCTTTGCTTAAAAAACTAAATGTATGGTGTCCAGCAACTCCATGAAAAATAGGTTCATATATTTTTTTTTCAATTGCATTGGTTTTTTTTTTAATGCCTAAAGAGGAATAAAAACACTCAGGAAAAAAAAAAAAAAAAAAATCTTGATTAAAGTTCTCATAATTCATGCATGAAAGGGTTAAAATGTATTCACCGAATAAAAGAAAGACATTAATTATATTAAAATCATACATTAAAATTAAAATAGAGTAAAGCAAAGACATTAAAATTAAAAAAAAAAAAAAATGTTCTATTGGGATATATCCATGAATCATTGAGAACACATAAGAACACTGTTCATTTTTTTGTGTATGCTCGGCTGAAAGGCTGTTATGACCAAATGGGTAGGAGAAGAACCTCTTTCACTGCATCTGTGAAAGTCTTTGATATCAGACTATATTTCTCTGAAAAGACTAAGAATTTATATTAACCATCAGAAGGACATCTTTACAGCAAAGTTTGGCAAAGTGTTGGAGTATCTGGGAACTCAGACTGCAACTACCTGAAATAGACTAAATAAGGACTTTTTAGATCATTACTGTGGACATATTTTGGATTTTCTATATATTTTGTACAACCTGTATGTACTGAGCTGGACTGTACAAGTTAGAAAATGTTCAATAAAATGAATGTAAAAAAAATAAAAGTGAATTTAAAAGACAAGATTGAAAAGAGTTTACTTATAAGCACATGAAAAGAAGGTTTTGAAACTGGTTTTAGGCAGAATAAGGTTAGACTTCAGCCTATTCCTTGTCAGACTCTTTCGTCTTTCAAACATTGTATCCTCCACAAATGTATAATTCTTGAAATGTCTGAATAAACACAATTAAACTGAAACTGAAACTAATGACCCAATAAAGCCTATAAGGTCTCGGTCTCTGTCTCAGTCATGACCACATTAGGACTGATCCAATGAGACTTTAACCCTTTCATGCATACTGGTCGCTACAGTGGACAGTTATTCTACAGCTGTTCTCTTGTATATTCATGGGTTTTGTTGTTTTAGTTCCATATCAGCCAACACAGTGGACACTTATGCATCATCCCATACACTGCAATTCACACCATTACTGTAACTTTGCTGTTCTTGATAAACCTGATCTGGGGTAACATATTTTAGTGTAAATCAATTGTTATTTGTTAGACAAGAAGTTTTTTTTTTTTTTTTTTTTGTATATTATCTCCATGACATGAGTTATAACTAGCATTGTAATATGTTAAAATGTGAGAAAACATCAGATTAGCAGCATTAAAATGTTTTTATTTCATTGTTTTCATCTCACTTTCTGATATTGGGTTTATGCTTCTTTACTTCAAAAATTAAATGCATGGACATTTTTGTACTTCCATGTGGAAAAAAAAAACTTGATCGGAATTTTTTTTCATGCCTAAGGAGGAATAAAAACACTCAATAAAAAAAAATCTTGACTAATAATAATAATTTGTGCATGAAAGGGTTCAAATATCCAAGCACCTTATGTAGTTGGACTACACCTACTTTTCAAACCACCGTAGATCACTTAAATAACTGTTACACTTAAATAACTGTTACACTTAATTCACTGTTACACTAAAATCACTGTTTCACTTAATATCACTGCCCTGAAATGTGTAAATACAATCAGAAGTCTTTATTTACAGTATTGTACAGGAAGCTCTTTTAGAGGCAGTTCTTTAGAAAGTGTCTTTTAGAGTATATATACTACACTGTAAAAAAATAAATAAATCTGTAATTTAACAGAATTTTCACTGTTTATTTTACAGATTTTTCCAGTATTTTCAAGATACAGGAAAATATCAAAGAAATGACAACAATAGACTGTGATTTTACACGTCAAATGTAAAATAACACGAAAAAACTGTAACTGTGAATAACCATAAAATTTCAATTTTTTAAAAGATTTTTTTTTCTTTTTTCACAGAAAAATACAGTTAAAATACATTTGCAAATGTATCAAAATTTCACAAATATTTCTTTTCTATTTATGAGATTAAACTGTTAATTTAAAGTTTAATACTGTAAAAAAAAAAATAAAAAATTAAATAAAATAAGATAAAATTACTGACAATTAACTGTAAAAGCAGTATTTGTTCTGTAAGTTTAACAAGACTTGTTTGTTCATTGACAAATATCTTGTGTAATTACAGGAGGTTTCACAACAAAAATGTTGAATAAAGGCATTTTTGTGAATGTATAACATATATAAGCAGTAATAAACTGTCCAAATACAGTTTTTATTGGTGGACTGTACAACTTAGTCTCACTGAAAATTATTTGTATTTATATATAAATATATATATATAGGTAATTTGATGGTTTTAATACATGAAAATATTATTGAAAAGTCAAAAAAAAATATGCAAAATCTCATGTAAAGGTTGGGCAAAAAACTATGTTTTAATTATGGAAAATTACCGTATTTTTATGAGATGTTTTTTTTTCTGTTATTTAACAGTATTTTTTTTGGCACCCCAGCTGCCGGAATATTACCGTTTTTCCTCTTTATTTTTTTATTTTTTTTACAGTGTAACCTTAATGTCAACCGGGCTACTAACCCACTGTTTTGTTTTGGTCTGTTTATTTTTTGTCTTGTGCTGTATGCAAAACTGCTGAATACTTGAATTTCCCTCAGGACATAAAGTATCTATCTATCTATCTATCTATCTATCTATCTATCTATCTATCTATCTATCTATCTATCTATCTATCTATCTATCTATCTATCTATTTATCTATCTATCTATCTATCTATCTATCTATCTATCTATCTATCTATCTATCTATCTATCTATCTATCTATCTATCTATCTATCTATCTATCTATCTATCTATCTATCTATCTATCTCTAAACTGCATATGCACAGGGTGTGTCAGCGATGACACGTCAGGTTTTAAAGAGTTAAAGGACAGATCGGGGGGGAGTGAGCGCCGAAGACGTTCACCTCTGCGACTTCAATAAACTCCTCTCCCAATTGTGTAATACAATAAGCGTTTATCAGTTTGTTTTCGCAGCCACACTTTCTAATGGCCGACTGTCACCTGCTATTATCTGGCCCATATATCTGTCTTTCAGTCTGTGGTGTTTTTCCTGGCGCTCTGAGTAGGAATTTAATGTGGACACACCAGGACTTGTGACACAGCCTTATCTGGCGGATGCGTGGGAGTAAAATTGAGATGCTATCGTGGTTCTCAGTTTGCACTCTGCGGTGTCGTACAGAAATGTTCTGTTAGTTCAATATTATCTGCACGTTAAAACATTTACATCTCATACATCCTGTGTTGTATTATTCTCTGTGTCTTCATTTGATCGTGACAGATAAAACCTCGGTGGAATAAAGCGACAGAGGACTTCAGGTTGAGTTCAGTAGTCTCACACTGGAGAGAAGCATGCTGGGAAAATGAGTTCCTGTGCACATAAGTGTGATTTATGTGCAGCTGGAGACTAGTGGAAAGTTCTTAAACCCAGACAAAACTACTATGATTTCTGTTCAAGGTTGGCAGACAATGAAAGAAAAAGGCCTCGAGGGTCAGTCGCTCACCTCAAACTGTTTTTGCTGACATCGGTCTTGTAAGGTGTTCGTATATTTGGGGTGACAAGAGCCTGTCTGCAGTGTCCGGGATCCAGCAGAGCTCTGAGAATGTTCTTTAATGGGAAGATGCTGGAAACACATCCCTACCGGACCAGCAGCCAGTAACTAACTCCCGCTGTCTTTTAAGTCTGGGCCAGCAGGAGCACTCGTTTTCCCAAGCATCATTAATCTTACTTTTCCTCGCCCTGTCCTCCTACCACCTCTTTTTCTCTCCCAGGGTGGTCTCCCTCAGGTGCTCGTTTACTTCCCTACCTCCTTTTGCTTCACACACATGCAGACGCCGGTGCACACTCATGCTCTCGTCCTCTACATCGCTCCCTTGTTCTCATTTTCCCTTGCTCTTTTCCTCTTTTCATACAGCCCAGCAGTCGGGTAGAGAGTACATAAGCGGCCAGTGTCCTGAGACACTCAGACATTGCCAGGCCTGACGAGAGCTCCCATAGATACAGACTGTGGGTAGATAAAAGCATAGAGGGAGCTTTACTCCAATGACTTATCTAGTTGGCTCCAAACTGTTTCGCACATTTCAGCCCTACTTTTGCTGTATTTCTAGTACTGTTGGGCTGACAATCCACCTGTTTCATGCAACAGTCACTTACGGTCAGGGTAAGGCTGGTACAAAACTAATAGAATTACTTGAGTTTCTGATGGTTTACAGGGTGGGGAAGCAAAATTTACAATATTTTGAGGCAGGGATTGAAAGACAGTGTATGACCAATTAGTTTATTGAAAGTCATGAGAATTTATTTGCCACAAGAAAATGTACATAATAGAAAATGTTTTTTATTCTATGTGTCCTCCTTCTTTCTCAATAACTGCCTTCACACGCTTCCTGAAACTTGCGCAAGTGTTCCTCAAATATTCGGGTGACAACTTCTCCCATTCTTCTTTAATAGTATCTTCCAGACTTTCTCGTAATAGTTTTGCTCATAGTCATTCTCTTCTTTACATTATAAACAGTCTTTATGGACACCCCAACTATTTTTGAAATCTCCTTTGGTGTGACGAGTGCATTCAGCAAATCACACACTCTTTGACGTTTGCTTTCCTGATTACTCATATGGGCAAAAGTTTCTGAAAAGGTATGGATAATAGTGTTAGGTATGATTATGACATCAATATATGTTTGGTTTCAAAACAATTGACGTAGTGCCTGCTGAGAAAAAACAACTAAATGTTCATTGTAAATTTTGCTTCCCCACCCTGTATGATGAGTAAGGTATGGTAAGACAAAGTAAGACCGTAGAAGTTTTAGTATTTTCATAAAACGACAGATTGATGCACCTCTAAGCAGATCCAACAGCACAAGTACACTGGAAAAAATTTAAATCTTACCAAGTGTACCGTAAATTCTGGACTATAGACCGCACCTGAATATAAGCCGCAGACCCTAATTTTAGAAAGAAAATCAATTTTGTACACGTATAAGCCGCGCCGGTTTATAACCACCAGTGGCGATTTCTCATAGACTGCCAGAGAAGCCCGGCTTCCCCTATCATTACGAAAATTAAATGGTTAAATATGTTTGGTTGTGTTGACATTTCATTGACTACACATGTGTTAAAACAGGTTCATCTCACAGACGAGTTCGTTCAGAATCAGCTTTATCACAAATCATCAGACTCCATGTTGTTCACTTCTCATACATTCCCGTTGCGCTGTTTCCTCATACGATCTATGGTCAGTGCATTTCCCCGTTGAAGCCTGGCTTCTATGGGAGTCTATGGGACCGAGTGGAACCTGTTTTTTCATTGCATCAAAACTGGACGGTAATTGGATAAAGGTTTTCTTTGAGTTCAAATGAAATTATTCCCTGTATGTAAATGGGTATGATATGTGTGAGCTTGCTGTCATATCTATAGGTTGATTTGTTGTTAATATGATGATTTAAAAACAAAAGACAAAAAACGAGGCAATAAAAGGATAGTAATAAAAGCACATTTAATCTTTCTTTTTTTTTTGTCGGTGGACTTATCGGGGTTTCCTTTGCATTCGTGCCGATACGGGATTGACTTGCTTTTGCGCCGGCTGTGGATTCACAGACTTAAAATGACTTGAAAGTCACTTGAAAGTGAACAAATTTTTGTTTTTCGTTAGAGTAGGACTTTTAATTTATTTTTAAAATATAAAGATTAAAAACAAGTAATTATGTCTGTTGTAATATTATTTTCATTTAACATTACGCATGACGTGCGCATTAATTCTGAGATGCTTTAAATTTATGACGGTCTCTGGAGAGATTTATTGGGTGTTTTCATTCAGAGTTTTGTTTTGTATATTTGTGAAACAATATTAACATTTGAAGGTTTACTATTTTCCTTAAAAGTTCCCCTTTTGTGTGTGTTAATATTAACTTTATAAAGGTTAAGTTGTTAATGTTATCCATTCCTGCATACCTGGTAACAATAGACAGATTCTTCCCTGGGGTGTGGCAGGCAATACGGGAAAATCGTCGTATAAGACGCGTCGGAGTATAAGCCGCAGTGTTTAAAGCGTGGGAAAAAAGTAGCGGCTTGTAGTCTGGAATTTACAGTATTTTTCTCATTTCTAGTCCAAATATCTCATCACACTTAAAATATGACATAATCACCTAAAGCACAGGTGTCAAACATGCGGCCCAGGGGCCAAATCTGACCCACCAAAGGGTCCAATCCGGCCCATCAGATGAATTTGTGAAATACAAAAATTACACTGGTGTAAAAATCTTTTCTTTTTTTTTTTTTTTTAATTCTCTTTTTATTGAAAGAAAATTTTTCTTTTCATACATTGAAAAAACAAACAAAAACACAAACTATGTACATCCAGAGAGTGGTTTTAAAAAAACAAAACAAAAACATTTACAGCAGCTCATTATGGTCCTGTCATACAAGATCTCAAAGTAAAGAATCAATACAAAAATAAAAATAAACAAAAACACAAAAACATATTTCCTTCAGATGATTTTGGGTTCATATTCATGCATTCATCTCAGCAAAATCAGATCTCAAAGGCTTCACATATCTCACCCATCCCTCCCAGTGTCGCACAAAAACATCCATCTTCAAATTTACAGTAAAGGTTATTCTTTCCAACCTATAAATTCCCATGGTTATGTCTATCCAATTATTTCTTGTCGTTTCTTCTTGTGTCATCCATCGTTTAGTTATTGCTTTTTTTCCTGCAGCTAGTAATATACCGAAAAGGTATCTGTTTATGTTCTTGACCTCTGGAGAAATGCATCCCAAATACATTGTTTTAAAATCAAAAGGTAAATAGATATCAAGAATGATTTCTTTGGCTTTATGTATTTCTTTCCAATAATTGTTAGTTTTTGGGCATTCCCAGAATATGTGAAAAATAAAAATCATTTTCATTCAGGTTCCACATACAGGCCAATTAAATCTCAATTGGGTCAGACCAGTAAAATATTATCACAATTGATCTTTTTTTTACTGTAAAAAAAAGTACAATTACATGAAAATGTTTATATTAACAACCAAAAAATGTGAATAACCTTTACAAATATGAACAAGTTGAAGTGTCTTAAGAGAAGTAAATGCAATTTTACCAATATTCTGCCTATTACTAAATGTTTTATGTATTCGTGATTGTAATGTAAGTTGTAATGCACATGTGTAAATGATAAAGTGAGGCAGAATATTGTTAAAATTGCCCTTGTTTTTCCTAAGATATTTCAAGTTGTTAATGCTTTTCACATTTTTAAGGAAACATTGTGGATGTAAACATTATCCGAATGTAATTTTACTTTTTCACTGTTATTATTTTACCGGTCCAGCCCACTTGAGATCATACTGGGGTAAATGTGGCCCCTGAACTAACAGGAGTTTGACATCCTTGACCGAAAGAGTAACTTTTCAGTGAGATATAAGAACTTATTTTCAGACAATAGATCTTGAAAATTTTATTTCAAGAAATATTACCAAGATAATTTTCACTTGTTCCATTGGCAGATTTTTTGCTTGAATGAAGCAAAAAAAAAAAAAATTGAATTAAGCAAAAAAAAAAAAAAAAAATCTGTGTTGGAGCACTTCTGTTGTAGGTACTAGAATGCAGCGTTTTTCGTTTACAGATGTTTTCTTGGTTTGCATCGTTTCTTTATTTGCAGAGCATTTGATGGTTATGCATGTGTTTTTGTGTCTTGCAGTGCATTTTTTCATTTGAACCACATTCCTCTTTTTGTACCTCGTTTAGACTTGTGTTTGAGTTTGTAAATTTGCGTCGTTTCTGTACTTGCAGAGGTTTTCTCTACCTGAGACGCATTGAGGCATTGCAATGTGTTTGGCCCTTGTTGGCCGCTGTAAAAAATAATCACTTGCCTGATAAAGGGTTAATGTTTTATATGTTAGTGGCAGGCTGGAGAAACCGTCCTTTTTCTTTTTTTTTTTAATATACATATTTTTTTCATTTTTTCATTTTTATAAAAAATAACATAAACATAAAACAGCCCCACCCCACCCCTGCACATCAATAAATTTACAGCAACACAGTCCTGACAGCACTAAATTAATATGCTACAAATTATTAATCGTATATCAAATAAAAAAAAAAAAGAAAAGTGTATGTAATGCAGATAACAACAAGGACAATCACTTGCATCAGTCACCTCATTGAAGAAATTTTAACACAGGGCCCCATATCTGATCAAAACTGAAATTTCTTGAGAAAAATAAGTGCAATTTTAACAATATTACACCTCATCTTACCGTTTATACATGCATATTATGGATTGGATCTACAAAGGCACAAAATATTTAATAACAGGAAGAATAATGTTAAAATTTCACTTTCAAAATGTCAGGTTTTTCACATTTTATTGTTAAAGGACAGTTTTTAAATGGTAATATTTTCATAATTTAATATAAGTTTTTTCACTAAAACAGAGAAAAATTTGGAATTGAAATTATTTATAGTTGTAATATTATGTTTTTCACATAAACTAAGAAAATTTGGAGTCATTTTTTATAGCTTATTATGTTATTATTTTAGTTGAGATCACATTGTTCTGTATGTGGAACCTGAACTAAAATGAGTTCAACATCCTCGATTGTTAATATCTTAAGTGGAATTTTTGTGCTTTGGAAATTCATCCCGTGGGCCGGACTGGAACCTTTGGTGGGCCGGTTTTGGCCCCAGGGCTGCATGTTTGACACCCCTGCCTTAGGCCCAATTCACCCCTTAGCCCTCCCCCTTACCCCTACCCCTTGGCCTTTGCATATGGCACTACTCCTTGAAACAGAGCTGCAAGGGGTAGGGGTTGAAACATTCCCTTATAAAATGGGACAACCCTTTGCGACCTGTTACGTCATCAGCAGTCGTCGATGCTGCTATGAACAGATGTGACAACTTTGCTTCCGAAAGTATTCCCCATCCTGTCAGTAGCTGTAACCATCTCTGTTCTATGGGCGTTGATCATCTTTTTGCGGCTATCAACTATAAACTGCAGAAATGCGATCTATAACACACTGAAACGGCATTAACCCTCTGGTATCCCGTCCAGCAAGGCCCTCACTAAGCACCAAGTGTGCCTTTTTGGCACACTTGTGGAATAATGTCAAAAACTTTTTCATACAGTTTGTTTTTAATTCTTTTACACTTTTTTCTATTGCATCAACTTGAGCCATAAATAAAAATACCAAATACTCAATAATTGTCACATTTTTTAACCCTTTAAATGCCGTGTTTGTAATGTAAACAAACCATTTTTTTGGAGGCAAAAAACACAAAAAATAAATTTTTTTCAATATACTACATAAAAAGTGGATCACATATGATTTGATTTTTGCAGCCTAGCATATGTCAATGATTAACTCCAACACTGGTTAATTTGCATTATTATTTTTGGTGCTAGGTCAAATGTTCAAAAATACTAGCATCTGTCACCAAGTGTGCAAAAAAAAAACAACACACCTATTAATCAAACTATTAAATATTATATATTGATTTATTTTTCTGCTCTAATTTGATTTTCTTTTTGTAAATCAAGGTCAGCCCTAATCATACATATCAAATGGAAGAAATAGTGCGTTTTAGGCACACTTGGGAGACAGATGCTAGTCTTGTAATTTTCTTTTGTTTACAATGTGCAAATTTTAGTTGGTGGCCAGAATTTAAAAGATCTTGCAAAAATGAACAACTTTTGAATTCTAACCTTATTTAAATTGTGAAAAATAATATGAAGTTTTTTAACACGAAGTGCAAAGTGTGCCTAAAAGGCGCACCTGGATATACCGGAGGGTTAAACGGTCGCTCAAATGATTAAGTTGTTTACGAAGAAAATATGGACATTTGGGTTTCTTTCATCACACTGTTGCACTTTTTGGCTGCGTTTACCTCCATCTTGCCAACGATTGGAACAAAATTATGGGAAATTTCTTCTCCGCCCTCCACCTTAGCCCTTCCCCTCTGTCAAATTGCAAATCGGGACAACACGACTTTTTCACATGTATGCGCAAAACCAATGGGTAGGGGTAAGAGGGAGGGCCAAGGGGTGAATTGGGATTCAGCCTTAGTCTTTGCAGATGTAGCGTGTTTGCCAGTTCCCCCATCCAAAGGTCAAACGTGGGTACTGAGTCCTTCTTCCACACTCTCAAGATCAACTTTTTAGCAATCACCATACCAAACAAAACAGCAACTTTCTCATATTTATTGCGCTCGAAGCCCAAATGATGGCAATGAGTGAATCTGGATCTCAGTATTTTCCCAAAAACCACTGAAAAACAATGAAAAACACTCTAGAAACCATCCTTTTGAGCTGAATTTTAGACTGTATTCATATCTATGTGTTGTATAGAAAGTTTTTTTGTGGCTTAGCCCCAGGTACTTTTTGTAACTTTTGTTTATTTTCATTCGGACTCTTCCATAAAATCCATAAACCTGTCCATGAACGATTGGACTGTAACCCTCTGTTTCTCTGCCTTCAGACATTCAGCTTACTGTGTAAAAGCTAAATGTGGAAAAAAAACATTAAAAAGAGCCAGAAAACAATGCTCTTGGCTGCGTTTTGCATCTAAATTTGTGTTGAAATTGTTCTTGAACTTCTTTTACTTCATATAACCATGTGTTGTGTATATTCATTTGTAGTGCATGGCAGGTATTTATTTGTTTTCTACTCATTTATTTTTGTAATAAGGTCTGTACTGCACTGTTGGGCAGATCAATCTTGGAAAAGAGATTATTTTAATCTCAATGAGGATTTCACCTGGTTGAATAAAGTATATATATTCAGTAGACCACATTACCGGCTTTAACATCATAAGCTGTACTTTCATCAGCAGTTTGATCTAACCTGAAAAATCTGCTCAACATTATTCAACTGTGTATCCCCCAGCTTTATCTATATGTTGTGTTTTATATTGCACTTTATTCACGTATTATCTTTTTGTTCTGCATTTAAATAGTTTAGCTTTTGAATGCATCAATCATATTCACGCCACTAACAAAATGTGTGTACCAGTCTTTGTGGTGTGTTATTGTTGTATATGTTTTGTCTTGTCTGATGTGTTGTTTTGTTGATGTGTGAACTGTGACCTACCAGGGGACTGCAGATGAAAATTAGCTCTGGGCTAACGCTGGTCCAATGCATCAAATGGCGATGTTTATGTTTATTATTGTACATGGTCCCTTACAAATACACAACCCCAAAAACAACCCACAAAATACTGCACTTGGATACTACATAACTATATAACTAAAGTTCTTTTTTTGGATTATTACTGCAGTGATTTAATATATTTTAGCTGGAAACAATTATTTAACCCAGGGGTGTCAAATTCATTTCTTCCAGGGGCCGCATTCAGCCCAATTGGATCTCAAGTGGGCCGGACCAGTAAAGTAAATAGCATCTTAACCTACAAATAATGACATGTTTTAGTGCTATAAAAAAAACATTAAACTATGAAAATATTTACATTTACAAACTATCATTTAACCCTGTAAAGCCTGAACCATTAAATCATTGACAGAAAATTCATTTCTTTGAAACTGGAGCCTTTATTGGTCCTTCTGAACAACCAAAAAAAAAATTTTTTTTGCTTGTATGAATTTCAATTTTGTATCATATTTGGTACATTGGGTATCAATGCTCAAATATTATTCTGTTTGAACAAACAAAAGCATGATATAACACAAACATGTCTTACTAATTGGTAATTCCTGTTCAAAATTGTCAAAGTTCTTCCTCCTTCCTCATTAATGACAGTCTTGTAGTGTCACAGGAAAGGCCTCTGGTGAACAAATTCCTCCCCCCGGTTGATTGTCCGTGTATTGTATGTATCTAATTGTATACATCAGGTTTTCAAGAAAAAAATATCACACTGATCATGTAGAGGGCTTCAAAACTCATGTATCAAATATGAGACAATTAGTGTCATAGGGTTAACAAAAAAAAAGTGAATAACCTGAAAAAAATGTAATTTGTAAGAAAAGTAAGTGTAGTTTTAACAATATTATGCCTCAACTTATCATTTATACATATGCATTACGCACAATGTTACACAAATGTTTGGTAACAAATATAATATTGTTAAAAATTTTGAATTTGGAACTAAAATAAGAACAATTTCTCATTCAGTTTCTCATTTGCCCAGGTCATTGTTCTTCTTTGCAGTTCTTCGAGGTTCTACTTGACTAGTTTTGCTTCAAAAAATCAAAACTAGTCCATTTGAAGCTAGAACCTAGAAAAATGGAGTTGTCACTGTTTATAGCTTTAAATGCTATTATTTTACTTTAGATCATATTGGTCTGCACGTGGAACCTGAACTAAAATCAGTTTAACAACCTTAATTGTTAATTTGTTCAACATAATTCTTGCACTTCACAAATTCATCCCACAGGCCAGACTGAATCTTTTGGTGGGCCACTTTTGGCCCCCTGATTTAACCCAAACTGATGTGTAGCCTTTTGTTTCTTAAACCACCATTAGTTTTCTAGGGAGTGTAAAGACTGGACAATTCCAGGATTCATCTGACATCATTTTTCACAGATTCTAGACCCGAACCCCATCAGGAATCTCTGGGATGTGATGAAGTTGACTTTAAATAGACTGTCCCATCTTCAATACAGGATCTTAGGGTAAAATGTATCATGACTGTCGAGCGGAAACCTCATGAGTCCATTTTTGGTTGTCTTTTTCTTTTTTTGTTGTTATCCTAAAACAGTTCTGTTGGTCAGTCTTCATGTTGGCCTGATGGTTTTAGAAATATGGGATCCTTTATAGGGCACTCATAGAAATACTCTGAAATAACAAAAAAAAAAAAAAATCAACCTTAGTGTTATTGGAGGACATAACAAGAATGCATTACTTTTGTGAAATTTTTCCAAACTTTTGTTGTTATGTAGAAAATCAAGGTCAGTGAAGTTACCATATTTGGTCCCTTACCTGTATGTGGCAAAAAAAATAAAATTAAATAAAATTAAAAAAAAATCCAAGTATACTGTACAGGGTGGGGAAGCAAAATTTACAATGAACATTTAGTTGTTTTTTCTCAGCAGGCACTACGTCAATTGTTTTGAAACCAAACATATACTGATGTCATAATCATACCTAACACTATTATCCATACCTTTTCAGAAACTTTTGCCCATATGAGTAATCAGGAAAGCAAACGTCAAAGAGTGTGTGATTTGCTGAATGCACTCGTCACACCAAAGGAGATTTCAAAAATAGTTGGGGTGTCCATAAAGACTGTTTATAATGGAAAGAAGAGAATGACTATGAGCAAAACTATTACGAGAAAGTCTGGAAGATACTATTAAAGAAGAATGGGAGAAGTCGTCACCCGAATATTTGAGGAACACTTGCACAAGTTTCAGGAAGCGTGTGAAGGCAGTTATTGAGAAAGAAGGAGGACACATAGAATAAAAACATTTTCTATTATGTAAATTTTCTTGTGGCAAATAAATTCTCATGACTTTCAATAAACTAATTGGTCATACACTGTCTTTCAATCCCTGCCTCAAAATATTGTAAATTTTGCTTCCCCACCCTGTATATATATATATATATATATATATATATATATATATATATATATATATATATATATATATATATATATATATATATATATATATATATATATATAAATACAAGAAAAACACATGTAAGGTAAAAAGAATATCAATTTTAGTGACATTACAACAACATAAGTGTTGATCCAGACCCCTGTCCACATCCACATGATCCCTTTGAACATCATTCCTTACATTAGTACCATTACTTCATGGTACCTAACAAAACAGGTACACTCACTATTCATGCAGAGGTGGACCTTACAGACCCTGTAGACCACACTGGACCAGAGATTGTTGACTCACTGTAACTGTTGCTGTCTTGTAATGTATGTGGAAATGACAAAAAAATAGTCACTTGCCCAATACAGGGTTAACCTAACCAATGAAAAAACCTGAAAACAGCTTTTGACTACATCTCTTAACTCCAGTCATTTATTTAGAATACACATTGTTTTTCCAGTTTCCTGAAAAATAACACATTTGGACATAAGAGGTTTCCACTCGCCAGTAATATGGAAGATAGAAATGGAAATAAATGTTATGGCATTTATTGTGGAATTATGTGGCATAAATAATACCACAGTGAACACACCCTTTGATCAAAGCTAAAGGTAATTCAGTGAAAAATTGTCTGCAACCACCACAGGTCACTGGTGATTTTAAATGTGGATGTGAAAATACACATGATCATGTATCGTAAAGTCTTTTCTACTACCTTATTAGCTTCAAGAGCAGCCTTGTCCCCCAGAAATTGCATTCATATGTAACTAAATTGCATATAAAATCCAATTATAGGCAGCATTACATTCCACTACAAGCATAATCAGTGCCTTTGTTGTTGGCAGGAAATGTAATTTGTCATCGATGGGTCTTTCTACAACCAAGAAGGGAAGGCTGGGGGTTTATGGTCGATATACAGTGACAATGAAGACTTCCCTCTGTGTTTAGGTAATAGAAGCAGTTTGGTTTGTGTAATATTCCAGTCAATGAAGTTCTAATAACTCCACTTGTCTGAATCCATGTCATGAAAAACTCCACAGGACCACCAGGTGCAACGTTGACATCAAAACAATCTATTTCACATAAAGAGCCAATTTGAGCTAATATTTAATTATTTTGTTGACATAACAAAACAAAAAAAAAACTGTTAGAAAGGTGGCATTGAGGTTATAACATAATAAGAGTGCATATGCAATTTCATTACAGACAGTGTTGTGCAAGTTACTTCCAAACTATAATCGGCTAAAATTGACTTAGGGGGTCAAATGAGTGACCTTTTTTGTCAAAAAAAAAAAAAAAAAAAAAGTTGTAAGAAATGCATGGAACTGTGTTGAAATAATGCTAATACATTTGTGCACAGACTACTGATATTATTTGACAGTGGAAGCTATATTTTCAGAAATATTGGATTTTGAATAGCACGTGTATGTGAAAACTTTTGCTGGTGGACGGATGCGACATTACCCATGATGATCTGGTCAGTGCCAGTACTTTATTAGTAATAAACTTATAGACTTACTATTGCGAATTATCCTCTTATTCATAAATGTTAGTATTGTGGATCTAAAACAATAACAGCGGAACAAAAACACAAAATGTGGCAGTGGACGGATGTGACATGGTTGTTACAGATCCCATCATACTGATGCTCAGCAGCCATGTCACCGTTTCCACAAACGATCTCTGTGCAAAAACTAGGATCAGAATTATTTATTGTATAGTTTATCATCACACTAAAGAGTAAATAACAATATAGAATTGTTATTTCTTTATAAAAATGCTTATTATTAGAAAACTGTTGATTTAAAAAGTGACGTGTGACATTCTTCATGTATGTATTGGCGTAACATAAGCAGGATGGATCAGCACCATACTCCATATTGCAACCTGTAAAAATAAAACATGTGATATGTAGTATATAATCTTGTAAGAAAAATTGGGGAATCTAAAAGAATAGAATATTTGTTGTTCAGGTAAATTCAGTTAAAATATAATTTGGCCATTTGTGACATGAAAATATAGCATTAATTGTGATGAAATTGGACATTTGTGACCTGAAAACATAGTTCATATGACCATCAACATGTTGCAACAGAACTGAAATCCTGTAAATTTGCATAACTTGCATTTACCAACACAAAGTTCCTTTGGGGATTCACTTCTATTGATTTCTTATGCACAAAGACATAAATAAGACCTCTAAGCAAGTTTTAGCCATAATCCATTACAGATTACTTGTTACTGTCTCAGGATTGTAATGCGTTACAAGACTCCTGTATTACTTTTGAGTTACATACACATTCTCGTCATAAATGGCCTGAGCGCAGTAGAACCCCACCCCCCAATATACATGAAATAGGAGAGCCTCGGGAATGCATAAATACATGTGAACGGATAGTTCAATAAGTAACGCTACGGTCTACAATGTTGGAATCCCAGCATTTCTTTAAGCATCTTACATGTTTAAACAGGGGGCGCAGAGCCGAGGATGCTAGTAGATAAATCCACAACTGATAAAAAATTCTAAGGGCCTCTTTACACAGCATGGAGATTGTTGGGTGACCACTGAGCGATAAAAAATTGGCCCGATCTCTCAATGATCTCCTAAGCCTTGAAAAAAAAAAGCCATTTCGGTGTAAATGTTTGGGAGATTCGTGTGCGCACGTTGTGCCTTTGGCCCCAACTTTAAACTGTCTAGTCAGTCAGATCAGGCAAGGGGGTCATCAAGATAGTCATACTCATTCCCTCGTTGATCTCTCAACCATATCTACCTTCAGGGTGGAAAAATTTGGAGTTCATAGAAAGACTGTTAAGAGATCATTGGGAGATCAACGAGATTGTTGAGGGCTCCTTGAGCGTTCGTTGAGAGATCGCTTCCCGTGGCGATCGTTGAGAGATTGTTTTGGACCAAGTCACAACTTTGAGAAGACCGTGGCGATCACTGGAAAGTCATTGAGAGATCTTGGTGATCGCTTGGCCATTTTTTCATCGCTCAACGATCCTGCACCCCTGTGTAATGGGGATTTAAGTAGTCATAGAAACAATAGTCTACCTTGTCATTGCTGATCACAGGGATCACGCTACCTAGCTTCTTGAAAGCAGGGTTAGGGTTAGTCATGAGCTTACATCCGTGTTGCCAGCGTACTGTCTTCTGCCATCTTCCCCCACTGCTTGACCATGAAAAGGAACTCAAACTTTCCTACCACATTTTTAACACCTTACGGCAGAGGTTTCAAACTCATTTTAGTTCAGGGGCCACATTCAGCTAAATTGGATCTGAAGTGGGCCGGACCAGTAAAATAATAACATAATAATATGTAAATAACGTCAACTCCAAACTTTAATCAATGTTTTACAGTGAAAATAGTAAAATTACATGATGAAGATGTTTACATCTACAAACTATCCTTTTAAACAATGTGAATAACATGAACAAACTGAAAAAAAAAATTGTAATTTTAACATTATTATGCTTTAGTTTATCATTTCCACATGCACATTATAACTTCCAGATCACAGTGGATTTACATATACACAAAATATTTTATAAAAGGTGGAATATTATTAAAATTGCACTTCTCTTAAGACATTTCAGGTTGTATTTACATTTACAAAGAGAAAAAATTGAGTTGTATTTACAGGTTATTATAAGATTGAATTGGTCTGAATGTGGAACCTGGACTAAAATGATTGTTAATATGTTCAGTGTAATTTTTGCATTTCACAAATTCATCCCAGGGGCCAGACTGGACCCTTTGGCGAGCCAGATTTGGTCCCCGGGCTGCATGTTTGACACCTGTGCCTTAAGGTCTCATGGTCTTGCTGTTTCTTTTTTTGTTTGTTTGTTTGTTTGTTTGTTTTTTTCATTTGAGCAATTAAATTATGGGAGAAAAGTGTGTTGTAGTGCAAGCCCTACTGAACATGTATTGAGTAAAATATTACTGAAAATTGATTAGTAAAGCCTTACACTACTGCGTTACAGCAAAAAGTAATCTGCTACTGTAATCCATTACCTTTGTAACATGTTACTCCCAACACTGATTACTGAATATCATTTTTGAGAAACAGGGTGGGAAAGAGAGTCATACAAACACAGTGGATTTTTAAATATGCATGTATATTTTTGAGATTTAGCTATTTACATTTAAAACGCTAGCTAGCACATGTTTCAATGTCAAAATAAAGACACCATGTGGAAACAGATTCATTTTCACTTTGTGCTATGTTTTTCCCATGCATCCCTATGCAAAATAGCATATGGAAATTAATGACCTACACATTTAACAGTTCAGTATGTAAAACTCTGTGTCCTTATGTGAATATATTTGGGTTGTTTTTAGTTGACTCCATTTCTAAGATAAAAACAACTCGTACATACAATATTGAACCTTTAAATTACATGTCATGAATTACACCCGCTCAAACCAATTTGTATCATGTTTTTGCTGCTGTTCGGAGGTTTAGCTCCTGTTTCACAGCTCTGTGAGACTCGTCCTTGCATTAACTCGGAGCCGGTTTGAAGCTTTCATTACATTAAGTAGCTCATATAAATGTGTCGGAGAAAACTAGCTCCTCAACGAAGTGAAGTTTGGGACTATTACGGTTAAAGAGCAGATGTCACTATTGAATTAGATCAGGGGTGTCAAACTCATTTTAGTTCAAGGCAAAGCAAGGCAAGTTTATTTGTGTCGCACATTTCAGCAACAAGGCAATTCAAGGTGCTTCACACAGGACATTGAAATACAACGACAGGGAAAAAGAAACACATTTACACTGTAAGCCCAGACTTTGTATTTACTAAAATGCTTTAATTACAATGTACTTAAATGATTTAAGTTTTATTCCATTACTATAAAATTTTAAGTATATTCTACTAATTTGTAGACATAGTCGAAAGTACGAAAAAGTTTAAGTTGAATGGATTTAAATCACTAAGTTTTAGTCATGACAACACCACTTATCTCCGCATTGCATTGTGGGTATTGGGCATGTTGTTGAAAATGTGTTCTTTTTCTGTGCAGGGGTTCAGTGGGGTTGTGGTGTTAGTGTTAATTTGGATTTAATGTGTGTGTATGTCAGTGTTTATTGGCCTTTTTGTGTTTGTTTTTGTATTTTTGTAGAGCTGCATCATGAATCAGAGCCAGAGGAAGAACAGTGGCTTTACTGTTCCTCTATGTTCGATCTTATTCAATGAAAGTCATTATGCCTCATCAAAATAAAAGCACTTCCTGTTCTGGTAAATTACACTGAACTATCTTCCTGCTTAACTTCCATCCATGCTGCGATACGTTAATTTGAATAATTTCATAAAGCAGTTGATATTGCAAAAGATTTTAGTTTAAATCACCTCGGAATGAGTCAAACACACTGATGATATTAAGTTAGTGATTATCCGAAGCAATTGACATTGCAACAAATTTTAAGTTAAATTAACTTGGCATTTAGTGTGTTGTACTTAAAATAGCATTTCCATTCAAATCAAGCATTTAAGTTTAATACACTCAAGATTTCATTACTCATTACTTAAATTTTTTAAGGTAAGCGGTTTACTCAAATTTTTTTAAGTAAACTCAACTTATCTGGTATTACAGTGTAAAACATTATAAAAGAAACATGTAAAAGGTGATTAAAAACATAAAGTAAGAAAACAACACATAAAATCCAAAAATATAAAACACACATTTAAGTAAGAGTTGCAGTGCAAAGTTTAGAAAGAGAATATAAAATTTAAAAGTCAAAAGCCTTTTAGTCAAAGACAGCAGTGAACAGGTGAGTGTTTAACCCTTTCATGTATAGTGGTCACTACAGTGGACAGTTATTCTATAGATTTTCTCTTGTACAGTCATGGGTTTTGTTGTTTTAGTTCCATATCAACCAACACAGTGGACGCTTGTGCATCATCCCATACACTGACATTCCTGTAATTTTCCTGTTCTTTTATCTAAATCAGTTACTAATTGTTATTAGACTGTAATTAACAGTTTTGTTTTTTTTGTTTTTTTTTAACAAAAAAGTGTTTTGTTTTTTTTTTGTTTTTGTTTTTTTTTTGCATTTTATCTGAGTGAGTAATAACTAGTATTATAGTATGCTAAAATGTGAAAAAAAAAAAAAAATCAGATTAGAAGAATTAACCTCCTGAGACCCAGAAAAATGAAAATTTTAGCTTTTTCCCATTAAACAATTGTCTTGATTGGAAACTGCATAATGCAACAGTTTTTTGTGTGTGTTTGTTTTTCAGATACTTTTTTTTTTATTATTATTTTTATTTATTCATTTATTTATTTATTTATTTTTTAATGGAATGTTCTTTGCAATGGACAGCAAGTAAAACTGTCAAACTTTTGTCCCCTACAGAGGACAAAAATGCATTGCTGGGTCTCAGGAGGATAAAAATGTTTTTATTTCATAGTTTTCACACAGTATGTCAGTAAATGCATGTTTCTGAGCTTCAACAATTAAATGCATGGTGTTCAGCTGAGTGAACATTTTTGTAACTCCATGAAAAATAGGTTTATAAAAATAAATAAATAAAATCACGTTGTTTTTTTCATGCCTAAAGAGGAATAAAAACACTCAGGAAAAAAAAAAAAAATCTTGATTAAGGTTCTCATAATTCCTGCATGAAAGGGTTAACCTTGACTTAAAAAAAACTTAGACTCTCAGCAGACCTGATATTTTCTGGTAGTTTGTTCCAGATATACGTAGGATAGAAACTGAACACTTCAGTTCAGGGGCCACATACAGACTAATATGACATAAAGTGGGCCGGACCAGTAAAATAATATAAATAATAGGATAAGAACTGATAAATAATGTCAACTCCAAAGTTTTTTTCTGTTTTTGAGTGAAAAAAGTCAAATTCTATAAGGGAAATGTTTACATCTACGAACCATACTCGAACATAACATGAACAACTATGAACAACCTGAAAATTCTTAAGAAAAATCGGTGCAATTTGAACAATATTACGCCTTAGTTTATCATTTATACTTATGCATCACAACTTCCAGATCACAGTGGATCTACAAATACACAAAACATTTAGTAAGAGGCAGAATATTATTAAAATTCCACATACTTTTCTTAAGAAATTTCAGGTTATTCACATTTTTTGCAAAAGGCTAGTCTGTAAATGTAAACATTTTTGCATAATTGTACTTTTTTTACACTACAACAAAAAGAAAAATGTGTAGTTTTCATTATTTATAGGTTCTTATGATAGCATTTTACTGGTCTGACCCACTTGAGATTGAATTGACCTGAAATGATTTTAACATCCTTGATTGTTAATATTGTCAGTGTAATTTTTGCATTTCACAAATTCATCCCAGGGGCCAAATTGGATCCTTTGGTGGGCTGGATTTGGCTCCCGGGCCACATGTTTAACACCTGTGAATTAGATGGAGGGAGCTATGCCTTGAGAGTGGTCTGCTTCACTCTTTCATACAAATGAAAAAAAAAAAAAAAAAAAAGACAAAAGTGAGGGCTGAACAAACACAGCACAGAGGTTCTGGTGGAAACTTCAAAGTCCCGGGGTCTGTGAATACATTTCTTTGACGGCCCTCGCATGAAGCAACGGCGGATGAAAGAAAGACAGACAATGAGGTTGCTTTGATGTAGAAAGGTGAAGCTTACAGCCACTCAAAGCAGGGGACGAGAGGACAACTTTGCATATTAGTGAGCTTAGTGTGTCTGAGTTTGAAGAGCTCTTCAGGGGTAACGCTATTGTCGGCTGTCGGGAAACCCATGAACTACAGATTCGGACGTTTAGTTCCACTGCTACTGATGTTAACGCTATTATAGACCCCAAATATTAAAGATGACCACCTCATTTAAACATGGTGTTGACGAGAAGATTACCCGATTCACATACAATATTGCGTGTTGACTAATCTGCCTTTCAGATAGACTCGCCAAAATCGTTTCCTTTCACTGCTCGTAGCTTAATCTGCGCCGCAAAAAAAACATTGCTTTCCATAAACATTAATTGAACGTTTTATTTATTTATTTATTTATTTATTGGTCATTTTAAGTCACTGCAGCTGCAAAGCTTAACACATTAGTTATGACTCTGAGTGAGACCGAACCACAGAGACACAGCTGTGAATACATGTTTGTGTGATATCCTGCGTATGGACTCATTTTCTGTTCAGATGGATGTGTTTTTTTTGTTTTTTTTGCTGGTTTTATCTTCTTTGCAGGTGATATTTAATTCGCAGATGTGAACATTTAGCACTTAACTGTGTGTCAGTTTGCTCAAAGCATTAGAATTATAGCCTGTAAAGACGTACACTCTTCAACCTTTGGAATGCTTTAAAGCAAATAATGTGGCTTTTTGATTTTTTTTTATATATTTCATTTCATTCATTCATTTGTATGTTTATTTCGAGCATTTGTAGAATACAAACAAATTCACAATTCCCTAAAAAAAAAAAAAAAAAAAAAAATCATTCATTTATACTCGAAAAGGAGTGGGAAGAAGAAAACATATTTAATCCCACCCCCATTCTCATCATCAAATAACTGAATGTAATAACATTTTACTCACTCCTGTCCTTTGACTTCAAGCCAGAACAATGGACAAAATAGAACAAAATAGGCCTATACCACATTAGGGTGAACTCATTTGACAGTATTTATATTGCGTAACCAAAATGTGTAAAAAAAAAAATTGAAACAAAGTACATTCCTGGTGGTGTTACCACGGGTAACAGTTAACCGTCAACTTACATGATAATAATTACATACCAACAATGGTAAAAACAAAAAACTGCAATATCACTAATGGTAAAGGGCAGCACAGGCCAGCAATGGTAAGAACAATAGCAGATGGTAATGGACAACACAGACAAACTAGATGAGGAACAACAAGCACACATGAACATTTAAGACAGAATATTGATGTAACATCACTTTTAAGACCCTCCATCTTCATACTGGGACCAGACCATATTTTTGTATAGCAGTTTAAATCGGTGGATATTTTGGCATTGCTTGTTAGGGATGGGAATCGTTAAGAATTTCACGATTCCGATTCCATTATCGATATTGCTTATCGATCCGATTCCTTATCGATTCTCTTATCGATTCTCATTGGGTGAGGGAATAAAAGAGTACAAACGGGTGTGTTTGCATTAACTGTCTTTTATATTTCCATCTCTGCACAGAAAATATAACATATACAGTATGTACAAATAATAACAGATGACGCGGGGGGGGGGCAGTGAAAGTGAAACGAAAGACGTTTTACTAATTCCTCTATTGCTGCATTTCTACTACGTGGAACCGGTTTGACTCGGCTCGGCTTGTCTCCCGTTGTTGTGCACCTCATTTCCTTTCCCTTCTTACCTTCAGAAACTTGTATTTGAGGAGTTACGACGTTTGTTGCCCACACTGGAACCAGCCCGGCGTTCACTCTGCCGCTACATTCACAAGCACCGCTAAGTAGCTTATCAAATACGTGACATTCCTGTAAATGATCTACATGCTGTGGACAAATGTTTGAGGATATTGGAGGGATTCCACCCTTTTGAAGAAATGGAAGCTTTGTAAGTGTTCCAAGTAAGTGGACCTGGTGTCGTCTTTTTGACCGTTTCTGCCTCAATGCCATGTTGGCTACGTTCTGACCAAAACAATGCAGCGTACGTGTGACGTCATCGCGCATGCACAACGAAGGCAGAATCGATAAGCAGAATCGTTAAGCAGGCAGGCAAACAATTCCAAGGAATCGAGCTACTGGGAACCGGTTCTCAAAAAAGAACCGGTTCTCAATTCCCATCCCTTTTGCTTGTGTTGGATGTCCAGATTGTTCCAAAGTTTCACTCCACATACAGACAAACAAAAATATTTACGAGTGATTCGAAATTTGGGTAATGCAAAATCTCCAAAGCCTCTCAAATTATGAGTACTTTCCTGAATTGTGAAGTTTTTTTGTATATTACTTGGTAGTAATTTATTGAATGCTTTAAATAAGGTTATTGCTATATAATATTTTACAAGATCATGGATTTTTAATAGTTTTGACTGAATAAAGAGAATACGTGTGTTCTAGAAATCCAACCTTATGTATGATCCGTACTGCTCGTTTCTGTAATATGACTAATGGATTAATGGTGCATTGGTAACCACACTTCAATACAATTAATTATATTTGCCAAAAAAGAAAGAAGAGAAATATGCTTTTATGAGTTCGGAAATGACTGTCATATGCACCCTTATTGTCCACATCTAGAAGGTGACATTCCTGTTCAAAAATGATTCTGATAATAATGAATATCATGTCTCGGCTTCAATAAAATGCAGAATTCTGCTACTTTAAATCAGATGCCGCTAACATTATGCTTTTACAGTGCGACACAATGGAATTTTATTAATTTCATTTAGTTCAGTTGAAGTCAGTTTAATAGCACAATGGTTTCCGGGTTTTCCAGGGCAAAAACTTTATATGCAGTTTATTAAAGAAAGCCGATAAGTACAATAAAAAGTTTCTCCTCTTTTCATTGTGATACATTTCTCATTGCAATTTAGAAGAAACTACAAAAGACGAGAAAAAAATACCAAAGGAATTAGGAGTATGACCGTGGGAGTCACAGAACTGAGTGTTGGATTCTTAACAGAGACACATTCATGAGTCATAATATAAGAAAATCAAACCCGACAGACTTTTTAAAAAAAGTGATCACAGACACTACAGAAATAGGATTGTGTGGATGTGACAGCGTTTTGCATCAAAAACAATACAATGCATCTGCAGTATACCACTGTTATACCACATGCCTTCTTTATTCTTCTACTTTTTTATTCTTCTAGTTCACAGGTGTCAAACATGCGGCCCGGGGGCCAAATCCAGCCCGCTAAAGGGTTCAATCCGGCCCCTGGGATGAATCTGTGAAATGCAAAAATTACTGAAGACATTAATAATCAAGGATGTTAAAATAATTTAAGGTCATTTCAGTCTAAAGTGGATCAGACCAGTAAAATACTACCATAATAACCTAGAAATAATGAAAACTGTAAATTTATCTCTTTGTTTTTGTGTAAAAAAAGTTAAATTACGCAAAAATGTTTACATTTACAGACTAGTCTTTTACAAAAAAAATGTGAATATCTGAAATGTCTTAAGAAAAGTATGTGGAATTTTAATAATATTCTGCCTGTTATTTAACCCTTTCATGCACAGTGGTCACTACAGTTGACAGTTATTCTACAGCTGTTCTCTTGTATATTCATAGGTTTTGTTGTTTGAGTTCCATATCATCCAACACAGTGGACGCTTATGCATCATCTCAAACACTGCAATTCATACCATTACTATAACTTTGCTGTTCTTGTTAAACCTGATCTGCACTAACATGTTTAAGTGTAAATCAATTGTTAATTTTTAGACAAAAAGAGTTGTTTTTGCATATTATATGAGGTAATAACTAGCATTAAAGTGTGTTAAAATGTGACAAAACATCAAATTAGCAGCCTTAAAAATGTTTTTTTATTTCATTGTTTTCATTTTACTTTCTGATATTGGGTTTTAAACACGTTTCTTTACTTGAAAAGTTAAATGCATGGATATTTTTGTAACTCCATGAAAGAAAAACTTGATTGCAATTTTTTTTTATGCCTAAGGAGGAATAAAAACACTCCAGAAAAAAATCTTGATTATAGGTTCTCATAATTCAAGCATGAAAGGGTTAATGTTTTGTGTATTTGTAGATCCACTGTGATCTCTAAGTTGTGATTCACATGTATAAATGATAAACTAAGGTGAAATATTGTTAACATTGCACTTATTTTACTAAAGAATTTTCAGGTTGTTCATATTTGTTCATGTTATGTTCAAGTACAATTTGTAGACAATTTTATTGTAACAGAATATACTTTTTTCACTCAAAACTTCTTATTCTATTATTTATATTATTTTACTGGTCTGGCCCACTTTATAGCATATTAGGCTGAATGTGGCCCCTGAACTAAAATGAGTTTGACACCCCTGTTCTAGTTCATTTCAATGTTCTGATGTGTTTAGAATTTACAAAAAAAATAACAGATAAACCCTAAATCATGGGTCTCAAACTCATTTTCATTCAGGGGCCACATTCAGCCCGATTTAAAAAAAACAATATTTTACTATGCCTATAAATAATGACAAATTCAAATTTTTGTCTTTGCTTTAGTGCAAAAAAAACCCCATTAAATTATGAAAATACTTGCTTTTATAAACTATCCAAACAAAAAAGATGTGAATAACCTGAAAAAAACTGAAATTTCCATAGAAAAATAAGTGAAATTTAACAATATTATGCCTGAACTCATCATTTATGCATGTGCATTATGGATCGGATCTACAAAGACACTGTTGTTCATCCGTCAGTCTCGATGACGACCTTGGCTTCAGTTTTTGTGGGTCCTGGAGTGGCTTGTCAGGCCTATTTTTACCCTGAAGTATCTGCCACAAAGACCCTGAAAACTGAGTAAGAGGCAGAAAATTGTTAAAATTGTGCTTAATTTTCTTTAGACATTTCAGGTTCATATTTGTTCAGGTTATTCACATTTTATTGTTTCTGGATAGTTTGTAAATGTAAGTCGGCTAAAATTTACTTAGGGGGTCAAATGAGTGACCTTTTTTGTCAAAAAAAAAAAAAAAAAGTTGTAAGAAATGCATAGAACTGTGTTGAAATAATGCTAATCCATTTGTGCACAGACTACTGATATTATTTGACAGTGGAAGCTCTATTTTCAGAAATTTTGGATTTTGAATAGCACGTGTATGTGAAAACTTTTGCTGGTGGACGGACGTGACATTACCCATGATGATCTGGTCAGTACCAGTACTTTATTAGTAATAAACTTATAGACTTACTATTGCTAATTATCCTCTTATTCATAAATGTTAGTATTGTGCATCTAAAACAATAACAGCTGACACAAAAACACAAAATGTGGCAGTGGACGGATGTGACATGGTTGTTACAGATCCCATCATACTGATGCTCGGCAGCCATGTCACCGTTTCCACAAATGATCCATGTGCAAAAACTAGGATCAGAATTATTTATTGTATAGTTTATCATCATACTAAAGAGTAAATAACAATATAGAATTGTTATTTCTATATAAAAATGCTTATTATTAGAAAACTGTTGATTTAAAAAGTGACGTGTGACATTCTTCATGTATGTATTGGCGTAACATAAGCAGGATGGATCAGCACCATACTCCATATTGCAACCTGTAAAAATAAAACATGTGATATGTAGTATATAATCTTGTAAGAAAAATTGGGCAATCTAAAAGAATAGAATATTTGTTTTTCAGATAAATTCAGTTCAAATATAACTTGGCCATTTGTGACATGAAAATATAGCATTAATTGTGATGAAATTGGAGATTTTTGAGCTGAAAACAAAGTTCATATGACCATCAACATGTTGCAACAGAACTGAAATCCTGTAAATTTGCATCACATTTACCAACACAAAGTTCCTTTGGGGATTCACGTATATTGATTTGTTATGCACAAAGATATAAATAAGACCTCTAAGAAAATTTTAGCCGAAATACACTTTGTATGTGGAATTCATTCATGATGGTGGAGAGAAGACGTGACAACAGTGCAGAAACTGGTCGATTCTGTCTAGTTTGAAGAAAAAGGGGTTAGAGAGTAACCCTCTTTCCATTGCAGTTCTGCGTGATATACCATTTGCGCTACACCCGAAAAATATAAAAACTCTTGCTAGCACGAAATTTTTAAGCAAAAAATGAGTTTTGGCGAAATTGTCGTTTTTCCTTTGGGGATTCACTTATATTGATTTGTTATGCACAAAGACATAAATAAGACCTCTAAGCAAATTTTAGCCAAAGTATTTTCATAATTTAATGTTATTTTTTGCACTAAAACAAAGACAACTAGAAGCACTCGGAGAGCACAGACCTCCGCCAAGGCTGATCAGTGCCCCCCCCCCCCCCTCCCCCGTGGGCCCCCCCACGCCAAGGAGGTTATGTTTTTGCCAGGGTTTGTTTGTCTGTCTGTCTGTTTGTCTGTCCGTTAGTGTGCAACATAACTCAAAAAGTTATGGACAGATTTTGATGAAATTTTCTGGTCTTTGCCCCCCCCCCGTGGGCCCCCCCACCCCCGATCACCACCAAAATTTAATCATTTCTTCCTTATCCCATTTCCAACAAACCCTGAAAATTTCATCAAAATCTGTCCATAACTTTTTGAGTTATGTTGCACACTAACGGACAGACAAACAGACAAACAAACAAACAAACCCTGGCAAAAACATAACCTCCCTGGCGGAGGTAAAAATTTGAAGTTGTCATTATTTATAGGCATAGTGTAATATTTTTTTCACATCAAACTGAGAAGAAAATATGGAGTCATTATTTTTTATAGGTTTTTATGTTGTCATTTTACTGTAGATTATATCAGTCTGTATGTGGAACCTGAACTAAAATGACTTCGACAGCCTTGACTGTGGAATTTTTGCACTTTGCAAATTCATCCCATGGGCCGCATTAGAACCTTTGGTGGGCCGCAATTGGCCCCCGGGCCCTAAATTGAGAACAACAGAATACAAATTAAAAAAAATATACATGCAGAAAACAGATTGCATGGACATTCTTGGAGATTAACATGTAATTTCACTACATGGGGTTTTTGTTAAACTGTGTGGTTTATTAGCATAAAATGCAAATGTGATGATTTCCAAATGTCAGTTTTGTTTGCACACTCTGAATCACAATCACGTTACTGCTGTGATTCTTTGACATGCATAATATTTTATTATGATTCTTGATGATAACTTAGTGAAAAAGAACGCTGGATGTTTACGTATCAGCTGTGTCGGTGTCGGTATCCCTGTTCGGCTCCGTCTTTTCTCCATTACAGCACATCATGCAGTTGAAATAGTTGGCGAGAGTTTAAGTGGCAGCTCTATAGGCAATTATCCTTAAGTCCTCACTCCGGAACATAATGGGGAGATAAAACTGACAACACATTCTAATTTGAAGACAAATCATGTTGTGATCCCATGCTGTGTTATTTCTACTGCTCATTAGACACGCTTTAAATTCACACTGCTCATTGGTTAGAATAGCACAAGCAATGTATAACATCACCTGGATGTAATATCTTTTTTAGCGTTTACCTTCCTCCCTTGCTGCTTGGAAACGTTCAATAACTAAGATTTGAGCTTGATCGTGTGCAGGGAGTCAATCATTTCATGGTGTTTCTGTTGCCTGCATCCCTCACATCAGCCTGTAAATTAGTTTCGTTAGCCCCGTTTACACAGGACTTCTGTTACGGGAATACTTCGACTTTATTCCGGAACGACGTTTGTGTAAACGAAATGGTGGAATTATTCAGTCCCAGCTTTATCGTGGCTTTGTAACGCCTCGGGAGGTAGTAACAGCTGTGATAAAGGTAGAATCATGATTCCAGAACACTATGTAAAAGTAGGGGTAGGCCATATGGTAAAAGTATTATATCACGATTTTAATCCTTTCATGCATGAATTATGAGAACCTTAGTCAAGATATGAGTGTTTTTATTCCTCTTTAGGCATGAAAAAAACAATGCGATTGAAATTTTTTTATGAACCTATTTTTCGTGGAGTTACAAAAATGTCCCTTCAACTGGACACCATGCGTTTCATTTTTGAAGCAAAGAAACATTTAAAACCCTTCATCAGAAAGTTACATACTATGTGAAAACTATGAAATAAAAACATTTTTCAAGCAGCTAATCTGATGTTTTTTCACTTTTACCATACTCTAATAATAATAATCATCATCATAATAATACATTTTATTTATAGGCGTCTTTCTTGGCACTCAAGGACATCGTACAGTAAAACTGTAAATAATACTAGTTATCACTCACTTCATGGAGATAAAATGAAAAATAAATAAATTTTTCATTTAGAAAAATGTTAATTACAGTCTAATAACAATTAGCTATTGATTTACACTCAAACATGTTACTGCAGATCAGGTTTATCAAGAACAGCAAAGTTATAGTTACGGTATGAATTGCAGTGTACGAGATGGTGCATAAGCATCCACTGTATTGGCTGATATGCACAGAAATTAACAAAACTCATGAATATATAAGAGAACAGCTGTAGAATAGCTGTCCACTGTAGTGACCAGTATGCATGAAAGGGTTAAAAAAAAGTTATTTATTTATTTAGAACATGCAAAGAAACAAAATAAAACAAAACGAAGCAAATTAAGACAAAAACAAACTAACATTTAAATGAACAGAATCTATCTTCCAGCACATACAAGTCTGAATTCTGCAAGGTCAAAATTTTTAAAATAAAATCACAATCTTGATTTTATTGCAATTCTTTACACTAATCTTTGAGACTAATTTGCAAGTTTCTGAACAGTGCAACCAAACAGTTTCCTTATGTATTATATAGCCCTAAAAAAAAACAAAAAAAAAAAAACTCCTTTGGCAGATGGACATGTGATGTCATGTTTTTCCTTCAAATAGAAAAGATTAGATACACATTGAATGAATCAGTGGGGAAGTTTAATGTGGTATGGCATCCTTTTATTTCTTTTGTAGAACAGGTAACAGTGCACCTTGACTCTGGATAATGAGCGTTGTGTACAAAGTGATCGGTTAATTACATATTTAGAACCCTTTAATTTTTATTTATTTATTTATTTATTGTGGCATATTATACCTCTGTTAAATGTCTCAGTGTTTTTTTTTTACTTTTTGTATGTTTGAAAGACTGAACATGAATAAAAATACATTGATTGCAAAAAATTATTTAACCCAAAGAACCTTCCCGAACATTTTTAATTTAGTTTGTGCAATTTTGCCAACATGTGCCAAGAACATAAACATACTAAAATGTAAACAACAACACTCTGATTAAATGATTAAGTGCACTCTTAAACATACAAAACTAAACTGCACTTGTTTTTTGAGGTAGCTTTCAATAAACATAAGTAAAAAAAATAAAATAATAATAATAATAATACAGAACAAAAAAAATCAATGAAGAAAGGCTCGTTTTAAATAATCCTCCGGGTTTATAGAACAGGTGGCTGGTGGTTTCCACGATCTTTCTGCTTTGCCAGATTATCGATACGTTCTAATCCTTCACGATCTAATATTGTCGCATCACACTCCCCTATGGAAAAGGAACACCTCTTGTTTCGCAACCAAGGTGTTGTTTTGTGCGACCCCCGCGCTGGGGGATTTAAAAATGAGCGCGGGCCATTTACAGTAAATAAACATATCAACGCGACCAGAAAGATGTCGAACTGGGGATACACCGAGATCCGCAAGCTGTTGTCAATTTGGGCAGAGGACTGTACTCGTTCCAATGGCAGATAGTTTTTGCTTGTTTCAAGATTTTTTTTGCTTAATTCAAGCAAAAAAATCTCCCAATGGAACAAGTGAAAATTATTTTGGTAAGATTTCTTGAAATAAGATTTTCAAGATCTCTTGTCTAAAAATAAGTTCTTATATCTCACTGAAAAGTTACTCTTTAGGTCACAGGTGTCAAACATGCGGCCCTGGGGCCAAATCTGGCCCGCCAAAGGTTCCATTCTGGCCGTGGGATGAAAGTGCAAAAATGACCCTGAACAGTCCAGGTTGTCCAAATCCTTTTGGTTCAGGTTCCACATACAGACCAATGTGATCTACAGTAAAAACAACAACACAATAAACCCATAAATAATGACAACAACAAATTTTCCAATGTGATCTACAGTAAAAACAACAACACAATAAACCCATAAATAATGACAACAACAAATTTTCTTTGTGAAAAATTACAAGGAAAAAATTTAAGTGAAAAAAATAAGATTACACTGTGAAAATATTTACATTTACAAAACTATTCTTTCACAATAAAATGCAAATAAATATATAAAAACAAAGATGAACAACCTGAAATGTGCAATTTGAACAATATTCTTCCTGTTACTAAATATTTTGTGCATTTATGGATCCACTGTGATCTGTAGTTGTGTTAATAATAATAAGAGATATAATATTGTAGAAATTGTTCAAATTTTACTACCAAACTCCAAAAATTTTAACAATATTCTGCCTGTTACCAAATGTTTATGTTACATTGTGTGTAAATGCACATGTATAAATAATAAGTTGAGGCATAATATTGTTAAAATTGCACTAATTTTTCAAATGAAATTTCTGTTTTTTCAGGTTACTCGCATCTGTTTTGTAAAATGTAAATATTTTCATAATTTAACTGTTTTTTGTTTTTTTGTACTAAAACAAAATGAAAAACTTGGATTTGTCAGTATTTATAGGTTATTGAGTCATTATTTTACTGGTCTGGCCCGCTTGAGATCAAATTGGGCTGAATATGGCCTCTGAACCAAAATGAGTTTGACACCCCTTCTTTAGGTGATTATGTCTTATTTTAAGTGTGATGAGATATTTTGACTAGAAATGAGAAAAATACACTTGGTAAGATTTTGATTTTTGTAGTGTATCGCAACAGGTCATGAACAGGCAGTGATGTGATGGTATTTCAGTGAAGGATAGATAGATAGATAGATAGATAGATAGATAGATAGATAGATAGATAGATAGATAGATAGATAGATAGATAGATAGATAGATAGATAGATAGATAGATAGATAGATAGATAGATAGATAGATAGATAGATAGATAGATAGATAAACTGTAAAAATGGTCCATGGAGTATTAACACCAGTTTATCAGAGTTGGTCACATATTCACTGAAACAAAAATAGTTTGAGGTGGGTGGTCTTTCTATTTCTATATCTGCAGCATCTGATACCGACATATGTGTCAAGTATTTCATCACCGTTGACCGGGATGGATGGATGGATGGAAGGAAGGACAGAAGGAAGGAAGGATGAATGGATGGATGGATGGATGGATGGAAGGATGAAAGGAAGGAAGGATGAAACAATGGATGGATGGATGGATGGATGGACGGAAGGACAGATGCAAGGAAGGAAGGACAGAAGGAAGGAAGGATGAAAGGAAGAATGGATGGATGGATGGATGGATGGAAGGATGAAAGGAAAGAAGGACAGATGGATGGATGGATGGATGGAAGGAAGGACAGAAGGAAGGAAGGATGAAACGATGGATGGATGGATGGATGGACAGACGGAAGGACAGATGCAAGGAAGGAAGGATGAAAGGAAGGATGGATGGATGAATGGATGGATGGATGGATGGATGGATGAACGGACGGACGGATGGATGGAAGGAAGGAAGGACAGAAGGATGAAAGGAAGAATGGATGGATGGATGGATGGATGGATGGAAGGATGAAAGGAAAGAAGGACAGAAGGAAGGAAGGACAGATGGATGGATGGATGGATGGATGGAAGGAAAGAAAGATAAAAGGATGCATGGATGGGTGGTTGGAAGGACAGACGGATGGATGGACAGACAGATAGATAGATAGATAGATAGATAGATAGATAGATAGATAGATAGATAGATAGATAGATAGATAGATAGATAGATAGATAGATAGATAGATAGATAGAGCTCAATATGAACTGATTTAGCTCTGACCATTTATCCATTGTTTACCATTCAGTTCCTCCATTGTCTCCTTCAGTACCTTTTATATTATATTTATTCATCTCTAACCAAACCTTCCAAGAACCAAATGCAAGACGCAACAAAGAATCACAGACTCGTGAAATAAAGCAGACAACATTTCAGCCACGTTGAAGTGACATCTTATTAAATCTGAACATAAAGGCGGCAGCATATAATGTAAATTTAAACATAGGCTGCTAATGAACTGCGACGCTTGGCTACTCTGAAACATCCAAGTCATCCTCGAAACATACCTGAATTTCCCATCAGTTCAACTTCAGCACAACTTTGACGTGACAGAGGTGATTATTCAGTAAAAGATGTGTCTACTACCTGTAAAGTGTTCTTTTATTCTTTCATTTAAACACAGGTTTACAGTATGTTCACTCCAGGTTTTCATGTCGGCCGTCAACAGAAGCTGATCCTCGCAAACTGTCAGATGTAATGTGCGCAAGGTAGCCATGTTCGACCATACGAAAAAAAAAACATCTCACCATGCCATCTTCATCTTCACGCCATCATCTCTCTTATTTCAGCTGTGACATATCATGCAACTTTTCTCTTCTACAGACTTTTAGGGAAACATGTACAGAGAAGCCGTTTTAACCCTTAGGGGTCTGAGCCTATTTTGGCCATTTTTGAGCACTTTTGATTTTGCCTTTATACGCTATATAAAGAAATGTTTACTATACTCATGTTCGGCATCTTTTTTTCCAGCACAACTTCATCTATCTCATCTGACTATTATTTTTTCACTTTAACCTACTATATCAACATAAAAGGCCAAAAAACCCACCCCAGTTTGAAAAATTCATATAATTTATTCCATAAATAACACAAAGATGCTTAACAAACCTTTTCAAAGACTTTAAAAGTGAATACCGGTTCCAAATATTAGGTATATAAAATAAAAATTGTAATAAATTAAAACTATACTCAAATATTTGACATAAAAGTAGATCTTTACATTGGTGTTTTCTCTCTCTGGTCTTCCTGGTACCCGTATTTGGTTCAGGTGGAATGAACAATGCAGATAGGTAGGGGTCAAAACACGATATTCAAAATCTCTCTGAAGGGACATTTGCAGTCTGTGGATTAAAATCCACAGATTAGGACACTTTTTATCTTACCAGGTGACAGGCCATAAACTATTGTCGTCATGTGGCGTCCGTCGTCGTCGTCTGTCGTCCGTTGTCCGTTACAAAACTTTCAATCGTCATCTTCTCCGAAACTACAAATCCAATTGACTTCAAACTTGGTATAGAGCTTCTTTATGATGATGTCAATAAAAGTTAATGAAATTATTTGGATCCGGATCGGATTCTGGATTTGGTGCAACTTTGAAAAATTTCCCCATTATAAGAGATAGGAAGTGGATCGATGCAATAACTCAGTAAATATAAATGATATCCAGTGTAAATTTCTACAGCCCAGCCCTGATGGGGAGATGACCAAAACATAATGTCCACATGCTGATCAGGATCTTCTTCTGGATCCGGGAACTTACAGAAAATTTAACACGGGCTCTTACGGGGGAAAAAAATTCAATCGTCTTTTTCTCCCAAACTCCAGTTCTGATTGACTTCAAACTTGGTATACAGCTTCTGCATGATGATGTCAGCACAAGGTATTGAAATTATTTTGATCCAGATCTGACTCTGGATTTGGTGCGACTTTGAAAAATTTTCCCATTATAACAGATAGGAAGTGGATTGATCCAATAAATCAGTAAGTATCAGTGATATCAAGTTGGAATTTGAATTTTTTTTTTTTTTTTTTTCTGATTGGAATATGACCAAAACATGGGCTATTTCTGTAATATAATAAATACACAGAACTGGGTGATAATAAATGGTATCTGGATACATTTCCCAAAGCGTTTCATTTGGCCGGTAAGCTACAGGGCCATTGGTCCTATTTTTTCCATTTTGAAAAAGGACAAAAAATTACAAAGATATGGTCAGAAATATAACACCCCCCCACACCTCATTTTCATACTTTTATTCACGTTTGTTTGCTCTGGTTTCAAATCTCATATCTTCGGTTTTATTTGCGCTATCGATATCAAATAAGAAGTGGGAGAGTGTTTCAAGTTTGCACTTTCGAAAGTAATTATCCCCAGTGGTCTACGTGACAAACTTCTGACACTACATGTTGAAAATGTCATGTGACTCAGTGACGGGGCCATGACCATGGACTACTAAGGGTTAAATATCTAAAATCCTACGGAGTTACCAGACATGTTATCAATCATCTTCTCATTTCCCTATTTTCACTTCCTCAGCTTCTCAACTCCTCGACTCCTTTACGCTTGATTGTGATCCGTGCAGCATCTTGAAGGACGTTTCAATTCCCAAAAAATCCACAATGAAGATGGAGGAGGCTAGTTTGGAAGATTTATGACTGAGGATCATAATTTTGGGGTCTTTTCAGCGATGGGATCCATGACATGACAAAAAGGTACAAGACATCTGTGTACTACAGGAATAATTAAAAAGATTTTTTTTAAAAGTGAATTGGAACGAAATATCGGACAGATGATGCAACTGGTTGACAGGTCATATTTAAACACGGTCACATTAAATACTAGAGCCATTTGTATTTGATTTTTTTGTGTAGTTGTTGTTTCAGTGCAGTCATTTTCAGTCACCGAAATGGCAACTTTTTAAAAAGGGGGCCCAGAGTGGATACATTTTAAAACGACGGTTTCACGTCTTCATCTGTACAACCAAACCGCAACTTTTCGACATCAGATTTTTTTGTGTGTTTCAATACTGTGCACACCTTTTTTCTGAAGAGGGACTGAGAAATAAATATGTAAACTCATTAAAACTCTGAAAAGAACAAAGCTAAAGGTGGCTATAGACATTTGCAAAACACTGTAAAACCTACATTTTGGAACGCAGCTTTGGTAATTTGTAGAAAACTTGCTAAAGAACAGGTTAACTTCACAGAGGATGTTAATAGAGACACTGAAAATCCAGAGTTTCCTTTTTTTCATGGTTAACACACTCAAAGTGGCTGCTGTTAGGATAGAAATGTAGTTGCTAATTTCAAACAGTAGTGGCTTTTCCATTGGACATCTGCGCAAAACTTTACCGATATTTACTAAATGTTGAAAAAACAGAAGTGTGTAATGTCGGTTTCTCCATTAAATCACAAATGCAATGAATTGTTTATTTATTATCGCGAGATGACACAAGAAGTTATTCCTAAAACATGGCGACAAATATAAATATTGTGTTGATTTACAGATATATTCATTATTATTAAATATTATTACTCTATTCTGTACTAAACTAAAAAAATTATTCGATTTCCTGGTGTGTCCACACATACAGCGTGTAACGTCCGTCAACATCCATTTATTTTTATTCACGTGACTCTAGTTGCGGAAAAATGTCTTTACATTGCAGTTTTTCGCAATGTACCAATTGCGCTACACCCGAAAAAAACACTTCTTGCCAGCACAAAAATGTTTCATCTAAAAACGAGAGTTTTAGCAAAATTGTCATTTTTCCATTAAGTACATTTTTATGCACAAGTTCTATTCACACAATTTGAGGGTCAATGGAAGAGTGACTAGCCCTGCGATGAACTGGCGACTTGTCCAGGGTGTACCCCGCCTTCGCCCCTATGTAGCTGGGATAGGCTCCAAGCGACCCCCGTGACCCTAGTGAGGATAAAGCGGGTTCAGAAAATGAATGAATGAATGGAAGAGTGACTAGTGACAATTTCTGACATAAATTGCATGTATGTACATATTCACAAATCTTACTTTAGCAGCTTTAAGACTTAATCTGACATCAGTTCTGTTACATTATGAGAAGACCGTTTATTCTCTGATTGGTCGAACACTAATTTCATTAATTCAGATTCAGAATTTGCCTGGTTATTATCTCATTATGTACTCCACAGAAGAGCTACCAATATTATGTGCATACACAGTCTGTGGATTGAAACATTTGGCCTGTTTTCTATTTCAGGGTCATTTCGAAGGCTAATGGAGGCATGTGTCTGGGCACTGTTTTGTTAGCACAGAGCAGAAATATGTGTTTTAATGCAGTCTATGGGGCAGAAAGGTCAGTTTGAACACTAGAATTCCTGTAATTATTAAAGAAAGTGAAGGTCACAGGGAGAGGAATGAGATTATTTGATGTCAGTGAACACAAAATAAAACGTGGCTTTAAGGTGTTAAAATGATGGTGACATTGATCAGACTAGACAGGAGGAAATATTTCAAAACTTAGAAAAAGAAAGCAAAGGGAAGTAAAAGTTTACCTCTTAGCTTAAATTAATCTTTTCCTAACATTTGTTTCAATGCTTTTTTCTAGCGCATTGACCCTTGGGGATCCACGGGTCATACACTGTAAAAAAAAAAAAAAAAAAAAATCTGTAATTTAACGGAATTTTCACTGTTTATTTTACAGATTTTTCCTGTATTTTTAAGATACAGGAAAATATCAATGAAATGACAAAAATAGACTGTGATTTTACATGTCAAATGTAAAATAACATGAAAAAACTGTAACTGTGAATAACCATAAAATTTCAAATTTTTTAAGGAATTTTTTTCTTTTTTCACAGAAAAATACAGTTAAAATACCTTTGCAAATGTAGCGTAATTTCGCAAATATTTATTTTCTATTTATGAGATTAAACTGTTAATTTAAAGTTTAATACTGTAAAAAAAAAAATTAAACCCACATAAAATTACTCACAATTAACCGTAAAAGAAGAATTTACTGTAAGTTTAACAAGACTTGTTTGTTAATTGACAAATATCTTGTGTAATTACGGGAGGTTTCACAACAAAAATGTTGAATAAATGTATTTTTGTTGATGTATAACATATATAAGCACTGATAAACTGTCCAAATATAGTTTTTATCAGTGGATTGTACAACTTAGTCACATTGAAAATTATTAATATATATATTAAGAGGTAATTTGATTGTTTTAATACATGTAAATATTCTTTATTAAACACTAAATAGTCAAAAAATGTGCAAAATCTCATGTAAAGTTAGGGCAAAAAACTGCAAAACTAGCGTTTTTTTATGAAATGGTTATTTTCAGTTATTTTACAGTTGTTTTTGGCACCCCAGCTGCCGGAATAATACTGTTTTTTTATGCTGATTTTTTTTTTTTTTCTTTTTACAGTGTATGAATTTTGATATCTAGGGACTGAAGCTAGTAAATGTGCCGATCCTGTTTATAACTTAATTTCCCATCATGCAGTGTGGTACTGCGCTTCCTGTCAACTGAGCTACATGATTGTAAGGCTATTGTATTCCAAAATGACTAATATCTCTCAAAATATTAGTCCTATCAACTTGCCGAGATATTAAATGTGGAGATGGGACTCTTCCTCAACTGTCGGTATCAAATTGGCCAGTTACATCTCAATTTCTTAGAGCTGTGCAGACAAACACACACACACTGAGACCTTCCAGTGTTATGATATAGATACACACACATCTCACATCTCATCACATCTCTTCTTTCAGTCAGTTATACATTAACTATATACATTTAAAAAGAAATAAAAATAGGAAGAATAAAAAGACAATGAAAAACATGAAATAATAAATATCAAGTTGCACAATCATAAATAACATAATCATTGTGAGTTGTGTAAAGTGCGTACTGTTCAGTGACGTGAACTCCTGAGGGTACTAACAGTTTTTGAAGCAGCTGTTCCAAGTTCTGGTGCTCTGTAGGCGTTCCCCTGAGGGAAGGAGTCAGAACAGACCATGTGCTGGGTGACTGGTGTCACAATAGTAACTGCTTTGTTCTTCGGATTTTCTTAGTCAATTTCATCGTCCCCCGCAGTTCTTTGTTGTCCTACTCATTCAGGTTGTCACACTCGTATGCTTCCACTGTGGTAGCCCAGCAGAAAGTGACCAGATGTGATCTATGGACATTTCACATTTTATAATTCATCTGTTACACCTTCCTAACAGCAGAACTCATGTTTGGAGAGAGTGACTGAGATCTGAATACTTAAAAATCTGAAATTATTCAGTTTCAACTGGGACATCATTTCTACAAAACAGTGATTATCTTCTGTATTTTCTCAAAATATTGGGTTGTAGTCTGGACTGGTTTTCATTGTCTCTCCTGCAGATGACCTCGCTGCTGCAATTCATGGGGCCCAGTATTTGTGGGGGACCCATAGAGCAGTGGGAGGGGGTCCAGTGGATACAGGTTAGAAGATCTGAACGTTTCGTGTAAGATCTGCTGTATAATAGAGGCATAGAAGTCAGGAGTGGGACGTTGAAAACATGTTAAGTTTCAGTTCTGTTCATGCTAGCGTAAGTTACGTTACTTATGGTCCGCATACATACCCCCCCTGCTCCGACAGATCAACAAGATAATGAATTTTATGAAGGGTCCACAACGTTTACCTTTCATGGGGCCCACAATTCATAGCGGTGCCCCTGTGTAGACATGATACATGACAAAAGTTTTGTCTTCTGCAGGTCAGCCTGTCCATACGAAGACGGTTTTGGTCATATCTGCAAAAGTTTTGTATCAGGTAAGCCTTTCATCCACAAGAAACCAGAGTTTTCATTCACTGAAACTGCAACTTTTTGAAACCGGGTCCCAAAGTGGATACATTTGAAAACACAGGTTTCGCGTCTTCGTCTGTACAACCAAACCGCAACTTTTCTAAAACAATGATGTCATAGCCTCACCTCTGTAACCTTTCACCCCAAAAGGAAGACGCCACTTCACAACAACAACAACAATGGCGGACTACAGAGTACTGCTCATGCTACAACAGCTATTGAGCCAATTGGAAATATTGAATCAAATCTTCAGCTACTCTTTCATTACAATGAGCAACAAACAACCATAGCTAACAATATTCACTACATGCTCTTGGATCTACCACGGAGAAGGGCAACCAGGAGGAAATATTGGATCAGACCTGGTAGAACCAAGTACGCTTCATGCACATGCTTTTGTGAGAGCATTACACCACCACACACAGGCCTAGCATTTGTACTACATTGTTTTCAGTGGTTCCGTGCGGCCGCAGATATTTCCTGAAACGACTCTGTGTTTGAGCACTTTTTTGAAAATGACAAAGAAAAACATCGGATAAGAAAAGACGTGGTTTTCATGTGGACATGGCATTAATCGGTGTCTATACTTTACCATCCTGAATATGTAGAAGTAAAGTGGTTAGCACTTATACCTCACAGCCAAAAGGTTTGACTCCAACCCCCCACCCCCCTCATTAAAAACAGGTACATACTACAGATTCATTCTCTAATCAGTGTCCCTGACCATGGTACTGATGAAGGTCTGAAGTTGGTCCCTGAGCACCTTCAATGGCAGCTCACTGCTCCTAATATGGGTGCTAATGCTAATGCTAATGCTAATTTGTGCATATTAGGATGGGTAGAATGCAGACACCACATTTCCCTATGGGGTTGATGAAGCTTAACCTTAGAACAGTGCCCTCCTAGTTCTGTGTTCCAGTCATACTGCAGTTATCTCCTTTCCAACTTCAAAAGCAAAGCTGAAGCATCAGTCTGTGGGCTGTGACTTCATGTCAACACCAAACCACCGTGTCTCTTGATCTGCATTTGCAACATGTATTAATGATGCGTTTACTGGTAGCTTTATTTTGTCATTGCTTTTCTACATTTACAGACATTCAACTTGACAGTTTGCACCACAGAACACGGTTTATTTTAGATTAAGGAAATTGTATGGGATCAGATTTCTAGCAAAAGTCAAACAAGCAAGAGAACACTCACATGAGGAGCTTACATAAATTCACTCAATATGTCCAGAAATTTAACAACTGAAAGCTGTATCGGCCCCTGTGATCAACAAATCAACCCCGTAAAGCTTGAACCATTAAATTATTGACAGAAAATTTGAGTACTTTGAAACTGGAGCCTTTATTGGGCCTTCTGAACAACCAAAAAATGTATTTCAATTATCAATTTCCATGTGTGACTTTGAATTTTGTATCATATTTGATACATTGGGTCTCAATGCTCAAATATTATTTTTTTCCATAATCTTTATTGAAGCGACACCAAGTGACAAGGAAACTTATGTACAATAATATACAATATTTACATTAAGTCATCATAATGTGTGTGTGTGTGTGTGTGTGTGTGGGGGGGGGGGTGTTAAGATATATGGCATGTAATATACAAAAGAAACAAAATGTCTGATTGACCAGGTAGTATGAATGAATGTCCTGCCTTGGTTGTGGTGGAGTGTGTAAAATGTGTATGTGGTGTGAATGTAGTGATGTAGGTCTCTCCAAAAAAAAAAAAAATCATGGATATGACCGAATATAATCATTAAGTAACTGAAAATAAATGAGAAGAAGAGAAAGGAAAAGGAGAGAGAGGAAAAAAAGGAGGAAAATGGGGGTAATAAAAATTAGGAAATAAATAAATAAATGAAAATAACCAAATGAGGTTAAAAATACAATTTATCTGCATTTGATGCTATTGCCCTTGTTAATGCTCAAATATCATTATTCTGAACAAACAAAAAACATAATATAACACAAATGCATCTAACGAATTGGTAATTCTGTTTCAAAATTGGCAAAATTTTGCCTCCTTCCTCATTTACCCTCACATGGTGTTTGGGTAGGTGGGACCCGTTTTCATTTTTTATTAAGAGAAAAATGATGAGTGATTATTTTTTTAAATAAGTTTTTTCCTCTCGTATCTTATTTATATTACATTTCATTAAAAAAAAAACAAAAAAAAAAAACAAACTAAGAACAAGGAGCACTTTAATCCATAAATGTGATCTAGCGAAGGCAAAACAACAGGCAAAACATTAAACATATGCTTTTTGTGTTGCTTGTAATTGGGATGAAGTAAACATCTGATGAGTATTTTAACATAAAATGGTTTGATTATGTTGAATTAAAAACCCACAAATGCAGCGGGTACACCGCACCCACGAACACTGGCTGAATAACAAAAATATGAAGATGAATTCCTCCCCCCTGGTGGATTGTCTGTGTATTGCATGTATCTAATTGTATATACCAGGTTTTTAAGGAAAATAAAAACATCACACTGATCATGTAGAGCAGGGGTGGGCAATTAATTTTCTTGTGGGGCCACATGAGGAACTTTGACAGTTGTTAAGGGCCGGATCAATACACCTGCAGCTTTACTCAATATATATCTCTATAAAAACAGTAAATGAAACAATACAATGATGCAATGCAATTTCGAAAATGTGCGAAACCAGCTCTACATTAACTTTACATGAAAAACAGCAAATGCATCCAGCTTTGTTTGTTTGCATATCTCAGTTCCTTTTCTTTTTCTTTGCCTCTGACTTCAGTGAAGAAATACTTAGAGGTCCATGTCCTACTAAAAACTCTGCATTTTGAATCCATGTCTTTTTTTTGCCATTAGCTGACATCTTCCTGGGCTGAAACTGACCAACAAACCAGTCAGTGCATAAGCCTTATGCTAAGTACAGAAAGTATGTGTGAAAAGATGTTAATTTAGCAGCTCTTTCAAAATAAAAGCTGTACCGTTGTATTGGTTGCATCTGTTACAATGATATATACAGGGTGTCCCATAAGTCTCCATACATAGGAGACATAATACATTCCATACATATATGGTTCTAACATGTATTTATTTATATTTCTTCTTTATAGTTCTTCAGCAGACACGCATTGAAATGTGTTCCCGACAAAATGGCAGTCATATCGAGCATATTATATAAATAAAAATGGTTTATGTCAAGAAACGTTTATTTTTCCTATGTATGGAGACTTATGGGACACCCTGTATTTGCGTTGATTTTTAGTTTGCCAATGACCTCATGCGGGCCAGTCAGGGTCAGCTATCGGGCCAACGGGCCTTACATTGCCCAGGTCTGATGTAGAGAGCTTCAAAAGTCATGTATCAAATATGATACTTTTGTTGTTATAGGGTTGAAGACACAGAAAAAGAAAAGAACACCACCTACATGTGCACAAAACATCCATTAATGAGTGAGTTTGTTTTTCACAATCACACCAGAACACACACCTTTTCTCTTCCTGTGAAGCTGAAATCTGTTCGCTTGAGTTGATCTGACTTCTGACAGTTTGGAGTTGAAAACCAAAGAAAGCACGAGTCCTCTTATTATTAGTAACATTCACCGTAGTCACACCTCACAACCTCTTGAGCCTTGGTTCAGTTGCAGCTGTCATTAAACACCAAAGAAGAAGCTTCTGTCAAAAAAGTGTACAAACCAAGAATGGAAACAGACAACAGCTTTCAGTCCACAAGGGCAGAAGTGTAGCTTCAAAAAAACTTATTGATATAAATATGTTTGACAGCAGTAAAGACAGAAATTAGAGGGAAAAGATGAAACTGTGGTGTTTTTGAGGAATGCTTTCAGTCCATAATAATAAAAAAGCAGCTGTGCTTTAATGGATCCACACAGTGAGTGGAAGTTCTTAATAATACTAGTTCTTTGTTAGTCAGGTAAACAACAGGCACCAGTGACACCTGAAGGTCTACGTATATGCGTTTCCATTTTACAGCCTCCTGTTCACCTCTTGGTTGTTGAGGTTGAGGACACATATTGTGCAAACACGTAATACATAGACGCGTGGGATGGCAAAACTTGCTCGTGAGTGTGTGCTCTTTTTCTCTGGGGTTTTCAAAGAAATCTGAGACAACTTTTCGACAAACTACGCTTTCAGCCACCGGGACTGAACATTGGAACAGTTTACCACTCCAAAATAAGAGTCTCACAATCATATGCCTCCTTCAAATCACAACTTAAACATTGGATGAAGGAAAACCAAGCCTGTGATCAGCAGTAGATTGTCCTCACTGTGTTGTTTTGTGTGTGTGGTTTTTTTTTTTTTTGTTTTTTTTTTTAAATGATGTTTTGCCTTTTGTCAAGCGTCATTCTTGCCACCTGTCTAGGAAGTACAGATGGAAATTAGCACTGTTGCTACAATCTGGCATATTTACGGCTGCAGTTGTTATAGATGTTCATTTTGTCCCAAATAAATAAATAAATAAATGTGTTAATTTGCACAAGCTGAGGCATTAGTCACTGTTGTACTTGTGTTTTGCTATAAAAATGTATTACAGTAAGTTAAAATAAATGTTTGAATGTTTTAGTTAGATTCGATTCGATTCGATTTGATTTGTTTCGATTCGATTTGATTAGAACTTTATTGATCCTTTTGGGCAGAACCCTCAGTAAATTGAGGTTCCAATAGCAGCACAACACTGAATATACACACAAGAAATACCATAAGAAAAAAATGCAATAACCATTAAAAAAAAAGTACTGAAAAATTGCAATTGCACATTAGAAAGTACTGGTAGAAACAAGTCGCAAAGTAGTACTAGGAAGAAGAAGATTTTTATGTTATAATATTATATTATAATATTACAGTACATGTAGTTTGATGGTCACAGAATTAAAGTACTAGTAGAAAGAAGTGGCATAGTAACAATAATAATAAGAGGCTTTTTATGTTATAATACTATACTATATTATTACAGTATGCACAATTTGTATATGTATGAGTATATATAGTTTGATAGTCACAGAATAAAAGTACTAGTAGAAACAAGTGCCAAAGTAGTAAATAATAATAATAATAATAATAATAATAATAATAATAATAATAATAATAATAAGTAGCTTATTATGCACAATATGTATTTCTAGTTTAATAATCACAGAATAAAAGTTGAAGTAAAGTGACAATAATAATAATAATAATAATAATAATAATAATAATAATAATAATAGTTACAAATCTCTGTTGTTTCAGTGGTCATCTGTTACTAGTCGGTTTATTTTTGTCAAAACTTCCATCCTGTTAAACACGTAACTTTACTTTCTTCCTTTATTTTATCTGGTTTTAATAATCTGAGATAGAAAAAAGGGGGAAAAAAAACATTGTAGTCATAACATATTGTTCAATTTTCTGTTTTATCTTCAGATTTCACAATGTTTTTGTCAGAGTTAGCATTGTGAATAGGAACTGTCAAAATAATGAAAGGTAGGTGTGAAAACCAATTTTTGTTCAGTGAAATAAAAACTAAAAATAAGGCTGTGCAACAAAAAGATAACTATGACAACATGATGAATGGAATGAACCGTCCAAAAACTAGCTACATTATGTGATTTGAAAACCTAAATGAAGTCCAAATACAGAGAAACTGAGAGACAGAAGTCCCAATTGGGTTGACTTTTATCGATGGTTGTACTATGACGGTAATATTTCTTCTGACTTTGTTGAATTTTGCCGATGCACAATACCCTGTGTCACAAAAAGACAAACTTTGAAACTAATAAAAACTGAGCCTTTTTTTATAGATAAATCCTATGATAAAAAGCGAACTTTAAAAGCTAATTAAAACTAAAATGAAAGGATGAAACAAAACCGAATAAAACTCAAAATTCTGATAACCTTAAAATTTGTCTTATGTGAACAGACTGTACAGCAGAAAACAAGTGTAGTAACAAAAGTTTTCACCTCCTTTGGCCTCAGACTTCTTCAATATTTTATCAGTCGACTAATTTTCAACCAGAATTTGGCAGCTTTGTGTGTCACAGTTAACTTTTTATAGGACAGTCATTGAAATACTCTGAAATTCCAAATTTCAACCATAGCGTGTTATCAGACATCGTCATCTACCTCTTTGTCGGTTGCCGTGACAACAGTCTCCCCCCTCTTGCCATAAAACATCTGAGCAGCACTTGCTAAAAAGTCAACACATGCAATAAAACAACTGTTATAAGGTCATAAACTGACAAAAAAAATCACACATATTCACTATTTACAGCTTCAAAATGTCTATAAAATCTCTTTGAATCACTGTATAGTGATATAAAAACCAATATATTTCTTGACCTCAGTGAAGCACAGGATTAGCCCCAAATTTAACCCCATAAAGACCCAAACATCCATCATCGACCAAAAGCATCTTCTGATCTAAAATGTTTAATACCTGTTGATCCATTAATCCTATCAATCCATGTAAATAATTGGTGTAAAATACAGTTTGTCATCTTTTCATGGTCATCAGATATGATATTTGGACATTCAGAGGCTCCGTAGTTACCATGGAAACACTGTCATTTTCTACAACATTGACTTACCAGTAAAACCCATATAGTTGGATCAGTGACAGTGGATGGAAATGCTTGGTTTTTGATCAGTTAATGATAGATTTGACTGAAAAAGTCACTTTTCTGCAGTTTTCTCAGCTTTTGATATGATAACCCTCAACTTTAATCTAAGTTTTTATGAACACCTTCTTGATCAGTGAATTAAATATAGGAAAATATCTGACTTATACTGATAAAATACGGCCGTGGCTTAGGAGGTAGAGCGGGTAGTCTATTAACCAAAGGGTTGGCAGTTTGAAACCTGCTCTGTCCTAGTCAGTCTGTTGTGTCCTTGGGCAAGACTTCACCTTGCCTCCAGTGTCACTCACTGGTTTATGAATGTTGGAGGGGATGTTTTGTGCAAATTGGCAGCCACACTTCTGACAGTCTGCCCCAGTAGTAGTTTACCACCACCAGAGTGTGAATGTGAGAGTGAATGAATAATGGCTCAATAATGTAAAACACTTTGGGTGCCTTGAAAACTGCTATAGAAATCTAATCCATTACTATTATTATAAAATACAGAGGATAATTTTATAAATAAATGGTGATAAATTACTTAAGAAAGGCTAGATCAGGGGTGTCAAACTCATTTTAGTTCAGGGGCCATATTCAGCTAAATTTGATCTGCAGTGGGCCGGACCAGAAAAATAATAACATAATAACCTATAAATAATGACAACTCCAAATTTTTGTCTTTGTTTTAGTGTAAAAAAGAACATTAAATTATGAAAATACTTACTTTTATAACCTATCAAAAAAAAAAAAAACTGAAAAAACTGAAATTTAAATTTAAAAACATAAGAAAATTTAGTGCAATTTTAACAATATTATTCCTCAACTTCTCATTTGTCTGTGTGCATTATGGATCAGATCTACAAAGACAGTAAACACTGAGGAACAGGAAGAAAAATTACTGAATTTTCTTTAGACATTTCAAGTTGTTCATATTTGTTCAGGTTATTCACATTTTAGTGTTACAGGATAATTTGTAAATGGAAATATTTTCATAATTTAATGTTATTTTTTGCACTACAACAAAGAAAAAATAAATAAATTGTTAATTCTAGATTTTTTTTTTTTTTTTGGCTTAACTGAAGATTTTTTTTTTACTTAACTGAAGATTTTTATTTATTTATTTATTTATTTTTGGCTTAATTCAAGATTTTTTTTACTTAATTGAGGATTTTTTTTTTTTTTTTTTTTGCTTAATCCAAGATTTTTTGCTAACTTTGAGATTTTTTTTTGCTTAATTGAAGATTTTTTTACTTAATTGAAGACTTTTTTTTTTTTTTTTGGCTTAATTCAAGATTTTTTCCTTAATTCAAGCTAATTTATTTTTTTGCTTAATTCAATTCAAGACTGTGGAATTTTTGTACTTGGCAAAAACATCCCAGGGGCCAAACTGGACCCTTTGGCAGGCCACATTTGGCCCCTGGGCCGCATGTTTGACACCCCTGGCCTAGAGATAGAGAAAATTTCAATTGGTAACTGACAAAGGGGCACCGCTACCAACTGTGGGCCCCACAAAAGGTAAACACTGTGGGCCGTTTCATAAAATTCAGTATCTTGTTGATCTGTCGGAGCAGAGTGGGGGGGTCCATACATAACATCACTTACACTAGCATGAAAACTAAACATACTTTCAACGTCAGATTCCCGACTTCTGTGCCTCTACTACATGAAATTTTCAAAACCTCTAACCTGTATCCACTGGACCCCTCCACTGCCCAAAAATGCTGGGCCCCATGAATTTGTCATGTTTACCTCCCCTTATCAGCGCCCCAGAACTGACATAAAAGTAGTGCTGGGTCTTTATAGGTTAATGTTTGCGAAAATTACCAAAAAATAGTCACTTGACCAGTAAAGGGTTAACAGATGAAATGTCCTGAGGCAGCCTCACATCAAAGACTATCAAAAAAAAGTCATGTGACTTGTGTAGCTCCTATGTCTGCAGCCGCATAGGTCTGTTCGTACTCGGGTTATTTTTATACAAAAAGGGGCTTTATGTCTTTGTTAGCTGTCTGGATGTGGATTCAGAGGAAAGGCAATAAGGCCAGAAGGAAACTTTTGTTAGGAGACTAACTTAATTTAAACTATGCAAAACAACAGTATTTAGCAACATCCGCCCTTTTTCCTAATTGGTCTGTTTGCGTTAATTGATTTGTTGTTGTCGTCAACAATTGCTTCTACCATTACGGGGCATTTAAGGAGGGGGTGTTCATTAAAAATCCATTGTTTGAGTGAACGAAGAACTTCAAAAGCCTGGCAAGACTGCCGGCCCTTCTCCCAATGAGTGCAATTAATGCTCCCAATGGCTCCTAATAATAACATAGTGGAGTGCAGCAAATGAGACAGAGATACAGAGAGAATCAGATTTTCAGCATGGGATCAGACGAGGAGAGGGATGGAAGCGGCTCTTTATGGATTCCGCCCTAATTGACTGCCTTATTATGAATGATTCACAGCAGCCTTTTGGGGAAAGTCCTCCCGCGGCGCCTTAGAAAAACCAGACCTTGATTGTCCCCAAAGACGAGAACCACAGGTGATGTCAGCCGCCGAACTGTCTGCAAAATCAGAGAAAGATGACTGTACGTTAGCCGCTTGATGGCTAAGATTTGAGAAATAGGCTATTATTTTTCGCTAAGACCAGACTAATTAGCTGTCTTTTCATAAGAACTTGAAGCAATTTAGCAAAACAATACAGGCGCTTAGACGCCGCTGTCAGGCACTGCTTACATTGTCTGAATTCCAATCACCGAACCTGTCTCGTATGCTGTGTTGGTTTGTTTTAGAAAATGAATAAGAATGATTGAGGCCAACAGGTGATACAAAATGGAATAAGAAGTATCTTTATTTGCTGCGCAGTCATGCAAAACAGACCGAGTTTACACAGAAAAATAAAAAGTGTGACATTTGAAAAGGTTTTTTTGTTTTATTCTAGATGTATGACAAAAAACTTTTCAACCCAAACGGCATGTCTTCATGTTTTACCACATAATGTTGCACCTTGAAAATGTAATAAAACTAAAAATGATAAAATGTTCATAAATATCATCCCCGGTGCTTTATACCTCTCAGTTAGCTCCAGTAATTGTAACAGATTAAGTGCACTTAGTATGTATACAAACAGTCTGAGACACTTTCACCATTCATTTGCACTGTTTTGGCTACTTTAGGGTACCATGCCCACCTATTTTGTGCTTTTATTCCTATAGCTTTCATATTTATACATGCTTTGAGTATGCATTCATAGAAAATCTATATAAATCTAATCCATTATTATTATTATTATTATTATTATTATTATTATTATTATTATTATTATTATACACATTTCTTGTCTGGCGTGTTGTATGTTATATTTTGTAAGATATCCTCACTTATACTTTGTTTGTTTATTTATTTTGAATATAACATTAAAACCAAACAACAAAAACATTTATATAAAAAGAAAGGAAAACATTCAAAAAGGAGCAGGATGAAGTTTAGCCCTAACCTATAATCTCCCGCCCCCTTACCCCATCCTTCTACCGACCCTAAATTCCTGTCAGATCCCAAAAGTAACTCAAAATCCTACACATAACAGACTAAATTCTGACTAAGCATAAAACACAAAAATGCTACACATATCAAGGATAGACTCGACTTTGCAACAGTATTTCACATCAAAATAAACTCTGTCCCTTTTGTAGCAGTGATAATACACATATCAAAAAAAAAAAAAAAAAAAAAAATGGAATTTGTCAATTTCATAACAATAATACACAAATCAAAAACAAGAATAAACTCTATCCATTTCATAACAATAATATATATATATATATGAAATAAACTCTGTCCATTTCATAACAATACTATATATAAAATAAACTCGGTCCATTTCATGACAATAATACACATAAATAAAATAAAACAAAAATTAACTCTGTCCGTTTCATAACAATAATACACACAAAAAAATTAACTCTGTCCATTTCATAACAATAACACACTTATGTATATTTTTTAGAAAAAACTATCCATTTCATAACAATAATACATATAAATAAAAAAACAAAAACAAAAATGAACTCTGTCCATTTCATAACAATAATACACTTACATATATAAAAAAAAAAACAAAACAAACTCTATCCATCTCATTACTATAATACACATATCATAAACAAAAATAAACTAGCCGTTTCATAACAGTAATACACAAATCAAAATAAACTGTCCATTAATGAATACTTTAGACTGTATATATGTTTTTATTTTATTTTTTTTATCTTTATCTTTACTTTATCTTCTTATACATGGACACAATAGACAAAAGACTAGGCCTACATTCACAATTCATTTTCATATTTTTTGATTCCTCAGTTTTTATCACTTGGCCAAAATGACCAGCATAATCGCATTATCTGAAGAATGCATTGGCATATCTGCACCTCTTTTATACTGTGGATGCATCTTGGCAGAGAGCAGAAGCCTATTGAAAACAGGTGACCTTGACCTATTTTCCAAGGTCAAATGGCCTTGTGCAGTTAAAATATCTAAGTACTTTCAAATATAAATATCATGTAATAAATTTTACACAAAGACGATCCAATCTAAATTATAGGGCAGTAACTTTCAACACAGAATCTTACACTAGATTTGGTTGAGGGGGATTAGAAATGCACAGCACGTTATGTTTTCAACTGTGAAATCTTCCCCAGACCATTTTCCAGACCAAACCAGCCAACTTTGGTCCAACAAAAACATGGTTGTGGTTCCAATCAAACTGAACCAGGCTGGCTTCATTTTACAATATGAAAACATATTTTTTTGTTGGTTACAGCAGGCAATGAACCACCATTAAACTAAAAGGCAAAATAAAAAGTACTACATTAGGAGAGGATTAGAAAAAAAAATATATTTTAATAGAAACATGCTGCAACCTAATAATAAAAGGACAAAAAAAAAAACTAAAAATGCCAAAACATTTTGTCTAGGATGATGGGAATGATTTGAAGTACTCTCATCCTGTTGATTTTCCTGGTAGAAATACTGCAATATTAATCAAAATAGATATGGCCTCTGTTCATTAATAGAGCTCCATTGAAATGGAAAAAGCCACCAGCTGAATATCTGACATCAGACACATGCCTGTTTACAAACCATTCAATAGCTGTGTTTCCATGAAATGTCAAAAGAATTGAAAGCAAACTTTTGAAACTGCACAAAAAAATGGATAAAACAGGCTGTGAAGTATCATCACAAGGCAAGACAAAGGAGAAACAGAAGAGCATTATGTAATTTTCACAGTGCAGATCTTAATGTCAAATTCAGATTTTCCTTTTTTTTTGCGTGTGCGGCTGTTCATATGATAATTCAAATGCGATGTCACCGCAGAATGAACTTTTCTTCTACACACAACAGGTACGCTCTCTACCAAAAAAGAAGGCATACAAGTATAAAAGTACATAAAGTCAAGGTCTGGGGAAGAAAATAACAGTTTGGAAAAAATCTGGAATTTTTATTTGGATAAAGATCAAACACCCTGTCGTATAAATTAGTGATGTTCGATACTACAGGTTTCCTTTCTGATCCAAAACAGAGTAAAATTCAGGCTAATACCAATACTTTGTACAAATACACTTACTGTCTGGAGAATGTTTTAAAAATTTTTTTTAAAAATTGTGTATTTCAAATCATAACTTCATAAAGAATACAAGACATGAGTAATTATTGTTTAGCAAAATAACTATTATAAAAATGAAAACTTGCATATTAATCATCTTCTTGGCTGTTTGTGGAGCATGAATCCCTTTCCATTCTGCCATTTTTTTTCTACAGACTGAGTCAGTTGACTGAGAAGTGTGACGCAGTACACACTTACCCAGGCGGAAGAAGAAATAGTTCCTACCAATTCTGGATCATTTGGACAAGATCTCAATAGTTTAGCTACTTTCCACTGTGTTCCTGATATACATTACCTCAAATAACCGAAGTATCAAAAGTATCGATATTTTGATTTGCAAATCGATTCTAGTGTGTCAAGAATTGTTATCGGAGATATCAATATTTCAGTATCGATCCGCACATCACTGGCATAAATTATCTGTAGAGATGAATGTGTGAGTGAAGATTTGTTTGCCTCAATATGTCAGCGATGTGATGAAATGACGACCGGTGGTAGCTGGGATAGAATGCAACACTCCCGTAACCCTCACAAGGACTAAGCCACACAGAAAATGAATGAATGATGACAAATGAATATTTTTTTATTATACCTATACTGTTTGTGCATTTTATTGTAATATCTGGGAGAAACACCTGTGAATGCTCAGCTGATGTTAGCTGGTCAGAATTTTTTTTGAAGAATCAAAATGATCTTTATTATTTGTCAGTATTCTGTACATGCAGCCATGTAACACACACTGACATTAGTCGCTTTTCCATGGGACATCTGCGCAAAACTTCACCGATATTTACTAAATGTCAAAAAAACAGAAGTGGGTAATGTCGTTTTTTCCATTAAATCAAAAATGCGATATTTGTTTATTTATTATCATGAGATGACACAAGAAGTCATTCTATAAACATGGCGATGAATGTAAATATCATGTTGATTTACAGATATATTCATTATTACCTCCGCTAAGGAGGTTATGTTTTTGCCAGCGTTGGTTTGTCTGTCTGTCTGTCCATGTGCAAGATAACTCAAAAAGTTATGGATGAATTTGGATGAAAATTTCAGGAAATGTTGATACTGGCCCAAGGAACAAATGATTACATTTTAGTGGTGGGTGGGGGGGCCACTGATCTGCCTTGGCGGAGGTCTGTGCTCTCCAAGTGCTTTTCTAGTTATTATATATTTCCTCTCTATCCCGTACTAAATTTAAAAAAATTATTCGATTTCGATTATTCGATTAGATTTTTTTAAATTATTATTCATGTGACTCTAGTTGCAGAAAAAAAGGTCTTTCCATTGCAGTTTTGCACAATATACCAATTGTGCTACGCCTGAACAACCACCTCTTGCCGGTGCAAAACACTTTGAATTGAAAAACGAGTGTTTCGGCGAAATTGTCGCTTTTCCATTAGGTAAATTTTTACGCAGGAGTTAAATTCGCGCAATTTGAGGGGTCAATGTAAAACCGACTATTGACCCTCTACTGAACATGCATAGCTGAATATGCAGGAACACACACAAATACACACACTGCTGACTAGGAGCAGTGGGCTGCCATGTCAGGCACCCAGGAAGGAAATGGGGAGCTAAGTGCCTTGCTCAAGGGCACATCAGCCAATAATCTCTCTGCCTGTCTGAGGAATTGAGCCAGCACCCCCTCAGTTAAAAAAATTGCTTTTCCAACCCTCTGGAGGCCAAGAAAAAGGGAATTTCCAGGAGCCAAATGAACTCCAGCCAATGTTTTTTTTGTGAAATCGATGTTAAAAATCCAACAAAAACACAATTCTTGAAACTTTCAGGTATGAAAAGTCCTCAAGTTATGTGACTAAAAACTTTAAAAGCCAAACTAAAATGATTTTTTCCAGAAGCTGGTGAGCCCATTTCTTCACATTTCTTATTTAACTTTAATACTTGATAGGCTGAAATTCGAAGGAATGTAAAGAGTTTCAGTTCAGAGATAAAAACGGTAGTGAGAGACAGGTCTGAAAGGATGGGATGACTCTATATTTTAAGTTAAAGTACGTGAGCACATGTGGGCTCCTGTGCTGTTGGAAGTGGTTCACAGAGCAGAGAACACAATTTAATTGGCTGAATTAACAAGGTGCTTCACCAGGTTCACTGCAGGCAGGAGAGGAAATTCTTAAAAAAGTAAATAACACCCGAGGTTTAACTGCAGGGATGTAGCCAACGATGAGCACAAATGACTGGAATAATTGGTACATAGTGACACATCCGCTTAAGCAACAGTGTTAGCGCTCTCTGGCAGCTGGGAATTACAAGGGTGGATGACACGAAATGGAGGCAAGCAATTCAGACAGTTGTAAAAGTCCCAATCCCCCTCTTTCCTGAAAACCTTGTAACTGTGTCTTCTGTATCTATTGTGGAGAATTTGGCAGACAGTGAAACATTTCACTGCTTGCTGCTCAAAAGAATAAATTGACTTTGTCATGTTCCTCACTGTCATTCATTATTAAAACCTCTTGTTTGCTGTTCGCCTCAGGGGCAAAGCTTTCCTTGCCTTTAATAACCTTTGTGCTGGGGCTCCAGGTCTCACTTTTGTTTTGTTTCATACAACTGTGGATAGATGGTAGAGATGAATAAATGAACAGGAGTACTGACTGCTGCCTTTTTTCTGCCCGTTCCTTCAGCTTCGGTTTTCTCACCTCTGACAGGAAGTGTACTCCTAAGTGACTGACAGACAGGTAAAGGTATGGAAAAACCAACTTCAGTCAGTCTGACTACACAATACATAACCCTCCGGCCGAGGACTAAGCTCAAGAATAAAGAGACTGAAGTAGTGTGTAGGGATGGATGAACTGAAAGGAAAAAAAAAAAAAAAAGGAGGGGGTTACAACGGGAGTCCCAGGTTTCCCTAAAGGCGGCCTTACACTGTGCGAGTTTAGAGACGATTTCTCACTCATGCGACTATTTCTGGGATCGGGCCCGATGTGCCTCTAATCGTGTGTCGTGCTTCGTGCAGTGTACATGGGGTAAAGAGAAGCGACTAGCACCTCACGACCACCTCACGACCAGCAATCGTGTGTTCGCAAGGAAAACGGAGCTGTTTGAAATCCTGCTCGCTCCTCGTGAGTGTATCGTACTGTCAAAGCAGTGCCACGAGCCGATGTGCCTCAAATTCTCACACTGTGCATGCGCAAATACAATAATAGCCAGCTACTGTAAGCTAATTCTAAGCTAACAGTAGCTGGCTATTGGCCTAGTGCAATTTAGCTTTTGCAGCTTACCTCTGGTTCCTGCTGTAGGATTGACAGCCCATACTGTCCACGTCTGGCAAACCAATTCCTGCACCACACACGTCACCGTCTTTTCTTCTTTTTTGATTCCCCGCAGATAATGGCACATATTGCCAAAGCAGCTCGTTGGTTTTTGTTTAGCACTACCATTTCGTGACTCACGCCAATACACAATCGTCTATGCACTTTCGGATTCCTTGGTATTTTAACGTTGTATTTCCAGATACAACACTCGAACGTGTGGTGCGTCCTCTGATGCATGGTCCTACAGTGTGAGCAGTCAGGTCGCGTACAAGCATCGGTTCGTACAGTGTGGGAACATGAATCGTGAGTCTGACCTTACGAATGATTCGCACAGTTTGAGATGAAGCTGTGTGCAACGATCGAAATAATTGCACAGTGTATGGCCGCCTTAACTCTTTCTGTCACAATCCCAGTGCGGTCCTGTGGCTAAACATCTACTACCTCATACAAACTTCTATCATTGATCATTAGCTTTTACTACTTTTACTTCGTTCTTATATTAGTTGGATTGTCTACCATGTAGCAGAGGCGAATTCTCAAAGACTGCAAGGAAAGCTCGTCTTCCCCTAAAATTACGAAAATTAAATGGTCAAATATGTACGGTTGTGTTGACATTTCATTGACTACAAATGTGTTAGAACACGTTCATCTCACAGATGAGTTCGTTCAGAATCAGCTTTATCACAAACCAACGGACTCGATGTTCACTTCTCATACATTCCCGTTGCGCTGTTTTCTCATACGATCTCCGCTCAGTGCATTTGCCCATAGATGCTCAGCGTCCATGCACTTCAATGGGACTGAGTGGAACAGTTTTTTTCATTGCCTCAAAACTGGACGGTAATTGGATAAATGCCATGATTTTGTCCCACCCCCGGACACTCGGCGTCTCTGGGTTTGAATGGAGCTGTGGGTGGAGCTCGGCCGGGCTGGACGCCGGGCTTCCACGTGCTGATTGGAGGATCAGTCGAAAGGCTGAATCCTGTTTGACTGACAGCTATTTTGAGATCTACGCCTTCATTTGACACAGTTCAGTTTAATACCGTCGCACATTCTGCTGTGAAATTGAGAGAGAAACCACTACGAAATTACTTGTTCATTTCTTGCACTGTAAATAAAACACACTCATTGTACTTCCTTGTTTCAATTTAACATAATTTCAGCATTTTCTTGTTTAGCTGGTACAGTAAGGTCACTGACCATTTTCTGAAAAAGGAACAGAGGGCCGAATTTATGTTTAAATAACCTGACTTTTTTTTTTTTTGTTATGTAAGCTGAAAATGAGCTTCCCCTCTCCGAAAGACAAGCAGCCGCCACTGTTCCAATCACTGGTGGAAATCACATGTGTGTTCAGTTTAATTTGCAGGTTACACCCCAGCAACAGCTTATTCTATATTCAGATTCTATTCATCTGATAAAGGACTCAATTTGTTCTTGACTAGCTATCCCAAGTACTGCTAAATCTAATTATATAGTGAACATTTGTGAATGACAGATTTAACATATTCCTGCATTCCGTTTTCTAAAATGACATCATTGTATATGTTTGGCTCAAGATTAGTAAAAATCAAAATGTATGTAAAAAAAAATAAAAAATAAAACACACTCATTGTACTTCCTTGTTTCAATTTAACATAATTTCAACGTTTTCTTGTTTTCTTGGTACGGTAAGGTCACTGACCATTTTCTGAAAAAGGAACGGAGGGCCGAATTTATGCTTAAATAACTTGACTTTTTTTTAATTTTTTTTTTTTATGTAAGCCGACAATGAGCTTCCCCTCTCTGAAAGACGAGCAGCTGCCACTGATGCACAGTATCTGTCTCCATAAGAACAGACTAGATATTAATGTGATGTAACCGACAATGATTACACTGGGTTACAAAAAAATGTTTTTTGCAAGTTGTCGAGATTTTTTCAACTGAATTAGGACCATTTTGCACCACTAAATCCAAAAATGACATCTGTTTTTCTCAATCAGGTCAGATTTTTTTTGCTAATTTGATTTTGAAAAATTTGATCTTCTCACAAAATTGATCACATTTTTGTGACTTTATCAGTTGATTTTTTTTATATAGTTCTCACCCAAAATAGGTTTTAAGAGAAAAAAAATCATTTTCTAACAGGATTCCTGTTAGGTACAATGGTGTATTCACCGCAGATGTAGCAGAATACGTCAGGCTTATTTTTGAAAGATCTTCTAGTCGAAGCCATTTCATTCACCTATAATATTAAAAACAACATTAATCACAAATTGGCAAAAGTAAAATCTTCATAACTCGTTTATTGCAAAAAATATGAAAGAATCAGCCAACTGATGGTGGACTCGTGTACTTGCAGACGTCTGGCAACGTTGCGAGCCATTAAACCAGCATCAAGCATACCAATGGCGCGTTCTCTCAGATTATCGTTAAGGTGAGGCATCGTGGTAATGCAGTAACTTTTGAATCTTACCATTTCTTTTTATAGCCCCCGGATAAACAAAACAACACGTACTGCACCTCCGACACTTTGTACATGTGCTCAACACCACTCATGGTCGTGTTTGCCTGCAAACACACGCTCCAATGGTTACAACTCACTTATTGTAATGTGTATCTCAGTTGACAACTCAACAGGACAGCTGAACTCTTGCCTAAATTAACGACCAAAACTTGCATTTCTTTTGTTGTTCAGTATATATACATATATATATATATATATATATATATATATATATATATATATATATATCAAATCAAATTCATCTCGCTGTTCAAATGTATGCAGACGACATTGCACTTTATGTATTCATCCTATTTTAAACTGTTTTTAATGGTAATTTATTGTGTTTTACGGGTATTCTAATTGTATTTTATTTGTACTGTTTTATTTATTTTTCGCAGTGTAAAGTTGCTACTTTACAGTGTTATATGTACTCCATGTGTCTCCCCCTACCTCCCCCCTCTCCCCCAGTCTCTCTCTATCTCTATCACTCTCTCTTTTCTCCTCCTTTACTCTCTCTCTTTAACCCCAGCTGGTCAAAGCAGACGGCCATCCTTCAGGAGTCTGGGTCTGCTCCAGGTTTCTGCTGTTAAAGGGAAGTTTTTCCTCGCCAGTGTCACCAGTCACAAGTGTTTGCTCCTGGAGGATTCTGTTGGGTTTCTGTAAATTTGATTTGATTTTGATTTGATTTGATAAAGCACTTTGTGACTCTGTCTGTGAAAAGTGCTCTATAAATAAAATTGACTTACTTTCCTTACTTACATCATTTGCACCGTCTGACATGGGCATAAAATATTGTTGTCTTCATTAAATTCAGGATGAATAGTCCAAACTTGACATTTGAAAATATAACATATGGCAAATTATTTCTAATATTTACCATTCATTCTAGTTCCTGTGATGGAACAATAAATAACTTGGATGGAGTATTCCACCATAACACTAGATTACAAATAAATATTTTTTGCAAGTTGTCTAGGTTTTTTCAACTGAATTAGGACCATTTTGCACCGCTAAATCCAAAAATGACATCTGTTTTTCTCAATCAGGTCAGGTTTTTTTGCTAATTTGATTTTGAAAAATTTGATCTTCTCACAAAATTGATTACATTTTTGCAAACTTTATCTTGGTCACCAAGTTTAATACCAAAATAAGATTGGTAAGCACACTTTATGAAACTTGTGACTTGATTCCTGTTAGGTACAATGGTGTATTCACCGCAGATGTAGCAGAATACGTCAGGCTTTTTTTTGTAAGATCTTCTAGTCGAAGCCATTTCATTCACCTGTAATATTAAAAAAAAACAATCACAAATTGGCAAAAGTAAAATCTTCAGAACTCGTTTATTGCAAGAAATACGAAAAAATTTTGTATCATATGATGTGAAAATGCCCATAAATGTAAGCAAAAATGTTAAAAAGCCAATATGTAGCATAGTTCAGAAAGTTGATCTGATTGAGAAAAATTAATGTGATTTTTGGATTCAGCACACCAAAATGATCCTAAATCAGCTCAAGAAACTTAAACAATAAACTTGTTGTTGACCAGTGTTATTGTGAGGTATATTTGTAAGTAGTTGTAATGTTCCCATATATACATTAAGTATTTTATTTTAACATTTCATTTATTAATTGTTGAATTTACTCAGGAAGTACTCAGTACTTGAGTAATTTCTTCATTAAGTACGTTTTTTTTTTCTTTTACTTGAGTAATTATTTGGATGACTACTTTTTAATGTACTTGTGTAATATTTTTTTCTAAAGTAACGGTACCTTTACTTGAGTATAATTGTTGGCTACTCTACCCAACTCTGCATATTAATAGTCTGCTCTCAGGTCCTTTGCTGAGCTTACTTCTTCTTTTTATGCTACCATTAGCTTCGAAATATAGTTAGCTAGCATCTGTTAATGACCAGCTCCTTGCATAACACAGACTTGTGCACATACACCCACTAACTGGGCAGTGATTGTACCTGGAATCTGCTCAGTTTTTCCACACCTATTTGCTAAGGTTTTGGTGAAAGCAATAAAGTTTTTGCACCAATGTTCCTTGTTTTACATTAGTTTCAAGTGTTCTTGGTGTTGCTCTGTATTTCAGCCACAGATTCATCCATAAGGGAAAAAACCTTCACATTTTTAGATCTGCAGTATTTTGCATTTATAACACAATCTGCTGAAATATTCATCAAAATAGTCTCCTGCTATTAATGTAATTCATACTGGTCTGAAATGCGTCTGATTACTGCCTGTAATTGCAATGTCTCAGAGGTGAAGTTATGCAGTTACACGTTGTCTGTAGGCAGTAATTGCGTCAGCCAAATGTTTTTTTGGCTTTTATTTGATTTATTTGCATATATTCTGCATAAATAACGGCTGATTTTGGACCAAATGTACGAATAGTTCCACAAGTAAAGGTTTGTTGGAAAATTATTGCTTCATTAATAACATTTTAAGGGGTATTAGATTGACAGGTGTCTCTTGGTGAGTTGACCTTCATAGCTTTACTAACCAGTGGATGATAGCACTACCCACTTCTTTTCCACCATAATGACGCATGACTGTAGATTTGTCAAGGGACTGAATATTGATTGTACCCTTTCATACTGAAGACATAAGCTACATTTTGCTGGTTCTTTTTGTCCAGTGTGAAAGGAATATAATTGTTTATGCTGGCAAATAAACCTGGATCTGATGATGTTGACCGTGTTTTTGTTTAGTTTGAAGGATGTCTTGCCAGTCCCTCTGCAATTTACCCGTCCAATATTTACTTCATAGAATAAAACAAAAGAAAATCAAAAACTCAGGTCTTGAAGTCCGCTGCCTGGCTTTTTCTCCTATAGCAGATCCACTCACCTCTATATCTGATAACAGAGCTGCATTGGGCTTTCCATTCTGCTGGTGTTGATGTTTATGGAAGACTGGGCCAATAGACCGAGTGGGCCGGAGGGTCCCTCGGTGGATGTGTGAACTGATGTTTTTAGCGAAGCCAACCTGCTGTGCAAGGTCTATCCAAAACTACAGTATTTAATTAGAACTTTGGTTTTTGTGTAACCACTTTTTAAAGGAGTGATAGTTTGTTTTTTTTAAATGGAGTTATGCATTTGAAACCATTTCCCTGTGGTCTACATAAACTGTAAATGCTATGCTTGGGTCTGAATTCTTCATTAATTAAACCAGGGGTGTCAAACTCATTTTAGTTCAGGGGCCATATTCAGCAAAATTTGATCTCCAGTGGGCCGGACCAGTCAAATAATAACATAATAGCCCATAAATAATGACAACTCCAAATTTTTGTCTTTGTTTTAGTGTAAAAAAAAACATTAAGTTATGAAAGTACTTACTTTTATAAACTATCCAAAAAAAAAAACCTAAAAAAACTGAAATTTAAATTAAAAAACATAAGAAAATTTAGTGCAATTTTAACAATATTCTGCCTCAACTTATCATTTTTACATGTGCATTATGGATCAGATCTACAAAGACACTGAACACTTAGGAACAGGCAGAAAAACTGTTAAAATTGTGCTTAATTTTCTTTAGACATTTCAGGTTGTTCATATTTGTTCAGGTTATTCACATGTAATTGTTTCAGGATAGTTTGTAAATGTAAATATTTTCATAATTTAATGTTGTTTTTTGCTAAATTTAAATTGTTAATTCTAGATTTTTTTTTTTTTTTTTTTTTGCTTAATTCAAGATTTTTTTTACTTAATTGAAGATTTTTTTTTTTCTTTTTTTGATTAATTGAAGATTTTTTTTTCTTTTTTTTGACTTAATTGAAGTTTGTTTGGGTTTTTTTTTGGCTTAATTCAAGATTTTTTTTTTTTTTTTACTAAATTGAATATTTTTTTATTTAATTCAAGATTTTTTGCTAAATTTGAGATTTTATTTGCTTAATTGAAGATTTTTTGGGCTTAACTGATGATTTTTTTTTTTTTTACTTAACTGAATATTTTTTGGCGTAATTGAAGATTTTTTTTTTTTTTTTTTTTGCTTAATTCAAGATTTCTTCCTTCATTCAAGCTTAATTTTTTTTTTTTTTTTTCTTAATTCAATTCAAGACTGTGGAATTTTTGCACTTGGCAAAAACATCCCAGGGGCCGAACTGGACCCTTTGGCGGGCTGCATTTGGCCCCCAGGCCACATGTTTGACACCCCTGAATTAAACCCTATTTCTGAGTGATGACACCAGAAAGGTCATTTTGAGCGCTGGCCCTTTAAATGCAAATGAGCCACTTCATGCCTCACCCCCTCCAGGTTGTTGGCTGTGCTGTTCTGTCCCGTTCAACCAACAACTGAACATTTTAGGTAATCGGCTCGACATTTGGACATATTTTCAATATGGACTACAACTGCTGCTGCTGACAAACAATTATGGCGTACTCTGAGAAATGTTCGTCGGAAGTCTTGACCTTATATGTGCAAATGTCATAATCAGGGCTGTGTATCGGCAAGAATCTAGCGATACGTTACAAATAACAATACTAGGATAATGATACGATATATTCCAATATGTCATGATACTGTTAAAAAGGCAATTTTTTGTTTGTTTTCTTTTTTTTTTTTTTTAAAGATTGTTTCCTGGAAGAATTGAACTACACCAGAAATCTGCACAAATACTAAACACATTTTTATTTGATCAGAACAGGATCTAATACTATATCACAATTTTTTTCTAATTCTCCTAGTTTCCAAAGGAACTAACATCTGCCACTCTCTTTAAAAAGAGTAAAAAGTGCTTTTAGGATGCTTCAAATAACCATTATTTAATAAAACAGGGTTAAATAATAATAAATAAGATATAAACAATAAAGAAAAAACTAAAATGAAAATCCACCATATCTGCATTTGAATAAATACCTAAAAATATCTATACAGTACTTTTTTAATATCGATACAGTATTGTGAAATGAAATATCGCAATATATTGCAGAACCGATATTTTCTAACACCCCTAGTCATAATGTGACTAGTTATAGACGTAACAAATTAAACAGGAATTAAAGCAGGTTGTAGAAATCCAATTTTTGCCAAAATGAATATAAAGATAGCTTTGCAGCACCTGGAGGGTTCAAATTCAAACTTTATGAACAATTAGAGTCCAAATACACAAATAAATGTACCAAAGACTAATAAAAGTGGGTTTAGCAAAACATGACCCCTTTAAACAACAAAACAAAATTCTCAAATGGTACGATATGTCTGTTCTGTTTTAAAAAAAGAAGTGCTCTACACAATAATTATGTACCGTTTCTCTAAAAATGTAATACCATTACAGTATACACATGATTTGCACATAATATGTAGATACAGAATAGACGTGCTCACACATAATGTAGGTAGGTAACCTATAGAATGTCCTGCCTGAAGGCTGCCTAATTAATAACAGGCCCACTGTATCGGACACACTACTGCATTTCTCACTTGACTGAAGGGCAAAATATGGAAATGAAGTGCATCATTATGCTTAATGCATCGTTAATGAAAGTATTTTGTTGCACTTGTGTAAAAGACCATATAAAACAAAGCTGAGATGCCCCCAGGGGTATAGAAGGAGAAAGTATGGAGCGGGGGGGGGGGGGGGGTATTATATATTCTGTCTGCAATTCAGCCCAACACTGATCTATTATTTTTTGTCGTGATGCCTTCGTTATTTTTTCAACAATTTTGATGTAATACTGGTTGTTAATTAACCAACCATAACCATTCTACCATGACTATATCTATAGGGAGATGCTTGGATGATGGTGTGGTACACAGGACAAAGCACAAATGTGTCGGTGTGTATGACCGTATGACTTCTCCTGTGTATTCTTACAGAATAAGAAAAAAAATCTATAGACAAGAGAAAAGAAAGTACAATGTATTTGATTTTTTTTTTTTTTATTAAAAAAAAATTGGAAGTAATTTCACAGGTATGATCGTGCAATGTGATAAGAAGGACTTCCATCCTTTCATTTTTCTAATTTGTCCCTCCCACAATCCCACCCTACCCAAGAAAAGACAATCCTTAATGTAAATCCAATATTGACAAGCAATCAGTACAGAATAGATACGACAATTGTCTAATTAACAAAACAAAACAAAACAAAACAAAAAAGTAGCTAACGGACAAAAAAAAAAAAAAACGGGGGGGGGGTCAGTCATCAGGATCAGGCAGAGATGTCAAGGTTTCGATATAATTTAAGAGAGATCTCCAGGTTTTTTTCAAATGACTTTAAGGAGCCATTGAGGGAAAATCTAATATATATAATATATTTGATTTTTAATTTTTTTTTTATCCCTCAGGACATAATAAAAAATCATCTGGTATTTCCTAGTCTCTAAAATTACCCTCAAGATATTAACAGTCAAGGTCATCAAACTAAAAAATAACAGCATAATAACCTAGATATAGTGACTCCAAATTTTCTTCTTGGTTTAATGTGAGAAAAATAATGTGATATTAAGCCTATAAATAATGGCAAGACCATTTTTTTCTTTTTGATTTATTGCAAAGAACATCAAATTCTGATATCCTTTAACAATAAAATGTCAATAACCTGAACCAATATGAACAACCTGAAATGTCTAAAGAAAAATAAGTTTTTTGGTTTTTTTTTACAATATTCTGCCTGTTTTGTGCCTTGGTAGATCTGATCTGTAATGCACATGTATAAATCGTAAGTTGAGGCAGAATATTGATAAAATTGCACTTACTTTTCTTCAGAAATTTCAGCTTTTTCTATTTTTCACATCTTTTTTATTTTGGATAGAAATAGTTTCATCATTTAATGTTATTTTTTGCACTAAAAAATTTGGAGTTGTCATTATTTATAGGCTATTATGCTATTATTTTACTGGTCCGGCCCACTGGAGATCAAATTGGGCTGAATGTGGCCCCTGAAAGAAAATGAGTTTGACACCCCTGATGTAGAATCAGTAGGGATGGGAATCGTTAAGAATTTAATGATTCCAATTCCATTATCTTAGCATTAGCAACATTAGCTAACATTAGCAACATTAGCTAACATGGAAACAACACACTGAATACATTAAAGGGAAAATCTCAAAATCACTTGCAATCCTGTATAAATCTAGAAATGTATTGAATTTCAAGGCCTTGCATTTAATCTATTACTCATTGATTGTTCCCTATATAACTTACTGTGTGGAATTGTGGGGATCCACCTTCAAAACCACTATAAATTCAATAATAAAACTGCAAAAACGAGCTATACGTAGTATCAATAAGGCTGATTATTATGCTCACACGGAGCCACTTTTTCTAAGTTCTCATGTGATGAAATTTTATGATCTCTTTTATTATAAAATAATGCAAGTTATGTTCAGAGCAAAATCAAAAATGCTCCCTGACCCAATACAGAGGTTCTTTTCAATTCAGGACATTCCATATAATCTCAGAGGTGTTTGCAAATTTACTGTACAAAAAAGCTAAAAAAGGTATGAAAAGGAGATGTGTGTCCATTATTGGAGTTAAATTTTGGAATGATGCCAACATAAATTTAAAAACATGTAGTTCTTTTTTGGTTTTTAAGAAAATGGTTTGTAAAGCTATTTTTGAAGCTTATAAATACGATTAATTATCTGTTGTTGTTGTTTCTTTGGAGGTTGGTAGCCTAAAAAGTTGTAACATAGGATAGGCCTTGATAAGCAGTCTGCTTCTGCCTATACCTTTTCAGTCATTATTCAACACATTATTCAACACATTATTCAACACAAGATTCTTGATTTTGTGATTCTGTGATTCTTTTTCTTTCCTTTGCATGAAATGTCAATACTGTGTACAATATTTGGTGTTGTCATGACTGAATAAACTACTACTACTATTATCGATATTGCTTATCGATCCCATTCCTTATCGATTCTCTTATCGATTCTCATTGAGTGAGGGAATAAAAGAGTACAAACAGGTGTGTTTGCATTAACTGTCTTTTATATTTCCATCTCTGCGTAGAAAATATAACATATACAGTATGTACAAATAATAATAACAGATGATGCCGGGCCTGGTTTGAGGGGAGGGGGGGCAGTGAAAGTGAAACTAAAGACGCTTTACTAATTCCTCTATTGCCGCATTTCTACAACGTGGAACCGGTTCGACTCAGCTTGGCTTGTCTCCCATTGTTGTGCACCTCATTTCCTTTCCCTTCTTACCTTCGGAAACTTGTATCTGAGGAGTTATGACGTTTGTTGCCCACACCAGAACTGGAACCGGCCCAGCGTTCACTCTGCCGCTACATTCACAAGCGCAGCTAGGTAGCATATCAAATACGTGACATTCCTGTAAATGATTCACATGCTGCGGACAAATGTTTGAGGATACTGGAGGGATTCCACTCTTTTGAAGAAATGGAAGCTTTGCAAGTGTTCCAAGTAAGTGGACCTGGTGTCGTCCTTTTAGACCGTTTCTGCCTCAACGCCATGTTAGCTACGTTCTGACCAAAACAATGCAGCGTACGTGTGACGTCATCGTGCATGCATAACAAAGGCGGAATCGATAAGCAGAATCATTAAGCAGGCAGGCAAACAATTCCAAGTAATCGAGCTACTGGGAACCGGTTCTCAAAAAAGAACCAGTTCTCGATTCCTATCCCTAAGAATCAGCATGTGAAAAGTTAAGTAGAACCTCACTGCTCCCATAGGTATTATTAAGAGGGTTAGTAGTAGTCAGGTGGTGCAGAGCAAATGCCCTTGTGTGACCATCTTTGTAATAGTAGATGTTTTGGCAGTTCCTTGGTCTGGAGCATTCAGGTGTGTGTCAGTAATGAGCTTAGAGAAGCAATATTTACTGACCATCAGTCTGGAAAAGGTTTTAAGGCCAAACAAGCTGAAGTCCATCATCTCCAGTGAGAAAGACCACTCACAAATGAACAACATTCAGAATAGTTGACAAGTTTCCCAGGAGTGGACATCCCAGTGAATTCACCCCAAGCTCAGAATGTGCAATGCTTAGAAAAACTGAAACAAGAGCTACATCCCAGAGTCTACATGTGTCAATAGGTTGATAAATGCCAACTGGTGTTAAAGTAAAGTTAGAAAAATACTGAAGAATTATGGCCTGCTTGAAAATGTTGCCAGTAGAAAGTTTCATGACCGGTTGGCCTAAGTCTGTGAATTTGCATTTGAACAAACCACAAGACTTGTGGAACCACATCCTTTGGGCATACAAGACCACAGTGGAGATCTTGAACAAACAGTAAAGAGGAACGCTTCATGGACCTCCAGGCAGTAATGGAAAATAGTAATGAAAAATGGTCAGGAAGGGACCATCAATGCACAAAAAAAATACAAAAACCAAAGCACTATCTTATAATTTTAGAATGCCTTTATTAATTCTGGCATGTCTCAATGGACTTCACTGAGCCTGAGCTGAGGCATTTTAAAATTATAAGGGAGTGCCTTGGTTTTTGTGGTTTTTGTGCCACAGTGGAGATGTTTATCCATATGCAAAGCACCATATTTGGGCAAAAACTGAACACCCCATATCAGCACAGACACCTCATACCAACTTTCAGGAATAGTGGGTGTAGGTTTTCCAATAAAACCTTCCACTGGAGCTTATGGCTGACTCGTGTTAAAAAAAGTGTGTCCTCCACAAAAGTTCATATTCTTCTTTACTGAACAAAAACACGAAAAAACAAAAAGCATGTAAATACAAAATTCCACTGTATATGTTATTCTGTCCAAAACATGACGAAAATACATACAAACTTCCACAACAATCCGAACATGGTCCGAACACGGTCAGAAAAACCGTCAGCTCCCCTCGGCCCAAACGCCGTATTACCCTCCAGGCCTGTCGCACACCCCAAGCTCCGCCCATTGACACACAACAACCAAAACACCATGACCATGCAAATAATAATAATGCAAATATTAAAATAAAATCATTCAATACCTTTTTAAATTAAATTAAATTCTAAAATTGCTAATTAGTAATTAATAACAGAACCAAAATTAGCATATGGAACCTATAGTGGGTTTGGACTTGTTTTGCACCTACAGGATCTGGATGCTTTATAGTTAAAGGTAGGGTAGGAGATGTTTTCCTGGAGCATTTTTTACTATATTGCTTAAAATCCCCTTCACACCCTGATTGCAACTGATTAATTAAATGTTCTAACACAAAAATAAAAACTTTCAGTCACCTGTGGAACGGACAAGACTGAAAAAACACCATCTGATCATTTTAACCAGCCCATCAAAATGATTGAATGGTGATATGTCTTACAAAGTCAACTGCCATTTGTCCCTCCCCCTTCTGCGAGTACAATCCGGTACACTGGAGGTATGGCTTCAAAAGAAAGGGGTTTGGACTTTTGAATTGAGTATTTTCAAAATGTAGCTTGCTTGAACCATTTTTCCAGGATCTCCTACCCTACCTTTAGTGACTCAACAATGAACTAATGCCGTGGTTCCACAGCTCAACTCGGCTCGGCTCAACTCAGCATTCCTGGAGACCATTTCCATTACAGGATACTACTGACTTTACAGTACCTGGATGTCATAGCGCTGCGGCGTGTTATTTCAATGTCATCTGTTCAGAGAGTTGCTGAAAACTCGCTCGTTGCGTGTTGTCTCGTCTGAATTTCTACGTCGGCCACCAAAGACTGAATCTCCTTGACCAACCATGGTGTAGTTTTGGGCTGTTATCATGTGGATTAATGTACCACTATATTTACTGTCAACTTCCACATCTGTTTTTTGTAAAACGGCGAGTCACAGAGAAAACTGTCTGACCAATCAGTGGTCTGCAGTGTTATACGTCACAGTTTAGTATCGCTTGGAACCTCGGCGGAGGTGATACCAAACGACTATTACCGGGTACCAGATTCTAGGTCCTTTTTCGTAACGGAAACGCAAAAAGGCCGAGCCGAGTCGAGTCGAGTTGAGCTGGTACCATGCAGTGGAAATGCGGCATATCTCTCCTGCCTCTATAAGGGGTGGACGTGGCTCAGGAGGTAGAGCAGGTCGTCCAATAACCAAAGGGTTGGTGGTTCAAATCACTAAATCATAAGCCATTGTGTCCTTGGGCAAGACATTTCACCCACCTTGCCGCATATGAATGTTTGGTGGTTGAAGGGGCTGTTTGGCCACGCTTGCTGTGTCGCTGTGGTTACAAATGTAGTTTACCACCACCAATGTGAGAATGAATCGGGTGTCTTGAAAAGCGCAATAGATATCCACTCCATTATACAAGAGTACTTCAGACTCAAAATACCGTCATCTGTCTGACATCTAAAGTTTAGCTGAAAAAAGAAAAGAATCAAGGTGTTGCAATAGTCCTTCGAGATTCAGATCTCTACAAATGCCAACCAACCTCAGTGAAGTGAAGTAATATTGTAAAGGAGAATGGTCCAAAATTCTCTACAACGATGTGAGAGGATGGTAAAGTCGTACAGAAAAGGATTCCTTCAAGTTATTGCTGCTTATTGTGATTCTACAAGCTTTTCAATCATAAGGTCTACTCAAGTTTTTCACACACTGCTGCTTCATTTTTAATTCATTTTGATAATAGTAGTAGTAGTAGCAAGGTTATTATCGTTAACGAAAACTAACGAAATGATGAAAACTAGAATTGTAAATACATTTTCGTTAACTGAAATAAATAAAAACTATAATTAAAAGAAAAAAAATGATAACTAACTGAAACTGTATTGTGTGTTTACAAAACTAACTAAAACAAATAAAAATTCTGGATAAAATTCCCTTCGTTTTCATCTTTGTCAATGTCGGAGTGATATGAAATTGATTTATTTCCCTCAACCAATTTTATCTGCTGGCACCGTATGATATTTAACGGTCCGTCACTTGTGTTCACTTGTGGTTTTTCAGTCGTCTTCTGGTCCCCACTCTACCTGGAAACATGGAAACTAAAGTTAGGAGAAAGCAGCAGAGTCCTGTCTGGGATTTATTTGAATACGACGGAGAAGAAGAGAAAAGAAATCAAGAAACTAAAACTAAGCATTTAGAACATAACGAAAACGAATAAAAACTACCAAACCCTCTCTAAAAACTAATTAAAATGAACTGAATTAGAGAAAAAAAAAAAAGTCAAAACTAAATAAAACTAAACTATAATGAAAAATCCAAAACTATTATAACCTTGAGTAATAATAATAATAATAATAAGAAGAAGAAGAAGAAGAAGAATTATAATGCCTTAAGCCATGTAGTTTGACACACCAGTGTGACACAATCAGAAAACATACAGGCTTCCATTGCCTCTAATCTCTTTGGTTCATTTGCTGTGGCTGGTCATCACACACATCTATCTTCATTCCTGCAAAGACATTATATATACTGAACAAAAGAAACGCAAGTATGTTTCGGTATTGGTTTATATGGGAGTTTCATTATGAATATTGGTTTCATATGAGATATTTATATCTGCCTGTGAAATTTACAGTGGGTCACTCTTGCTGTCCTTGTAGCACTGAGTTGACGGTTACGGAGATGGGCCAAGCGAATATGGCGATCCTGATTACGGGTGGTCACACGTGGTCTTCCGGATCTTGGTCTGTCCCGAGTGGTCCCTGTGTCACGGAATCGTGTCCTCAGCCAACTGATGGTGGACTCGTGCACTTGCAGACGTCTGGCAACGTTGCGAGCCATTAAACCAGCATCAAGCATACCAATGGTGCGTTCTCTCAGATTATCGTTAAGGCGAGGCATCGTAGTAATGCTGTAACTTTTGAATCTTACCATTTCTTTTTATAGCCCCCGGATAAACAAAGGGAATTGCCACTCCCATTTGTTGCTCCCACTACCATATCACTCAAAACGTACCGCACCTCCGATACTTTGTACACGTGCTCAACACCACTCGTGGTCGTGTTTGCCTGCAAACACATGCTCCAATGGTTACAACTCACTTATTGTAATGTGTATCTCAGTTGACAACTCAACAGGACAGCTGAACTCTTGCCTAAATTAACGACCAAAACTTGCGTTTCTTTTGTTGTTCAGTATATATACATATATATATCAAATCAAATTCATCTCTTTGTTCAAATGTATGCAGACGACATTGCACTTTATGTATTCATCCTATTTTAAACTGTTTTTAATGGTAATTTATTGTATTTTACGGGTATTCTAAATGTATTTTATTTGTACTGTTTTATTCGTTTTTCGCAATGTAAAGTTGCGACTTTACAGTGTTACATGTACTCCATGTGTCTCCCCCTACCTCTCCCCTCCCCCCCTCTCCCCCAGTCTCTCTCTATCTCTATCACTCTCTCTTTTCTCCTCCTTTACTCTCTCTCTTTAACCTCAACTGGTCAAAGCAGACGGCCACCCTTCAGGAGTCTGGGTCTGCTCCAGGTTTCTGCTGTTAAAGGGAAGTTTTTCCTCGCCAGTGTCACCAGTCATAAATGTTTGCTCCTGGAGGATTCTGTTGGGTTTCTGTAAATTTGATTTGATTTTGATTTGATTTGATAAAGCACTTTGTGACTCTGTCTGTGAAAAGTGCTCTATAAATAAAATTGACTTTACTTACTTACATCATTTGCAGCGACATGAGCGTAAAATATTGTTGTCTTCATTCAATTCAGGATGAATAGTCCAAACTTGACATTTGAAAATATAACATATGGCAAATTATTTCTAAAATTTATTATTCATTCTAGTTCCTGTGATGGAACAATAAAAAACTTGGATGGAGTATTCCACTGTAATCATATGAATGATGCACATGCAGACATAATAACATTCAACAGTGCTCTAATTAGATCTGTGCTAGTTCCAGCTCCTTCTACCTCTCTTTATTGTCCAGAGCCGTCTTCACATGTTGAGTATATATTTAAGAAATCATTTTCATTCCTGGGTTGATTTTCATATATTATACCGCTTTTAGACTGGAATGTGAAACGGAACAGATGAGTGGCCTAAAAGGACAGGATAAGCTTTTTCTTAACACCCATCCATTTTTCTAAATTTTCAACACATTTCAGAGTCAGGGTTGTTTGGTCTAATGTAGCACAAATTTCCTGAAATATGTCAGAGCAGAGCCTGATTTGTTGTAATTTGTGGAAATGCTCTGATGTTGAGTGTGACTTCAGCACTGAAAAGCCAAGGTTAACAGAAACGTTTACTTCTGTAGTGAGTTCCAACTTCACTCATAGCATGGAAGAATGACAAAACTGTCCCTGGTAAGGACTACAAATACACTGTCGAAAGGTCCGCAGCCAGAGACGTTGCAAACACAGCAAAATAAGAGGAAATCAGAAAAAAGCAGGCAGAGGGCAGGGTTGTTGTAGGTAAAATACACAATCAGGCATCTCTAGAAGGTTGGAAGTGATGATTGAGAGGCATTCTGACTGTAGAACCCTCCTTTTTTTTCCTTAGAGAAATGTTACGTTCTCCTTTTAAACACTTTTCAGTTCCAGCTGCCGCTTCACCCTAATAATATGGATTGTGTACATCATGTCGTCACACCTAAACAGCATGTAACAATGTCCAGTTATTCTCAAAATCATATACTTTTACAGATTTTACAAACACAAATTACCCTCAGTAGTGTTAAAATGTACTACTCCTTACATTATTGCATGGTTAAAGGGTCAGTGTATCTTTTGGTGATTGGATTTTCTTTTCAGAAACAAACGAAAAATTTGTGGTTAATTGATTTTTGTTTTAAAACAGAAGAATTAAAATTGAATTTCAAGGCATTTTTCATTTTCAGTATCAGAACAGATAAACCAATAAAAAAAACCCAAAAAACAGATTGATTTTCATTTTCTCTTTCTAATAACAAAACAGAAAGTTACTACCTGACAGAAATGGAAAAATGGACCAAAAACGGCCATTTTTTTTCATTTTCTGAGAGCGGATGGTCAGTGTATCTTTTGGTAATTGGATATTCTTTTCAGACACAAAAGAAAAACTAGTTGTTAATTGATTTTTGCTTTAAAATAGAAGAATTAAAATTGAATTTCAAGGCGTTTTTCATTTTCAGTATCAAAACAGTTAAACCTTTTTTTTTTTTTTTTTAAAGATTGATTTTAGTTTTCTCTTTCTAGTAAAAAAAATAGAAAGTTACTACCTGATAGAAATGGAAAAATGGACCAAAAACGCCAGTTATTTTCATTTTCTTAGACCAGATGGTCAGCGTATCTTTTGGTAATTGGATTTTCTTTACCGAAACAAAAGAAAAACACATGGTTAATTGATTTTTGTTTTAAAAATAGAAGAATTAAAATAGAATTTCAAGGCGTTTTTCCCTTTCAGTATCAAAACAGATGAACTCAATTAAAAAAAAAAAACAAAAAACAGATTGATTCTTGTTTTCTCTTTCCAATAACAAAAAAGAAAGTTAATACCTGACAGAAATGGAAAAACAGACCAAAAACACCTGTTTTTTTTTTTTTTTTTTATTTTATTTTCTGAGACCGGATGTTTGTCATTTTCAAGGAAAGAGCGCTAATGCCATCGAGGTCCCAAAGATTCTTACGAACGATGGATTTGTACGAATCTTCCAGTTTGTATGAAATCTGGAGTTCGTAGACATTTGTGGAGGGAGCCTGTCTACCATATCCAGATTTCATATGAACTGGAAGATTTGTACAAACCCATCAAATCTTTGTGACCTCAATGGCATTAGCGCTCTTTCCATGAAAATGACAATATCCAGTCACAGAAAATGAAAAGAAAATGTGTTTTTGGTCTGTTTTTCCATTTCTATCTGGTAGTACCTTTCTTTTTTGCTATTAGAAAGAGAAAATGAAAATCAATCTTTTTTTTTTTTTTTTTAATTATTTGGTTTATCTGTTTTGATACTGAAAAAGAAAAACGCCTTGAAATTCAATTTTAATTCTTGTATTTTAAAACCAAAATCAATTAACCACTAGTTTTATTTTGTTTCTGAAAAGACAATCCAATTACCTAAAGATACACTGACCCTAAAGCCTTATTGAGTATATGCATGCATAATATAGGCAACATCATGTTTCTTTTTGTATAAATAAATGCATTTCTAATAGGTTAAAGTTTGGAACCTCAATTCAGAGAAACTGCACTGTATACAAGTGTATGAGTGTGTACATTAGTGATATAAGATGTGCTGATATGATTGAAATATTATATTAAAACAGCAACTACATTAATATTTCCCATTATGTACAGGAAATGGGGTTTTGTCGGTTGCTATGACAACTCTAGTGTAATAAACCTGTATTGTTAATAAAGAACACTTTTCTTGGAGCAGACGTACCTTGGTAATCATCACAGAAGCCATGGTTGCACAAGTTGCCCACATGTTGTGTTGTACCACATGTTAAATACGTAAATGCATTCTAAATGAATGTTGTAAAAGAATATATAATGTACTCTACTTGAGGAGGTTAGAGGAGTCTATTCCTGTTCTGCAGCGCAGGTCTAACGCTGCAGAGTGCTGCTGCTGACACCAAGTCAGATTGGCTGAATATTTTTATTTCTGAAGAGGGCAGAAGGAGAGGTGAGCCTCTGTCATAGACCCTTCTAGCCCAACTGTCATATACACCAGCGGCAGTGATTAATGAGATGGGGTGTGTGAACATGATTCAGTGAGGAGTGTGTGTTTGTGTACAATGTGGTGGTATGTGTCTGCAAAGATATGCAGGTGTGGAGATACATGTGAAATGCACATTCAAGAACTAATTTATATTCCTTGGATTTTAAAAAAGAATCCAACGTGATTAAAAAAAAAAAAAAAAAATAAAAACCTCCATATTTCCAATCCAGTGGTGATTTCTCATAGACTGCAAGGCTTCCCCTAAAATTACAAAAATTTAATGGTCAAATACAGGGTGACACAAAAAACGGGAACTTTTTAATAATCCAACAAAACCAAGAGTGATGGAAGAAAAATATTTTATTCATAGTAATTGAAACCTTAAAACATGCCATTTAAGAAACAATGATGGAATTTTCTTTTTTTTAAAATTACTTCCTGTAGATGGCGTCCTCCTGTACGAATGCATTCTTGAAATCTGCTGTTGAGATTCCTCATTGATCGCTGCAACATCTCAGCTGGGATACTGTGAATTTCATCCTGAATTCTCTGTTTTAACTCATCCAGAGTTCTTGGTCCAGTCATGTACACTTTACTCTTGAGATAGCCCCACAAGAAAAAATCACAAACGGACAAATCTGGCGATCTAGGGGGCCAGGGAACGTTACCGAATCTTGAGATCACACGGTTACCGAACAATTCTCGCACAGCCGCCAATGGTTACTAAAACGGGGGTGTGTTTACTTGCTCAGGGTCACTGTCTAGCAGTGCTGCCACTTACTCATGTCTGCCAATACACACTTCAAAAATTCCCGTTTTTTTGGGTCACCTTGTATGTACAGTTGACATTTCATTGACTACAAATGTGTTAGAACACGTTCATCTCACAGACGAGTTCGTTCAGAATCAGCTTTATCACAAATCAACGGACAAGATGTTGTTCACTTCTCATATATTCTATAAACTGGTGTAAAATTTGATTTGATTTGATCTATTTCTCCTTTATGTGAAGCACTTTGTAACATGTTTTAAGAAGTGCTATATAAATAAAGCTTTACTTACTATATAAATAAAGCTTTACATTCCCGTTGCACGTTTTTTTGTTTGTTTGTTTTTTTAATTAGTGATAGTTAACAAGACAATGTGGACAAAAAAAAACAACAGCAACACATAAAGGGGAAATCAAGCAAATAAACAAACAAACCAAAAACAACGACAGACTATTGACAAACAACAACAACAACATCATATTACAGTGAAAAGGATCATAAATGTTGCGCTGTTTTCTCATACGGTCTCTGGTCAATTCATTTGCTCGTAGACGCCCGGCGTCCATGCACTTCAATGGGACTGAGTGGAACAGTTTTTTTCATTGCCTAAAAACTGGACCTCAGCTGGGCGGACCTCAGCTGGGCTGGACGCCGAGCTTCCACGTGCTGATTGGAGGATCAGTCGAAAGGCTGAATCCCGTTTGATTGACATTTGTTCCTCTTTGTGCCATTTGCCCGTACGGAGCTGGGAAAAAGGGCATTTGTGTACTCTGCTCCATCCACATGGAATATGCTGCTAAAAGACCAAAAACTGTCTGAATTGATTTCCCTGAATGCTTTTAAATCCAGACTCAAAGTGCTGGAGAACAACTCAGTGACTTGCATGTGTTTTTCATAGGTTGAATTGTCCTGTAAATTATTGTTTGTTGTAACTGTATGAGGTAATTGTATGTTGTAACTATGTATTGTGTTTCATGCTGTCTCTTGGCCAGGACTCCCTTGAAAAAGAGGTTCTTAATCTCAATGGGATCTTTTTCTGCTAAAATAAAGGTTAAATAAATAAATAAAAATTCACAGCTATTCTGAGATCTACTCCTTCACTTGACAGAGTTCAGTTTAACCCTCCGGTATCCCATCCAGCGAGGCCCTTACTAAGCACCCAGTGTGTCTTTTTCGCACACTTGTGGAATAATGTCCAAAAAAAAAAAAATTTCATACAGTTCGTTTTTAATTCTTTTACACTTTTTTTCTATTTCATCAACTTGAGCCGTAAATAAAAATACCAAATACTCAATAATTGTCACATTTTTTAACCCTTTAAATGCTTTAAATGTTTGTAATGTAAACAAACCATTTTTTTGGATGCAAAAGAAAAAAAAAAATTTTTTTTTTCAATATACCACATAAAAACTGCATCACATATTAGATTTTTTCATCCTGGCATATGTCAATGATTAACTCCAACATCGGTTAATTTGCATTATTGTTTTTGGCGCTAGGTCAAATGTTCAAAAATACTAGCATCTGTCACCAAGTGTGCGTAAAATGCACACCTATACATCTAACTATTAAATATTATATATTGATTTATTTTTCTGCTCTAATTTGATTTTATTTTTGTAAATCAAGGTCAGCCCTAATCATACATATCAAATCGAAGAAACAGTGCGTTTTAGGCACACTTGGGAGACAGATACTAGTCTTGTAATTTTCTTTTGTTTACAATGTGCAAATTTTAGTTGGTGGACAGAATTTTAAAGATCATGCAAAAATGAACAACTTTTGAATTCTAACCTTATTTAAATTGTGAAAAATAATATGAAGTTTTTTAAAACAAAGTGCAAAGTGTGCCTAAAAGGCGCACCTGGATACCGGAGGGTTAATACCGTTGCACATTCTGCTGTGAAATCGAGAAACCACTACGAAATTTCTCGTTCATTTCTTGCACTGTAAATAAAACACACTCATTGTACTTCCTTGTTTCAATTTAACATAATTTCAACATTTTCTTGTTTAGTTGGTACGAAAAGGTCACTGACCATTTTCTTAAAAAGGAACGGAGGGTCGAATTTATGTTTAAATAACCTGACTTTTTTTTTTTTTTATGTAAGCCGACAATGAGCTTCCCCTCTCTGAAAGACAAGCAGCCGCCACTGTTCCAATCACTGGTGAAAATCACATGTGTGTTCAGTTTAATTTGCAGGTTACACCCCAGCAACAGCTTATTCTATATTCAGATTCTGTTCATCTGATAAAGGACTCAATTTGTTCTTGACTAGCTATCCCAAGTACTGCTAAATCTAATTATATAGTGAACATTTGTGAACGACAGATTTAACATATTCCTGCATTCTGTTATCTAAAATTACATCATTTTATATGTTTGGCTCAAGATTAGTAAAAATCAAAATGTACGAATCTAAGATCATTTGTACCGTATGACATTTACTGTAATTCATTCCACGTACTAAAAGCTAGTTTCCACGACCAAACACAGAAACATGTAAAGCTCTTGTAAATGCCCACACAACTATTACTCTTCCCCATCTGCCTGCGTTGGTTTCTTTATCATTTGTATCTATAATTTCGAGAGTTGATGATATAAAGGAGAAAAAAAAGTGTAAGTCCTAAAATTGGTGCTTATATTCAGTCAGTCCTCCCCGGTATGATCACTCACTCTCAGCACAACTAATGATTTCTGTCTCCCCCAACCCCTTCAACCCACGATCCTCAATAACTTTCTCCTACAGAATTAAAACTTCTAATTTAACACATGATTTTTTTCCACTGTCCACTGGTTTGTTTCTGTCCCTAATAATATCATTTTAAAGTTGGATGGATTCTGTTTTTAGTTTTATAAGCTATGATATAGAGAGTTGCCGTGAAAGAAGACTGTGACACAAATGTTGTAATTCTAATTCTGTACACCACCACAGTAGATCTGAAATGGTCTTTTAGCTCGAATTGAAGGGATTTAACAAAACATATTGCATTTACCAGTTAGGAATTACAACCATTTTAAAAGTAGTCCTTGACCGTCAGTCAGTGGGTTTACATGATACCTTAAATAAAAGTAATGATTGCGTTCATCTGACTGAAAATGGCCTTTAAAAGTACATGTAAACGTGCTAGCTTGACTGAAATCAAAGTTTTAATAGTTGGCCTGGGTCACATACTGTAGATAATGTCTTTTCAAACTGATCTACTCTGAAAGGGACCAGGGGCCTCATGTATAAAGCGTGCGTACGAACAAAAACCTGGCGTACGCCCATTTCCACGCTCACATCCAGATGTATAAAGAATGAAATGACCGTGGAAATGTGCGGTCCTCCACGCCAAGTCCATAGCTGGCATACGCACATTTCTAGTGCTTTTGAACCACTGGCGACACTCAGGGTGTATCCACACCTGAAAAGTCCTTTGGTCCGCTTATTTGATTCGGATCAAATGGGGACTTTGTTTTTTTCATTTAGGTCGGATCGCATTCACATTGTACTTTTTGCAAGTGGACCAGAATTCGTGAACACAAGCACGCATGTGACGAACTGCGCTAGCATTGGAGAGAAAATTTGGGGGCGGAGTGAACCAGAGACGGCCGGTGTTGATGAAAATAAACATGGTACTCCAACATACAGTTATTATTTTCGGAATATAAATTGCATTTTTACTGACACAAATTTTCGAAAATAATGTTAACACTCAAGAAAAGCTCAGTCGGAGCCAGTTTCATAATACGGGCATCTGACCAAATGTCAATGCCAGATTCAGTTTCCTCATTGCTCCACGTCTGTCCACAGCTCATAGCTGCCGCTAGTAGCACTGACCACCCGTAAACCTCGGCTACTTCCAGTGGCTACAGTGGCTCGTCAAGCACAAAAAGGCACAAGATTCCTTGGTTTGGTTCGGTTTGAGGTCGGTTATATTCACACCAGAAGTGAACCAGCCCAGAGTCCATTTGGAAGCGGTCCGCTTGTTTGGTTCAAATCAGAGTTCGGATGTTTGTATTCACACCTAAAAAAAAGTCCAGACTTTCTGGGGAAACGAACTCTGGTCCGTTTTAAACAGACCGAACGTGGTAGGTGTGAATCCACCCTTAGAGGTGACACTGAGAAACTGTTAATAATGTGGAAAAGGTCATTCCTCTGATTGATGTGCACATCAGAGATACACAGATGAACAATGAACACACCGGTACGTCATCCTACTGCCAGAGCAGCACATCCACCCACCAGAACCAGGACCAACCAGACCTTGGACCTATCAATGTCAGTCCTGCCTGGGAGGACATTACGTCCAGCAACAACCATGTAAAGAGACAAGGACACAGAATTCACTGGTTGATAAATGCATTTATTGTAGTGTTCATGTCTGTGAGAACATTTATTAGTCGGTCTAGTCGCTCATTGACGCCGTCGATTGTCCTCACGATGTCCTCTTGTGACTCGGGTCAGTACAGACCCATGCCAGTCGGATGGGCATCAGCAACTGGCTGTTGGACCAGAGGACTGGTGTGGGGAGGCAACAGGAAGCCTCTGTGACGGGAGGTTGATACTGTGTCTGACCGTCTTCTGCCTCATTGTTGGAAAATAATAATTTGAATGATTAAACATGAGTCAAAGTCTTTGATTTCCTGACATGATTACGCATGAACCTTTATCTTGTTTGGCTGTGATCAGACTGTTGTATGACCCGTAGAATGAACTAATGTATGACTTACACAAATACTAAATATATATTTACCTGGGGGTGATCTGCATCAGCCCTGTGACAAAGTGTCACCCACAATAGCGACGACTCAGCTCAAACGGGCTGAGTTCGTCTCTTTTCTCCTTCTGCCTGTTTTGGCCTCCGCTTCACATCCACCTTGACGTCATGTGATCATGCAGAGAGCAGAATCCCAGAGGGAATCCCACCTGCAGGCCCTGTTTATGCTGATTTGCATATTTAAATGTAGGTGTGGAGAGGGAGGAGTCAGGTACTCCAACATATACGTTCAATTCCACGCTGATTGGGATGTATAAAGGAAGTGTGCTTGGATTCGGGCATACGCACAGTTTTATTCATCTGGATTTTTTTGTGCGCACAGACTTTTCTGGATTTGAGCGTACGCCAGGTTTCAGTATGAAATCCACGCAGGTCTGTATACATGAGGCCCCAAGTGTTCTGCACATGCTCTAGAGCTCCATGCCAAATCTTGACTTGGTAGTGCAACACCATGCATGTCACCTGCATAAAAAGTAGAGCTGCTAGAAAATATGCTATTTACAATTTTACAAAGCTGTACATTGTCGTGCCAGTTTACTTCTGGGTTGATGACTTAACTACTGTTGTGGTCTGTGATGGCACAGGTTAATGAGCTGAAAGAGTGCAAATGCCACTTATCATAGTGGAGGCAACATTTATTTCAACAATAAATCAAATACACTCCTGTGCATGTAGACTGGGACAAAGACAACAGTCCTTTTAAATGGCTACAACCATAGCTCTAAGCCAGAGTTTTTCAACCTTGGGGTCGGGATCCCTGGAATTCATATGGGGTCACCTGAAATTTCTAGTAATTCTAGTCTAGTAATCTAGTAATAAAACAAGTAAATAAATTACTGATAAAAAATATTTTTTAATGATTCAATTTACATTTCATTATAATTAAAACACCACACACTTTTCCTAGTAAAAATAAAGTTCAAACTTGAAAAGCACTCAGAGAGCGCAGACCTCCGCCAAGGCAGATCAGTGGATTGAGGTCTGTCGTAAATGCATATCCCCCCAACCTGAACCGTGAGTCTTGTGGGTAACCTGCTGATCCGTTCATCACTAGTGAAGGGGGCTTTATCAACAGGACGCACCACATCGGGGCCAGTTCCCTTTCGCTTTGACTTTGCAAAGGGAACCAGGAGACTGTTGTTGTAGAGTGGATCATTGACGCGTGCAGTCGTACACATCTGTATCATTCCGCTCACTTAGAGTACCAATCAGGTGAAATTGGATAATCTTCCATGGCACACCTGATGATTTCTCAGGGGAAACACTGGATTAGCGTGACCCCAGTGACCCGTTGCTCCTCCACAGTGAGAGAAGCTAGTCGAAGTGGTTGGGGTAACTGATAAAGTCTTCCCTTGGGTGACTGTCTTTGGAGGTCTACAAGGCAAGGCTAAATGGGTGGAGGCCTCAGGCTAATCCACGATTCACGAAAGGAATTCTATGTCTCAGATGGCCTTGGGAGCTGCTGCAGATCCCCTAGGACGAGCTGGAGGAGGCTAACGTAGACGGCAAAGCCTTGGGTGTCTCCCACGACCCTGAAATGGACTAAGTGGATTGATGAATGGATGGATGGGCTGAACCAGGGGTCTCAAACATGTGGCCTGGAGGCCAAAACTGGCCCGCCAAAGGGTCTAATCCGGCCCCTGGGATGAACTAGTGAAATACAAAACTTACACTGAAGAAATTCGCAATCAAGGATGTTAAAATTATTATAGGTCAATTCAATCTAAAATGGGTCAGACCAGTAAAATACTATCATAATAAACTATAAACAATGAAAACCACAAGTTTTTCTCTTTTTTATTGTAAAAAAAAAAAAGGAAAATTACACAGGAAATTTTATATTTACAGACTAGGTTTTTACAAAAAATGTGAATAACCTGAACAAATACGAGCAATCTAAATCTCTTAGGAGAATTAAGTGTAATTGCACAAATATTCTGCTTGTTATTAAACGTTTTGTGTATTTGTAGATCTACTATGATCTGTAAGTTGTGATGAACATGTGAAAATGAGAAGCTGAGGCCCAATAATGGCATAAATTATTAAAATTGCACCTTTTTTTCATAATACATTTCATTTTGTTCATGGTTGTTCATGTTTTTCCACATTTTCTTAAAGGATAGTTTGTAGATGTAAACATTTTGATAGTATAATTTTACTTTTTTCCACTTTGAAACATACAAGTTAGCCATACAAATTTTGGAATTGATATTATTTATATATTCTTAGGTTATTATTTTTAATGATCCGGCCCACTTCAGGTCATTTCGGGCTGTATGTGACCGTTGAACTAATATGAGTTTGACATCCCTGGACTAAACAGTCATGAAAAACGTGGAATGTTGATACTTTAAGAGCAAAGTAGGAATGTGTTTTTTTTTTCTCTGTGTTATCGTTTGTAGATCTACTGTGATCTGTACGTTGTGATGAACATGTGAAAATGAGAAGCTGAGGCCAAATAATGCATAGATTATTAAAATTGCACTTTTTTTTGTAATAAATTTCATTTTGTTCATAGTTGTTCATATTTTTCACATTTTTTTTAAAGGATAATTTGTAGATGTAAACATTTTGATAGTATAATTTTTTCTTTTTTCCACTTTAAAACATACAAGTTAGCCAAACAAATTTTGGAATCTGTATTAGTTATATATTCTCGTTTTTTTTTGTTTTTTTTTTAATGATCCGGCCCACTTCAGGTCATTTTGGGCTGTATGTGGCCCTTGAACTAATATGAGTTTGACACCCCTGGACTAAACAGTCATGAAAAACGTAGAATGTTGATACTTTAAGAGCAAAGTAGGAATGTGTATATATTTTATTCTCTGTGTTATCGTTTGTAGATCTACTGTGATCTGTAAGTTGTGATAAAAATATGAAAACTAGAAGCACTCGGAGAGCGCAGACCTCCGCCAAGGCTGATCAGTGGCCCCCCCCGTGGGCCCCCCCACCCCCGATCACCACCAAAATGTAATCATTTCTTCCTTATCCCATTTCCAACAAACCCTGAAAATTTCATCCAAATCTGTCCATAACTTTTTGAGTTATGTTGCACACTAACGGACAGACAAACAAACAGACAGACAAACAAACAAACCCTGGCAAAAACATAACCTCCTTGGCGGAGGTAATGAGAAGCTGAGGCCAAGTAATGGCATAAATTATTAAAATTGCACTTTTTTTTGTAATAAATGTCATTTTGTTCATAGTTGTTCATATTTTTCACATTTTTTTTAAAGGATAATTTGTAGATGTAAACATTTTGATAGTATAATTTTTCTTTTTTCCACTTTAAAACATACAAGTTAGCCATACAAATTTTGGAATTTGTATTAGTTATATATTCTTGTTTTTTTTTTTGTTTTTTTTTTTAATGATCCGGCCCACTTCAGGTCATTTTGGGCTGTATGTGGCCCTTGAACTAATATGAGTTTGACACCTCTGGACTAAACAGTCATGAAAAACGTAGAATGTTGATACTTTAAGACCAAAGTACGACTGTGTATATATGTTTTTCTCTGTGTTATCGTTGCATACAGTCCCCATGTAGCTCTGAAATTGACAGATTTATACTAACACTTGGCTGTGCTGCGCTGCCAAATTACCTGTCTGGAAGACTTTATTGGTACTTAAACAATCATTTTTACAAGCCTCCTGTATTTTGCCTCTATTAATATACCATCACTCATGTCTCATATTTTTTTCAACATGTCAGTATTCTCTTACCGCTTTTAAAAAACCTTCAAAGAGTAAGCACAGGCACAGTAGAAAGGAAACATAAACAGCCATGAAAGAGTGTATCGTGGTTAACATAAAGCCTCTGGTCCTTGGTGTGGATGTGTTCTCAAAGCCCACGATGCTTATCAAATCACTTCTTAAGGCTTTATGAAATATAACTTGCTTGAGAAAGAAATAAAGTAGACTACTTTATGTGCATACCAATGGACACATTCACAAATATGCTTTTTCGGCAGGTCCGCAAATGAGGCTACTATGAAGGGATAATGGATCTTTTATAGCTTTTACAGACTTTCTTTCTGTAGCAGCGTATTTTCAGTTCTGTTCATCTTTCTGATACAGTATGCAACATGTAACCTTTATCAGCATGATTACTTTTCAGCTAAATAGGCTTCCCTAACCTCTGAGTCCACTCCTCCTGCCCCTTGCAGAGTAGCAGAAGTGACTGTAAGATCACCGTACTTTAACCAGGCATCTATTCTGTGTGATTCAAGTTGCGAGGTGGCCTTGTCTGCCTTTTAACACCAGCTACTCTGTCTGGCTGAGTCTCCTCACAGAAGAGGATCCTCATTACACCTGCTAGATCTGCCTGGAAGCCAAGGCTTTAACCTGCAGGTCACCCCACAACATTTACTTGCAGTAACATCGGGAGTATAAAAACAGATTCTCGCCTCTACCGCCACAAGATAGTTCAATCTTCAGCTTCACCCTCTGCCGCTGTAATACTGGTTAAGATGAACGTAATGGAGTCTAGGAAAGTGATCACCTTGAAAACATATATATTTATCATTTTTATGTGTCTTATTTACAGTTAAGTCAATAAACACTTATATGATATTTGCTCAGTTTAGTTTATTTGTTCCCATTAACAACTTATATAAAACAGTTTATCGTCAGGTAATAATAACATGCATTATTATACTTATATACTTTATTCTTATTATAATATGACAAGTGCAAGATAACATGGTGGGCACAGATGACACAACTAGATGAAGAAACACGTCAGACACAATTTTACCATCCTTAGTTGTAGTCTAAATGATTTTATTTACATTTCTTTATAACTTTCTACTTTATTTCCTTTGTAACAAAACAAAGAATCATAGAAATTATGTATTGCATCACTGATCTAACCCCCTCAACCCAAAAAAATGCCAAAGAAAAAAATGACTAAAGCAATGAAATGATGATGAAAATAGACACTTGTTTTGTCTCAAAGGATTAAGAAAAAAAAAAGAAAAAAAAAAAAAAAAATGACAGTGTTTTAGTTGTTTTTACTTTTTACATCAGGGGTCGCAAACTCATTTTCTTTTAGGGGCCACATTCAGCTCACTTTGATCTAAAATGGGCCGGACCAGTAAAATAATAACATAATAACTTACAAATAATGACATCTCCAAATTTTTGTCTTTGTTTTAGCGCAAAAAAAACCCTATTAAATTCTGAAAATACTTACTTTTATACACTATCCAAACAAAAAAGATGTGAATAACCTGAAAAAAATGACATTTCTTAAGAAAAATAAGTGCAATTTTAAAAATATTATGCCTATTATGGATCGGATCTACAAAGACACTAAACACTTGGTAACAGGCAGGAAATTGTTAAAATCGTGCTTAATTTTCTTTAGACATTTCAGGTTGTTCATATTTGTTCAGGTTATTCACATTTAATTGTTACAGGATAGTTTGTAAATGTAAATATTTTCATAATTTAATGGGGTTTTTTTGCACTAAAACAAAGAAAAATATTTGAAGTTGTTCTAGATTTTTTTGCTTAATTCAAGATTTTTTTTCTAAATTTGAGTTGGTTTTTTTGCCTTAATTCAAGATTTTTTTTACTTAATTAAAGATTTTTTTTTTTTTTTGGCTTAATTCATAAATTTTCCTTAATTCAAGCTTTTTTTTTTTTTTTCTTTTAATCTTAATTCAACTCAAGACTGTGGAATTTTTGTACTTTGCAAAAACATTCTACGGGCCGGACTGGAACCTGTGGCGGGCTGCATTTGGCCCCCGGGCTGCAAGTTTGAAACCCCTGATTTACATCATTTACTGTCTGGTGCGTGGTGGTAATGTTAGTGGCTGACGATGATGTATCGTTCCTTTTAATTGTGCCCTATTGGACCTAATTTTGGGGGAAAAAAAAAAAATACTACATTCATTCATTTGTTTCAAGCTGAAGAAAAAACACAACTTTTTATGTCTACAAGGAACTAATAGCAGAGCAAATACATTCATAGAGGTGATCTAGACAACATAGCAATTGCCATGTACACTAATAATACCAAAATAAATTCAGTATGTATTGCTCGAAAAGGAGTGGGAAGTAGAAAACGTATTAAATCCCACCCCCACCTCTTATTTATACAACATAACACATTAAAATCAGTAAGTAATTTTGTTCATCCCTTCATCATGCCATCATTTGCCCATGTGATATATGCCAGTTTAGAGCATAAGTTACAAGTCTATAAGGTCACTGTTTGTTGGAAAGCTCTTTAAGTATCACATAAATACATAAATGGAACGACTATACGACCAAAAATCGTTGTCATCGTAACTTTCAGTTTTCATCTTCATCTGTCTCAGCAGCTTCAACATGACCAGACTTGTTGTGATTTCACTTATTTAAAGGATTGTCACCACATGGGATAACAGATGCAGTCTACTGAGCCATTTCACACAAAACTAGATTTTTCTTTACCATCTTTACCAGAGAGTGAGCCTGTTTACATGCACACCAATACTCCGATCATTATCTTATTTCTGGAGTTCTCAGATTATTTTAGTGACCGTGTAAACAGGATAATCTCATACGCTTTATCAGATATTATCAATTATCTGATTATAAGAAATCGGATTAACACACCTGGATTTCTCCCCAATACTCCGATGTCTTACTGCATGTATACAGGTTAATCTGATTTATTTTGTTCTTTTACGTCTGGGCATGTTTAAACACAATTAGAATCCTAGAGAACAGAAGTTACGTAGTCAAATGTGAGCGGAAGACAACAGGAAGTTGAAGTCTATCATTACTACGTATTTTGAAAGAAATCTGATAATGGACCAGAGCGCTTGGAACATTTTCAAATATCACGCTTCTTAAAGGGGTCATATTTTGCTAAATCCACTTTTATTAGTCTTTGGTACATTTATTTGAGTATTTGGGGACTCTAACAGTTCAAAAAGTTTGAATTTGAACCCTCCAGGTGCAGCAAAACTATCTTTATATTCATTATTTATTTTATACATTAATGACATATGTGATGTATCAAAGATAATGCAGTTTATTTTGTTCGCGGATGATACAAGCTTTCTTTGTTCAGGAGATGATTTAAAAACGTTAGTACAGAAAATAGAGAACGAGATGGTTCAACTCAAAAAATGGTTTGATATAAACAAATTATCTGTGAATTGGAATAAAACTAAGTTTATGGTGTTCACAAATAGAAAAAAGGAAGAACATGTTTCATTGTCTATTAATGGGGTTACGATTGAGAAGGTTTCAGAAATTCGTTTTTTGGGTGTAATAGTGGATGATAAACTAACATGGAAGTCACATATTGCTTATGTTAAAAAAAAAAAAAAAGGTGTCTAAAAATATTTCTGTATTGAGTAAAGCAAAATATGTGTTGGATTATAAAGCAATGAGAATTTTATATTGTTCACTTATTCTGCTGTATTTGAGTTATTGTATTGAAGTATGGGGCAACACATATATGAGTAACACAAAACCATTGTTTTTATTACAGAAAAGAGTAATAAGAATCATGTATAATGTTAATTTCAGGGAACATACAAATGAGTTGTTTATTAAATCAGGATTGTTTAAGTTTAAAGAGTTGGTTGAATTAAGGACATTGCTGATTGTGTTTAGAGCGAGAAAGACTTTTGCCAGCAGACTTGCAGAGATTATTTGTTTTAGTATCACAGGATGAAGAACATAGAAGGAGGTTTAATTTTAAACAGCAAAGGGTACAGACTAATGTGAAGAAAATGTGTATTTCTGTTGTGGGTGTCAGGATGTGGAATTCTTTGGCAGTGGAAGTGAAGAGCTGTACAAATATTTTTCAGTTTAAGAGGTTGTATAGGGAAAGAACAGAGGAGCTTTATAAAAACATGTAATGACATAATTCAACTCATGGATGTTGGATTTATTTTATTTGCATTGACTATCAGGTAAACTGTTTACTGTAGTGACTGTAATGGCAACGTATTTGATGTGAGCAGATGTTTCAAGAAAGGGGCAGGTATTAAAAGTTTTCTTCATCCTGCTCCTTTCCAATCGTTTAGATTGGAATGAATGAATAAAATGAAATGAAAATTTTGGAAAAATCGAGTGGATTTCTACAACCTGTTTTAATTCCTGCTCAATTTGTTACTTTTATAACTAGTTGCGTCACAACATTTGCACATATAAGGTCAAGACTTCCGACGAACATTTCTCCGAGTACGACATAATTGTTTGTCAGCAGCAGCGGTTGTAGTAAAAACTGAAAATATGTCCAAACTTTTTTCCAATTACCTAAAATGTTCAGATGTTGCTTGAACGGTACAGAGCAGCAAAGTCGACAACCTGGAGGGGGCGGGGCATGAAGTGGCTCATTTGCATTTAAAGGGCCAGCGCTAAAAACTACCTTTCTGGTGTCATTACTCAGAAATAGGGTTGAAGATGGACCTGTGGAGTTGAATTAATGAATTCAGACCCAAGCAGAGCATTTACAGTTTATGTACACCACAGGGAAATGTTTAAAATACATAATTCCATTTAACAAAAGCTAAATATCACTCCTTTAAGTGCATGTAAATGTATTAGATCTGATTATTACAATTTTCTGATTACTCCCAGATTTCGGACTTTTATGGTCATGTTAACAGTCTTGTGTCACTTTCTTGGTTTGTACAGTTCTATTTTAACTTGACAACCATACCATACCATACCAACTTTATTTTATAAAGCACGTTAAGAACTTTATAGCTGGCCAAAGTGCCGTACACGAATCATAAAACAAGGAATTAAATAAGTAAATAAGTAAGTAAAAACAGTGATAACACAGGGTGCAAACTGGGCTAAGAACAACAAAATACAACCATCATAAAAACAAAGACAAATTAAAATCTGATAAAAACAGCAAAAGAAATATAAAAAAGAAACATCTCACTCATTGATTAAAAGCCAATAAGAAAAAGTGCATTTTTTAGAGTGACAAACATCATATATGTGTAAGGCTCAGAAGTTAAAGTCATTTATGTTGAAGGAATGTAAGGTTTAACAATGGAGTAAATTATAGGGAATAAGTTAATTCAGGTATTTGTTAAAAAATATATATATATTGACAGTGTTTACACAAATAACTATTTACATTTATGTTATAGAATTATTATTTACACATATACACATTTAATTATTTTCATTTGTTGTCTATAAGCAGCCAAAATAACTTGTTGAATGTGCCTTTCTAAATCACTTAACTTTTACCGATCTAGGTACTGTTAGTTCCTGATTGGCTGGTTCGGTCATGTGAGATGATGTTTCAGGAAGTGTTGTTGTAGCTGTCACGGCACATGAAAAGTAAAGCACCGTTGTAAGAAGAAATCCGTCTCCATCCTGCAGTCTCATTTTATAAAGAATGAACTATTAACCACCAACAAACCTTCACGTTACATATGTAAATGGAGTCACAATTCAAGCATCTCCATTGACCACCATTCAGATTATTTTCCCATGGGGCTCAGTGGGAGGCAGGACTCTCTCTGTTCTTTCCAGTATTTGTTTTTTTACTGTTTTCAATGTCCACATCACTATTGTCGGCTTCCTGATAAAACCTGCTAAGTGACATTTTTGGTTGGGAATAAAAACCTGCTATCTCTCCTAATATAGCTTCAAATTTCAGTCTCCTGTGAAAGTTGTTTAGGTAACACTTTACTTGAAGATCTAGTTTATAATGCATTAAGTGCACATTCATAAGACATTATAATGCATTTATAATGCATTATAAAAATCATTACAACAGTTTATGATCATGTAAAACAATTTATACCAAGGTTAATAAAGTATTATAAGTGTAGGCATAATGTATTATAAATTCTGCTTTCATAATGTTTTATACATCCATACCAAAGCAGTGTGAAGGAATTTATTTTTTTAGGGGGGGGACTTTTTTAAGGTTTTGTCACTGGTCTCTATACCCATCTATTTTAGGGATTTCATATTTATTAAAAAAAAAAAGTATGTGATTGAATTAACAAAGATTTGGAGCTGCCACATTATTTTTTTAATTTATGTACAAAGCAACATGTAACATTTTTACTGTTTGTGTTCTTTTAATGTTTTGTTTTTGCAAAATAAAGAGTTATTAAGACCATTTTCATGTATAATTTTTGACTTAGACTTTACTTAGAGCCAGCAGATACTGCTCGTAAGTCATCATACTTGTGTTATAATATCATCAGTCATCCTGTAACTTATTATTGATCTTTATAAAGCATTATTCAGTTTCAGAAACTACATGTCACAGCAGTTCTCTGTGTCTTTATAACTGGCTGGCATTATGATGGTTAGAATGTGTTACATAACCTAGGACTTGACATTCATCCTATAAACACTTATCACTTTGGTATGGATGTATAAAACATTATGAAAGCTGAATTTATAATACAGTATGCCTACACTTATAATACTTTGTTAACCTTGGTATAAATTGTTTTACATGATCATAAACTGTTGTAATAACTTTTATAATGCCTTATAAATGCATTTTAATGTCTCATGACTGTGCGCTTAATGCATTATAAACTAGACCTTCAAGTAAAGTGTTACCGTTGTGTACATTCCATCATAAGTACCAACATTAAAGGAACTTTTTTTTTTTTTTTTGTCATATTTCACAGTTTCGTGTTATATAAACAGTTTTTTGTTTCTCCTTTAAAATTTGCCAAAAGTCACATAGCAGGTTTGATCAGGAAGCCGACGATATGAAACAGTAGCAACCTCCATTTTTTCAATTCGTTGCTGAAACTAGGACGTTTTTTTTTTGTTTTTTTTTTCTTTTACCCCAAAATCATAATGCATTCAACTCGTCCTATCTCCAAAAAAATGAAATGTGGCGATAGGTGTAGCTATGCAAGACTAGGCGGAAAGGTTTTGCTAACTGTCCTTATGACTGAGCTTGATGGGTAGATCTTTCTGAGGCCCCGTCTGATTGTACGTCCAGCTGCTTCTTCTTCCTCCACTACATTCATCTCCATCTCTCTTCCTTTGTCTCCCTTTTAGCCCTGTTCTCTCATTTCTCACTTCCTCCATCACACCTGTCTTCCCCCTCATCTTCCTCCTCAGACTCTCTCTATCCATCTCCATTGTTACCGTTATCTCCCGAGCTCTCTGTCTGTTCTATTTTTCACTCAGAGAGTACATTCCTGATGCAGATAAATGTAATGGTCCACTGGCTAGAAGCACTGCACAGCTGAGACTTGGCAGACTCTTCTCTTACTGTATATGCCCACCAGGCCTTTTTTTTTTTTTTTTTTTTTTTTTTTTTTTATGTTGCCTGTCCTCCTCATGCATCTGGATGTTACAAGGGGATGCTAATTCACAGAGGAATTGTCATCATCCGCTGGGGTTTGTTGAGTTTGAGTGACAGCTGTGGAACTCCAAGTTCTACTTTGATGCGAGGCGAGAGGCTCAGACCCTCCCAAACCCTGGTGTCAAACAAACTGAAGGCAGGATGTTTTGAAAGAAAGTTGGGAATACGGAAAGGAAGTCATACTTTTTTTCCCTGTTTCTGAGGCTCAAACATCGTCTCAGGTGGCTGGTTTACGACTAGGGATGCACCGATACCGATACGAGTACCGGGCATCGGCTCCGATACTCAGTGTGTGTACACCAATACCACTTACGGCCGTGCGACATTTACAGTTCAGTGCAGCAGGTACGCAGCGGTGGTATAATGTGTGGCGAGTGTGAAGAGTGCGGAGATTTTTCAAAATAAATGACAGTGATAAAAGTAACGCTGACTGCAAGTAACGTTAAAGACACAGACAGATACGGACGCAGCGTTCTGTCCGACCTCTGCGTACATTCCATCCGTTTTTCAGGTGCTGGTGGATGTGTACCCAGACAGAGAATACCACCGGGAATACAGAGCAAGGTTATTATCGTTAACGAAAACTAACGAAATGACGAAAACTAGAATTGTAACAACATTTTCATTAACTGAAATAAATTCAAACTATAATTAAAAGAAAAAAATGATAACTAACTGAAACTGTATTGTGTGCTTACAAACCTAACTAAAATGTATAAAAATTATGGATAAAATAGCCTTAGTTTTCGTCTTCGTCAATGTTGGATTGATATGAAATCGATTTATTTCCCTCAACCAATTTTAGCTAGCGACACCATATGATATTTCATGGTCCGTCACTTGTCGTTTAGAGTCGTCTTCTCGTCCCCACTCTACCTGGAAACATGGAGACTAACGTTTGGAGAAAGAAGAATAGTCCTGTCTGGGATTTATTTGAATTCGATGGCGAAAAAGATAAAAGAGATTAAAAAAAAATAAATTAAAAAAAAATAAAAAAAAATAAACTAAAACTTAGCATTTTGAAAATAACAAAAACTAGTAAAAACTAGCAAATCTGCTCTAAAAACAAATTAAAACTAACTGAATTAGAGAAAAAAAAAAAGTCAGAACTAAATCAAACTAAACTATAATGAAAAATGTAAAGCTACTATATATAACCTTGGTACGGAGTGGTGCGGACCGCCGCCAGCAGAAATGAAAATGAAACTTATTGCTCATTTCTCTTTTCTCTACCTGCTGAAGCTAAGTTTTTAAACCTTACCAGCGAAAACACTGCAATATTAGTATCACATTAGTGTTGCCTCTGTCGTCTCCATGTTTGTTATTAATGACTTTCTTCTTCTTCTTCTCAAAAAACTTTCCTCTTCTTTGTGGTATTTGTCCAGTATGGTTAATTCAGAGCAGCGCCCCCTGGTGGGCTAATTGACAAACGTTCATTCCAACACATTAAATGTCAGTAGCAGCACTTTTATCCAGTCAGACTAATGACAACGACAATAAAGCACATTTACAAAAGGAACTAAGAACTGGAATGGGATTATTAAGTACTCGTATCGGTACTCGATATCAGCAAGTACTCAAATGTAAGTACTCGTATTCGTACTTGGTCTGGAAAAAAGTGGTATCGGTGCATCCCTATTTACGACATTTGCTGAACTCCAATGAACTGTGCACCAACAAAGCAATTAAATGATAATGTTAGCTAAGATGCTATTTCTCCTCTGCCTCTTTTTTTTTTTTTTTAATTTAATCACTGGATTTCTAAAGACTTGGCAACCAGCAGCGGCAGCAGCCCGTCACCTTTATGGACTTTTCATGGAGTGAGTAGGAGTAGTTCACATTGATCTTTAGCAACCGATCGCTAGTGGGTGTGCACTGATAGCTGGCACCGCAGTTTGTCTTCGTCTGTGACCGCCATGGCAAAAGAGTGGGAGACACATTGGATCCACTCCATGTCCCTTTACTGACCTTTAGTCTGTGGATGAAAATACTCCTTGTTGTCTAATGCACCTTGGCAAGGATTAAATGTACTTTTTAATGTCAGTCCATTGGTTTGGCTGCAGCTTTTTCAGGGCCCTTATTCAGTTCTATTGTATAGAATGTATGCCCTTTTGCTGCTCAGAACTTGCTGTTTGTTCTACTGTACGTATCCCTGTACTTGCTTAGTGATCTGTTAACATCGGGGAGGGTACTCGGAGTTAAAAGCAAAAAAAAAAAAAAAAAAAGGCTCATCTTGAGGTTTTTCGAAAAGTGCCTCTCAAAAGCTTCAAATAAGACACATCCTCAAAGTAAAATGGGCCCAAATGTAAAGGCAAAAAATGCAGCTCGGCCATTTCGACACCTCATTATCATGTTTTGACAAGTGTCAGGGCAGGAAGCATGAAGCATTAGACAGGGTTGTGAAGAAACCAGCAGTTTCAATAAGGTTTCTAAATGATTTTATAAGAAGAGTGACAGTTTTATTTTGGTAGCATAGTTACAAAGCACTTTACATATGAGCAAACATTCACAAATAAAATACAAAACTGTACATAGATGGTAAGAGCCAACCATGTTTTACACATCTGTGTTTGGGGTCTGGAATACGATTTTGATGATGATGATGATGATGATGATGATGATGATGATAATGTATTTCAAACATGTTCCACATGCATAACATTTAGAATATTTACATGATACAAATGCATGTTTGAAAAGGAATAAGCAGAAGTACAAACTTATATGTTCCAATTACAAACCGCTCAGTTTAGTGAATTTTCTTTCTACAACTATATACACAATATACAGTTTATTCATTTTTTAATTTTTTTTATTTTTTTTATCAATTTTAACACATAAGGAATGTTAGTGATGTTTGATACTACGGATCTCCTTTCCGATCTAATACCAAGTAAAATTCAGGCTGGTATCGGCGATACCGATCCGATACCGATATTTTGTACAAATACATTTAAGTTTGCAAAGTGCTAAGACAAACAAAGCAGAAAGGCACAACAACAGAACACCCAGGAGTCAAAATAACAACAGAGGGTCCAAACAGGAGAACAGAATTAAGCTGAAATTGAAATAAAATAAGATGCAAAATAGAAAAACATCATGACACAGTAAAAGAGATAAGAAAAAAACAGTGAATAAATTTAAATATGAAATTATGAAATATTTAAAACATTTCAACAAGTGATTTAAAAGACGTCACTGATTCTGCAAGCCTTATCTCCTCGGGCAGGTCCTTCCAAAGTGGAGAGGCCCTGATGGAGAAAACATAGTCACCTTTAGATTTAAGGCTGGCCTGAGCAGGCTCATAAGTGGTTTTTTAACATGTCAGCTATGTAGCTAGGGGCCAGGCCCAGTCAGACTTTAACCCATAAAGACCCAAACAGCCACTGGTGACCACAAGCGTCCACTGATCTAAACTGTTTAATACCTGTTAATCCACTAATCCTATCAATGCACGTGAATAATTAGTGTAAAATGTAGTTATTCATCTTTTCATGGTCATCAGATGTGATGTTTGATGTTCAGAGGCTTCATAGTTACTAGAGCTGAAAGATATATTGTTATCGTTTCTATATCTATCTAACATTCAAGATATTAATATTGAAAAAGCAACGATATAAACGATATAGATTTTCCCTGCGCTCTGGAAATCACAACAAATTTCATTTTTACGATTGCCCTTGAATGCACCGCTAATTTATTCATACTTTACGTTAATGTTGATGACTGGCAGTGAGTTCTTATAAATAAAACTGCACTTTCCACATTCTTTTGTATTATGATGTCTGTATTTTTCTCAAAAATGTTTGGTTTTCACCGAACCCATAGTCATATCGTATCGATATCAAGATATCTGGCATGAATATCAAGATATGAAATTTTGTCCGTATTGTTCAGCTCTAGTAGTTACCATGGAAACACTGTCATATTCTACAACAGTGATTCACCAGTAAAACCCATGGAGTTGGATCAATGACAGTGGATGGAGACACTTGGTTTATGTTCAGTTAATGAGAGATTTGACCAAAAAAAGTCATTTTTTTCTTCAGTTTTTAATGTTTGTAATTTAATAACTCTCAACTTTAATCTGAGCTTTAATGAACATCGACATGATTAGTACAAAAAATATAGGAAAATACATGATTTAGACGGAAAAAATGCAAAATATAGAGGATAATATAAGAATAAATGGCGATAAATTACTTAGGAAAGGTTATTTAGAGAGGAAAATTCATTTGTGAACTGAGACAAAAGCAGCACTGGGTCTTTATGGGTTAACCCAACAATGCCAAACATTATATTTGATACATGAGTTTTGAAGCCCTCAACATGATCAGTGTGATATTTTTTTTTCCTTGAAAGACCTGATGTATACAATTAGATACATACAATACACAGATAATCCACCAGGGGGGAGGAATTCATTCACCAGAGGCCTTTCCTCTAACTCTAAAAGAGAGTCATTAATAAGATAAGATATTCTTTTATTGATCCCACAATGGGAAAATTCACTGTTGTCAGCAGCAAACATACACATAAACATACACATACACGTAAAACCAACAGTCATATAAATTTGAATAAAAACGAGTTTAAAAAGTGTTTAAACGGAGAGTGCAAATATGGTTTGATATGACTGCAGTGCAAAAAATATATAAATATGGATTTGAATATATACAGATTTGGACAGGTGCGGTTTTAGATATATAAAGATTGATGTGGATGTAGTGCAAAAAATATATAAATACGGATTTGAATATATACATATTTGGACAGGTGCGGTTTTAGATATATAAATATGGTGCCTATAGACAGTGATACATATAGACAGTGATGGACAACATAAATAATAATAATAATGAGGAAGGAGGCAGAACTTTGCCAATTTTGAAAAGGAATTACCAATTTGTTAGACATGTTTATGTTATATTTTTGTTTGTTCAAAAATAATTATAGTTGAGCATTGAGACCCAATGTATCAAATATGATACAAAATTGAAACCCATGCATGGAAATTGATGTTTTTGGTTGTTTAGAAGGACCAATAAAGGCTCCAATTTCAAAGAACTTGAATTTTCTGTTAATGATTTAATGGTTCGGGCTTTACAGGGTTAAAAGTGATCAGTAAAATCTTAAAATCAATTCTAAACCATACAGGAAGCCAGTGGAGTGAAGCCAGGATTGGGGTGATGTGATAACGTCTTTTAAAACCAGTGAGAGGAATATTATCACCTTTTCTAAAATCTCCAGCTCAATGAAAATAAAACACTGACATTTAACAGATGTCAATGCTGAGAAATCTGAGACTAGAACAAGTAGAATATGCCGAACAAATTATTCCATTTCTTTGACTGTAACGTTGCGTGACCTCTCTTCTCTCTTCACGCCTTCTGTTTCATAACACGCACACACCCAATCATAGTTATCACCTAGATGGATTTATTCCCCTCACCGTGGCTGGTAAATCCAACAACAAAGAGTAAATGAAATGTCTCAGTGAAAGGAGGAAGGGAATCAATTGCTGTTAGTTTTACTGTGTGTTGGCAATGCAGAGACACTGTGACTGTGGCCATGGAAGAACTATCAGGGTACGGTTCAGATCAATAGAATCAGGATTCAGACGAGCACTCCATCAGCGACAGACTGAAGATGGAGCGGGTGCAAGAGTGGTATGTTTGTGCCTGTGTTAGCAAGATCCCTACCCCCCACCCTCCACCCTTGATCGCCCTCCCAAAAGCACTGAAGGATGAGGTGTGGCATTTTGACTGTACCTAACAACCGTATCCTTCTGGCCGTGGAGGCTCAACACCGTCTGATTTCTTACCATTTCCCTCTTTTTTTTTTTTTTTAAGGAGAAGACTAACACTGCAATCTTAGCATTACTGTCGCTTAATCCCATTTTAGTGGAGAAATGAGCCCGAGGGTCCAAAACAAACTTAAAGATCCATCATTTAGCCCCACGACCTTGAAGGCCTCGTAAACAATAGTGTGTATCTGTGTTTTTTTATTTGTGTGTCTCTACAGTAGATCGCATTTTAGAGGAGAATCTATGGATCTAACCCAGGGGTGTCAAACATGCGGCCCAGGGGCCAAAACCGGCCCGCCAAAGGTTCTGGTCCGGCCCGCGGGATGAATTTGCAAAAATTACACTTCAGATTTATTAACAATCAAGGATGTCAAACTCGTTTTAGTTCAGGTTCCAATTACAGGACAATGTGATCTCAACTAAAATAATAGCATAATAACCTATAAAAAATGACTCTAAATTTTCTTAGTTTATTGTGAAAAACATAATATTACATTACACCTATAAATAATGACAATTCCATAATTTTCTCTTTGTTTTAGTGTAAAAACTTACATTCAATTCTGAAAATATTAACATTTACAAACTATCCTTTAACAATAAAATGTGAAAAACCTGAAATTTTGTAAGTACAATTTTAACATTATACTTCCTGTTGTTAAATATTTTGCGCCTCTGTAGATCCAACCCATAATATGCATGTATAAATGGTAGGCCTGTAACAGTACACAAAATTTTCGGTTCGGTACGTTTTCGGTTTTGAAAGCCACGGTTCGGTACGGGAAGAAAGAAACCCCTCAAAATGTCTTTAATACGTTTATGAATTTTTGAAAAATTTTCCCCCAATTTTTGGACACAGTAGAATATAGAAAAACAGGAATATCATTCTGCTGCTACAAATCAAATAGAAAATTAAATGAATTATGAATATTACTAAATGTATTTTAAACATTAGTATTGCACTTTTCCCTAACAGGTAGTTTTGAACAAACAACAAAAATCAAATCACAGTTCTGTCAGTTCACATTCTGCATAAAAATACCAAAAAAATTCCACATGAAGTGCAACATTAACAAGAGGACAAACTGGTATTCTGTTTAAACAAACTGAAGAGCAACTTTGACAACAAAAAATTAACCAAATTCTTTATTTTAGGACAGATAACAAACTGTTCAGGCCACTTTGTGTACGTGCGCGCGTAGGGTGCGACTTGTCGGGGGATGTTTTATTTTTTTGTTTTTTTTTTTTTTTTTGGTCGGAGCCGGGGGGGTGGGGGGGTCCATAACTAACGTAACTAACGCTGGCGTGAAACGAAAGTGAAACTTTATATTCTTTCAACATCCAACTCCTGGTTCTATTCCTCTGTTATACAGTGTGTGTGTATGTGTGAGAGAGAGAGAGAGAGAGAGAGCTAGTGTAAGTCTTGTAGAACTACTGTAGTTCCTAGGGGCCAAACAACGTCCGTCTTATTAGCGTCTCTTTCCTCGTTGTTACCTTTCCCCCGGGACCTGAACTGATTCCAAATGGGATTGTAATGATGGCGGACGGTCTCCAGTCTCTTCCTTCCAGGTTCACATCATATTTGTTGTTGTTGTTTTTTTGCTTTTTTTTACCTTATATCAGCTGCTATTTGGTATTTCGGGTTAATGTGCGCGTCCTTCAATATGTCCGTGTGGAACTTGCAAAGATTAAAAGTTCCGCATCAAACAATGTCTTTCGTTTCTTTTTCTTTTTCTCAACATACTGTGCTGTTTTGATAGATTAGATTAGATTAGATTAGATTAGATTAGATTAGATTAGATTAGATTAGATTAGATTTAATTTATTGGTCCTCATGGGGAAATTCGTCTTCACTGACTGAAACATTACAAGAAAAAGACATTACATAACGTACAAGAAAAAGAAAACAAGAAAGAAAGACAGCTGTGTACTGAACCGAACAGGTGTGTACCGAAACGGTTCAGTTCGGTACGTTTACCGTTACAGGCCTAATAAATGGTAAGTTAAGGTGTAATATTGTTGAAATTGCACTTATTTTTCCTCAAGAAATCTAAGTTTTTTTTAGGTTATTCACATCATTTTTTTTTTTGGATAGTTTGTAAATGTACATATTTTCACGATTTCATTTTGACTGCACTAAAACAAAGAGAAAAAAACTGGAGCCGTCATTATTTACAGGTTATTATGTTATTGTTTTACTGGTCCGGCCCACTTGAGATCAATTTGGGCTTAATGTGGATTCCTGAAAGAACATGAGTTTGACACCCCTGCTCTAACCGACATTTTCTCAGTAGTTTATTTGTGTGATACTCATCATGCGTTCAAATAAACATACCGCTTGTATGAATGAATTATGCACGAGCACACACATGCAGAAAAAATTAAATTAAAGTAAAAAAAATTTGAGCCTTAGCAAGAGGTTCAATATACAAGCTCATTCAAATTCAGATACACACTTACACACAAAATTATGTACTCACAAATGGTTTTATTTGCCTGAATATTTTAACAAACATGCCTCCACTCTGCAAACCCTTACCCCCAATTCCTCAAATCTCTACCCCGCGGCTCTTCAGCAGCGTCTCATCTCTTTCCTCTTTGCTGTTTTCACTTGCTTGCTTCATGCTTTAGTAGAATTAATAGAAGTCTCCCAGGCTCATCACAGTGAAATGGGTGCCATGTGCTGCGCTGTCTGCCAGCCTGTAATTCATGTATAATGCATCCTGTCTTCCCCCCCCCGCTCGTATTCAGCGAAGGTGAAGAGACGTTTACCGAGCGCATGCCAAGTTTGACTGTTTCATATAAGAGTAGGGGTCAGTGGGTGGGAGGTGGGAGGGGGACTCAGAGATGGAGATGGAAAAAATGAGAAGGAAACAGATACGAAATGAGGAGGTGGGGAAAGAATAATGAGACGTTAATAGGGCTGCCCCCCCCCCCGGAAGTCGATGACTTGAATCGTCTGTCAAGAAACCCCACCCATTTGACCCTTCATATTGGGGATTTTTTTTTTTTTCTTTTTTCTTTTTTTGTAATCATCCAGTATGCACTACGATAACAGTATAAAACACATGCACATTAAAGAGCACAAGTATAACATAGGTTTATGCAGTGGTGTTGTGGTCCCTGGAGAAGTGGGTAGACTCTCAATTTTTGGCTTTTTTTTTTTTTTTTTTTTTTAAATCCAGAAAAAATGTGTTTTAGAAACACTGACAGACTACTCTACTTAGTTTACCCAAAAATCCATCAGTAGTATTTGTGTGACAGGTTAAAATACCTTAGCGCATTATCTTTTTTTGAAATGTTCTTCATTGATACGTTTATTTGATTTCAGGTATTATTGTAGATTTATATGTGTTGTTGCTGAAGTACACAGGTACTGTATAATTACATTTATATTTAGTTGACGAGGGAAAATACGGGTTTATATAAATGTAATATTACATTTAAAATTGTTATTAAAATCATTACATATTTTGTATAAAAGTCAAATGCATTTACAAAGGTTTTATTTAAAACAAGTAATACACAGTTTTGTTTGATGTTTCATGCCTAATTGATTCATGCTGTCTAGGAGGAAGTTGTTGTTCGCATGTGCGTTGTTGAGGGAAGTGTCGTTATGGCGGCTGCTGAATAAACCCCGGATGAGTGAGGAAAACGCAGCGAGTTTGTCGTTATTTCAATAACACATACAACGCAGCCATCTCCCTCAAATGTCCGGGCGGAGAGCACAACATTTGCTCACTATTATATAATTATCATGACTTGAACAGGAGCAGTTTATAGTATTACTGGTCACACAAGCAGCTGCATGAATGTAAATGGATTCAACATGAGGCAAACATAGGATAATGTTAGCCTTTCATAATGTTAGCCTTTCATAATGTTAGCCTACTCACACAGTTTAACTATTGGCGACAAAATCTCTTCTCCTCTAAATGTGCAGTCATATTTCCAGTAGTTTAAAACAGTGACTCATTCTGAAACCACCTCAAAACTTACCTCAGAATTATGTATTCGATAAAAGTAGGTGCTCTCAATACCTGTCACTCATCTGAAAGACGTTTATTCTGTCTTTCTCGTTCACGTTTCGAACTAGAAGCACTCGGAGAGCGCAGACCTCCGCCAAGGCAGATCAGTGCCCCCCACCCACCATCCAAAATTTACTAATTTGTTCCTCGTGCCAGTATCAACATTTCCTGAAATTTTCATCCAAATCCTTTCACAACTTTTTGAGTTGTCTTGCACATGGACAGACAGACAGACAAACCAACGCCAGCAAAAACATAACCTTCTTGGCGGAGGTAATAATTCTATGTCTTTCAAAGAGATGTGCAGTGACCTGTCAATCAACTGAGGTGGAACTGGCACCTGAGGTGTACAGTCAGGTTCCAGAGGTGGCCAGCGCTCGTTAGCAATAGTTTCAGCAGCATGATCCGCCCGACTCTGCCTCTGATTGGCTCATCAGTCCTCATGCCTAAAGTTAACCAATCTAATCAGTGAAGGCAGTGAGTACTAGCCAATTAGAGGCAGAGTAGGGCGGGTCATGCCCTCACCATCCGAGGGGAAAAAAATGAACAGTTTGGCTCAAATACTACTGAATGGTGCACATCAGAGGGGATTTAGAAGTGGGTGTATCCAATGCTGACTGAAAAATAAGTGGGTAAACTCCGTATATACTCGTATACCCTGGACTACACATCTGGGTTTATAATCTGTTTTATAAAAGCCAAGTGACCTCTGTGTGCGTGTATGTGTGTGTTTCTGCTTTAAAACTGAAACACTGGACAGATCTAGCCTTTGCTCTTTGGAGTACTTATGTAGTTTTGGGTCAAGGATCAGACAGTAACTAGGTCAGAGGGTTGTTTTGAAGAGGCAGGGAGTGAACTTGCTCGGCTAGCTGCCTCCTCAGGGCTGCTAGGCCAGCAAGTTCACCTCCGAGCTGGGCTGAGCTCAAGTCCTTGACCATACCACCTCCAAAAACAAAAGTTAAATAGATAAGCACTCAGACAAATGCTCACACACTCCGACACGGCAGATCAGTCCCGTCCCCCCGATCACCACCAAAATTTAATCATTTGTTTCTTGTGCCAGTATCAACATTTACCGAAAATGTCATCAAAATCCTTCCGTAACTTTTTGAGTTATCTTAATAACAGACAAACAAACAGACAAACCCCGATGAAAACATAACCACCTTGGTGGAGGTAATCAACCCTTTCATGCATGAATTATGAGAACTTTTGTCAATATTTTTTTCTTGAGTGTTTTTATTCCTCTTTAGGCATGAAAAAAACAATGCAATTGAATTTTTTAATGAACCTATTTTTCATGGAGTTACAAAAATGTCCACTCAGCTGGAAAACATGCATTTAATTTTTGAAGCAAAGAAACATATATTTAAAACTCATCATCGGAAAGTGATATACTGTGTGAAAACTATGAAATAAAAACATTTTTAGTGCCGCTAATCTCATGTTTTCTCACATTTTCTCACATTCAAATAATACTTATTACTCATTTCATGAAGATAATGTCCTCATGAGACCCAGGAAATTGACAATTTTAGTTTTTTTACTCTAAAAAATTATCTTGTTTGGAAACTGCATAATGCAACAGTTTTTTTCAGATTCCTTTTTAAATCATTTTTATTTATTGATTGATTTTGTTTAATGGAATGTCCTTTGCAATGGGCAGCATTTAAGTTAAACTGTCAAACTTTTGTCCCCTATAGAGGACAACATGCATTGCTAGGTCTCAGGAGGATATGCAAAAAAAAAAAAAAAAACCTTTTTGTTTCAGAAAACTGTTCATTACAGTCTAATAACAATTAGCAATTGATTTACACTAAAACATGTTACTGCAGATCAGGTTTATCAAGAACAGCAAAGTTACAATAATTGTATGAATTGCAGTATTTTAGATGGTGCATGAGCATCCACTGTGTCGGTTGATATGGAACTAAAACAACAAAATCCATGAATAAACAATAGAACAGCTGTAGAATAACTGACCACTGTAGTGACCACTATGCATGAAAGGGTTAATGTATGTGTAGAAAAATTGGAGAGACGATAACAGTAACAAAAATGAAGGGTAGGTGAGGGGGTAAAAGGCTGTCACTATTATTGTGTTTGGGATTATTGATTTAATGTCTTTTTTTTCTTTTTCCACTAAGCTTCTTTCTATACTATAATTTAAAACCCTTTTTCTGATTTCTCGCTTCTGTATACTCATCTCCTTATGATTTTTACTTATTAAACTGGCAATTTTGTTCTCATTCTCGCTTCCGTTTCCACCTGGATATGCACCACCCACACAAAAAAATCATAAGTAATCACACATAAATACATACACTCACTCACAGGCATGCACACAAACACCTGTAAATAGCCCTTTGTTTGCACCTATCTTTGTTTTGCTTCATTTCTATGTCTTATGAATTCTCTTTTGTCTGTTTGTTTATTTGTTTTTGTTATCCCTGTCACAATATTTTGTCTAGCACTAAAAAAAAACAAAAAAAAAACGATCAGACAGGCAACAACAGCTTATTGATACGACCAATACTTTGGGAGTTATTAGTTGTTTTTAAAATTACAGTGGGTTTACAGGTACCCCTACCGTAACACAGTGACAGACCGTTATGCAAAACAAAATAAGAGCCATAATATTTTTTTCCAAATCTGTATATTACACCAGTAGATTTAACTCTGCTCCCTATTTATTAACTCTACTGCTTCTACAACTTGTGGATCTCCACGGGTCAGCGCACTAGTTATAAATAAACGTAATTATAGACATTTTCCGGTGCACTGGCCACTATGAAATGCTCAAATATCAACAGTGGAAATGGGATATAATATTTCTATGTTTGCATTAGTGTGCAATTACCTAAAATTAGAATGAATGCGTTTCCATTACTTACTAATGAGTCATTTATATCTATATAACTAGGGAGTGGATCAGTGTGTCAGTATGGCTCATGCTAAAAGGAAAAACAACAACAGGATGCTTTACTTTTTCTAAATATCTACTAATTACAACCATGTGTAATACAGCCTATATCATCAAATCACACTGTGTAGCTTAGTTTATTCACTCCACTCCACTTAATGGGACTGTGAATAATTCTTTTGGCAACACTTGTAAAAGGTTCACCTTGAATTCACTTGGGAGTTTTATAAAAACAGGGCTAGCAACTGCAGTGTTTGAGATAAGTAGCAAAACGGAAAAAAAAGTATTGGGTAGAAGTACATTTGTGGGTGATGCTAAATAAGAAGTGGAGGGCACTAGAGAATGTGAACATGTCATAAATGAAAGGTTAAGGTTAAAGTTAACTCACTTTATTACCCCAATAGGGAAATCTGGTCTCTGTATTTGACCCATGCTAATACACACAGCACCTAATATTAGCACTTAGTACATTAGGAGCGGTACGGTGCCGTTGAAGGTGCTTAGGGACCAACTCCCCATCAGTACCTTGGTCAAGGGTACTGACAAGAGAATTAACCTGTATACCTGTTTTTGATGGTGAGGGAAAGGCCCCTGTCCAACTGGGAATCAAATATGAAACCTATGAAACCACTATCCCACTGTGACATCCACTGTGGTTATGAATCTATCTGCGAAACCTAATTTATGATGTTTGGATCCACTGATAATGTTTATGTTGATATGTAGAGCTGTAGAGCCATCCAAATAATCAGAATCAGGTGTTCCAGTCACTTCCATGGCCACAGGTGTATAAAATCAAGCACCTAGGCATGCAGACTGCTTTTACAAACATTTGTGAAAGAATGGGTCGCTCTCAGGAGCTCAGTGAATTCCAGCGTGGAACTGTGATAGGATGCCACCTGTGCAACAAATCCAGTCGTGAAATTTCCTTGCTCCTAAATATTCCACAGTCAGCAGTCAGCTGTATTATAAGAAAGTGGAAGTGTTTGGGTACAACAGCAACTCAGCCACGAAGTGGTAGGCCATGTAAACTGACAGAGCGGGGTCAGCGGATGCTGAGGCGCATAGTACGAAGAGGTCGCCAACTTTCTGCAGAGTCAATCGCTACAGACCTCCAAACTTCATGTGGCCTTCAGATTAGCTCCAGAACAGTGCATAGAGAGCTTCATGGAATGGGTTTCCATGGCCGAGCAGCTGCATCCAAGCCATACATCACCGAGTGCAATGCAAAGCACCGGATGCAGTGGTGTAAAGCACACCGCCACTGGACTCTAGAGCAGTGGAGGCGCCTTCTCTGGAGTGACCAATCACGCTTCTCCATCTGGCAATCTGATGGACGGGTCTGGGTTTGGCGGTCGCCAGAAGAACGATACTTGTCGGACCACATTGTGCCAAGTGTAAAGTTTGGTGGAGGGGGGGTCATGGTGTGGGGTTGTTTTTCAGGAGCTGGGCTTGGCCCCTTAGTTCCAGTGAAAGGAACTGGGAATGCTTCAGCATACCAAGACATTTTGGACAATTCCATGCTCCCAACTTTGTGGGAACAGTTTGGAGCTGGCCCCTTCCTCTTCCAACATGACTGTGCACCAGTGCACAAAGCAAGGTCCATAAAGACATGGATGACAGAGTCTGGTGTGGATGAACTGGACTGGCCTGCACAGAGTCCTGACCTCAGCCCCATAGAACACCTTTGGGATGAATTAGAGCGGAGACTGAGAGCCAGGCCTTCTGTCCAACATCAGTGTGTGACCTCACAAATGCGCTTCTGGAAGAATGGTCCAAAATTCCCATGAACACACTCCTAAACCTTGTGGACAGCCTTCCCAGAAGAGTTGAAGCTGTTAGAGCTGCAAAGGGTGGACCCACGTCATATTGAACCCCATAGACTAGGAATGGGATGGCACTGAAATTCATATGCGAGTCAAGGCAGGTGACCAAATACTTTTGGCAATATAATGTAGATTTGATTTCGATTCACAAGGTTCTGAATCGATTAATCACGATTCGATCCGACCCGATATCGATTCAATTCAGTATTAATTGATTGATTCAGATTAATTTAGTGATACCAAAGTACAATTTTGAGCTGTAACCTGATTATTAGACTACTGCAGCCATGCAACACATCAATACTGGTATCAGTATTGATATAAGAAAGGAAATAAATATGACATTTCAACAGTAAGTAGCTGAATCTGCTCTTAAATAATGAACGGTATGAATTGCCATTTTTCTACAGTGGCTCAGAATGGATTTCTCCATCAGCTTTATTGTGTTTTATGGCTGGTGGCTTCTACTCACTGGGGGGGGGGGGGGTGGCTCCGGATCCAAGTTATCATTCCAAGAACGGCAGAATATTGTTAAAATAATATTTCAGACATTTCAAAATGTTCATATTTGTTCAGGTTACTTGCATTTTTGTGAAATGATAGTTTGTTTTAGCGTAAATACAGTAAAATGACATGAAAATGTTTACTTTATACAGAGAAAAATTTGGATTTATGAGTATTTAAAGGTTATCATGATAGTGTTTTACTGATCCGACCCACTTGAGATTAACCCTTTCATGTATACTGGTCACTACAGTGGACAGCTATTCTGCAGCTGTTCTCTTGCATATTCATGAATTTTCTTGTTTTGTTTTTTTGCACATATCTTTATTAAAGTTTTAACACATTACATATCTTTTCTGACATGAATTGGTAACATTGCGTAGATCTCCCCTGAGCGTAATAGTTATAATTTTCACGCAATTTATCAGTAAATACATGTTTCTTCGCTTCAAAAATTAAACGCATGGTGTCCAGCTGAGTGGACATTTTTGCAACTTCATGAAAAATAGGCTCATGAGAATATTTTTTATTAGTATTACTTTTTTGTTTTTAAATTTATTTTTTTAAACATTTTTTTTTATTGTTTAATTTATTTTATTTATTTTTCAAGAGAAATAAAAACACTTAGGGAAAAAAATTCTCTTAATTTGTGCATTAAAGGGTAAAATTGGTCTGTATGTGGAACCTGAACTAAAATGATTTATATTTTCAGTGTAATTTTTGCATTTCACAAACTCATCCCACGGGCCACATTGGACTCTTTGGTGGGCCGGATTTGGACACCTCTGGTTTCAAGGGTTAAGTTTAATCAATGAGTGAAAGATGTAGTATTTGTAAAAGAGAAGAAAAAAAAAAAATCAATATTTGTGAATGAAAAATATTCAAAGATACTGTAGTACAATTAAATCAATTCACTGAAGACTTGCCTCTCCTGCAGGTTGCTTTGTCTTTTTGTTAGCAAATGTAGCTAGTTAGATCCAGACAGTAAAAGACAGACTGAGAAATAGAATGTTTACAACAAGAAGAATAAAAATAAAACACAAACTGGGATGAATGATGTGACTTTCTTTTCTTTTCCTATTTATTATTAGCTAGAGTGCAAGTGAAGAAAAGAGAAAAACATCTGAAATGAAGAAAACCAAGATCTTTTGTTGGAGAACAGTTCATGTTTCAGAGTTGGGAATCAATAATCCCATTCCAAATTATTTTTTCCTCCTTCTTTTTCACCTTGTTTTTGGTCTCTGAGAGAGAAATTACAACTTCTTTGTTCAGAGATTGTTTCTCTGGCCACCTCATAAATCTCTCTTCACTAAAATTAAGTTTCATATTCTTCAAATTATACTAATTGAGTGTAAACAATGCACTCATTACACGTTTGCCTGTTTTTGTAAACACATGCTCCTTTTTTTTTTTTTTTTGTTCTTTTGCTGGCTTTTCTCTTGTGATAAATTATCAGAAGTGTCATTTGACAAAGAATGACTTGTTTTTGTCTGTTTATTACTGGTACTGCTGATTGTCTTTGATTATAAGGTTATTTATTTTGTGCTCATTTTATCCCAGTGTTCTGGTGTTGTCTCCGATCTTTAATTTTTTCAGTCATTTACCATAAAGTTTTTATTTTTGTTTCCCCTTCTTCCATTGGTTACTACCTTCACAGATTCATGTTTGGGCTCTCGAGATTTGCCTTCAAGTTTAACCCATAAAGACACAAACATTCACCGACGACCAAAACATCTACTGATCTAAAATGTTTAATAACTTCTGATCCACTAATTCTATCAATCCATGTGAATAATTGGTATAAAATGCAGTTTCTCATCTTTTCATGGTCATCAGATATGACCCATTTGGATGTTCAGAGGCTCCGTAGTTACCGTGGAAACATTGTCATCTTCTACAGCATTGATTCACCAGTAAAACCCATGGAGTTTGATGAATGACAGTGGATGGAGACGCTGGATTAATGCTCAGTTAATGAGAGATTTTGCAGAAAAAGTCACTTTTTCCTCAGTTTTCTCTGTTTCTGCTATAATCACCCTCAAATTTAATCTAAGTTTTAATGAACATCTACATGATCAATAAATTAAATATGGGAAAATACCTGATGTTCACTGAAAAAAAAAAAAAAATACAGAGGATTATGTCATAAAAAATTGTGATAAATCGCTTAAGAAAACTTAAATATATAGAAAAAAATATTTTGTATCTGACACTGAAGTAACACTGGGTCTTTATGGGTTAATTTAACACTAGTCACTTTTCCGTTGACCCTCACATTGTGCGAATATACGACGGTGTATTAGGGCCACATAAGAAAATAAATACGCTTGTCACTACGAGAATAAAGTCATTATTTAACAAGAATAAAGTCGTAGTTTTAAAAAATTCATAATTTCACGAGAATAAAGTCGTACTTTTATGAGATTAATATTTTGAAAATTCGACAGTTTCCGGTTTTACAGTGAAGGCAACAAGCGAAGCAGCAACTTTCCCTTCTGTTGGACTCCAAAACTCGGAGTAGAATCCCCACAGTTTCTTCAGAATCAGCAAACCCCCTGTATAGTTCTGTGGTGTTTCCACTGATAGTCCTACAGCTGAACACTTCATCAGTTTCTCCTTCACAAAAGAGGCAATTTGCCACAAATCAGTTTGGTTCTTACAACAAACCCAAATGTGTGCAAACTCTCTTCAAAGTCCTTAGACTAATGATAATGTGTTGATGGAGGATAGAGTCAGTATTTGGCCTTTGTGCCGAACCCCCAAATGAAAGAACTGCACTAAATGTTCCTAGTTCTACATCAATGAGTAGGTACAACTTCTCATTATGTTATGACTTTATTCTCATTAAATAACTTTATTCTCGTAAAATAATGAGTTTATTCTCATTAAATAACGTCTTTATTCTCGTTAAATAATGAGTTTTTTAAAACTACGACTTTATTCTCGTTAATTAACGACTTTATTCTTCTTAAATAACGACTTCATTCTCGTTAAATAATAATAATAATAATACATCAGTTTTATATAGCGCTTTTCTAAGTACTCAAAGACGCTTTACAATAAACAACCAAGGGACAAACATACATCTGACGGGTAAACAGATACGAAGTTAATACTAAATGGTAATCGAAGAACAAATACAGAGACAAATACTGACAAAAGAAAAACACACAAAAGAAGGTAGGTGAGAGTGGAGGAGGTTGAACGGGTGGTCAGTTTTCAAATGATGATCTGAAGAGGTGGGATTTGAGTTGGCTTTTGAATGAGGTGAGTGTGTCGGAGTTCCGGATGTGAATGGGTAGAGAATTCCAGAGGGTGGGAGCGGCGATAGCAAAAGCCCTGTCACCCAAGGTGCGGAACTTAGATGATAATAATAATAAAAATAATAATAATAATAATAATGATAATGATAATAATGATAATGATAATAATAATAATAATGATGATAATAATGACTTTTTTAGAACTACAGCTTTATTCTCGTTAAATAACGACTTTATTCTCGTAGCGACAAGGTTTTTTTTTTTTTTTCTTATGTGGCCCTAATACGCTGTCATACGAATATAACTTACGCATAAAAATTGAGATGAAAAGTTTTTGCGTTGGCAAGAAGTGGTTTTTGGGACGTAACAAAATTGCTATATCATGCAAAACCGCAATGGAAAGATCTTTTTCTGCAACGAGAGTCACGTGAATGAAAAAAAACACATGTTGACTGATATTACAACAAGAGAAGAAGAAGAATTTTAAAAGATACATGGCGCGGTATGTGTGGACACACCAGGAAACTGAATCATTTTTTAATATAGTACGAGATAGAGGAATAATGTAATAATAATAATGAATACAGGGTGGGGAAGCAAAATTTACAATATTTTGAGGCAGGGATTGAAAGACAGTGTATGACCAATTAGTTTATTGAAAGTCATGAGAATTTATTTGCCACAAGAAAATTGACATAATAGAAAATGTTTTTATTCTATGTGTCCTCCTTCTTTCTCAATAACTGCTTTCACACACTTCCTGAAACTTGCGCAAGTGTTCCTCAAATATTCAGGTGACAACTTCTCCCATTCTTCTTTAATAGTATCTTCCAGACTTTCTTGTAATAGTTTTGCTCATAGTCATTCTCTTCTTTCCATTATAAACAGTCTTTATGGACACTCCAACTATTTTTGAAATCTCCTTTGGTGTGACGAGTGCATTCAGCAAATCACACACTCTTTGACGTTTGCTTTCCTGATTACTCATATGGGCAAAAGTTTCTGAAAAGGTATGGATAATAGTGTTAGGTATGATTATGACATCAATATATGTTTGGTTTCAAAACAATTGACGTAGTGCCTGCTGAGAAAAAACAACTAAATGTTCATTGTAAATTTTGCTTCCCCACCCTGTATATCTTTAAATCAACACAATATTTATGTTTATCGCCATGTTTATGGAATGACTTCTCATGTCATCTCGGCATAATAAATAAACAAATCATCGCCTTTGTGATTTCATGGAAAAATTGACATTATGTACTTCTTTTTTTTTTTACATTTAGTAAATATCGGAAAAGTTTTGCACAGATGTCCAATAGAAAAGCGGCTAGTGTTCTTTCTTGATGTTCTTGCTTTCACTCAGTAGGCTGTACTGGTGTATTTTTCTCAGTTTTCCGGTACTTTCACAATATAACCCTGATTGCAACCTTGAGAGGGACATCTACAGTACATTGATTAAACCAAGCACATGTTTCATCTTGAGGCAGAAAAAGGAAAAGGATTCTTGGTTTCTTGAAGTAACTGTGATTACAGTACAGAAACCCAAGCAGACATGAAGTTTTCATTCCACATGCAGCGGGTTCCGTGTTTCATTTAGTTCTTCTGCTTAATTCTTTATCCTCAATTTTAATAGATTTTGACGACACTGTTTAATATGAAGACAGCAGAGAATTATAATCGGGAATATGACATTGAAAATGAACCTAGAAATAACCGTGAATAAATTACTCACACAGAATGCAATTTATTCTACCGTGTACCGAGTTGTTCCGCACATGAGTGGATCCGAACAAATAAAGTAATCCCGAACCAACATGCATGCAGTTCGAAAGGTGTGACAATATGATCAACCGGCAAGTCTATTACACAGTGTGCCGTTACAAATCGCACATGGATTTGGAGTGACGAACCACCAAAAAAAGTTGTCTCATTTGTATTTAATTAAATTTAACTCCAGTCAAACTTGATACTTACGCTGTACTTCCAGTACAATATTCAGGATTCAGGTTTCTTCTTGATTCTTCAAAAAAAAAAAAAAAAAAAAAAAAAAAAAAGGCTAGTTTTGTTCATATTCTCCAACATAATACAAGTAGGGGCTGATCCAGGGACGGTTAGATCAAAAAATACATGTAAAATCACCTTTTGAAGACTTATATATTTGGAAAGTGCATTACTTCTAGTGTCCAGGACAAGTTTTATTTTTTAGAAAAATGTTTTAAAAATACTTAGATGGCATTATAGTCAGCATAAACTTATGTTTATACTCTTTGTCCGTCAAATCATAACTTACTTACATACTTTTGATAAGTTGTAAGGTCAATTTAATTAACCCTGACCATATTTTCAGGGGAAAAACACCTAAAAAGACATACCCAAAGTAAATGAAGAATTACTTCACAATAACAAGGTTCATATGGATGTTCTTGGTGTCTATGGACATTTAGAGACCTCACAGAATCTATTCCCATTGTCTAAAATATTGTATCTATTACAATGCCTGAGTAAACTGTAACAAACTAAAAGAGAAATTAGAATTTTTTATCCTGGCCTGTTTTTTTTTCGGCTGGATTGACGATGATATGCATAATTAATTGTTCGTGTTGGAGATTTTTAATAGCGTATATTTCACCCCACAAAGATTAAAAATCATGTTTGAACATTAAAGTTTGCACTAAAATACACTTTTGATGTACTTTTATGAACATTAGGGTCTAAACTTTGAGCAAAAGTTGAAAAAAAACATCCATTGTCCTGATTTATTATATTTTTATAGTAGATGAATATTAATATAATTTTTTAGCCCTAATATAATTTTTTAGGGCTAAAGGGGTTAAAAACTTTTTGCTTCTCTTTTTACAGTGGTTACAAATATCTAATAAAAAGAAATAAACATATGTTAAAATGTATTAAATTAGTTTATTAAGGTATTTCACTTTGTAGACATTATATGTGCAATATATTGTGATAACGTTGGTACAAACACAGAATCCAAATGCAGAACTCAGACAACAAAAATTAGTTCCAAAAGATTTATTATTCACACACAGGTGAAAAAATATTATGAGTGACAGAATCTTGAGGATAATGGTTGGAGATTTCCTCCTCTGATTCGTCCTCCGGATCGAGGGCAGCAGCCCGTCTCCCCGAGCGATGTTAGGAGTATTTTCCCCGACTGGGGAAAAGCAAAGGGAGGTCAGGGACGGAAACAGGTCATACACAGGCAGGCTAACAATCGGGCAACAGGACATAAGGACAAGGCAAACTCACGTACCGGTAGTCAGGGCGAGAAGGTCAAAACCAGATCAGATGAGGCAGACAAAAACCGACAGGGATCAGGCAGAAGACGAGAAACCGAGGAATCCAAAACAGGTCAAAAACAGGCAGGCAAACGAACAAACGAGGTCAAGAACGCTGGTCTGAACTACTGGAGTTACAAACTGGCGATTGACCAAAGGAAAAGACAGGGTTTAAATACACAAAAGGGAGGGAAGACAACTAGACACAGGTGGAGCAAATCAGGGCGGAGACAGGTAATCAGGACAGAGGTCAGGATGAACGGGGAACAGGAAGTAAAGACGACAGACAAGACACATGAGGGAAAACTTAACAAAATAAAACAGGAAATGACAAACAAAACATAAAAGACAGACAAAACCAGACTAGCGTCTGGCAGCAGGTATGACAGTACCCCCCCTCCTAGGGACGGCACCAGACGGACCAGGAACATCAGGATGGCTCTGATGAAACCGTCGAATCAGGTCCGGATCCAGGATGCGAGACGCTGGCACCCAGGAACGCTCTTCAGGTCCATAACCCTCCCAGTCCACAAGGTATTGGAATCCCCTCCCCCGACGGCGAGCTGCCATCAAACGGCGGACCGTGTAAGCCGGATCCCCATCAATCATCCGTGGCGGCGGAGGAGGTTGGGTGGGTGGGACCAGATGGCTCTCCTTCACAGGTTTGATTTGGCTGACGTGGAAAGTGGGATGGATCCTCATAGACCTTGGTAACTTCAGGCGAACAGAAACAGGATTAATAACTTTTGATATAGGGAATGGACCAACAAACCTGGGTGCCAACTTGCGACTCTCAATCCGCAGCGGGAGATGTTTCGCAGACAGCCAAACCCTCTGGTCAGGATGGTAAACGGGGGCTGGGCTCCTATGGGCATCCGCCGAGGTCTTGTAACGGCCCGATGCCTTCAATAGGGCCTGTCTAGCTCGGACCCAAGTCCTTTTGCAGCGATGGATGAGAGCCAGGGCCGAAGGCACGCCCACTTCCTTCTCCAATGAAGGAAACAAGGGCGGCTGATAACCATAACCAACATGGAAGGGAGAAAACCCAGAAGAAGCACTGGGCAGAGAGTTATGAGCGAACTCCACCCATAACAGATGACGGCTCCAGGAGGCGGGATTCTGGGAGGCCAACACACGGAGACCCACCTCCAGGACCTGGTTAAGCCTCTCTGTTTGGCCATTAGTCTGCGGGTGAAAAATAGAGCCCACCTGGCCTGACGAGAGTTGAGGCGCTTAGCAGAGCGCAGATACTCCAGATTCTTATGATCAGTCCAGATAAGAAATGGCACGTCCGTCCCCTCCAGCCAATGGTGCCATTCCTCCAACGCCACCTTGATGGCCAGCAGCTCACGGTTACCAATGTCATAGTTCTTCTCTGCAGGAGACAATCTTTTAGAGAGATAAGCACAGGGGTGGAGTCTATTATCAGTGGCGGAGCGTTGTGAAATGACCGCCCCAACACCCAAATCAGAGGCGTCGACTTCCACCACAAACTGCAGAGCTGGGTCAGGAACGGACAGGATGGGAGCCGTGGAGAACGCCCCCTTCAGGTGGTTGAAGGCCTTTTCAGCTTCCGGGTTCCACCTGAACACAGACTTTGAAGAGGTGAGAGAATGCAGGGGAGCAGCCACACTGCTGAACCCCCGAATAAACTTCCTATAGAAGTTAGCGAAGCCCAAAAATCTTTGAACATCTTTTCTGGAAGCTGGGGTCGGCCACTCCCTGACCGCACTAACCTTTTCAGGATCCATCTGGACGCTTCCTTCTGAGATGATGAAGCCCAAAAAGGACACCGAGGGCTGGTGAAATTCACATTTCTCCGCTTTGACAAACAGTTGGTTAGCCAAGAGTCTTTGAAGCACTTGTCGCACATGATGAATGTGAGTCTCTTCATCTGGAGAAAAAATCAAAATATCATCCAGGTAGACAAACACAAAAACATTAAGCATGTCTCGGAGAACATCATTAACCAATGCCTGGAAAACAGCGGGGGCGTTGGTTAAACCAAAAGGCATCACCAGGTACTCGTAATGCCCACTAGGGGTGTTAAACGCCGTCTTCCACTCATCACCCTCTCTGATACGGACTAAGTGGTAGGCATTACGGAGGTCTAATTTGGAGAAAACCTTAGCACCATGCAACAGCTCAAAAGCGGATGACATTAATGGTAAGGGGTACCTGTTACGGACAGTAATGTCATTAAGCCCCCTATAATCAATACAGGGTCTGAGAGTCTTGTCCTTCTTGTCCACGAAAAAGAATCCTGCTCCTGCAGGCGACGATTAGGGCCTAATTAACCCAGCAGCCAAGGATTCATCAATGTACTTTTTCATCGCTTGGTTCTCAGGGCCGGACAGGGAATATAATCTCCCTTTAGGGGGAGAAGTACCAGGGCGTAGTTCAATTGCACAATCATAAGGGCGATGAGGTGGCAAAGCCGTAGCCTTAGACTTACTGAACACTTCCTTTAAGTCATGATAACACAGGGGCACCTTTTCTAAGGCAGGGAAACCTTTATTCTCCTCCTTAGGCATGCTAACAGGAGCTACAGAAATTTGTGACATCTTAGGAGAACTAACAGGTAGTTTAACAAACTTGCATCATGTCTCACAATCTTTACACCAGGAATAAACCTCCCCTGTGTCCCAATCAATATATGGCTTGTGGATCTGTAGCCAAGGATACCCCAAAATGAGTGGTTGAGTTTCTGAGTTATATATGTGAAAGCTAATGCTTTCAGTGTGTCCGTCGAGAAACTGCACGGTCACCGGCTCAGTACAGTGAGTGATCCGACAGATCACATGCTCATCCAGGGCTCGGGCCTCCAACGGACGCTGGACTGGGGTCGAGACGAGTCCCAGCTTAGTAACTAAGTTCTGGTCCATAAGGTTAGCGTCGGACCCAGAATCGATCAGGACGGGGTGCTGGAGAGACAGAGAATTAGAACACAACAGAACAACAGGAAACGGACGAGTTACAGTTGACAAACACACAGTTCTGCTCAGCAGCGACCCCTCACCTGTCATGGCATCAGGCCTGAGGGTGCAGTTGCTTACTCTGTGCCCACTTTGTCCACAGTAAAGACAAAGCCCTTCCGTCATGCGTCGGCGGCGTTCCTCCGAGGAAATATGAGTCCGTCCCAACTGCATGGGCTCCTCCTTGTTCCCACCAGTTTCTGCCACTGGAAGATGTGTCATCTCACGGCCAGGCCCCCTGCTGGATGAAACGCCGACCTCTGGTTCCATGGACTGCCAAACTGATTCCTGATCAGCGACCCGGATAGCCTCGGTGATAACTTCGTCTAGGGAGGTGAGCTGTTGGCGGAGCGCCATCTCCCGGCCGACAGTGCGATTAAGGCCGGACAAAAAAGCAGTAATCAGGGCCTGGTTGTTCCACCCAGATTTTACTGCTAAAGATCGAAAAGCGCTCACATACTGCCTGATGGTCCGCTCTCCCTGTCTAAGCCTCATAATCTGATGGCCTGCGAACTGGGTCCGAACCGGGTGGTCATAAACCCGCTTAAGTTCGGATACCAAGGCCGAAAAAGACAAAACAGCAGGAGAACCTTGTTTGTGAAGGGCATTAAAATAGCTGAGAGGAGGACCTTCTAGCAGACTAGCCAGATAAGCAATCTTAACAGAGTCTTTGGCAAAATGAACAGGTTGTGAATCAAAAATTAACTGGATCTGAGTCAAAAAATCACGACAAGTGTCAGGATTACCAGAATACTTGGAGGGTGCCGGAATGTTCGGCTCAGCCGAGTCTCGAACAGGCGGATTGGTGGACCTATTCTCGCTTGACACAGCCGCAGCCGCGGCTTGAGTACTAGTGAGCATAGCCACTTGAGAAGTTAGCCGGTTCATCTTATCGAGTAGGGTGTGGAGAGCCTGATCATGTCCCCCTAGCCTGTGCTCCTGAGACTGAATAGCCTCCTTGACCTGTGTGAGTTCTGCTGGATTCATACTTTGGCCAGTTTGTACTGTGATAACGTTGGTACAAACACAGAATCCAAATGCAGAACTCAGACAACAAAAATTAGTTCCAAAAGATTTATTATTCACACACAGGTGAAAAAATATTATGAGTGACAGAATCTTGAGGATAATGGTTGGAGATTTCCTCCTCTGATTCGTCCTCCGGATCGAGGGCAGCAGCCCGTCTCCCTGAGCGATGTTAGGAGTATTTTCCCCGACTGGGGAAAAGCAAAGGGAGGTCAGGGACGGAAACAGGTCATACACAGGCAGGCTAACAATCGGGCAACAGGACATAAGGACAAGGCAAACTCACGTACCAGTAGTCAGGGTGAGAAGGTCAAAACCAGATCAGATGAGGCAGACAAAAACCGACAGGGATCAGGCAGAAGACGAGAAACCGAGGAATCCAAAACAGGTCAAAAACAGGCAGGCAAACGAACAAACGAGGTCAAGAACGCTGGTCTGAACTACTGGAGTTACAAACTGGCGATTGACCAAAGGAAAAGACAGGGTTTAAATACACAAAAGGGAGGGAAGACAACTAGACACATGTGGAGCAAATCAGGGCGGAGACAGGTAATCAGGACAGAGGTCAGGATGAACGGGGAACAGGAAGTAAAGACGACAGACAAGACACATGAGGGAAAACTTAACAAAATAAAACAGGAAATGACAAACAAAACATAAAAGACAGACAAAACCAGACTCGCGTCTGGCAGCAGGTATGACATATATATACCAATAAATATAATGAATAAACGATTGAAACTTGTAATTCTTCTCCCTTGTCCATCCGTTATCTAGCAAAACTCTTGCTATTTTATGCCTTTTTAAATTGAAAAAATACAAACTGTTTATTGTTCTGCAAAACAGACACCCTTGAGGACCAACAGTCAAGATTTTACAGTTTGATGAAAATTGGAACCACACTTTATAAATATAGATTTTATAAAATGCTCGTAAACAGATGTTTATTTTCTGTCCATCCGTTACCGAGGGTTTTTTAAAATTATTTTCAAGCCAGAAAATTAGGTTAAAACACTTTTTTTTAACCACACATTTAAACATGCTCATTACTAGCGGCATTGTACCCGTGGTGCCATTGTATGATAGCGCCCTCCTGTGGTGCAACAGCGGCATTGTACCCGTACGCCCTCCCGTGCTGCAACATCGGGACATTGAGCGGACGGACGCCGGACATAGAAACGTCCGTTATAGTAGGATTCCCTGCAAAATGAGGTATCAGTCATCTTTCTGTCATAAATACATACAAAAATGTAGTAAGGCTGACAATCCATTACCGTTTGGCCAACCCCGGTAGTATTTAGCACGATGTTTGGTGCTTTACACCAAATTTTCATTAACTCATAAAGACTCAAACATCCACCATCGACCAAAACCGTCCACTGATCTAAAATGTTTAATACCTGTCCACTAATCTTATCAAGACATGTAAATAACTGGTGTAAAATACAGTTTATCTCCCGGAAAGGAAGGCAAGGGGTATTATTTTTGGTTCAGTTTCTTTGTTTGTTGACACTCTAGCAGCAAACTATTAGTTGAATTCATACCACATCGGGTTTATAGATGCCATGTGACCCAGACTAGATGTGGTTACATTTTGGGAAAAATAGGTCAAAGTTTCAATTTGTTTTTAGGAATTTTTAAAATCTTATTTCTACTTCTTTACTTAACCCTTTCATGCATAGTGGTCACTACAGTGGACAGCTATTCTACAGCTGTTCTCTTGTATATTCATGGATTTTGTTGTTCTTTTCTTTGTTGATTGATTTTGCAACAGCGGTCATTTTTGTGAAACATTCTGCCTTGCATGTTTACTTTGATTCCCCTGTGAGAGAATAAAAAGACATTCACAAAATTGTAGTGCATAATTTTTGTGTCCTTCTTACCATGTTACATGCAGATTTTTTCATAAGAAATTATATTAACCCTTTCATGCATCATGGTCACTACAGTTGACAGCTATTCTACTGCTGTTCTCTTGTATATTCATGGATTTTGTTGTTCTTTTCATTGTTTCTTTTTTTTTGGTTTTTTTGTTGTTTTTTTTACACATATCTTTATTAAAGTTTTAAGACCCTACATATCTTTTCTGACATGAATTGGTAACATTATGTAGATCTCTCCTGAGCATAAATCCCCAGAATCACAAGCCCTCCCCATAGTTTTCACATAATTTATCAGTAAATATATGTTTCCGTGCGTCAAAAATTAAGTGTGTGGTGTCCAGCTGAGTGGACATTTTTGCAACTTCATGAAAAATAGGTTCATAAGATTTTTTTTTTTTTTTAATTATTATTATTATTTTTATTTTTATTTTTTTTTTAAGTTTTTTTTTTTTTTTCAGAAGAAAATTTTCAGTCGCATTGTGTTTTTTCATGTCTAAAGAGGAATAAAAACACTCAGGAAAAGATTTTGATTAAGGTTCTCATAATTCGTGCATGAAAGGGTTAATGTGGGTGAAATTTCAAATGTCTGTAAAAACATCAATTTTGTTTCATTTTACTTCACACTTGCCACATATATAGAGGCAGTTGATATGCTGACATCAGCACACGCATAGACATGATGACATCAGCTGGATCGATGCCTAAATAAACTACAATACATGCAAGGGGCGGGGTTTGTTGTGCCTGGCACCACTTGTTTTTAATCTAGTTTTAATGTGTGACTAAAGTCTGCCTGCATTTTAGAGTTTTGAAATAAAACTTTGCCTCTTGAAGGATTCAATCTCTTGTTTCCCATGTGAGAAACCCACAACAGACACCACCTAACCACTGCTACACGCACTTATATTACCTCTGTAGGCGAACAGTCAAGTGGTTTTTGACCTAATACTCTGTTTATCTGCAGACTCTGTGCAGACGTGGAGGTGGAAGAGACTAAATAGAGTTGTACCAACCAGAGCAGGTAAACTTTTCTACGAGTAACATATGGAGAAGGTTGATTTAAGGTCATTTACCTGCATTCTACAGTGTTGGAAGCTTCTGTACCTCACTAGGGAGTGTGGCATGTTCATACAAAAAAATAAAAATGCAGCTAACTGGGTACAGAGCACTAATAACACTGGTCAACAACAAATGTATTGTTGAAGTTTTTTGAGCTGATTTAGGATAATTTTTGTGTGCTGAATCCAAAGATCACATTAATTTTGCTCAATCAGGTCAACTTTCTGAACTATGCTAGGTTTTTTCAACTGAATTAGGACTATTTTGCACCACTAAATCCAAAAATGACATCTGTTTTTCTCAATCAGGTCAGGTTTTTTTGCTAATTTGATTTTGAAAAATTTGATCTTCTCACAAAATTGATCACATTTTTGTGACTTTATCAGTTGATTTTTTATATAGTTCTCACCCAAAATAGGTTTTAAGAGAAAAAAACAATCATTTTCTAACAGGATTCCTGTTACGTACAATGGTGTATTCACCGCAGATGTAGCAGAATACGTCAGACTTATTTTTGCAATATCTTCTAGTCGAAGCCATTTCATTCCCCTGTAAAATTAAAAAAAACATTAATCATAAATTGGCAAAAGTAAAATCTTCATAACTCGTTTATTGCAAAAAATATGAAAGAATTTTGTATCATATGATGTGAAAATGCCTGTAAATGTAAGCAAAAATGTTAAAAAGCCAATATGTAGCATAGTTCAGAAAGTTGACCTGATTGAGCAAAATTAATGTGATGTTTGGATTCAGCACACCAAAATGATCCTAAATCAGCTCAAAAAACTTAAACAATAAATTTGTTGTTGACCAGTGTAATATAACAGTCAAATATCAGTGTATTTGTAATAAATTTAGTTTATTTATTAGAGTTTATAAAATGAACCCAGAATGACAGCAGAAAACTTTGTCACTTTCCAAACATTCACACGAATAAAACTCCTCAAATTTAGTTTTCACAAATGTTTTCTCATTTCAAAATACATTTTCCTGAAAATATAAGTCATTACCTACCCAAAAATATGTTTGGTGTAGATTATTGTCATTAAATTTTTGTGACCAGATGTGAACCTTCCATGATTTTGCCCTACAGACATTTGAAATTTCACCCATTATAAAGAAATGAGAAAAAAAAAAAAAAAAAGATTTAGCCCTTTCATGCACGAATTATGAGAACCTTAATCAAAATTTTTTCCTGAGTGTTTTTATTCCTCTTTAGGCATGAAAAAAACAATGCGACTGAAAATTTTCTTCTGAAAAATAAATAAATAAAATAAAATAAAAAAAAAAAAAAATGAAAAAATACATTTAAAAAAAATTATAATGAAAAACAAAAATTCTTATGGACCTATTTTTCATGAAGTTGCAAAAATGTCCACTCAGCTGGACACCACATGTTTAATTTTTGACGCACAGAAACGTGTTTTTACTGATAAACTGTGTGAAAACTATGGGGAGGGCTTGTGATTCTGGGGGTTTATAATCAGGAGAGATCTATATAATGTTACCAGTTCATGTCAGAAAAGATATGTAGTGTCTTAAAACTTTAATAAAGATATGTGTAAAAAAAAAAAAAAAACTAGAAAAGCACTCTGAGAGCGCAGACCTCCGCCAAGGCAGATCAGTGCCCCTCCCCACCCCCCGATCACCACCAAAATTTAATCATTTGTTCCTTGTGCCAGTATCAGTATTTCCTGAAATTTTCATCCAAATCTGTCCATAACTTTTTGAAAGATCCGGATCAGTCTTTGCCATTTGATAGAACACCCCATTGTAAATCCCTGAGTCAAATTGCATGAGATTTGCACAATTCCCCCATATTGTGATTTCCACCATAAATATTAGTCCCATATTTATTTTACCTATATTTTAAGATTCCTTGACCATGAAAACATACCATTAGCAACTGGATTCATAATTATGTCCTTATTAGTTCAGTAGTTATTCACGAAAATCACATTTCTCGTAATGGCGGTTTTCTTCTGGATGTAGCTCCTTAAGTATTAAAGCTACATGAAATCCGGTGGCATACTCCCGATGCGGAACTGACTGAGCTACACGATGGTGCTTGTAAGAAATTTCTACCTTTAATATTAACCCTTTCATGCATGAATTATGAGAACCTTAATCATGATCCCCCCCCCCCCCCCCCCCCCCCCCCCCCCCCCACTGTAATTCCTCTTTAGGCATGAAAAAACAAAACAAACAAACAAACAAAAAAAAAACAATGCGATTGACAGCTTTTTATGAACCTATTTTTCATGGAGTTGCAAAAATGTCCACTCAAATGGATACGATGCATTTAATTTTTGAAGCCAAGAAATGTGTATTTACTGGTATGCTGTGAAAAGTATGAAATAAAAACACCTTTAATGCAGCTAATCTGATGTTTTCTCATTTTTAAACATACTCTAGTACTACTTATTACTCACTTCATGGGGATAATATGCAAAAATACCCATTTAGTTAAAGAAAAAATGATAATTACAGTCTAATAACAAATGATTTACACTCAAACGTGTTACTGCAGATCAGGTTTATCAAGAACAGCAAAGTTACATGATGCGTAAGTGTCCACTGTGTTGGCTGATATGGAACTAAAACAGCAAAGTCCATGAATATACAAGAGAAGAGCAGTAGAACAGCTGTCCACTGTAGTGACCACTATGCATGAAAGGGTTAAAGGCACAGTAGGCCAAAAAGTAAGGGCACCCCCATTTTTTATATAAATTGAGATAAAATCCGCCTTCTGGATCAGATCTGGATCAGCCTTAGAAATGTGATAGAGGACCCCATTGTCAATTCCTGAGTTAAATTTCATGAGTTTTGGTCAATAATTAAGCGAGATATTGGGAAACGAAAATTTTGGCCCCATTTACCACAATGTTAACGAAAATTTCAAAGTGATCCAGAATCCAGGATTTCTTCCGGATCACCCCCAAAAGTTAATCATTTCTTCCTTATCCCATTTCCAACAAACCCTGAAAATTTCATCAAAATCTGTCCATAACTTTTTGAGTTATGTTGCACACTAACGGACAGACAAACAAACAAACAGACAGACAAACAAACCCTGGCAAAAACATAACCTCCTTGGTGGAGGTAACAAACAAAACAACGAAAAGAACAACAAAATCCATGAATATACAAGAGAACAGCTGTAGAATAGCTGTCCACTCCATTAGAAGCAACAACCTCACCTCTAGATGCCACTAATTCCTGGAAAATGCACCTTTAATTTATCAAACTTTTTTTTCCCTCCTCATGCTTTGTTCTGGCTTCTTTTCAATTCATACAGAAAGACGTTGTTACTATATTTTTGTACAACGTTCAATACTACAATACAAACACTAGAAATTTGTGTAAAGATAACTCCCACAAAAACAAATACAGATGGGAAAGCAGTAGTGTTTGACAGTGTGTATGTAGTCAGAGTACAGTACACACACCATCAGGGTCAGAGAAACATATGGAACACTGCTCTTGTTTTTCCTCCATCAACACCGCCGCTAAATCTGTGTTGTTGAACAACAAATTAGCGACAATTTGTCCAGGAGAAATATAGATTCTAATAGCTTTAGACGTTAGGTGGGCACAGGTTCAGCGGTGATGAATTAATTATCATCTCCGAGAAAAAGTTTATGCTGACCTTGAGGAAACTTGAGAACAAACGCCTACCTTCATACATCAACATTCATACGCTATTCGATGATTTTTACCTTTCAAAAGAAATCAATGAATATTCATTGGAACTGGATGGAGATTAACCCTGTATCTGATGAAGACGTCCGGGATCTGAATGCAGTTCAGAACTAAAGAGGATGAAATAAGTTTCTGCGAGACCTTCAGCAATAGGACTTTAAAAACAGCTCACAAACCATAAAGACTACAACAAAGTAAAAGGGCTTTTTACAAATCAAGGTTTTTACAACTCAAGAGTGAAAATTCAATTGGCAACCATAATGTTTGAGGTATTCTTGACCCAGTGAACTTTGCTTAAAAAGGTTCCGTTTACTTTTCATTATACAATCAATGTTTTTCAAAGACCCACGAAATATTAGAGTCTTAACAATGTCAAGTGTTTCCGAAACCTCACCAGCGAAGATCGTAATTCACTATGAACTCAACATGAAGCTAAATGGATAAATATATAGACTTGAATGTATAGAGCAGTGTTTTTCAACCTTGGGGTCGGGACCCCACGTGGAGTTGCCTGGAATTTAAATGGGGTCACCTGAAATTTTTAGCAATTGACAAAAATAAAAATAAAACCTTACAATTAAAAATATATGGTGAGTTGAGAGAGACAATCACAATCCGTAAAAGACTTGACAAACTGTGAAGCTGAAACTGAAGCACTGTGGGACTGTTTATCTTTCAAATGTTCATTGTGGTCGGTTTCAGGTGCTGCAGCTCTTTCATAATTCGTAGTTTGAGTGACTCAGTATTAATTGTCAGACTCATAAATCTGATCTACAGATGACCATCAAAAGTCATCAAAAACAATGGTTATGCAATCAAGTACTTAGTCTTGTGTGTGTCATGTGACTAATGCCCCGTTTCCACTACGTGGTATCGGCTCGACTCGACTCAACTCGGGTCGGCCTTTTTTGCGTTTCCATTATGAAAAAGGACCTGGAATCTGGTACCCGGTACTACTTTT